>NC_051188.1:119174125-120622875 GCF_015220075.1 Falco rusticolus
ACTACCTGCGTGCAGCGCCGGTGCGGGTGTGGGGCACGACGGCTGTGTTCCCGTGGCCATGTACCTGTGCACGCGTGGAGCACAGCGCGGATGTGCTGTGTTGCTCTGCCTGGAGCCAGCTCAGGGTCAGGATTGGTCCTGAGCCTATTCCACACAGCTGTTCCTACGACACACTCCCCAGCACACACAGGGCTGCTCACCACATGTGCAGCCCCACCTCTGTGTAACTACCCTGCTCAAGGACACGAGCTGCCTCCAGGCACTTGTGCCTATAAGCCTTTCCAGATGGGACCGTGCTGAACGTACAAAGACACCAAAGCTGGTTTACATGAGCCCCTCTTCATTCAGAAACAAGAATACCACAGGTTCCGTAATCCAGGATATCCTTGTTCCCCACTGCCGTATACAATGACAACCACACAGGAGACACGTAGATGCCATGAATCCATGCACATCCATGCACATCCATGCAAACAGCACAGCTGAGGCGGCACAGGCGTTGCTATCGGAGGAGCTGGGTTAATTTGCACCACCTAAGGATTGGTATGCAAGGGAATACACCAGAGCAGGGGTGGCAAGGATGATTGCAGTCACAACCAATTTGCTCCTACCGAGCCAGAAGCACAATTTCTGATTTGGCAGGGCCAACAAGCAACTGACCCGCTTACACCCCTTGTTTACATGGGTTTGGCTCTGTCACCTAGGGAGGGAGGCAGCCCAGCACGCACCACGCTTCACTCTATGGCTGCTAATTGTCTTGGATGACTCTTTATTTATATAAATAATTTACTTTGTGTATCCTGCCAAGGAGACACCTGAGCCCTACCTAATCTGCTAACGCTGACTTTAATGATCCATGTCCAGCACACGGGCACCTCCATTCCCGCCCAGCTCCCCCAGCCCCCCGCCAAGTCCCTGGCCCATCTGTGCAGACGGGCAGATGAAATGATCAAGGACAAACAACGGCAAGGCTCAGGATGGACTGATTTATCAGCCTGCACACAGATCCTGTGGGATCTGATGGGCTTCCTCGGGGAAAGTGCCCTGCAGATGAGGCCCCGCTGCAGATGCCTACTGTCCCTGGCTTCCAGTACAGGCGGCTGAATTATCCACGGCAAAACAGTTGATCCAGTCAACTTTGACTCTTCTTCCAGCCCTTGAAATGTAAAATGTGTAGGAGTGCATCTGTGACTGTCTGTCGTTCAGCTGGTCTCAGCAGGCAGCAAATCTATTCCGATTTATGAAGCTGTTGGGATGTTTTGCTGATGCTTTAGAGCTTAGCCATTGAAACTTAACCTCAATAACGTTCCTTTTGTAAGGGGCGAACATAAGCCTCAGCTTTGAAAGTTTTAAAAACTTTCAAATTAGTCTGAAATCTAACCTTGTAAAAGGTGTGTATTTAGACCAGGTGCTTTTTAATCCATTACAAGTAACAGATGTTTCTGACTGATGCATTTGTATCTTCTCATAGCACCAGGACGGGCACTCTAAGCCCTGATACAAATGCAGAGATTTTATTCACATCAGGAATGACAGCTGCTTCATACTTGTTGCCTGAAATATAATTTTAAAGAAAAACGATGATAACTGAAATACCTAAAGTTTGTCAAAACATAGTTTGATTCTATCTGAAAAACACGTTTGTTATCAGTGTAGATCCCAACAACTCTGCATCACGTAGCTTACTGCTCCCAGACTCGTGCTTTGGATTTCATATCGCATTGCTATTTTCTAGCAAGACATTTGTGCCGTACTGTACTTTATCACCCAAAACACTACAGCATTCACTGAAGGCCCATTTCTTCAGCTATGTCTGTCAGTACCCTTGCCTCGCACATTTTGTTCCATTAAGGCCTGTTGGTTTAATTTAATGGATAAAAGTTTGCAAGATGAAGCTGGATTACTAGAGTGATGACAACCCGCACATGGAGAGCTCAGAATATTTACAAAATAGTCCAAGCTGAACATAATGACAGTCAAATGTTTATCACTGCTGGAACAGAAGAGTGCACTGTTATTGCTAATTCTCCCTGTTCCACAGCTAAACAATTTTAGTCTCCAGGACAGCGAGTGAAGAAATATTTACCAGTATAACTTGTATGCGCTATACAACAGAAGCTGCAAGCACACCACATGCAAAGATACTAAATGTCAACATTTCAGCCTCGAGCAGGTGCTTGCATTCAAAACCAAACATATTGGTAACCCTTCTGCCAGGTGTATTTGGCAGAAAGCTCTGTGTTCACATACAGGCTCCTCTACAGCCTCCAGAATGGCTCCTCTAAATATTAACTAACATCAGGCATGTAGGAAAATGTAAACAGCTTCCCTAGCCATGCTAAGCAGATACTGCTCTCCCTTTTGTAAATACTGAGTGTGGACATAAAAGAAGAAGAGAAAAAAAATATCCAAAAGATGGAAAGGCAGAGGAAAGGAGTACTACCTTGAGGGTGGAAACCTCAAACCCCAGTTATCTTCATTTTTGTGTCAATACCGATGAACACCAAACACCTGCTTTTCAAGTATTCCTGGCAGTATTCCCTGGCCTTGGTTTCCTCATGAATCTTTGGTCACTTCACAAAGGGAAACACCTTTCTCATTTGCTGCCGTTCCCCCTTCACTGTACCCTGCATTCACCAACCACCTCGCAGGTTGTTGGCAAACACTAGCAACATCCAAGCAAGTTGGGACAGGTCCATGCCCAGTGTCACAGAGAATGCCCTGCCCTGCATTTCTGCAACATTTTATCGCTCTGTGACATTTGTGCCACACCAGTCAGAAGACATGAGCCAGTTCCCTCTGTAGCAGGTAACAAGACGGCTCCTCTAAATTCCCTCATCTCGTCCTACCTTGCTACTCTCGTGAATGTTGCCTTCACACAAGCCCTTCGGTAAACTCTTCTAGATGTGCTTCTGGACCTTTCATTAGCTTTAACAGCAGTAGAGCCAGGTTTTCATTCTCCTGGCCAAAACTTGTAGCATGGATAGAGAAGAAACCTGATCCAGGTTCCTATCAGACATCAGTTCTATCATGAGCAACAAGAAGGTCCATAAGCGTTCCCAGTGCTGGTATACAGGCAACACAGTCAGTAACCAGCACTACAAGTGGCTCACCTGTGACGCTTTACAACATGTTAGGGAGGTAACTTGACGCACATACCTCCACTCACACTGCTCTCTGTGCGATTGTGCGACCTCTGATATCACACCGCAGAAAAAATATTAGTCACAGTTTATTCACCCATATGCCTGAGACTATGGGAGGTGCCACTTCAGCGACCAGATCACACGTACCCTTTCCTCCCTCCGGTTCACCAACGTGGTGGAAGACAGCTCCCACTCAGTGGGGCCCAGACCTCAGACTTACATGTGGCTGTGACTGGAAAACCCAGCGCCAGTTTAGCAAAAGAGAACTGTGCAATAGCAGTTTACCTTTCTCCTTTGAGTATGTACCAATAAACACTGCTTCGGACCCTCCACATGGGTATGTGGCTTCGTGAGACAGGGTGTTCATCACCAATGCACAGCAAGAAGGCAGATGTTTGGCAGATTTGCTGGTGTGGCAAGAAATATTCTGCTCCACCAGTGTGCCAGCTGCTGGCGCTAGCCATACCTGCAGAAGAAAATCTGGGAAATATCTACTTTGAAAAGCAGATCCGCAGCCTAGAAACACACAGGGTGAAGGGTTCAGATTCCAGATCTTAAACTGGTGGTCCCAAAGATGCTGCACCCAGACATCCCTCCAGCCCTGGTACAAAATGGGGCCCTTGTAGCTAACCTCAGGACAGGCAGGATTGCACAGTCGTGTGCGCTGGGTACGTGCTTCTGCGCTGAACCCTCCATGCTCTTTAGCTTTAGAGTAAGAGCTTTTTCAATACTGGTAATTAGATCAACTCATTCTATAAGCTAGAAGAGCCAGCAGGCCCTGAGAGCCCCGTGCAGCTAAACTAGTACATGATATTAAGCATTAATATCCCAAGAATATGAAAAGGTTAATACATACGGTTACTGTATTGTTTCCAGTTTTCAACAAAGAACAATGGGCTGTTTCTCACTTGGCAGTCATGAGTTACAACTCCTCAGCCATAAAGGAGAACCCAGGCCATTACATTCTCCTGATGATTCAGGCAGACCCCTGTACCCTGTTCTTCACTTAAACATTTTGACGGATGATCAGAATAATTCCAATTTATAGCTCCTTCCTGCCCTCCCAACAAAGCTCCAAAACCAGCCTTAAGGTTAAACAACACAACAATTCACAAATCCTGCTTCTTACTATTTGCTAAATGGTTCCTATGTGACTCTTTTCCGGAGTCATCACCTTTCACTGCTTTTGCAGCCAGCAAGCATCTGTAGTTCCCCCAACTGTACATCTACTGCTGTTTCTGCTACAGCCTCTTCGTTTGTAATCCCTCCCATACACAATGTGCTAGTCTCCACTCTTTTCTACAAGTGCCTAGTGACCCAGCACGTGCTTTATTTGTGGCTTTAATAAAAATGTTTCCCTCAGAACAAGAGAGATGCTGCAGATGAGGGAACCAAAGATACAGAGCCAGAATAATGGGGATGCGTTTCACCAGGACCTTGAAATAAATGAGAAAACAAGCCTGTGCCGCAGCGGAGCCTGCGTTGCCAGCCGCAGAAGGCTGCCTGCTGGAGGCACCCAGCAACGGGCTGTAGGACAGCAGGGAAGAGAAGCATGTTGGTACGCCAAGCCCAGCAGGTCAGGGACTACCCAGGGCATGAGGAAGCAAGATTTTCTCCTTCCAGTCTGCCACTGACTTGCTCTCCAGCCCCAGAGCCGCTCAGCCTGTGTGTTCCAGCAGGGACTCTCTTCGTGGGGCACATGGAGCAGTACCTTTGTGAAACGCGCTGGGTACAAAACACGAGATAGGTCTTGTCTAGAACCCAACAAGGTGTCGGGAGCCCCCACTCGTGACTCCCCTGTCAGATTGTACTCCATGGAGTGCACACTCATCGGTCTATGTAAAGATGCACCCTGAGGTGTGAGCTAACAGGGACTTACAGGAAAGCGTGGGTTTGCCCTGGCTACTCTGCAAATACAGCAGTGACCAGATCTATACAGACAGCTTGAGGAAAGTCCTGGGCTCAAACTTCTTCCCTAAATTTCTGTTGTTTCCAGAGGTTCTCACAAACAAGTTTACCCTCATGTTTCAGGTGAAATGTTACATGGATCAGAGGAATCTCAGCATCACGCTCTCTGGTGAGTTCACAGAGCAAACATACTTTTGTTTGAAGAAGATTCAGTCACCTGTCCCACTAATTATTTCCTCCTGAATTCACTTCATATCAACAGTTTTCCACTCTCAAAATCTACTTCCTTCATTCTCAGCCATTCTTCCCTCAGGCACAGCCCTCCATAGGAGCAGCACAAAGAATCCCTGGTTAGCATGGGAGATGCAACCTCATTTTTCCCTGTGCTGGTACTAACGAAGCTCACCAGAGTGATTAATTTATCTTCTTTTGCTCATGTCAACTCCAGGAAAGACTCTGTCAGCCAGGTTAACATTAACACTACACTATCAACACTTCAAAGCTTTAACTAGATCAGATATGATATAGACATGTCACGGGGATGGGTTTCATCTATCTGACTCAAGGAAAGCGAAAATCAGGTGTAGGAGGCTGACTTTCTTCCCCTATATTTGTCTCTCCACTCAGTCTCTCTCACATACTTTCAGACAACCAGGGGTTAGGCTGTGACAACTGGGAATGCATGGGTTTCTCAGATCCTCTTTAAATTGGCAATGGGAAAATATTTTGTCCCAGCACATCCTTTGATCTCAGAATGAAATCACATTAGAATGGTTAAAATATGAAGAGTGGCATATATGATTTACAGTGCTTCGCAGGCATACCCAATGGGAGAGCTGCTATTCTCTTTAAAAGTGGATACACTTCCCACTTTAAAGTGGCAGGAGTTGTATGAGTAAGAGAAAATATATATATTAAAAAAAGATCTATCCCTCTTTACCCCAGGCATAAACATCCTTCTGTCTTATTATCTGTTTCAAACATCTGGCTTTAGATCATTTAGACTCCCAGCACAGATTCAGTTGGGAGTGATGTATATTGGAGAGAGGGAGAACAGCACAAGCAAAACTCTCATAAACACCTTCTGGGCCTGATTTAGGGAAGGCAGCGATCACGGGGAGCATTAGCTAGAAAAAGCTGCTTCTTCAACTAGTTACAGACACAAGGCTCGGTGAGATGAAGAGACAGGACACGTGCTTCAGGGCAGAAGCACATGGAAAATGGCACACTTAGGGGGGTGCAGGGCAGAGATCCTACGAACCCTCCCCCCCAGATAAATAGAACTATGTTGCCTTCCTACACGTCCCACCCCCGTCTCCCCCAGCACCTCTGATATCCCTTCTCCCACAGATCAAACTGGGGCCTGAGGACTGCCCAGTGACTACCTCTGGTCACCCTTCAGGTAGCAGCACCGACTGGAAAACACATCTCCCCTTCCCTGCCACCTCCTGCTTGCTCTTACCTGCCGCTGGAAATCACTCCCCAGCGTCGCAAAGCCGGTGCCATGCCGGCACATGGGAGAGATGCTTCACGGGAGCTCTCCAGAGCCCAGGCAGGACACCCCGGCAGGTTAGCGTGACACGTTAATCGGGTGGTTTGAGCCAACTCGTCTCATGGTCCCTAACGTGTGGTTTAGGGAGCACTCACACTAACCACTGGGCTAGAGGCAGTAATTCCTCATTTTGTGGGCAACGATGAGAAGCCTCAGGCAAAACCCACCTCCAGCTGCTGGGGCTGGAACTGAAAGGAGGTATATTTTTACTTTTGTCTTAAAGCAGAGAAAAAGTTTAACATCTTTGAGATATGTTTAACAGAGCAGGGTCAGCTACCTAACACATTGTAATGTGAGAACTTCAAAGCACATCTGAGACAAACGCGGGATGCTGTTTAAAAAGGTCTCTGATTAAAATGCAAAAGCTAATATACCATTTCCTTTATCTTGACAGAGGTCAAGACTGCCGTCTCCAACAAACCCCAGGGTCCCACACACCCTCCCCAGCTGAATCTGGTGCGAGCATCTTCCCTCGTTCCTCACACGACTTTGGCTATACGTGCAATGAATCCATCGCATTGAATGTATGGCTTATCGCAGTCGTATCGTGGCACTTCCACCCACACAAGGCTGGGCCCTATCGGATAGATACCAGTAGGAAGAAAATTTTCGAATGGATTTGTTATTTTGATTTAGAAAGAAAACACAGATACTTCCAATTCAGAAAGATGCTAAAGGCGCTTGTACAGCACATCTGAAACACAGTTTCTTCCATAGCCATATCTCACCCACCAGAAAGAAATAAGACATGAATCTCAGACAGGAATGATCCTGTCTTGGATCACCTAGACACTGCTCTCGCCACTGCAAGCGGCGAAAAATACATAGGTGCCTGCAGCTGCTGAGAAATTTAACAAGAAAGGATGAACTTACTAGAGTTCGAGTTCTCACCACAGTAACACATTCCGGAACCATCACCTCAGCTGACGCACGTTGTCCAAACGTTGGTGTATGCCTCCAGAGAAGTCAGCAGCCTGTCACCATCCCCTGGGCCACCGCAACCACACCTCGTGGAATGTAAAATCACCAGCCCTTCTACACTCAGATGAGAACTAGAGCTGCTTTAGCGGTCGGTGAAGGTTGCTGAAACAAGACTCCTGATTATGCTGCCCCGGAGAACACGGGAGGTTCTGTGGGAAGGAGAGGCCGATTCTATTTCAGCCTCCTCCAGAACAAGACACAACAGCTACGCTGTCATTATCCAGGGTAGGGTCCCACCTTTAAATGAGACTTTGAGTTAAATCATGATTTTTTATTTTTTTTTAAATCCATCTCATCTTGTATAGGCAACTTCAAGGAAAGACAAACCTGTTGTAAAACTGAATTTTCTACACTGGAAATTGCAAAGTCAAAGCATTTCTTCAAATGTGCAAAAGAGGGATGAAGTTTTCCCTGCTCAGAAACTGTGGCCACTGAAACGTGCATTGTCAAAATCAAAGTATCTACAGCATGGAGAACTGGAACAGAAGTTCCAGGTTTGAGTTTCAGCAAAGCTCTTAACTGAAAACCAAAATTATGTAGAAAGAATGTTTGTTGATAAACAAAATAGGAAACGAAAACTTTTAGGACAACTGTTGCCTAACTATAAGTTGTGTTGTGGTGGTGGTGGTTTTTTTTTCAAAGGGATTTTTTTTTCTATATGTTGCTTCAAAATGCAGTCAGCACAATATGCACGTGATTAAAACCTGCTCTGTGTCCAGGATTTTGGGGAGGGCTGAGATTATGAGGGTTTGCCTGTCTAACTGAAATTGCAGCTGAAGCGTCTTTTCAGAGTTAACTATTTCCAGGTAACTGTTTTCAGATCGGAGATCCCCCAAATGTCATGCCAGAGCTGGTGGTTCTGCCCAGAAGGTTATGTATAAAGTGCTGAATGGCAAAAACAGGTGGTGGAATCAGCATGGGCTACCATTTCAAATGACTCAGGGGACACTGGACTTTGAGACCAATTCCCTACCTGTGTCACATTATCTTCTAAGCACAAGATAATCTCTGGGGTTTTTTTCCTGCTGTTTAAGGAAATTGCCCTTATCACTGCAGCGTGGCAAAGGCAACCATGAGCCAGCTCTCTGCCAGCCAGCTCATACCAACAGCTGGCGAGCAAGGGAGCCGTGGGGCTGTCCCTCCTCGGCGGGCAGCTCCCAGGACCTCCACTATTGACCTTCCATGGAGCAGAAAGTGCAGCGTAGGCAGCCTGTGAGCACGGCTCAGCAAGACCAGCCTGGTGGGAGCCTGAGCGGCCGCAGGAGCTGGAAGCCACCCAACTGCCCCGCATGGGCAGAGCCCCATGGCTGCAGGCGGAGGGGACAGGGTTACGAGGGCTGCCCCTCGCTTGCTGCCGACAAGGGAGGGCTGCCCCAGCTCGTCTTCTCATCTAAAAGGTCTTTTCTCGATTCTGTGTGAAGCTAGGCCAACTTTCCAAAATAATAATAGTAACAGTAGTAATAATAGTAATAGCAAGAGCAATAGTAGTAATAATAGTAATAGCAATAGCAATAATAGTAATAATAGTAACAGTAATAGCAATAATAGTGTATATATACACTATATGTTATATATTACTGCTAAAATAGTAGTAGTAGTAATAGTAATAATAATAATAGCAATAACAAACACAACAATAATTAATACAATATTATAATAATAACAACAACAGCAACAATAATAAATAATAATATTTTCAAATGGACAGATGGTGAGACCTGAGCAAACCAGGGATCGTGTTCAAGTAACGTAAATAAGCAGTGTCAGCATCCAAGCATCCACTGGTGCTCGCAGTGGGAAATCCACCGCTGAGCACTATGCCTGGCCTGGACACGGCTAGGGTAAAGCTTGGCTATTTTAATTACTTTACTGATTATTTCCCTAAGTCATCACTCTGAAATCTCTTAAGGGAAACACAATGAATTGGGGGGGTGGGGTGGGGTGGTGGTGGTGGAATGCAGCGTTTGTTCCTGGCGAACATAGCTGTACGAGAAATGCATGCCCTGAACATCCCAGCTGCAGTGAGCGCAGCCAGGTGCGCATCTGTGTGTCCATCCACACACGTTTCGGTTAATCTGGGCTCCCCTACAAGCATATATTGTGTGAAAACACTAGGTACAAAGAAGGATTGATACTGTGGAGTTATGAAACTTCTAGAATAACATATGTGCAGACTTGATATGCAGCGCGAGTGCAGCGGGCCCTGACCCAGCGAAGCACTCCAGCTCACGCTTTCTGTTAAGCCCCTGTGAATATTGTCACTGAAAGCAAATGAGACCACTTGTGCGCTGAAAGTGGTTTGCTGGATTGAAGCCTAAAGAAAGAGGCGAACTGCACAAAAGACTTTTTATGACAAGCAGGAGAAAGAGTTCCCACCAGAGACAAAAAATGACTGGACACCTTCTCCACTGGTTATTAGGACATCTAACTCCTGTTTACCCATGCCACATAAACTTTGAATTCCCAGGAGTAAAAAAAAAAAACAACTTTTTTTTTTCAATATTTAAATCTTAAAAACCTAAACAGTTCAGGGGAAAAGGGGGAAGGTGTTTTCCTTTAAATCATGACAAGTGCTCTGCGACCTCAAGCAGAAAACTTATTTTTGCAATATATCTCTACCCTTCCAGGCAACTGGAAAACTATGATCATAAAGAAAAATCCCTCCCCAGTTACAGGAAGCATTAGGCTAGTGAAGGGCTCACAAAAAAACCAAAATAAAGGATAAAGACCTGGTTCTTTCTAAAACAAATTATGTTATGTATTACCTTGGTAGTGTATAGCTAACTTGGGGAAAATAAAAATTAGTGCAGTCACACAGAGGTAGGTAGGTGCATGCAATCCCATGAGCCAGGGTTAAGTTACCAGTTAGAGGTGTATAGCAGAGCACCGAGCAGCCACGCCAGGGAGAGCAGGTGACAGGAATGGAGCAGACTGGGTGTGATTTCACTGCACCCCAGACCAGTGCAATGGTTCTGGTCTTCTGAAATGGAATCCCTCACCTCCTTTTTCCAGATCTGCAGCTCCTCCCACTCTGACACACAGGTAGATGCCAGCAGCCAAGAAAAACAACATATCAACAGGGACAATTCAAAAATTAAGAGCAGCGAGTGGAAATCAATTTTCATATACTTCAGCTTCACTGCTGCTCCACCACTTCAGCTGCCATGTGAGAACGGAGAGTGTGAGCACGACTGCGTCATCGATTATATCTAAGCAAATGATTCTGCGAACAGTGGCCTTATGTAAATAGCTTTTAGATTTCCTGTGCTGTCACAAAACCTTGGTGTGAAAACACGGAGAGGAAAGCAGCAGGGAGAGCTTGACCAAGACAATTAAACCCCGGTGAAAAGTTGCACATCCTAAACAGACTTTTGCTGCAACCACCCTCCTCCTGTCCTGCCAAAAAGTGCTCACCCTTTGGACTACCAACAGGTTTTGTGTAACTTTGCATAGATGCATTCAATATTTTGTTCCTCTGCTTCGATTCCCTGAAACAGAGTTGTCACCTGCCATTCCAGCCCCAGCGCAAAGCCCCGGGCTGCTGTCCGCGCCCCGCAGAGACGCGAGCCTCTGACCTGGAGGGACGCGGCGCCTGGTGCAATGGCAGCTCGCCTTACCAGCACGCTTTCCAGGAGCAGAATTCAGCCTTATCAAGGGTAAGGAAAACTTCGCTTTTGGAGAAATGAAAACTCTGTTTTCTTAACTGAAGCTAGTTTGGGAGGTTTTTTTCTCCTCGCCTCGTTCCCAAGCCTACTGGTAAGATTACTTGCGCTGAGAGGTTTTATTCTACTCTGTATCTGTATTATCTACTCTATCGGAGTGTATTTTTTTTCCCCAGTCAATCATTTTCAGATTATTAAGGAAACGTGACAATGAACGATTTCCAGCTGTTCGAGGTGCACATTTGGTCGAAGCCGTACACCCTGATGTACATGTCAGGCGGCTGAGGGCAGCCTCCTGCACACGGTAACACCCCTCGTGGGAACCCAGCCGCTGGCACAGCCTGGCTCACGCTCTCGAGACTCTCCGAGCCTCAGACGCCAGTCTCAGAACAATCATACTGAAAATGACAAACTTTCTCAGCGTCAAAGATGACTTACCTTGAGGCTTCTCAGTTCCTTCTTCTCAGAACATTTTCCTTCCTCCATGGTCATGTCTTCTGTCTCATCTACCTCCCCCCTTCCCCTTTTTTCAGCTCAGCTGCCTCCTTTCTCCTCTTACCCAGACTTTCTGCCCCTCTTCTCTCCCCTTGTACTAAGCCCTTCAGTAAAGAGAAGAGAACCCATCTCCATTATTTGTGTGTATGTCCCCGAACAGACACTCCTCTGGGACTTGACTCATGGATGTCTCCCTTAAAATTCACACTGACACAGAAAAAGAGCAATGCCTGTAGCGGTAAGGTGGCTGCAAACTTGCAAGGAAAGATCAAATATTCTCTGAAGGTCTTTCTCAGAGAATCACCGTATGGTCACTTTTTTACCACAGAGTTAGGGCACCAATGAACTGAAAACGTCGTAATCCCTGTGATTATGGAAAAAAACCCAACTTAATAAATTATTCCTGAGAGTAAACAGTGATCAGTTCAAGTAAGGGTGGATAAACAAGACGGTTTGGAGTTTGTTTCATACATATATAAAATAGTTCTCTTATCTCAGGACCGTTCCCTTCTTGTTAATCTTCTCCATGTGTTGTGTGAACTATTTCTTTATTTGGAAACTTTCTCACATAATTTTTATTTGAAGAAAGAAATCAGACATACTTTACTGCTTAGCTATCCTGTTCAGTCCAAACAAATAGCCCCATTAGGTGACATCACCCTTACTAACCTTTAAGTAATTCCACCTACACAATGCTCCTTCAGCAGCACTTACACACAATGAAATGGAACATTAAAAAAAGAAATCAGAAAATGTTTCCAGTTGGATTGAGTCATCATTACTGTGATCATCTCATGAACTATTCTGCAGCTCGAAGTTGAAATGAGACATACTAACCTGAACAAGTGTAAAACTATGCACCAGCACTTAAACCCCTTCCTATGGATATATACTTGCCCGTGCAAAAGCACCCTACATGACCGCAGTTATATTATGAATACCTCATACGTAAACTGAAGAAGTAAGGAAATGGCTGTGACTGCCTCACACAGACAAATTACGAGAGAAGGCAGATCATTTCACATTTTTGCAAAGCGAATTACCTAGGTACTGTGCTACATGCGCAATATCCAAAATGAAGATTAATATTCCACACTGGTTTCTCACCTCATAGCTGCTGGGTATCGGCCCCTTCATCTCTGCTGCCCGGGCGCTATCAGCCCGTTACCGCTGAACGCCTTCGGAGCACACGAATAGGTGCATTTGCTCACCCAAACCGAGGCAGAAAGAGTTTATCCTGCTGTTGTCATTGCCTTAGTGGAAGGTGCCTGGAGGAGACTCTTAAGAACACTCTTCCACTGCTGCAGTCACTGCCTTTTTGGCAATCCCTATTTTTATAGCACTTAATGAAGATACTGTTGGTTAAATGAAGTTTAAAAGAGACTTCACTACTCTTTCCCCTTTAAAATACAGTGCAAACAGGAATGCATTTGGTCCAACATAAAAATACGAACATTTCTGTTCCTGCTTTTACGTTAGTGCCTTACACAAGACACGAGACTCAAGCAAAATCCCCAGATGCAGTAACTTTCCTTACTTTAAAGACGTTAAAAGGCAATCGCTTTTCTTGAATCCTCTAGCAGTCTGGTTATGTTACACAAGATGATGTGTGCTAGCTGTAGTGCACTAGAACACTACTAGAGCAAGGTAACGCACGGATAAGAAATCAGTAGTTTCTTCAATCAAGAAATGTTAAGAGTGTTGAAAAAACAACTTTCAAAATGAGGAAAAAAAGTGTTTTCAGGATATTTTCTTTCATCTTTTGTTTCTTCAGTATTTCAGGTTTTATCCCAGCAGATCTGAATACTCAGTACAGCTCTCATAACACAGCATCTTTTGTCACTGATAACCTTGCAGGACATCACAGCAACGCGCTTGCTACATCACTGGCTCGCTAAGGAGAGCTGAGCAATGACAGATGTTCATGGCTACACTTCCACTACTGGGCCGTGTCAAGTTTTTCCCAATTCCCCGATCTCCGCTTATCCAGCTAGCTGTCAGTTTGCAGGGCATTTATACATCTCTCATTTCTGGAATATCTGAGGGCCCAGATTTAGAGACAGCTAAACGCCTACAGATGGAGATGAGGTGATGAGGTGTTGGGTGTTTTGCTGGTTGGTTGTTGGTTGGTTTCTTTGGTTGTTGGTTTTTTTTTCCCAATGTCCTGATTATCTAAATCAGTATATATATTTGCACCTTTAGGCACTTCAGCCTCTTCCTATCCAGCCCTAAGTATTTTACAGAATAACAACTTGAACACATAGCCGTTGCTCTTAAATCATTCTTAATCATTCTAAACTCAACTGAAGCACATGCCTTGCATATCGCGCTTTTTCTGTCAAAGACTTTGAAAGTATTTAGCCATTATTAGTTAAGGTTGGCAGCCAAGGTTGGTACATGTTTCCACAGTTTCTCAAGGCATCCTAAGGACAGGTTGCTCTTTCTTCAAATGCCTCCAAAGGTATGTTTACCCTGCAGGTCAAGCCCAAGTCTGAAGTTGTTCTCCAGGTCAAACCTGCTCCCTCTCTCTCTGCCTTGCATACAAACACGCAGCCAGGCACAGGCTGAGGAGATGCGGTCAGGACCGAGGTGCAGCCTGACAGCAGGATAACACAAGCTGACCTTTCTGTTCCTGGCCACGGGGGTAAATCTTGTTTCATATCCTGGACCAAGCAGGCTTATCCTATTCTGTCCTAAGCTCCTCCCAAGCACAGCCTGAACAGTTCAAGTCCAAGCTGTAGCCCACGTGTATAGTCCGATTAAGAGCCAGAAAGATGGAATCGCACAGGCCACAGAAGACACCACAACTGCCCTCCTCTAAGCATGCTCTTAACCTCCTAACACATTCAAAACTAAACAGCTTACAGGGAACGATACACCAGGGCAAAGGTGCTTCAGCATTCTGACCAGTTTTAAATTTATACAGGACAAAGCTCAGAGAAAAGAGATCATGCTTAGACAGAGAAGAGAACTTCCACACGGAAAATTACCTTGCTAAAGCCAGGTCTGTGCTGTGCCCTCCTTTTCGGTGAACCAACTTAAGTCCTATTGAAAAGCAAGCAGAACTTGCTCCTTCCACTGTTTTAAAACAGGCCCTTCAAACTCCGACTTCTAGATGACACTTGCGCCGGTCTGCCTTGTTAGCTGTTGGGAACAAAGCTAAACTACAAAGAGCCACTGGGTGTTCTGTAGGAATGCCAGCTCCCACTAACCCTGCGGGACCTGTGAAGGAGCCCCAGCAGCGCTGGGCACTCCAGCGACTGCCAGCTGTGCCGGATGGACCAAGCACCATCATCATCATCATCAGGGAAGAGCACATATCTACAGAGAGAAACACCAAGCATGAGTTTATTAACCCCCATCTCACTCATCATAGCATGAAATTCAATAAACAGAGCTTGAGGCGCAGTGCTGTAAGTTTAACATCTTTAAAGGCAGAGGGGGGAAAATCCAAGCACATTTATGGAGGATAAGCAAAACCAGGCATGTGCCCACTCTGTGGGGGCAGCCAGATGCCTAATGGTGATTACTGCACATTCTTTCATCTAAACAGACCGCAGGAAAGGAAAAGATTAAAACAATTTTACTTCATCTCCCTTATTTCAAAAACATATGTGCAAGTGGCATGGGATGAGGTGCAAAATATTAATAATAAAGTCCCTGCTCAGACTGCTTGTGTTCATGGAGTGTTAAAAAAACAAGAACACCACAACAAAACAAAGAAAAAACCCCGTCTTCTCACCTGCCCCTTTGATGAATGTCTTTGGCACTATTCTCCAGGCAAGGATCAATACCTATTTCCTAAGACATTTATTTAGGGATTTAAGACTTCCAATTGAGCCCTGCCTGCCTGGGGGAGTTGCAAACCCCCACCCCCCACCTCCCCCACTTTTTGTTTTACTTAGAAAGAAAGAAGAAAACAACTGCCTTATTCTGATTTTAGCCTCCACTCGCTATTTCATCTATCATATTTTTTTAAATCTCACAGGTTTCCTCTTACAAATTCTCTCCTTATTACAGTGCTTCGGTGCAGAGCTGTCTGCCACAGCTGGGCTTTAACACCAGTATTCCAGCAAGGTTCAGCACAGTTTAGGAAGACGCACATTTTAGACAAGACGGGTTAATTATGAGGCTGTATGTTTACAGCACTATTCATTTATTTCGAGAACATCCAGTACATACAGTTTTCTCCTGGAGGGAGAAAGTCGGCAAAGAGTATCCAGATAATGCAGCACTTTTTGGCTGTTCAGAAAGGCTTAAGGCCAAGTACTGCCCTATTACTCCCATACAGCTACTGTTTTCAATAGGAACAAACACACAAACCAACAACAGAATTTAACCCTTCGCTCTTCCACTGGTGGATTCTCTCCAGCCTTGTGTGACCGACGCTAGCCAGAGTCCTAGAGGAAACATTCCTGCTGCTAAAGAAATGTATTTGTTTAACTTCTCAGTGACTGCGTTAACAGAATCCGCTTAATTCCAGGAAAAGAACCAAGTGCCTTCTGAAAGTCATCAAAAATTGCTCATCTGTTAGTCAGCATGAGTCACTACTGCAGCAGGGTTTCCCAAAAAGCATCACAGGAGCAGGAATAACAAGAATCTCCAAATTTCGTTGGGTTTTAAGTAGGAAAATGGGGTAAATAGCACCAGATTTTACATGTGTACAAAAGACAAAAACATGCCTAGGTTCTTGTTTCTTGGGCACACAATCACATTATCACAACTTGACAAACACAGAATTTTCTATTAGGCTTCTATAGAGCTGTCCAAATGGTTTGTAAATTGCCCCATACCTTCGCACATGGCCGAACTGCGGGAAAGGCTGGAAACACAAAATATGGACCTCGCTAGACTGGCAATGAAGGTCCTAGACCAAAGGTAAAAGATACTAGAAGACACAGTAACTGGCAACAGGACATATTTTTACACCCAATACCACAGCGCTGTATGTATGACATGCATACACTGTGAACAGCTGTCGGGCGAGACTAAATAGCGAGTGGGTATCCATGGTGTTCTTTGGATTTATGTTATTCTTTCCTCTTTTCATATGACTTAAATACAATGGTGGTTTGAGTACCTTGGAAAGATGTACTAGTTGCATATACCCAAAAAGAATCAGAAAGAAAAGTTAGAAAAGTTGCAAACTCTTATCACAGGAACTGCTCACCAGAGAGAAATCCACACAGCACAAAACCGAGCCCTGGAATTTGAGAATGGCGTGTTCAGTGACCCATGATTAAGAGGGATAAAAGCTGCCAACTTTACTGTCTGATCATTGGAACGAGATGGGAAATAAATACAACTGGAAATAATTATGCCTTGTGATTTTATTTTTAGCTTTTCTTTGTTTGTGGAGCACATTTGGCATAAGTCTTACAGTTTAGAGATGGAACAAATCTTAACAGGCCCTCTAATACATCCTTCTACAGTTTCCTAATCGACCCCTGTGGAGCATTCACCAGCACACCGGCCTGTCTGTGTTTATATTTCATGGAATTTCCACCATTTTCTTTGAAAACCATGCTACATCTCATACATAAATTGTTCCCCCCAGAAAAGGCTGGGTTGCAGCCTGTCTGCCCTTCTTATTTGGTCTGTTCTCTTATTTCCAGCCTGTTCCTCCCAGGAGAGGAGACTGAGATGTTTGGAATTCCCAGTACGGAAAAGGTCAGAACCAGCTGATCACCTAGGTCTTTCTCTTTATAACACTGGCTACTATTCATCTTAAATGCCTTCTACCTCTGGGCTTGTGGATTCCTCCCATTTGCCTTTGAACAATCCTGTGGAACATCAGCCGCTGCTTAGCCAGGTCAGGCACACGATGCATTGTCAATCTTTCCTTGTAAGCAATCACGCCAGCCCCTCTAACCACCTGTGCTGCTGGGTGCTGAATTTCCTCCGGTTTGCCTGTATCCAAGCATCGGACACTTCCAGAAACAGTACCTGAAACTGCATCATAACCGTATGCAGGTTTTTGAACTCCACTTGGACATAGTATGGAACATAGGAAGATACAATTTAAATTCCAAGTGACCAATTACCCCAGAAGCTGCGTTCAAGGTCCTCACAATTGCATGCCACAACACACTCATTCAAACCCAAACTATCCTTTCAGAGAGGAGCCGGGATGGAAATGGGCAATGCAACGGAGCACCAGAGGCTCGGGGTATTTTTTCCTACAGAAAAGCAGGCGCGAGAGCTCCTGGCTGTTAAAGACCAAGAAGCGGGTATCTGTAAGCTCCGACACAGCAGCAGATCTCAGCTGCTGCGGTACCATCAGCAGTGAGTGGTGACATAAATGCAACTCACATTGAGTTTTACAAACCAGGTGAGAGCCTTTGAGCAGAAAGCTAAATCAGATATGAGGAGCTCCGATGTCTTTACCCTGTAAGAGACACAGCACTGCACACAGACCACTTTCCCTCCTTTAGGTGGTGCTTCCAGTGAGGTAGAAGGTGGAGGGGGGGAAATCTCCAACTGCATCTCAGCAAGTCAGTGCAGACACAGAAAAAAGCACAGCTCATTTTCTAAAGGTCACAGCTCCAAAAAAAAATGACTGCATCTCCTCCCACCAGCAAACCGTATCTCTGGCCTCTTCTTTAGATCTCAGTCGAAGACAAATAATTACTTTGGTTAACTACAGTGAAATTATGTCACTGACTTACTGAGAATGAAAGAGCATCTTAGCTGTGTATGATGAAAGGCACGTACATACGCTGAGAATGCTTTCCCCATCTCAAGACTGAAAATAGTGTTTAAATTGAAGACAAAAGAAAAGGAATCTTGTAGTGGTGAGCATTTACATGCTGCCCTTAGGAAATGCTCAGCTCGAATAATGTCACTGCAGCTCAGAGATGCCAATAAAAAAAAAGAACCGGCGTATAAATCATGTTGCTTTATGGTAATAGCAGCTTTCTTGCCATAAGGTGGCTCTTAATTTTCTGTTCTATTACTCGTGAATGTGTTCGCTTCTCCCAACAAGAAAGCACTAAACCAAGATGGGTGTCAGAGTGTTGGCTGGGAGGAACCGCACCCCAGATCCTTGGGGATCTCCAGCTGGCTTACACTAGTGTAAATATGGGATAACAGTGCCGAACCAGGTCTCACAGCCAGATCCTCAGCAAATACAAACTCACACTTCAACCAACTGCTGTGACTGAGAATAGGCCTCTCTGTCTCTGACGGTAAATAACTTTCCGTTACGCCTTACAGGGCTCTGCCACAAAGCTCCATTAAAGCCCTGGTTAATATGGGACTTTATTTTCCCTACCTGTGGAAAAAGCTTATCAGCACGAAGCACAGTAAGCATATGAACGGACGTCAGCCACTTAATGCTTATTATTCAGCGGCATGACGAGGAATGCCAGGTTTATACAGCTCTGGCTGGAATTGCTTTACCACCAGAGAAGGGATCAAGAGATAAGCTAGGCTGAAACTAATCTGACAGAGCTATCGCCGACGTCACGTGCTGTTCATCGGCCGCAGCGGTGTGTAACTTCACAGTTAACACCAATTCTGGTCTATTTTGGGTTAGTCTTATCCCAGACCCACTCTGGTTCCAAACGATTCTGATATCACAGCATTTTTTCATGTGACCGTAATGCCATTTATCGCATTTTTCTTGCAAAAGAGAAAAGGGACGTGAACTTCGTGCACCGCCTGCTAAACTGTCACGGTAATCCTGGGACATTGTCCAGCGGAAACATCTACAGCTCAGAGACAGCCAAGATACAACAGAAAGCCGACCCACCTCACCATTTCTTTCAGAGAACTATGATGTCTCCAGCACAGACACCCACAAGACCATGAACAGTCTTAATGTCATCTTTGCCAGCCTCTTTCCTCCTCCGGCCCCTCTCCGTGTTTGCCCCGCAAGAGGGCCCAGCCCTCTGTGTGCTCCACACTCCTGTGAAGGCAAGATGGCACCCGCAGGCTCAGGAGGGGGTGGGCTGCTGCCGGCACCTCTCCCAGCCTCTCAGCAGGATCCCAAGGGGAGACGACAATCAAGGACTGTAGCACGTTTTCCATGGAGAGTTTTCTCCTGCATCGTGGCCCTCCCTTTGGGAAAGCTCGCCCTCTGCACTGTAGATGAGCTTCCCTAGGGTTCGTGGCCGTTAAGGGACTGGGCGACGTGGCTCTGCAAAAGCCTTCGGGGGGACCCCAGGCCGGGACAGGCGGGAGGGGACCCCACTCCGGTCGTTCTGCGGGCGAGTGGGCACAGAGCAAGGCAGCGAGCACACGGGCTGTGAGACGCACAGGCCCCGGGAGCCCAGGCTGCCCCTCAGCACCCAGCTCTGCCCCTGCGTCCTCCCTTCTCCCCCCACAGCAGCTGGCAGCAGACTTTGGCCAGGAATGTGCTGCCTGACGATACAGCAGTGCTTCCTCATTTAGGGCTTTCCGTTCCTCTCTCTTTTCCCAGCACTTTTTACCTGCACTCTTCTCAGTACTTACCCTGCACTCTTCTCCCTGCTACAGGACAGCCCGCTTACAGCAAATTGCCAGCTTTTCACAGAATTTATGATTCAGATCATGCAGATGATGGCAGAATGATTTTTAAGAGCAGAAAAGATACTTTATGTTGTCTTTCCTATGAATTTTCTAGAGTTTTCACTATTTTGGTGGAGAGCAAGTAGAGAACAAGCAGTTTTTCATTCGTGGTGACTCCTACACTTAAAGCCTGCCCTACGTTATTCAGTGGCGCCTGTTCGACACACACCGAGGAGGGGGCTTGGAGAAGGGGGAGGAGAGCCCAAGGGATGTCAGCATCCTCCTGCAGCTCCGTGCCGCCCAGAGCCAGTGACCTGATGCGGATGCGCAGGGATCAGGCACCCGGCTTCTCTCGTCAGCCCTGCCAGCCACCAATTTTCATTTACGAATTTTCACCCTCCCCAAAGCTTTCCCTCTATTTTCCTTCAAGTTATACCGCCGCCAAACGCTACCTAACACCCTCTGCCTTTAACCAGAGGTCCACGTGGGCAGCTTTCTCCCGAAGCTTTCTCCTCAGCACAGCTAACAGTCTTCTCCACTCAACACTGCTCTGAGAAGTCTTCCCCCTTCAAAAAAGGCTAAATATTTTTGTTCGCCAAGGGCTCTGTGAGTCATAGAGAACATGACTCCTGTGGTATAAACAAAGTTCAAGACTGAGGTTACACAGTCTATAAGAGGACAGCTCTCAGGCAGTGGAAACAATAGTGTGTCCAGATGCCAGACTCCCTCGGCAGACACGATCCCAAACCCCTGCGTGCCAAGAAGGGTCACATTTCAGCCTCCTGGGCTGAAGACACGGTGGTTCAATTTATAGGCAATATTTCTGGCTATACAGCTCTTCTCTCAGAACTAAATGCTAACTAATGAGTTTACTTTATTAGCTAAGAAGTTAATCATGAGAGTAACTTTTGCTTTACTGCATATTGCTACAGGCTCAAGGCACACCACGGCTGCAGGAGCTGTTCCTGGGACGCAGTGGAAGCCCACAGGAATATCAGTACGAATATCAAGGGAGGTATTGTCTGTTTGTTACATTAATACATGTGATAAGATTACGCCAGCTGTTAAGTGTCAGGATCACTCACAGCATGGGGCCTTTACTGCAGCAGTTAGGAGATGTGGTTATTCCTAAGAGAATTTCTTTTTTTTTTTTAAAAAAAAAGGCAATAGCATATTTTGCCACCAAAGAAATACCAAAATAAAATTTCTCTTCCTAGTTTCCCAGTAGGGTGTCCCCAACATCAACAGGAAAATATGAGCTCGAGTATTGGGCATGACATTGGGTTGGTCATGATGCCTTGTACATATTTTATTGACTATCGTTTTCTATGGACGTATTTTAATCTTGCAAAAACTAGATTATGCTTACTTAGGCATATACCAAAAATTAAACAAAAGAGATCAGCTGAACTGTAAAACTCTCTTCCAGTAAGCTTTAAACTGGTTTCCTCAATGACATAATTTTAACATCTTTTGGGGATAAATGCCAGGGAGAGACTTGCAGAGAAAGCTTTAAAGGCAAATGAACATAATGTCACTGCTAAATATTCTATATTTAAAAGTGTGTAGCGCAGCAGAGGGTATGGAAAAAAGAAAGATCGGTAGGAATTTTTCAGAAGGGGGAGATCTCACTGTCCCCCCTATTGCAAAAGGGCCCTGAAGAACACCCATCCCTGTTGCCAAATGCAGCCTCTCGCACCAGCACCATGGGTCAAGGCTCGACGGCTTTACCCCGAACACTGCCTCGCATGCTGCGCGGCATGGCGATTCTGGCCAGGTCAAGCTCATTCTGTCAATTGCAGGAGCAACGATAATTTTGGGTGCCCAGGCCTGCCTGTGGGTTGGCCAGAGCAGACGGGATCTGAAAGGCGCCTGTTCAGTCTTTCTCTAGGTTAATGCACGAGACCTTTGTGGCATCTCCTGTGGACACAGCAGATTTGTTTCCCTCTGGCCAGTTTGTTATGGGGCGAAGCTCTGCCAGTCACTTTTGCTCTGTTTTTACTATGGAGCAGGACCAGCAGCTTGGTAGATGGTTTGGGTTTTTGGTGGCAGTGGCGGTGGTTTTCCCTCCTGTAATTTAAGGGGAAAGCCAGACAAGATGCAACTTTTCTCTGAATTGGAACCACGGGCTAACCTCATTACAGGCTCCCTTCCCTCCACCTCCGATACACCTCTCCTCTCCTCTCCTCCTGTTCCCACCAATGTATTTGTGCCTGGTTTAACTATTTATTAAATAGCATTAATGAGATTAAGATGGTATCTCTCACGCAATTTTATGTTGAAAAATTGCCATTATGGCCCTTTGATGTAACAAAGAAGTTTTTTCCTACCCTTGTTGTCATGCCAAGCAACAAGCCATTGCCACAGGCATTTACAAGAACCACAGAAAAAGTGCTGAAAGTGAACTTACAGACAACAAATCTGTCCCAAACACGGCCTGACTTCACTTTTCTCTGATGCTTGGCTGACCTGTTCTTTAAAACCTCCAGTTACAGAGATTCCATAACCTTTGCTGATTTGTTCTGGCAATTCACTTGTTGCTAGAAGTTGTTTCTCAACAGCTATCCTTAATTTCTCACACTGCAATCGAAGCCCATTACTTCCTGCTCTACCTGGAGTGGACTAAATGAGAAAAATACTCCTTTTCACTTCACAGCAGCATATATGAAAAGTTATTTTGCCCCCATCCTTCTTGCCACAGCACTTTTTCTTCTAGATTAAATTACTCCATTCTTCCAAACTCTCCACATCAGTCATTTCTCTAAGAGGAGAAGATGTTGGAAAACATCAAATGTTGGACACCTGACAGCCGGAAATGCTTTAGATAAGCACCTGTCTAGGTAGCAAGTGTAATTGTTTTCAACAAAATTAGCAAATGACTGAAACTATCAATGAGACTCTTCCACATGGGAATATAAAGTCTCCATTGGTAAGGACATGGTTGAATTAGTTACTCAACATCTTTTGTTAGTAAAGACAGCTTCAGAATGCACTCTAATCCACAGATAGATTTCTTGCATTTATCAATAATTCAGTTTCCAAAATAAAACAGAGTTTTCAGACCTGCTCAGTCTGTCAGATTTGGCATCTTTTAACACCAGTGACTGAGCAGAGTTATGATACTGCTTGACTTCAGTTATGTATCAGGTGGTGGTAACTCTATAATACAAAAAAAGCAAGAGTTTTTAGTGCTCCACAGCATGAACATACCAATACTAGATCAATCTCCAGCTTAGAAGTCATCCAGGATTCTTCAGAAAGTAAGAAGTTCGATCTTGGCAGCATCCATGAATAACACTTTATACAAGCTCCAGCTGGCTAGAGACTCAATCCCATCCCAGAAAATGCTGATCTGGCTTTGTCTCTTCTTATCCAGACTCCAGCACAGCGATCTGGCACGAAGCCACAGCCCATGAGAAACTCCAGCTAAGAGGAGAACGCCCCACGCCTCTCCAGCAGCACGGCTGCCAGAAGCACACCGAACCCCAGCGTGCTGCCCTGGGGAGCTGCGCCAAGCTCAGTTTCCATCATTATCTTGGAAGTGGTCCACAGCCTGGACCGTACACTGGGCAATTTTGGGTGAAAGACAAAAAAGCACAAGGTACGAAAGGCTAACTGGGCATGCTGGTATGTTTGTGCATACATGTACACTGTGCCTTCAACAGGCTGCAGTGGTGCTGAGGAGAAAAACAATCAACCAACAACCAACCAAAACTCCTCTGCTTTATATGTAGGGAATGCTTAAAAATTTCAAAGTAAAGGTGTCACAGTCTCCTGTCTATACATATCACCTTTAGCCTCTTGCAGTTTCGTTCTAACCAAAGGTAGGGCAGTAGAATCTCCTCATCCTGATACACCACAGTGACCGTTTTTGAAGCTGAAATAAAAGGAAGGCTGGTTCTGAAGAGCTCCCATAAGGCTTAGAATAAACCAGTTCCAAACAAATAGCATCTGAAAGTATTTAGATAATACAGTACAGCGACATTAAGGAAGACACAAAAAATTACTTATGTTTGGCATTAAATCATGTTTACCTGCTGTGGCTGATAAACAAAGGGGTAGATTTGATGCAGCCAGGAGCGAGCACGCAGAGCAAAATCCTTCTCCCAAGGAACCCTGACCACTGCCATCCCTGCAGCCCAGCTTCGCCCCCTCAGTCACTTCCTGACCACAGTGATACTTTCCTGGCTGATGTCAGGGTAGCGCCTTGTTCTTCTGAGGTATGTCCTGCACTTGATCGACTGGAGAACAACAGAAGTAACTGGTTATCCTAACAGCAGCTCTTCAACTGTCTAAACAAGATTTCCACTCTTCCCTGCTTAGATTAGTCGGTGGCTTTTGGAGATACTCACTTTCTCTGCATGCGTTTCCATCAGCCTCCTAGCAAGTACATTTCTGATCTCTCCTGCTCCAGTATGTTGCCATATATAATCTCGATCCATTAAAGCAGCAGTGGGGGTAATTGTGTGCTCTCACTTTCCCATGGCAATCATCATAAATATCCCTTCACTCCTCCTCCTCTCCATTAGAGCCATACTGGGTGGCTACTGTATGCTTTCCCCTGGTGCAAACTAACACACCATAATATTTTGATGCATAAATTACACAAGCGAGCGCCTAGCTATGACATTTTGAAACAGTATGCCTTTTAATAAGGTGCAATTACTGGGTGTTTACCTTCTAAGCGATGTTTTAAACTTGTACTTCTGATTTGCTCCCTTTGTTACGTTAAAAAGACAGGGGCAAAGTAAGAGAATAAATTTATTTCACCTATTTTCTTCCTGCAGGAATCTCTCACTTTGCTGCTGGAATCTTCCAGGAACAAGTGCTTCTGTCTAAACAACCTGCCCAAATGAGGCAAGCTGGGTGAAGAATACTGGAAATTAATCTAAAGGAAACTAAAGGGGGAAAAAAAAACCCAAACCCAAATGATCTGGCTTATCTTATTTTATGGACAAAGATTCCAATAAAACTGTGATCTCACATTAAAGCACATTCCAAAGGGTTCTGCTAAGCTTGGGCATGCCTCAAAGGGACTCTGATGCCTCTTGGAAAATATTCTGGTTTAGAACAATTACAGTTCTACTATATTTTTCCTCTGTTTCTCTTCTTTTTCTTCTCTGCCACAAAAAATCCCAAGGTTTTATTTGAATGAAATCTTCTGCTCCTGTGGCTTAAAGAATACCTGAAGTTATAATGCTTGGATTATAAAATAGCTATCAGCCCCATAGTTGATAGTTGCACTTAAAAACACAATTTGGGCTCTTTAACAGTCAGCAAGACCCAAAAGTGGGAGAAGTTTGGGTCCATGAAGTGACTTTCAGCCTCTTATAAGCACACCACGTGGAGGTTGTGGTAGGCAGCATTTGCTTGGCAAGCAAAAACCCAGCAGAAAGGAAGGGTTAATACACCTAACAACGCATCTCCTACAGGTCCCTTTGGAGTGGGAAAGGAAATGCTCACAGCACGTCCTCTTTTTTCCTGGCAAGCCTTTCGTGGATCACACGGCTGCTAACAAAGTTTGGGAAAGCAACTTCACATTTCACTCTTTGGGTTCATTATTTCAGTGCAAAACCAACCAGCCCCTGGCTTTGTGCTCTCTCTAGGGGCCCACATAGGAAAGAGCTTATCATCTATTATAGAATGCTACGGAAGAAAGAAGGTTTTATTTATTTATCTATTAAAAGGTTGCTTTTGAAGCTTGTCTTTTTCATGGAGAGAAATAAAATTAGAGTATGGCAATCAATCGTAACTGCCCATCAGCACACGAAGCACTTCACAGCAGACCAAGACTCCTGTTCCCAGGATTACCAGCATGCCTACAGTAAGGGAAAAGCATAGTTGCAGAGGCAAGATTAGCACACGTAAACATTTACTGCATAGGAACATTTTTAATGACGTATTTTGTTAAAGCATTTCTATTAATACGACTTAGTGAAATGCTTATAAATTACATTTTATATGATTAAAAATGTCCCTTTTATGAGCTTGAGAGATTAGTAAAGAGCAAACCAGGGCACAACAGATGATCATGTTTCTGCCTTCACAGGAACATGTTGCCTTGGAACTGTAAGACCTCAGATCTCCTACTTTCATGTATCCTAAATGAAATCAGCTTGCAATGAGCCTCCTTTCTCCACATCACAGCTACTAGAGTTTGCAACCAGATGGGCAAAAGCCTGCTTGATAAATTCTTTATCACACATCCTCTGGCCAAACTCTTCTCAAGGTGAGCCTGCACTTCAGCGAGGGCAGTAAGACGACGTTGCTAACTTTACAGTAATTAGCTCGGGACCTTGCCACCCTAGCCATGGTAGAGTGAGCCACAGGACTAAATTCCAAGTTCAATTAACCTATGCAGTGTTCCATGCTGCTGCATCAAACATGCATAGCGTGGTAACAGGAAGCTATTTTGAGTATGTCTACACTGCTCCCAAACCTATTAGTATAGCTTAGACATATTCTGGACTAGTCTTAATTGTTCCCAAGCACATAGTCCTGAAGGAAGATGGGAGAGCACACAGTTTATAATTTAATTACATATCCAGGAAGGTCATGCAGAACCCAAGCGCTCCTTTTGTGTAGCTGCAAAGGGAAATCTCAGTTAATAATTTAATGGGGGGGTGGTGGTGGTGGTGTGTTTCAGGATTTTTCACATATAGCAAGACCTTTCCTAATCCAGTGTAGAGGAATGGAACTACAAGATGTGACCCGTATCTCTCTCCACAGGTCTCCTCTAACAGCTTTGAAGTGCTGGCAAGGAGATGCAAGCTCATCCCCTCACTCTCTCAGAAAACGGCATGTTGTCACAGCGGGAAGCAGATGGGAGCTCTGGTGAATCTTTTAGGGGTCACTGCATGGAAATGCAGCTCCTGAGCAAACTCGTTAGCACAACAACATGTGGCATTCATGCCCCAGTCTGCTGTTTGCAAGGTTGGGATCTAACTGGAGAGCTAAGCTAGGCTTTGATTGTTTCTGTAGGTTCTTAAAATTACAAAGCTTTGGCAGCTAACACCCAACTCAACCTCGGAAGGCTCAGAAGGAAAGGGTCCCCCACTCGTTTGCTCTCATGCTCTCTGGGTGAGCTCTTACAAAATCGTGGTTCTAAATGAAAGCAATTTGCAAGGCTGTGGGACTCGACAGACTCATTTGAAACAATTCCCCATGAAAAACTGGTTCAGACAAACGTTAATTGAAACGTTCAGAAATGAGATTAAGGCAGGGGGAACCAACTGGCTGAATCCCGAGTTCTTGCAGTTACCAGTAAATAGTCCAATTCAAAAGACCTTGAAAAAAAGAGGCTTTAAGCAAAGCCAAATGTCCAGCCACCAAGGAAGCTCTCAAAACACAACCGTTATCTGGTTAGATCATCATTCTTTTTATTGCAAAAATAAAAATATCTATACAGTTAAAATAAACAAAGAACATACTAAATTTTAGGAAGAGGGATGGGGGAAGAAGTCTTTATTTACATGAAACTGTCCTTGATGTCAATGCACTGCATAAAGGTTGAGGCATACACTCGGAGAACTAAAGATTATAACCGCCCCTGAAGGGTCAGCCCTTAACCCCGCACTCTCTCTCCTCTGTGCTACTCCTGTGTCCCAGAACAAGGGCAGAGCTTTCCTGCCACAGCAGGATCCTCAGGCAGCCCAAAAACAACAAAGCTCCTACCTAAGAACATGGGGACTTCTCACAGGCTGTGGTAGGGGATGGAGAATAGTTGGACCATGGAGTATTGGAGAGCAGAGCACAGAGCGCTGTTCCAGCTGACGTGAGATAAAACCTACCCTTCGGATACACTAAAATATACCAAGAACTGATGCCACCTCCATGCTGTCCCAGGAAGATATCCCAACTCTGTACCACACTGGCTCCTCTACTGTGCTTTGTAAGCCTTGTAATCCAAATGGGATTTGCCTTCAAGCCTCCATGGGAAGCTGTAGCCAGAAATGCAGGTGTGTCCTGATGTACCTGACTCTCTGCTAGAACCGGGAAACTATCCATTTATCAGGTCACGCTGCTTCAGGTGGTCTGGTGATCTGCAGCCACAAGGATCCCAAAGCTTTTTTAGCCTTGAACAGAGCTTCCTGCAGTGATGCCACCTCCATTAAGGGCCAAACCCTCAAAAGCTCAATTGATCCTTAAAATAGAAATTAGAACCACTCTCATAAAATGAAGAGCCTTTTCCCATAACTGAGCCAATTCACATGAAATAAAAATATCTTTAGATATTTCTTCTAGATTTTCAACTTTTTGTGTCACGCAGCCTAAAAATTCCCCTCTGTGTGAGGAAACGAGACTTGTGCTTTTGTCTGTGATGCCTTTGATGGTGGCGTTCACAGCCATGCTCTAACGATCAATAGCAAGGATGATTAAGGAGATTGCAGTCCGTGTTTGATTTTTTTGTGAGGAAAGGGAAATCTTCTAGACACGAATGGCTATTTCTGCCGCTACTTGACAAAGGAACCTTGCCAGTGTGGGCTTCTGTGCGCCCCAAGCCCAGGCAGCCATCCTCCCTTACGGCTGAGGACAGAACACCACCCCTCAGAAGGAATCGCTCCAAAACCACGGCGCATCCCCAGGTTCTTCTCACCCCAGTGCAGTCGCAGATTGGTGTGGCAAGTTCTTCACCACACCGTGCTTTCAAAAAATGCTGACCCTGCCTTGTTTCCAGGTTTAGCCTGGCTGAAGGCTCTTGCCCAGGGTGAGCAGTGGTGCTTCTGGGGACACCCACACCAGCACCCTTTCCTTCTGCCCACACACGCCCAAGGCACAAAAGCACAAAACCCTTAGGAAAGAAGGCAACCTCTCCTTTGGAACCGGCTTGCCCAAGGGGTGTGTGGCCAGTAGGCCTTTCTTACAGCTTCTCAGTCTCTCCGTAGACGGAACAGAAGAGACTCTGGGAGAGAGAACTGCTGAGAACAAGGATTTCACTGAAATTTCCATAAGGAACTTGGCTAGGTACTGATGCTGTTTACTCTCCATTTGCGTCTAGAATTTCACCGTGCAAAAAAGCAAAACATCAATACACTGGTAAGTTGCTACACAGTGTGATACTTCTAGAAGGGCTGAATACTATATTAGTATATCAAATATTATATTGGACACACCGGTGATCAGGAAATGGAGATAGTGCCAGCAACTGCTGGTGCAGATGTATGCCTGAAACAAAAGCATCTGTATGCAGTAAGGACAGGTTAGGGAGCTCCACTGTGTCCTTGCCAAGGTGAGCACAGACAGGTGAAGGACAGCAAAGTACAATTTGCCAGACCCCTGGCACCTTAACTGCCTGTATTCTACCCATATGCAGACACCAGGAGTTCTGCAAACCGTAGAGACACACACTCACCCACACAATTACTCTGTGAAAATCACCCACGCACTTGATTAAAGGACCATCTAATGGAAAGGCTTCTCCGTGTCTTTCCCTCCCCCCCATCCTTTCCTTCTTTTTTTGTTACATTTACTTTCTCTGGGTGAGCTGATCTTGTTGGGGCTGCTGTCCCACAGAAATAAAGTATGTTCTTTTGAAAGGTTGTAACATCTCACCAAGCACCTCACTGCCCATTTAAGATCGCTCTTACTGTGCTCATGTAGCCATTGCACAATCTACAGGGGCTGCCGCCACCTGAGACAAGGCCAGACATGGGTCACACCAGATGGCAGAAAGTGAAAGAGCAAAACACCAAAGGAGCAGAGAACAAAGCAGCAGAAAGAAATTGTTAGCTGACTTACATGATGAAGAAAGATGCAGCTCCCATCCCCATTGCTCAACCCTCACCGTTACTTTGCAGCTCCCTGTAGCAGCAGCAGCAGCAGCGCCTGAGCCATGCCGGGACCGTGGTCTTCCAGAAGACAGCCAGCACACGCTCAGGAAACGTGGCTCTGAGAAAATCCTACAGGGAGAAAAAAAAAAAAAAAATATAATGTACTTCTGATAAGGGCTGGCTAGAAAAGAGACTGAATTATGAACAAAGCCACCATGAATATTCTTTGTAAGTAAGCAGGATTACACACAAGGAAATGCCTGACTTCTAAAATAATTTTTTCTTCGTTACCCCAGACTGCTGTGTGGATTTTGACAAGCTGCCTAGCTCTAAATGGGTTAGATCATTTTTCTGTTACAGGAATCCTCTATCCTTTTTGAACAGCATATCCAATATGATCGACATCTGCGCAAGTTCAAACTTCCCAGAAAATAACATTCTTCAACTAATTGATACATAATTTCTGCATCACCAATATCCCACCCTGCACTCTTGCCTCACCCTGCAACACAACCTTGGAGATACCCATAATTTTCCAAGAGCAGAAGCAGCTGTTTACAGCACGTGGGCTCTGACGCAGAGCCATCCGTACCGCTCTACCTACCAACTGCATGGTGACAAAAGGCAAAGATTAGAAAGACATGAGATAGCTGGCAAAGCCACAAGCAACAGTTTGAGAAAGATCTTTTTCATTTGCATGCATCTGACCTCACTGGTGTTCACAACCGATTAACATCAGCTCCCGTGGTCAACACTTAATTCACACAGAAAGCTGCTGCTCGTTTCACTTCATTAATATTGACATCTGAACTCCATAGCGCCAGTGGATTTCTACTAATAATTATTTATGGCCAGCGATTTGCACAGGGCATGCCCGTCTAATGCTGTAAGCCAGGTGATGGATCTTGGATAACGGCTCACAAGCCGCCCACCTCTGCCGCGACGCAGGACACTTTACCCCATCCCTCTCGCACCCCCACCGCTCCCACCTGCCCTACCCCAGGTGCGATGTGCTTTCACATGTGAAACTCAGGCTTCTTTCACACTTCTGCGTAGGGTAAGAAGTTGCAACAGATTATTGTTGCTTCCTTGATGAAAAATACCCGGGGAGGTGAGAAAAGCTAGGCGGGAGCAGCAAAGGTCAAGACTAAAATATGTAGGTGCGATACATTTTATTACTGTAGGCTTCTGGTGGAGAAAGACAGCTAGAAGTCCAGCTTCCCTCAGAGGTCTAAGGAGCAAAATCCTGCTTTGCCTCTGCGTTTAGAGGTGCAGATACTACAGTTTTAAGCAGAATACAAAACCCTTCACTGCCTCCTCCAGCAGTGCGTAGGGTTGTAAATTTAACTTCAGATGCGTGCTGATGCTAGGCTGGATCAAGGCCGCAGCACTGGGTGCCCCTCAGGGCCACCCCCACAGGCAGCACGAAGCACCCCCAGCCTCCCAGTGCCCCAGCTGCCACCAGCCACCCGGCCCTGCTGGCTAACGCCGGGCGAGGCGCCGGCCAAGGTGAGCAGGGGTTCTCACCAAACCAGCTCTCACCCTTCCCAGCTGCCGTCACTCAGCTCAGGCCAGGCCGGCAGCGTCCCCCGCAGCACTCCAACAGCTCACAAGGGGAAAAAGTGAACCAGCCCCTTTCAGACCCCCGCCACAAACCACCTCCCCCGGGCCAGCAAGTGCTGCTCTGCTCCCGCTGCGCTTCCAGGTACCTGGCTGGGGCAGCTTCGCTGCGCGAGTTCGCCTGCAGCTGACTTCGTAATTTCTTGATCACTGGGCTTAGTCATTAATGCAGGATTACTGGTCTCAGCATCTTCTTGTTTTGTTTTAGCTTGCTTTGTCCCCTCCAGACTGGGCAACCCAGAGGTGCGGGCAGGAAGAGCTTAGTGAAATACTGAGGAGAAAACCAGAGCCTCCGGCACCAATGTGGTGCCTGGGAGAACGAAATCCCTGGGAAATTTTACAGATCTACAGGTTATTACTTTTCTCTAGCCCCCCTGACACCATATCCCAAATGCAGAAAATCCTCAGCCACGGGCTCAGAACAGTATAAGCCTCCACTTGCTTTTAATATATTTTCTCATATTAACTTCAGCCAAATTTAACACCATTCCCCCTTAACGTGACATTTTCTTCCTTCAACGCTAAATATATTGAACTGAGTTCAACTGTTTTCCAGTGAAAAAGTGCTTTCCTTTTCTAGCAGAGAAGTTCAGAATATCTTTGTTATTTCAGTTTCCAAGAGACGCTACAGAAATTGAGCAAGGTGGTATCATTTGACTGGGCTTCTAATGCTTCAGGACAGAAAAATCACTATATTGGAAAATGCTTCATTTTCAGAAGGTTACCATTTTCTCCATTATCTTGCAGTGCCGCCACCACCCCTTTGTGACACGTATACAAGTCCAAACCAAAGAAAACTTCAGCCTCTTTCAGAATTTGCAGTTTTAAAATCGCTTTTAGCATGGACTCACTGACTGTTGCTTCTGCCATCAAAACCTTCACAATGCACCAGACGTTTGGAATTTTTTAAAACAAAAAAGAAGAGTATCTTTGGTCATAGGCTTGCCAATCTGGTGAAGAGGGCTTTAAAGTGAAGTTGCTGGGGAAAGGGACGCTCAATCCATCCCGCTCCTACCAGTTTGGTGCCAGTGCCACCAAGAGATGCCCAGAGCCCAGAGAGGGATGGAAGGTCAGCAGGAAAGCGCATGAAGAGCAGCACAAAGGAACTCCAGCCAGTAAGTCACCTTCATCAGGGGCCCGACTGAAATGCCCCTATGCAAACGCGCATAGTGTGGGGAACAAACAAGAGGAGTTAAGAGACACGTGCATGCCTGCAGAGCTATGGTCTTACTGGCATCGAGGAGATGTGGTGGGGTGGCTCCAACAGCTGGAGTGTTGGGATGGAAGGCTAACGGCTCTTCAGGAAGGACAGGCGGGGGGGCAAGAATGAGGTGTTGCCCTCTATGTCAATGACAAGCTGGAGCGCACGGAGCTCCGTCCGGGTGTGGATGAGGAGCCAATCCAGAGTTTATGAATCAGGATTCAAGGGAGGGCAGGGACAGGTGACATTGTAGTGGGGGTCTGCTGCAGGCCACCCAACTAGGAAGACCAAGGGGATGAGGGCTTCTATAGACAGATAGGAGGAGCCTCATGTTCACAAGCCCTGATCCTCATGGAGGACTTCAACCACTCCAGTCGGAGGGACAACACAGCAGGGCACAGGCAATCTAGAAGGCTCCTGGAACGTGTCAATGATAACTTCCTTCTCCATGTGACAGAGGAGCCAATGAGGGGAGGTGCCATGCTGGACCTTGTTCTCACCAAGGAAAGGCTGGTGGGGAACATGAAGCTCAAGGGCAGCCTTGGCTGTGGTGACCATGAAATGGTGGAGTTCACGATCCTTAGGGCAGTGGAGAAGGGTGGACAGCAAGATCGCTACCCTGGCCTTCAGGAAAGCTGGCTCTGGCCTCTGCAGGGGTCTGCTTGCTAGAGTGCCATGGGGTAGAGCCCTGGAGGGGAGAGGGGCCAAAGCAAGCCGGTTAATGGCCAAAGGTCACCTTCTACAAGCTCAGGAGCGATGCGTCCCAAGAAAGACAAAACTGGGCAAAATCACCAGGAGGCCTGCGTGGATGAACAAGGAGCTCCTGGACAAAATCAAACACAGAAAGCTTTACTATACCTGGGTCTATGGCTGTATTCCTAGAATTTAGGAATAACACCCACAGTGCACTTTTTTTTTTCCCCTTGGCATATACTTTTTAGATATGTAAACAACCTTTTCAACATATGTGCAGTGGCGTGAGAAAACACACACATGCACACACACACAGATAAAAATAATCAAGTTAGCACTCTTTATTCTAGAAAGTTTGCTAGACCCCCATCAGTAAAATTCATTAAATATAAGGTATAAATTATTTAGAAGGAATTAGACATGCTTCTAGACAGAGCACTGAGAAAGGAAGCTCCTTTATGGCCATAATGGTTGATAGTGGTAGCAAGAAACCAAAATTGTGGTCTATAGGTAATTTCAACTTTCTGAAATTTATTTTTCTTCTGACCCTGAAAGAAAAACTGATTTTCTAAAGAAATTTAAACTGACCCACTCCAGGCTTTTGAAAAGTGCTGTTTGATCAAATTTATCCTATATTATTTCTTATTTTAGAACACAGTGCAAAATACATTGTAAAGAAAAGGCAAATATCTAGGCAAACAAGGCACAAGCTTATTGATATTTGGTTTTCAATTGCTCTCCATGGAAGTGCATTGAAAAATGGCATGTCCTCACACAAAATCTGTGTTTCAGTGAAATAGCGTTTTTGAACAGGAAAGTGCCTTTTCAGTTAATTTTCCCAGAGTCTCAGTTCCTTTCATGATACCCATCTTGGATGACAAGGAACAGTAATTTACTGCGAGTTTGAAAAAGGAGAGGCTGAATTCTGTCTTCTTGCCTCTCATCTCTGCTTGTTCACAGGAGGGGAGCTGCCTCAGGACCACTGTATTTTTAAAAGAAGCCAGAATTAACTCTTCCTCCACTGTATCACAGGCACTGAAATCTGGTTCCCTATCACCCTTTGCTTGTGGTTGGATTCTCTTGTGTCTAAGGAGGTGAAAACCGACAGAAGGGTTTCCAGCTGTTTCCCTGCCTGTGTCATGTAAACTCCCTGGTGTCCCACAAAAAATGAGAAATGTTGCAGCCTTTCCATCGGTGGAAATAATAATTGAGTCTCTTTCCTGTATTTGATCTTCTATTTCCCTAAAACATTTAGGAAATATGTACCTTTTGGACCTCTAGTGCTTTGTCATACTTGGCTGAAAGTGCTCTGATGTTATCAGGCAGGAACACAGATACAGGTGCACGGTGTGGTCACAAAGGCATCGTCTCTCAAGAACACAAGATAAAAGGAAAATTGCAATAGCAGCCTGTACGTGTGATTGCTGGAAAGATCCCTGTGCTCTTTTGCAGCCACAGTCAGGCAAGGAACTGTCTATGTTTGAGATAATTAGCAATGTGATGAGCAATTCACGTATGAAAAGTGTTACATAAATCCCAACATCATTATAGCTAAGAACAGGGTGATAATTACAGCTACGATTGCCTGAATACTTTCGTTCCTAGTTTGGGGGATTATTGTTTTTTCCCCAAACACTCATAACTCTACTTTTTAGTCCAATCCTACTCTCTCTGCTCCAGTGGAGTCAACTTCAGTGAGGCCACTGATGCAATTTCCCCCCTGCCGTCTGCCTGGAGCTGGCCTTCTGGAAGACTCAATTAAAGGAATTCAGCTGCTGTTAAGAGGAGTTTGCTGGGGTGGATACAGCAGAGTGCTATACATCGGGATTTAAGAAAAGCTTTCACTTTCACTGATAATAAAAAATGAGAACAGAGAAAGCATCGCCATTGTAAAATGTTACCTGCCCCCTATCCTTCCAACAGAATCCCTTCCAGCCTTTTTTTCAGAGCATCTTCCTCAATATATAAAGGTCATTTGCATTACAATCTTAACAGGAAATGAAATAACCTTAAAATACAAACCAGGAACATATCCAGTATGCAAATCAACATCTTTATGAGCTGCAATAATGAGGAACAAGCAAATCAGTACTATTCCAAACTACCTTTTAATTCTTTCTGCATTCTCTTAGCATCAACAGATAAACAGGACTAAAGATCTCACGACCCACCCCAGACAGCGCCGCAGTCAGTATATATACGTATTTAAAAACAGCACATAGTTCCTACATACACCATTTAACCCCAACAGAGGTTACCTGATTCCGATTCCAACTGGGAATTAACCTGACCGTGTAGATGTAATTAGCCTCACAGCGATGCAAACCTGGCAGAAACGACATCCCTGCCAAACTCACACCGTTGGTGAACACCATTCGCAATTCATAAATGAAGCGATCAAAACTCAGTCATTTGGAAAAACCGAACGGAGCTGTCATGAACCATCTTTTAAGTTTTATCAAGCACCTGCGCCTTTTGCATTGCCACCCACAAAATTCAGGCTACAGAGTTATTAGATCCCAGCCATGTGCACGAGGTACCACGCACCAGCAGCTGCTGAGTAACCCACCACGCTGAGGGGTTTAGCTGTAGCAAGTGCAGGGTCCCCCAGCCTCTCCCCCGGCACGGCTGCGCTGCCCCAGCTGCCTCTCACTTTCGGACGGGGCTGAGAACCGGGGCATGCACACAGGCTGCTTCTGCGGAGCAGAGGATGCATGACAAGGTCTCGCCCTGTGCTCACCAGGTCGTGTGTCGCATTACTGCATGAATGCCAACTGTTGGTACGGAAGGTGTTCCTGCTGGGAAAAGCTGGTACTTCACTCTTTATCGATTTTATGCAAAGCTTTACACAAAACCAGCAGGCCTTGGAGATGAAGTCGTGGAAGCTGCTGGAGAGTTCGGCTACCCTCTAAGGTCACAGTTTAGAGTCAGTTTGTGAGCCAGGCTCGCTCCCTATGAAAAATGGGGAGCTTGTGTTTCTGAGAAACTGCCTGCACTTGTGTGACCATCTCTTTTGCAGGAACACTTCCTTAGCACATATACAAAAAATATACAACTGTCCCTCAGACTCCCCCTTACCGATTTTGTCCATCGTTAGGAAGCCAACTCAACGTTCTGGCTTTGCTCAGCAAAAAGGCAGGCCTGAAGACAAAGTGGGGCAGGAAGGGACAACAGTGTCGTGTTTAGGATTACTGCAGCGTAATGGGTCTTGTAAGAGGGGCACTGGCCTTCCCCCAGGCACAGTCTGTCAGATCCATTCTGAGCCCTTGTGAAGTCCCTGGCTGGTTGCTGAGATTCACCTGCAAAATCACGCTGGGGCATTAAGCCTGGCAAACGGGGGAGTTTTTCATCAGCATAGGAAGAAAATGGTATTTTGTAAGGTCCCACCTCCAAAGCTCAGTGCAAATTTAGAGGTCAATGAAATAAATACAGTGCAGTTACATTTGCAAACAGACTGAAGTGCATGCAGCGTGTTGAGGGATGGTGGTGCTTTGATGCTCAGTTTTAAAGAGTTGAAGAGACCTCAAGGAAACCATTTTATTTGATTAACTCATTCTTACAATCTGAACGGAGGTAGTTAGAGAAGGACTAACAACTGTATTTCGGTCTTTTTTTATTAAAAGATGAGGCATGCATAAAGCTGGTATCACATGCTTTTGCCTACTGTAATCATGGTAATACACAAAAAAAGAAATCAAAAAGCTTACTCAGCCCTGATTCTGTAAACATCTGACCAGAAGCAGAATGCATCAGCTGTCTTCCCCAAAGCGAGACATACTACTCGTGTAAGTACAGACACAAATGCAAGGATCCTTGTGTGCTCTGCAAACCTGTAAAATACCAATAGGAAAACTTGCTCAAGATAGCTACTCTCAAAAATAAGGTATAGAAAATATTTCAGTACCGTCATTCAGTGTGTGATGCCTGCGGGTGGGTATTTCAGACTCACAACACGTACTTGGCCCAAGAGGAGGAGTTAGTTGTCCCCCTGCCTGTAAAGCCCTACGTTCTCCACCATGGGAAAAGCAAGGGAGGAGATAATTTTCAGAGAACAGTGATAAATTTCATGATGACTTGCCAAAGTTATAGTTGTTATTATTCTACTGTTCAGTTTTAATTATTTTGAGTAAACACACTGATTTTTAGCTTTTTCATAACAGAACTTTTCAATCCATGTTCTATTATAAAGTCAACATGAAGCTTTACCTCCACAACGTCCAAGAACAGATAAATTAACACTAGCACTGCTCACTTGAAATGTCTTAAGTGGTTTACAAGGTTTAATATAGAGAAAATAGTGAAAATACTAGGGCTAAACACCCAAGGGACACTGGGGAAGAACCAAGAACCATGACATTTTGGATGTCTGACTTTGCAGACACTATTGTTTCAGTGGTTTTCTTTTTCACGCCTTTGGTTTTTGGTTGGGTTTGGTGTTGGGGTTTTTTTGGGGTTTTTTTTTTTGTTGGTTTTTTTTTCTTGGTCTGCTTCTGTCTGAAATTCTAATTAAGACAAGCTTCCCAAATGCTACTGCTCAGAGCTCACAGGAGAGCCTCCCAAGAACTCTGCAGATATCTCACAGCAACAGTTTTACACGTGGCGTGAAAGCGGGCTTGTACAACGTCCTGCAGCTAACCTGCCGCTGCTCCAGACTCCCTCACAGAGACGATGACCATCAGTGACCTTGTATTCTGTCGTTTGGTGTCGGTGCTCTTCTCAGAGCTGACAGGAAGCACCGCTGAACAATCCTGCGCAAGGCAGTTTTTACTTCTCTATTTTAAGATTTTGTTGTAAGATTTGCCTACGTGTCTCAGCTCAGCCCCTGAGTCTTGCTGCCCAGCTCCTCCACAGGCAGATTTTTAATGCCTCCTTCCACAATTCGCTTGCTAAAAAGGTTAAAGATTTCTCATGATTTTATCTAGAAAACACATCCGAAAGCAGCACAGCTAGCCTAGATAGAAAAGCTACAGAAAACAAAGCAGTGAAGTTCTGGATTAAATACTCCAATCAATTGCCTTCCTGCCCTGCTTCCCTGAGCGCCTTTAACTTCCCTTTACTAAATGCAGAATGTTCTTTCTGAGCAGTGCCTGCACTCAGAACTGCCTGGTGACCTGAGAAGTGCAGCCACCGAGCAAGCAAAGCTCCTCGGTCGCCCTCCCCACCCCACAGCCACCACGCCACCCAGCAGCCCTGTCTTGTATGTTCTCCTACTCAGGCCAAATGCCTGCAGGTCAGGTTTGCAGAGATGGCACCACCAGTGGATCAAGCCTGAAATTTTCTTCTAAAAACAAGAACGAAACTCCTACCAAGTTTGGGGATATAAATACGCAAACAGAGCATTGGGATCAAGTCTCATAGGTATCCCCTCAGAAACCTCAGCTTTTGCTAGGTGGCAGAGGAAATCAAAGTGCCGATGAGGACATGAGGTGACACAGAATAGAAGCCACAACAGCAACTCTCAATACATTTATTTCTTGCTGATAATTTTTATGAGGATGATCTAATTGCCGTTTTGGTGCATTTTATTGAAAAGTGGATTCCACAGGGTGCTAAGCAACGTTGGCTTTTACATATTATGCCTAGCACTTTTCTCTAGCTAAGCTTCACCGAAATCCCCTGAGCTTGAGCACAATTTTAAGTGCATTGCTGCCCAGGACAAGAACATGTAGCAGTCCCTTCTTTTAAAGATGCAAATTCATACCTGTCTGCTCTTTATGAGTCATCTCTCAGCTTGGCCAACAAGAAAGTGATCAAGTGAGGAAATGTAACTTGCCATTCATCCTGTGTAAATACTTTGCAAATCTACAGCTTCACAATTTCCTTTCTTGAGGTAAATAATTTGAAATAGTGTAAACAATGACAGTGGGTGACTGGAAACAGAATCCCTCAAAGCTGAGAACAACTGAAAGATACCACAAGTGATGACGTATTTTCTTTTAAATCCCCTTCATCTATTTTCAGATGTTTCTGTGTGTGCAGGCTTAAAAGCAGCTTACTAAAAAGCAATGAGATACATACAACATCTGTGCAAACAATACAACTACCACACAGGCTAAAATACTGGTACTGTTGTACACCTATACATAAACCAAAAACACTAATGTGCACATTACCCTAAGCCAAGTTCTTATGCAGATGAGCCTCTGATCTATGGACATTTGTGAGGTTTTGATCCAAAAACACTTGCCTACACTTAAAACCTAAAGAACAAGAGTGGAAATTTCCAGCACAGTAGGTTATGTTGCAACAACAGATGCCTTTCCCAAAGTGTGGCTCCCCATGGGAATGTCTGGATTCATGAAGCAGGCATTGTGTCTTAGCAGATCCTGATACAGGCTAAGGATTTACCTCCAAATGCTCGATATTGAGGAAGGTCGGGACATACTTGAAAAGCCTCGATTTCTGTCCTATTTTGCTTTTTCTGAAGTGCTGTATCCCTTTTGCTGAACTCCTGTAGGTGGTAGTGTTGGTATAATACGTTACATGGAATTGCTGAGGCCTCTTGGGATACTGCCCAACCCTCCAGAAGACTTCATTTTTTTAAAGGCATGTTGGCTTACTGCCAGGCTATACTTCTTCTAAGGAAGGTGTTCCTTATTCTTAGGATGTACAAAAAAATCACTACATTACATTAATATCCATACTCGCTCAAGAAACAGTAACACCTGTGCTGTCAGAACAGGTAAGGAGGGGAACACCGGCAGAATCTACAGCCATGAGAGTCCCCATTGATCCTGTTACTCTTGAAGTTTAGATTACCTTTCTTAAAGTGGTGAATAAATAATGTTGCCGCTTCTTCTACCTCTGTCCTCTGCCTCTGGCTAAACAAACAAAAACCCGCACAAAGTTGTGCATCTAGATTTGCTATGGCTATTTGTCAAAAAAATATCTTCTGTTGAAAAACAGAAAAACAAAAGTTAGGGCTTTACTCAAAAGCAGGTATGACTGGTTTTGATGGGAAAGGTAAATATTAAACTGATAGTTTTGGGTTTTGCTCACATAACTCCAGTTACTGGATGTGGAGTCAAACACAGAAAATGCCTTTCTGTAGAATGAAAAAGCCTCCGTTTCTCCTTAAGAACACCATAAAAGTGCTTTGTAATAAATGTAAGTATGCCAAGTAGAACCGAGCTCCAAGTCCGGGTCATGGAAATAATAAAAAATGTTCTTCCAGAGGGTAGGCAACAACTGGTGATGCAAACAACAGCCACACCGATGGAAAAGGGCTTCAAGAATTCCTTATCCCTTTGGCAAGAGGAGCTCCAACATGAAAACTTCTCTGATAACAACCCAACCTTAAAAAGCCCTCATTAAACTTTAGCAAGGTTGGTCAGAGACACGATGTGAACAAATAAAACCACGGCTGAGGCTGTGCCTGGAAAGCAGCAGCCCAGGAGAGCAAAGACCAGCTCCTCCGGCCGGCTGCGGGCTTCGCGCCAGGGTCCGAGTGCGGTTCTCGTTGCTCTCCTCACGCCTGGTGACCCCCCACGGCAGCAGCACTGAAGCGAACACCACGTCAGACCCACTCGAGATTTGGCTGCCATCAGCGAGCCCAGCGAGGGCGGCAGGCTGCTCCACCTCTCCTTCCCTACCGGAATGATCCCCGTGCTCTCTGCTGCTTGCTCTCCTTAGCAGTACAAGGAGTAGTGGCTGCTGCATCTCGGCAATGGCTTGGTCCAGCTAAAGTTGTGTTTTAATTTACCAGGAAAATACATTTTAGTTGCTTTTTTTTTTTCCTCCCCTTTTTTGGGCAAATTCAACTGAACTGTTAAATGTCAAACATGGTAAAGATGAGGCAATTCCACTGAGCGGCAGAATGAATCAAACGTCTTAGTTGCACAAGGGTGGGCTGGCAAGTCTCTGTTAAAAAGCCCACACAGTAAATTTAGAGCTGCTCTTTCCCCCTGCTAATGAGATCAGCTGTTTGACAACATAATGTCTCTGCCAGAATAGTCCAAGAGGAAAGAACTGCCCTCAGATACATTTCCATGAGATCTGGAGATTCACGGGACAAAAATGAAGACGCAGCTGAGTAACTACAGGAAGCAGTAAATCATTATTTTAGGGAGTATTAAACAACTGCTAGATTTCCAAAACTGCTTTACAGAGTAAAGGGCTGTGGAGCCTATCCATCGTAGCTCTCCCATGGTTCTGCAAAATCTATCCTTGCGCCTTACCTGACAGAGTAAAGCACAAAGGATGCAAATCTGGAAGGAAAGTGAGCTTAAATGTCAGATTTATACACGTCTCTGTGCGCCCACCCCTCCTAATAAAGCTCGGTATTGAGTTATTTTGCAACTTTTCCATGCAGCGAGCCTGGCACTCCCCCTGCTTAAAGTGCCACATTTCTCGTTTTAAATATGAGATTACAGCATACAAAACCTTATCCTCTTTAATCAAAAGTTCAGCCCTGATAGGTGGTAACTGAAAATAATCTCTTTCTGACAGAGGGTTTTCATAGTGGGTATAAAATAACTCAGCCCAGCACCCAGAGACCTGACACAGACACCGCTAATGGTACCAGTTTGCGGAGCCATGGGGTCGCAGCCACCCGCCCGCATGGCCGGCAGAGCTCCCCACCCAAAGAGTCAGAATGGAGCAGTACGTGAATGTTCTGTGCTTGCGCTGAAGGTTATTGACAGAGCAAGTTGCGTGAGCCCCAAGTTCACACCTACAAAATGGAGTCTCCTGGGGTGAATTGCTATTAAGGAAACGGAATCTGCTGGAAAAGCAAGGCTTAGATTGCCATTCCTTGAAATCCACGGCAATTAATTCCTTTCACCCTAGACTGACGTACCGCCTAGGAATGATGATAGAACACATGGCTGTCACTACTAGTACTGAACTGCTGGATCTCCAGGACTTTCTGGGAAGCTTTAGCCTATTCGTTGCCTGTAAAGCATTCAGCAATTCCTCTTTCATTTCTTAGTCTTCTGAAGAAACAAATTAAATGGTGGTTCAAACAGCCCAACAAATGACTTCAAATCTCAGCCAAAGATGATCATGCTTCTATCACCAAAGCTGTCAGGCATTTCCCATTGTCCTTCTGTCTCATTACGTTTGTTTTGTCTTAAAAAGCATAAGACTATAAAAATCTAAGAATAGCAGAACAACAGGAAAATAATATGCACAGATATACTCATGCATTCCCAGCGGTAATTTGTTCTGGCCTCCTTTATTCCCCTCTCGCTATTTTTCCAGGAACTTGAAGATGAGTGGTTCCTACTCACGGGAACACTGACCTTCTGTTATTTGCAGAAATACTCACAGACTGTGTGCAGAAAGAAACTGTGCCTAAGGCAGGCAATATGCTAATTTCAAAAAGCATCAATATACATCCAGGTAAGGAAGTGGCTCAGTCTAGTGTTTGTTAGGCAACTAAACTACAGAGTGGATGACCACAAGATTTATTGAACAAAAAAATCCATCCTTATCGATTTGCAGGTACAATAAACAAATTGCTTCTTACAAATTGAGTGGAAACCTATTAGCAGGATCACTTACTGAGAATGAAACTGGGGGGAGCTTAGTGCAGGGGAAAAAACCCAAACAAACAGCATAAGAAGAGCTGCCTAGGTAAAAAATGTTTCCAGCAGGCAATTTTCATAACCAATTGCTCAGGTGCTAAACAAGTGGTGCACACTTCATACATATTCATTTAGCCACAAACAGGTTGCGTGACAAATATAATCAAGTCTAGGAAAGAGAGAACGCCAGAGTTGAGAGAATTGAGGGAACTAGTACAGGAAAGCAAATCACTTCATCTCTGGTCTGCTGGTTTGAATCCAATCCGTACTAGTAGACATGAAGTTGTAACCTTGCAGTGTCTGACTGTGAATTTGCCTGTGCAAAATGAGTTGGCAGGCGTTCTCCTGTCCTACTACCTGCAAGGCTCAGCAACTTCTTCCTCTCCTCCTCTTTTGCACACGCGTGCACACCCTCCTTAAAAACAGAGATAGAATTGGCAATCAAAACAAAGAGAGACCAAAACTCGTGAGTGCCTGCACATGACTGACTCCTGAGCTCTTACACACCATGAATGCAAGACATAGAAGCAGCACAGCAAAATACGAGCATCCACAACCATCGTGCATTGTCCCCAAGGCTGTAGTTTGTTTCTTACTACAGCATTTCCTTGCCTGGTCTGGCCATCTTTTTCCTGTTAGTACAGAATGACTGTCATGCTTTGAATGCTAATGTCTGGCCACTTTCTGATTAAGGATCCAAAATAATAATAATAATCTCTCAATTTCAGAAGCACTAAGGCTAAAAACCTGAACTAGAGAAAGATTTCATGCTCTCCCATGCATAAAAATGAAAAGTTATAATGTGTTACATTAGAAAGACTTAGAACTTGTCCAACAAAAAGAATTTTATAAATTTTGCACTGAGAGGTTGAAATGAGCTGTCTTCCCTGTCACCCCCCACTCAAGCAAGTAAAGTGTTAATTGGCTACAGTTTTCATAAGCTTTGTGAACATATTTGCGGGGCTTGGATCCAGTTTTGCAATAGCTATAAATTACTATAATTTGGCATCAATATTTCTAAAGAGAGAGGACATGCACAAATTTAATTTGCTGCAATCAATATTCAAGATTATTTTATTTAAACGGCACCTATAATCTAAAGGCTGCAGGTTTGATGTTGAAGACACATGCCAAGTAGACCTTGAGTTTGCCTTCATGCTCTGTGAACCAGGCAAACCCTACATGAGCCCCAGTTACGACCAGTTTGGATGACTTCTGAACACTAAAGAGCAGAGCATGCTTCGTGCTACCGGCTCTCGTCAGTTCAGCCTTGACTAATACTTTGTCAGAGGCAGTAAACCACAGTTTCAATATAACTCGGTATTTCATGACACTTTGGAAGAAATTTCCAAGATCTGCTTTCAAAGAGAGAAGATGGGGATCTAGAATTAGCAACAACCACTTGCAAAACCAAGTTTCCCAGTTTCCTGATACAATAAAACAACAGGAATGATCAATTGCACTTACATTCTGCCTAGTCCCACAGAAACCAACCTCACCCTGCCCGCACCAGGTGAACGGAGTCCGTGGAGCTGAACACAAAGTTATTTTTTCTTACTTTGCCTTCTGTCAGCACCCTCCTTTCTGTGCAGGAAAAGATGAAATTAGCGGTGTGTCTAAAGAATATACATGTGTGAGCAACTGCCAAAGAGCAGCCATACAAAGCCTCGGGAATTTGGAAAGCAATTCAGCCCCAAAGCATTTGGATTAGGTTCTGCCAAATGTTGTTCAATAGTGAGATCCACCTGGCTGAAAAGTTCCTGTGGCACAAGGCATGGGCATTTCAGGGTATTTTGAGGTTTGGGGCTTTTATTTTGGTTTAGGGGTTTTGTGGGTTTTTTGGGTTTGTTTTGTTGGGGTTTTTTTTCAGGGAAAGCATTAGAGTGCATTTTGAGGTTCAGCCTCCTCCTTCAGATGCGTATGCCCCTGGTGCAGCTCGGGGCTGCCAGAAATGTCACGGCTCCGGGTCTGTCACACCTCCAGGTCCACCTGGAGCATGGGCTCCAGCACCAACTGCTTCCTCCCCTTCAGCCTTTTTTCCTGGAGAGGGAATACAGACACAGGCTGCAAGTTCAAGAGCCAGTTCCAACATGATCTAGCCTACAGCAGCAGTATCTGACCAGCTCATGGAAACCAACGCACTTCCAGCCCCTTCTGTGGAGCCCTCGCAATCGATTTTTGAAGTGTCATACAACTGGCGGTGGCTGAAGCTGAGATGCCAACAGAACTTACATCGATTAAAGACAGTCTTACAAGCGTTCTCACGCACCAGTAGTCTCTGAACTGGTGCAGCCACGCCAGCAGCACTTTCACGTTGGGTAGTGGCTGGCCTTGCTTACACAGAATTCTACGGCAACAGCTGAATCCAACAGCTTGTAGGCTTCCCTCCCACAGGCATCTCGTGGTGGAGGTGTGGGGAACTCGAAGGTGCAGAAGCAGGGAGGAGCTGCCAATGCCAGTGTGTGATGGCTGTTGGGAGAATTAAAACTTTACACCCAACAGTCTCTCACCGCTCCCTTACTCATACCGGCATGTTTCTGCTCAGAGAGGGCTGTGAGAGCAGCATATAGCATCGAGATGTAAATACGTTAAAATGATTGCTCCATCGCCCAACATCGCAGGAAACATTCAGCATGATCGTATAGATTCAAGTGCTTTGAAATGAGTCACCAGGGGCTGTGAGGCTAAAAAGAATCCACGTGCCAAGCCATTTGACCTTCTGTTTGTTTGTTTTTTCCCCATCCTTTCATCTTCTTTAACATACATATGTTTAGCTGCTTGAGTCCATACCTTGCAGAAAGCGGCTGAAGCGGGGTGAAGCCTCGCCAGTGTAGCCAGGTCAAATGCCAGTGTGTGGAAGGGGATGCTGAGCTGGATTTGCACCTGGAGCTGGAACATGCCAGTCTGAAGATGGCAGGCTTGCTGGGGAACACCAAAACCCCCAACCTTCACATCGCCACTGCGGGGAGCAAGGAGGCACTTCTCTGTTAACTGGCCGGCAAGACCTGAACATCATCTCAGCATTTGAAATAGACGGAACATTGTTGACATACCCCAGGTTTTAGTACTGGACTAAAAATTATTTTAGCTCCTTTTCCAAAAAGACGCGGTGAGTGCCACTGGAGGACGGGAGGGCTGCTGCCAGCACAGCTCTGCTGGAAGAGCTGAGGAACTTCCTGAGTACTTTTGTCTAAAGCAAACAAGAGGCTTTCCAGGAAGTTCTGAGTAATCATCCAACCTTCTGCGTAGCTCAACAGCTACAGAGGGAAGAAACTATCCTGAGATGGAGAGACAAAGATTTAAATAAACATGAAAATGCAGCAGCCTGCTTTAGGAAATTAGGAAAGAACAGACTGATGCATATTCCAGGAATTTTAGCAAAGAGCAACTAATCCAGTGAGACTCAGTGAGAGAAGTCCGAAAAACGACCAGGCTCAGGAGTTTGGGAGGAAAGCCTACTGACTGCCCCCAGGGGACTTCCTCTGGTGCGTACCACCACGAGAGCCTTCCCTCCTCCGCTCCAGAGTGTAGAGTTCTCCCTGTCTTCACGTGGGCCTTACTGCCTTCTCCAACTACACCAGCTTCTGTCTTTGGAGACAACGGGGGAATCTATGTTCTTTACAAGAGACCCCTGTGTCTCTAAGCACCATAACATAGAAGAATTATGTGACCGCAACCTACGTGGTTTGGACAGGGATCCCGTCCCTGCCCACAGACATCAAATCAAACTCTGAGAACAATAATACTCTGCCAGCAGCTTTTCCACCCAAACCAAATTAACCAGAGATAACAATGCCATGACCTTTCCAGTCAGGCAATGCTGCCTCTTATGCTTTGGATTCTCTTGCACTAGGAGGCTTCAAAGGGACTAAAATAAAGAAGAAAAAAAAAAAGAAAGAGGGAAAAAAAAAGAAAAGGGAGATGAGCAGATCCAGAGGAAAGGAGCTTTTTCATACCTACAAATGGACACTGTGGGAATCTCAATACTGAATATCTACATCTCTCTATTTATGAGTACATTTTTGTGTTTATTTTATGTATATGCATGTATATAAATACATGCAAACTATTCATGTGCCACAGCTGCCTCCTCAGCTCTTAATATTGCCTGTCTTTATGGCTGTGTAAATACCTCTACACACCAGAAGAAACGGAATTAAATCCCTGGAAATTCAAAGGGGGCCACAGACACACACCACACCCCCTCACCCCCCATTACAAGTCTCTGCTGTTGCTCTATCATCACATAAATCATAATAGCAACGTTGTAGGCTAGCAGTAGTTTTAGGGTCACAGGTACCCCAGCATTTGCTCCATCCTAAAGCTGCCTCTACCACTCCCCCTGAGCTAGCAATACTTCCAGGTAGAAACCTTAACTGATGCTCTATGCAGCCTGCAGCTCATCGGGCTGCCCTGCAAACACTTTGTCAAGCTTTAATGCCAATTTTGCCTTGCATGCAAAAAAACCTGAGCACACGCCCTGTCTCAGAGATAACCTTCTTTAACCTTTTGTATCAGCACAGAAGTACTTCAGTGGTTTCCCTCATCCAACTCAGTCCTCTGAAGGATCAAAACAAGAGATGAAAGAAAAAGTGGATTACAAAGAGGGATTTAAATACTAGTGTTCTGGCCCTGTTAGAAATGAGTATTTGTGCTTGTGCCGATGCCTAAAAATACTTTTGTTTTAATTTTAAAGTGGTAAACAATGCCACAGAATTATTTTTTTACAGCGTGTACAATTTGTTAAGGTAAACTGATCCTGAAGTGTACATTGTCGCTTGTTCAAGAGTGCCAGCACACACAGTTTTGGGTGCACTGTGGGGCTTGTTTATTTTTATACTTTTAAAGCTAGGATTGCAAACAGATGCATGGGTGACTACCCCCCCCCCCCCCTTTCCTGCAGAAGAAAAACCAAACAACCAAGGTTGATGATTTCTTTAGAGCAAACACCAAAACACTCAAGACAATAGAAGTTTTATTTCAGTCTCCTAACCAGGGCCAAGCTTGCAATCTGCAAAGCATTCACCCTTGATGTGCTCAGGAGGAGGAAAGGACAGCTGTGTGTCAGCATCAATCTCCTCTGTGAAAACACAAACCTAATTCGGTGCCCTTTGATCTGATGGTGATAAACAGTAGAATGACTCAAGACACCACTTTTTTTCCACTACAGCTTAAAGAAAAAAAAAAAAAAAAGCCGAAAATAGTTACAACCTTCATGAATACTAACACCTTAGCACACGGAGGCATTTGCTAAATGTAACACTGCTCTTTCTGGCCCTGCCGCAGCTGTGCTGGGACTCACACCCCTCTCTTGCACAAGTCGGATTCTACTCGCAGGAGTTATCCTGAGGAAAATAAACTTGAGATTAAAAGGCCTGATGTTGATCTCACAAATGCTGCTATAACATAAGAGGATAATCAAACCCAGTGATGTTGCACCAGTGCAAAAACGGAGTCTGACTGGACACCTTTCTCTTGACTCTTATGTCCTCTGGCTTATGCCAGTAATTTCAGAAACTGGCAGCTAGCTAGGTACTCCAGACCATGCTTAAAGCTACAAAAAAAGGAAGAGAACTGTTAATATTTTTATTATTTTTTTTAGGAATCTAAACAGATATTACTGAAAACTGGAGAAATTCCACTGAAACAGACTGAAAAACAACGCCAAGATAATTACTCTCCTCCTCACCCACTCTGGAGTTGGGATACCAACACCTGTGGTGCCACAGTCAGAGCAGATTATGACCCACTAACAGCAAGCAGCGTCCACGAAGTGTGCGGGGAACAGGAGCCCACGGTGCTGGCTCAGCATTAGAGGGGCTTCAAGCGACGCTCAGTCTCGAGGCAGAGCGAGGAAACACTCCTCCCAGAGTTAACTCCGAACCCCTCGCTTCCAGTACACTCCACACGACAACGCGGCTCAGCCAGGGGAGCTGACCCAGACTGAGCACCACTAACACACCTTCACCGAAAAAAGCAGTTGCAGGATTATCCTTGGCAATGGAGACTAGGGCAGACTCTGATGAACCAACTCATCAAAGCTTTTGATAGTGGAAACACCACCTTGAATTCCCTCTGGAAAACCCCAACGTTCAAGGATCACAAAGCATTCCCGTACGCTAATCATACATCGCAATACCTGTGCAAACTGGAAGGCAGGACTGTCTCCATTGTACTGGATGAAAACCAGCTGCAGAGAAGATAAAGTCAACATTCTTAACATTGTCTATTAATTCTGGAAACCCCGAGGATTAGGGGTATTCCAACTGCAGATCTCTCCATACGTGAAGTAGCGGGTGCTTCGGTACCTTTGCTCCAATAGCAGTTTTAAAAGTTCCCAGAACTTCCATGAAAAAAAGACCAAGATTTCTCAGATGTCGAGACCTTCAAAACAACTGGACATTCTTTGAAGCATTAACCTTATGACTGCATTAGGAATGTATGCTGAGTCAGTGACAGAGATGGAAATGAAAATTCTGGGTCCTCACTGCTTGGGAAAGTAAACAGTTGCGCTTTCCCCTCTCACCCCCTTTGGTAGGCACACGGATTCTATCTGCCATCAAAGCTGACCAACCCTATCACCCAGCAGCTGACCCCCAGCCAGCAAGCAAACTTTGAGGCCACCTTAGAAACTGGGTGCATAGTCTTGTCATTCTGATTTAGTGTGCCTGTGTGGAATGTGGATGATACAGATGACATTGTTTTTCCTCTTCTCAAACGTATTTTGTGCCTTTCAAATATGTTTTAAAGAAGTCCATGCCCAGGTAAGCCCATGCCTGCAACACATGCCGTTTGCAATGCCTGGCTTGGCCTTTTCACTGCCATTGCTTCAACAGCTATTCCTATCAGACCTCCGAACCAGGCTATGAATAGGGCAGAAACACACAGGTTGTTGGACAATCCCCCATAGCCCACGGAAAAATCTGCTGTTAAGTAAAATGGCACTACAGACTGCACAAGACAAAGTGTAGTATTAATTCTTAAAAACTGAGCTTGTAGGTCTTACATTTGATGGACACTTTTACCAGAGCACGAGGGCAATCACAGCCTGCAGCGATAACCAATACGCCCACAGTACATGAGGAAGGAACGGCCGAGTTTAGTGTTTTTTCAGCTTACGTTCAGATCCTTTTTAACCATACACATGCTAAGTTAGGGCCAAATTTATTAGGACAGTGTGAGAATTTTGTATAATTAAGTAACCCATAGATAGTTCTGTTGTATAAAGGAGTCCAACCCTGATGAAAATGAAACCTGACAACTGTGCTGCGGCTCTGAAAAAAGGGTCTGGGACAAAGCTGTGTTAAGAAAAATAGGACACCTGGTAACACCAGTGCAAGAAATTACTTTACCCTGAAAGAATCTGAGTACATACTAGAGGAGCAGAAGCATGCAAACTAATACTACCTAAGGGACCTCTCCATCACACACTGGTCATTTACACAGGGTCAGCTCCTGAAAATGTTTTCTGATTGATATTTACCCTGAAAATCAGAGTAGCACGCAGCTGCGCAGAAAGTATTTTAATGGCAAACAGTTCGTAAAGGGCCTGTCTGCCCTAATTATTTGAAAAGCAGAAAATGCTGCTTCTGTCCACACTCTTTACCTCTCCTCCATTCCCGCTTGAGCCTCAGGCCTCGATGCTTCAAAGGCGCAGAGCAGTCTCTCAAAGGGCGGTCAGCGCCATGCCGCCAGCGTGAAGCTTTTAGCTGGTGGAAAGGGGGATGAACCTCACGGGCCAACCCACACATGGAGCTCCTTCCATCACCCCCGGCTCTGCCGAGGGGAAGGTGTAACAGGGAAGTGCCCGGGCTCCGGGCAGAGCAGCACCTAAACTCCTCCGCAGGGTGTGGGAGGAGAGCGGACACTGAAGCTGGGTGAAGGCTGTCCCTGCAGCCGGCAGCCCTGCCTCCACCGTGGCGGACCCTGGGGGGCGGAAGGCAGACGCACAGCGCGGGTGGGGACGGGGCTCCTCGCAGGCTCCCGGGAATACCGGCGGCTGAGGGTCCCGGCTGCTCTCCCCGAGCCACGGCGGGGCCAGCCTCTGCAGTCAGAGCATCGCACGTGGCATCTAGTTCATCCACTGTGCCAGATCCCATGGCTGGTGTTAAACAGCATTTTGTCACTGGCGTCACCACCACCCTGGGTCAGTCCTGAAAGAGAACATTTCCTACCGAGGGGCTCATTACTGTCTTTGCCGTGAGTTTCCCTGGGTGACCTGCCGTCCAAAACAGATGAAGTTAAATTCAGCTTAACAGCTGACAAAAGCCACAGCCTGCAGCAGTAAGGCTGCAATGGCACTGAGTGACTGAATAGCAGGGTGACGCGGTATGACCGCATCCTCACATTTCTTGTTTCCCGTGCTGGAACCGTGCTGCAAAACTAAAACCTCACCCTACACTTCAAACACGAAACATTGCTCCACCACTGCCCTGCATGTTCCCTTATTACTTACACGACGCTGGGGAAAAGTCTCACTAAAAGATCTGAATGTGCTAATTAATTGCGACCTGGTGGCATTTTGTATCTTCTCTGTGCAAATGCCAACAGCTATGCGAGGCTGCAGAAGCGAAGCTCCTTGTACCACAGCCCTCTAGGTCACCAGTTCCTGCAGACAGAGCACAGCACCCAGCAGAACCAGGTTCAGATCCAGAGGCAGAACTCCTGTAAGCATAAATGGGACTTTATGCAAAATTAGACAAGAGTTGTCAAGAAGAAAAGGAGGGGAGCTACAGGCAGTATTTTGTCTTCAAAAATATACCACAAGCAATACCCTAACATAATACAAGTGCAGCAGTATAACTGAATATATCCTGCTCCACTAAGCCAGGCACTTAACAAGCCATCAATTTTCAAAGATTTTTAAAGCCATTAACCTATGCAAGACAACTGGGCTTCTATAGTCTTGAGCTTCATTTTATACATTTCTCCTCCATAATCCTGCCTGTTTTGCTGCTGGCTTCCAGAATCCACCATCTGCTTCTAAAGTAGTAAATGGATTTTGCGAAGTGAAACAAGCCAAGAGATGCTAGGGTTTGGAGGCTGTGCTTGTACTGTAGCTTTGACCAAGCTTTTTTTCCCCATTCCAACAGCACTATCCACTTTTACTGCATGCTTCACGTGACTAAAAGCATAAGGACAACTCTGTCAATTTAACCAAAACATACTTGGGGGCACCGGTGAGGGGCGAGAAAGACTTAATCAGCCTTGGTCCAGTCATTTTGAATCTCACACTATGCTGAGGAAGCAGCTGAGATGCATCTTATATTATGTATTTTCCACTCTCAGTAGCGTGAACGAACTCATTGTAATTCATTAGACACAAAACTGCAAAACCCAATTTTGTTGTATAAAGCACACAGTTAAAAATAAGTATTCAATCAGTTCTAAGAGTAGGGAATTTAAATGTTCTGTCAATTTCAAATGGAGTTTCTTACTTCGCATCAGAACAGGGGTACCATTTCACCAAGCATGCTTTGGCTCCCTTTCCCCGGACTAGTGTGTAGTGTAAATCTGACAGACCCTCTCAAAGTCAGCAATACTTAAGAGTTATCATCTACATTTAAATAATGGATCATATCCAGAAACTTAAACAGCCGTTTCAGAGATACGTGTAGCAATCTGCATTTCACATTCCGGGAAATAAAGACGCAGTGACACTAAGTCACTCAGTGAAGGTCACCCAGCAAGTCAGTTGCATCCCCTCCTACTCATCTTTTTGATCACGCGGCAGCACAGCTAAACAGCCCAGGCCACGGTGCCTGACCTATTTGAAAATTCGCCTGTGACAACACACACTTCAACCGAGGCATTTAGGATCCAGGCCCTCAGTAAGAAGCAACCTCTGCTGACAGGAGGCACCAGGGATGGGGAGTGAAGCCACCAAGGGTCTACTCCAGGCTTCCTGGCCTGTTGCTCATGGGTCATCACTTAACGTCTTGCTGCCACCGGCATCCTTGAGAGCCTTCAGCGGGTCAGGTCTGCACCTTCACCTACCGCATACATGTGCTGGTACTTCTCTATCATCACAGAACGCTTTCAAACCAGAGCACGGAGCGCAAACTACTACCACCTTGGCACAAACAAATGCAATTATTTTGGCTAGGTAAAGAAGAAAATCATCAATACTGATACAGATGACGTAAGTCTATTTCCATGATGCAACATTTCCATCGTCCTAAACCCCTTAGCAATAGCTTAGCTAGTCTTCTTCCACAGCTGTGTTTTATTCACTGTGAATTTCTGTGACAATAGCATGATAAACTCCCAGCCAAGTAGACTAATAGAGTGGTAGCTTGTAGAAATAGTTTATTTCTACACTGTTATTACCGAGATATAGCAATATCACCTTTCATCGCTTACTCAGTGGATCTTAGATCGGTATCTTTCTGAGGCAGCAACAATTTTTTCTTATGTACATGGTTCTGTGCCCAGACTGGATCATACTTGACTTTTATGTAGTTAAGTATGATTGGAAATTGTCAAACAACCTATCAGTTGGCCAAAGGGGCAGTGAAAGAAGAAGAGAGTGCAAGTCAGTAATTTATATCAAGGAATACACACATGGCTGCATCCAACTGCTTTGATTTTCTTTTCTGACTTTAAAAAATTATAACAAAGGGCAGACGCTCTGCCAAGGATACAATTATTTTCACCATCTGAGGATCTGACTCAGGAGAAGAAATTTAATAAAGCAGGTTTGAAACCAATACATCACAGGAACCAGTACGCCGCAGAAACATGGCCATGCAGTGACCCTGCTACTGTCTGTACACCGAGAACTATCAGCATGAAAGTCTGCCAGAAGAACATAATAGGAATAATGTACCTGTCTGCTGGATTTTATCAATGCAAAAATTATTTCCTGGCTACTTTCCTGCCCTCCTTACATACAAAAACTTTGAAATACAAACGTTGTGGCTCTTGAATTTGGTGTGTGGGCTTGTTGAAACTGAAAAAAAAAATTCTCAGGGTGTTACAGGTCTAGATCCTTGTAAAGCCAGTATTTCTTTTACAGATCGAGTGTCAAGAGCGGTGTTGAGAAAATGCAGATGCTAACATGAAACATTTACTGCCCAAAGTCTGCTATATGTCCTTCCTGTCATAACTGCCAAGCTGGGTGAGTTTTGCTACAGACGAGGGAGAGAAAACCCTTAACATACAAGTCACAAGAAGCTACTGGAAGATACTTTCTCATGCAGTTAGAATCATGCCCAAGCCACTTCCCTCATCACATTCTCCTCTCTGAGGAAAGCCATCAGGAAGTCCTTGCATTTGTTTGGAGCCTCCTAGCAGACCGCCTGTTGGTCTGTTAAGCCCTCAGGATGGTCCAGGAATGGATTATCAGTACTTACAGTCCAGTTAATGTCTTTCACAATCCAGCAAAAGAATTAAAAATGAGAAAGGGTAGTTGGCTGCCTGCTGTCACTGAGTACCTTTTCCTTTTGGTCAAAACACACAAAAAGGATGAACCAGCAAAAGAAGGAAGGGGAAGAACGTTTCTGATAAATAGAATGCTCCTGATAAACTCAATGACCGGACCTGCAGTTGGGGTAGCTTGGCTTCGCATCTATCCCCATCTCTTCACACAAACTCATTTCTGATGCAAACATAGAAACAAGTTCTCTGATGCTCCCAACTCATCCAAACCCTTCTCACTGCAGTACTGCCCTTGATTAACAGTCTTCTTACTTGGTCACGGAGGCTTTCCTGATCCAACAGAGTCTTGGTCAGGACCTGCTCTGCTCGCCTCCCTAACCTTTGCTAATTGCCTTTTGTAGATTTGCAATTCCCAAGATACTTTCTTCTCCTTAAACACCCACAAGATATTTTTAGAGCTGTTTCCCTTTGTTTTCACAGGGGTGATTTTTTTTGCTTTTGCTTTTTGTAAAGCCTAAGGCTGAAATAAATGAGGGGAGGTCTTCCCAGGGCAGCACCTGCCAGCAACGCTCGGTGCTCTGGGATCATGAGAACCCCATAAGCAGGACACCAGCCATTGAATCTCGAGTTTTGCTGTGGGCGGTGGGGCATTCCCAGTTCCATCAGGCAGACTCCACACATTCAGCCTCGTCAGTCTTGTCACTTGCAGCCCTGTTTAGAGAGAATGCCCGTGCCCGCCGGCTGCAGCCCCTACGGTTCGGGGAAATTGCCAGCACCGCCATCAATGAGGCAAGTTCTAGTGTCTGGTATTTCAGGAGACAGCTTTGAAGGGAAAAGCTCTACAAACTGTTTGAAAAGGATCCTCAATTTGTCTGCATCCCTGTAATTCATCACTTGGCACAGGAGGCCCGAGACGTGCTGCCTTACAAGGGGGGCTCTCTTTCTTATGACGATCATAAAATCGCAATGTCTGCAGCAAGTTTGCATGTGGAAATTGCACAGGCATGACATAAATCACCTGAGATTTCCTAGCACTAGCGTGACCCTGAGGCAACATATTCAGTAAATTAAAAATAAATTGCGTGATGGCCTGATGCGACTCCAGCAGACTCCATTGTCAGACTTAGCCTGAGGGAGAAATGTGCCTTCTAGCTCTCCCATAACAACTGTCTTTTTACAGTGAGTTAATTATTTACAGATACAGTGTGTTTAGAAGACATAAAACAAGAACAGCTGATTTCAAAACAACTTTAACACAGACTTGAAAACACATCTCTGGGGCCTCACATACACACAGTACATGAGTCTGGGTGACACCGCTGCTCACCGCAGCCAGGAGGGGACACACAGAATGGTACTGTAAAACCTCCCAGCAGCTTGGGGGTGCTCATATTACCTAGGTGGGGGCTCACACGTGAACAGTGACACTCAAAGACACCCCCCACCATGCTCACAGGCTGTGTACACCCCATTTGCCTTCATTTCCCATGGGGCGGGGGGGGGGGGGGCTTCCCAAGACTCCGTGCTCCAGCAGACAGAGCTCACACCACCTCCCACAGCAGGGCACAGGGGTTTACGTTTGCATTCTTATGCTAAAGAGATGGATAGTGAACTTAATCGACCGGGCACTAAATATGAGCTTCCGATCAGTCTGCTGCTACTCAATTATCCCATTAGAATGGAGATCATGAATCTGGACAGAGGATTTAAAATCACGGTTGGTGTCTGTGTTTCTACAGCAGTCAAAATCAGACTCCCATAACTTCAGCTAATTTAGGTCAGAATGATAGCTTTGATCCTCGACATTACAAAATAAGTTCTGTTATTTATAAGTGCATATCCTACAACCCTTTCAAGACCACAAACATCTTGTGGAGTAAAATCAAGGGCAATGAAAGTTTGGACTTTTGAGCTTCCACATGTTGGTGTTCAGTTCATTTCCATATCTAGTTTCTCAAACCAGGTCACAGCTTCCTAAAAAGTAGAGGACAGCTGTAATACAGACAGGCATACTGAGTTGTGGAACTGAGATTTTCATGCAAAGTCTGCCCATAACACTGTTCCTCTTCTCGCGCTTGCAGCTGGGCAGAAAAAAAAATATCCATAAATCTGCATCATACACCTACTCATCTTTAGTATGCATAGATAAAAATACAGCTGTATTTTGATTTCTCAGAAAAGAATGGATCATAAATTCATATGCTTACATTCTTTTTTCCTAAGATAGCTGACAGAGCCCCAAGAGAATATCTCTGTACCTCCTAATAATTTTTGGGCGGTATGGTAGTTTGTACAAAGGTGAAAACACCAGGGAAAAATAAATAAGGTTCAGCTTCCTCAGAACAAAGATAGATGTAAGCTCCACTTCTGGCCAATTTATGAAACTTCTCTTAAAAAATTACTATGAATTACTTTTTCAAATGTGCTGCTTCTCTCTGTTTCTAAGCTTTTATAGCATTTTCTAAGTTTAAGGGGATCAGAGTGCACGTTTTATTTTCTAAAAGTGTGCAGCTGATGCACCTAAGGAAAGGTGTTTTCATTATCCCCATGCCAGGTACTATATATCTTCCTACACACAGCAAACCGAACACTTACCTTGAAAATGTAGCTCACCTATACCCTGAACGTGCTCTATTAGTTCTTCCCATTGTCTCTATGTTCAAGTTGCCAATATAGGGGTCAATTAGAAACACATTGGTTTCCTCTCTTTTTGTGTTTTAATTGTCAATCTTTTTTCCCTCATTAAACCTTAGAGAACAGTGGGGATGAAGTCCTTCCTGGGTCATACTCTCGAAACATATCCTTTCAGCTGACCTCCTTTTAGTCTAAGCTCCATGCAACCTGAAACTTCTCAGAAAACGGAGACCAAAAATATATGAACTGAATTCTATATGGTTTCTTGAATATAGTGAAAAATAGCAAAAATAACCTCTTTGCCCTGGAAGAAATTGCTTTGTATCTGTACCAATAATACAATCAGGCACCTTTTGCAATATCACTAACTGAGAATTCATTCAGTTTATATAGTAGTTGTCCCCCCCCTTTTTTTTTTTTTTCTTTCAGGCTAGTCCACAGAGAAGTCTCTAATCTGCTTGTATTTTGCATTTGTACCCTTCATCATAGCATCTAATTTAATTGTGTCCCGTGTTCTCCGTACACCTGCTCCTCGAGCTTCCCCGGCGCTTCCCCAGGCTCCCTTGCAGGCACACATCTCACGCTACGCCCACTGGCCCAAACATGTGAAATACTCTGAGTTTACCCTATGCCCTGCGGTTGTGTTCTCCAGGCACCGGTGAAACTCAGCCCTCCTCCTGGTAAGCAGAAGGTATTCACCCCCTCAAAGAAATGGGATAACACAGGAGAGGAAGTGATGGGGAACAGCACGGTGAAATGAGATGGCGTAAGTGTCCACAGCCAGCGAGGTGTATGCACAGAGTAGGTAAGCCGTGGGGCTTGACCAGGACCTCATGATGTAATAGCTGTTGCCATTGGTTAAAATCCAAGATTTAAATTTCCTGTGAAAACAGCTGAGAAAATTGGGAACCTGTTTCAGCTCACATCTGGAGAACCCTCCTGCTCATGCTGTTTTTCAGGTGCAGTGGTAGGAAGAGTACCTAAAAAGAGGCCTCACGCAAGCCACGTGCGGGAAGACCACAAAAGATTCCTATCGGAGGATGTGGGAATTCCTTATCCATAGAATACGTACACAAAACTTACATCATCAAACGAGCCTATGAACCAATTCAAGTGCTTCCGAGTGGAGGAATCCTTCAAGCCCACAAGTCTACACCTTTGAAGTAAAATGTACAAATAAAAGTTACAGCAAGAAAATAGCTAACAGCTCTGTGGTCCCTCTAATAAGCATGAACTCGTACAACTTTATTATTTTAAATACAACACAATGTAGTTCTGAGTCTTTGCTATGAGAAAAAAGCAATTTTCCACCACTTGGCCAAAGCAAGAGAAAAATCAAAATGGATAAATTTTACTTTCTGCGCCACTGGGCTCAAATCAATCTGACAGTCCCCTACCAACAGTTTTTATGGGTGTTTGAAGGAGGAGTGGGAAAGGGAAGCCACGAAACCAATAAGAGGGAGGAAATGGTTACCAGAACTTGCAGCCTGAGAGAAGAACTTGCTTAGCATTTTATTTTCAGGTTGATAAATTTAGCTTCTAGTTAATAAATGTGTGGGGTGAAGGGAAAGTTTCCCTTACTGAAGGGAAGAGTGGTGGGATTTGGCTGCCTGAGGTCTTTGCAAGTGAGTTAGACCAAGCAGGCACCAAACCCATCAGGATGACACCCAGCCCTGGCCCTCCCCCAGCGAAGCAGCCGCTCCAGCTTTTCATGAATGCAACATCCCCAACACCAGATTTTAGCAGTAGGCGGCTCTGCACTGAACATTTTCAAGAGAATCTGATTTTGATTATTTTTTTTTCAATTTCTTCCTCACAAGCCATTACACTTTTTCTGCTCAGCTAGATGCCTCAGCATCTATCTGTCTCTTATTTCCTCTCTCCACCCTCCCCCAAAAAGGAAGGATTTTTTTTCCTCTGTGTTCCTATGGCAACGCCTTGGTACCAGAATTAGAACCCCTTGCTTTAAGTGCCGGGCAAACAAGTATTTCCCCAGAGTCTCTCAGGGGAGCCAGCCCACAGAAAGTTGTTTTAGCAGGAAGGTTACGCCAGCAGCTGGCCTCGAGGCTGTAACGAAGTCCGACACTGCTTTATCAGACCCCACTCCAACTAAGCCAAAGGATTTCAGTATCCCGTGTGAAAGCTGTCTCCTCCAGACCCCTGGAAACATGGATTGCAGGCAGGCAGCGCAACGCGCAGGAGTGAAATGTCTGGAGAAGTGGAAAGTTCTCAGCTGCACCAAAGTCCCTCTGAAATCTGGGCACGCGGAGGAGGCATAGGGCGCCCATTACTTTGCCGGCTCTTTCTGCAGTTTCATGAGCTCACATGGCACAGCTGATTCGGATTGTTACGGCAAGAGTCCTTACAGGGTCTGATGCCCCCAGGAAGGTGCCTGCATGGAGCGTTGTTCTGCCTGAAAAGGTAGGTAGGAAAGGCTAAAAGCGAGCTACAACCGCTGCCTGCTGCGGCCGCCGGCCTCGACCCCTCCCTCAGCCACACACCGGCAGGGATCTCCCACCTCTCGGAGGGCCAGTCCTCTGCCCCAAGCCTTTCTGTCCCAGCGGACACAAGCATCAGCAGATTGCATCTGCAAGAGAAGGAAAAGGGAAAGAAAAGGAAGCAGGGAAGGAAGGGAGGGGAAAAGGGAGCCTGAGAGAGTGGCAGCCGCTGTTCTTCCTGCGGCCCTGCACGCTGAGGTGCCTGCACCCCACCACAGCTGAACCAGCCGCACCTACCGCACCTGCCGCCGCAATGCCGATGGGCTGCTGCCTCTTGGCACTGTTACATCAGTGCCTCCCTTGCGTCAATTAAGATCCCTATGATACTAATTTATGCAAAGATGAGCCCATCTTTCCTGTGCTTGTAGCTCTGTGCTAACGCCCGTCAGGTCTTGCAGTCTTTATGAATGGAGGCTCTGCAGGGCAGAGATTAAGGTAACAGTGTCCAGCACAGCGTAGCCCTTATCCCCGGCCATTATCACCACTAAGTATCAGAGAAATAGATTATACTTGCTTTTCCACACAGACTTACTCTTTTGCCTGAGGCAAGAGAGGCTGGTCTCCCTTCACAGCTTGCAGCCTTACAGAAAGCTCTGGCAGGCAACCTGGAGCCCACTGAACTCAGAGGGAGCTTTCAGAGGACTATCAGCTCACCCAAAGGGCAGAGTGAAGTCAGTTGTATGCCATGATATTAAGGAGGCAGCACGTATATTCTTTCCCTCTCCCTCAAGCAAACTGCTGCCTGCTCTCAGAGCAGTCGGCCTCTGGAAATGGCTTCTTTTCTAAAAACTGACATAATCCTGTGCTGATCTGAGGGCAGACATTTTCTCCAGGAAAAATAAACTATAATACATGGCAAAAGCCTTTCTTATGTGAACTGTGTGCAAGACCAACAGCTCTTCCCACTCCCTGAGATTTCTCTCAAGGATCCTCCAGTCAATCGAGATTAAAATCAGCTTGACTGTTCATAATGCCAGAAGTCAAAGAGGACACAGCATCTAGCTGTCCAGCTGCATGCAAGTCCGCTGCTCATTTCGCCCCTCCCAAACACAGCCCAGCCCAGCCTTGTAGCACACAGAGGGTATGGGTGCTCCTTAACACAACCCTCAACAAGAAGTTCTCTTGCAGAAGGCAGGAGGAGGAATTCCCTGCACTCAGATGCAATCTGCTTCAGTCGTCTTGCTGTAAAGCTGTCTCAGCATTGCCCAAACCCTCAAGTCAGGCTGCTGGAGTTTTACATCATGACTTTGACATTCTTATTTTCCTTTTAGCTTTCAGATGCTGAGTAATGGCAGAAACCGTTGCCTCTGGTTCCCCTGTGGACAGGAATATCAGTTTCTGAAAGAAGACGGAAGAGATTCCTAGATTATAACAACAGTTTGGAGACCTGAGGCTTCATGCAAACCACCACGAGACCTGACAATATTGCTCCTTCACATGGTGCTTAACAACGCTGGCACTTTCACCTTAACAGTGCCTTCAGTGCAGGCGCTGGTGGCTTCCACAAGGACACGGTCATGAAGAGTGCAAAGCCCTTACGCTTCTGTGGCCAAGCCAGGTTTTTGGGGGGTGGGTCTGTGGTTGTCTGCTTGTTAGTTAGTTCAGAAGCAGGAGAGAGAAATAAATGGAAAACTGTAGCTGTCTCAATTTCATCGCTGCAAGAACTGAAGTTAGCACATCCTTTTTAGATATTTTCTTCTCCATTACACCACCATTTCTAAGTTACCTTAGTTCTTAAAACAATTCCAAACACCTTCTTTATTTGTTCAAGGGAGATGGAAAAAGCCAGCTTGAACCTTCTGAGAATGAGGTTGCCCTGCCCGTACCTCACTGTGATGCAAGCCAGAGTTTACTGTAAATGCCTTCCAGCTCTGAGGCAAATTACGTCTGCTCGGCTGGTCAGGCAAAACAAGGCTGGACATTCAGCTTCACATTCTTCTATCCATCACATGGTAGCGTGTAAACTGTGCGTACAGTACGTTGCTCCATTTCACCAGGAATAGTGTTTGATGCATCTGTGGCCTGGACCATTCTCATTTTAGTGAGAGAGATATAACCCAGAAAGAAAATAAAAATGAGATTAACTGCGGGTAGGAAGGGAAGGGACAGTACATAGCAGTTTCCTAACACGAGGAAAAAGGAAACTGGGAACACAACAGGGAAGTGTGAAGACATCGACGGAATTTTTGTCAGAGCTGGGAAAAATAAAACAAGCAATATGGCTTATGGGGTTCACAGATCCACTGGCATAAAGCAATTTTAGGGAAACATGTTATGGCAAAAGCAGGGGGGAAGAGCCCTTTACATGATGCAAATGATGGGGACAATGGTCTCCCAAAATGAAGAGGGATAAACAAGGGGCGCTAGTGAGAGTTTGAGACACAGGTACCCTGGACATTAAAGGGTTAAAATATTATCCCTCTTCTGTGCTACAACTACAACAGGTTGGAGTGCCATGTAATTGTTAGAATTCATTGTCCCTAAAACTCTCCAGGGTAGTAAGTGGAGATCTTTAGGGTAAAAATGGAGAGCCAAGACAAACCCCCAGCACTTAAGGGACACCTGGTTTGGAAAGCAGCAAGGCGGGGGTCATAGCTACTTTTAATGTTATTTAGAACCTGTGGTTAGTGCCTGTCGATGCTGTGCTGAAAGAAGCCAGCTGCTGAAAGGAAGAGGAATTCCATACGATAAGTAATTTGATTGCTGTTAGAGGTCACAGATTTTGTGGTATCAATCGCATCCTTAACTGCAAATTAAAAGTAATGCCTACTGGGCAGCTCTTTCAGAGTCTCAGGTGGCAGATAAAAGAAAGGAGAGAGTAAAGGTCTGTATCTGTTGGCCTCGATGTAGCATGTGTGTGACATTCCACTGATGCACGTGGTATGTGATGATAAAGTGCAATAATGGAAAATGAGACCATGAAACAGCTCAGGCAAGCCGTGTCCCAAGATATCCCAAGATGAAGGCAAGACTGAGGAAGCCACACTTCGCGGTACACTCACCTGATCCAACTGCTCTTCTCTGAAATTCTATGGTCGGGAGTACTCTGGAGTAGCAGCTTAAGTTTAAGAAATGTTGTAGGATAAGTGAGTGACAGGTAATTCCACCATGGAGAGAACATGGGTTAGTATTTTTCCAAATTTCCTCATTCCTCTCTAACAGCTTCCATTTCATCTGTTACATAAAGTCTGGTTTTTCACTATGTCCTCCCAGCGTACCCAGTGCATACACAGCCTGAGCTGGGCTTGGGGAGCACTGGCAGCAGAAGTTCCTACAAACATTCCCAGAAGCGGAAGGGCTCCCATTCCAAGCCAGTTTCTCCAGCACATGCACACACTGCTCATGCTGCTTTTTCGGCCATGACTTGGCTACAGCCTGCTGTACAACATTGGGTACCTCCTTTTGCAAGTGATCTGTTCAGAGATCTGCTTGGCTCCAGACCACCCTGCACTACCCATACAGGATGGAGAAGACTGCACAAAGCTACGCATCTGGGTTTGACTACATAAGCTGTAAAACCTGCAGTAAAACTTGCTGCTGTTAATCACTTTTTTGATGGGATCATGAAATTCTGAGTACATAAATACTTATGACAATAAAGGGTGATCAGACATCATAAATAACTGGAACTGTTTGAAAATAGGCTGTCTGAGTCTCTAATTCCAATACTAACGTAGAGATTAGAAAGAGGAAAGTCGGTTCACCTTGGAGAAACTCTAGAGACTTTCTGTACCTGTTTGTCCTCAGTTTAAACTCACAGTTCCCCACAGCGCTTCAATAGAGTCCTTGAAGTGGCTTCTAAATCCTACTGCAAATACAAGTGTACTACAGTTGCAGTCCTAAAAAGTCCCCAAATTTCCAAATCCTAAACCAAGTTACATCCATTACCTGGCTCTCTTCCCACAGTTTTGTCCATCTTTAAATTCTTCATGGCAAGAATTCCCTCCCAGCTAGGTCATTTACAGACAGGCAATCACTGGGGAAGCAGCAAAGCTGCAGGATGAATACTTGGAGTACAGCTGAGTACTTTCAGCAGAGACAGCGTGGTGCAGTATAAGGCAAGTACCAGCAGGGAAATCGGGGCATCCAGGCTCAGTTCTCAGCTCTGCTATCGGTCCGCTAAAGTCCTGGGGCATGCAAGTCCTTATCTATGTGCTTCTGCTCTCCCCCATCTCTAGGGCTTCTCTATTTATTCACCTTTGTACATTGTGTTCAGAGCTGCAGAGGTACAAAATACTATTATTTTAGAAACTGGGGGTGGGGTGAGGTGGTATCAGGCCCCTCTGTCGTTTTAGTGAAAGTCAAAGTCAAAGCTCCTTTGAATCCCAAGAAAAATGATTGTATCCTTTCAACTCAAAATTACTTCTGCAGACTTCATGAAAATAAAGCTAAGTATTCAGCGTGTGCCTCAGCCTTCTGGCAGACCAAGGCCTTTGTTTATGAAGGCTTGTCAGTAAAAGTGTATAGATAAATGAATGTATAAAAGCAGGCTACTCTGTTTTTTTCCTGTACTAGAAGGATATCTTGACCTGGAGAGGATTTGTTGGTTTCGTTCATTGTCCCCTGTCGTCCCCCCCAGCCCCCCACCTGAAGAGTTATTTCACTTATTTCCCCAAATTACAGCATAGCCTCTTTCTCTTTCTGCTGAATTTCTTGCTTGTTATGAAAGTGCATGCAGCGTGCAATGAAGTCTCAGCTCAGAGGCTGGGCAACAGAAACGGGAGGGGAAGCAAGCTGGAGGAGAGCAGTAACTTGCCTTCAGTACTGATTAACTCTCCCCATCGGTCCTCTCCCTAGGCATGCTCAGAGAGAAACTTCTGCTTCATTCAAGGTATTAAAATATGGGATCTGCAATTACTTGACTGAATTCAGTTTGGATAGAAGATGACTTCGTTTCCCCCAGGAAAAGTAGTTTTTCCAGTTTATTTACTTTAAACAGGAAAAACCTTAAAAGAGGACATCACGATTAATCACATAGACTGCTTACAAATCCTCTGAGTTGTTGTGCTGTGTATTCACAAAGTAAGTCTTGGGATCCAGTCCAGGATCTGCCTTGCCACTGTACTGTGGGGAATGCCAAGTGAGGCTGGGGGGCACACAGCAGCATGCTTTCTCCTCGAGGGGAGCACGTGGCATGCTGCACAGCCATGCTCGCTCAGACCCGCAGCACAGAGGGAACAGCTGGCAAAGCTGCTCTCTGTACATTGCTGACACTTCTGGTACATGCCTATGGTCCCGCTCAAAGGGCATCGCAGCTGACGTAAGTCCAAGCCCACGAAAGTCAGCGAGGATGTATCACTACCCGCAAAGCTCAATCAGGCTTAGATGATAACAGCATCTTCTGGAAGACTAGAAAAAAACCACATACATAGCCAAAGGCTCTTGCTTTAGTTACTGCCTTAGTCCTAACACTCCTAGTGAGAAAGGCATTCATTCAACTTACAAGCAAGATCAACCCTAGAATTGCTGGAATAGGCTGTAGCCCAGGTTCATAAAATTAATGCTTCCATGGTTTTTACTTTTATATAAAACATCAAACTTGTGACTGCCGTCCCACCAAGAACACTCTGTGCGTGAGACAATGGAAACTGCTGGGGGAAAAGAGCTTTTTCCCCCCAAGCACCACTTAACAGCTTCCCCATACCACCCTCAAGGCAAGAGCAAGGAGCCTTCCTTCTCATTTCCAGCTCCTTTGTTTCTTGCTTGCCATTCCCTTCTACTGCAAGACGAGCTTTACCTTTGTGACAGTAAAATTAAATGTTGCCTATATTGCTGAAAGATTTAAACCATCTGTTAATACCTTTGTGAATTATATAAATTGATCATATTCTGCTTTGAACATTGTTAAGAGAAGAACATGCCACAGAGGTGGAACAAGGTCACTCACAATCTCCACAAGCCAGGGAAAAATTCTAGCCCTTTGGAGACCAAAATATGTAACATTATAAAAAGAATCAAGCAAATGGGGAATCTGCTGATAGGTTCTCTCTTTCACATCAAAGAGAGTACAAGCCTCCGAATGCTTTGTTGCTGCAGTACAATACAGATGAAAATGCCATTTTGCTTCTACAGTGAAAAGACCACGAGAAAGACCATGAGAAAGCTAGTTTTGCCTTCCTGCAACAAGGCAAAGAAATTCTGGGGAATAAGACGAAGAATATTCAATCCATCTAGAGTTCACTGAGCAACAGTAAGAAAAGATTTCCTTAAAATAGGGAGCTGAGACTTACTACTTTCTGAGCCCAAAGATGGAGTGGTAACCCTGACTCAATCAGATTCATCAGTGCAAAGTCTAAAGTCTACAAAAGCCTGCAGTATTTTTCAGCAACTATAAGGTGAGCTGGTCAGTTAACAGTCATCCAGATACCAGCAACACCTAGACATGTCACAGGTCTGTATTATCCTTCACTCTGTGCAGTCACAGCACTAAGATGATCAGGTACTTACATAAACGAAAACCCAACATGTCAGAGGAGGTCTTCTAATAAAACAAGGTGTGCTCTTATTTTCTACTGCCTTTGATCTGATTACTTTTCTTCTGGCCATCTGGACACAACAAGGAAAACCGAGCAGAAATCTGACCATTAATGACAGAAGAAAAGTTGCTGATGTCAGATGAAATTTAGCAGATTTGTCTAAGTCAATTAAAAAGGTTCTCTTGCTCTTTACAAGCTATTAAAAGGCTGTATTTTGCCACCAGGAGTGAATGAAAGCAGTAAACTACTTCACCAGTACTTAGTGCATCATTCGTTAGAAACCTAACAGCAAAACCTGCCTCTATTTCATAGGAAAAAAAGTGCATTTAGAAACCTTTTTCAAAAGCATGAATCCATTCCACTAGTATCTGCCAACCATCACATCTCGGGCAATTCAGTACATACACTTAGGCAGGACCAAGTCTCAGGAACACAAGCCACTCCCTTTCCCAAAAAGCACATGTAGAAATCCATGATGGATAATAAGCCAGTGCACAAGAGCACCTTCTCCTGTCACCGCTCAAAATAAGCTATTGTGATTCTGTTGAAAATACTTCTCTGTATTCATATAGAATAGTATGCTTATTTCTATTTTGCTTTGGAAAAGATCATTCACTCCAATTTAGGTTTCCTTCCAAATTCAAAGCCTCTCTTGAAACAGAACCTCCACCCTTCACACATCTCTAACAGCAAGCACTCTAGAGCAACACTTCTACAGCACAGCTTCATTTTTCTTGTGGCTGCTGTCTTTATGCTACTTAGTGCCTGTAGCCCTTTCCTCCTCCAACCGCTGAAGGTTTAAACCATGCGTTTAAATGACTTGCTGAAATAAGTCCAGGGAGAATAAGTAATTACATTCTCTTCTTCCCTCCCATTTTGCCACTGTACTATTAACATATAATCAGGACTCTAATTTTTAGTTAGGTGTTTAAAAAACCCTGAAGCAAAGAGTTTTAAATTATTAATGAGCCATTTTTTAAAAGGCAAACTGAAATAAGTGTACCCTCTTCTTCATATATTTAATGACCATAATGGTTTAACACATTATTCTTCAATTACTAAGGACAGGTTTGCAGAGAAAGGCAGTATTTTCTCTAATTAGAGGTACTAAATTTCCCTCATAGCCATGATGGTCTACAGCTATGAAAACTACCTTCACAAAGTGTCAGGCTGAAACTGCACAGGAGAGGACATTTTTCAATGCAGGAAGGTATCGTTGTGCCTGTACAGGTGCTTCTTCATTGTTGGTGCCAGAGATGCTTCTTAGAAAGATCTTATTATCAAATATGTACTTGTTATGGCACTTATTAATCACAAACGTGACAGAGACATGAGTCTATCCACAGAAGACATTCACACAGCCATAAGAGGCTGTTGCTTGTTTGGTAACCTGTAAGCAGTTAGGCAGCTACCTCCTCTTTAGATTCTAGTGGCAACCAGGAATTCCACCATTAAGAGAGGACCTGTAAAGCCAACTGCTGCCTGCTCAGGACAGCAATCCATGAAGCACAACACAGGGTTGTGGGCTGCAGTACTTCACATGCTCAGAAGGTTTGTTATTTGCTTAAAGCGTGTGACCCCTTCTTTCTCTCAATCCATTCAAACCCACGCAAGTCTTCTTGGAAAGGCCCACCAGCTTGGGTGAGGTTAATGGAACCTCACTTCTTCCCGAGGACCCCACTTGCAGAACGCAGCAGATGCCAGTTTTCATTAACAGGGGTTACAGGCGATTTAACAAAATGCAGAATAGCCCCATTTTCATTTGTTTTCCATGTGTTTTCAGGCTGAGACTAGTACATGGCTGAACCCACACAGAGAGCTTGCTCTGCATCTGCACACCAACTCAAACACACCTAGAAGATCAGAGTGTCTCTGCTCTTCCAGCATCTCTTCAGATTTGTATTTAGGCAACATTTAGGGTACCAAACTTCTGATTGTACCAAAACATTAGCTTTCGTTTAAAGAGCGAGATGTTAGCAGCAAGAAAAGGAAATCTCTGCAGCCTGCTTTCGGCTGAACTGATGCACTAGTGTCAGCAGGTGTGGGCAGGTGTACGCCCACACTACATTACACGTTACAGACAAGCCCGAGCAGTGTTAACCCTGGAAATGGACGCACGAATAAAGGACAGTGTACACACCTGAACTGGCTGCACACAGCCAGCTGGGGTCCGCATACTGGTAGTCACGGGGCACCAAGCCCAGCTCCTCAGCTGACATTTGCCATGGCTCCTTCAGACCCTAACTGGTAACTCCACGTGGCACAGTACTTTGCGGACTGACTAGATCAGATGTCCTCTACCTTGAAGAATATGCTGTGCCTCCTTTTACAGCATCTGCATGACCACTGGCAGCCCTCATACAATATCTTGGTCCCTTGCATGAGTTCTGCAAGGTGACTAGTTCCACCTCCACTTCTTTAAGGCCCCTGCGAACACTCCCCCGAGAGTTTCTCTGACCACAGCAGTAATAAAATGGAAAACAGTATCTATTCCCACCCATAACAGCTACTGGAACTTGCTGAAGAATAGCTGTTAGCATAAAGATGCCTGCTAAGACAAGAGGAAGATCCCTCTATCCCAGCTATTCCAAGTTCAGAGCATACCTATGCCATTGAAGCAGGGTCATGAACATTTTTATCACTAGCAGCCTATGGGACCAGATGAGCATAAATCAGCCTAGTCTTCTTACCATCTGGGATGCAGTGTGTATAATTGCAGATGTTAGGGGATTTTCCAATTTTATTGTTACTCTTGCAGACAGCAGCATGCTCCTTCAAGTGTTCCCTTCACTTGCAGTGCCCTATAAACCAACGGGGCCCTGCTAACAACCTTACAGCTGTTTGCCATCTTAGAAGAAACAAACCAAAGTAAACGTCTTCACTCAAGCAAACTCAAGAACTAATTGTTAAGGTAGTATTTCATGCCACAAAATTTATGAGGAAACCACACATTAGAGTTCCCAAAGCAATATAAAAAGTCATTTCAAAAGATTTTATTAGTCAATATGTATACTTCATTACGGAAACTGACTTTGAAACCATCTTTGGAACACACACCACAAGGTTCCACAGGGGGCTATCCTAACACAGGACTATTTGATGCTTTCCTCAATAAACTGGATGATGAAAAAGACAGTAAGATTACTAATTTTGCAGGTACATCAAGATGGGAGTGATTGCCAGTACGCTGGAGGATACAAACAGAATTCAAAATGATCCTGAAAAAAAAGAGAAAGAGCAGCCTGAAAAAAGGAGGATGCAATTCAACTAGCAAAATGCAGGTTAGCGAGTGAAGGCAAAGAAAATCAACTAGGCAAATGCTGAGCAGGAATAAATGGGTAAAAAGGGCACAGAAACAAGTTTCTGAGCAAAAGGATCTCAAGCTCCAGATGGCTCAGAATTCCTAACACCTGCTCCCGTAACGCCATAAACCAGCAGAAACAAACTAAACCTCAAAGCAAGCAGCGCAGGGCAGATCAGTAGGCATCCCTACCTGCCCAGTTACACTTTCAGGCATTAGGCTGTCAGCATGATCAAGCATGTGAAATCCCTTAAATTACAGCCCTTGGTTGTGAAACATCCAGAGATTAAAATACGGTTGTTCTCGCTTTTTTCAGGAATACAGCACAAAGCCTGCCTCTTTCAAAAACCTTTGCCTAGTGATCAAGGCTTCAAAGAGCAATTAATCTCTAATCCCCACAGATACGCTGTAAGGAAAGAGAAAATTTCTAAGCTGTGTAGCAGGAATACAGAAATGATGGCCAGCATAGATGAATTCTTTTCTGCATCTGGACCTACTAAGATAGCTAGGCATATGATAAAAAGCTGAGGTGCTACTTAAGAACAGTGTTTTTTCATTTATTTTATTTTCTTCCAACCATATTTAAAATAAAGTAAAAATACTGGCATTTTTGCTTCTTCTCTTTCTTTATTAAAGAAATGTATCGTAAGTAAAGCAACCTGACTTGCTTACTGATTTATTTGGTATGGTGACACAATTCCAGCAAAAAAATGCAATTCCTAGTAAATCGGAGTTAAGGATGGAGCGATGATCTATTCATCTCATCGTGTGGGTGTTTGAGATCAGCACCAGATGTCATCTCCCCTCCCTGCTCCCATACCTCAGCCATACATACCGTACTACGAACTAACTTAACCCCTCCCTCTCTTTCTGCTTGCTCCCAGAAAAAGCAGCTCATTCCACAAGCACGTCCTAAATCTTGTTCTTGGAAAGATGAGCTGGTAAAATATTAAGCATTAATCAATGAACATTTTTAATTCTCCCTCTCCTTATTTACAGCTACCATGGATTTACAAGGAGACGCCAAGGCACGCTGCCCCACCCCTGCGGCAGCGGGCAATGTGACTCATGCAATGCAGAATGGCCGGGATGTCCCCCCGGCTCTGGTCCAGACCCCCCTCCTCCCCCAGTATTACTGCGGTGGTACCCTGCTGCCTTAACTTTCACTTCACTCTACTGTGACACATCTTCACCAACATTATTTTTGCTTCGTTTTCCCCTTAAGCAAAATGCCAGGAAATAAAAGTTCCTAATTTTTCAGAAGTCTGGATTTCAAAATTCACACTTTTCACCTCCTCACAAAGAATTATTTTCCCCGTAATCAGTGCCAAGCAATTCCTAGGCACAATAGTACAGAAGCTAGTTGGGATTCATATGTGAAAGTAATGCAATGTTTAATAATTTAGTTAGAGAACGCTGTCATGCCTGTAAATGTTTCCTCAAGCCCTTGATTACTAACGTTTATGTTGCAATTAACAATGGATGTTCTTGAGGGTTTTGCCGACATAAATATGACCTGTTTAAGCAAATTACTCTCCAAAAGCACAGATTTCAGTGGTGTTTCTTTGTCCTACAGATGTTTTCTCTTGGCACACTGGTCAACTCCTCACCATTTGCTGCCAGCTTCAGTGATTCCGAGCATCTGCTCTCAGTTTTTGGCACAGGCACAAATGTATAGCACTAAAATCACTGGGAATCACAAAACTGTGTAACCAGCTTTGAAAGGTTAGACAGAGAAGTGAAAATAATCTGTTGTAGTAACAGTTGAAGGCATTCTGCTATTTTTGGATGTTGCTTTGGGCTTAAACCACCTCAGCTTAACAACATTTTCACTCCAGGCAATAGCTGCTGCTGGTTTTCCTTGGATGAAGAACACACCTATCGAAATAATTTCAAGCAAAATCACATAAGTAAAGGTGAGCAAATGTTTAAGTCTTTTCAGGACTGCAGCAGCTATACATGCTTATCCAAGCTCATGATCCTGGCTACCTAGGGACAAGAAGTATAGCCTATATATGTACACCTGTGGGCAAAAAAAAACCCCAGTGAGGCTTATTATGGTGGTTACTAAAGTTCATCATTCTTCTATAAACTATAGCTCATGCTTTAAGCTGAATTTTATTACAGACATTAGTCTAGTCAAATAGTAAAGGTATGATTCAAGCCACCTATCTGACTTTTAATGATTTTAATATTAAGTAGGGAGGGAAAAGCTATTTCAACTGGTGCTTAATGATATCAGACATCGCTAGACATTCTGCAAGTACGGGTCCCAGCCCTTCCCACCTTTCTTGTGCCTAGTGCAATTTTACCAGAGGAAGCATCAGGCACAACATCTGGATCCAAATATATCTTTTGGTAAGTGGGCGTTATCCTTATTCCACTGGCTGGCACATGCAAAGAAACACACACATCAGTTGGACCTTCAGCTGTCAAAAAATGATCACATTTACCTCTAATCTACAAATACTGGCAGGTTACACTAGCCAAGAGATTGGCATCTAAAGTAATTCATAGCAACACAACTCGGTCACCCAGACGTGGGGATGAGGTCATTAAAAGGCCTACCTGCTTTCTAAATGTTATGCTAAGGAGTCAACAGTCCATCCTTTAGTTTATAACAAACAAACAAAACGCAGCTTTGTTTGCAGAAACAACAAAAGTGCAGCTACAAATATAAAGTAGAATACCTGAATAAACCATCTTGTTCAAACTCCCCCCGGTCTGTCAGCTCACAGGCTTCACATCCAACCCAGCATCAGTTACTGAGGTCAGACTGTGTCCGGAAGAAAACCAGGGAGTTGTTACCTACAATAACCAAGGACGGATGTAACGGACAAGCTCTAGCAAATCACGCTGTTGCAGTTTATAACCTTCTTCCACCCAGCAGCCCACCCATCCCTGGAGGGCCAACAGGAAGGAATACACACACGCATCTCAGTGGTTTCATTTTGTGCTTTGGTGTCTCAGGTTGAACTCCTCATCAGTGTTTTTAAGCTGTCAAGAGTTGTGCACGAGGACACTATCTAAAACATACTATGGAGGTTTTAGCAGGAGGATGGTGTAAGCACCTGAAGGTAAATCCTCACAGTGACCTCTTCCAGAGCCCTACACCAAAGCTGTAACTTCAGCTGCAGTGACAGTTCATGATTCTGAGGTCTACTCAGAGTCCAGTCCAGTTTTTCCTGAAATACATACAAAATCTCACTGGCTTCAAGTGAAACAGGAGCAAGCCACCAGCTTCTGCGTTATGATCACAGCAGTGGCTCCCAGCCACAGAAAATAAAGGTGACGTTGCCTCACTGCTGATCTACCCTCTTGCGCTGCTGCCACCCTGGATGCTTAGCATGAGTAAGGCATTCTGAGAACCTTCCACACAAACTTAACTAATTAAATAAGAAACCTGTCACCCCCAAACTTCAGCTGTGTCTCAGTTATTACTACCTTCTCCAATAGAAATAATTATGATCAATCAGAGAACAACAAATTAGTACCATGACTGCACATCTTATTCCTTCAAATGGTAAGTATTGCTTTCAGATTTTATCTGTCACAGCTAAACCCAGCAGTTTAACTGCTGTAGTCACTGAATTTCCTAAGAAAGTTCTTGCAGGTAATGCTTTTCTGAACATTTAAATACATCCTTTCCATTGCAGCTCAACACAACTGGGGTAGAAGAACTCAGTCTTTCAACAAAGACTGGGACTCAGTTGTGTCGGAAATTAATTTGGGATCGTATACGCCACAGTAACACTGTACCCCAATAACCACGTCGTTGTAACGCCGTCAGTCACTGTGCTGGTTCAGCAACGCACCCCCTGGGTGGCCACGGCAGAGCCTGGTGCCTGGGCAGTGACTGAAGGTACCACCAGTGACTGTGATGCAGTTTAATAACGCAACATCACCTGCTGCTTGTGTACTCAGCTCGCCATTCCAAACACAAGCAACGTGTGAAGGAGAAATGGGCGCAGCAGCTTCGCAAAAACACAGAAATAACTCTCGGGTTTAGATAACAACCAAAACTTGGAGGTTTGAATAAATTTTGTTGATCTTTTCTGTCCCAGCATTCGTGGTTTACTTCCATGCATCTTTATGCCTGCTGATTCAAGTGGGGGAAGGAAAGGAACCCCCCAAACAAGAGAACATGCCCATACGGGATTATGTCCTGGTGGCTGCTCCACCTGCTTTGTTTCTCTCCGGTGGTTCTGCACTCTTTGCCCAAGCTGGTATGTTTGTTACCACAGCAGCTGCAATATCCACCTTAATATTCCAAGAGACTGTGACTAATACTCTTAGTGCAGTACTTCATAAAAAGCCTGAACACAGGAGCCCAGCTGCACAGATTTAGCCATCAGAAGAGTTAACAACACAGTCACTGTTTTTATGTCAAGAGGAAGCAAATTCACACAAAATGAGTGTGTATCTCTTGATGACGAACTACACAAACAGCATTACACTCACTTCTTAGTCACATCTGTAAGATTCCTTGTGTTAGTAGGAGGTTTCGTGGCTTGCCAACAACAGATATTTCTGAAAGGTCTCTCCTCCCGAGTCCTAGACACATACGGACACACACACTCAGAACTGAGCAATTCACCCAGTAATGTTTCTCATTAATTTCATCTTAAAAATGGCTCATAAGAAAAAGTATTGGAGCCTAACGCAAGAGTTACAGCTGTGAGGAACATCCTGAAACTCATGATAAATTCATAGGCTATATTCATAACCTGATGATGGGAAATGAAACAACCCTTTTAAGGAAAGGGATAGAAGACAAGACATTTCACATGTACTATGTGTATAGATATTTCTAGAATTGTTTATAAACAAAAAGTGAGAAACTAACACAAATGCTTAGGCAATTACCTAACACCATTGAAGTGTTTGTGTAAGTAAAGGGTGAATGAGAAGTCAACAACAGCAAAACTAACAAAGAATTGCTGGAAACGGTGGGAGACTCCAGTCAGCAATGGTTTACACCAGCTGAGAATCCAATCTGTCATCCTTTCAATTTGGAAGCAAAGAAACCTACTACGAGTACTGAGCAAGCCCCTCAAGATTTACCACACAAGCACTAGTGCTGTAATTGCACGCATGAATCCAAAGCCTCGTGCCTGCCCAAATGCCAGTGAGACAGCTAGAGGTGAAACCCATCGCAAATCAGCGCTTTTGTGCTGTAAGGAATCCTAAGGCTTTTCTAAAAAAAACCCAGAATGTAAACTTGAAATACTGGTAAAAAAAAAGCAAAAATCCAGAATATTTCTGGAAATGCATAAAGAAAAATATGCTAACATTTCAAAATAGACTAATAAAACAATTTTGTCAAATCAAGCAGAAAAGATTTGTTTTGAACTAACTACACAAAATTCTCTTCGCCAGACCTGCCGCAGTAGGTCTGGAAATTGTCGTTTGACATTATTTTCCCATTCCTTCTGTCTGACTCGGGGCTGGTGGACAAGATGCCGGAAGGATTTGGTGCATATGTGAAAGGATGGGTGGGACCAAGGGAAAGGGAGAACATCATGAGACAGGGATATTGTAGTTCAGAAAGCTCAAACCATGAAGGTCAGCAGGACTTTCAAGATAACAAACCCCTTTGCACATGCTGCTGACAGCTCTAACACTCAAACTCTGCTTTTCTGTGATTTTTGAAGCCAAATGTTCAGACTTCAGTTGAACCAAAGTATTTCTTTTCAGTTTTCATAGCACAAGATTAGAGAAATTGATTACTAAATATTTTCTCCAGTTGCAAACTTTCGTTATACAAAAACTGTCAGAAATTTTCCAGCCAGCTGTAAATTAAAGTTACAGTATTTAGTCCCACAATAACTTCAAAGTATGGCACTGTAAATGAAGCAGAATCCATAAAAACCTAACATTTTTTCATTTTAAACTGTCCTTTTATTCTAAAAGCAACAGTTGTAAGCATATTAAAGTTAAAATTATAATTAATGTTGCAAGAAATATAGTCAATTTTGTAGCTCATCTAAACTTATCAGATCTTTTACAGTGAGTTAATGGACTGTTAGTGAATCTCTTCAACATGAATTTGATCATCAAAACGATGCTTTTCACAAGATCTGAAACTATTCAGGCTTATTCCAATTATAAGATCTGGCTGAAGCTTCTGCCATGCAAAACCCTCTATGGTTTGACACGGTTCATGTGGTTTTAAATGGAGTGACCGAAGACCAGAAAAGGGAGAACATGAACAAAGTTTTATTCAGAAATCTGTGAAAGTCTGCTGATCACAGGATGGGGATATTTGGGTTCCATTCGCACTGCCTCTGGCCATGGGCCAATGACTTCATTGCTTTGGACTTCCACAATTCTTCTCCATCCCCATGGATTGGTCTCATCCACCTCAAGCTCCACAGATTGGTGGCATGGCCAGTAGTCAGGATGCGATGGTAGGGCATTTACCAGCTCCTGCAAGGTTTTGTAGTCTGTTTGGCTTTACTCCATGGCAGTCTCGCTTGATCATGCCCCACATTCGCTGTGATATACATTCCCAGTAAGCTGGTTTACTAACTGGAATGCCTGTTGAAATACTCAAGAATTCAACTGCTGACTAAAGGGGTCATAGCTCCCTTTTTCATGGCACGTTGCAACTGCCCATGTCTCATTTATAGTGTAAGGGGATCTGTCCCTAACTTAAATGTGAAAACAGTCTGGGTTATTCCTATCCATGAACTGCTCTTTCTTCTCCTTGACAGTTGCCTTGCAAAATGAGGGACACCAAACTGAAGCCAGGACCTCAGAATACTGCTGTAATGTTACATATAACCAGTGCCGCGGATTGTCACTCAGCCCCATCTTCCTGACCCTCCAGAAATTAGTCTTGAGTTGTTCCTGCATGTTTGTAGCACTGTAATCACAATGCATTTAGTAGCACTTTGTTGAGACTGTATGAAGTTTAAGCCATTAATCAGAAAACAAAACCAGATGACCAATAACAAGCATTTCAGTAATGAGCTCAATTCCCACTATGAATAGCTCAATCAGAAAGTGTTTGTCTAAAGTATTGGTTGCATGCTGCCAAATTACTAATATTTTTGAAGCTACACCAAAAAATGGACTCAAATCTGCTGTATCATTTGCAGTTACAAGCTTGATTGGTTGATTTAAATAGAAAACTCAAGATTTTTGCTCTTTATTCAACTTTTCCACTGTGGAAAAGAGTATGTTGAGTGGGGGTACAGATTTCAGTAAAAGTTGAGTATAGGTCTTCAACAGAGAAACAGTATGGGCAGGAAGAAAAACACCAAGTATTAAATACTGCTATATAAGTTTGAGATGTGTGAGAAGTGGGATCCAATGCTGACTGAGAACAGCAGAAAGATCTACCTTACAGGCACCTTCTTTTCCTTTTGATCTCAAAATGGAACAGATCTATTTGATTTAATTACATAAATGAAAGCTTGCTATCTTGAGATATTCGGTTTAGAGCCCAAATTCCCAGGCCTCTAACAGATTTGTGAAGTATTACCGACCTTGGCTACAGTTTCTATCCATTTGTTAGTTTGTTTGTTGTGGTAATTCGCATCCAGCTACTAATACAAAGCACTAGATGCTCTTGAAGTGGCATCCAAACAAAACCAGAGGTCAGAAATTATTGGTAAAGATGAAGGCTGTGTGTAAAGCATCGCCATGAGAGAAGGTGTGAAGTGATAGAAAAACACCCGTACACTGCATTTATCAAGGCAGTACCCTAAAAAGGACAAAGAAAGTAATTCATCTCAGTAAGAACACGAAGGCAGAAGCATGTAAAATAAATATCCATAAACTAAACAGTGATTACAAAATCTGAACCTTGGAAAACAACCTGTTTGAGAAATAAAGTACATCAGAGCATGACCTGCTAAAATCTAGATTCAAGATTTACAAATCAGTCGTATAAATCATCCATTTTTATTAATAAAATGGATATTTACATCCAAAGTATAAAGTATTGAGTTTCAAACCATCTGTATGACAGTAATGCTACTTATAAATCAGGTACATGAACTATCCATTATTTCCTACACTTATAAATCAGTCATATTCACAAAGCAGTTGCCTGACTAGGAAATAATTTTCTTGATTAATAAATCAGGTGCCACCAGACGCATAAATTACTGATAGGAACCATAAATCTTTTGACCACTAGGCACATTTCATAAATCAGAAACTCAGCATATACCAAGTGTTCGTAAATGCTCAGTTATGAACAATTTAGCAAACCAGTACCAACCCCGAATCCCCCAGCACACCCAAACCTGTAAAGCCATAGAGCCCAGATTTGCTTGCTTGTTGTTTTTTTTGAAGCTGAAGATTCACTGTATCTCCTGTTCTGTTTGCCACTGTGTAATACATTAGGAGCTTGTTTATTCATAACTAAAAAGCATATTAATATTTATTCATAACTAGAAAGCAGTTTAGTGCTTTGAGGGTTGGCGAATGGGGGGAGGCAGAAAAGGGAGATACCGAAAAAAAAGTTTTGTTCCTGCTTTTTTTAGTTTTCACACAGAAATTGAAAGTCAAAATCTCTGCTACCTCATCCCAAAACCTCTTGCAGATTTATTTTGCCTTCTCTCCCACCCTTCTTTGAACTGTTGTATTAAATGTATTTACAACTTTTTTTAATTGTCGTTTATGAATATATTATGTCACTAGAAGTCATCATTCAGCAACTGCTGCACTATGAAACATTTACTTCAGTAAGAAGTAAAAACAGAGTAAGAAGTTAAAAATAAGGTGAATACATTTCTTTAAGGTAAGGGGAGAGTGTGTTAGGATAAACTCTACTTTTATGATGTTCTTCCTGCAGAAAGGTGAAAAACATTGTTAAACTGAGGGGCCCATTACACTGCATCCATTTAGCAGAATGCAGCCTCTGTTGGCTCCAAGGGATTTCTAAATAGTTCATAAATACGGCTGTGTTGGTGAGTGTATAAACACTTCCAACATGACAGAATGATAAAACCAAGTAAATGCTGTATTTGATATATTACAGAAATAAAGTGTCACTTTAGGTTGTCAATTTGAAGTTTATCATAGCAATTCACACAATTTAGAATTCCAACAGAAAAAGTACAGATTAAGTCTAAATGCTGTATTCTAAAAACAGAAATAAAATTTCTAATAAAGAAGAAACATAATTACATGTTTTATTTAATGTTATAATTATATGAAACATAAAGATATATAATTTAGGAAAAAAGCAAAACATTTTAGATTGAGGTAAATAGTATACTTTGGTTGACATGAAATTATTGTCTTCCAACCCGATCTGGCCACTAAACTGGTAAGTTATTATTCATACAGGCTCATTATCATACCGATATCCTTTGGATGAAAGGCACGGCTGTTGCTATAATTACTGAAATAAGTAAACCGGAGCTACTATGTGATATAGGTGTAGCTAACAATCCGGTTTTACATCTTCACCATTTGCTGCTGCAAGGATGAATTCATGTGTTGGGGACCATCAAATGGAGATGCTCCTACAGGTGTCACCTCTGCAAAAGAGTACGAAGCAACTTCTGATGCCCGTGCTCCGAGACCACCCATGGGGAGCAGAACACAGGCACAGAACCTAGCACTGAATTCCCAGGCAGCAGGAGAGTGGGTGGGTAAGAGAATAGGTGGGAAACGGATACCTGAGAAATAAGGTTCACAAAAGAGCTGCCCATTAGGAACCACCAGCGTGTTTACCTCTACGCACCTCCTCGGATTCAAGGAAAACATCTGCATACCATGGAACAGAAGAGCTATTTCACAGCAGGCTGCAGTAAAATAAACTGGAAACTTAACCAGGTACCAGCTGGCAGTAATAATAGTTAGGAATTAACTAATGCATTTCTCAGAAGTGCTCAAGAGTAACGGCTGAGGTTGCGCAGAGAGCTTTAGCTGTTGTAACGGCCTGGGAAGAAGCCTGTTCCATGCTAACAGTCACAACGAGGATTAGAGCAAGCTTTTGTCTACACGATAGACAAAACTACATTTTACTTCTCAAAGACAAGAAAAGCCATCACCTCACTCTGCATTTGGCTGTGGCGGCCAGGAGGGAGGGGAGCACCGCAGCGGGCAGCAGCCAGCCCCCCCTCCCTGGCCAGCAGTGCTGAGCAGTCGCAGCGGGGTCATGAAGAGGGTTCAGTGTGGATGCACAGCGAGGGCAGAGCCACGGAAAATATACAGTATCTCCCTATGCTGGTGTAAAAATAAATAAATCAAAATAAATGCAATTTTAATCTGTTGCCCTGCATCTCTGGAGGGGCGAGTCTGAGCTCACTGTCGTTAGCCATACAGTGAGAGGGTGCCTGACTGGAGGAACAGTTTATCTGAGACTACAAAATTGAACCATCTCGCCCTCCTGGGTAAGGACAAACCTTGTAACACCCTCATGAGGTTACATGAGGGCAAGGAAGAAAAATAAATAAATAAATAAATAAATAAAAAGTCGTCTTATGGTATTCTTCATTAAGGCTATGATTTTACTGGAGCCATCAGCTGGCTGCCGTAAGTACCCATCTACTTTGTCTACACAAAGGCCCAGAATCACTTGAATCAAGCTCTTTCTGTCGTTGTTGGTTGTTTTTTTTTTTCTTATTTCTTTGGTGTGTTTTTTCTTTTGGTTTGTTAGTTGGTTTTGGGGTTTGTTTGGGTTTTTTTAATCTTACCCCCACCCTGATTCTATCATAACCATGGCACAATGAGAACAGAGACAAATGAAATTACTGCTGTCTGCTTACAGAAAGATCCTTTTCTGCAGCCTGCTGATACCCCTCCTGCCTCTTAAAATCCTCAGTTTTATGAAATCTGTTCTCCCTGAGGAAATCAGGGTGTTAGCAAGGGAACATTTTCAAAATCAAAACTTAGAAATTAACTGTTTTGATAACATTTACATATACAAACTACAACAGCTGTTAGAGAAAGCACAGCCAAACTAAGACATAGCAGTGCAAGAGGCAACTGGCACATACTGAAATAAAAAAAAATAAAATTGTGTATGAATGAAAAGCTTTTTTACTGTGAGGGTGATCGACCGCTGGCACAGGTTGCCTGGAGAGGTTGTAGAGTCTCCATCCATGGAGATGTTAAAAACCCAGCTGGACAACCTGATCTGGATGATGCTGCTCAAGCAGGGGGTTGGAAGATATTAATTTTTTTTTTTAATTTATTTTTTTATTTTAAAAAGCCCAAACCTCTGACAATCTGAGGGAAACCCTCATTAGCACATGAATAGTTTTGAGGTTGATTCAACATTAATGTGAGTAAATTTTACTCTTTCCTAAGTTACCTATTTAGTAATAGTCGAACATCAGTACTATTCTCTTAACAATCTTGCGTGAGTTTGTCCAGGTATCTGTACTTAAAAGTATATATTAAATTATGTATTCCTCAAAAAAATATTAATAACAAGTCAAAAAAGTGTGGGCTTCTGTGGGCTCAGATTAAGCTAGAATATTTGATTACAATGAATTTGGCACTGCATGATAAACTCTCTAATGGAGTTATATGCTCAGGAGAGATTAAGAGAGTCTGACGCTTGCCACTGGCTCTAAATAGATGTTTAAGACTGCCTGGCAGTTTTGGAGGACAACACACTCCAGTCCCGAACCAAACTTCTTTGTGTTTTAGAACACCGTCAACTTGTTCTAGACAGGACGCTATTTTTTGCCAAATACATAACGCAGCTACATTTGCTTACAGAGGTGTTGCAGTTCTAGTTCGTTATTGCAAAGCATTCTGCAGTACCTTGAAGAAAAAATGCAACAGATAAACACCTCTCCCAGCTAAGTACGTCACAGAAATACCGCCTCTGAGCAAGTGAGCTTCTCCCCACCCAACAGGTACATTTCCATTGCCTCTTATAAGCTAGTCTGGTCCTATCCAGGCACAAATCTCATTTCTTTCTTCAACACTTTGAAGCTTTTGTTCGTACTCTGATAAGAGCAGAAAGGATTCTGAGACCCAAGGAAAGAAAGACCTATAAAAATTTTGTCTATAGACATTTGAATCATGACAGGGACAAAAGTACCGGAGATGGTCTATGACCCTCCCAGCTTCCCCCCAGGGAACCAGGTTGAACTTACTGAATCTTCAGCATTGCAGGTCTAAACACAAAGCAGCTCCCACTGTTGCTTTCCAACAGGCAAGAAACAGCATCCCATCACAGGTCACTTGAGAAGCCGCTCACAAATTCAACAGTTACAGCCTAGCACCAAGACACCTTGACCCATAGCTCAAAAGATCTCAGCTGTGAAAAACACACCGGTCTATTGCCATGGTGTTTCTTGTGACTGCCATTCAAAACTGGTCCACGGTAAGTCTGAGGGCCAAACACTACCCTGTCGTGTTGAGAATTTCAGCACCTACCACAGGTTAGAGACTCATTTAGAGCTGGAAGTACAGAAAGGTCGAGAGTAACACTCACTTAAAAAAAATAATAAATCTTCCTTCCCCCTAAGAGTCAGCAAAAAGCTACCGCATTGCTGAAACTGCCCGCCTTGCCAAGGTGATGGAAGTTACTGGTTTACCAAGAGACTGCATGGTCTGCCTCCCCAGAAATTATTTTCAGCTTTGTGAAAAAGTCTACAAATATTGACAGAAGAAAAAGTACTGAAAGAAGTGATAGTTTAGCATTATTAGCCTGAAATTTGATGATACATGCCAGCAATTGTTGCAAGAAACACTTTACAAGTCTCTGTCAAAATAAGGGAAAAATCACATTAAAAAATGCGAAGGTTTTGAAAGCTTGGAAATTTACTTGGGGAACTATGGAGGAAAAAGTGAAACAGAGAGAATTCACCATGTGAAAATTCAGACCGGGATTTCAGCCTGGATTCTACATCAAAGTTAAGAAGTATTTCCATGTGGCCCATTACTAGAAATAGAATTTCAATCTGCATCTCCAGTTTCAGATTAAGCAAAAAGCGGGTTTCAGGTTGTTCAAGTGATGGATTTCTATTCTGGCCCAAACAGGGTTTGTATTTAAAAAAACACATAACTGAGGGCATTTATCAACTTGTTCACTGGAGTTACACCATTAAAAAACAAAACAAAACAAAACAAGAGAAAAAAGAATTAGAAACTACATCTGATTTCCAAGACAATAAAGGTAAGACATTACCATGTACCAGTATGACCATGTCACTTTTCTTACACCTGAAAGATGACAGTGGCAGTGACCGCCATTAGCTTTCTCTATCACAGCAGTAGAAGAGCCAGTCAGCCCACCTGTCTGTCCTTAGAACGCAGCTTCCCAGGTCCCAGCGAGATGTCTATAGCGCTTGGGATATATAGCTATAAGGCCAGACACTGATCTCCTCCTTGACAGTGAAAAGCACCCGATTCCACAAGTGGGTAGTGCCCTCGGTCAGAACAGGATGGTAACGGAACAAGAAACAGATTCTTTCCAAATGCTTGTGCAGGAATCCAGCATTGTGTCACCTCAGGCACAGAAAAGAAGGCAGCAATGAGGCAGTCAGCTCCTCCACAGCTCTTCGTACAACATTCCATCGTATGTAACCGTTTGCAGCTAGGAAGCTATTGTTCTACTTTCAACAAAAGAAAATATTGGTTAATAAGGACAACAGGGTTCAGTGAGAGACTTTGCCCCAAGATTCTGCACCGTTTCTGTGGCTATGCTATCCTCTCTCAGTACAGTGGCAAACCAGGCACTACTAGCACACCCACTACTGCTTCTTCCACAGAGTAAGAGCGGACAGTTAGTGGAAAGCACAGGTAGTCCTGGAACATGTAAATTCCAGAGGGATTTAAAGAGCAAACGCTACAAGTTTGCTAAGCAGGAATATTTGAAAGAGACTGAAACATGCCTGAAAGAACCTGCAAATTCTATTTTGTAGTTGTCTTCCCTCTTGTGTTTCGGGCCAGACAAAAGACTGCCTATTCTCCAAACCCAACAGCATCCTAACAGAAAACACTACAGGTAGCTATCCCTAAAAAAAAACCCACAAGCAATCAACTCCAGGTTTATTAACAACATTAGTCTGTCAGGCATCAGCCCATCACTGTGAAAGATGGACTTTCTGACCAAGAGAATCCAGGACTGGGCTGTTTGAGAGCAATTCACCATTCACCTGGGAGGAGCAAGCCCTGTACAGCTGCTGTGATGTGCAAACATCCATCACCACAGGCTCTGGCCAGGAAGAAGCACAGCCATATCCCGACATCCCAGAAGCCATGAGCTTATACTACATGTTTCTCTCAAGCCTACTATTATTTCAAAGCAATAACTTTCTAATCACTCTCAGATGCTTTAAGAGTGGGCTGTCTATAGACAGAAAATTCGCTTTTCTCTTCCCCTAGAAGCCCAGTAAGCTGGAGCATACAACAGCGACTGAGGAAATCAGGAGACAATGGAAAAACACTGCTGATGGGATTTACAGATAGCTGAGCAACAGTATCGTTACCCCAAACAGGGCACCAGGTCAGAAATCTGAATCAAACAGAAGAGCCATGAAGAACTGCTGCTAGCACAAGCAACAGAGCTGTCTTACAAGATGAGAGGGCCCAGTGACAGGATCTTCATGGCTGCTGGCCACAAAGTCTTTAATCAGCTCAATTGTACCAGATGCAGGGGACAGCAACTGAGGTCATACAAATGTACTGGCCAGACTTTTACTACTATCATGGCATTTATTCCTAGGAGAAAGGTGTCCTAAACCTGCAGCCAGCAATATGAATTATAATCTTAAAAATTCCTTATACTTCTCTGAGTTCAGTTCTGCCAGTGGGTGAAGAGGGACGAGATGTCAACTTGCAACAGTTGTCTTGATTATCATTTGAACTACATCACAGCTCTTCTACTATTAAACCTACTATTAAACTATAAACCCCCAGAAACAGCATGCCTTTCAACTAAAGTTAACAGTATAATAAAAACATTGAAGTATTTACTCAGTTTAGTAAATGAAAACACTACAGCAAGATTTCCATGTAGGCAAGTATCCAGTCGATAACCAGACAATCTTGTACAAAACGGAGACCATTCTGGACACTCATTAGAAAGATCAAAGCAGACAGAGAAAACTAAAAGCTGAAAGTTGCACTTCTCCCAAGAAAAACAATTTCACTACTCCATATCCTAGAAGCAACTATCAAGTCTATTCCAAACACCTCTGGCACTGGCCACTGTCAGCTTTCTCTGCCAGTGCAGTAAAAAGGGGCAATTATTTAATTTGTTCTTCAAATACAATCTACACTTGCTTATTAATTGTTCCTACACACTTTGAAACACCTGCTCCTTGACCTCTTTGTGGGATACCTTGAACAGTTAAAGCTTGATTTTGCTCCAACAAAGTCATCAGGACATCTGTTGAACTCAAGAGGGGAACCACTAAGGCTTTAGGAGATTTCCAAAGGCACAAATGGCAGCAAGACATCCGTGCCACTGGCGGCTGTTGGGAGCATCATATATACTTGTTTATTTTGATCATCTTTCTTTTCAACTGGACTGTGCCCAAATCCATGTTATCTTCCTTTGTTTCCTAAAGCTGTTCTACAGATTATTCTGTTGCCTTTTGCCATTTTCACTTGAGTCCTTAAGTTTTCCACACCAAACATGTTATCAGTTAAAGCAAATTAAGGTCATTAAGCTAAAGGAGGTTCAAACCAACAAGGTGCTGTTAAAGCTCAGGCTGATGCTTTTGAATTTTAAAATCAATGCAGAATGATCAAGCATATTGAATACTTTACACAAATCTATAGCAGCTGTATAAAATTTTTAAAAGCCTGAATTAATGATCTGATAAAAGTAATTTGTTAATTTAAGTAAGACTGGAGTTGTCAGGTGATTTACTGAACAAGAACATAAAACATTGTGCAGAATGATTCAGCAATTTCAGTGAGAATCATTTGTGGCCAGCATTGGCAATCCTGCCAAACAATTTGTGCTTCCTCTTTATGATTTAGAGGTGGTGGATGTTTCTTGGAACTAATAATGGGATATATATTTTCACCTCTTATTCATTAGTTCAAACCTCTCTTAGGTCATTAATAAGGGGGGGGGAGGGGAAGGGGAATAATAGTCTGAACTACCTTTTGATGAGCTAGAAGATTTACAAATTATTAGTCAATTAATTTTCACAATAAACCTAAACGATTTGGTAACCATTATCATCCTGCTGAAAATGGAGAAAGCAGAAGTGGAAAGACTTACTGAAGGTCACAGACTAGCTGAGTGAGAGAATGAGACTTCCTTAACCACGTCTTTGACAGACCAAAGATCCAACAGTTGTTTCCAGGTATTAATCTGCTCTCTCCTAAATTCAGCAGGAATCTTGACATTAATCCAAACAAAAGAGTTCATTCTCAACCGCAGGGCTAGAAATAGACTCAGGTCCATCTATTCCAATTACCCAAAACCAAGAAACACCTGAAGTGCCGTACCATTAAGTGACATGAACTGTCACAGCTACAGACTTGCAGCAAAGCTACAGTTTGCAGCTGATCTTTCTGAATCCATGTGTGTTACTTGAACAAAAAGCTAAGGCTTTACACAAGACAAAAGCAATGATATTAGATTTCATTAAAAACTGCATTGAGGACATGAAGGAAGTAGTAGAGTAGGTTCGTTAGGCAAAGCATACCTGATGTTAGTAGAATTTTGGACTGAATAGTCTGACAAACAAATACACTTCCACTGTTATTGAAAAAATAGTGTGGGAACTTTAGTAAGCACAACTGCTCAGAAGAATTTTGGTTCACACTTCATATAACAACAATTTGTCATCAGCAGGAATTTCTTTAGCAGTTGGAAAAAAAGAATCCAGTAAGCCGATACAACTTTTAGAAAGGCAGGATCATCTCATTAACTGAGACCATGGTGACATTCCATAGAAAAATGGTACTTCCAATAAGTTCACAATCATTTATTTGTTTGTAGAAATTTAACATAGGCTACAGATGAAGTTCCAGGGTTTTTTTGTTTGAAGGTATTCAAATTTCAAATACTCACAGAAATTTGTAACTCTGCTTTAGATAAGAGATAAATTATTTTCAAAACAAAAATATCCCCACAAACTTCTGAGGTTTCAATGTCCTCAGGAAGGAATTTTTTTAAACCTACCCAAATTCAAGATGACTAGAATTAGTGAGAACTCTCCATTGAATCTTCCTGAACCTCTCTCACAAGTTCAACTCATCAAAATACACCAAAAGGCTTTTGAAACCTGGAGACTAGGTTTTATTAGAACAATACAGTCAAAACGTGTTATAGAAATACATATAAAATCTCAGTATAGAAAAACTGTAACCAAATATGCCTGTTTGCTGGTAGGAAGGATCCTTCCCCCACCCTCCCCATGCCCGAGTCCTTGGGGGCCCTGTGAAAAATATCTTTTTTTCACCTCTGGGGCCTGATTTTTAATCCCCTTGCTGTCCTTCCACCAGCCTCCCCACTCTTTGATGCCAGCTCTGAGCTGGGTATACATGTGTGAGTGTCAGGCACACCCTTCCCATCTCTGGCTTTCCCTTCCATGCCCTAAAGGTGCATTTCTTTTGCAAAGGGGCTTGCTGGACCCTAGGGAAGAGGACCCTTCCCTTCCTTACAGAATATCCCACCCAACCCCAGAGGAAGAGCTAAAGCAAAGCAAACAATGGGCATCACATATCACTTCCCTAGCGTAATGCCCAGCAAAGCTTTTTTTTTTTTTAAGGAAACATGGTTTAGCAGCATATGACCACTGGTAAACAAAACAACATGTGCCACAACGAGAAACAAAGGCTTCAACCCCAGAAATTATTTCTACTGAGTGTATCTTTACTTTGCCATAGACTTAGGCTTCACATAGTAGCACATGGTGTATATGAACCACATGACCAGGTTTAGCCTAAGATAAAAACTGCTTAACCCAGGGCTGCCTACAGGTTCTCCTGAAACAGGTGCCTCTCTCTACAGCATTTTCCACCTGCCAGAGACACATGGAGCAATTCCTCCAGCAGCAGGCACCCGAGGAAGTATCAGAGAGCTGAAGCAGCTGTAAAACTGTTTGCATTCAGGGGTGATGAGCAGGCAAAAAGCTACAAAGAGTGAAAGCAATCTCCTTTGTAGGGGTTATCGAACTGGAAATAGGCTGTCATACCCCTCCCAGCAGAAGAGAGCTAAGCCTGCAAAGTAAAGGGTTTGAATCACGCAAGCTCTACCTCCCTCAGGTAGGACACAAGCCTCAGGAAATGTTTAATTACAATCTCCTGTTTTAAAGCAGGAGATACAAAGCAGGGGGTGGCTGCAGCCACATTTAGGCCACCAGCTGGGAAGGAACAATTTCTGCACTGGGAGGAAAGTGGAGGTGGTTTCACTATTCCAGAGCATAGGTAGTGGGCATTGGTGGGAACTCAGCACTATGCTACCAATTTCATGAAAAATTAGCTTGTAGCAGTATGCAAAAAAACCCGTCAGATTCAAATGGTTTTATTCATGCCCAGTAAGATGTTCCATATCCAGAACGTTTGCAGAAAAGGCAGGGAGAGCATCACCAAAAGCACCGTGGAGCCATTTACACAGTTCCTTACAGCCCTTTCTAACTGAGTAAGCAGGAAATTTTTTGTGTGCTCTTAAAAATACTTTCTCTTCTCCTACCACTGTAATTTGAAGTAAAACAGTCCTAGCATTTATGCAGCTGTGTTTTATCCACAGGTTTTTGAGTACATTATGGAAAAGTGGATACGTATCATTACCAGACTATTGCTACATGATGAATCAGGTTTAAATATAATAGAAACCCGGTTGCCAAACCACACTTGGTTTATCCAGTGTATTTGGATAATGTTGAGTTCAAATGACCAGCAGTCAAGAGAAGAGGGAATTACAGAGACTGTTTATAAATGGAGGTTTGGATAACTGGGAATTTACTGTATGTAACCATGTATTTGCCACAGTGTTACTAAATATACAAGCGCACTCTATTACGCGTTATTTCTGTAAAAGCAGATGTGGAGAGGGTAGGTACCTTTCTCTGACTTGAAGACGTTTCTTGCCCTTCCAGCTGATCTGTTGTTTGCCACAACAACAAATAGCAAGAATCAACCAAATCAACAGCTGGGTGAGCCAATAACAAGAAAAACCAACTTTGCATTAACACAAACTTGACATTGGGGATGAAACTGCTTTGAGCCAATGTACTGGTGACAGTGTTAGAGGCATCAAGGAAAAATGTAGAACTTTTCCCATGACATAAGGTGTACACTGTTCAGTTTCTCCTTTTTACCTTAGACTGATAGGAAGTTTCAAATTAGGGAAACGTACAGGAAGGGTATGTAAGAAGAGATCGTATTTGTGAGAGGTTGAAGATGTGAAGCTGATATTCTGCAGCAGCAGCAGGAACCGAAAATGAATGTCCTAAATTTCTTAGTGGATACTCTCACTTACTTAAAGCCTATTCCAAAAGATGACTATTAGCATTACTACTCACAGATACTTTTAAGAAAAACAAACCAGCGAGCCCCGCTCAAACACAGAAGAGTCCCACAGTTACAGGAATTCAGCAGACGAGAGGAGAGTCACATTTTGACGCTGCTCTTTGCAGATGTTTTCATTGACTCATACAGAAGAGGTTTGGCTCCAATACCACTTCCTTCCCCGCTCCCAACCCCTATAGATGCAGAAACATCTCTGTCTACATATGGTCAAGCACATAAAACCCAGCAGTATGGGCCAGCTGCCCAAGTAACCAGTTCCCACCTCATATAAGGAAAACTACACACACCAGAAAAAGCCCCAGGGACTAGACCTAAGACAAGCACCACCATGCTGTATCCCACTGCATTCCTCCAAGGAGAGTCCCGAACAGGTCAAAATCTGCTATTCTGAAGCCCAGAGGTTCTGATCCTGCTGCTTGCCTTGTTTATTTTTTCTCACAATCTTGAACACCAGCATCCCCACGGTCAGCACAGCCAAGGTTACCGCTACCTTCATGTTCCTGACAAGCCCTTCCTCGCTGTAAGCATCAGGCCCAGCAAAGTGCCTCCCTTTGTCAGGTCCTTCACCAGCTGTCTCAGGAAGTTATCATCAACGCACTCCAGAAACCTTCTGGATTGCTTGTGCCTTTCTGTGTTCAGCAAATTTCAGGCTGGTTAAAATTCCCAGGAAAACTAAGGTCTGCAAACACAAGGCTTGCTTCAGTTGCCTGAAGGCGGCCTCTTCTGTTCCTTCTTCCAACTTCCAGACTGTTTGTCCAGATGAAAAATGCAGGCATTTTCATTGCCAGGCAAACAGGGTCATATTCAGTATTGAAAAGGTTCTTTGCTTTATATCTTCAGCACCTTTTATTTGTGGTTCACAGAACACTCCACACCTTACATAAAACAGACACTTCCAAGTATTACTATTCACACTTTAGGCAGAGCACAGAGCGTAACTTCTTACCTCCAAGTACACTGGGTACAAATACTGGTTGTTTTTTTCCCCCCATGGATACCCAGTGGGAAGCAGCTATTACACTAGCCTAGCTGATGAATCACCTTTCAATGAACGCAGCACTCAAAGCACGTACATGACTTTCTGATGTGAGAAATTAACTAGGTATGTAATTTCTCATTACTAGGTATCTCTCCCCTCTCACCTGCCACTCTCACTTTCATTTTTAAGCAGCAGAAGCTGTCCCACTGTGGGTGGGGAAAATAACTGAATGAAGATATCATATTTCTCATAATGAATCTTTACCTTTTGTTATGGGTACAGACACGTTCACAGATTTTTGGAAAATTTATAGTAATCAGCCTTTATGAGCACCCCAAGACACCTGCTGCCTTGGAGCAGCTTGAGACACTGGCTGTCACAGTCTGCTGCCAGATGAATGGATGTGGGAGTGTGTCACCATCACACTTTCTTCGGCTGGCTTTAGCTGTACTTCACTTCTGAAGGGGTTGGGTAGCTTTCATTGAGTCACTTTGGCTAAAAAGAAGCAACAGGACAAGCCAGTGGGGAGGCAGTGAGGAATAAGGAGGGATGCGCTGCCCACAGGAACCAGCAAGCCCTCCTTCCCCCACGCACCCTCCTGGTAGTTCCCCCTTCGCCTGCTAAGGTGGTTATCTTGGAAACAAACACCTACAGCAGAGGTTGCATCAAAGCCTCCCCAAGATTTTGTATCAACCTTTTCCCTTTCTCTCTCACCTTCCCCAGCTCTAAGTCACAAAACATTCTCTTGCTGCTTCTACCCTGGTCCTGCTTTGACCGGACACCCGGCAGGAAAACCACCACCTCTGAATACGCTGAAGCCTTCTAGTTCAGTTTCCTGGGGGCAGGACCCTTCGTTTATTGCCCTCTTCAGAATCAAACATGCTTAGATTTTATACCAAGCACTGCGCAGCCTCGAAGGCTGAATGTCATCTACAAATCATTACTTTAATAAAGAGATTCAAATTAGGTTCACCCATTCACTTGGGTGTCTCAGAGGAAAAGCTTTTCACAATACTGCTGCCTGCTTTTTTCATTTATCTGAATGTAAAACTGGTTCTCTAATTCATACATCACCTGGTTGGGTTCTACCCTCTGTTGCACTTTCTAAGCTCACAAGTTCTCACTTGCATCCTAGCACCAGACACTCAAAATTTCAGAATTATTATCCAATTGCACAGCCACTGCCATTCACTGGTGCATGAAGCAGGTAAGTGAAGATTGCTCTTGCCTAGCAGTGCCAATATCAAAAGTATTACAGCAAAGAGAATAAAGTTTTTTATTTTCCAAAGTTATAACTCTGAAAGAGCAAAGGGAGCAGAATGCTCCCCCCAGCCACTCCCCCACTCCTTACAAATCTGTTGTAGCAAAACTGAATATTAAGCCCCTGGGCTGTTTTATAGCTTATATACTCTCTCTTCCTTACTGCTGAGAGCAGAGATATACTTCAACAGAAAAGTCTGATTTTTTGGCAAAAGTTATGATTGCTTGAAAGACACCAGGCAAGCTCCCATAGTTTAATTCTAGAACTTTTCAGAATTCATTATCGTGTGCTAGCTATTCAGATGTATCTGTGTCACATACGTTCACATTGACAGCAATAAATAACAGCATGAAATTTAACGCCCTCATATCTAAAGGCTGGCTATTACATTCATTTAAGGTACCTAATGACTTGGGGACTAACTACAAGAATTCCATCTTTTAAAGTCTCAGCTTGTAATAGTCAGGATTTTGGCAGAAGAGTCTATGGATTATACACCAAGAGAATTGGACGGAGGCCACACAACAGGCATCATGTTCAAGTTTATGTAACCTTGATTTCTAGCATAATTGCAAGCCCATTCTCTTCCGTGGAAGAGGGAAAAATTAATTAAGGCTTTAAAAAGTTGTAGAGAAATCCAGAGCTGTTTGCTGCCACAGTACCGTAGGCTTGGAAGTAGACCCATAGATAGGTCTACTTAACGGACCGCTTCATTTACACCAAGTGTTGCTGTATCTTCCGTGTGGTATACTGGATCTAAATTAAAATAAAATTACCTATTAAGCAGATATGGGCCAATTTCAAAATTTACAGTTATTTGACAGTGGTAACTAGTTGCATTATTTTCAAGCGATTTGCCTAGTTAGGAGGAGAACCCGGAGGCAGAGCCCCTCAAAGGAGCTGTGAGTGTGGCAGGGCAGCAGTGTTACATGCAGTCCTATGGCACAGGCTTGTAGTTTCAAAATAGCTGCTTTGAGTAACCGAGCAAAGCAAGTGCTGAGCACAACCTCCCTCAGAGGGCAATTTGTCTCAAAAAATCCCCAAATGACATATTCGCCTTCCTTCTGCCCTCCTCCCCCGGCTTTCTCTGTCTGCCTTTTCTTCTCTGCTGTTGCATGAATTTAATTTTCTTCCCTCCCTCACCCTGTCATAAGCCTTGTTAACAGCTCTGCCAGAGCTCTTAAAACAGTATGCAAATGAGACAGCAGGGTCAGAAATGGTAGTAGCTCCTCATAACGCTTTGGACATTTCTCTCCTCCGGTATTTCTCTCCTCAACACACAGAGTGAGAAACTTGGAATGGTCTGGTGCTGCAACCTTTGTGGCTTACCTCAGTGACGTTATCCCCCCAGCCCAGGGCTGCACCAGGAGGATGCCAGCGCTCCCCACCTCCTAGGACCTTTCCCATTCCAGTTATCATTGACAAAACTGCTGATACCCAAATTTAAGCAGCACAGACGCAACACCCATACAGCCAGTACTGCCACTGCTCAGGCCAGAGCCAACTTGGCGCCCCTCTCCTTTCCCCCCATTTCTTGAATACAGGGCTGGTGGAAGAATAAAATAAAATCTGACTCTCGACCTAAACAAAATCTTTACATGAGATTCCCAAGTCTAATGAGTACATTTCTTTTCCATGAACTTTTCCTATATATATATATAAACTTCAACGAGAGTCCAGAAAACAATAAAAAAAATTTGTTCTCATCACCTCCACTTAGGGGAACAGTCCTTTAATAATATGGGTAACAGCAATTCCAGGCACGAAATAGTTCTCATGTGGCAAAGAACTACCACTAGTTTTGCTTATGACCAACTTCACGGTTACCATAACCTCGTCCTCCTTGCCTAAGACTTCCAAATGTTTGGTTTGGGGTTTTCTTGGGTTGTTGTTGGCGTGAGTTTTTGTTTGTTTTTTTTCAAGAAGCAATTCAGGAGGTACAGATCCTGAATCTAATGATGGAAGTGCTTTTGTCTGTTCTGGCTCCTGTGCACGACCCAGGACATTACACATATGTCCCCAACTACTTGCAAAGAGAGGGACATGGCCTGGCAGCCTGACACACTACTTCTAACACTACTATACAGATATTGAGCGGCATGCAATCAGAAAAAGAGCAGCTCCAAGTGGACACATGGCATCAGAAGTCACAAAAGTATCTGAAATAATTATACGTGGCTTTGGAAAAACACACTCAATGAGTATATTGATGTAGATAAGGATTATCACACTGTTTTGTTTTGTTTTTCTTTCTGCTGCATACATATCTTCTTACTGCCTAACCTGCTTCAGCTTGTTCTTCCTTGAGGCTTTCATGTCACCGTCTCTCAAGACTTCTCTTGCTTAAAGCTGAATTACCACAGGGATCCAACAGGAACCAAAACTCAAAGCCCTGTCATGAGCTAGTTGCAGCTGTTACTAAATCCACCATCTTCATTGCTTCTTGTACCCCACTCTCCCCTTTACCTTAGTAAAAAAATTTCAGATTTTTTAAGGTATTAAGTGCTTTACTGCAGTATGTTGAGTTAGAAGAATCAAAGAGAGCGATAGCCACTGGCACGGCAAAGAAATAAAACTGTCAAGTCAAGCAAGGAAACACAGACTTATCAAAATGATTTCTGAATCTCTTTGAAGAGAGTCTTTTTCCATCTTCTACTGATGCTGCCTCAGGCACCTCACTGGAGTCTAAAGATGGAACGAAAAACTCAACCCACTGTCAAAAGCAAACACAGCATCATCCTTACCACCTAAAATTCTTCCCTTTACAAAGAACAAGCAGACAAAAAAGGCACAAGGAAAAAAAAAGTTTGGGTTTTTGTAGGGTTTTTTTGCTTAAATATCCTTTATGGTCAGATGGAAATCAGGAATAATTTATTCTTTATTCCAAATCTACAGCTCAGCATTAAAACTGCTAATAAGCAGATTATTATTACATTTTACACAATTTTAGCCAGTTAAGAGCACTTGTTTCTTTTTTGACATTAATATGGCCAAATTTTGCCGATACATCAGTGAAAATGCATGAGAGATTACTCCATTGACAGATATGCTTCATTTCCAACTGCACAAATGATGGAATTTGACCATGTATCTTTAAGAATCTTTCCTAACATTAAAAAAAAAAAAGGAAAATTAAAATATGGCTGGCTTCATGAAAAAAAATACACAGTTGAGAGTATTGCTGCTAAAAGGACATTAACAGTTAATACTATGCTTCCATTTTTGAGCAGTTAGAACACAATTATTATAGAATGTACAGTACCTTTGTTCCTTTCCTACCTGTATAAACAATTTATTAAATGGCCTCAGGCAAGATGCTCATAATATGATCCAATTTGTTCTAAAACCGGTCCAGAACCTCCCCACTGGCTTTAGTACAGATAGGTTGGCCTTTTTCCCTCTTTTGGCTTCAGCTTATGGATAAAAAAAATAGGTAAATACACATTCCAACTGCAAAATAAAGGGCTAGGTGAAATTACCACTGATCATTATAGCTACCTGTAGCGTTTGTGCAGCGCTTTGAAAATTATCGAGAGAGGCATTTGCACAGCAGAGTGTTAATAACTAACTCACTCTAATTTCAAATGTTCATAGTTTGTGATTACACATGTTCATAAAAGCAGAACAGATCCCTACTGATCCTGCAGATTTACTACAGGTAATGGAAGCCCACAGCCGCCTCTTACTTCTTCATTTCAGGTAGAGAGAAGGGGGTGTGAAAGATCTGTACTGCTCTTACATCCCATCAATGATATAACAGAGCATAATCTGGTTTGATATCCTTTAAAAAGGTGGGAGGTGGACAGGAGGAAAGGAAACAAAACCCAGAGCCAATGCTTCCAAGTGCAAAGGGTTGGATAAAACTAAGCTTCAATTTCTAGAGTCTCTGCTGCGTAGAAACTCTGGGAGAGACCTTGCAGTTGGATCCTCCAGATCTTTTGGTTTTACCAAGGCAGTCCAAAGTGGGTGAAGTGGGAAAGGGCTGTAGACAATTAGAGATGAATAAATACCTGAAAAGCACAGAGGTGCTCGCTCCGACAAAAAACATTACTTGTGTCACCTGTAATTGTTCAGGAGCATTTCTCAGGAGCTCACCAGCCAGCAATGCCTGTTTCAAAGTTCCCCTCAGCATCAGACACGTCCAAGAAATGGATGGGTAAGGGTGGCAATGCATTGCCCTCACCCACTGCTTTGCTGTGAGCTATATGACACAAGGGGAAACGTCCATACCTCCTTACTACTAAACCTATGTCTGACTCACTGACCTTGTATGTTGCCTATACTATTCCTCACTATAAATTTGATACCACTTTTTTGTTTTGTCTTTTGTTTAAACAGTCTAGGTTTGTGCAAGTCTTGAGCTCTGGCCCAAACCTTCCACCTAAAGACAACTTCCCTAAGAAGGGGAAAAGCCTTCATAGCCCATAAAAATCCAGCTCGGGTATTCTCTTTGGAAGTGAGCCTTGCTGATCTGAAGCCTCAGGCTGAGAAGTCAATTGGCACTCCGTTGAAGTGCAGGACAGGTTTCACCAAAGATAAGCAATAAGAAAATATACAAATTCCTAGCTTTTGGTGGCAGCTGGGAGAGACCGGGAAGAAGACAACTGCCAGCAGCCCCCCAGCCCCACCCCCACCCCCCCCCCCCGAATAAATCTACACTGGAACTGGCAGGCAGTTTTAGAGGGGTGTTCTCTCAGAGTACAAAGTCTTAGCACAGTACAGACTTGATTTCCAATAGAAACTATAGGTGTTATCGTAACATGAGTCATAAGAGCAAGCAGGGCAAAAGTTCAAAAGATACTGAATGAATCTGTAATGGAAGGAATAAGTATTGTGTTACACTGGATTTTCTACCCTTTATTAGAAGTAACGTAGTATTCACAAAATCATCACATCATGCAGCTAAACTGAACATTTTAGTACAGTTACAAATAAAGTGAAAGGAATTCTTAGGCTCTCTGGAGAAAAGCTTGAAGTCATGAATATAATACAGGAAAAAAAAGTCAAGTCATAGTTTATTGGGCTGTTTATTCTTTAACCTAGGTTTTGTGAACTTGTGAAGCTGTAATCACTGCAGAGTTTAAAGTAGTAACCTATCCTATACACTTAATGCAGTGGGGCTTGTGTTATTTTTAGTAAAATAAGTGAAAATGTGTAGAATATAGTGTTTGTAAGTAACTGCTGTTTTCACAGTATATAAATCAAAAGTCTATAAATTACTAGAAGGCATACTTTCAAGAAGACAACTTTAAAGAAATTAATTTCAGTTTTTAATACATCAGCAGGTCAACTGCTTTTACAAATGGATTTTATTTGGACAGCATACACTGATTAAGAAAAACAGTTTGGTATCATTGCCAAGACTGGACATATATGTAATTGGTTATACAATCAGTTTCAAACCTGAATGACTAGGGTTAAATGTTGACATAGCCAGGTTCTCTTTAAAGTCTAAGAGTTTTACCATTGACTTTCCCAGTGGCAAGCTTACAGGAATACCAAATGATTTTTGCAAATCCTCCTGTGCATTCAGAAAGCGACATTACGCCTATGCAAATGTGAATCTGTTCAAAGTTCAAGGTGATTTGATTCCCATGATTATTCATCCCTATCTTTCAGGAGGCTGACCACAGGAGAAGGAAACAGTGGAAAAGCTCTGTCAAGGAAACAGAGGAGAAACTACACCTTGAGAACTATATTGTCATTTCATGAATAATTGTGTCATGAAATGTTCCCTTCGGAATATATTTCCCTGCCGCAACATATGAGACTGGAGAGAAAAAAACTGGCTGGAGAAAAAAAGAAGCAGCTTCTATTTTGTCAAAGCCAGCAGAAACAGCAGTATGGGTAATAAGCCCCCAGCCCCTCTGCAACATGAGCGCATACATATACACAATGTTCCCTTGAGGTTTATACCAAACTCAGCCGTTTGTATCAAGTGCTAGGTAACAGTTCAATTCCAGAGCGGATAAGGAAATTTCCTATGGGAGAGTAATCTCCAGACATTCACAGACTCCCTACAAACAACTATCTCCCAGGTTTAAAACTAACATGGGAATGAGAAACCAAAACAGAATGATTTGAAATGCTAATTAGTCTAGAAAATTACGGTTTCACCTGGTACTTCTGGTGAAACTCCCCATCATATCTGCACAGTCTGAGCCTACTGGTCCAAACACAGTTTGTGACTGAGACTAGAAGTGTGTGCTCAGCACTAAAACAAAATGCAGTGAACAGTTCTGCACTGCTGGGAGGGGAAAAGTCCCATGTCAGGAATAAGTATGCAAGAGTATTTCTGATATCCTTTATTTTCTTATCATTGGAAAGCTGTTCTGCTGAGCTCTGTATTCAGTTATGGGGGTTTTGTTTTGTTGTTTGGGCAGGTTTTTTCCCCCCTTTCCTTTTCTTTAAAGAAAAGGAAAAATGCTTTTTAGAGAATCTTGTTGCCTGGTATTTAAAGCCACAAAATGTGCTTTAAGACCAACACCACAACAGAACTACTACCCCTACTAGTTCTGAAGGCAAAGAATCTGAATTTTAACAGGTTGGGAACAAGATAACATGGAAAACACGGTCTACGTCACCAGAGCAGCAGTTTTCGACAGAAGAGCAGTGATGGGAAGCAGAGGCTGCTGGAGGTGTTTTTAAAGGATAGTTGATGTACCTATGGTTTCTTAAGCAGCTGGTTCTATTCAGCTGCCTCAGGCACAGCCCTTGTAAGTGTCCAGGAAGAGGTGCCAAATTCTTTTCCTGCTACTAACTGTAATTATACAAATATATGAACCTATTATGGCTATTTAATGTTTTGAAATACGTGATATCCTGGAACTAACTAACACACCTATGCGCTGAAAATAGCATATTACAGGGTGTATTACTGGTCTGCAATTCTGCTTGAATTTACTATTGCCGGTTTTTCCAGAGTTAAGAAAAAGTGCTCTAAAGGATGCATGTCCTGATGTACTCCCTCTGCTTAGGATGCCAGATCCGCCTCAGCTGTAACCAATCACACCAAAGACAACAAATGGAAATGGGTTGTAGCTGGTGTTCAACAGCAGCTACTTATTGTAAGCATTAGCAATAGGAAGTATGATTATTCCCATGTTATACATATGGAAACTAAAGTTCATGCTGAACATCATGGAAGCAAATCCACATGCTCCAGAACCTACACAAGACCACAGTTATCCCAGTGCATGAGCTTGTACTGCTCTAGCAGCATCAGCCTTGGCCAACCAAGGCATGCTTCTAACTGCGGCTTCATTTGTGTATACATTGCTAGCAAGTCATTTATGAAACCTTTATTTGTACAGATACTATTAGCACATTTTATTTTTCTTCAAAGAAACAAGAGGTATCCCCTTAAACGGCACCTTTCTGCCCAGCCTCCTTCCTCTCCTGTCTGACAACATAAGGCTCTTTGGACAAGGCTTAGGAAGAACCGTAAATCTTAGATAAGGCCACACACAGCCTCACTCACAGGAACTGGTTATTGAAGTATATCCCAAAGAAAATAAAATTAAACTAAAGAACAACTTCATTTTCAACCCGCAAGTATTTGCACATACACAATAATTCCCAAGAACTACTTTGGAAATTAACCACAAATTCTTTATCCATGAGCACTCCTCAAGGCTGCGTACTCTACAGAGTAAAGGAATTTAAAAAAGAAACCTTCAATGTCTTGAATACACATTGACACAATCGCTCAAGCTAAACATGGAAGACTGATTATTACCCATACAATTATGTTAGCTAAGCAATATTAACTATAACCAATATGTATTGTCACAGTCTGATATAACAAAACCACTGTATTTCCCCACAAGTCTATATTCATTCATACAGTGACAAATCCTTTCTTTCCAAACTCCTTGGAAAATCAGTAATTTTTAGATTACTGCAGCTGCTATCCTTAGTTTGTTTTTGTTGTTTGGTTTTTTTTTAATGGCAACTTTTTTTCTTAAATGTTATACAAATAGAAAGTCTGTAAACACGGACTGATCTTCCATCAAAACAAAAATTAAGCAGCTAAGTTCTCTAGTGTTCCAGAAGCATTGCCACCCACAGCTCAAATTGCAGTTGGTGAGATTCTTCTTCCATTTAAGATACTTGAGTGTTTTGAACCCTCCTGACACCCAAACCTTTGAAAACAGCTTGTAAAAACAATGAAATCAGTTTGACTACTAATGAAATAACTCCTGTGGTCTGAGAAGTTCAAACTGATAAATATGCAGCTATCCGATACCTATAAAAGAAAGATAAGCTCTAGCACGCTCTCTCTTCTACATTCTACTCAACATTTTAAAAATGCTAAAGGCATCACCAATAGTAAGAGAAACTTTTTTCCATTCAGCATCAATTATTTTTTGTGAAAATTCTGAAATATTTATTTAAAAATAAGTTTGAGATTTATCACTTTAAACGACCACACTCCAGAATTAGCAAGGGACAAGAAATCTGATAAAACAGCATTTAATCCTAGATACTTTAAGAATAAAGATGTTTAAAGATAGAAGTCTTTAAAATGAAAAGTGATGAGAGATGTGTCAAGGTATTACTTCAAATGTCTTTAAAATGAAAAGTGATGAGAGATGTGTCAAGGTATTACTTCAAATGGCCACTTTTTTTTGGCCATATATTCTAAAGTTCCTGCATAATTTCATAGATTATTATTTTATTATTGCCAAAATCAAAATGTGATAGTCCTAACTGGCATTGCTCAAAAAAATATCAAAAATTCATAGGCCTGCACTAGCAGATACGCACAAAGAGAAAGACGGGGAGAATAAAAAAAATACCCAATATTGTTCCTCCAACAGTGAGACCAGTTAAATGACATGACAAATCCACTTAACCACTGAGTTCAGAAAACAAATGACAAAAAAACATGAGAAGAATTCGGCATTTTGTAAATTGTTGAATTTGCTCTACATTTTCCCCTCCCCCGCTCACTGTAGCCCCCCTCCTCCAACCCAGCATCTTTTCTGTCTTCTCATTCCCTACAGTAATTCAGCTGCACAAGTTGATAAGCATGTCTCACATAAATAAGAAGGTATTACTTTAAAAATGCATTCAGTGTCAAGGACAGGTACAAATATTTGGTTCAACCACAAGGAAAGAATTGAATTCATGTTACAAGGTGCATTTTTCACACAAACTATTGTTAAATCTTAGCACTTAACAGTATTCTTCTGCATCAAGCCTACCCATATGCACTTGAGTTTTTCAGTGGTAAAAATAAAAAAGGGAGTTCAGATTCAATCTCAGTAGTTTCACTGAAAAGAGGTAAGGTGAAGGAAGCCCACACGCCTCAACAACTGCAGAACACAGGAACACTTACTTGTCAGCTTCCCAGCTTCAGCCACTTCTAAGAAGCTCTCAGTTTATGCAGTGAAGTGGCACCGCCAGGGTCCTGCTGCCTTTGGAAGATGCCAGCACGTCACGTATAATGAAAGAACTTCATCCCATCTCTAAAACTATTTCACAGAAGCTGCAGAGAGCATGAGGGAATGCTAAACCGCTCGAGTGTACTGAGTCCAGTTCACCACAGTAGGACAGCAACCTACAACGCAAGCAACTGGAACCTCAGGTCCCACTGGGGTTAACAATCCCCACGTGCTGACGTTTCCTATAAGTGCCCTACACGGCAACGGTCAAATGACCCAGCCCCAGCAGATTCCATTTAACAAGGGTGGAGCCACGAGACCTTGTGCAATAGGCTCCTCTACGTGGCTTCAATGTATTCAAGGCTGAGGGATTGCTCTTTGCCACCCACAGAAACAGCCCTGAGAAGGGGCTTAGTGGTTAGAGTTCACCTAAGTAATTAGCTCCAAAAAGGCCACAAGAGTCACTGGTTTTGTTAGTCATTCTACAAGGAAAATTTGCACTGAGCCTGAACTTTGTCTGTGGTGAATAAGCAACCTTGAAGGTAAAATTATCATCATGGATTTTTCTTTGTCTAGTAATTACAGAGAAAGAAGATGGCAATCAGAATTACTTTTCTTGACACCAGTGTTATTTAGACTTGCTTTTTCTGAGATCTCTGCTCTGAGACTTCGAGTATTCTTGGCATTTGCATACTGCAGGACTAAAGAATGAGGCATGATTATGAAGTTATTAGGAAAAGTATTGCACTTAAGTTTGTAATGAGAAAAAATTCTGAAAGATCAAATAGTTGTTCTGTAGAAACAGGATAGCTGTTTATTATTATTATAAATCTATTTATGTAAACATCTAAGCTTGAGCCTGGGATGGATTCGACTGAGGAAAACAGCAGTAAGTGGCAGATTACTGCAAATGTGGTGCATTCTAGGCCAATGGTGCAAAAAACAATCACTCTTACCTCAGTATAGCACCCTGTTTAAGTGTTTAGCAGTTCTGATGTGGGGAGTATATAATCAAACATATTAAAATCCACTTGGCTGCTGAAGCACCTGAAAAGACAGACAGTAGGTTGAATATGCCTTCACCAGAATTGAATCAGCAAGAACAGAACGACAGGGTGATCTACACCTCCAAAACATAAAACCTGGTTACACGCTCTGCACCAATGAACGTTAAGCTTGCATTTTCTCCCAAGCAAATAATTTACACTTGCATGAATGTGACAGGAACTCATACTGTTTCTGGACTATTGCAATCACAAGAGATAATGGGAATGTATAGCTAGGAGGAGGGTCTTCACTAAACTCCAGTTCAGTCCTCTCTGAAAACCTTCCTCTCTGCTTTAGAGCCAGAACCTACAGGATAACTCTGTTGTTCTTCTATTACATTACCTAGACCACTTTGCACAGTAAATACTTTGCTTTTGTACCTTGCCTAGCACGTACCTTCCAGAACAGCAGCCCAGAGCAAAAGGGGGACTAAGACCACACCTGACCATTACTCTGCCTTCTCCAGTGGCCCCAGATGGAAGTCACTGCTCAGGCCACAGCGGTGGCCGCTGCTGCACAACCTCTAGCAACTTCAGTGTTAAAACAGCAAAGCTGTGGTGCCTGTAATGAGATGGCAGAGCACATACAGATACGTGCTCTGGTGTAGTAAATACTGGGTTTGGTTTGAAAAGGAGAGGCCAGACCCTCAGCTGACATGCTGATTGTAGAGGCTTCATTCACTGATGTTGAACTTCAGATGTTTTTAAAATTATAAAACCAGATGTAGGTCTTGGGAAAATGCAGCATTAATATTATCCAAGAAACCAAAAGAGATGGTTTCTGTGATAGAAAAATATATAAGTAGTAATTTTTTTTTTTTTTTCAGATAATATCAAGGAAGTTAGAAATGGCATAAGGGTCTAGAGCTGATTCAAATTTGTAAAGTGTTTACAATAATGAACAAAGGCATCTGCAGTTTCATTCTCCTTGGTAAATGAATACAATATCTTTTGTTTGTTTCTTGGCTTTTGTCTTCAATGTAGTTAGCCAAGCAATGAACCATTCTGCAAAGAAAAAGCAGGTAGCTTTGATTTTGTCGAGATACACCAATGTTTTTTGAGTAAGCCTTACATAAATCCCAGACATACCAGCTTGCTTTTTTTTTTTTTTTTTTTTAAGAGGCTCAGTGCTGCCAATGGTGTCTGCACAGAGTTCTTAAAAATTGTGCCACATGAAGAAAACCTGGAAGTATTCGCTCCAGAGCAAACTAATTGGTTTACCTGCGTTTCCTCCATATGGTCATTAGTAAAAGGATTTTAGTAAGTAATCGTTATTGTTTGAGAAAACTAGCGTTAATCCTGTATAACAAAGAAATATTTCTCCTTGCCTTCCAGTAACCTGAATTTCAAGAACATGTTAAAAAGATGAGAAAATCCATTCTGCCGTATTTTTGATGAACTCCTCCACCTTGTGTGTATTTAGAAAGGATATATTGAAATTTTTTTTGTTTTAATGACACAAATTCAAAAATAAGTTTTCCCTGTAATGCCATGATGATCTTTCTATAAAGATGCTCTACTATCTAACATAGCTTTCCATGATGAATAAAGACATTTGGTACACTAACGTTCAAAATGGTTTATGCTGCTTTTAACATACCGTACACCAACTGATTTCTAGTATGCTTCATATTTTTCTAGCACCCAACCAAACTGCATGGTGAACTAAACAACATGAGGTTTGAATACCTCTTCTTTGACTCCTCTCCTTGCTGCATAAACACACCAAATTTATGTTCCATAATCGTTACCTGTCTCCGCAACTTGTTTTCTATTGGCAGGCAAAATAAATTTCACCTGGAAATTAACAGAGAGGTACACAGGAGACAATGACTCCTAAAAGCTAGATCTAGATCATTTGATATGAATGACAAATTTTGATCTCCTAGTGGTCCCCTTGGAAAGTAAACACAGCAGTTTCTGTTCCATATCTGCAGTAACAGAACCTATAGTTTTGGTACATTTAATAAGTTTTAGTTGTGAAGTGTTCCGATTTATATTTATGAATTCAGATATTTTCACACTCCTTTCTGAATCTGCTTAGTGCTTTTTGTTATCACTTTCTGTTAATGACTGCCAATGCTACTTCTCCTGATCTGCAACTCCTTACATCAGCATTCCCAACGAAATTCCCCTACTGCGACTTACCAGAAGTCTTAGCTCTTTGGTGTTCAAAGGCTAAGGTGAGCATCTCCGTTCAGATTCACACTGTTATCTCTCCATCAATTCCCAAGGTAGATAAGTGAATGAACTCAGCTAACAACTTGTGTTAGGGACCTTTCAAAACCTGACCCTATGACCTCTGACTACAGTATTTATTTAGGTTGCATATAAACTATACACCTATAAACATATGAACTCCTAGGTCCTGATCCACTCATTCAGGTCAGCAACTTGGCTCAAAGTTATGGCTTTTATTTGATTATGTGCATGCATGAGAAAACCGGCTGGCCTCAGGGAGCTGGTGTGTGCCTGGCTCCTAGACTGCAGCCAAAATGTTGATTGATCACCCAGGATCGGGAAGTGGAGGCGGTCAGAAACTCCAAGTTTGGACACAGTTTCCAGTTACTCTGGCCCAACTGATTTTTGTGTTCCTCAAATTAGCCATTCTTTCATCTCCTCTTCAGACACAAGGACAAGCATCTCTCATGTTTCTTCATTGATAAACACGCCACGATAAATCAGAGCCCCTTTCTTCAAGTCAGAAAGACTTTTGCCTTGAGTTTCAGTGAAAAATACAGACCCGAATAACCGGAGGTAAGCAGCAATCCTTCTGTATAGTATAATTTTATTTCCCTTTTGAAGCTTCACAAGGAAGTAATAAAAAACAGGAAAGGCATAAAACACAGTACCTGAGGCATACATTACTTCTAAGCCTGCAGCATACTATAGGTATGAAATTATCATTTCTAACAGGTAATATATATATAATATGAAATGTTCCAGTATGGTCTCCATATCTAATTGCCCAGAATACCTTGCAATTTGCCAAAGGCCAGAAAACTGTTATCTTAATTTTAAGACTGTATGGCAAAAAAAGGAGAAAAAGAAGAAAAAAGAAAAAAAAAAAAAGAAAAAAGTTATTAATATAAGGAACCATTCTACTAAGTTTTACAAATCTGCAATTCCTTCTGGCGTCCACAAGGCATTAAAACAAAAGAAAATGTTGCAGCAGGTAGATGAGGACTGGTCTTCCAGTCCAGGCAGGAAGATGTTCCTCTCACTGAAGTACAGCAGAGCCCATGAAGTGTGTAGGAAGCAGCCAAAAAATATATATATTTACAAGTTAATTTGACATGTTAGCATTATTTACCTGTCTGGTCTTGCGTTCAGTACCTAATGTATTTTCGGAGGAACATATAACGCAATGAAGGGCTGGTTGGATGACTGACAACTTTAAAAGTTTGAGCAGTTTGTATGGAACCAAGACACAGAACAGTACGTTCTCAGAGATGTGTCTCAGGCATAAAAACTACCTGTTGCTTCTCAGGTTTATAGCTTTTTTCCTCCAGCTTAAAAGGTTAACATCAGCTCTAATACATTTTGTATGTATAGAGCAAGATTTTCCTCTCCAGTTTCCAAGTGGGAGTGCAACATATTTCATTATAGGCTGAGATCAGAGCGCTGATTCTAACACTGTTCTTAATGCAAATTTCCAGAGCAAACAGAAGCAAACCAGGCTTGTCTGCTTTGAATTAGACACAGGTAGCAAACATATAAATGAGGAAAATAAACCAGTAGGAATGTTTTCAGATAATTCTCATTCTCCAAAAGCTTTAAATTGGTTGAATCCTTAAAAGTAAGTTAGTTAACGTAAGGTCAGGTTGCATCACTGGATTGAAGTAGACGCACGGACTTGCGTCATTTCAGAGCCTCAGTCATGGTTTATATTGGCACTGTCTCTAACTTTGCAGGCGTGAAAGAGAGAAGCATATCTTTCTACTTCATTTCTGGCTTAGGGCAATGAATGTCAATGAAAGGAATTTTTCCTTTTGGCTGTTACTACAGGATGGCACTATGCCAGCACAAAGCAAAAGCCCTGGAAATAGCTTTGTGTGCTTTTGTGGGTGTGGATAAGTTATGCTAACACAGGCTACACACAGGGCAGCTGTAGGTAGATCTTTCCTTGCTGTGTTCACCGTGAGGAGTAAGGAGGAGAGCTTTTGTGACACAAGAATTTATTTTATGAGGTTCCTTAAAATAATTTTTTTTTTTTTTTGGTCTTTCAAATGATCAAATCTATCTTGGCCACTAGGTCTTCACAGATACAAAAGCACATCCACCTTGAATCCAGCCAGCTATACAGAGCAACTCTGTCCACCTCAAAAAGAACTTTCTGAAAACCCAGCAGACAGGGGAAGGGATGTTGTATTCATGAGAAACTACATTGAGCCTGATTTTGTTATTTTTCTGTTTGTTTTGTTGAGAGCAGTAATATGGGGTTTTTCATCTCAATTTCAAGAACAGTTTCTGCGTATGCAAACCTTTCTCTGTGTGTAACACAGGGCTTTGGAAGACATTGGCCATAGCGTTTTGCATCCTCTACACCAGTAACAGTAAAATATGCAGCCAGATAGGGGCTTTCACACTCCAGTCATACTGAGGATAGCAGTGAACTCCTTCAGTAGTTCCAATTTAAATAATTTGGTTGCAAAGTACACAACTTCAGCTGTTGAGACCCTGAAGGTAGTATGGATGTACCTTAACCTCAGCAGATTCCATTACTGTAGAAGAAAAACCCAGCCAACCAACACAAACTACTTCCAGGTTCTTCCTACAACAAAATTTGGGGATGACACCTTAGTTCACACACCTGCCCTATTCTCTAAGAATATCCATTTCCCTGATCATTTTGGCTTCTCTCTAGGCATGTAAAAGTTCCCTTGCCCCTAATAAAAATAGCTCTGAAATCACAGAGGGGAAAAGCCATAGTTTACGCTCTTTCCTGTAAATTCCCACTTCAGCTCCTTTTATTCTTCATGAATCACCACATATTACTTCAGTTGCCCTACAGCTCCTGGAACTCATGCAAAAAACTTCCCAAAGTTACACTTAGGTCATTCACTGATATCATAGACACTTAAACAACCACTTCAAGCAGCAATTAGCTTGACCCAATGTGTATATCAAAATAAAAACAGCTACTGATGGGCTTAGGAGGAGAAAAAAAAAAAAAAAAAAGTTGTTTGAATTAAAAAGCAATGTTTTCTATCAGGACATTTCACTTAATACATAATATTTAGTAGCAACCAGACTACAAATGAAAGGCAAGACAAAATGGCTCATAGCACTAGCGTGGCCTTCATTTTATTTATATCATTAAGGGGATAACTGACAGGAACACCCACAGTCTGCAACAATTTAAATTCCTGGCACCACTCACCCCTGTGACAGCAAAACAGGACCCCCATACCATTTTAGGGGAACCCAGTCACTCTCAAAACATGACATCCCACGGTACAGTACTGAAAGTCTTAAGACCAGGTAGCACAGAACTCAACTAAAAGGGAGTAGGGTGAGTATCATCAAATAAACACGTAACATCTGGCCACCACAAGGTTCCCCCAGGCTCCTTCACGAAAGGAAACTTGGGTTTTAGACCAAACCAAGTGTTTATAGAGACAAACTGGTAACTAGTTCCTTTTAACCCAGAGCCCATTTTAACAATTACAAAACTAAACAAATGGTTGATTGCTCTGTTGAATCACATTCCAGGAGGAAAACCCCTTGTTCATGTTAAAATAAAATGTAAAAAAGTAAGTAAAAACCAAACAACTTTATAATCTCCTCTTAATGGAGAAGGGTAGGGAGGGCAGGAAGCTGCAGATACATAAAGGGTAAGAGAAATTCCAAAAATATATTGCATTTGTACCAAACCAACTTGTTTGGGGTGCTCCTGCCAATGCACCGTTTTGCAAACCACCACAACCTAGACATGCAGAGCTATCAGTCATTGTTCAGCGTGTTTCTGCAGATTTCAAACTTTGTGAGCCAGCCAGGCTGAGATCAGTTTGAGACCCAAACTGTGGCTTAGGATATGCTGTGCACCACAGAATTTCTGCCTTGTAAGACACCTTGTTTATGAAATAAGGACTCTGTTGCCACGTGATTTTTAAAGTCTCTAAGTTCCCAGCTCAACCTCTATGCTGGGTTTAATTTCTTTGTTTCAGAATAGACAGTCCTAGGTAGCCCCAAACACTCAGCTATCACAGTTTTGGTTGAGCTTGTTTTTAATAACTAGTTGCAAGAATTAATTTGCTTCTGTAGGTTGAGGTGTTTAGGAGACATACTTCCAAGGTGTTTCTTTGTTGTGGTGCCAGTTAGGAGCTTCCTTTAAAAGTGAACTCTGGGGTTCCTGAAGTAATAACCTGAATCAGCACAGCTGGACCTTCAAGAGCACAGACAACTACACCAGGCATTACCTAACATACCATAAAATTAAGAGGGCTGGCAGTGCAGTTCCTTGTATAGCTGGCAGAAATCAAAATTTTTCCAAAATCAGACAGGATTCCCTATCCTGACTTCTACTAGGTAAGGAAGAATGCTTCATAGGTTGCTATTTCCTTCCTCTTTGCACACAAACTAATAGCCAGGGTTTCTGACAATTCATTAGTGTTCCTTGCCATGGACAATATGATATGGTCCTTAGTCAGATTTTAATTGGGAAAAACCAGAACTATGGAGTCACTGTCCAGCAAAGGATAACTCAGGGGGATTTTTTTTTTTTAAATAATATTTTCTTTAAAAAAAACCCAATCCTTTGCGTTTAGGGCAAAGAAGAAATAACAGAATCTCCCTAGAATGAAACACAGTTGCTGGACCGTTGATAAACAACTGATGTATTTTAGGTTGGAATGGCATTTACGTGATCAAAACCTTTAATATGTTCTTTTTATTACACTGATGTAATTAATTCAGATGGAAAACTTTCATTATCAAGGCATTTTTATTACTGGTACTGGCTGAAGTGTATTTTTAAAATAAAGAAAGTAAAACTGGGAAGAACTGTAAACACTGAATTAGATCTGGAAGCAGCAGTCTAACAAAATGTATCTACACAGTTTTAGTATAGTAAATAACTACTCAGAAACAAGTGATGATGCAAGTCACTAGGTTCTTTCACTAATTAACACCTAACACAGCTTAGAACCTTTGAAACTCCATCCCAACTTGACTCTCTCGTTTTACAGAGGTAGTAATAAAATACTCCTGTAGTTTAAGTTGCTTCCTATTCTGTTACTGATGCAGTTTGCTCCATAAGTTTTAAGATCAGGAGCAGCCTAACTTCTCTCTGTAGACAGAAGTGCTGTGGAAAAAAAGTATAAAGTCGTTAAACCTTAATGTTCTAGGAGATTGAAATAACAGTCTCAACTAGCAAAAAGTTGTTGCTCAAAAGAGAGAGCTCATGCCCTTATACGGTGCTGCAAGTAACTTCTTTTTCAAGAAGGTAAAGCTTTTCAAATTGCCAAGTGACGTACTCACTCTTGTGGCTAGGAGCTCTGTCTGGAAAAAAACAAAAATCCAGGCCCAGGGTAGTAATAGCATTGTTGTTTCCTGTTCCTGTAAATGTTAAGAAGGAACCAAAACATACTCATTCACAAAAAAAAAAAAAAAAAAAAAAGAACAGAAATATGCACCACATGGGAATTAACCATGTTGCAAGACAATTCCAAACCCTTAAAAGTTTCAGAAATTATGCAGCTGTCTGTATAAATGGAAGTTTTATTTAACATGTTCAGAATTTATCATTAAGAGCTGGAATAGATACACGGTTACCTACAATACACTAGTATGGATCATAATGAAAGGACTCGAGGGAACAGGATTACTGTAAACCCTTAATTTCTCCTGTCTTCACCCACTATTCTCCAGGAGCTCTTAAAACCATACATACTAGTCAAATGTTTTCAGCTGCAATGTTTTATTATATAAATGTTCACATAGTACCATAAGCATACATACTACTTCACTAGCTATTTAGGACCAGATTCTGACTAAGATCCTGCACTGCAATAAAAGTGGACTAATATAGCTTAAAGTGTGTAGAAATATGCCAATATTTATACAAATGTTTAAATGACTCCCAGTCCTCACGAGCTTACAGCCAATGTCACTGCACATTTACTGATTGCAAAGGAGTTACAGGGCTGATAGGTAAGTAGGGATAGGTAGGTACTCAGTGACTTTATGCACTCTCTTTGCTTACAAGCACTAGAGACTGGTACAGTGCAAATATTTAGGAGGATTAATCTACTTTTGACCTCTTTGTTACAATTCAGGAAACTAAGTTTATGAACCCAACTCCTTCCCACCTCACTTGAGAGAAATAGTAACCAACTGTCAAAATTCACCATGCAATTATCTCCCTACACTGCCACCACCAATTATATTCTAATAATATTAGCTTATAGCTATGCCCATCAATACTGTCATACAAAGAATTTCTACCCACAGGTCACTAGCTCCAATCTGTACAAGTTTGAAAGAAAAAGCTGCTGTATGTAAAAGTGGTGGTCAGTGTTCTGTTTCAGGTGAGTGGTGGTTGCTATGACAATGCTGCCACGATATTTTGCATAACCTTAGAAAAGAGTCCAAGGATTGAACAAATACTGACACCAAGTTCTCTACTTTCCCAAGTTAGTGGTCCCCAAAGGTCAGGGAGAAGTCTTACTTGTGGAACAGTCTCAACAAAATGCAACTGCAGCTGTCTATTATATCTGCTCTGTGAATAACCAGAGGTTGAATTTCAGCATCCAAGTCTGTCAGCAGTATTAAAAATTATACTGCAGTAAAACAAAAAGAATCCCTTTGTAAGCAGCTTCATGAAGAGCGCTAAAGACTAAACACATCTTAAAATGCCTTGATGTTTGTCGGGTTAGCTTAAGAAGGACATGCATTGATGCTCCAAGTTCCCATCCCCTTTGTGTAAATACATAGGAAACATGAGTTCTCTCCTGCTGTCATTTCGATGCCAGCTAGGGAACTAACAAAACAAAGCGAGGGGAAGGAGGAAAGGAAGGAAGGTTTGCAGTTAATTCTGTCCTTGTATACAAACACGTACTTCTCTTCCTGCTTAAATTTGGAAGGAAGTCCTTTTATACACAGCATGCTTCCTCACAGAATTCCCAAAGAAGAGACAAAGAGACATTTTTATTGGAAAAGGATCAGTTATGTTTTCCAGGTCCTATTATGCTTAAGGTGACACTGCAGCAGTAAGTACTCCTTGAAAGAAGCAAGGACTTCAGCAACAGAAAGGACTGTTGCAATGTTGCAGTTGTGTTAGGTTTGGTGGTGCAGGCTGCAAAGTTCCTTCACTCACCCCTCAGCTGCGCGGGGACAGGCATGCTTTGTTTTACTGGAATACCAGGAGAGATTGCCAACACTCAGTTCACCGTAAATCACACTGACGTATAAATCTTTAACAGGAACTATCTAGCAAAGAACTACGTTCACCACATGTTCCCAATTTTATTGTTTCCTCTAGATGTCAATCCTGCACACACATCGACAATTACCCGCATGTAAGTGGCCCAGAGTAGGCTTAAGCACATAGTTGGAGTATATCATATAAAATAGTTTTATAAGGTTAGCTTGTAACACCCACTCAATGACTTACTATAAATAACCTAACAGAAAGGACTCAATAAGGTCTTGCTAACTCCTATTTGTAAAGGGAACTTGTGGCCCCAAAAGTGTAAGTCAGTCTTGAAAACTAACCACAGGCATCTTTTAGAATCTTCATATTTCCAGAGACTGATGAAATTCTTTAAAACATGAATTTACAACAGCTGCAATCTTTACTGGGGTACAGACCAACATATGTTGTTAAAGAAACCATAAGTTTTCCACAACTGTCAGAGATTTTAAGTTTTTCAGAGTCTGAAAACCACTACACATATAATTTCTATATATTTTAAAATATGAGCTACGCTTACTTCCAGTGTATTGCTATTGCCACTTTCTGTCATTCAAGATCACAAGTCATTCACCTTCACTGAGTCTTAGATTTCCAAATGCAGTAAATTCAGAGCTTTTAAGCACCTGCCTGCTAAGTTGTATGCACCTGTACTGAAAATGATGATCCACCATGAAATATTTTCTAGCAGGCAGGAATTGGACCCAAATACTTGGTAGCCCAACTAATGGGTAAAGCCATGCACAAGCTCATTTCAAATGCATATAAATAAATAACGCAAATCAAAATGCAAGCAGAACAACATGCTTGGGCACTGAAAGTATGCTTTGAACCCTTGGTAGAATAAAAATATGTTCCTATTCAGCTGCTACCATTTCCTGCTTCTGAAAAGAATTCCTCCATCTGTTAATGGACTACGTAATGTAAGCATCCCAGGACCTGGAGCCCATTTGAAAGCAGACTGGCCAGACAGCAGTCAAAAAAAGTTGTATCTGAGGTGCTTACTAAAAAAAGTGGCAAATTAGTGGTAAGTGTCCCAAAAAAAAGAAGAGAGAGAACGACCTATCAATCCCACTCCTGCTGATTGATGCAGACATATTCAATTTAACAGAGGGTATGAACTCAGGTGTAGAGACAGTCCGTTAATAACACCAACAGCAATAACATAGGAAAAACTATTTAAAGGTATATAATCTGTTAAACAAATATCTTTATGAATACCCAAGTAAAATGTATTCTTTAATACAACGTACTTCCTTTTAACTGAACCATATTCACTGTTTATGCTGTGCTAGCCACAATTATTCTTGCAGAGTGGTAATTCATCTGACAGAGAAAGTACTTTGGAAGAGTTTACAGATTAAAATTATTTGTTACTAGTGAACTTCATGTCAGTTGCCCACAGTATTTCCACCTGCACTTGGAGATTCAGTATGCCAGTCTTTAAATTAAATGCAACATAGTTGAAATGAGAAGGAGAGGGAAAGAAAACCAACCCAAGATAAAAAGAATTAATGACTACTCCTTCTCCCAAGCTTAGTTCTGTTTCACACTTTTCGTGCATGAAAAGTTCCTAGGAGAATTTTATGGTTTATGGCAAAAAAACCCCAAACCCAAACCACTTTCAACTACATGCAAGACTAGGTGCTTAAGAAAAGATTTTTTTGCAAACATTAGCAGCTTCTTGGTTGTGAAAGCCCACTTTCAGGACAGAAGACAACTGGAGGACAGCCAGCATAATCCAAAGCGAATTCACAAAAAAATGCACACATGCACAAAAAAACCCAACTAAAATTATGTCTCACAGCCTAAAAGAGGTAAATACACATAAATGTGATAGAGACTTTAAACAAAATAAAGATCCAAATTCTGTCCCAAGATGGAAAGGCAACTAGTTATATGTAACAGAGACTACTAACCAATGCATTTTTCTTGCTGCAGGGCAAAGATAATACACTGAAAGCCTGTTACCATTAGCAAAAATGCTGATCTTTAGTTAGTAATCAGGTTAAAAAGCTGCTCCTTTGAAAGCTTTCATTTAATGTCATACAGATGTGACATGTCTATACATGTAGACATTATGTTGCACTGCAGAAGCTAGTTTTGCTCTGGGATTCCTAATGGCTAACCCTTTGGGTCTTTTTACCTTAAGAACTAGGTAGCTTTGGCCTGTTTCTCTTGAGCCTCTTCAGTGTGGGCCATCGGTGAGTGGGCTGCATTTACTTACTTCAGAATTTCTTGCATGCTGATGGTGATGCCAAGTAAGCAAAGAATCTAGCAGCTGCTCAGGGAGACAAGGCTTCGGAGGCAAGAAGTCCTGAATGAATACTGAATCCAGGCAGACAGTCTCTCAACCTAGAAGAACATCCAGAAGGATTGTTTGCCAAGCAATGCCAAACTTTTCAACAAACTTCTAAGACTTAAGTGTTTACAAAGAAAAACGTTTGCAGGTTTTATTAACAAATGCTTATAGAGATACTCCAACCACTTATAAAGGGAAAGAGCAGTTCCATTTACTGAATTTGCAAATTTAAACAGGATGTTTTTGTGTGCAAAAAGTTAGATGTGCAACGAAACTGCCATACAATGCGAAAGCACTGGTATGTGGGGTGAAGGGGAAATAATAACTCTGCTTATCAAATAATGAATAAGCTGTTTAAAATGAAAAATCTGCCATGGATATACTCTCTTAATCTGTATTTTGAACAACAGCCAAATTCAGACTTGATACTGAAACAGGATCAGAATTGTTTCAGATCTGCCAGGGCCAAGCTCTTCAACTGTCATTACTAGATTTTGCATTAGATGATAAAATTAATGACTTTTTTTCTTAACCTTTCTGCTCTTTTAATCTGACTCAAAATCAGATCCATAAGACATATCTCTTTTAGTTCTGGTTCAATCTTAAATTTAAATCTCTGTGTATAGTTTAGAATCCAAACCATGCTGAATTTTAAAGAACCAAAACTTGTACAGAATTCTTTGATTCTGTCCCACTAGTCTCATAAAGCAAAAGGCGCTTAGCATTTTAAAACCCCTTACTTCTTATTCCAGCTTAAAGTAGGTTGTGCTTAATAAAAAGAAAGCAAAGACAACTTCTGCACAAAGTTTGTTAGTTATGGTACCTATGCCACATTTTATTATGAAGTATTTTTTAATGAAATTTTAAATCTCTAAGAAGTTTCAGCAGCTGTACTTTTGAACATTTAATCTGACTGCCATTGTTTACACAAAACCATCTTTGTCATATTTTCTTTTTGTGAGCAGGACTGGAATAAAAACCAGGGAAGGAAAATGATTAGTGGTAGATGTTCCTGCTACTGTTGCTTAGGGGCTGTCCCTGTCACATTTGAATAAGCCTTCTAAAACTTCACGATTGCTTTTTTGTAGCAAAGGAAGTGATCAAATTAACCACAGACCATTTGTTTCTCCTGTCATTAACTTACTTCATTTCCTACTGATGTCTAAATATACTGTAGGGTGGGCTTTGGTTTTTTTGTTGGTTTTTTTCTTTTTTACTTGTTAGAGATTGTCTGCATGTCCAAGTAGGTATTCTACCATTGCAATTATAAATGCAAAGGCATAATTTTTTGTCCTAAATTATCTCTTATTTCAGATACCCAACTTAAAATGTCTCAGCAACACAGGTAACTCCGGACTCTATCAGACATTTTGGGGGAACCAAGGCAGACAACCAAAAAGTGAAGCAGCAAAATAAACAGATTGTGTTTGAAAAAAACAAGCTGAAATAGTAGGTACTTGTAAGAGGATGTTAAAAATCAATAGTGAACTATTTTGGAAAGTAAAAGCGTAACATTACAACAGAAGCTCAGTCAACAGCAAAACTGCCTGTGACACAAGAGGAAAGAAAACTAATTTAAATAAACCACACTGCTGTCCTTCAGAAAAGCAGCTTGTGCAAGAGTCTCCACTGCATTTAAGAAACATCGTGACCTTTGATCTTCTTCAGTCCAGTTCCTGTTGATGTAGCTTATGACTTGGTTACTTACCAGTTCAGAGAAAAAGAGAAGTCCCTTTATAATTCTTTACTGTCTACCCAAATTTTGTGCTCAAGCACAGAAGAACAGAACAGAGTACTTTTCTGGCTGTTTGCCCTGTTTTCAGAATAGATGGGTTGGAAGAGGACAGTAAGAGGCAGTTTGATTTCACTTCTGCTGCCTGTTCAAATTAAGTGAAACAATGCAGAGGTTGAGAACAGCAGTAAAGGTTACAGTTGAAATGAGAGGCAAATTACTACTACCAGGCAGCAGGAAGGAAACAAAGAGGAATTCTGACTCACAGGTGTGTCTGAGTCAGTGTTTCTTGTGACGACAGCTGGGAGAGGTGGTAAAATTACACATTTCCCTTTGCTTGGCCTATAACTTCAAAACAGCCAGTTGTGAACAGACATTACATGCATTACAATGTCTCTCCCCAAGCTGTAGCGGGAAAACCTGGAAGCAACAGGACTGCATTCCAGATATGTGTAGGAGAAAAGAACAACCAACATCCTTCCTCCAAATGCTATATTTACTATTTAAAATTCAGTGGAAGGAAAACTTGATGTTAATATTACTTATTAACAACAACCCATGGCTATAGTTTCTGGCTGTATACAGACCCTATAACATTTTCACTGCCTTTGCATCTCAGATGACTTCCCAGTTACTGCCTCACAACCAAGGTTGTTCTTGATTTCTAACTTTCAATCACAAGAGCACGTGTACCTCTTTCAGAGATAACTACCACATGCATTGCAGCGTCAGCTCTCTCTAAAGGAACCACCTATAAATTTGGGAGGCTTGTTGAACTGAGTCATTTCCATTTCTGGTATGCACTACTTATAGTTCAGCCTTATTTTCTGGCTGTAACTGAAAGCCAAATTCTAAATATTACTGCGAGGGATTCTTGTAGTCTTTTGGAGATGACAGGATTGCAAAAACTACACCTTCCTCTCATAAGCTGGAGACAAAAAGGTTCTCCTAGAACAATAAAAGCCAAGTGATTACAACCCTTATAACCCCACTTCCTACACACACAGAGTTGTTTGCATTACAATAGAGATGCTCTGCATTTTAATTTTTCAGAAGGATCTGACTATTAAGGAACACTTTCTTGTTACTAATAACCTCCACTTAGCTCAAATTTGATCTACAACTATTATACATATAAATATTCGAAAGCTTTTATGGCTTCTTCTAAAGCCTCACATTAGAGGGAAGACAAGTTTTGAACCATTCATTACAAAGGATTTCTGCCATCAAAGGGGCACGTCTTGAATATCAGATTCTGTCAGGTCATTTGGGATCCACCTTTGATTGACAATTAGGCAAGGACACTCAATGTATAGTGACTGTCTTTGAGCTTCCCCTTTTCCTCCATAAGATAAAGTACCTGACAGTCTAAGTATTGTCATGCACTCTTCCACTTAGGGAACTGCCTCTTAAAAGTTATTTGAGCTGTTTCCTAAAGAGAAAGCCAATTTTTTCTGTTTGGCTTGGTTTTTTTAATTACCAATTGCTTACTGCACGCTTTTTTTTTTTTTTTTTTTTTTTTTTTGTTGAAGGACAGTCACATGAACACACAGGAAATATATCTGGAGCAAAGAGAAAAGATCTGCTCCTGGAACTGGGCCTGATGCCAAAACAAAGCATCAGAACTTGAACTGAGGACCTGAGAACAAAGCAGGAGCAGAGATGTCCAGCAGCACTAGTATTACATCCTCACCCTATAAGGAACAGCATTTTATTCTTAGAAGTAATGCTACTTCCATACTAAGGAATGATAGTTAACCAGAATACTCAAAACCACTTTTGACCTGCTGTATGTCATACAGTCTGACCGAAAAAAGATTTCAGAGCCACGTGAACCATCTGACTACATACCGTAAGACATTAAATAAGGATACCATAAAAATCATACTGAAACGACAGCAGAAAAGAACCCCATGGACAAGAAAGCAGCGAATGCTGATGAACTGAGCTTTACCAGTTACTATTAGTGATTTATTACAAAACAGCTGCATTAGGACATACAAACACACATACACGCTCCATTGCTAGCTGTCTGTTAGTAGTTGGAAAGAGACTTTCAGTTCTACTTGCCTGCTTGGCATTTAGCACCATTCTCCACCCACACAGCCTACTCAAAATGGCACCCACACTGGAAATTTTATGCTCTTCAACTTCTATTTTCCATCTGTATCAAATTCCACAACATTCCAGCTGCAATTCCAGAAGTCAGCTAAGTTGTTGTCTTCATGCCTGCTCTGCTGTTCACACTCATTCTCCTTTCTCTTGCTCTCCTGTTAAGCATATCCCCATGTGGGTTAAAAGTTAAAACAGATTGCATCCAATATGCAATATTTGAAGGGAGGGAAAAAAAAAAAGAAAAAAGAAAAAAGGAGAGCAAAAACAAACGAAAAACTAAATGTTGACTAGCATTCAGATTTTACTGAAGTTAAGATTTCATAAAGGTAAGTGTCCCAAAGCATTTAAAATGTTTACAGCTCTGGAACAGGTACTGCAGAATTCCTCTAATTTGGCAATGTGCTTTATCCTTATCTACAGGTGTCATAAAAAAAGATAATTAAAATCAAAGGTAGCAGTTCAGTTTGGGATGCATATGGCTCTCTCAGGATCACCTTCTGTTCTATACCTGCATCAACTGGAGAGGACAAAGCTGCTAAACAACAAAACCGAGCACCTCGCTCATTCCCCACCGTGTGCCTACATTTGGTGCTGACTCCCACAGGGATAACATCTCCCACAGAAGCCTTCCAGGGGCATGCAGTTGAAAACACACCCATGCAGTTACCAGTCCAGGGGCTGCTTCCCTCTGCACAGAAGTCAGCCACCCACACCTGTCTCTTACAGAGCAGCAGCGCTGGGGATACTTAGCCTCTTGCCAGCCCAGAGTGAAGGGAGAACAGGCTCTCTTGGAAGTGAACTTGTCCCAGCTACGCGAACAGAAGGTGCTGGTCTTTTTCAAAAGCATAGGAACAGAAACACAGCAAACTAGCAATAGGACAGCATGTATACAGGCTTCCTACATTTAGGTTATCACCTATGGTTTGTTCAAAGATCCATCCCCTGTAAAATAAACAGACGAATTCTGAAGTGAGCAGAGAAGCTTTGTTCCTGGAAACACTGAACTCATGCTTCATGCTGGTGAAAGACTGCAGACAGTTTTAGAGGAACAGTTCCATGGAACACTTCTCAATGGACAAGGCTGTGCTGGCCCTGGAGGAAGACACAACGCAGAACTGCATACACAAACGTGAGAGCCCTTTTTTGTCACTTTTTCAAAAAGTCATATGGTTATTACCAAACGGTCCAATGATGGCAGCAAGTAAGAATACACAAGACAAGCACCGCGGCTCAGGCAACCTATTTACAAGCTCTTTCAGTCATGCAGCCAGGAAATGGAGGAAGACCTGTTTGAAAGCAGCTTAGAAACAGCAAGGCTGTACTACCCATTTCTATTAATAACCATGTGTTAATATGGTTACACAATATGAATTTCAACAGGCCTTGCCTGCGACATGAAGGTGATTAGTTTCTAACTTCATTTTCTGGACTCCAACAGACAATTTGCTCTGACAGTTCACATTCATGTTTATGGCATTTCTTTCCAATGCCTAAACACCTAGTAAACAGTCTCATAGCCCAGAAAGAAAGCAGTACATCCAGTCTCACACAATAGCAAGGAACCATCTCATCACAGTCCACTGTGACCATGCTCTATTATCCATTCCAGGAGCCTTCTGTGATTCCAGATACTTCTGTATGATGCAACACCTCAGCTTCGAGCATTCAATCGTATGAAAGTATCTTCCACAAAGGTGAAATAGGCCTTTCAGTGCCTCTGAAGCTGAAACATTTGCATTGGCGTTAGGAAGTAATGAATAGAAGTATATGCCCACTGAAGAGGGCCATGTATTTTGAAAACTCTGACTATGCAAAAAAGGAAAGCAGTAAGCATTGGGCATTGAGAAGGTTCCCAGGACAGTACAGTAAAAATCTTTTGCAGATTAATTTCCATCTCAGTTGCCCTGAACAGCTGGTTGTCCAATACCAAACTGATCTGAAATAACTAGAGATGGCAAGTTTTTGCACAGTGAAGTTCTCACACCATGGCTGACCACCACTGCTTGCCAGTCCACTACTACCATGCATTCCAGCAGCTACAAGCCCGCAGTAGTGCTATACCCAAAAAGATGGCCCAGATGAATGCTCTGTAGAAAAGTGAGCTCAGTTCTCCTGTTTATTCTTATTTTCCATTAGACATACTGTTATGGAATCCAAAGCTCTGTGAAGACAGAGACAAGCCCACCCACAGAAACGCCCTTAGTCATAGTCAAGTCTTTTCCTTCCCAGTCAAGAATATCAGCGCAGTATCCCCTACCTATTCAGCAGGTGTATCATTTCATGATCTAGTTCAGTGAACAGAGAGCTCAGCACTCCTGCCTGTGAATGACATGGGAGATAAGGGAGACTAGGCAGCAAGATGAGAGAAAGAGAGTAGAAGTAAAAATATTACCCAGAATATTTCTCCGGGGAACATCAGTAGGAACTCAGCAGGGCCCATTTCAACTCTCTCATCTGTTCTTGGGGGTGAAATTTCTTTTTGTCACCTTTGAAAAATAAGGAATAATAGAAGATCAATGCGGTACATAACTTACTTCATCTTTTTGTTTTTCCAAGCTTCCCAATTACCAATATGTAAGCTTAAGGGAAGAGAGTTCAGGAATCTGTGTGGGCAGTAGGAGCTAAGATTACAACCGAACTACTGTATTTGGTTTTTGGGGATACACACAATGTCACTATCACACTGTAAGCAAAGGCCTCGGGGGAGCCAAGAAGAAAAGGGCATAGAAGAAAACAAAACAGTGACAGGAACAAAGGGCAGACCTTCCTTCTATGCCTTTTCCAATACTTTAAAGTGGATTTAGAATTTTATTGAAGATCTCTTCTAAATAGTTTAATTCTTTACGGTTGGGTCTAACAGATAAACAGTAAGAACATCCATTATTTTAAAAAAAACTTCTCTTTGATAGGCAACTATTTTCCACTTGTCCCTTGGACAGTCATGTAAAACAGGTTTACTAAAACAATGAGCAAGACAAAATAAGAAAGCTGGTGAGAATTCAACCGAGACCTAAGATCTTTGTTAACCATGAAGTTTAAAAGCATATGGAAAAATTAAATGCCCCTTTGACTGAACAACGTGTTTTCTGATCTGTGTAAAAATTAGGCATGATCCTGAAATCAGTCATTATGGAGATGACTGGGCAAATACAGGAATAAAGCACCCTCAGGATACAAGTAAATCTCCTCACCTTAAAAACAAAATATAAAACTCTGCTCAGTGATGATTTCCATTCTTATATGATTTGATTATTTGCAAAACAGGTTTACTCACCTCTTAGCACTTCAAAAAGTTTCAATGATTTGATGTTAAGTCTGATAAGTAAGGCTTTTTAAAAATGTAATTCTAATGGTGAAATCGTAGACTTGAGTTCTCCCAGTCATCATGCCAGTATAATATAGAGCAAGGACAGAATGTAGGGCACTGCCACTATGATTTTTTTATAAATACACAGCTTTCATGTCATGGTTCAAATAATTTTCTCTTTACTGTAACTTATCACACTACTAGTCATCATTGGCCTAGACTTTTTCCCAATTAATTTCTTTCATCCCCGCCCCCCCCCTTCACCCTTTCGCAATAACTGTGACTGTCATGGCTATTTAAAAAGACCATTTCTTTCCGTCACACCAGCTGTACATGGAGAAGATGAAACTGACTCATTTGGCTGTATTCGGTACATTTTAACTCGGAGAAAACACTCAAATAAATTGAGCCAGTTTTATTTTTAGGCAGCCCCCAGTGTTCACTTTAAAAAAAAAAAATCCCTTTGAGAGTTACAATCAAGCAGTCAAGATTTCAAGTTGCATTTAAGCAAATTCATCTATGGAAAAACTCTGAAACCAAACATACCCACTTTCCTCAGGATAAAGTTCTGCCTGTATAACTAAGCTATAACTAAGCTTTCAGAAGTTGCCTAAGTTTGTTTTTCTAGTCCTTACACACATATACACATACACACACATACATATAGACAGACAAAGAGACCACAAACAATGGAGAAATTCTCGTAGAAGTCATGCACATTTTCCAAACATAAATTTTTACATTTATGTTGCTAACCACTCCTGAAAAGCCACTGTCAAAATCCAGCCTCATTTTAGCAAAGCCTTTGGACACAGATGAAGCTTAAGCATATACAAATACTTTAAAAATGAGAGAATGAATACAAGTACTAAAAGTGATTAAGCGCAACTGAAGACATAAATCCACAAAGCTGGTAAACTTTACAATTTAGAAGACAATCTGGAGAGCCACGTTTTACATTTTGGTTTAAACCAAGACAGTGCCACTGATGTCAGTTTACTCTAATTTTACATCTCTCCTGAAAAAGACTCAGTATATTTTAAAAATACCATACTAGTATTTCATTATAACACCACCATTTAAAAAAAAAAAAAAAAGTAAAGCTTTGAGAATATGTAAAACTGAGTACCTCAGACTACACAGTACTTAGATGCCTCATGCAATACAGTTAAACATTAGCCAAAGTAAGTGCCAATGCTTTTCCTGATGATTCTACAAGCCTGTCATTCTGAAACTAACATCAGCTGAGTGAAAATATATCTAATGTTACTCGTACTCCTATGAGCCTGTAGTAACTTCAATGAATAGTCCTGCATTCTTCTGCTGTTTCTTTGGGCTAATTTGACATTATTTCCAAGATAATAGTAAAATTCACTAAAATACAATAAAATTGCACAAGCCAGATCCAAACAAGGCTTCACATAATGGCTGCATTTGTAGTATGCTACTTCATAGACAAGCTGCAACCGCAGCAAATGCATTACATACTAAATTATTGCCACTGTTCTGATTAATTCTTATCCTACTCTTCCTTCACAAGCAGCTTATAAAGAGTATTTTAATATTTGAAATTCTGGCTGGAAGGCCCAATTAAAAAAATAATCTCATGGCATTTTTTTCTGTTCTACTTGGTCGATGAAGGAGTTACATTCAAATATTCACAAAGAATAGCAAACCTTCCAAGCTCAAAACTCACTTGCCAGGCATTGCCTCCAGTATTCAGTCAAGTTTCACTATTTCAGCAAACAAGCATCCTTTCAAAGTAAACTGTGACTTCTCTAATGCCAAAGAGATAAGCCAGTCAGACTGAAAATGCAGAAAGCTTGAGTGAGCTTCAGTGTACAGTATCTTGTAAAAGCAGCTGAACTATAAACTGACTGACAGATAAGCTATGCAATAATTGGGAACAGATCAAGTGCTATTTGCAAAAATAGTGAAGATGATCCCACATTTCTTTCTTATAAAAAGTAGTACTTTACTAAAGTAGCACATTAGTAAGTACAGTTTTAGCTGTGGTACCTATCAAGCCTTCTGGAAACTGGAAAACGTGGTAAACAAATGCATTTAATTTAACATATGGAGTCATCCACAACATTTTGCTTTCACACCATGGCTGCTATTGGCACAATGCTGAGCTGCAATAAACTGTTCACCTACACCATTACAAGGAACAGGTCCTTGGTATAAATACTACTCTGTCTGTTTGAAGACAGCTCTACTCATTTAGTCTGGCTGAGGAAGGGGCCCCTTAACTCCTCCAAAACGGTGAATACTTGGGAGTGCTTTGAATAAAATCCAAAAGGTGATGTTTGTATGATAATGTCAGTGAAACCAAACCATTTAAATAGTGCCACCAGCCTGTATTTTTAAGCAGATTTCAATCTCTGCTTACTGCTTAACAGCATCTTTGCTCTGACTGCTCTCTATGACTATTTTGACACCTCTGATTTCTTTCTTCCTCCTTCAGAGGTCATTGGTACAATTGCATGTGAAGATACTACAGCCTTCTGCTAGTTCTGCCTTTACACAGTAGCACTAGAGGACCTGAAATTGAACACATTTTCCGTGAGGGTGTTTATGTAATCATTGGTTTTCCTTGAAAAATTTTTAAAGGTTTTATTTGCTGCCCAGATTGTGTTAATTCAAGTACCCTCCCAGAATATCAGTTGTTTAGAATTCATGCATGATAAATTCTGCAAATTTTCCCTATCTATCCTAAGGAGATTTCTGAGCAGTTTATGTGCTCTATTTCTGCTTTTTGGCTCAACCAGCTAGACTCTTCATAGGCCTCACTGCTCAGTAATCATGTCTGATAGATTCAAAATCCAACTGGCATAATTTAGTCAAGTGGAAGGAAAAAATATAGAAAGCCCATGAGTCAAGGGGAGTAAGTTCACAAGAGAATATTTTCAGCCTTGGTCAAAGGAAAAAAAGAAAAGAAAAAAGAAAAAAAAAAGAAGAAAAAGGGGATGCATGTTATAATTTTTTTCCTTTACAAAGAGTTTCCCATTTTTAAAATATTTGAACTGGCAAGCACTCTGTCACACATACCCTGGTATCTACCATGCCCTGCTTTTGAAAAGTACAAATCTGCCTGGTTTCCACAAAAGTCACAACAACCTATAATCCCAGTGCCAGTAAGTTAAAATTGCTATGATCTTTAAGGTCTCTTCCAACCCACACTATTCTACGATTCTGCATGAGCAGGAGATATGGCAGATGTACAGGAACAGACACTCAGCTGAACTAATCCAAGGTGGACTTTCTTACGTCATGACACTGTACAAGGCTATGAAATTGGGTTGAAAAGCTTTGGGTGTAAGGTCTCACTGATTTTAAGAGTAGCAGAACGTGCTTTTATTCAGGGTGCACAAAGTGAATTACCCCTGCCATTGCACTGTTTCAGCCGACCACAGAGTTATGAAGGAAGGTAGTAAGAATTCCAATACACCTCCAGAAGTTGTGTTGAAATTGTACAATAAAGGGGCAAAATTACTATACTTAGCTTCCGTATGTCACCAAATGGAGAAAGCTCACCAAGAATATTATTTTTTCTATTCTAAAGTGTTCATCTCCTTCAGAAGCTGCCTTTAAAAATTCTCTTTTGGAAGACCTGAGCCAAGCTTCAATCAATCTTTCCAGCATATGGACTTCACCCTGGAAGCTATACAGTCTCTTCACCTGTATTAGACAGTGACACCAGACAGCTAAGAAACAAGTATATGGCACCCACCCAAACCGCATGGGGAGAGTCTTACTGAGGCTCTGTGCACACTGACCTGATCCCCCTAGCACTGTCTCACACATCAGCAGCACAACTGAGCCCTTCCTGACCATGTCACCATTTATCAGTTATAGCCTTGGATTAGACAGAACAATCCAATAGTGTACTGACAGAAGTCCAAACCCAGTGTATGTAGCACACAAGAATTGAGGAGTTAATGAACCCATTCTATTCCCCTTTAATCTGACAAAATTTAAGTATGCTGCACATGGAAAATAAATGGCCTGAGCCACGTATCTACAGCAAAAGTGTTGTGTTTGTTCCAAAACAACTTCAGAAAACCAGGAACAAGCAGATGAAAGTATCCGAGGTTTTCAGAATTAGCAAGCTATTCTGCATCTCAATGCACCTTCAAAAAGGGAAGCCTTCACATTCAGTTCAGAAATCACCAAATATCCTTTTTATATATAGCTTTTATAAGATCAGCCTGCTTTTTCAAGGATCCACAAATAGACATGTAAACATACCACTATTTGCTTTTCAAAATTCTGAATACATTGCCTATATGTAAAATAAAAACAGGGGGAAAAAATTCCAAGACATAGGACTTTCCTACTTCCTCCAGCCCCTCTTTGTAGGCTTGGACAAAGACACTGAACAGTAGAAACTCAGTTGCTGACACTCCTTTCTACCTGGCCAGAGTTAAGCACAACACACTCTCCAAGCTGCTAACACATAAGAATATTAACGATATTCTTATGAAAACCTGTAGCATTTAGACTATCCTTTCATAAAGAGAAAAGAGAAAAAGCAAGTCAAACTTCAAGATTAGGGACAATCTAGGATATACTATGAAGACTGTCTTTTATAAACATCTACATAGAAAAACCAAGAGAAAATTTCAGTTAATGTGACAGACTCTTTACTGAGTACCAACCATATATTGTACCTAGTTCCAAAATTATACAGCTATTCAGAGATACAAGGCTTTAATCATGAATACTTTATTCCTTAAAAAGTGAGCACTGGGGCACAGTCTGGCTAATTTGTGCAAGAGCAGGATAAAGCCTATGAGGAGCTGTCATTGACCACTGATGACTGCTGGCTAAGTAGAGAAATCGTCTCTAGATTATTTGTACCTCTTCACCCTGATGAAGGAAGAGTTTGAGAAGAACTGAACTACATAAGCTGACAATTTTGGTTACACCTATAGTGCTACACTATTTAAAGAAAAGTTGTAAAATACCAGATAATTAAAAAAACCCAAGAGTAACAGAAAAAGAGAGGAAAATCCTGGCACAACAGACCTGTAAAGCCAGTATAGCCAGTTTGGAATTTACCAGCAAGGGACTGGTAACTGAACAGAATAAAAACACTGGGAAATAGACCTGCAGGAAAACAAAACAAGACAAACCCAAACCAAAATAAACAAAAACCCCCCAAACACCAAAATCCCCCCCCAGATCACATTCTCAGTAATTAAAGCCACCTTTGTACTGTTTGATACAAGGGTGACAATGCTCTGCTGGACACTTTCTGACTCCCTAGACAATGAGGGCATCCATGTAGAACCATATACATTGAAAACTAGACAGGAATGTGACAGAAATCCAGCAAAAAAGGTTAATTCAAGCTTCACTTTATTAGTTCTACTTTGACCTCTTTATATTTCATTTGAAAAAACATACCTTAATGTGAAACTTAATGGAAACAAGTGTTATGGTCTCCCATACAACAGAATTAATAGAATAATTAAACCCCCCCCCATTCTGATGTATATTCACTGTTGTTCAAAATATGACTGCTTAATGCATTAAAATGAACATTTCAGAAAGGCAAAAATCACTTATTCCTCTCCCCAGAAGTCTGATTCATTATTTTTCATTTCCTTTAAATAAGAAGAAAAATAATCTTGTAACGAAGTAGAAAAATACAGTCACCAATTGCATTATGTAGAATGAGCAAGCAATGCAAAAATCTTGTAAACTCAGTCTGCAAATAACTGAATGCTCTGAAGCATTCAGCAAATAATTACAAGTAACAAATGCATTCAGCCTGCATTTGCAAATGACCCATGCAAAAAGTCCAAAATCGCTCAGCTCTATTAAAATAGTGACTTCCTTTACAAAACATATGGTTTACTTTCAGTTTGGAAAAAACCAAAAAAAAAAAAACCAAACTTACTTTAAATGAAGGTAAGCAAGTGGGATGGGGGGAATCCTCCAAGGTGTTTACTACACCCGTCAAAGACAAAAGGTTCCACTCTTTGCTCACAAACAAACTACTGGTAGAACTTGAAGCATACAGGAAACACAAGATACACCACAAATTCATAGTCAAGGAGTCAACAAGCAGATTATAGCACAAAAAGTTGTCTTCTTTTAGAAGGATGGACAGAACACTAGAAGCTACAATGAGTGGCACAAAAGAAGAAATATAAGCAAATAAATCATAATGTTTAAGTTACAATTTCCAAGCACTGCATGATTTCCCTGTTTAACTATAAGACACTATCTTACTAAACTGAAAACATTGTGGCTTGCTGTGGAAAAATCTATGTAACAGTGTCTCATTCAAATATTTCAATTAAAGCTGCTGCTAGTATCATTCAGATCTCCACTAATTGAGGTTATTTCAACTTGCCAAAGTACAAAGGAAGTCTTTCCTACGGTAAACCATGTTCAATAGACACAGGGTTGTTTCCTGTCAAAATACAACTACTACTGCAGAGAAAGCTGGCAATGGAAAGTCCCTAGGCATATTTTGCAACCACTTACCACAACTTGAAAAATCTTAGAAATTCTGGTGAAAGCAGACATATTTGAATGGAAAAGAAAGAAGGCTCCTAATTCTCAAGTCAAACAAGAAATCCCAGAAATATCCAGACAGGATATTAAATAGGATGTTGGAGATAAATATTGCTGCTATTGTTTTCTCAGATCCAGATTAGAAAGAACTAAGATCATGGCACTCAGCAGGAACAGGAAAAAAAAAAAAGAGAGAAAAAAAAAAAAAGATATTGACATTGATTACTTCTTTGCTATCGCACAGATGGAGTAAATTCAAGAGGTAGTGCTAAAATGACAGGACTTAGTTAAAGCCTTTGCACCTGCTCTGGCAGATGGATGCAATTAATAACAGAAAAGAAACAGAAGAACTCAAGTAAAATTGCTCCCTGAGGGTTAGGTTATTTTAAAATTAAGCTGACACGGTTTTTAAAAACAATATATGAAGGTGGAGATATGTTTTGAAGTGGACTGTCTAGTTTACAGCAAACGAACTCATTAGCAAGGTGCATAGACAAACAGGCCTGGCCTCACAATTAGCTTTCAGTCATTTTGCAAACAGATAATGTATTTTCTAATTGCTCATAGTCAAGCAAATTGTTCTACTATATTTTGCATGGGAAACAATATCATACTTCAGCTGATTTGCTCCTAGTGCAAATGAAAGAGTTGAAAATGTAAGCCGAAGAGCCTTAAGTCAGTGAAATTCTTGCCAAAGTACTTCCAATGTGCCTTTAAGGAGTTCACTCCTCAAGAAGCCAGTTGAAAGTAATTTAATTATTTGAGGTCCAACCAAAATTAACAAAGATGAAAGGCCCCATATTACAGTGTGTCTGTGCACACGTATGTGTACTTATATGCACATGCACACACCCCAGCTGTATCTGTATATGGTTACTACAGTCCTGATGACCTAGGCACACGGCAATCTGTGGTGTTAAATTATTAGGATACTCCCTAGCAGTTTCAGCCTGTGCCAGCTGGTGTTTTCCCAAGCAAATTCCAGGGAGGTTCAGGGTTGGAACAGGTCAGGATCACTCCCTGGATGCAGGTATTTTGGGAGCGGGGGTGTGAGGGGGTGGTGGCGGCGGTGCAATTTTACTAAGAATGGTGGTGACCAGCCCTGTCACGCCATGCTGCCTGGCCTCAGGGACCGACAACAGTGCCTGGGCTGGTTTATTTACAGGCATAGACAGAGCCAAACTTAGCTTGTCTTTCTAAACCAAAGACAAAAAGAGGATTTAAATCCTCAGCAGAGAGAATTAATGCAGCAGCACTCTTATTATCATCAGCTGTACTGCAACTGCCTGCTGAAGTAAGGAAGGATTTCTACAGTGCACAGAAACTTTAAAAAGTAGTCGTCCTTTTTATTTTTAAGTTGTTCAACAGCAAAGTGGGTTAAACTCTCACATTATTCCTATTTAATGTCTGAGAAGAGTATTTTTTTCACTTCTAGAAGCCAGTAACAAAATAAATAAAAATAATTAGGTTTGAGTACTTGATGACCATGAAAAATGTAATCATAGGATTTTATCCTCATTTAGGTTGGAAATGACCTTTGAGATCATCGGGTTCAACCGTTCACCCAGGACTGTCAAGCCCACCACTAAACCATGTCCCTGAGCACCGCATCTAGGTGTTTTTTAAACATCTCCAGGGGTGGTGATGTCACCACAACCCTGGGCCAATGCTTGACCACCCTTTCAGGGAAGAAAATTTTCCTAATATCCAACCTAAACCTCCCCTGGTGCAACTTGAGGCGCCTTCCTCTTGTCCTGTCACTTATCTGGGAGAAGAGACCGACGCCCCCCTCGCTACCACCCGCTGTCAGGCAGCTGTAGGGAGCAATCAGGTCCCCCCTGAGCCCCCTCCTCCCCATGCTGAGCACCCCCAGCCGCCCCCCCAGCCATGTGCCCCAGCCCCTTCCCCAGCCCCCTGCCCGGCTCTGGACACGCTCCAGCCCCCCTACGTCCCTCTGGGCCTGAGGGGCCCGAAACTGAACCCAGGGCTCGAGGTGCGGCCCCACCAGCGCCGAGCACAGGGGCACGGGCACTGCCCTGGCCCTGCCGGCCACACCGTTTCGGATCCGAGCCAGGGTGCTGTTGGCCTCCTGGGCCACCTGGGCACACTGGGGGCTCATGTCCAGCCGGCTGCTGACCAGCACCCCCGGGCCCTTTCCATGGGGCAGCTTTGAGCCGCTCTGCCCCCAGCCCGCAGCGCTGTGGGGCTGCTGTGACCCGTATGCAGAAACCAGAACTTTTTGTTGAACTTCACACAACTGGCTTTGGCCCATCGTCCAGCCTTTCCAAATCCCTCTGCAGAGCCTCCTGTCCTCAAGCAGATCAACGGTCCCCTCCAGCTTGGTGTCATCTGTGACCTTACTGAGGGTGCACTCAATCCCCACATCCAGATCATCAACAAAGATATTAAACACAGTGGCCGCAACACTGAGCCCTGGGGAACACCACTTGTGACCAGCCACCAGCTGTATTCAACTTGATTTACAACCACTCTTTGGGCTCTAAGTAAACAGAGAAACAATAGCTAGATTGTTTCTAGTAGCTGAATTAACTAGATAAAAATCCAACAACAAACAGCCACTGTTATCACCAATTTTTGATAAGTAATTATTCACTAAGGCAGGAAAAACTCCTATTAATGTACCAACTTAAATTATCAGTAAGAGAATTCTGAGTGCCACAGGTGATAGGTTTTGCTTTCTGCCTCAGAGTCTGTGATAATAAAACAGGTAAATATGTGGCAATCTACTTTAAAAGTTACCCACAATGGTGGCTTGCAGCTTGACAACCCTGAAAATCATAAATAAATGGCTTAATTTTTTTTTGTAGCTCTGAAGAGCCTAGGATCCTTGAGGGCACTGTGAAATCATAACATGAAAGGATTTTCCAGTTGCTCCACTTTAATATTCTTAAACAGCTATTACAGATGACTATATAATAACTGGATACTGGGGGGAGGGCGGTGTGCACTGTGGACATAGCACAGTGTACATTTCTAGAATGGGCTAATGAAAATGTATTTAAGCAAACAGTCCTGGAACAGAAAGTTATTTGTTGTTACAACAGTTACCTTGTATCTTTTTTTGTTTGTTTGGGTTGTGGTGCATTTGTGTTTTTTTGGTTTCGGTTTGGTGTTTTTACAGAACAGATGGATTGAGGGCACTAGAAGAACAGCGGGTTCCAGTGGCCCTTACAGCCTCAGCTCCCATGAAAAGAGGGACCAGCTGCTTTCTGCTGGAGCACTGCACACCCTGAGAAGAGCCTGATCTTGTCACAGCTCAGCCATTAAACCACTGCCTGACAGTGCACTGCAGAATGCTACACCCCTGGGAACAGCTGCCGTTTGATAAAATTGTATATATTTAGTCAAAACAAAGAGATTACTTTGAAAGTTTAAGGACACTGGGATAGCCAGAGTATTGTCTTACAATTAGCAAGAATTCACTTCACTTTCAACTTTTGAAATAGCCAACTTAAGCTACAAGCGTTGCTACGGTATCACTTAACTTGGCATACTGTATACTGTATTAACCTTTAAAAAAATTGATACCTTACATAAGGGCAATACCTTATCTTATTTATGTGGCTATAAATAAAACCTGCATCTGATGTCTTCATTCTTCTTATGTTTCAGTGTATTTGGGCAAAAAGTCACTTGAACCACAGCAAAAAACCCACACAAATGAAAACAGCTTCCAAGCCACATACATCGACTGACTGCAGAAAATCAATATTTTAATAGTTGGTGAACAAAGAAAACCAAACCAAAACATCTCTCTTGCTTCCAAGTACTGTCTATGGCTCTTTGATGGAATTCATTCAGAAGCAGCAACATAAAGTTTCATTCACAAGGCTGTCTAACAACTCCAGAGGAATGAAAAGTCACCAGCAAAGCAAGAACACCCAACAAAACAAAAACTAGTTAACAGATAGGAAAATACTGCAATGGATAAGTGTAACTGTTAGTTTAATTTTAATGTCTTGTACCTCTGTTATTTCCCCGTCTACCAAGCAGCTGGGCTTTTCAGGAAGTCACATCTGAAATCCTAACCTTACAAAGCGATTTAAGAGTCCAAAACAAGGCCTCTTTCACATTGTCTTGATCCCTTTCTCATATCCTGACACAGCCACCTTCACTCTGTAATCTTCATTACAGGATTTTACCAAATTCTTACAGTAGACATCCAGACACCACCACATGATTAGTTAGTATCTTAACTAGGTTGAGGATCACTTTCATGTAACAGGGAATTCTCAAAGTTTGCCACCTCACATTTACCTCATTTCCATTGTGTACTGATTTCATACAGTGATTAAAACACAAGCAGCAGATTCAACCTGTCATGTTCTTTAGTATAATAAGTCAAATATTTAGTCAGAGAGCTTACGAGTAAGAGAGATCGGTTGAGGCATTTTAATTGTCTGTAGATAACTTGGGGGCCTTAATTAGAAATCAAACTTACCTATGCACCTTAAATATAGCCCAAACAGAAAGACCCCCTTTCCCACAGAGAATCAGTTTTAGGTTTCTGCTTTGAATCACCTTGTATAGGTCCATTGAGAGATCACATAGCAGACTACCTTCTCAATTTAGGCTGTTAAGAGTGCCTGAAGTTGGGCAGTAGGAATGCCCTCTCACACGTCCCTCTGGATGGCTACATTAACACACAGCTCCTGCCCTGCATGAAAACGGGCTGGCCAGTGCCTTCAGCCCACCCTTTCAAGGGCTTTTTATCCTTATGCATCCACAGAACCAGTGGGCAAGATCAGTCCTTGTGTCCTCCACTGCTAAGGAGCACATGCCTCTGACTTCAAACACACAGCAGCTGTTTGCTCCTCCTCCCTCAGCCTTACCTCTCAGCTGCCTGCTGTCAAACAGTCCTTTCACTCTGCATGCTTGAAACCACAAAAGCAACACTGCATCTTCTAGCCCTTTCTCAGCATGGCACGCAAAAGCTTGACCCATCTTTACCACCCTTGATACTGAAGCCAAGGGTATCTCTTTCACCTGCTTCTCCCAGTTGGCTTGCTTCTAACATACATCATATGACCCTCTGAGGACTGTAATTCCCAGAATATCCATACTTACTGTACAGCACAGGCAACGAGAAAAGGAAACCACCATTGGAAAACCACTCACTTTTCCCATAGAGCTGGCTATTCTCTTAATAACGCAACACACATACGCAGGGATGCGGGGAGCCAAGCTGCTCGCTCCTGCTGGCTCTGCACTCAGATGAACTGCAAGACAACATGACTCAGCCCCAGACAGCTACCAAGCACAACTCACAGATCATAGCTCTTGGCAGCGTGCAGAATATGAAGAGAATGACATAACAATCGAGAAAAAGAACCAAATTTTTAACAAGTGCAGAAAAATACATCAGATCCTCTGCTTTATCCACAACCAAACGAGACAGCAAAAGAGTAAGCAGTCATTACCAGCCTAATCTCACACAAGGTGAGTGCCAAACAAAAAAAAAACCCCCCAAAAAAAAGATAGAGACAGCTGCCAGAGAAGAGTTTTAAACCAACATTTGAAACAACACAGGGAAGAAAACAATTTACGGAGCCTACAGTGAAATGAGAAGCTTCCAACCCACTTAAGGCAAGTACCCGCCACTTCATATTTTAAAGCTACAGAGGAATGATGACCTTTGAGGAAGACACCACTGATATGACTTTATTGTTGTATGCTTGCCCAGAGGAGTAACTTGACACATTTTAAATCAATGGGAAGATACCTGCACTAAAAATACCTGTAAACAGTGACAGAAATAAAAGGGTCACTGAAATACTCTACGATTTCTTTCTATTGTTTTTCCCGACTCCTGTTTTATTAAAAGCCAACCCCCAGAAAAATTAGGAAAAAATTTAAGAAAAAGGGAAAACAAATTAAAAAAAAATTCTTTAGACAGGGAACTCCTACTATGGAAAACACATGTCAATATCACAAAACACAGAACTTAAAAACACTCCTCTAATACAACTGTCTTCAGAAAAGAGCCTCACCGTTTTTAAAGTGTTGTATTTTCCTTTCCTTGCATGGTAATTAATTAGAAGATTAACATTTGCAAAGCATAATTACTCCCTGGAACATCTTCAAAAGACTTTGAAGTCAAATGTCTCGTAGCCTATGCAGGCAAGCCTTGCTCTTTCCTCTCCGGCACTCAAAGGCAATATACAAATCTGAGGGGAACGCCTGCCCTAAAATTAAAGCATAACAGATTAATCAGTTGGGTTTTATTTACCATATCCCCCCCCCCCCCCCCCCCCCCCCCCCCGGAAAAAGCTCATAGCAAGTAAAAAAGTAAATATACATACAGGGGCATTTCTTACTAGAAAGTGTTTAGGTATTCCCTCACTACCCTTCAAAGCAGCTGCGGAGCCTCAGCCCTCACACCCCGCACCCGCTTCCACAGCGGGGAGTGACAACGCACCTCAGCCCTCTCACAAAGCAAGGGAAGAAACCAGACCTACAAAAGGAAAAGAAGTTCCTGTTCTTTGTGGCCACAAAAAAACCCCAACCCAAAACAAAATAAAAAACCTCAACAAACTCCCTAAAAGGCACGAAGGAGAAGCGTAAAGGCAGAACCCTCGAAAAGGTGGCAATAACTACTGTGGATTTGTAACACCAAGCGCTCCAGCAGGCTCCACCACAACTTCACCAGAGCGGGGAGGGAGGAAGGAGGGAGGGGCACCCCGCCGCAGCCCCAGGCCGCATCGCTAGCCACAGGAACCCTTCCGGCCAGGGGCAATCCCGAGGTCGCCGGCCCCTCTGTCCTCTCAACCCCGCCAAAAGGCCTCATGCCACCCCCTCAACGCCTAAGCAGACGGGCAAGTGTGAGGAGGCGGGACCGGAAGCTCCACCTCTCTCCCTCCTGGCTCAGGCATTGGTCAGTTCTCCGATCACTCCCAGCACAGCCAAGTCCCCTCCTTCCCGCCTCCTCCCCGTGCCAGAAGCCTTCTCCCCGCCCGCCACCCCGCCCACCTTCCTATCTCCGCTCCCACTTGCTGGTGTACACATCAATCCAATTAAATTCCATATTCTGATTGGCTATCTTCAGGCCGTGGTTCCCGCCTACGAGAAGGGGGCTTGCCGCCCGCCCTCCTGCCGGCGCGCATGCGCGGGGCCGAGCGCTGCCCTGGGGGTGGGCATGTACCGGGGAGCGGGGCCGCCGCCGCCGGGGAGCCAGCCTCACTTTCTAGGAGTGAGGGGAGACCACAGCCTGCCGGGGGCTGCGAGCGGGGCGGCGGACAGGCCCGTGCGTGTGCGTCTCTTCTCTCTCTCGCGTGTGTCTGTCGGACGCGCTCCCCACACACCCACCGGGCGGGCAGGGCGATGCGGGCGGCGGGGCAGCAGCTCCCCGTACTGCCCTACGGGGCAGCGGCCGCCCGGCAGCGGAGCGGCGGCGGCGCAGGGCAGAGCCCCGCGGGGCCGTGGGTGCGTGCGGGGAGCCGGCGCGGCGGCCGGGACGGGGTGCGGGACGTGCTCCACCCGCCTGCCGGGGCAGCGGAGCCGCCGGAGGGCGGAGAGCCTCGTCCGACCAGGCGCTTCGCTTGCGCCGCGCTCCGCCGCCTCGGGCTGAGGAAGCGGCCCCGCGGGGGGCTGAGGAGCCTCCCCCTCGCCGCCCGCCTCAGCCCGTCCTCGGCGGCTCTCGGCCCGGGACCGCGCCGTACCGATCCGTACGTATGTGCGCGGCGGGAGCGCGGCCCCCGGCCCGCGGGCTCCTGCTGCGCCTCCTGCCCCCGTCCCCTCATCCCTTTTGTTGTGCGGCGAGGGGCACGGCCCCGCTGCCCGCCGGTGCGGCCGCCCGGGTGGAGGGGTGGGCCGGGCCCTGGGGCGAGGGTGGGTTCCTCTGCGCCCCTCGGCGCTGCCGGTGAACGCGGGACGGCTCTGCCCGCGCCCGGCTCGGGCCAGGTGGGGCTGCGCTGGTGTGTCACGCAAAGTGGCAGCTAGAGGTGCCCGGGCCTGCGCTGCCCTGCCCGGGGGCGGCCGGGCGCGGTGTGAGCCTGTCTCTGTCCCTGTGGCCAGCTCGGCTCCCAGATGGCCAATTCCCTCAACGGCCGGACCCCGCGCAAGGGACGGATCCTGGGCTTCATCGATGCCATTCAGGATGCTGTGGGCCCCCCCAAGCAGGCAGCTGCCGACCGCAGGACTGTGGAGAAGACCTGGAAGCTTATGGACAAAGTGGTGAGTGTCTGTGCGCCTCCGTGTATCCGCACGGTGAATAATGGGGCCATTTAACCGCGTACCCATGGGGGAACAGCGTCTTCCTGCAGCTCCGGCTGCTCGGCTCCCCTGCCTGGGGAAGCAAGGGGACTCGCGGTTTAGGTTATTTAAGCACCATTTGTCGTCTTTCCCCCCACTCCCCCCCCCCTTTTTTTTTTTCCCCTACGGCCTCTGGCTATGTTTTTTTTAATCTCGGTTTGTGGAGGGAAAACAAATGCGTTTGCCTTAGGCTATTGTTATTTTCAGATCCTTTAAAATGACTCAAACTTGAAGAGCTGTCCTAACGAAAAAGCTGCTTAACTTAGACTTGTAATCACATATTCTGTGTGCTTCGTGTTGGATCACATCGTTAGTCTGCGAACAAGACCTCTGAAGTATGAAACTTCAGTTAAGCTAATTGTTCTGTGAGACACGCTTGTGATGGCAATGAGGATATGTTTGTGCTTTTAGGAATGTGCGTGGGGACTTGGGGGATGTCACTCTCATCAGTTTAGTAAACAGATTAGCATGGTACGCCTAACTTTTAACTGTGTTCTGCATTTTAATGATTTTTTTTAAGTACTACTTTTCTATATTTTTGAACCTAGAAATACACTCTACTGAAACTAATTTTTCAGGAAGTAGGGGGATAGACCATAGTTTTTTATATCTTATAGGTCTCTGCACCATCCCAGTACATTTTGTTTAGTATTGTACAAAACGACAGCTTGTATGATGACAGATTGGCTAGGAGAGTTCCTTACCAATGGTAGGAACAGTTTGATTATAACATGGGTGACTGTTCAGAAGATGTAGGCAGTTTGCTTTGTGTATGAGGTGATCCTTTCAAGAACTTTCTTTTGAAGCGGGTGGGGAGTTGGGATTGCTACCTGTTAGCCTTGGGTCTGTATGGCGAGGGAGTTAAGACTTTTTAACTCGGTGAGTTAGTGTAACTGTTGGCTTTCCCAGTGGCTCTTGTAACATGCGGATGTTTAACATTCCTTAAAGTTTCTAAGTAGTTATACTGCCATGGTAGAGATTATTTTATGTAATATACCTTGACAAGTGGTAATTTCAAAGTATTTGACTGAGTCCTCCTTGCATGCTGGCCTTTTTGATGCTCCAAGAATAAAATCTGTATTTCCATCCCAATTTCTGATGATAAACTTAAAATCCAGCCTTGATAGAAATGGGTATTGTCACAGAGGCTTTGTGGACATTTCCTTGTTGGCGATTGGGATGCTGTAAACTGAGCATCTTGTAATAAGAACTGCAAATGCTACTTGGAAGCAGATCTTCAGTAGAAGGAAGTTTTCAGCTTGGAAACCAGGAATCTTGTTTGTTGTTATTAAAGCCACGTGGGGAATGTATGGCTTCATTCCCCCGTGTCAGGCCATTTACAGATCTGTATGGTAAGGTTGTCCCCCTGATTGGTTAGTATATTGATGGTTACCAGAAAATCTTAACCCCACAGCCTGGACTTGTGGATTGCTTTTACTAGTATAGGATTACTGTGTTTATCACAATTACAACAGAGCATCAGAACAGCCAGTAAGGCCCGTTCTGTAGAAGTCACTGGAAAGGCTGGACATTGCACTGTGCTTGCTTTCTCATTTTACTGGATAAGTGTCCTCAATTTGGATCTTTAATGTATCCTCTTTAAGCTGTTCTCAGTTAATCAAATTTTATTTCCAAATTATATTAAAGTATACCAGACAGGGTGATGTCATAGTGTGAGAATGCTGTAGCTTGCTGCTTGAGTTTTTAGCATTTGGTACTTATAGTGAAAGGATGTGTTTGAGCAAATTTAATATGTTGGCAAACAAACTTAAGTCTCTTAGCCTCATGCGGCAGTAGGCAGGGGAAGGTCATTTTCTCCTCTGTCTAGATCAAAACCAGGGATTAAAATCAGAAATAGAAACCTGCTCGATCCACTGTAGTTTCAAATCCCTTTTCTGGAGTGATTTCTGTGGTGGGTCACTGATCAACCTGGTGAAGGCAGCAGGCTCTGCATAGTCAGTGGGGTGCTGCCAATGGCAAGATTGTGGCTTGGAGGCCTATTTTGCTTCTTGTAATAACAGGCATTATCCTCATTTATTCTTTAACTGGAATAGCTGTGATAACCATCTTTTTTTGCAGTTGGTGAGGTAGCTGAAGTTTTCTGCCGTTCCAAAGATGTTAGGGAAAGGGAGAATAGAAACAAAAGCAGTTATGTTGACCAAAGGATGAAAAAAGAGAAGCCTTAAAAAATAGGGGCAGGGCTTACTGATTTCTGGTTTACATTCCTTCCTTAAAACTGCCAGTCTTTACCTTTCCTTCATTTCTTTCTGTAATTACCTCCTTTGGTGGATGAGATTTTCTGTATGAATTATTTGTTTTCAGCAACAAGGGATTAACCGATATTACAAATATTCCTACTCTCGAAGAAGTATACAGTGAGAGTGGTTTTATGGTGTATGTAAAATTCTGGCTGCTTAGATACCATGCAGGCTTCCCTGTATAGAGTTGGCTGTATGTCATGCTTTGGAATTGTTCAGATTTCATGGCAATGCTTGTTTTCTATGGGCTGATGCTTCAGCTGTTAGAACAGGCAGAAGGTCGCAGTTCTGCTTAAGTGTCATCTCTTTAAACTTCTGTTAACTGTTTTGAAAAAAAAAATCAAGGGTTTTGAAAGAGCTCTTCAGCAGGACAGGATGTTGGGTGCTCCTGGTTAGAGCCCTGTTTGTAAAAGTTAATGTAAACAACATACTTGCAGGGAATAACAATAATACAAATTATCTTGTTGTAAGTGATCAGTGAATGTGAATTGTTATCTGTTTGTATATCTTATACCTGCATCTTTCTTTTTATTTCATCCACTGGGATCTGTAATTTTTGAAGTTTACTGGTGTGTCTTTTTTTAAATATAAATTTGCAATACTAATTTCGTTATTAAAGGGACATCAATTGTTAGCATCAATGTCCAGTTTCTCTGCTGCTTTTCTCATGGGTAAGCAGTAGCTGTACCACTAAGAACCAAAAATACTTTTATTCCTTTGCAATGCAAAGAATAATATCCCTTTCATAGTTTGGAAGGCTAGCCCAGCTTTCCAGTTCTAGCATTGTATAAGCAAATTGACTGTGTATCTCCAAACTGCTAGCAAGCAAATTACTGTTTTTAAAACACTGTATGTGTTTTGGAAAGTTCATATCCTTTAAATACATAAAAAATAATATTGTTAGCAAATAACTCTTAAGTTTTCCTTTAAAGTATGTATAAATTACATGGGATTTTTTTTTTTTTTCATGGGGTTCTAAACCTAATGGTTTAAAAACCTAGAAACTAGCCTTGCATTATTATCAGAGGATAATGGTTATCTTGAGAACAACTTTGGGAGAGAATGCCTATTATGTAAACATGGGAGCAGTTAATTTACTGCTCGGCCTATTTAGAGTTGGCAGTACCATTGTGCGCAGTTCACTATTGTGGGTCTCAAGCTGATAAAATTGTGACACATTCTGAACAGGATTTTTTAAAAACGGGAATATTTCAGCCACTTCCAATCACTTTTTCATACTCTTATGCATTGGGATTGAAAATAACTATAATTTCTACTGTGAAGATTAACAATATTGTCTAAACTGTTTGGGTGCTCTGTCATGGCTCACCCAGTTGTTTGACTGTATCAGATTAGAGTGCGTCTCCAAAGATCACGGTGTTGACTTTGTAAGTAAAAGCTGTATTACCCCTGTAACTTAGTAATGTGGTTTTCTTTAAATTGACATTTGTCTGTATCCACTTTTTCCACAGCATCTAAATGAGTATACAGAGCACAGTAGTTGAAAATATGTGTGCGCTGCTATTCTTTGCAACACTTTTTGTAGTTGTTACATTAACGTGCAACCTTCCAAGTCAATTAAATGTCATTGTTTCACAGAGGATGTGGAAAAGACAATCATCAATCATTACAGTGGCATTCTTCAGTGTGCTACCTGGTCAAAGTCTATAGGAAGTTTTATGCCCTGCGTACGCTGTTTGTGGAAAAAGAATAAAAATTTAAACAGAGAAATGGAAGCTTCTCTTTTTCTGATCAGAAGAAAGTATAAATGACCCTCCAAAGTCAGCTGTCCTCGTGCATATGTGCCATCAGCGTTGTTATCAGGTTGTTCCTCCAGTATGGAAACACAGCTCAGTTGCAGTCTGGCAGCTGTTGAACGAGCACGCACTGTATTCTCAGCTCAAACTAAAAAGTTTGGTGATTGCTCCCCTCTACTTGTATTTTGATGAGAAGGCTTCTTTCAGGAAGGAAGATATGATGCATTGCAGTTAAGGTAACTTCGGGTGGGAAGAAATGTATGATGAGGAAGCGTAATGTTCAGATTCATCTGTTTTCCCAGTTAGCCCCTCCCTGGTTAACTTCTTCAGATGAATTGCTGGTAGCACTGTGTTGTGGCTTTCTGGAGAACTGGTATGGTATCTTACTGCAGAGCTAGCTACCTTTATGCTGTCTGTGAAAGTGTTTTAGTACTTTGCCATTTTTTGGGCTGCATGGCAGAAGATACTTGTTCAGTAGACGGTTTTGAAGTTTAGTTTTGCAAGTGTGCAAGTGCTGCTGCTCTGATTGTTCTAGTCCATTCACTGCAGCTGAAAACTGTTTAGCGGATGTCCTACTCATTAGATACTTACTCTGTTCTAGCTGTGTTACTTTCCTTGTATTGTCTTTCACTAACGTTAGGTGTTTAAACAGATTGTGTTAGGGCTACCGTTATTACAATTGAACAAAAGTTCTTTTGTCAGACCAGTCCAGGGCTTTCAACTTTGTTTGCTTTAAAAAGTGAATAGAAGATAGTCTTCTGCAAGAAATTTGTTGTCTGTGTGCAGTAGGCATCCATTACTCTCATCTCTGAAGATGCTGTGAAGTAATGCCTTATAATTGAAGTCACATAATTAAAAAAAATATGTTATAACTAGTGGTATTTACTTTGTTTGGGGAGAGTTCAGAGGAGAGGAGGGAAGAGGGGTCTGGTTGGTTGTGGTTTTTTTTTCTCCATAGGCACTGGAGTAAAGTTGTCTGCAAGTTCCCGAGTTAATTTTTTCAAAATCTATTTCTGGTAGACTAGGGTAATGCCTTAGTTCTTCGCAATTAGAGCTGCACTCTATGGTTTCTGTGATTCTGGAGTAAATACCTGGATTTACCCTGAGTGAGGTACTGAAGGAGCTTAGCTTTGTCTCAGTTTACTTCAATGAGTGAGTGATTTCTTACGAAGTTGCTGACTGACTGCTTTTCATTTTTTAGACTGAATGCTTGCTAAATATATACTTGCTTACTTCCAGTCATAACAATACCGAAATCGCACAGTGATATGATTCATGTCCGCTCCTAAAGTGTTGGAGAGGGTTGCTTTGTGAAGTGCAATATGGAGGTCTTTATTTTGGGTTTTTTTGTTTTGTTGGTTTATTTTTTGTGTTTTGTTGTTTTTTTTTTTTTGTTTTGAGTTCTGTTTTCTTTTGAAGAAAGGTATGTGCGCCACTGCTGGGGCATTGGTAAATCTTTTGCGTCAGCAGATGTCATTTCTTATTGCTTACTTTTAATTGTGAACTGCTGTGGTACGTGTCAGGACATCCTGACTCTGGAAACCATATGGTTTACCAGACATCTCTTTACAAAGTTAACTTCCTTTGGACTGAAACTTTGTGTACTCTATAAAGCGAAGAAAGCCTTGAACTACTTTGCTGAATCACTGACTTAAACTAAATGTTAGCATTTTTTCAATAAGAAGGCGTAAGACTACTTGAGTTGTACTGCAAAAGAGTTCTTGTATGACTTTTTTAAAGGCTTCTTCTGGAGTTGAAGGTTCTAGTTGTCTGGAGTTGAAGGTTCTAGTTGTGTGCTCTATTTATCTCTGTAAATTCAGCAGAAGGTGAAGCTTTGTAAACCATGATGACCACAGGATCCTGTTTTCATGTGTGCATGACTGTATGTAGTGATGCTGGACTGAAGAACACTTACTAGAACATCTGAAAGAGAAACTAAACCTTCTTTATAAATGGATGTTCTTTTTGTATAGTTGAATGGAATGACTTGAAAATACACCAACCAGCACAAGCAATTTGCTTTTTCCTGGTTTTGTATTTTTAGTGTTATTTCTAATATATATGAAACTGCTTACATTCTGCTTGTTGGAACATCCTATTAAATAGATAGACTTCAGAAAGAGAATTAATTAATTGTTCATGATAATTAAGTTAGGATAAATAAACCATTCAAAATCATTGTAGCCTTCTCTGCTTGTGGTCTGTTCTCATTGCTGAATTTTTCTGTGAATGAGTACTTTTCCTCTTTTCAGCTGTTTGTTTCCCCCACCCCTAGGAGATTGTAACACCTAATCAGTGATACTGATTAATGTCATCTGTAGTTGGCTTTGGGAAGAATGTCAATCCTGTTTCAAGTTTTCACTAAACTAGAAATCAGAGAGAACAAAAGCTCAGATGAAAAATGTCTGTGTTTTCACTTCTGTCTTTGGGATTTGAGTTCTTCAAACTCTTCTACAAAAAGAAATTCACGTACGTCTCTGCAGGGATGATTTTCAGATCTGTCTACACATGTAAAATTCTTTGCTCATGTTTCTGGAATCTCCTTAAAGAATTCTGTCAGCTTAACTTGAGTGTAACTAAAAGAAAACGTTTAATCTCCTTCATAAGTCTCTCTTGTTAGTTCCTTTCTTGATCTTCTGGGGTGACACCATCATCCTGCCTTCACTCAGGCAACTCCTTTACTTGAACTGCTCTTTTAAGTTGTGGCTGAATCTTTCAGATCAAGCCATTCACCTAAAGTGCTCTCAATCAGACCTTGCTATTTTGTATATCAGGCATCTGCAAACCCACAACTTGGACCATGTTGTCCCTTATCCTGACAACCTTCTCTTTATCATATGAAATATAACCAAGTTATGTTCAGTTTCAAAGTCTTGCTGCCTGCTCTTTGCAGTTATGGTTTGCGGTTCCAGACCTCATCACCTGATGAGATGTCCAAACATCTTTATATTTTACCTTTCTGTTTGTTTGTTTCCAGCTTCTTTCTCAATTTAGAAGGAATTCCTTTACGAGCCACTGAATTATTTTAGAGCTTGCCTTGAAACTTTGCTGTTTATACTAGAAATCCTTAGCTGCTGGTGCCCTCAACCACTCGTAACATGTTGAAGTGTTATGCTCATGTATTCATATTTGTTTGCCTGCATCCATCTGCTATCTTTTTGTTTCCTACTGAGATTGTAAATTTTCCTGTGGGAAGGACTGTCTGTTCTGCAACACATCAGAAGGGTTCCTGATCCATTATGTGGTCTAGTAGGTGAAAGAATAAAAGAAATCAGTAAAGTAACAATGGATCAGTGAAATGAGGGGAGAGATTGCAAATGTCATGTTGTAAATACTGTTTTTTAATGGTGCTAACATTTTTGTAATGCTTATGAGTTTGCACTGTTCTGTTGGTGCTAGACGTTTTTTTTCAAGAACTTGTTAGTTCTTGACTTTTGTCCGCTTGTCTGTCTTTGCTTTTTGAACTATGAACCCAGTTACCTAAATCTAATTGCCTGGCATGTGTTTGTGTGTATGTTTTAGAGGGGGGAAAAAAACAATTATCTGTTTGCTTTGCTCTTTGTGTTGCATGAAGGTATTAGTGGCTACAGTCCTAAGGCAGTGGATTTCACAATGGTGTAGATCTAGAATTTGAGGGAGGGGTCAGCAACAGCAATAGCAATACGGCTTTGAGTTCAGAGAGGTGCATGTTACAGGGTACAAGCTTGTTTCCCCCCTGCCCCCAAATGCTCAAGACTGCACCTTTCTGAAGTTGATATGTTAGTAGGAATAGTAATCTGCTTTCAGCAGTATTAAGATGTTTTTGCAGCCTCGTTAGTTCCCTCAAAAGACTGTCAAAGTCACTAATATATAATGTGGCAATCTCCACATGATACCTATAAAACTTTTTATACCACATGGCCTTGATTTTTTTCATAAGTATTTGCATATGTACAGCTGCACACACATGTGTAGAGTGTGTCCCTCTCAGTGTTTTAGCTGAGTGTGGATAGCTCGGTGCAGTAGCACTCCAAACCTACTCGTTAGTTTCGATCTCTTTTGCTTTCTAGACTAGAACATTACAGAACAACGAACTACCAGAGAATTTAGGTAGCCAGGAGATAGTTACTCTAACCTTGTATATGTACCGGAAACAAAAGCACTATCTTCCAGAAACCTTTTCAGTGCAGACTGGATTCAAATAAAGGTGTTCAATTCATCTGAGGCTTATTCTTTTAAGTAATACACATTATTCGATTATTTTTTGTGTCACTTAGGAACATGATGGTTCCAAGTCCATTAAGATGGTATCTTCTATTACAACTGTGAGCTGGAAGACATTAAGTTTATAATGTTTTGTATCCTGGTTTACAATATCTGTTCGTGAGCGACTTAATTTGTCTGTTGTGGCTAATAGCTTTTGAACCACTGGATTTGTTCAGACCATTTTCATTTGTGTAGACCTCTGAAACTTCAAATTCCTATAGGTTCTAAAGAGGTTATGTTGCTGGATAGAGAAAAAAGAGAGCCAGCAGATGACAAGATGGTTTATAGTCAGTTCTGAGTAGCCATTTAGACATCCATAGGGGACTTCACCTGAAGCAAACAGATCTGTATGAAACTACTGCTCTTGCCGTTAGTTGTGTACGTGTTTTGATAATACACTCCTTAGCATGTAGTAGGTGGGCAAAGACATTCTGCCTTTAAACACAAACCCCCAAACTATGTAAGTTGTTTCTTTTTATAGATGTGGCAGGATTAAGTTAAATTTTACATCCTTTAACATTAGAGACTATGTTGGAATTTCATGGAGTATGAATGAAATAGAATTTAAATTTTTGTGCTTGGAGGTTAAAGTAGTATGCTTACCACCTATTGTTTTTAAGATGTTCGATCAGTTTTTGCCCCAATTTATTTCTTGTCTTTTACATTCTCTTGTTTTTGCTTATAGGTAAGATTGTGCCAAAACCCAAAGCTTCAACTCAAAAACAGCCCACCTTACATACTTGACATTTTACCTGACACTTATCAACATTTGCGACTTATACTGAGTAAATATGATGACAACCAGAAACTTGCACAACTCAGTGAGAATGAGTATTTTAAAATCTACATTGACAGTCTGATGAAGAAATCTAAACGGGCTATAAGACTCTTCAAAGAAGGAAAGGAAAGAATGTATGAAGAGCAGTCACAGGACAGGTAAGTGAAATATTTAAATATAAAGTAGATTGTCTGGCCTGTCTGCATTCTTAACACTGTTCGTCTGCACCCATTCTGTTTTGACATCTTTAATTATTTAAAGAGCAGAAAACTTAGTGTTTGGATTCATTGACCCTGCAGGTCAGTTCAGTAATTTGCTGGATTTGTTCCATTGTATGCTCTTATCTGTCACTTTGTGACCTTTAAAACCAAGTGCATTTCCTTCATAAAACATTCATTTCATTGTAATTACTTATTCACAGAGCCTTACAATATGTACTTTTTCCTCTGGTAGAGAATGACTGTTACTTGGATTGAGCTTGACCTCCAGTTCCTAAACCTGTGGGAGCCATGATGGATATTGACTTAGAGCTTTCACAAGTCATGAAATGGAACAAAACAATATTCACATTTTTGAGACAGTGTGATGTTAGCATAAGGTGATGATAATGTTAGTTTGGTGCTGAGAAGCCTTTTCAGAAACCTAATGGATTCCTGATTTGCAGTTGTTCAGTTTGAATAACAGGGATTAATATCCACTTTATGTGTGCTCTTGATGGTGAGTGAAGAGGTTTTTAATACTTTATTACTCAATATTTTAAAAATAATATTTTAAGAACTTCTGCAAAATCTGCTCTTTTGTTTAGGGAAAGGGGTACTGCAGTGTTGTGGCAACTACTCTGCTATGTGCTATATCTTTACGTCTATTCAACTAAGAGATACAATGCTGTTTCCAAAGTCTTTCCTTTTTGAAGGAGATGGGGGAATTGGGAGATAGAGAGGAAGGGAAGGTGGATTGAAGCCCTGCCGTTGTGTCTGCACCTGAGCTCAGAGACAGGGTTTTCAGTATACTTTTGGAGCTGGTAGAAAGTATTGGTATCACAGAATGGTTTGGGTTGGAAGGATGTTAAAGATCACCCAGCCCCCTGCCAGAGGCAGGGACCCCTTCCCCCAGCCCCGGCTGCTCCCAGCCCCGTCCAGCCTGGGCTTGGGCACTGCCAGGGATGGAGCACCCACAGCTGCTCCGGGCAGCCTGTGCCGGCACCTTGCCGCTCTTAGTAGGAACAGTGAAATGTCTACTTTCTTGTAAATGTTGCTGCTGTTACATTTGATGTATACATATGTTTCTTCCAGATCTTTATCTATGATTATAGCTGTTCCGCGTACTGTGGTAATCTCCTGTGCTTCATCGGGTGTCTGAAGCTTGCTTCATGTCTAAGGAACTTTTTTTCAAGTATGTAAAGACTGTCCAGTTGTGAACATACTTGAAGCAGTTTTCCTAAGAGGAACAAAATATGTTGTTATGACTATTTTAGTGATGAGGAAAGATCGTGATGAATGTTTTTTTGTCTTATGAATTCAGAGAATTCATAAGTATGTAAAGGAGTGTTTTCACTGTAGATGCATGCTTGCCAGAACCCCTGTAAGAATTGTTCAGCACTGAGCCTGTGGATTCTTTTTTTTTTTTTTTTTTTGGTATCCCATTTGTTTTATGAACAGAAGTTGTGTGGCAAAGTAAGAAAGAACTTTGAAAGGGCAATTTGACATAAATAGTTGCATTTTGTAAACAGGTTTTATTTTGACTTCCCTATGTTGTATCAAACCCAGATTCACTTATGGTTTTGCTTAGTTTGCAATAAATTAAAGCCAGTTTCAGTGTCACTTTTTCAAAAACACTCTGCTTATACTCTGTACAGTTGGTCATTCAAACAGCGCCTTAGTAACTGTGTCTAGTTGCTGGAGTTGCTTTCCTCTTTCCAGCTACCCGCTTAATTTCCTGCATAAGGATAATGGTGGTGCTACAAGGATGTCTTTTGTGAAGAAACAGTTTTTGAAAAAGGTGCAGTTAGCATATATGCTGTCATTTGTTTGGGGCGTTCTTGTGAGATGATTGGAGAGGAGGGATTTTAAAACAAAACATAGTAATGAAGTCAACTGTATCACAATAACCAATTCAGGCTCTCTATATTTGTATTTCAAAAAGTGACAACTATAATAATTTGCTTGACTGATGGAGTTTGAAGTTTGAGGAAAGGAGTAAAATAGAAATATTTCTCCAGTGCTAAAATTCTTAGTTGTGTTTCCTGTACAAACTGCATACAAACAAACAAAAAAAGTGTCAGCGTTTTTGTTTCAGCAGTTCATGCCTCATGCCATTATCAGTTAAAGTGTACGTCTTTGACTTCAGTCTACCCTCTTTCATCTGCGGGTGATGTTTTTATCTGTATGGGTGTCCTAGTTTAAAGTTGAATGAAGGTATACTTGCTTGCTGAGCCTTATGACTAAGTACTTGTTTGCTCTGCAGCGCTTTAATATACTTAATCACGTGTAATTCTTGGTAAATTGGTAAAAGAAGCTGTAAATTTAATTTGTTTTTAGCTGCTTTGCTTCCAAATATGCCTGCATTAACCTAAGTATGTTATTTGTTAACATTATAATGCAAATGTAGGAGTGATCATTTAAACAAATCTTTATGAAGATGTTTCAAATATTACTGTCAAATTGAAGTGTAGTCAATTTAAAAAAAGGGCAAGCCAAAAGCCCCTCATGTTGACACCTGGCCAGTTTCTGTGGTTTTTAAATCTTACCTTTCTCTTTTTGTTTTCTGTTAGTGTCTCTGGTTTCTGGATAAAAGGTCATCGTGAAAAAGAGAAACTGGCTGCATTTAGAAGCATTCCTTATATATGTTTGGTATACTTTTAACCTATTAGGATTATTGAATAATCTTTTAACTTCTATAATGATGGTGCGTTTAGGAACCAATGACAGTACACGTGATTTGATTTGACTGATGACACCAAAATTAGTCTGTTGTGAAGAATTTGTCATGAACTTTAGTTGTCAAAGATCCTGTGGGTGAAACAAGATAGTGTGCCAGTCAGATCATGTACGAATGGCTGAAACAAAACACTGTGGCAGTGTTGCCCCCCTACCCTGTGCTCCATGTCAAGCACATATGCTAGCCATTAAAGAGTAGTTGGTGCCGTTATTCTGTACGCTGTAGGATGAATCTTGCTAAACGGAGAAAGTATGGTTTACAAGTTCGTTATATATGAATTGCATCTACCTTCTGGGTATGGTGTCTAGTATAAAATTATGTCCTCTCGTAGTCCTCTTGCTTAATGAGGTAGGAGATGATGTTCAATAAATACTGTAAACTGTACTAGATAGAGGCTGTACAGAAGTTTTCCTATATATGAAATAATTTAAAGATACTTCTTGTCACAGATTTTACCTTTTAAAGCTTTTTAACACAGAATTATTAAAACTAGTGGTTCAGGTACATGTACGCTTAAATCTTTCTATGTCTTTGAGGGTCTGAGTTTGTTTTTTTTTTTTCCCCTCACCTTTGTTGTTTATTGTATAGACTGAAGCTGGAAGGCATAATTTCTGTGAAGTCCAAACTTCCTTTTGTCTTGCTGCATTCCAGAAATAGGCATCCAGAAAAAATAAAAACTTTGCAGGCTGGCAGTTTGTTTCAGACAAATATGTGAGCCAGGTGTAGAAATCAATACCATAAGTTACAGTTACAAGACTAGAAAAGGAGTAAAGTGGCGGTGGAGGGATTACATTTGGATTCATTCAAGGTGCCGGACATGGTCTGCAGGGCTTACAGAACCTTTTCTTAGTAATGGAGATGTGTGAGCTTTCCTGTGCTTACCTGTAAATAGTGTCCTTGGAAGAATACGTGTTGAGATGGAACTTCTTTTAATATTGCATGCCTTCTGCTATATACTCTATATATGAGAAGAGGAAAGGTATAAACCCAGGGTGTATACTTATTTTTAATAATCTCTTAAACACTGCTTGGTTCAGCCAAAATTAGTTTGCCACTTGTTTTTAAGTGGCACTGCAGAAGTGGAAGAGGAAGATAAAATGAAAGATGGTTATATCTTAAATAGCGGGCAGTGCAGATTAAGATGGCAAGATGAGAGCTGAGGTGGCTTTGGGCTCGACGTAGAAAGAGGTGTGCATGTTGAGAAAGTCAGAGTCAAGGAGGTCCTTCAAGATGATTGCAGAACTACTCCTGTTCCTGTACAGAAAGTCTTGCTAAGTTCTCTTGTGTATCTGGCCATTTGATATCTTGATTCAATTCTCATATTTCTAGATTTTACAGCTTGATTAATTGTTTTGTTAGTGCAGAATTCCTATATTCTTTTAAGTCTTCTAGTGAGGTCTTATAGCTACGGTTCAAGTGGTAGATCAGATTCTCCTTTGTTACTGTTCAGGTTGGTTAGTGGGTTTATAAAGTGTTATGTTTCTCTTCCTTAAGTCTGTGTTGACAACCAAGGTCAGTTAAGGATCCTGAATCAAGTCCTTGAGCTGGCACGTTGAAGTACACAGCATTCTCAGTAGAGACCTTTTTACTGCTGAAATTTCTAGCCCATTCCCTCCTTATTCTGCAAGTACAAACTTGATAAGAAATTATAAGGGTTAGCATCAGGGTGGGCTTCAGTTACGTCAGCTGCAGTGCGGAAACAGCATCTTGTGTGCTTCTGTCCTGTGGCGAGAGGTAGTTTACCCTACTTCTTTGAATTGCCTTATCTTGTACCGCAGCCTCGCTGGTTTATTCACAGGAAGTTAAGAAGTTTATAACTTAGCTAGCTTTGTAACTTGTTTGTGTCTCCGGACAGAGATTTTGTTGATTGAGAGGAGGCTCAGGAAGAGCAAATTCTTAATTCAGGATGATTTTATTTGAACAAGTTAAGATTGTTTTGGCTGACAGCCAGAATGTACAGATGAAGAAAAGGATGTTAATGGCTGTTTTTGTAGAGCCAGTTCTGCCTATTGGTTAACATCACATAGGTAAACTCAGTAATTGTTGGATAGTAGGGATGGCAACCTTCACCAAAGTGGGTTAGATTTGTGAACTTGTGGGTGAAAGTTACTGGCTTCTAAGAGTCCTGTGACTTGTCTCATTTTCCAAGCATATCATGTGGTTTTTGGTCTTCAGTAAATTCTGAGCTGAGCAGTTAGGCTATACATACTGTCAGTCTGTTGTCTGGCATGATCTGTAAACCCCTACATTTATGCTATGTCAGCATGTTCTGAAGATCAAATATATTGACTGATTTATTCTAATCTTGCTGAATTTGAGGCAAAGGAATCTCATATTTGTCCTTTCCTCTCTTGTGTTTAATAACCATTTAGATGGTTCCTCCACTGGGTTTTTAGGAAAAAAAAAGCTGCCGTGCTCTGCTTAAAAGGCTTGTGGAGTGTTGACTTGTTGCTTGAACTCCTGAGCTGTCCCTAGGAAAAAAGGACACTTTCCTCTTTTGGTGTGTAACCTGTGGCGTGGTAATTGGGAATAGAATGTGGCTACAATACATAGCCTCTAATAAAGGGGCTTCTTCTGAGGAAAAGAGAGTGCATGATGGATCGGATGGGCTAGTATGGGAGAAGGAAATGCAATGAGACTTTTCTTAAGGTTTTAGGTTATAGTGAGAATTTCCACCCTCTTCTCCCCTCCCTGTTCCTTAGATGTGATGTAAAACCAGATGTGAACCAAAACAGCTTCACAAAACCCTTTGGTGTACCTGAACCACATGAGCAATTTACTTCAGTGCAGATTTGGTGAAGCACAAGCCATTTGCTATTTTTGGCTCTAGTCTAAATTAAACAAGGAATGTTATACAAACACACCTTTCAGACAAAGAGATTCTTGTTGAAGAGGGCAGGTGAGAACATGTGGAGGTTACAAATGGTAGGGCAGTGTTATGACAGCTTGTTCTCAACATAAATGCAAACAGACTGTGTGACTGCAGTTGTTTTAAGGCACTATTTAAATTATTACATGTTTTTGATCATCCTCACTAGTTGGGGGAGGGTATTACCAAATGAGAACAAAGGAAGTATTAGTTCCAAAATAACTTAAAGGCAACTATTTAGTCAGATCATAGAGGAAGACAAGGATTTTAAAACCATAAAAGATCCTAAAGGAAAAAAAATGGCTTGTAAATTCTTATAATTGATTAAATTCTTGATTTGTATCTAGTTGGTAGAAGGGGAGTAATATGTGCACTTTTACTTTTTGCTCTGTTATAAAATCAGACAGCATTTTCTATGTTAGTGCAAGTTCTTTAAGACGTTTTGTTACAAATAATGTGGTGACAGTCACATCTGAGCAGAGCTCAGCTGGTTGTGAGGGAAGATACACAGTCTGATCTCGTTTCACTTTGTATAATCATTTATACCTCTGAAAAGTGTATATGATAATGTTGCCAAATTAAGATGCCATAATATTTATACCCACTTTCCGCAAGTGTGAAAGCTCTCAAAAGTCACAAAGTTAGGGGAATGGGTCCTGCAGGCTTTCCTTGTGTTATATATTAATTTTCTTTGTGATAAACCTAATGACAGTTCTACACGAGGATTATACAGTAAGACTGATGCAATGTCTATACTGACATGGTTTTCTACATTGTTCCGTTTCAGCTTTAGAAGGCAACGCAGGATGACAAAATGAGCTGGGAAGAACAGGTGGTTTTCTGAAAATACAGTGCTCTTGGTCAGAGAGGTCTGGAAATACTTTGTCTGACTTGGCAGTGAGGATGCTAGTACCCGTTTCTGCTTTGTAACAGCTCAGTTTCTCACATCCCTTCACCATAGTTGCCTGCGTGGTCTCCACAGGGAACAGCAATCTTGGCCTGCCTCCACAAGCACAGCTAACTCTATTTAGAGCTATGTTCTTGGGTATGATAATCCCAGCTGATCATATCAAGATAGCAACTTTAGGATCTTCTTGAAGAACAGACAGCACTGACTCCTGTATTTACCGTGTAGAAAGGAAGGCTCTTGTTGTAGACCTGAAGGGATCTTTGATGAAAGATCCCTTTCATATGTGTTCACTTTCATATGTGCAGTTGTTTTTTAGCAAAGTTGGTCTTTACTTTTCTATGTCAGAAGTATTCTATATTCAGTGATTAGGTATTTGTTTTAGGAGTTCAACACAAGCCTTCATGATGGCAGCTACTTACCGTGTGAGAAGAAACACAGAGAAAGCTCTTGGACGGTGTCCATTTTTATGAAATCTATATCTAAATATATAAGCAGATCTAACTTTAATTTCAGTTTATAAAAATAAATAGTTTCCTTTCCATGATGTTGTGTGGCATTGCTTTCTGTTAAAAATTAGAAACATGAAAACAAAAATCTGCCTTTATTCTATAAAGAAATGAAAAGCAATTTAGGAATAATCACATTCAAGTGGTGCACTTGCTGTTTCATTATAAAAGCTCTTTTGCCTGTCTTTGAAAGTAAAGTCAAGTCAGTTTTAAAAACAGATATGCAGCAGTGATAATCCTTTTATCCAAAGAATGTTTGATCAAAAATCAGGCTAGAAGACATGCTTGCTATATATATAAACCCACAGTAAAGAAAGTTTCACTAACCTGTAGAGAGCAGGAAATAACCTTAATCTGAAGTGGGTGAAATTATATGTTTTGATTAACGCAGCTGAAGTTTGAGTTCAGAACAAGGCAGAGAATGAGATATTGATGGAGATGATGATGGGTGGAACTATCCAGTTCCAGTCATTAAAATGTAGAGTGCAAGAAAGAGATAATTTTACGAAATTTTTAAAGTGTTTTGTGATCATTTGACATAAATAAGTTTCTCTTCCTGTGTTGTTCTTTGCTTCAATATTTAAAAAAGTTAACTTAAGTCACCTTTAAAATGGCACAAAAGAATATAATTATTTAGCAGTTTGCATACAGAGTACCTTCTGTGCTTGGGCTTTTTTTATCTGGCTGCATATTCTCAAGTTAACTTTAGTATTAGTATCTAATCTGTGAAGACAATTCATGCTCTAGGGTGAGGCACAGATTTAATATTGTTAATTGATATTGGAGGAACAAGGGTTTTTTGTTAAAAAAATAGGTTTGCTGTTGTCTGCACAAAACAGTTTTGCTACTGGTAAGATTAGTATGTTGGTGTGTTTCTTTTCTTTCATATTGTACAGTTCCAAATAGTTTAACAGCATGTTCTCTGAGAGCTAACCTAGCAATATCGTTTGCTTGATTTGAAAGAAAATGTTGTATAAAAGACTGCACAATTAATGCAACTATTAAAAAAAAAAAATTCAAACAGGAGAAATAGCACACAGAAAGGACTGACAGTAAATTGTGTGTGTAAAGAAGCACAGTTTAACACATGTAATGGAAACATTAACATCTTAAATGGAAAAAGAAACCTGTAAGTGATCCTATATGAGGAATAAAGCTTCCTGAGCAAGCAACTGGGTGACTGTCATCAGTATCTTGTTTGTAAGTATATGTAAATTAATAATAAATTTTGAGTTTTTCTGATAAAACTAAAGGATTTATTACTGAAAGGATTTTGTATTTCTCTCTAGCATATGATAAAACATTGCTCAGTTTCACCAGTTTGCTCAGATTTCGCATGTCAGAACTATAAAGCCTGTCCTGTTCTGTAATGGAAGATCTGTAATGGTTCATTACATTGTGTGATGTGAAATACATATTGAGGAATATATTGACTTTATACTTGCAAAGATCTTGACACTTAAGAAAACTGGTGAACAAATAATTAGTTATGTTTGTCCATTTCAGTAACACTTGATCATAATAATTATGACCTCACTGTTTTTCTGGTATGTCTGATACAAATGTAGGTTTAAATGTATTGCTTCCTGATGTGGTATAACACAGTGAACTGAAGGGGAAACATAAAAGTAGCAGATATGTAAGAAACATTTTTGGGGTATATGGTGAAAGATTATAACCAGTGGTTACACATTGATTGAGCTAAACCCAATTTCTGCGTGGGTAAGGTTGTTGTGGTCTCTCCATAAAAGGATCTATTATAAGGGGACTTTAGTATTTCATTTATTCTTGAATGGTCAGACAGCACAGATGTAATTTCAGTATAATATCTCATGCGTCGTATATATGGAGACTCCACTGGGAACTTGCACAGCCCACCTGATGAATTAGTCTTTTACTGTTATTAATCGATCTTTCACAAGCTCTGTGAATGTGTAGTGGGAGAAAAATGTTGAGTAAAGTAATTAAATTACTTTTTTCCTCTATTTGATACCATTGTGGGAGAGTTCACAAAACATTGTCTCGCTTTCCTCCAAGATAAAATAGTGAAACTATATGGCTTTGATTTGAAGCAACATTGAACAGGAAGATTATTCCTATTTTATGTAGCAAAAATGTATATGAAGATTGACTTATTCCACAGTTCTTTAATGAAACTGTCACTAGGCACAGAGCCTTAATTTGTTCTGTCTGTGCAAAATTCACAACCATATCTGGTTTTAAGTATTAGACCCAGCTTTGCATCTACCTTCCATAATGCAAATGTGTCTCCTGATAGGGAGGAATACTGAATAGTAAGCTATGGAAGTCTTAACAGTACCTGATTAATTACTATTTTTCCTCTTGAGCTCAAACCCAAAGTATTGCACAACATCTGTTTGTATTGATATGACAGAGAGGGACAATATCCATAGATTCTCTCAGAGTGCTTGGCATGTTGCGGGATTGGGTTGGACCCTGGGTACTAGTGGCAGAAAGAAAAGGATCCATGGACTTGTTTGTGAGTAAAATAAATGTCTTTTACAGAGACTGATGAGTTAGATCTGGGGCCCAGTGCTGACTTTTATTTCCTAGTATCTGTTGACTAACTTGTTCAAAGAACTGAAATTTGCATAGTTGTTAGAAAATCTGTGGCCACTCACTGCCTTATGTAGAGGATTATTCTGTAAGAAATTCTAGTTTTGCATACACTAAGAATAAACACCCCCCCCCCCCCATTTTAATAAGCTTAATTTATTTCTGGGTTTGTGTGCTGGGCCTTAGTGATATCCTAAAGGCTTTTGCTAACCTCTTTATTTGTCCTGAAAAAAAACCCCAAACACCTTTGTTACGTTTGTATCAGAAATATTATTGCCTTTTTAAGAGTAAGTTTATTTGTTAGTTATCAGTCTTAAAATAGGACATTTTGGGCAATACTGTATGTTTTTAAAAATGACTGCATGAGAAGGATTTGCCTCTCATTACAAGTTAAAGGGCATTAATGCAAGACAGACAAACTTTTTAGCATCTGTTTTCAAATTGTTCCAATGGAAAATGGTCCTTAGCCAACAGAATATTCTGTGAACTCATATCAGAGTTGATTCTGGGTCATGAATGTCTGTCATGGGGTGTGTGAAATGCAGGGTCAGTAATAAAACATCTTGTACCTAAGAACAATGTTTAATTTATTTTAAAAGGAGTCATTAATTGGTGAGACCTCAGAGGTGCATATCAAAGAGCAGACATTTAATTCTAACTACTCTCTAGTAGGAGAGTGTGTAAAGATGAAGAGAAACACCTGCAGATTTGATCAAGTCAATATTTTAAACAGTTTATAGGGCTACAGATGATTAGTCATACATAACTTTTAAAAATTAAGTTATTGTATTACTAGATTACTTAGGTTTTAATATCAAACTCCCTGCACATTGTTCTTATTTTTGGGGAATGCTTAGTTTTGACAGAAGAAAATTCAACAATTTGTTTAAACTTGGAGTTGTAAGTTTCTGCCAATATGGTATGTAAGCCTTCTATCGGCACACTTAGCATAGAGCTGTGTGTATTTATTGCTCTCTAAATGTTGTGCATATTTAAAGAAGGTATAATGCAATGAGCAGAGCCTGAAAACATTTCTGTTTGTTGTTGTTCCAGTATACAGACTGCTGTGAAAATTCTGAAGCAGATGTTGATGTCACAGAACTTGAACCTGTGCTCCAACTATTGTCATTAAAAGTGATGACAATCTGTGTTAAGAACGTATGCTTGCCTGATACCAGCAATAAAGGAGATGTCTGTGTTATGATGTAACTCATTTTTATTTTTTTTTATTATTTTCAAGTATTTGTTTTTGAAATATTAGGAAAAAAACCCTGGTGTTTTTGTAATGAAATATTGTCCTAACTTTTAGCTTTGAAACACTAACATCTGAAAAGTGCCTTTTCAGTTGCTGGGTCATCTTGGTAATGCGAAATGGATCATAATTAATAGGCTGTATTGGGGTTTTGTTTTAGAACAGAGACTTTGGACACCTGTGCTTTAGTTAGGTTACTCTTTACTGGTTACCTCAGTCATCAAAGGTTACTTAGGTCCAAGTATTATGCCATTTAATACGCAGTACAGCGCTTTCAGGTTTTCCTAGAATAAAGAGTAGTATTTAGGGTTCTAGCCTTTTTGGCTTTAGTAGCAGAGTAATGGTGGATGACAGGAGTGCTGGTAAAGGGTGGTGTCTGTTCTAACTTCATATTAATTTTTAATCCATTTCATAACTGCATCTTACCGACAGCTCATTCCCAGTGGCCAATACTTGGTGTTTTTACATCATACAATGATAGATGTTCTGTGCAGCAGTTGGAAGAATACAGAAGATGTGGCAGATATAGCCAATTGTTTTTTGTCTAGCTGAGAAAGTCATGTGTCAGCAGGCTGAAGTCCTCTCCCCTGTACTCTTGTTAAAATGGGCTTCTTTAGGATAGCGTACTGGAAGACCATATGGTATTGTCTTGTTCAGAACTCTGCATATGCTTTTTACTCCTTAATTCATAGCTCTAGCAAATACACAAAGATTCAAAGAAAAAAAAAAAAGTATGTGACATCCTGTGCATGTGTTTCCTTTTACTGTTAATCCCCATAATGAATGCCCTATGAGGAATGGGGCTCTAATCACTTGCAGAGCACAGTAATGTAAAAAGACAGTGCTCATCTGGGAGGTGTTCAGGAGTATGGATCACTGGTGACCCAGTTGGTACGCAGCTGTCTTCCAGTCTATGCATGTGTGATTTCATTAACTACATGCATATCTGTCTGACAGGCTGGTAATGATTGTCTAGAAGGAACCTTGCCTTATGAAGTTATCTAAGTGCCACTGAGAAAGAGTTGTTTGTTTCCCCCCATTTTCCCACTTCCATTGAGGGGAGAATAAAAAAGGGCTAAGGAAGATGTTCTGTGAGGGTGAGGATCGTGGGTCCCAGGCAGTCACTTAGAAATAATCTTTAATGAAGCCCAATGCCAGGAAGAGACATGTTTGAACACGACACAGCAGATTTTTAGAGGCTTAAAGGAGGTGTCGGTACAAAATGCTCTTCTGAAAGGGCTGAGGGTTTTGAACAGTCTTTGTTTGTTTGTGCTGTGTGAATTCAGTGCTATGATGCTCAGCTGTAATGGGCAGCATAAAAGATAAATGTAGTTTGTTAGTATATTAAAATGTCTTTTGAAATGAACTTAGAGGACAGACTGTTGAGTATTTGTTTTAAAAACCAGCCCTGTATTAAATCTGTGATTTCTGGGAATGCAGTTTGTTATTGGAGCGGTTGACTGAAAGGCATTTTGACATACTTTCTTGTAACCTGTAAGCTCAACGCACCCAGCTTCTGGAAAGGTGATAGCTAGGGAAGAAATGAATAGCTCAAATGTTAGAGAAATAAATTAGCTTATGTTTACTTAACATAAACACAGCAACAAAAGGACAACACCCACCTCCCAGTATCTGTCCTAACATGGTGAAAGTTATCTAGTGGGTAAATCCTTCCAATGTAATGGAACAGAAGAATCATAGCAGTTGGAGGCTGAATTTATGAACAGCGGTCAGGGGAAAAAAAGGTGTAAATATACTATTCTTTTATTTACACTTCTTTTTCAGGTAATCCTCTACGCCACAGCAAGTCTTTCCAAGGCAGCCTTTCCTTGGGTGATTATTTGTTCCCACTTCTTTTCAGCCTGTTAAGGAGTTCTGACTGCCTTACGCTTGATATGCATAAATGAGCTGGGGAGGGACAATGACAAGCAAGCCTTACAGTGAAGTCAATGATTAGCTTTGAAGACATTGTTTTAAGGTGTGTGTGTGTATTCATGGAGGTGGTATTTAAGATACCTGTCATATAAACAGGAGGCAGAATAGCCATCCCTGGGACCTTGTGTATGGGTTACAGTTGCCAAGAGAAGAAAATTTTTCAAAGGACATGTCATGTCGTACTTTACCCTGTACATTTACGCTTGGAAGCTCCTACAGCTTTCCTCTGTGGTGGCTGTTGTGTTTGTTTTTAAAAGCTTAGCTAATAACCTGGTGTGAAAGAAAACAGAAAGGTAATGCTAATTTTAGTACACTCCCATATACTCTGTTCCTGGTTTTTCAGTTTGCTTTATGTAGCAGCAGATGGTCCATCCATTGTTTCATTATTCTTCTGGGAGTCTGACCCTCTATAATGGGTGTGTGCATGCTTTAGCAAAAGCAGGACTACTAAAAGAAGTCGTTTTGTAAGGGTTGCAACTCAATATATTAAACTGTGTTGATGACCTCAAAAGTTCTAGCTCTTCAAGATTTGTTTTCATTTAAATGCTTAATGTTGTGTTTAAGTTCTGTCAACAAGGTGGGGTTTTTTTTGTTTGAGTATCAAGGGTAGTTTTGATTCAAAAGGATTGCTCACTGTCATAAGCACCGTTTTGTGAAACGGCATAATTTTACCATATGCCTTGGGTTTCGTTTGACATACTATGAATAAGCAGGATGAGTGCTTTCAAAGAGGCATTCCTGCTGTCCCACATCAACCATGTGGGCTTTCAGTTAAGCTTCCCAGGAAGACAGCAACATATGTGTACACAATGTGCGTATTATATTGGCGCCCACTCACAGTGTTAAAGATGTGTCAGCATTTCCAGAATAATTCTCTATTTTAAGAGCCTTGTTTTAGCCTGCGTATGAAAGTTGTCTCTGTGTTGGAACTTTACACACAGCCTCAGCCACTGTAGTTTTCAAGTGTCTGTTTTTACCAGGTGAACGTAAGATGAATTAAATTAACATGTGCACATTGAAGATTTCTAGAGGCATGGTGTCATGATAGACACTTTTTTTTTTTTTTTTAACTCTGAAGCAGTACCTTACTGCTAAGTGAACTGAAGCTATAGTGGATGCCACTATGTTTGAAGAATTGTAAGATTTTTTTTTTTTGTAAGATAAGGTGGCCTTGTGCTTAGTGTTGTGACTGTTGCCTGGTCTAAAAAGCGATGATGTTTTTCTAATGATTACATTTGAATATGAGGAACTTCTAGTTTTGCTCAATTTCTTTTGGCTGATTGAGGTTCTTTCTGTCATTGTAATAGCCTGGAACTAATTGATGTCTCCCTTAAATGTCATATTCGTCTTTTTCTGTGTATTTTATGTCTGTGGCAGGTTTCCTTGTATTTAAACAGTGTTCTCTCAAACTGTAATGCTTTTTTCGATAGAAGCCTTTCTCTAATCCAAAAGCCATCTAGTTTAATACATGCAGCAGGGCAAACCCTGTGGCAGCACGTGCTGGTTCTGTGGTGTGTGGGTGGCTGTGGAGGAACAGAGTTCAGGCTGGATTTTGAAATCACTTCTAACATTTAGTTTACATGCTTAAACAGTAACTTGTTACTGTAGTTCCAAAAACTGCACGCCGTAACCAAAATATTGTTGTCTTAAAAGCCTGGGATTTACTTACGTGTATTTATAATTGCTGGACAGCAGTTTTATTGTGGATGGATATGGTTTCAGCCCTGTTTGGTTGATCGCCATCTAAAAGCCTCCATCTAAATGGCAGGTGGGTTTGTAGGTAGGCTTGTGCGTGAGCAACAGCAGGCCAGCCTGCAGTTTGGAGATAAGCAAATCAAGGTTCTTCCATATTTTGAAATCCAAGTTGAGAGCTGACACCCCTGGAAAGAGATCCCCTGTGTATCGCTGATGGGAAAGCTGGGCGGGTGGGACGTTCCTGTAAAAACAGGGCTGTCGTGCACTCTGCTGGCCCTGTTGGGACATCCACGGAGGTGGTCCCACGTTTCTGCCGTGGTGGATTTTCCTTCTAGTTACTGTTTTATGTGGAATGAATCCTACTCGTGGCTTGCTTGAACCTCTTGAGAGGAACAAAATGTGCAATATATCAGTTAATATGCGTAGCGACAGCAAATATGCAGATTACTGACATTTTATTTAGTTTGTGTGCCTCCCTTGGGAAGCAGCAATAAATATCAATACCCATTGCAAAGGAATATCGGATCGACAGCAATGTGAGATTTCCTGTTTCTCTTCTGAACCCCCTTAAAGACATGCTTAACCAACCAACCAAAAGAACTCCCCGAACTTCAGAGAATTTTCTCGAACCTGAAAATTTGACTACAAAGAACAGTGAGCCTAGATGTTGCAAGAGCTTAGCCTCCTCTGTGAGGTGGAGAGGCTAAATCCTGAAGCAAACAGTAGTGTAAGTTTTTGGCCCCTTTTGTTTTTGTTTTTTTTTTTTTTTTTCTGAGGTTGCAGAAGGAAGAATGATCTACGCGATGGCCTGGACCTGGATGTAACGAGGTAGCCAGCAGAGCTCTCAGCGCATCACTGTGTGGGGTACACAGTCCAACTGCCCTTCCGATTAGATGAATCATTGTAGTCAGAGTTCCTTTCAGTGTTAGTCCAAGAAAACTGCATGGCTGTAGTGTACTCACTAAGGTGTCAAATCTTGTGTAAAGCTCTAATTTGGAGTGCAATGAATATGCGTAGATGGTCAGAAGTCCTGTGTTCTGCAGTAAATACCTTTGCAGGATGGTGGTCATAAATGTCATTGGAAGATTCAGGTAGCCTCTGTCATGATTTTCTCTGTCTGCAAAATTAGATCGTTTACTTTATTTATTCATGTCTATAAGTGCTTCTAACTTTTTAACATTGGACCACACTGATGTTTGACTAAATTGTAATGTCTGATGCCTGCGCTCGTTTGTAGATGTTTCCCCTGAATGCTCCACATTGAAGATGGAAGCAATTCTACACAAACCTCAGACAAAATCAAAATTCCTTCTAGGCCTTTATTCTTTAAGATACCATCTAACAATATTGGAACAGTGATGGATGCGTATGCCAGTCTGTGAGTGTTTGAAAAGATTCTGGGAGTTTGACAGTTATTTAAATTCCATATAGATTTGATTCTACTTAACAAATGGTACTTGATAACATACTGGGTTTGTGTATCCTCCTGGCTTTTTTCATGAAGACCATACATTTTCTGGATTTAATATTGCAAAAATACTTTTTATTTACAACAGCATACTCCATTTGGGTGTAACTACCTGGATGGTAAAATACATACCCAACGTGATAACAAAGAAAAAAAGGTGTTCAAGTAGCCTTGGATTAGTCATATTTCTTATTTTACTATTACTTTCATTTCTGTAGAAGTCCTGTGTGCCCTGGAGCTCCCATTGGAACGGTTCTGCCTCATTTCCATGATTAGCCTTCCCTCCCCACCGCAGTGTGGCTAAAATGTCCCCAGGGTTTCTTCTTCCACAAGGCTTGATTCCCCTGTGAATTTAGGATGAATGTATGGCCTCCTGGGAAGGAAGAATAATATAGTCAGCAAATACGGCTGTCCATGACTGCAGCGTGATAACAGTTTTACACTGGCAGTTGAGTTTTTACATACTCTTTAGCTTATCCTGGAGAGAAATAGGTAGTACTAATGCTGTCTCATCAAGGACTATTCAAATGCATTTAAGTCGATACTCTTTCATCTTTGAATAATTAAAATACATTTCTATTTTGCTAGTCTGGCAAGTGTTCACCAGACCTTCACAGAAAGCTTACTTTATTCTTTTTGATGTCATTTATATTTGAGTGACAGTCTTATTTGTATAGTACTTTACCTTTGCAAAGTGGTGTTACAAAGGGTAGTTGGATTTTTATGTTGTGAAAGATATTTTTTTTTTTAAACAGCCACACTCCAGCTTTTTAACTTAGATACTTGATTGCTCTGGGAGTTTTGCTGTGCTTCTTAGTTCAATATGTGCCCTGTCTAGTATGATTTGTTTGGAGAAATCTGCAAATGAGCCACTAGAGAATAGCTACCTGATGCGGCCTAAATTTATGTTTTCAGAATTAAATAGCAGAAACCTTTTCTCACTGCTCTGGTCATAAGAAAATATTAGTAAGATACTAAAGCTTCAAATTGATGTGGGATTTTATTTGTAAAGTGTGGGACAAAGCAATATCAAGGAGATGAGTGCTAAAACCCACCAGTTTACTTCTACTCCTCTATAAGTAAGTGGACTGAATTTGGTGCGGTCAGTCGGGATATATTACATTTGGCTTTGTGCTGCTCTTGTGAATCACAGTTTTAAAGTGTGTTGGGTACGGCCAGAGAGGGGAATGTAAAAGCTTGCAGGGGCAGAGTGAAAGAGGGGAAGAATACATGAATTCCTGGCTGACCCACACCTGAATCTGATGACTTTGTGGCCCGTGACTTTTTGGCAAAAACAGTAGATGTGAACAGCATTATTCTGTTTTCTGTAGTAAGGTTATACATATAGTAGGCAATTATCAGTTTTTTTAGTTTGTATAAAAGCAAGTCACTCCTCAGATTCCCTTCTCCCTGAACCTCTTTTTATGGATTGAGGCTCAGTCGTTTAGAATAGTTTATCAAATTTATTAACATAGTTCACAAGGAGAACACGTGAAATGCTGTCTTTGTGACTGGATGTGTCTTAATTCCCCCGTGCTATATGTGACCTTAGCATTTTGTTACTGAAAAATCATCATTCACAGTCAATAGCTCTCCAAGGAGGGTGTCAGTGTGTGTAATTTAATTTGGTTCCATTTGGCTTATGGTATCTATTTAATCTGGAATTTGTGGGTAGATTTGAGGATGAACAAAGTTTATCCACCTCTGTTAAGTCAAAGGCAGTTGAAGGATTTAATGTTCTTCGCAGTGAAGAACTAAATAAGATTTATTAGGCAGCTGAATATCTATGCAAATCTAATTTACCCACCAGAAAAGTTCTAATTTGTCATGTGTTCTGTTTTAACTTAAGTGCTGTGGTTTCATTTTCTCTGTCCCACACTGCAAGTTTTAAGGGGAATGCTGGGCAATGGTTGTCCAGAAATCTTGTGGGGAGTGAGATCCTGCTCTTCCAGACTGCTGACTCTGGCGCTGCTGCTATTTTTCGGTCCAAAGGCTGTTTGTTACTAGCACATGCTTCTGGAAGTCGCTGCATCTTCTGGTTTGCAGGATGAAATACACGTGTTTTCAGAGTAAAGACCTCAGTAACATACCTGAAGAACGTACGCGTCACAATCTGGCAACACACGCTTTTGCTCCTTTGAAAGGTGGTGTTATGTCAGTGCATTTGAATTAGCAAAGTTCTGCTCTGTCTGTAATATTGGCTGGGAGGTTATATTAAGGATGTAAGAAGTTGAGCTTTTGCTTCACACACACACACACACACACCCCTCCCCCCCCCCGAACTGTTTTGTGTTGGAGGGTGTGGGGAAATCACCCCAGCTAACACAAATATTCATAATAGCGAGCTGTGTTCTACAGTTCTTGGTTGATATTACTTATCTCACTGATGGAGATGCAGTTGCTCTAAATTTTAAAATTTGACTTAGCAAAATAATTTTCTAGACTAAAGAAAACCCAAACCTCTCCTGTTTAAACCTTGCATAATTATTTTAATAATAAGTTTATATGAGGATTTTTAATGCATATCAGTTACGTACATTTTGTGTTCCCATCTAAAATTTGACCAAAGATAAATGCATATGCAGATTAAGTTTTTTAAAGAGTATCTTTTGCATTGTATGCCTGAAAGTTGATACATGATCATATCTAGTTGTGTTCAACACGTAGACGAGGATTCCGAAACATTTGATTCCCACCCTCAGCCCCCAGTGGTTGATATATATGGCACAAGGGGCCACCTGTTAGTGTTATGGGTCAAATAAGTAGAAGTGGGATTTTAGGCATATTCCTAGCTTCTGTACAGTGTTTAATTCTTAATCTAAAAGCATTTTTGTTTGTTTGTGGTTTTTTTTTTCCTAAGTAGAAGTTTTGGAAACTGAGATTCAAAAAGGTGTGAAAGTACTTCTGCTAGGATCATGTGGCTTGTTCTTTGCAGTGCCAGCAACAGGGTCTCCAGGTCTTCAGACTCCTGCTTCGATTTCTTTATTACTGTATCATGCCAAATATTTTGCTGCTTCCATATTTTGATTAGAACGAGAGGATACGTAAGGAGATAACTGACTTTACTGAACTCTTTTAAGATCTAAGGATTTGCTGTAAGACAAGGACGATCTTTCCTGGAGTAATAGCACATTAGATGTAGAATTACTTGGCCAGTTTTCTTTTCTTGTGCATGGTCGCCAAGCTGGATTAATAACGCTTTAGACATTGCGTGGCATCATATGTACACATAGTGGGTATAATGAATAATAGTGAAACCACAGTGCATAACTAAACTTCCACAAAAAGTTAGATTTTTCTGGTTTTGTTTCTTGGAACAGAGAAAGGCTAAGTGGACTTAATCAGTCCTGAGCATTTAACTGCTTGAAAACAGAATAAACTTAGTATCTGCTATGGTAACTAGAAATAGACCATTTTGGAGTTAATTATATGTAGTAGAAGTAAGTAATGTAATGATGTTTTGTGATAGCATGTGAAAAAGGTGCCAAGTTGAGCAATAGGGGTTAATGGCTCATTCATGACAACCTATATTCATGTTACTGCTCTTACATCTGAATATTCAAATGTCTATGAAGGAGTGAAGGTTTTAAAACTAAATTGAATAGGCTTTGATTTTTATTTTTTTTTAGTGGTGTAATTTTCATTTCCAAAGGTCAGGCTGAATTTTGTCTTCAGCAGTACTGAATGAAGAAATCTTGTTCTCAAGAATTACCTTGCCTTGAGTACAGAAATGGTTCTCCCTGCACCAGCGGCTGTCGCTGCGCCTGCCTGAGCATCTCTGTTTTCAGGGGAAAAACAGAAACAGCTGGACCACGGTTCCTGAACAGACAGTACTACAGACAGCTGGGGATACGCAGAAATTAGTTTCAAACCTTGATTCACACAGCTTCTGAGTTGGATCTCATGGGAATCTTACTCCTTTTTGAGTCAATATCCATCTAGTTACTTTTCTATAATGGGAATTCAGTCTCTTTCTGAAAAAGTGGTTGTTAGTAGTGTCAGGGAGTCAGCTCTTCGATGTCACATCTTGTCATGCTTTAATTGCCAGTGGATGTGCTGATCTTAGGACCTGCTTGACTGAGAATCAGAACGGGTGAGGTTGGATGGAACTTCTGAAGATCATTATGTTCAACCCTTCTGCTCAGGCAGGGCCACCTGCAGCCAGTTGCCCAGGCACTAGTGTGGGGCAGGGGGAGGAAAGGGGAAAAGGGGGGACTGGGGGGGTGGGTTAAAAAAAAAAAACAAAAAACAAAACAATTTGTTTTCTTCAAAAGTTTGGGGGAAGGTCCATCTCTTGTCTTTTATTTTGGTTCTTACAGGGAGCAGTCATAGCTATGTATAAATAACTGTCCTCAAATTTTATCTATTTTAGTGTTGTAGCGGCTGGCATCAAATAAAAAAAAATTAATAGGCTCTGGTTTCAGTTTAACACAGAGTATGTATCACATAGATTCATGTGAGTGAAGTTAACAGGATGTCGTCTATTGATAACAGATTTTTGCTCCCTTTCCCCAGCCTTCCAGCCCCCCCACCCCCCCACTCCCTTTCTTTTTTTCCCTGTGGGGGATTTTGAGGGTGGGAGAAGGTCTGGTGCTTTCACTGGGTGGTGATCCACTGTGTGTGTTTAACAGACACCAGCTGGATGACGGTAGCACTGCAAGCACAGGTTTGGGTTAAAGCTCACCGACCCGCACAGAGAATTGTAGATCTCACGTGCACATGACGGGAGAGGAAGCCTCGCAGCAACCTTTAGTGGGGGTGATGTGGCTTAGGAGTGATGCTGGAGCAGAGGAAACTTGGTGTGGGAGAAGGTGCACTGAAAAAATGTTCCCTGGAAGTGGCTCAGGCAGCGTGGCTTCTCTTCAGTCTTTAAGCTGTAAAAGTTGCTGAGCTAATGTAATTGCATTTTGGAGGGAAGGGGGCAGCTGGCATGGTGCAAGGGTGCTTGAGTTTGGCTGGTGATTTGTGTATGTTTTATACAGAAAGGTGTGTGCAGAAAGAGCTGCAAGGAAACATTGCAGATGGAAGACCAAAGCCTTACCAAAATGGTATAAATAGGTAAAAATCAGTAACAGAGTTTTCTTTTTTATTTTTTTTTTTTTCAGCCATGCAGTGGGCACAGGCTGTTGGGCTCATTTAGTCTAAAACCAGCCTGTGGATTTCCAAATATAGAACAAGATCTTTGAGACATAGCAGCATGGTTTTCTCACCCCTAGTTTGAATAGGGAATGATCACGGAAGCAACCTGTGGACTAGATTTGCTCAAGACAGAACATTGTTAATAAAATTTAGATGTATGTAAGAAAAGGTATACAGAGAGTTTGAAGAAATCCTATGGCACTTGGTGGAAGGGCATGTCTGGAGACGGCAGAGCTCTGGCTACAATGATACTGCCCTGAAAAGCCCTTTGTTGTCAGTGGCCTGTGCATGTTGAAGGTGAGCGTGGCCCATGCAAGGCTGCACTTCGTAACTCATCAGCTGTGCAGATTTTTAAGCTGCAGGATTTAGTTATGCTTGGAAGAGCAGAATATAAATTTGCTTGACTATAAATATAATACAGTGAGAGGCTGACATTTTAAAACTTAGAATGTATTGTAATGTGTAAGACATGGTTATTTTCTTGAACTCAAACAAGTCTCAGGTTCACATTTTTGTGTCAAGATCATGTGTGGTTTTACTGATTCGAAGTAACTCGGAAGCTATTCTTGACCAGTCCTGTGTTGCCATCTTTGCTCCCGGGAGTCTGGTTTCTCACATGTTCTGAAGGCAAGTCGATAAACCATCAGCAAGGAAAGGTGACTAGAGAAGACCGATTACCTGAACTGCTCTGTTTCTGCTGCCGTGAGAAGTGGTTGCCGTCCACTAGGTTACAATAGTCAGATTGTAGCCTCAGTGATGCAATTTAATTTGCAAGATTTGTTAGAGTTGTGCATTTGCCAGTAAAACACGGAAAAGCTGGCTTTAAATTTAGGCAAGCACATCTGGATGTAAATTTCTGAGATACTTCTCTTCCACTATGTGTCTTACTTTGTGATCCTTTTCAGTACGGCAAGTATTCCAAGTCCTTGGGGTTTTAGTCCCCTCCCAACTTTGTCTCTTTGTGTTTGCTGCATGTAGAGATACTGCAATGATATAAGTGTGCACTTTTGCTATGTGGGCTTGGCAGTTGCCACATGTAGAGACCTTAATTAGACACACATGCGTACACTTTGCTTGTGGTGGGGGTTGCGTGTGCGTGCGTGTATAGTTGTCTGTCAAATTTATTTTACTGCATTTAGAATTTTAAAGCAAATGGATAAACTTCTCTCTGGACAAGTTATATGTGTGTGGAGAGAATGTTTTCCAAAGGAGAACGTATAATTTTAAATCAGGTTCCTTTTTAGGTATTTGGGTTTGGGTGTTGGAAGAATGAGTGTAATGCTTCCAGACTGCCTTAAAAGTTTCTTGGAACATGTGTGAAGTACTTTCTAAGTCTATGTAGAAGTAAAGCATCTTAGTTAAAGTTTTCTGTTAAAAAAGAGAAAAAAACCCCAAAGCAACAGAACATTAGCATTTGAAGATAAACAGTTAAAATTTCAAACATAGATATTCTGTTTGTTTCACTTCCATAAAACAAAGTTTTGAATCACAATGTGTAACTTCTGCAAATGAAAAGCTCTGTTGTTTTGAGCAATCATGACTCCCAATCTGTAGCTGCTATTGAATTAATTTTTATACTCGTAATATTTAAAAGTGTAGATGTCTGTGTTCCTTCTTGTCATAGTACTGTATTTTCTGGTTTTTTACTGTAAACATTATATCTGTGGTATTCCAAGTAACATGTTCTTTAGGGTGAAAAAATGTTTAGGGCCATAACTCCTCTGGCAATAGCATGCAGTATTAGTTCCACGCTTTTAAACTCGGAGGCTTCAGTATCTGAATGACTTGGAAACTTCCAGTGGTTCCTTTGATACAGCTATCCCTTTCTTGAGAATTTCTTGTGGTTCAATAAGTAGAGGATTTTATTGCCGAGGCACCTCCCGGAACACTTTGCTTTTGTACATCAGCAGCTCCTTCACTGAATTTGCTTGCTGTCCGAGCGGTATACATGAGTAATTGTCATGGTCGTCTGTAGAGCAGCCTCTGAAAGGGCTTCCCACCCAGGCTGCAGTGAGCAGACCAGCCTCGTAAGCAGACTGTGAGGGAATTCATGCCTGAAAACATATGGTAAGTTAAAACAGCGAGGAGTGATGCGCGTCTGTCAGCGCCATCCCCGCTCCTGCTGGAGCAGGATGCTGTGGGAGCGGGATTGCTGCCGCTGCAGGGCTGGCGCCGGGCCACCGCCGCCGGAGGACCTCCCCAACCTCCACGCATCTTCTCCGTAAGGTTTAACTCAAGTGCCTCCCCAAGGTGGGCTGGCGTGCCATCCTCACCTCCACGCATCTTCTCTGTAAGTGTGTTAACTCAAGTTCACCTTTACTGCACGGTTGCTGTTTGTTGCGCCTTGATGTCCATGGTTGGCCGTTACTGCTCCGCTCTGTGGAAGGTTATATATAGTCAGTTCGTAGAATCCGTAACAGTCGCTCCCTTCAGCCTGGGAGAAGGCTGGTTCCTGGAACTGGGAAGTCTGCTTTGTAGACTCCAAAGTTAGGCCAAACGGCAGCACAGAGCAAGTCAGTTCAACAACCTCTGCCGTCAGAGGGGTCATACAGCTCAAAGAATGACTGTCCTGCTTCTGCTGAGAATCGCGGGCAGGTTTGTGCTTCCCTCTGAACAGCTGCTCAGCGCCACGTGTGGTGCCAGTGAAAAGAAATACTGGTCAGGGTCTGCTTCCTCCCAGTGAGGTGTTTGGATGAATTCTGCTGGCACAGCAGTGTGAGCTACGTTTCAAATCCTGCTGATTAAATCTTGCCTTGACAGGGGCAGCCCCGTATTGAGCCGTTCCTGAGCACGGGCTGAGCAGGAGCCCCCCAGTTCCGAACGCCCTCTCCCCCCACAGACCTGCCAGACAAGTCAATGGGCTGCAGTGTATGGCAAGGCAGTCCGGGTGCCAGCGCGTTACAGAAGTCTTGTACAGGGAGGAATTTTGTAGGTTTCTAACTGTTTTTGAAGAGATGTTTAAGCTTAAATTCATAAAAACTCTGTAATACTTGTAAGTCAATTTTTACCCTCGCCAACTGTGGTATAAAACTGTTACAAACTGTCAAAGTTTCACCTTTCGCTCCTCCTTTCCCTTCTGGAGCAGCTATCCGTCTTGGTGAAGCTGATTAGCTTTTGTCTGTGTCTATAAGGAAATGTTAGCGGAACTCTGCCTGTGTCCTGAGCGTGATCCGTCGGGATCTGTGTGTCCTTGCCTGACTGGAGTATTGTTCTAGGCATCAGACAGACAAATAACCGGTTGAGTCTTTATATATACAGTCAGTCACTTCCAAAAGGGCTGCTTCTGTTTTGCTTTTAAAATGAAGCATGTGCTTTGCTAAATCTAGTGTTTGAAACAAGTAAGAATTGCTGGAAATTGAGATGCCTATCGTACGACATGCACTGATAAAGACTGAGCTGTTAACTGAGAGTACTCAGGTGTGGGGCAAAGTGTGTAACAGTAAATGGCAATCAAAGTGAACTGAAGGTTTTTCCTATAATTAAGTTTCCATGTGTAAACATTGGTAAGAAGTTGCTACATGCTCTTACTTTAAGCCCAGGTAATCTTCTATACGCTTGCCCTGCTCTCAGATTTTTAGTACAAATGAATATGCGCATTTTGAGATTCCCACAAATTGTGGCTCTCGGTAGCCTGGGATCTTTGTGATCACCTAGAATACCAACAGATATTTGTACCTTGCAAAAGTAAGGATAAACTTCCTGGTACTGCATCAGTTTTGTTCTTAGGTTGCTGTCAGTGTGCGATACTACTAATCATGCATTTCTTCCTGGAATTAGTAAGTCATGTGATTTCATATATAATTACAGAACCGATTCAATGTAAACATTAAAGTGAAAAGGGATCACGGAATTGTAGAATTACAGAAGGGTTGTGGTTGGCAGGGACATCTTGAGGTCATCTGGTCTCCCCACCCTGCTCAAGCAGGGCCACCTGCAGCTGGTGGCCCAGGTCCATGGCCAGATGGCTTTTCAGTACCTCCAGGGATGGAGACTCCACCACCTCTCTGGGCAACCTGTGCCAGCGCTCGGTCACCCTCACAGGAAAAAGTGTTTCCTGATGTTTGGAGGGAACCTCTTGTGCTTTGCTTTGTGCCCATCCCCTCTGGTCCTGTCACTGGGCACCACTGAGAAGAGCCTGGCTCTGTCCTCTTTGCACCCTTCCTTTGGGTATTTTTTACACAAAGATCCCCCTGAGCCTTTTCTTCTCCAGGCTAAGTAATCCTAGATGGCTCACATGTGAAATGTTCAGATCTCTCAATCATCCCTGTGGCCCTTTGCTGGAATTTCTCCAGTGGCTCTGTCCCCGTCTTGTATGGGGGAGCCCAGGACAGGACCAGGTGTGGCCTCGCAGATGCTAAGTCGAGGGGAAGAATCACTTCCCTTGACCTGATGGTAACACTCCTCCTGATGCAGCACAGCATACCCTTAGCCCCCTTCACTGCAAGGGCACGTTCCTGGCTTGTGTTCAACTGGACGCCCACCCGGACCCCCAGGTCGTTTCCCGCAGAGCTGCCTTCCAGCGGGGGCCCCCAGCACGTGCCGCAGTGTGCGGGGAGTCCTGCCCCGCTGCAGGACCTGGCGCTGCTTTCAGAGCCTTGTTGATCTCGAGTACTGTTGTAGCCTAAAAAGGATCAGGCAGATGCTTCTGGGAGCATATTTAATGCTCATCTTGCAGTTGCAGTAGTGGAATTGGCTCTAGGACTCAGGTATGGGCCAAAGAATAGCTTTGTCTTGTGAGTTGCTTAGCCAAATGGTAGAAAACCCAAATACCAGCATCTGTCTGTTGGGTTTTGTTTTGGGTTTTGGATTTTTTTGAGATCCTTCAGCAGTACCAGATAAAGAAGTACAAGAAACAGAAGGTGCTCCAGCTGCCATACGATGCACTTCTTTACTACAGGCACCTGAAGCATAAGGAATTGTACAGTATGTTCTGAAATTCAGTTGTCGTGTTGCCTGAGCACGGGACTGGGTCTCTACCTGTGCTGATGGATTGCAGGAGGATATAATGTTTATTTTATTATAGTTGCCTTTGCTGTATACGGTCTGTATGCTAACAGCAGTGTCTGTACAGGTGCTGCGGGCATCCTTGCTGCTGCCGGTGCTGCTGACTGCCGAGGCGTGTCCTCCTGTGTCTCCCTCCTGTATGTACGCGTCTCCCTCCTGTATGTACGCGTCTCCCTCCTGTATGTACGCGTCTCCCTCCTGTATGTACGCGTCTCCCTCCTGTATGTACGCGTCTCCCTCCTGTATGTACGCGTCTCCCTCCTGTATGTACGCGTCTCCCTCCTGTATGTACGCGTCTCCCTCCTGTATGTACGCGTCTCCCTCCTGTATGTACGCGTCTCCCTCCTGTATGTACGCGTCTCCCTCCTGTATGTACGCGTCTCCCTCCTGTATGTACGCGTCTCCCTTCTGCTTCAGGCAGCACTTTGACATTTTCTTTTCCAACCGACTTTTCTCCACTGCTGAGTGTTGCTTCTGGAAGGGAAACTTCAAGATGCCTAAACAGTTAAAATTTTTATGGTTGGTTGATACTATTCTCCATGTTTATACGGTCATGGACAACTGTTACAGATTATTTTTACTAGTATTACTAGGAGGTTTATCATGAAGTATTCCATCATTGTAACATCAAAGGGGAGGATCAGTCTGGGAAATTAATATAGAATATGGAGCCTAAATGTGAAGAAGGAAAAGTTTTCTGATATTGCTGACAAATGTGGTACGTGCAGAGAAAGAATGCTTGCACTGTTTTCAGAGAAGTAAAGCTTCTCACATGTGTCATGACTGTTCTTTAATGTTTTACTGGCTATCTTCTAAGAAATGTATTTAAAGTATGTTTGTGTAGGAGGTTCTATTTTTGTCTGATCTGGCTTTTAGTTTGCTAGGCAAAGAAGTCTTAGTGTTGCACTTCTGTATCTGCTTACTGGTCACAAAAGGAATGAGTTTATGCTTTGAGGAGACAGTAAAAAAAATAATTCTTGAAAATAGTTATAAAGGCAAAGAAAAGATTTCTCATTTGGATTAACAGAAAAAACTAATCTAGTTAACTGCTAGAAATTGAAATGAACTGCTATAAAAAACCCCAAAGAATATAGTGTCTTGAATAAAAACCTGAATAACCTGCCTTTAACTTTACTACCAGATTAATTCTGAAACAGGCTATGTTGTAGTAAACATCGCCATCATAAACAAAAAGATTAGGCCTGTTTGTTAGACAGCATTTGCTTTCTTCATTCCCTGTCTTGCAAAAATTCAGAACTGGTTGTATTATAAGGATGAAGTTTTTAATTACTGACAGGTGGGTTTTTTTAAAATCACAATTAAAGTACGTTGAAATTTTATCATTTCCCGAAGAATGAATTGTAGCCGAAAGTGAGATGAACCTGACATCTTTCTATGTCTAATCTGGAGTGAAACCTAAACCCCAGTCCGAAGTGTGAAATGTTCAATACGGTACTGGAAGTAGGCAAAAGAGAAGCCCAGACCTTGGATTTGTTCCTGGGAGAAAATGATTACTACTGCTGCTGTAAACAATGGACTTGGTAATTTTAGGGAAAGCAACTGGGAAAAAAACATTGGGATTTCTTTGCATGCAGCGAGTAAATTAATGAATGAGCAAACTGCTGGGTGACGTTTCTAAGGGGCTCCCAGGACCAGACGGGATGACTAGAGCTGTGAGCTTTGAAATGTGTAATCAGGAAAGGGGAGGGGGGGCAAGTTATTGTGGGAAAGAAAATTATATCTATTAATGTAACTGTGTGAGGCACCCAAGAGATGTCACAATCATCTTAAAACATTGTGAAATAACCTAACTGTTACAGAAATAGTTTTGGATTCATCAGACATGCCACGTCATGGCAAAACCTGCTGTGACACAGAAAAACATTTCTGGGACCAGCCTGCAGTGCTGGTGACCCTGGCAGGGGTTCAGTTCACATCCCACCAACATACATGTCACGTTCCATGGAGTGGAAAATTCCTTTGCTCTCATAACTATCTTCAGGCTAAGTACAGGGTATGATTTTACAGCAAACATGGAAGATTTTGGGTGACATTCCTTACACTGTAAAACTATGTAAATAATACCAAAATATTTTTCAGAAAGGTGTTTAATGAATGATAATATTATACACTCTGTAATATATTTCCTGCGTGTTGAGGGAAGGCCATTAGCAAAGATATTTGTGATTCTAATTCCTGCTCGGTTTAGTGCTAAATTGAACATACAACCCAGTGTTCATGAAGTTGGAGGTGTACAGCTGCAAGGGAAATAAAGTTATTGCTAATAGAAACCACTGTCAGGAAAGGGTGGACTAGCTGCAGATCTTTGCTTTAATTGATGTTTCCTTGTTTTGTATTTTTTTGTATTTATAAAAAAATAAATGTCAGGGTTTTCTGGGATGTTTATGTATCAATTAAATGTAATTGACCTGCAGTAATTTTCAATGCAAACAAATGCATCATTATTTTATACTTTGGATGCGGGTGGTTTTCACAGTTAATTGCCAAGTGTTGCAGTAGCAAGGTTTCCTTGTTTTTTTTCTGTTGATAGATTATTATTCCTAGGAACTGTCACCAGTAGTCTGATGTTTTTACTGCCTTGTCTTATTTTAAAAAGGAGTAGAAACACTCAGCACTATGATGTGAAAAAACTTACTGAAACAGAGTATTACAGTTAATGCACAATAAAGTATTTTAAGAGTGATGATAGTATTGTGACTATTTTTTTCTCAATCTTTTATGCCTCAAAACTGGCAAATACATAGTGTCAGACAATGGATGGTGGATTTTCTGGCACTCAGTATATTCCTTCAGGAAGCCACATACGTAGTTGTAAAGTTGAAAATCCAATTTTATATTCAGTCTGTCTTCCTTCAGTCTCATGGTTGTATTTATTATTTGGAAGGAAAAAACCTGATTATTTCAAGCTCAAACTTTACAATGTATTCTTAGGAGTCCCCTTGTCCTGAAAAGCTTCCTTCTTAATTGAAGTCAGGCATTCCTTTTCTCAGTCAAATTATGGCTAAATAGTTAGAAACATCTCAAACTTACACATACAGGAAGCTTTCTAATGCTAGTAAAAAGTTCAGTGCTCTAGGTAGAAATTAATTCCTAGCTTATGGTATATTTTAAGAAGTTTGGGAAGTGGTTGGTTATGAAACAGTTTTATTTGCAAAAACCAAAATATACCAGAACCGATGCAGGCAAGGAACAAGTCCAGCCATGTGGAGATCCCATTGTTGTAAAGCAGTGATACTAGGGAGGAAGCAAGCATTGTCATAGTGAGTATGAGCTACCCGTGACCGTGACTTCTTACAGCCTGCACTTCTGCCTCTGCTCTGCCCGCGGCTCCAGCCTCCTGCCCTGGCAGGAACGAAGGTGAACCACGAGCCGATGGTCCCTTACATCGCGGCAGAACCAGTGACGTTCCAGTTCTTGCTGCTGCTTGGCAGGGTATTGCTACAGCAGCGTTAATCTGTGTTTAAGCAGCAGCAGTAGTCCTTGGGTAGCTTTACTTGAGTCACCAAAGTGAGTTTAATTAACGTAACTTGAATTAATTATTTCACAGACTTAATGAGATGAGTAGACTATTGACTTATATACTCTGTACAGTCTTTCATGTTTGATTTCTTATCTAATTTGGTTAAAATGGGAGCAAAGATCTTCAACTTGAAGTATTTTGCATAGGAAAAAAAAAGTAGACATTTTAAAGTAGTTTTAACCACTTAATCTTTCCTTGGAAGAACAACTGTTACTTGTAGAGACGCTACATCACTAGGAATTTCAAAGGCCTTAATATTTCTAAACATCCATTAGGACAAGTAATGCCAGTATTTGGAAATATTTATTTATACTGAATGAATAGTAAACAAAGAAAAACATGTTTGGCAATTATTCAGGCAGAAATCCCTAAAGCTCTGATGTCCTCTGGGTGCAAACTGTGAGCTCTGGATGTGCAGCCACAGCTGATTCCGAAGGTCCCTTTGGATCCTGTGTTTGCTATTTAGGCACACACAGGCGGCAGTGTGTGTATTAACGTCAAGTTTTAATTGTATCTAAAATAGTGCAACTTTTGTGGATGTTCATGTCTATAAAACTTTTCATAGGCACTCTGAAACTGAGGGTACAGCTAAATGTTCCCGTTGTTTGTTCAAGTAAGCGATCATCCTCAGGGCCCTGAAGGGTTATTTTTAAAAATTGGTATGCTTTGGGTACGATGATAGTTGCCTACGGAATGTATAGTGCCGTTTCTGATTACATGCTGTCTCCTGTTTCACAATTTAACTAATTAACCAGTATTTTGAAAGCAAAACTAAGTGATGGTCATTCGTGTGTTGAGAGGGGGTTTTGGTTTTTTTTTGTGATTGAAGTTGTGGACATCTCTGGCAGTGTAGTCAGACTTCTTGGTCATTGCACTGGAACGAAGAAGTAAACTTAGGGCAACAGTTTGACTGCTAGAAAAGATAACAGGCAGTTATCACGACAGAGGCACAGAGACAAAGAAAAGATTCAGGAAAGTTTTTCTCTCCAGATGGTACGGTGTCTGGAAAGTAATAACTAGTAACAAAATAAATGAAAACATTATTAAAAAAAATATTTCAAAATATTGGCACAGGGATAGGGAATGTCTTCTTACAAAGTGTTCAGACAAGAAGGATGTAATTAAACTCATCAGATGTTTTATCTCGCGTGCGTAACTTTTGCTCGGTGCCCTTCCTGCTGTGTATTATCTGCTATGTATTATCTGCTCATCTGTTTGCTCGGCCCATTCTGGCAGGCTGTGTAATCCTTCCTTGGGCGTGTGAGCAAGCCTTCCTCCCCCAGGGCTCCGTGAACTAATGCCATCGCTAACTGCTGCTTGGTTGCAAAATACAGCCCTTAATTTGTCACTTATAAATACTTTCCCTGCTTTTCTTTCCCCTTACTTGATGACTGTCAAGCTGCACGGCAGAGCAGCAAAAAATAACCATGGATTTACGTGGCTTTTTAATTAACTAGCTCCGATTCTGCTACTTTGCGCTTCAGCAAAGTGGAAGGATAATTATCCCTTTGAAGGGGAACTCTATGATACTTTGAACTTTTGGTGGTGTGTGTTTGGTTTTTTTTTTTAATATAAGGTCTGTGGTCATTACCATTGAATGAGAAATAACCTGGCAGCGCATTTGCCAGTGCAGCCAGTGCCTCTGTTGCACTGCGGCAGCAGCACCCTTAGTGCTCATCTCTACTGATGCTGCTGTAGAAGACAGAAGGGAGCACCTTGGGTGTCCTGCGGTCTGTTGTCCCCAGTGTTCGGTTTCAGGGTGGTGTGTGTACGGTGGGGTGGGCAGAACAGGGTCTGCGCTTGTTTTTGCAGCAGCTGTAGAGGAGGTGGGTACGTGGAGCAGAAGAGCTTCAGAGACGTTTCGGTCGTGGTCCTGCCTGGGGTTGGTGGGTTTCCTTGCCTTCAGATTTCATCGCTGCTTTGTGTTTGCACCCAAGCCAAGCCACAAAACCGTATCTGGGCGCTCTGCCCATTTCAGACTTTACCTTAATAATGTTAAATTTAAAGAAAATTTTGTAGATGCCAAACAGATTGCGCAAGTAGGATGGGAACATGAAAATATACGAAATGTGTTTTAAATACATGAAATCAGAAGTTAAAATTTTATCTAAAATGACAGGTAAAGTTATCAAGAACAGGCTTGGCTGTTACTGAGGAACCTGAAGCTGTTTAAGCAAGTCGTCGGGGAAGGATCTAAGTTACGTGAACGATACGCTGTGTTGGTATCCGACCAAGAGTAGTTCCATGTACTGAAGGGTCCCTGGCAAATGTGTGAGCACTTCTGCCACAGCAGAAACTGTTTGTATCAGGCTAACAACTGGGACACGGGGGAGAAGCTGATACAGAAAGTATCAGAACCTCACCTTCTCTTAAATTGCCACGTGAGTACCAGTGGTGTGGCCTGGTGCACACAGCAGGGCAGGTGTCTTTTCCTTTCCTAGCTGATGCTTTCTGACGGGTAGCAAAAGGACACGGACCCCAGGATTTCAGCCTCCATCTAGTTTTGTATCAGCCTTTCAGACTGCTTTGGGTAAACTGGCTTTGACATCCCGTGGCTGTTTCCCGTTTGGCAGATAGGGATCCTGGCAGGGCCACGTTTGTGAATTCCACAGAGGATTCTGGCAGAAAGCACTAGCTCTTCACAGCATGACTTTTCATTTGTTGAGGATGAGTATGGCATAGATAGCCACGGAACACAGAGCACACATCGTGCTAATGGGTTTTTATCTGGAGAATGTGACTTCCAGTTGGTTTGCTTGCACTGCGTAATTTACAAATGGCGATAAGTTTCTTTGTTAAAGCAGCTAAATGAGATGCATCTTTTTAGGGTTGGATGGAGCTTAAAAGGCCTTCATGGGCTTGCTTGTACAGATCACAAACAGCAACGCTTTAAAAATTCGGGTTTTGTATAGGAATGAGGACCTACAAAATATATATTTCTCTAAGTACTCCATCTCCTATTGCAAACTGAAAATGCATTGGGAATTGTGAGCTCCAGAGGTGAAACATCTGTTTACTAAAGCAAACCTAAGCAAAACTGCCTTCTGTATCATGTGGTGTAGCATAACCTCCTACTGCTTTGGCAGGATGATTCTGCCCCTGATGATTTCGTTCCTGTTAAGGGATGTAGAAATCATAAGGAGACTCATAAACTTTTCCCCGTGGTAAGCAAAGGGAGTAGAGTGAGACGGAGTGTTGAACCTTTCCATTTTGCTGGTTTGGTGTAGTTTCCAGACGGGAAGGGAAGACAGTGGGAAATGATACTTGGGTGGGGACTGTGCATTTTCAGTACCTCTCTTTCAGTGGCGAGATAAAACTTCCAAGCAGTTTTCCGTTTGTTATGTGGGCGGTTTGTTGGGTTTTTTTAATTGTTAAACTTCAAACCCAGTTGAAAAATTGCATCCCATCCAAAATTTTGTAACCATTAGTTCCATTAGTGTTCTTAATTGCTTTGTCTCCACACTCAGCCCTTTATGAAAAGTAAAAACAATAATTAAAAACTCCAACATAGTCACTACTTCGTGAAGATGAGCTCTAGAATTTTCCTGTTTGCTGGAGTCTCTTGTGTAAGACAAGTGCTAACACCTTCCTTACTCGGAGAGCAAATGATCTACTTCAAGACGCACTGATTATATGTACCTAGTGTTAGTGGAACTCCAGTCTTGATTTATGGAAGTTGAAAAGACAGCTAGGTATTCTTTGCTTCAGTTTTAATGATCCGGGGTGGTGGGTGGTGGTACAGTTTTCCAATACTTGATCGTTACAAAAGTGAATTATAGGTAAATACAGTGTTAGTGCAAGAGCCAGTGGGAAAACAGGAAAATAACCAAGATTTATTTTTTTTTTTTTCATCAGAATATAAGCAGAAAGAGATTTGCTTTCTGTGACTTGCTAACTCTTCAAAACCATTTCAAGCACAATACTGCTTTTGGCACCAAAGAAGCTTCTATACAGATCTGTGCATCACATGGCTTTAGACTGGCCAGTTAGCCCTTGTAAACCTTTCTTCTCCATTACTTCAGGTCGCTGTTTACGTACGTCCAAAGTGGTTTCTGCTTGCTGTTTTCGTTTGCCACTTTGCCTTGGCAGTGTTTCACATGCACTGGATGCAAAGCAGTTAAGTGCTAGATAACTGACTTTTCTTAGCTTTAAGAAAATGTATTCAATTTTTTCCCCAGAAAAGACCAAAAAAAAGAAAAGAAAGAAAAATAAAAAGACAAAAGCCCCAACTGTGCATTTCAACAACCTCTGTAAGGCAAAAGCACATCAGTGATCTTAAATAGAGAGGAAAAAGCCATGCCAAATATAGAATTTTATAGGAAAATCTCTTGTGCATGAAAAAGTAAGAGGCTTTTAAATGGAAAAAACCAGCACTGACTGGAGTGGCTCTAACTAAGCATGTGTCAAAATTTCCGTTAGATACCTCTGTTTTGAGAGGTTTTGCAACTTGGTAGTTCAATTGCAGGGGAAAACAGTTCGCTCATATTTTAGCTGAAAAAAAAGCTTAAAAGGAAAAACTTAATTTGGTGTTCCAATTCTTATATTGGGGGAAAAACCCCAAGCCCCAACACCAAAACCCCAAACTACCACCCTCACCCCCACCCCACCCCAAACCCAATACACAAAACCCAGCCACCCTCCCCCCAGACCTTTATTGCTGGTAAGAGCTGTGGTTGGGCTGATTCCCTGACCTCTCCTGAAATTCTTCTGGTGGAAGTTCAGGGCAGGAGGAGGAGAAGTGACAATCTGGCTGGAGAAAGGAGCCCTCGCTCTGCCCCGCTGGCTGTGGGGGGGGGGGGGGGGGGTCTCGCATGGGCCAGACTGGGTGGTGGGGCTCCTGGGGACCACCACGAGGAACCCACCCATCAGCATCAGCGCAGAGCTGGGTTACGAAACTGCATCTCAAAGTGTAATTATTCCATGAAATGATTTCCAGCGTGGCTTATGCAGAAAGCAAGCTGCGGGTAGATAGTCACATTCTGTTTTGAAACTTCAGTAGTACCACCTGATAAATCATGCCTGAAGGAGCCATTAGGAGGGGGTTGGGATGTTGTTCTGGTGGATTGGTGGAGTTTCTCCATGCAGAAACCTGGCCGTTCGTACGCTTGCTTTTCACGAAGGGTCTGTTGTTTCCTACCAGCTGGAATTCTGACCCTGTTGAACTGGACAGCAATAGCTATGTGTTCACGGGGGTGACTGGTTTTCAGTGTAGAAATGGCTGTTGATTTTAAAATAGGAAAATTTGGAGCAGGAAGTTCACAAGTAAGGCAAATCAACAGAGCTCTCACTTTTGGGAAGTTCTTTGGTTTTGTCGCTTTCAGAGGACAGATTTTCCTTGGGAGTTTCATTTGAGCAAAAATCTGATGTTAGCGATGTGAGAAGGTTCAGTTTAAGTAAAAAAAAAAAAAAATCTGCAATTTAAAATAGGAAGATGATCTTCTGGGGCTTTCTACCAAGTGATCTAAACAGATGTTCAATAGCAGAAGAATCAACAACTAATAATTCTTCATAAGGTTGTTTTTATCCTACAGGTAATCTTAGAGTATGTAGCATTGTCCCTTAATATTTGGGTTATCAGTTTGTTGTTGTTTTTTAATATTAGGATCAACCGTAAACAAAATCTACAACTTTGTAAGTATAGACAAAGGAGAAATTATTTCCTGCAAACTTACAGTTTTATATTTGACTACATATTACCACCTTCCCTGTAAAAACAGTGGGAGTGCTCGAAATTCAAGTGGACTTCATGAAGTTTGTCATTTCTCCCTTTTTAGGCTAGGAACTGTTCTGTCTTGATTTAGAGCAAAAATTGAATGCCATATAAATCCTAGAATATCTCAACCTTTATCAAAACCTGATGTTTTCCTTCTGGTTCTGATATTCTCATGCATAACATCTGATTACTTTAGATAAAAACCACAGATGTAATTGTATTTATAGTTCTGTATATTTGTGTCATAGTTACATTCTGAGATAATGCAGTGTTTTCAACAGATGCTGAAACGGCTTTGTGGTTTTGAGAGTGAATATTCAGGTTCTTACACTGTAAAATTTCTGGTACATTTTTTATTATAAAAGGTGTGTGCCAAATCGTTTCGTGCCCTTTCTTTAAAAACACAAGCTGCCCTTCCCTTACTCTTTCTTTCTTGCTTTCAGTTGCTGGAATTTGCAACTGAAATATTTTCTTCAACAAAAATGATGGGTTGAATCACCAGTAACTTTATTTTTTATAGGTTACCTCAGACATCTTTAGGCTTCCTTTTTGTTTAATGGGGTGCTTAGACCTGTTTGCTGAGGTTCACCGTTGTTGGTGAGCCTTCATTGTGTTCCTCAGTTAGATCCCTGGTGACCCGTTCTCCCTGGATGTCACATCCTTTCTACAACCCATGGCCATTTTTGTGCTTGTGAATAAACACTCTTTGTTAATTATTATTAATCATATAATTAATCATTCTGTGGTCCTTGGAAGTAACGGTGTGGTATGACGTGTGTGTCTAGAAGAACATGCCTTTCTCTCAGGATGGGAAGACCTGATGCATACGGGCTATGGGCACAGCCCTGCACTGGAGCCATCACCCCATCACCTGTGCGGTGCCTAGGTGTTGGGTGGCCGAGCGTGGTGTGGCTTAGCCAGAGGTGTGCCAAGGCACCCACGGGCAGGGTCTGCAGGCAGGAGCATCCGTCCCCTGGCCATGCTTTGTCTCCTAGTGCTGCAGCCAGTGTGGTCAGCCCTGTTGAACACTTGTGAAAATGTGTCTTCGTTGCTCTTTCCTAAGGTCCAGGGAGCAAATATTAGCCATGTATCCACTACAGGGCATAGCAAAACCTGTTCAAACTCTGCATTTTAACACCCTATTTAAAACAAATTCAGTCACTCTGTTGTGGCAAGTTGCAGCACAGAGGCTTATTAAGCCCTTAGTTAAGTTATTTAAATAATAAAAGTTTTGTGGAAGATGGAGCAAAGGCTGTCTGTGCTTTGGGGCTTAGCTGGAGCTGGTCCTGCTCCCCAGGCTGTGACCCTGCTTGTAGGCGGTGGAGGTGATGGAGCTGCAGCCCGATCCTGCCTTTCCTTTGAGGTGCTTCAGCAGCACAGAGCACGGGAATGACTTCTGCTTAGTGCTAGGGGGACGACTTTGCATTCCCAAGGGGGCAGAATGTGTGACCTGACACAAGGTACGTAAGGATATTGCTGGTGTCTGATTGCAACACGTCCTGCACCTAAGGAGTCTTAACTGCAATGGAGAACATGACAGGGAAGCGTGGCGCTGGGGACAGCACTCAAAGGAAATGTTTGAGCCCTGGAGTCTAAACGCAACATATGTCCAGTTCAGTTTTTTCAACAGTGTTGCAGAGGAAATGACCCACTGTCATCTTCTTCAGCCTCTTCAGGTTGCGTATATATATGTAGAGGGTACATACATGCACGCACCCTTAACACAGCTCCGCTGGGATATGTATATGTGTGTGTTTATGTATCTCAGTATCCTCTGATACCAAAAGGCGTGCAGGAAAACTAGTTTATCGGTTATGTAGATAGCTGGTACTTACCTCACTCCTACTCGTAGCTGAAAAATATGTTTCGAGTCAGCTGAATAAATGTTAAAATGAATGCAAGTAATCTACAGAAAATACCGAGGGGCAGAGGTGAGTGTAGTAGGCTGGGAAGATCATATAAAGTTAGAAAGAGAAGAAAACGTTATTTTTAATATAATGTGCTAATGTGACATTTACCACACAATTTACCACATAGAATCAGCATGCTGATTTTACGACATGGCTTGCGGGTAAATCCTGCCATATATCACGTACATTCTTGGTATTACAGTTTGTATGAATTTGGTAATAAAGGCTCGCCTCCTCCTGGGTATCGAAGGGTAACCAGCATCACAGTCGTTTGTTGTCGGCTGAGGAGGTTTATCTTGTCTCTGCACGGCCCCCCGGAGGGTGAGCGATGACACGGGGGGGCATGGTGCCCCCAGGGGTGTCCCGGAGCACCCATGCTGCTTGTGGTGGACTTCCAGGGAGTCGTGGCTCCCCCTGCGCCACCGGCCGGGACTTTGTCAGGTGTGGAGAGAACTAATCCCAGGAAACCCGTGTGACCGGTGAAGGATTGGATGAGGAATTCTTAAATTGAGGAAATGAAATATTTTGTGGGCAGAAGGGTTGGTACAGAGACCAACTAGATCCACGGACCATTCTCTGGCTGCCCTTCCTGGAGGGCTGTGCAGGGATCCACTGGATCTCTGCCGCTGACTCCTGCCGTCTGCCCAGCGGTCGTACACCTGAGCGAGGGTCTGCAGGGAGCCACCCACCTGGCATCAGAATCATCTCACACCTTGTTGTCTTTCCTGTCACCGTCTTTAGAGGGACCTTGTTACTCCGTCACTTGGTTATCATAGAAGCTAATAATTATAAAAGATCAGGCTTAGTAATTAGGATAAGGATTTATTACTTGCTGTCAGAAGACAGATATTAAAATGTGGAGAGAGACTTCTTGTCACTTTTTTCTCTGTTTTCAGTCCTGGCTGTGTAAGAGAGACATTGGGGCAGGATTTCTGTAGGTCCTGCTGGCTGCCGCAGGATGTAGCTGTTCATGGAAAGAGAATTTCTGGGATTTGTTTCGGGGGTGGGGGTGGGGGTAGCAGATGGAACTGGTGGAATGTCGGTGTGAGATAGTTGGCTCAGGTGCTTTATATGTGAGGTGTAAGCTCAGGTGGAGCCAGGGCACCTGCAAAGAAGTCCCTTGTTAGACAAAATCAGCGTTATAAACCTTGCCTGAGGTGGATGCATAATTAATCTCAGTAAGATTAGACACCACTGGATTAGGAATTGCTAACGGAATAACTAAAGTGACTTAACTCATGGCTACCGGGCACGCTCTTTTAGCACTGAAGTTGCTGAAAGTCTCTGTCCCTTGATGCTTGACCCGTCAGGCTCACAGCTCTTGTGGGTCCTGTTAAAATAGTAAGTGTCCCTTTGAGTTCTGGCTCTGGGAAGAAGCCTGGCTGTCTGATAAATGTGGACTGATTGCAATTTGACTAACGATTCAGTGACACTTATTGATGTTTGTAAGCTGTTACTGCAGCAAGTTGTACAGTGGTTTATCTCGGGTGCCTTTCGTTATTTCAGGGGTTTCCTGAATTTGTAGGTTGAAAGGGTTTTTTTAGTTGATGTGGAGAGAATAAATGGTGTCAACTGTAAGTCGCCTTTCATAATTTTTATAAAGGTCCCTTTGCAGTGATTTCCTTACAGATATTTGACCTAAATTTTTTTCAAATGGTCATTTTTTTGAGCAACAATCGTTACACTAGTTTTGTTTTAGCAGAGAAAGTTGGAGAGGAAGCAGAGCATTTTTTTTACTAAGTGGAAATATTTGCAGTTCTGTAGGTTTGTGAGATAGTATTCATCAGAAGTGTCTTAACAAGGCTGATATAAATAGAAGTTCTCTGATAATAATTCTTGAAATAAACTATAAATGTCTGTGATTTTTGTAATTTTTTTAATAGAGAGGCGTTTTTCAGTGACATTCCTAATGCCTGGGGAAAAGAATAATTTTAGCTGAAAGGAATTTAGAGTGGATTATGAGCTGCTTTTTCTTTTTCCTCTTTTTTTTTTTTTTTTTTGGGGTGGTGTTTGTGGTGGGTTTTTTTTTGTTGTTGTTGCAGGTTCTCAATGGGCGTTGCTCTATGAATTTTCATAAAGGAGCACATAGCTAGGTGGAATTTGGGCCATCTGAATATAGCAGCAGATTTACAGTGGGACGAACTTTGTTTTCAGCCAAGACTTGTTTACAGCAGCATCCATTGAGCGCTATGAATTGACTGTGAAATGACTCCAGTACAGCTTGCAAGCGGGCTTAAGTTTCCCCTGTGCACCAACGGGATGGATGTTTTTATTGAATGCTTCCAGGATCTCCCCCTCTAGCTCCCCACACACAGCCCTGGTGGTAAAAATAACTATCGTCAGTATTTAAACACGCGCTGGGGAGCGCTGTGTGCGGAAGCAGCGGTGTATGTGGCCATGGCGTTGCATGCGTTGGTGCTGAGCCGCGGGGAGCTGCACCGGTGCGCCGCTTGCAGTGGTACCAGCCGGGGTGGGTGATGCTCTGCACGTGGGGCGCTTAATTTGCGCAGGGGCCAGCGTGGAAGGCTGGGACCTCGCGTGTGGTGCTGGAGTGCCCAGCCTGCTGCAAGCCAGCTGTGACCTCCCCACACCTGTGCTGGAGGGATCCTCTGCAGCCTTCACGTTCTCCGCTCTGACAGATGGAGCTTCGTAGCTGGGGACTTGACTTTCTCCTGCAGGAGGAGCAGTCCCTCTCCTGACCCCATTCCAATCGCCTCATCTCCACCCCAGAGCACTGTTAAGCGAGCTGAGAGTGTAGATTCGCTGTGATTTATTTAGCTTTGCTCTTTCTTCCAAAGGGAGCTATGTTGTCCCAGTGGCGTTTTCCTTAAACATGCTATTAAAATCATGAAAAGTGAAGCTGGGGTAGTCTGTTCGGAATTAAAGACTTCGAAAACACTTATTTCCACAGTTGTGATTCTTTCAATAAATATTGCAACTTGAGACTGCTGCTTCACACCGGCTCAATTCAAAATTATTTACATTGTTCCTAACATATACTAAGGGCTTGATTTTGGAAATAAATAGTTTTCATGTTCTTCGGGAGCATTCTGTACAGCTAGTGTGAGGTCTTGATGAACTGCTGGGTGCTAGTGCATCGCTGCAGTTGTTACTCGGTCCTTGCAGCCAGGCTTTGGAAAGACTGGGAAATGGAAAAATCAAACGGAGCGTTATTCTTTGCACACTTGTACATTTGGACTGAAATAAATTTTTCGAATCTACTGAGGTCTTACCTCGCTATTGAAATCAAAACTTGTTGTGTCTTGTTAGTCATGTATCTTCTGTTACTAGCAAGTGAGCCTGTTGTGAATCATATGTTCGGTTAAGGTGACTAAACTTGGAGGAAAATGTGAACGATAAAGTGCTGAAGGAAGAATCAGAAATGTATATTTTCCACTTTGCATTTCTACCGTTTTATCCTTTTCTCATCTTTCAGCTTTCGTAGGATTTTATGGTATTCTCCTTCACTTGCCACCTTTTTAAAAAAGTATTTCTAGTGTCCTTCTCGACTCTTCCTCCTGCCCTCTTTCTCACCACACCTCCTCCAGATCTCTTTACCTTTTATCTAACATCACTGTTGGCAAAAGAAAAGTTTTTTTCTGGCTGGCTAATCTTTTAATATTCTGTACTTAAGCAGTGAGTCATGACATACTAGCCAGGCCTTTTAATCCTCAGGCTCTTTGGAGAAGTATTTGGGAATCTTATATGTTGGGGGCATTACAATGAAGTACAGTTCTTTCCCTTCCCAAACATTTGCTGTGGTCTGGTGGGATTTAGTGGTATGAGAGCACGAGTGCAGCGCGCTGGATGTTTCGTGTTTTGCTTCAGTCTTTTCCGTGGATGAGGGTTTTGTGAGGGCGCCGTATGTCAGGCTGTTTTATCTTCTGCATGAAAGAAGGGGCTCTCCCTTGTGGAGCTGTGGAATGTGGCTTGGTGGGTGGGAAGCAAGAAGCCCCAGGAAAACTATTTGGCCTTTGCCTCCTCTGCTCCCCCTTTCCTGGCTGTCTGTCACCTTCTTTCCTCTCTCTTCCCTGGGAGCTAGAGGGAAAATTTACTTTCAGCCATCAGGGAATAGGAGGAGCGAAGGAGTACTGTGGGACTGCTGGTGCGCACTGGGGCACGCTGGGGCACAGGGCCTCGCGTTTTCCTGGGAATCTGGGCAGGGACGGGGCAGGCTGCGCGGGGACGTGGGGCTCGAGTGCTCCCCACAACACGGCGGCCCTGCTGCTGCAGGCTGAGCTCGTGCTGAAGCTGCTCGCACGAGCTTTTTCAGCGTATAACTGTTGTGGGCAGCTGTAATAGTTCTTATTTTGGTAACGATTCTTTTCAGACAAGCCTCTTTAGCAGACAGAAGCTTTGTAATTTGTGGGGCTGTGCGATCAAGTGATAGCTGTCAATCAAAGCATCCATTACGGTAACTCAGGTATGACTTACAACGCCAATGTGGGATGAAGGCTGCTGGTATGGAAGCGGTTCCCAACACCAGGTACGCCACCCCAAGTCACCCTTCATCACGGGCATTTCTAACTGGGCCAAACCCCAGCAGGCCATCTGCCATGGTAGCTGCTCCTCTGAGCTTCCCGGAGGTGGAAGGAATGCACTTCTATTTTTATTTTTATTTTTATTCCTGTTTCCCTTCACTTCAGATCTAAGCAGTCCTTCCTATTATTCAGAATATAAAAGGGCGATTAAATACACGGTACACTTCAGGAAATAATGCTCCTTTCCTATCCCAAAATTGCTATCTGGAAACCAGAAGTGGGAATATGTTTTTGACTGTGAATATCTTAGCCTGGTGTTTCTTTAGAATATATGCTTTTTTAAATTTAGCTACAACTTTCAAGTAATTAGAGAAATTGCCATGTTGGGTCCACAGACTAAACCAAACCAAAGATAATATACACAATTTCATATAACCTCAATGAAAGTATTTTCAGGTGCTGAGAATTTGCCGGAATATGTAGTGCAGTGATTTGAAGATGATTCATGAAAAAAAGTGATTAAAACTTCCGGCTGGATTCCCTAGCATCCAGAGATTTTTTGGTTTTCTTGCTTTTTTGGTTTTGTTTCGTCTGAAGACGTGAATTCTATGTCTGCTGTTTCCTCTGTTCTTACTTGCCTTGGTAGCAAGAGCTGGAATGTTTCAGTGTTTGATAGAAGAATATTATTGTCTTTAGTTTTATGTTCCTGTTTCAAAGTAATTTGTTTTCAGAGGCTGGTTGATCATTCCAGGAATCCATAATCACAGCAAGTGTTTACTTTTGCGAAGTGAGCTGCATTGCTAGGCAAAACTGCACAAGTGTTTAGTCTCAGGGGAATAAAAATCGGGTGTGACTCTTAGAACCTTCATGCCTTAAAAAATATTTTTACTGGAAGGGATTTTAGTCTGTTTCCACTTGTGATTGTATTCATGTCTGTTGCTTAAATAGCTTGCATGTGATAAGATTTAGCAGTAAAACGTACAGATTTTCACATTGCCACTCAGAATTTTGATGTTTCCACTCCAGCTGTGGTATAGTAACCTTTTCTCATCCTCTTTGAACTCTTGCCTTCTATGAGCCTCTTGATCTAATTTTAGGAACGCTGTCTTACTTGGCTCTCACTATAAAAGTTGATTACCTTGGAAGACATCTGTGATGTGAGTTTGCCATCACCTCTCTTAACACTACTCACTTCTCCGGTGTCATCGAGTACCCTTCTAGGTTCTTGCTGCATCTGTCATTTTAAGGCACAGCAGAGCGCTCTGACCGTGGTGCTTCTCTGGATCTTCAGCCTGATGCAGCACTGCGCCATCACCTGCCCGTTCCTACTGCCAGGCTTTGCCGCACCAACCTCCTGGCGGAGCACACTTGGCCAACTTCAGATTTCCAATCCCCATTATGGGGATGAAAAAGAATTATTGTCAAGTTGTAGGATGCTTCCATTCACCAAGGTATCCAAAATTAAGTTACAAGTTACAAGCTCTTAAGAGTTTTGTGTAATCAAATTGTATGAGGAGTGAAGTAAGCAAACTTAGGAACATAGGGTACCATGTTCTTAAGTACCGTCTCTGAAGTTCTTAAGACAAACCCCTAACCTGAATCAGTATGGTCGTTCTTGTTTCCTGTGATGAGCGTAAGCAGATATCTAAGGAGGAATAAGTGGTGCAAACATGCATACATAATATAGTGTGCCCCCCTGGAAATCTCCAAGCCTTTGAGCGTTTGTAGCTCAGGGGTTTCCTGAGCCTGTTTGTGCTTTGTTACTCCAGTGACCTTCAGTGAAACCGCTCTTCCTGGTGTTTTTTCTAGTCTCCTCTCAAGCCTTTTTAAACTTCCTCCACAGTATCCTTAGGCAACAGCTTCTGTGGATCAGGGTTTTTTTGAACTTGATTCCCGTCAGCTTCGTTTACGGTTCTAGTTACTGTCAGTCCCCATCCATCCTCCTTACGCCACTCACAATTTGTAGACCTCTGTCAGATTTCCTCGGTGGTTACTCGTCCAAGGTGAGGAGTGCCAGCAACGCTCAGTTCCTCCTCGGTTTGAAGCCATTGCTTAACTTTGATAATCCTTGTTGTGTTTTGATGTATCTCTTACGTCTGGTTCTTACGTATCTGTTCTTACATGTCTGGTTTGGTAAGAGGTGACTTTGATTCTGTATGGTGGCATAATTACGTTTTCTGTTTTGTTCACTGTTCCTTTGCTAATAATTCATAGGATTTGATTTGTGTTTTTATTGCAATGAGCACTGAGCTGATACTGCCGTGGAGTTACCTGCCATAATCCCAAGTCTTGCTTCTGGCTGGCGATGCTGCGCTCAGAGCCTGCCCTTTTGTACATCAGGCCAAGGTTATATTTTCGGATACGTTCTTTTGCCTTCACATGTATTGAAGTTCACCTGCCACTGATGTTGCTCAGTCACTCTGCAGCTATTTGCACTTACCTGACAGCCTTATAGCCTTTGAATAGCTTTATGTCACCAGAGGCTTTGTCACCTTGCTGCTCGCTGCTCCCCCGTGCGCATGCTGAGCAGAGCAGGTCCCTGCACGACTCGGCTGGCACTTCCCTGCATTTGGAGCAGAAATCCCTATTGCCTACCCTCTGCTTCCAATCCCTATTGCCTACCCTCTGCTTCCAATCCCTATTGCCTACCCTCTGCTTCCAATCCCTATTGCCTACCCTCTGCTTCCAATCCCTATTGCCTACCCTCTGCTTCCAATCCCTATTGCCTACCCTCTGCTTCCACTTTTTTTAACCCAGTTATTTATTCATGCCACACCATCCCTCTTACACCATGGCTGTGTAGCTTTCTTTAAAACATTTGGTTGTCTCCCACACTGAAGCGTCCACCCATGAAGAGATCACGGGGGGGGGGGGGGGGGGGGGGGGGGGCGTGTTCAGAAATGTGGTTGCTGACATAGGATAAGCTTATTAACATTGGGGGGGGTGGGGGGGTGGAATATCTAGTAAGCAGGTCAGGGTATAAATTTCTTCCTTGGTTACTGTACTTTAGACCGAAAAAGAAAAACAGATTTTCACAAGGAACTTTTCAACTTGCTCATTTTGTTCTCCTCCCTTGCTTCTCATGGGAGATGAGGAGTGAAGAAGCAAAATGCTTTATTTTGATTTGTACAGGCAGCTTCTGTTCTGAAAGTTGACAGCAGTACTTCCTGAAGGTAAAGATTCTGCCTCCGTTTTCATGAAAAATACAGCTGTCTTGCCTAGCTATATCTCTGCATTTTTTTAGCACCTGCTTTTACTCAGTCCATATTACTGATGAAAATATTTCAGCCAGTTCTATTTTTTCTGGTTAGTCAGAAACCACACACCTTGCTATGAAGAGGAAATCTATCAGGCTTTTCCCAGCCTCTGTGCTATATTCCTTCTTGGTGCCAGGTTCTGACCTGGTCCCCAGGGGCTGTAAGCAGGTGTAGCATCATGAAACTGTTTCAGGTAACAATTTTTGAACCAAGATCTGATCTTTCTTTCCTAGCTGTTGGGTGCAGAGGCAGTTGCTAACACAGCCTGGCAGCACTCTATCTGCTTTCAAACAGCCCAGAGGCGCTGCCGACAGGCGAGAGGACAGAGGCTGGTGGCTTCGGGGTATGTGTGACAGTGAGCAGGGGGGTTTCGTGGTGTTTACTGCTTTTGGCCGGAGATGGTAACTTTCTCCATTGAATGAAAGTCACTTTACATCCTCTCAGTAAACAAACACAGTGATTATTCTAAGTCCCACATACAGTTTCAGTGCTTCGTGTAACTTATTTTATATGTTTCTGTGCCACGTGCATTGGTGCGAGGCTGCTTAGCTATCAACAGAGATTTTTGTTAACTGAATTTTGCAAACAAACTGCATCTCAGCACTAAGTAGTGTTTAAATCGTTTTCAGTGAACGATTTCAGGTGGATTTGATTAAAGCACATCTGAGGAAATGGGAATTTTTATTATATGTTTGATAGGAATTCAATAACTTTAGCTCTCAGAAGTACTTGAGATGTGGTTTGAAGGCTGATTATTTTATTTCAGTGGGTTATTTAGCTCTCACTTGGACTTCCATTTTGGTAAATATCATGTATTTTAGACCACATGAAAAGCAACCCTTAAAATGCTTTAATGACAACTCTTAGAATGCTTTAATGAGAGTGGCTGCCTACACCGAATCTTACTTCAGGGCTTACGGTAAAAATTCTTATTTTGACATACATGAAGGTCTGTGAAAAAATACACTTGTGCAGATGCAGAGTTGGAGAGTTCTGCTCATTTAACGATGATACTTTTAACAGGAAGGTACGTGGGATGAAGAGGGTCAGTCTTTGTAAAAAAAATGAACTTGGCTTTTAATGAAAGGCTCCTACCACTGCTACAGAGCAAAATGCACAGAAATAATGATGTACAAGAGGCTCAAAAAGTAAAATCCAAGAACTTCAGAAAAAGTCAAGTTCTAGGGCAAAATGCGCAACTCAGCATTGTCTCTTAACCAAGTCTCCGAAGCAGCTCAGCCAGGAAAATTCCCTTTTGGCTAGTCTCTTAGGAATGTTGGAACAGCTTGTTGACTTGCAATCTTGTTGGCTTGCACTCAGTGGAAATCATGTGTGACACAGCAGGTGATAAGCACCTCTGCAGGTTGTGGCACATTATTTTAAAATAATCTTTAAAAAAAAATAAAATACAGCAGTTTTGGTACTTCTCTACACTCCCAGTGCATGAAAGTGAATGCTAAAGCTTCTGTTCAGACCCCGATCTCTATCAGAAAGTCTGACCAGCAAAAATATTGTTACATTTCTTGCAACTCAAAAAAAAAAAAGAAAAAAAAAATTGAAAAGTTACGATCTCAAAAAAATTGCCAGAAATAATTTGTGTGTGTGTGACCATGGTTGGTCCACTTGGTATTTGTACATTGTGATAGGTTGTAAATACAGCATAAAATTGTCTTATTCCATGGGACTGGTGCCTGGGTGGCCTGAGTGCAAGGGGTAGATGTTCACTTAGCCAGCAACCACATAACACGCACATTTGTTCCTGATGTTTAATGCATCTCTTTATAGTTTATTTTTTTTCATACTGTTCAAATTCTTCTCTAAAAACGCTGGCACTTTCTCGTGGGCTTTCCTATGCTGCTGCACATCATCAGACCTTTTAAATCGAGTTTCGCTGAGTTCGATGTTGCCACCCATTCCTGCCCGTCTGCCTTCTCCGGCTTCTGCCTTCTGTGCCCTCGCATCAGCTTGTTCTTCTTTTCTGAGGTCATCGTGGGCTTCACCAAGAGAAATGGAAAAGGATTTTCTCACGCTGTCCCCTTTGGTGGGGAAGGCCCCGACTGAGGGATGAAGAGCGGTGCCCTCCAGCTGTGAGCTGGCCCAGGCTGGGTCCTTTGTTGCCTGAGAGCGTTTCAGGTTGGGTTTGCTCAGCCATGGGAGCCGAGAGCTTCGAGGTTTGTTTGAGGCCCCTTGGAGAGGGTTTACTTCAGTTTCATAATTTGGCCAAACTCATATCAATTTTCATGAGAGTATTGGGAGACACATGTGATCCAGAGACATTTCCTGTTAAGTACCCAAATCCAATTTTGATATTTGAGAATGATATATGTGAAAAAAAGATATATATGCATATTAGTTTGCCAAAGCTGCTTAACGTCAGCAAAAAGCATTGCCAGTCCTGCTCTCCAAAATGGTTAGATCGTGTTGCAGATCTTTTTCACAATCAGAGTGTGATGACAGTGTTAAGCCTGAAAAAAAAATTTAGATTAACTGTTTAACAATCAGAAAGATTTGTCTATGCAAGAAGCTATAGTATGCAGAACTCAATAGACTTTTATTTTGAAACTTAGTACTTTAACATGGCCTGTCGCTGAGGATGCTTATTTCTACCGAGTCTCTTTTGAATTTATTCCGCTTAGAAAACAGAGTAACAGCATGTTTTAAGGTGACATAATGGAGCCTGAATTGAAAATTCTGAAAGAACAAGCCTGCAGTACGTGTTCTGGACTGTTCTGTGTAAGAAAAGGGCACACCGCAACCTGAAAAAGCGAAGCGCTATCAGTGACTGCGGCTCGGAGGACGGGCAGACGCAGAGCCCCGTGCGCGGGGTGCTGTACGGCATGCCTGCTTCTGTCGGTGTCGGCAGCTCGGGCACTGAGCATCACGGCGCAGCGTGGCAGTGGGCTGGGTGGAGTGCAGCGCGGGGCGAAACCGCCTCCCCTCGCTCGTGCGTGGTTGCTGTTAACCAGATGAAGCATTTAGTCGCATCAGTACCTCCTGGGGGCCTCCTTGGCCTTTGGCTGTGGCAGGATTTGTGCCAAACACAGCCTTGTATCCCTTCCGGAGTGGCTTGAGTCGCTCCACGTACGACCGTGTCCCTTTTCACATGCAGCTTTGGCCCGGCAGGGATGTGCTTTCTCCATGGCATGGCTAATCGCCAAGCCAAGTCATCCTTGCCTGAGCGGTGAGGGCGATGCTTACATGGGGAATGTTAACACTTGTTGATGCTGTCGGTTATACTTCTAGTACGCAGGTAGGATGGATTGTAGGAGTGACCTTTGTAATGAAATTCAAGATGTTTACTGTCCTAATCAGGTACTAAAGAATTACAGTGGCCACACCTCTGCCTTTAACCAACTGCTTATTTTGGCCAAGTCGTCTTTTGTATATCCCTTCTGCTTGAAGAAAGCTTTGGAAGATGGTGAAAACATGCTGATTGCTTCTTCGTTGTTTCATATTAATACACTCACATTTGTTAAAAAAGTTTTACATATTTAGGCATTCAGTGACTGAATTCAACATTGCAAAAATGGGTTTTACTCGTGTTCCTGGGGCTTTCTGTGACAACCTCAGTTTTACTGACAGATACAAATACTTGGCTTTACCTTTAAGTCAGTGTTAGTTCACGTTGGACCTTGGTAGACAAAGACATCTACAGGAGGAGTACGGAGGAAGCAGAAGAGTGCTTAAATAACGTGTTGATACTGATGAGTGGAACCACAGTGCAAAAGCAACTGACTGTTAAAAAGTAGCAAATAAAACTAAAGCAGTGTCCAGCTCTCTTTTTTTTTTTTTTTTTTAAGAAACAAGTGTAATATCAGTTTAAGCATTGTAAATATGTTTTGCAAGGATGATATAGTAGTTCAATTAAAAGTTTCAGTAGTAAAATCAATAAACCTGTTAGCTCGTACTTTATGTTACTACTTATGTCATAGGATTGACTATCCTCTACGAAGTATTTGTATTTGTAAATATTCATGTTGGTTTTATTCTAGTTTCCTTCTGTGAGTAGCATCATCTAGAGGTTGTTTTTTTTATTGCCTCTGTCCTTTCACATAAGTAAATAGAGATAATAATTATTTCTGGGGCAAATTAGATCTTTAGCATGTCAGCACGTCTGTTTTCAGTTTTGACGACTCGCATTCTGTTTTTTGCAGACTGTATTTCCTTGTTACTTTAATTTCTGTGAACACTCTTTGGGTTTTATTTTCATGGATATATTTGTTACCTCGTATACCTGAGTACTAGTGAGAAAAGAGATTAAACTGCTTGAGGAGGACCTTGAGGCATTCATCCGTGCTGGGTAACTGTCCGTTGGACAAACTGGAAGTAGTCAAATTTTCAAAACATGGACTCTAAAGCCCAGCTGATGAGCTATTCATGGCTGCTGCTGTATAGAGTGTTTGTTTAGCAAAACCCAAATATAATCCTGGGACAGAACTTTGCTCAAGAGATGCTGGTAGGCACAATTTCATGCCAGTTCACAAAGGAAAGATCAGAGACAGCGAGTGGAGAGACTCATCGGTTTGTAGAGTCTGAGATGTGGAGAAACCCTGACCATCCTCCCTCCTCTGTATATTCCATTTTCTTTACTAAGCTATTATATATTATGTTCATTCTTTATTTTTGCATAATCGTGGCAGAAAATGCCTACTATAGAAAAAATGATAGCTGATACACAGTTTTAAAAGATGGAATGAAATTTTGAGTTCATCAGGCATTGCCTTCTGTTGTGATACTCTTATGGTCTTTAAAACATGAGAACGAAAGGAACCAGACTGCTGGTGGAAGCTGGTGTGTCAATGTAAAATGATTTTTAAGCGAAGGAAAAGATGGAGGAAAATTCAAGGTCACATTGTGACCAGCTTGCTTTGTTTTCCCAAACATCCTTGCCCAAATCTTTCCCAAAGTGCCAGTTTTCCCTTTGCTATCCATCGTGAATAGAGAGCTGTGTCAGCCTTGCACGGTGCTCCTTGTATCTGTCGGGAAGAGGCCGATGGAGCGCCAGGCACAGAAGGGTTCTGCTTTCCTCCTCAGGATAAGCTCAACTCCCCTGGGACTCAAGGAAAAGTAGTAGTTGCCTCCAGCAAGTTTCTTACAATTTTATTCTTGGTTTTCATGTTAGCATATGATGAATTTAATTACTGGCTGAACCTCACCATGTTTAAGGCAGTCTCTTTTTTTTTTTTTTTTTTTTTTTTTCTTTTATGTTTTTTTTTTCCTCATATTACAGATGAGGAATACTACAGCACAAAAAAATTAAGTTCTTTGCCTGCGTCCCTTCCATGAGTCAGCAACAGAAGTAGGAAATAGAGCTCACACTTTAGTCCCAGGAATATTTCATCCCAAGAATAAGCCCATATACTTTGGTCCCTGAACGATACCCTGTCCTTATATAGCTTTTAAAAATAATTATTGCACAGATCCAGAGTTGAGCTGGTTGCCAAATATGATGGTAGAGTCGTGGGTTGTTGGTTTTTTCCCCTCTGCAGGTGTGTTGCCGGGAACCTTTGGTTTCCTTCGCTTCCTCTCAAGTGTTGAAGATCTCTGTGGTTAAGACTGACTCTACTGTCCACCTGTGGGGGGTGGGTTTTTTATTGTTGTTGTTTTGTTGGGGGTTTTTTTTGGGGGGGACAGACGGACGGATTACTTTTTTGGGTTTTTTCGCCCTATGTTTGCTGTCTGTGAAAGGGCAAGTTCTGGAAGAGGAAGGGGGATAAACACGTCGGGGTTATACCGGGTTAGCAAGAGTAAACTGCTAGCAGCATAGATCGTTTCTGGTTACGTCGCTGTGCCTTCTGGAGATACTCAGAAATACACATTTCTTCAGAATATTTTTTTCTTTTTTTGTGTGATTTTTCCTGATCCTGGTGCATCCCTGTCTGTGCCACTTGTCCGTAGTTAATGGCAGAAGCATAACCTATCAAGGAGCTGTATGGGCAGCTGTGGCTTTCCTCATGGTGGCAAAATACAAATGGGAAATAATCTGGAAAGGACTTTTTTTCACAGAACGGAAGCCTAGGGCACAAAACGTAAATGCTGAACTCCTGCAGAGCAGGGTGGAAGAGCTCAGAAGGTGGGTCTCTGCTCCCCCTTTCTGTACCTGCGTCACAAGGCTCTGTTCTGTCCCTTCGAATTAGCAACACGTAGTGTGTAGGATCCCTGGGTTTTACTGCAGCTCCAGCATATGGGTCAGAAATCTGGTTTGAATATAACTAATTAAGTGAAATGAGCTCAGTACATATGCTTTGGATTTTGAAGCTTTAATATTTGGCGGGGGGGGGGGTGTGGGTGTGATTTTTAAAAGTTAGAGTAAACAATTCACCTTATGAAGGCGTTTCAAACTTTTTTATCTTGGTTCATAAGCAGTTATGACTTGCAGTTTTGCCGGCTAACAGGATGGTCTTTGTACAATTACTCTAAATAAGAATTGTAGAGGAATTATGTGTTTTTTAGTAATAGTTGGGTATACTTTTTTGTCAGAAATATCTGGAAAATATTCTTAGCTGCCAAACAGATTTTATTCTAGCTCTAAAGACTGTTTTCCTTTGCCAGGGGACTGAGTTATATATTATGAGCTTGGAAAGCCGATGTATTGTTTATTACAGAAGGTTGTTGTTTAATAAAGTATATCTATGTGGATGCAGAAAGATTAAACACTTACTAGATGCAATGAAGAAGGAAACCCAGCAACAACCTAATTCTGGAATGACATAACTGCAAAGATATACAGTGACTTCTTTCTACACTGCGTTTTTTTTCCTAGAAATATGTGTAGCTGTAAAATAAAAATAATTGTTGTTCGTGGGAGATGGTAATATAGAAGCATGAAAGCAGAAATGATATACAGATACAGTATATGAGTAGTTTTATACATTTTCGGGTTGTTGCATGAGACATAAGGACGTATTGCTAAGATGACTTTGTCTTGGTTATCGTCTGTGAAATCTGGTGATTATGAAGGGTCAGGGCACGGATGTATGCTTTGCATTGTGGATTTATGTATATGCTGGTTCTGCCCAGTGTATTTGGAGCTGTCTGAGTGTCTGACTCGGTTCATGCACGTCGGCAGGCAGTAGGTGCAGGACACAGGTGTTCTCCCACCTCATCCATCAGGCCAGTGGCAGGAGGGAAGCAGCGCCGCCCGATTCCCTGTCCACTTCTGTTTGCTAGACCATATCGCTTTCCGAAAAGCAAAATTAGCTTTCACAGAGTGATTACCAAGTTGACACAGCCAAAACTTATCTGTGTTGTTGCATGCTGGTCATGCTTCGCTTTCCTGTTTAATAGAACCAGGAGGGCAGGACAGCTGCCGCTGCTCTGGTTATGACTGGGATGTAATATTTCCATTAGTAAGCCCTCTTTTCAAATCACGTATGACTTGTGATATATGAACTCTTTGCAGTATTCCCTAACCTGACACACACACCCAGAGCTGAAGAGAAAATGCATTCAGAATATCTTCATTTATTTCAAAGTGAACAAACACAATTCTTATTTTCAGGCTTTACTGTCTGTATTTCAGAAAACTTGTTCATGAGGTATAACTCCAAAAGAGAGAATAATTCTGAAGTCAAGAAAATTCATCTTTCTGCTGATTAACCAAAAGATGTTTATGGATTCAATAGACCTTTACAAGTTCATACTAAAAGAAAATTCAATTTTTAATTTTTATATCGTAGGTGTTCTGGGGTTGGCTAAACCTTGTTGGTTCTTCAGTAGATCTGTCATGTACAAGCATGTCTGGCAACAAGTACTACTGAAAGCCTGGTACTTCAGAAATCAAGTTCTACAAGGGGTTTGACCTGCGTGGCATCAGTTTGAGTTGGTAAAAGGCAGTGGGGAAAAGCTAAGCATGAATCATAGGAAAAACATCAAGTAATAGGTGTTGAGTGTGTTGCAAGTAATATGGAAGAGACCGACACTATGTATGCACTATATATAATGCAGTTGATACGGCGTCATTTAGCGTTAAAACATTCTTAAATCTTACCGCAGTAGCTGTTGTATTGTGGAGAATGATCATTGCAGTTCAGTTTGCTGTAGAGAGGCAGTTTTGTTCGATTTTGGTTTCTGAAAGAGATTTTTCTCATCAGCATAAACCCCGTTCTCTCTCCAGAAACCAGGGAGGTGGTTGTGCTCTGACACAGCTGAGGAAAGACATCCCACCTCCAACCTGCTCCAGGTTGGCAGTGAAAGTGTGTTATTGCGTTAAACCCTGAAGGCTGGCTGCTGAGGCATTGAAACCGTTGTTTCTCAAGAATTCGGATAGCAGTTTTTGGAGGTGTAGCTCCAGTACAATCCCTTAAGATACCTCTCGCCTGCTGGAACCTAGTGACTCCAAGAGTCCCTCCAGGGCATGCATCTGCATAATTCATGTGCCACCGGGCTGCCAGTGCAGTTGCCTCTGCCACTACGATGGCTTCACTGGGACCAGGAGAAGAGCCTGTGTCACGGCCGGAGGTGCAGACCGAGCTGGTACCGATGGCCTTCTTTACTGTAAGGCTTCTGGTGGGAATGAGACCTAAAGGAGGTGGCTCAGATTGACCAGTTCTTTGGCTTCCATTAGGGTTATTCACCAAAATGCCAAAGCTGATGGTTTTACTTGTTGTTGTTGTTGTTTTTTCCCAAAAAAATAGGACTTGAATACCTCGTCTTATGCTTATGAATGGAAAACTTTTGACACTGCTCCATCTTTATATGGGGGGAGAAAAGGGAATCATTCTAACTTAGAAAGTGCAGCCACAGAGACCATCAAGTGGATGAGGTGATGCTGTGGGAAAGCCCTCCACAAGACAGCAAAAGTACGTGTGTGAAAATTCATAGACAGTCAGAAGAGTGAAATGCCCAGGTGGGGAGAATCACTGGCCCACCCTGATGGCATCGATACCGCTGCACCTCGTGTAATTCTTGAAAACCATTTCTGAAATCATTGAGCTTTGTATCTGTCTCAGTAAGTTACTGAGATCTGGTGTCACGTGAGCATGTCTAAGCAAAAATGGTGCAGTATGTGCTCTACAGTTCTACAGCAAAAATGTTTAAGTGAAAAGACATGATTTATCATGATCATTTGATACCAAAGAAGGAACCAAAGAAGGACTAGAGGTAATCACCTGGTACAGCAAGAATCAAAATTAATTAGGAAACAGAGCTACTGTATGCGTGTATATATTTATATTTATAAATATAGATAAACATACATATATATAAATGATGAAGAATTTGGCATTTTCTGTTGTGCATACATGCTGTCATGTATGTTCGGGCACAGGTAAGGTTCTAGCTGATTTCCAGTAGCTTTGCAGTCAGATAAAAAGAAGGTCTCTTAGTTTAGTATTAAAACATTTTCTTGTTTATAGACATACAATCCAAAAAATAATTTGACTTTTTTTCTGCATCCTAACCAACTTGTATAACAAAACAAAAGCGTATCGATGCACTTAGTGACTGGTACTGTCCAAAGAGGGAAGGAACAGGCTTTGCCATTCGGGTACGACCGTTTGGACGCATGTGTAGACTGGAAATTTACTGTCCAGTTCCTACCAGTTGTTGGTTCTGGTCACATACCGTGCAGCTCTACCTCACAGGCAGTGCACATGCCTGGACGGGTGCGTACCGACACACATGCTCCCCGCTGGCCGAGGTGCCCCAGGTGGCCCCGGTACGTGCCTTCAGCCCGTAGCCGTTCACTCCAAGGCGCAAGCCTGACGGACCCAGCCAGCTCCCTGGGTTAATGCGTACCTGCGAAGAGCCCTGCGGCACCGCACCTTGCTGACGTGGGCAGCTACGTGGTGTAGCGGGAAGGGAGCCCTGTTCAGGCTTGCACCAGATCGTGCTTCCATCTCGGTACGGACAGCTGCTGGCTGATCCCGGGTCTGGGGTGGCTTGCTCTGCATCGGCTTGAGTTCGGAGGAGGAAAATAATAAGGAACACGTGTGTGTAATTAAAGTACAAAGGAAATAGGAAGGGGGATAGCAAGCAACAAATCCAGAAAAGAAGGAACAGTTGGGCATCGTAATTATAGACATCTGATTATACTGGAGGAATTAAAGGGCTCTGAAAGAATTAGCCCTACAACCATTTGCAGTCTTGAGGGGAGGGAGGATGTATTCATCAGGTGTTCGTTTTAAATTACTTACCTTTTCTTTATTGTAGTTTTCTTGGTAGCAAAACCTGTAGTAAAATCTGCAACACAACTCCCACAGGGTACTCTATAAGTTGTTTGCAAATTTAATTGAAACAATTACTGCTTCAGTACTAAGCTGCATGCATTTTTTAGGAAGACCCCAGGAAATCTGTTCAGGTGGGGTTTGCACTGGATTTTTTTGGGTAGTTTTTTTTGAGATTTTGAGCATTCTGAAAAGCTATTTGGTATGCATGTATAAAAATCAGAGTCTTTTCATGTGGCTAGGGACTTATTCGTAAGTTTTCATTTATTTAAAATACTGTCTATACACAGTTATAAATTACATGATTGATATTAGTTTATTATGTTTTTCACTAAATTTTTGGAGGCACTATTAAGTAGTACCTGACATTGTGAAAGGTGAATGGTTTTGACACAGGATGCTTCCGACTCCTGAAAGTACTTTGTTAAAATACGTAAGAATACAAATTCTTCACCAGAAACTGCTCAGCCTCCTGGGTGGTCTCTATGTCACGTATCAGGTGGGAAAATACACCTTTTTCAAAGATCGTCTAAGGAATCTCCAGAAGGAAACTCTCATAGAAAGATTGCTTGACCCTTCTCTCTCTCCCCCCCACCATCTCCCACAGATTTTTCCATACAACGGAATTATTTGTGTTTAAGGATGCTGTGTTCTTTGTGTTACACTAAATGGGATTTCTGTGCCAAAACCCAAATAATTTTTGATTAATGAATTCAAGCCTGGAAAGCTCATGGAAGTGAGCTGATAGCAAAGCAGCTTGGTTTTTGTTTCTAACATGTCACTGAAAATGGAAAGCAAGTTGTAACTAGAGGGAAGGCATTTTAAATGAAAATAAGAAGTACCTGCAGTAAGGGAAAGCTGGAAAGTATAAAATTGTTGTAGGCAATGAATAAACCTAGTTCTGTGCTGTGTTTACCTTTCTAGAAACCTGTGATTGAAATAGGTTTGATGTCACATCTGAAACTGTATTTTGAGGTTTATTGTGTGGCTTTTGGTTAATTTTAAATATAATTAAAATGTTGGGTTTTTTTTAATCTATTAACTGTCTAATTAGTATAAATTCCTGTTTCTGCAGTGGTTAAATGAAATAGAAATACACAAGCTTAATGTTTATGGAGATCAGACATGTATCTGGAATATCCAGTTGAGAACCCAGATCTGTTCCATTTCTGAACAAATGATCTTATATTCCCCGAGACTTATAATAAATAGATCCTCAGAAGTGCATGGAAACACAAACTACCGATTTGTATTTCTTTGATGTGTTTTCAGTTGAAAGCTCAGTGTTTTTCTTGTGTCACGCAGTGATGATTACACAAATATGCAAGAGATACAAGATACTGAAAGATTGATTCAATTTATTCAATTTTGAGGATTTGATGTGATTATACTTTTCTTTCTATTATATCCACAGGAGAAACCTAACAAAGCTGTCCCTCATCTTCAGCCACATGCTAGCAGAAATCAAGGCTATTTTTCCAAATGGCCAATTCCAGGGTGATAACTTTCGTATCACCAAAGCCGATGCTGCAGATTTCTGGAGAAAATTCTTTGGAGATAAGTAAGTATTAACATTTTGTAAAAACCTTAATTCTTTCTAATCATAAGCATGAAGAAGAACGATATTTTCAAAGATCAGAATAATAGTTCTGAGTATGTGAATGGGCAATTTAAATGTAATTTCTTGTCCAAGTCTTTAGATTGGCTGAAATTGCTCAATTCATTATTAACAAACTTTGCAATGTTACAGTTTGCTCAAAGGATGAATAAAAATGACTGGGCAGTTCTATCAAGGGCACATAGACTCAATCATAAATTCAAGTTTATTGCACGAAGTTTATTGGTTCCATTCTGGGGTGAAGCTAGTATGTTGTTTTCATAATGTACATGGCAAATCATGTCTTTCATATTACATACATACTCTTAGGAACCTGATATTGCTGTCATGGACAGATTAAAGTTACCATCTTTAACTTTGTAACCACTACAATTTTTAGTGTTTTTTAAGTAATTAAAATAATGGGTTTATCCCTTATTACAGAAACTTCTTTTCTGTAGCTGTACTGCCTATAATGTAGTCACAGAGGACTAATGTTTTCTTCTGTTCAAGTTCTGTTATAGAAAGAGATGGAGTAACTGGAGATATGTCAGAAGGTTTAGTCAAAAGCAGGTGTTGGAGAAACATAGTGCGCGAGTCCTAAAATGAATGACAAGTGCAGACACGTGATGAAATCCTTATAGCAAATGCAGTATTGAAAATGTAAAAGTAGGGGTGTGTGTATGTGGTTTGTTTTTTTCTAGGAAACAATATCATTTACAATATAGATATAGGCTAATAGAAGATGCATAGATACTCACTTTCTCATATGGAATGTTTGTTAGTGTAACAGTGACATAAGAGGGAGGAGGCAAGACGTTTGTATATTTTACAGTACGATGAAGCAGTCATTATGGTCATCAAGGCTGGCATCATCTTGTGCCATGTAGGCCATAGCAAGTCACAGATAATTCCTGCAATGATCAGTTACATTTTCTGTGCAAAAGCAGCTCTTTAAGTATTTCCTTCTTTATTTAGAATACCAGCATAGTAGGTTGGCACTTTTGCAAATTAGCTGCGTTCAGTGTGAATTTACAACAGTTTCACTTCCTTTTTTTGGCTAGTCTAAACACACCTACTGCTAGCTTCCAGCTTTCTGCTTTCATTATAGTGTTAGCTGGTAATTTCACTATTCTAACAAATTTATTTCCCATGTAGATAATGTAGGAGTTTGATCAATTTGCTGCACCACTTTTCTTTTTGTTAGAGGAAAGGTATCTGACCATGTTTTGAGTTGTCCATTTCAATGTGAAGGTGATCTTTAAAATACCTACAAAAGTTCAAATAAAGTTATCTGAAGGGTTAATGTCCGTGGCATGTAGGGGTCTCTGTCAGATGAGGCTTTTAAAAAATGTCAAAAAAAGAAAAACAGGGGCTTTGAAAAAATGACTAATGATCACCTTATTTGCTGTTTCTGTTTTCCCTTCCTTTCCTTCTCCCCTTTGCTTAGCAGCACTCAGAATTTAAATCTCCTCGTGGTCCTGCTGTTGGGCTCTGTCCTTGAATGACCTTTACCAGCTGTCTTGATTGCAGATTGCATTTCTGTCATTGGGATTTACAGTTCTCATCTTCTGCTTTCTGTCGTTTCATCTTAACCAGTTTCATCAGCTTCCCCATTCACGGCGATGTTCCTCTCCGTGCTGCTCTGCTAACTTGTCCTCTCTCTGTGACACTCAAGCGCTTCCCTTCAGTTTTCCTTCCAACAGCCCTGCCAGGTGGCTTTGGGAGACGGCACAGTACGTAGGTACTTGAGGTCTTGGCAGTAGGCTACTGTAACATATTAATAGGATTTTATCAGAACAAGGTTGGTAAGAAGCATTTTTTGACTGCGTCAGTCCCTCTGAACAACTTGGCTCTACCCTTGTCTTGTTCACACTTGACTTCTCTTTCCTGACTCATCCCCTGGAGCGCTGCTTTCAAACCCTTCCCAGGGCCCCAGAGCTCTTGCCGTGCCTTTTTTTTTTTTATGCTTTGTGGGGTTTTTTTCCCCGCTTATGTAAATTTCTTCATAAAATGCAACTTTAAATATGAACTCTCAGTACTAACCCTCTGACTTCCTACACTCCTCCTGGTGTGCACTTGCTTAGGGGTTGGGCTTTGTTTTCTTGGGGTTTTGGGGGCTTGGTTTTTGTTTTTCTGGTTAAAGCATCTGTGCACCAGAAATGCCTAGGAATCAAGGCGGTCTTGGGACGTACAGTTCATTCCATATGTAACCTTGGTCATCTAGTATAGCCTGCAAGTTCTTAGAGTTCTGTCGTGTCCGGTGCTTTACTTTCAGCTGAGGTAAAGAATTGCTGTTATTAGTGTTCCCAGCTCTTTTCTAATAAGCTGAAACTGTTTTAGTTACCGGCCTTCTAAGCCGTGAACGGTTGATCTGTGCTTGGCAGCCTTGCCATTACCTTGGGTTTAGTTAATTGTGCTTAAGTAACTAAAACGTGTAACAGCATGTACGTCAAATAAATAGATGAGAAAAAGGCGTATTTGGCATTATGTTCAACCTCTTCGTTAAACAAAATGCCTGAAGCTTTTTAAACATTAATTATTTTCTAATCCATTTAGAAATACACGGCAGGTATGCCTGCGAGCCACATCTTTTACAATGGGCCTGTTAGGACAAATTGGTTGGCAAATACGCTGGTATCGCTTCCCTGGAAGCAGAATCTACATAAAGATTTGGGGTGTTGCAGTCAGCTGATGGAATCTGTTTTGCACTTGGCTGCCTGGAGATAATCCCCCGGGGCTGTGCGGCGGCTCTGGCCTGGGTGGGTGTGTGGTGCGGTGCGGGGAGCGGCGGTGTGGTGTGGTACGGCGTGGTACGGCGTGCTCCGGGCTGCCTTGGCATGCTCCAGGCTCCTCGGTGTTCCGCGGGCAAGCCTGTGCTCCTCGCTTGATGGTGCAAAGCAGCCCTCAGCCCTTGCTCTGAGGTCACTGAGTAACACTGCTCCAAGCTAGAGCGTAAATAAAAAGTAAGTTGTGCAGGATCTTGGCTTCTGATGGGTAAAGTGTAGCATGAGACATCATTCTGACACGTTGTTTGATCTGATTGGAAGGAGGGAATTGGAAGTATTAGGTCAATTGGTAATTTTTTTTTCAGCATAATAATATCATAAAAATAATCTTCCTGTCTCTAAGCATAATTAATTGGAAGCTTTTATATAATCCATTCTCTGCCTTGATTTCTTCTGGAAATGTTGTCATTTTTTTTCTTTTTTAATTTGAAATATTCTAAATGGCAAGAAAGCAGGTCAATAGCCATTTATGTTTTGAAGTCAACTCCTCGGCTTTCAGTTTTTGAAAATGTGACCCACACTTCCATTTACAAAAAGCAATATATTATAATTTACTGAGGAATAAAATCCAAGATACAATTTCCAAGAGTCCAGTTCATAGTTTAAAAAAAAACGTTAAAAATTTATAACTGACTTTTTTCACTGCTCTTCCCCAACAAATGGGGAACTTCTGATTTTGTTGATTATGTTTGTCTGTCATCACACTTGCTGCAAAATTGTGCAGCTGTAACTAGGCTTGTTCAGCCTGTTATTAATAAGCATCATAGGATGCATTCATTCTGCTTGCGTTTAAAGCTAGCCAGGTGTACGTTCACTTGACTTCATCCTTCACATAAATTGCTAGGCTGTTTTAGGTCTGATGATGACACATCTAGCCGCCCTTTGAATTTCTATAGAGAACACAGCAGCAGAACTCAGCAAGCAATTTAAAGGGCTGCATCAGAGGAAGGTGCTGAAATAACTTTGCACCTTCTTGGCCCTCAAATACCTCCTCAACTTCTGCCTTTCTGGCGCACCTCTATAAAAACTTCTAGATGTGTCAGTAGCGAGCGGGGCCTGGATGGGGGAGAACGCTGTGGTGCTTGTGAGGACAGCAGGTACGTGGGTAACGGGATCCACCAGCCCTCGCGTAGGCAGGGGGTGCAGAAGCAGGGAGTAGTCAGAGCCTTTACGGTTGTGGGGTTTCCCAGGATCGCATGTTTCCAAGGAGGAGGGGGAAGCTTGGAAGGGATACGATGTTTGGAAAGAGACGCTAATGTGGGGGGTAGGAATGTATAGGGAAGGCTGATAAATCAGAGTGAGAAATAATGAGATTTTGATTATCTGGGTGGAAGGAGAATGTGGGCGATAGCTGCGTGATGAAGGAAGAAATGGAAACAGTGATTTCTCTGCAACGGGAAAGAAGAATATTTATCCAGGTTAGGGGGTAGGTGAGGAGCTCGGCAGTGCCAAACAGAGGGCCCAGGATGGTTTCGATGCATTGACTTGGTCAAGGAAGCTGGCAGAGAAAAGCTGTCAGGGAGGTGAGGGAATAGGGAGAAGTTTGGATTTGCTTTGTGAAAACAAGTCAGGACTGGGTGAGAGTTTTCTGAAGGCTGAACGAGTGGAGCAGGCTTAGAACGGAGCTCTTCGGCTTATCCACAGGCTGCGAGGAGGAGGAGAGCCTCCTAAAGAAAATAAAGGAGCTGGCTGAAAAATGAACAAAGGAATAAATTGACACAAGCTTTATTTATACCATGGTCAAGGTCAAGATTTTAGGTAAAGTTCGGTATCAAGAAAGAGCTGGGTAGCGTCAGAAGCAGGAAAGCAGTGAAATTGAGAAGGTGTGATTTTTTTTAATTTGTACTGATTGCTAGAATGCAATTACTGGAGCAAGTGGTTTTAGTGGATTGAACCCATGGTTTACCACTGTAGTTGTGCTGGAGCAAGTGATAGTTAAACGTACAACGAAACGGTAATGTTAAATTGAACTGTGAAATTGTAAGGCATGCAATCAGCAGTTACATTCGCTTACAGATACTTCAGTAACCCCCAGTGGCTTGTAAATATGCATGTAAAACATAATCTGATAGCTTCTTCATTATCCACATTTTATCACTGTATAGTGCTTGATGTTAATTTTCCCCCGGTTCCTCGCTCACTTTAATAGCACCTTGCATCTTTTACAGGGTTTCTGTTCTGAGCAAAAATGGGCAAAATACCCCTGGCAGTGATCCTGAACTGAGCAGGAGAGTGGGCGAGGTGACCTAACAGATCTTTCCAGCCTCTGAATCTGAAAGCTGCAGTGAAGTCATGCAGGGTTTTGCAACTATTGAAATTTGTGATTTGTGGCACTCTCTGTGTTGCAGAATGAATCAGCAGTGAAATGTCAATGTTCTTAGATTTTCAGTTCTCCATAGTTCTGCCATTTATTTTAACTTTTAAGGTTTTATTCTTCATTGTGAAACCTTAAAAAATTGAAAGCATTTCTGTTAGTGTTGTCAGATAAATTGATTTCCCCCCACCTTTTAGTTTCTGAGGAATCAGAAATTCTTTGACTGCTAGGGTCAAGCACATTATTATTGTAATCTCTGATACTTCTTTTTCTTTTCTAGCCGAGGCCTGAAATGTATTTATTTTTAACTGGAATTTAGGGAAAAATGCAGGTATTGATTTCTCAGTATCACAGAATCATAGAATGGTTTGGGTCGGAAGGGACCTTAAAGCTCACCCAACCACCTGCCCTGGGCAGAGACCCCTTCCCCCAGCCCCGGCTGCTCCCAGCCCCGTCCAGCCTGGGCTTGGGCACTGCCAGGGATGGGGCACCCACAGCTGCTCCGGGCAGCCTGTGTCTCACCACCCTCACAGTAAAGAATTTCCTCCCAATATCTAATCTAAATCTCTCCTCTGTCAGCTTAAAGCCATCACCCCTTTCTTTATCACAACATGCCCTTCCAAAAAGCCCCTCCCCAGCTTTCCTGCCAGCCCCGTTGGGTGCTGGAAGCTGCTCTAAGGTCCCCCAGGAGCCTTCTCCAGGCTGAGCAACCCCAGCTCTCCCAGCCTGTCCCCACAGCAGGGGGGCTCCAGCCCCCTCAGCATCCTCGTGGCCTCCTCTGGACTCGCTCCAACAGGTCCGTGTCCTTTTATGTAGCAGTTAAGCAGGATATTTCAGATATTCTAAATTCTGAGTAGAAGTGGTTCTGCTGTGGTCAGTGCTTTTTGGTACAAGGTTGAACAGACATAGCCTCTGTGGCTCGGGTTCAGAGAAGCAGCAGTAAAACAAGCAGACCACAACGCAGGACTTGACAACGTTCAGCTGTCAGAGTGAGACCTCAGATAAGCTAGGTTTTAAAACCTTGTTGATCCCCTGAATTTATTACTTGATTGCCTTTTCTTGCTACTGATAGTGACGGAGAGCCCTACTGTTGCCTGAACACTGAAAAGACATGTACTGGAGCGGTGGTGCTGGCCCGGGGTGCTTCGGATCTCAGTGCCAACTGGGGGTAAAGGGAAGCCAAAGATGAAGGGAGATGAAAGAGGAAGAGGCAGTGATCTGAGTGCCACAGCCTTCATCACCATCCAGACAGGTGTTTTGTCAACAGGAACTCATAAAGAGAAGGAAGTAAACATGGGATGGGGCTTTTAGAGGCCAGTTCCTCCCTCAGCTCATCAGCGGGGAGACAGGCTTACTGGTACCCTTGCTTACACACTTGAGCTGGAGGCAGCAGGGACTGTTCCCTGGGTGCTAGCAGACATCTAACTCGGGCTTTTTCATGCAAATGCAAGATAAACAAGCTTGAACAAGAAGATAGATGATACTGTAGAGAAGAGCTAGTAAATGGAAAGTTGCAAGATAAGATTAGAGACCAAAAAAGGACAAATGTCTTCACAGCTAGTCCGGGTGGCTAAGAATAAGGTAATAATTGCATGTACAAGGGATGGAGAAAACTAAGTTTAGTTGGGACACGAGGCTGTGAGATAGGCGAAGAGAATCTCAGTGGACAGGCAGGAAGAGGCAGTGTTTGAAGTATAAAAGGACATGCAAAAGCATGGATGTGTTTTGGATTTGTGGTTAGAGATCAGAGCTGGAAATACATAGATAGAAGGCACGTCTCTTCGGGGACACTTCAGGAAATGCAGGCTTCCTGCGTCCCTTAAGGGAGTGCTGACTTGCTATCTCCAGCCATGCCCAGATACGTGGTTTTGGAAGCAGATGTTTTTGCTGGTATACTTACCCTGTTTCATGAGACTCCTTTTTTTCTCTCTGTTACCTTCTCTTTTCTCATGTTAGATTAATCTATATTTGTTCTGCATGATGTCACTATTTAATGATTGTACTGGCATGATACGGCAGGATTCCTGTTCTCCCTTAGGACTGAGCTTCTCAAGCTTTCTGTGTGTCAGTTGTTTGCTCTGCAGTTTAGAAGCAATGAAAACATGTGGCCTCTCGCTTAAAACCGAAGCAGCAGCCTTAAGAAAATGTTCTGCGTTCAGTGATGATAAACCAAAATCCACATTGCTCACTGCAGGCTTGCAAAGAATGTTGTTTCTGATCTGGGTCAGTATTTGCTTGAATATTTTTGTGTTTCCTCTGGGTACAGTAATTCCCTTGTTATGTTTTCTGGTAGCATTTGAGAGAGTCTCTTGCAGACAAAACTGTTCACTGTAAGTTACACAGGTATGTGTTTACCTTCCTACACATACTTGTGGTCTGCTGTGGCTCAAATGGGAGCAGTGTCACTTGACTCCAGAATAGCTGAGTCTTTCTAGTTCTCCTGAAGTGCTGTACTCTGCGCACTCAGAAAATATTTGCTTCCTCCAGGTTTCTTTTAATGTCTTTTGCTTTTTAATAATGCAGCAACGTTCAGGGGGTTTAAGAAAATCCTATGTACACATGATCAGGGCAGGAGGGAAGGGAGGACCTAAATTCCTCGAAAATCACATGCTGGTCACTAATCCTTCTCCTTTAGGCATATGGAGGTGGTGGGGGTGGTGTTTAAAACACTGTATTTGAGAGTATGGAGTGGCATGTCCTTTAAATGTGTGTCAATAATGGTAAAGAGATATCATCCTACGTAAAATATTTTTTTTAAAGCTTATACTTCAATCAGAATACTTTTGAATTCATCGTTCTCTAAATACGCTTATTAGTTTTAGTCTTGCAGAAGAAATGTGGAGAAGTAATGTCATTTTGAGAGCCTTGGCAGAGAAATGTTTTGCTTTAGGGTTTTTGACAGGGCTCTTAAATAAGAAGGCAACCCCAAGGTAAATGGCAAGCTACAGGTAGTTTTGATTTGAGAGAGAGAGAGAGATGTGTGCAGAAACCCTCCTCAGGGAAAGTTATTCATTCATTTGTTTCACTTTGTGCTTTCTTTGCTTTAATTAGTATGGACTTTTACTCTAATGATGAGGAAAGGCAGTACAGACATGTATGGATTAATAGTTTCCTAAAGGTTTGGCGAATAGGGATTAGGTTTTCCTTGGAAAAGATCCTCCATAACCCTTTTCCACTGTACAAGGTGTGCGTCTCAGCTTCCTTCATATTTTTGTTTCCATCTAAAATTATCTCTCCTGAAGATTTTGAGCTAATTGAAGGTCGTAATAAAGTAACATGTAGCACAGTAACAGTATGCACATGTAACATAGTCAGGTATGTTTGTATTACTTCCATGTCCTGTGTTTCCCCCCCAATGATATTGTAAAAGGAGCAACTGGTACCAAAGCCCTGGGTGTATCTGTGTATGATGCGTGTGTGGTGGAGCTCCTAACGCTGGGCATCAAACCCTTGAGGGCGGCAGAGCCACCCTGCAGTGCTGTCCTCTCATGGGAGGCGCTCCCCGGGACATTGTCCCTGCTGGAATCATGTGTGCTCCCCTACTGCAAGAGGTAGCTTACGGAGCTGCAATTAAACCCCTGAAATACGGAGGCACTGCACTTCCCCAGCCTAATTTTATAGAGAACTAATGTTACCAGGATGTCATGTTGTCTTTCTGGTGAGCTGTAGCAGAGGTGACTAACTCATCTCCTCCTAGACAAGTGTCCACAGGTCAGCCTAGTAGCACGAGGCATGTGCAGCCTCCCTCCAGCGCAGGGTATCATTACGGCGTGATGCAACAAATATTACAAGAACAAAGATCTCTGAAAATATTTATAGGAGATACCTTCTGTGGTTCAGGAGCAGAACACTGCAGGCAGGATTTCATTACATGCAGGATCCTATTTTTTCTTTCTATAAAGGCAATCTTTTTTTCGTGTTCAAATAGATATAGATGTATCTATATATCTATTTAAACAACAGTCTAAGCATGCTATTAACTAGGACAGTCCCAGTCTCTACTGTGGTTTGACTGGTCCTGTTCCCTTCCCACTGCCCCTCCCCAAGCAACTAAAATCACTATTTAGATTTGAATAATGAAAAGGTGGCCTCAAAAGCTGTATGTCCCCTAAACCAGAAGAAAACAACAGCGGTGAAATGTTAACTCAAACAGAAAGTTAACTCGCCAGCCAACTCTGAAAGGCTTTTTCACCCATTTGTGGCCGTGGGAAGCCACCTGCCTGGTCCCTCCGGGATCTCTGCCGGAGGAGGATGCTTCCCGGTGTGCCTGAGAGGTCCCAGATCTTGGTGCTGGAGGAGCAGGAGGAGGGATGCTGCAGAATCCTTCACCCTCTGAAGACTCTGCATCACCCTCGTTTTGAGTGAGTGCCTGCTGCCTGCAAGGCATCAGAAGAGTGCAGCGACGAGAGAGAGAGGTTGGAGGAGAAACGAACCCTGCCTGGTGCTGTTTCTAAGTGTTCGGGAATGATAGCTGTGTAAAAGCAGCTGCTGAGAAATAGGAGTGAATGTGTTTCAACAACCAGTTCTCACCTTACGAATATGGAAGGTAGAAGAACTATTCCACAGAGCTGCAGAAAACCAAATATCTACTCAATTTAGTGAATTTTAAATTAGGACCACCACTTTTTTGGACACTTCTTCCCAGAGAAGTCCCACAAAATAACTGTAATGTTGTTCCATTATCTATGCACTCATTTCCCATCACTTTGTTTCTGTCTTAGCCAAAGTACTAGCCAACAGATCTCTAAAACCACATTCTCCTGAAGACTTTTTGTTTGGTTGGTGGGGTTTTGGGGGTGTAGGGCATTAGTCAAGAGAGAGCGAGAGATCCTACTTATCAATCACATCTAATGAGTAAGTTTTCATGAGACTGTCTCAGGTGAGGCTTGAAAAAGCAGTTCTTACGGTGTAGTGTGACTATAATAATTCATGGTAGAGTGTTGGGTTTTATTTAAGGGTTATTGTCTTAACCCTTCAAAAAAAATACAGAACAACAAAACAAACAAAACCCTCAAACAACCCCTACCACCCCCCCAAAAAACCAAAACAAACAAACAAAAAAACCCCCCAAACTTTTCTAACCCCGTTTCAGTGTGATCGGGGTGTTATAGCCATTTAGGGTGGTTTACAAAGAGAATCAGAAAACATTTCAGAGCCACAGTTACAGGAACTAAATAAGCAGTAGGCACTTGAACTAAGACAACTTTAAGACCACAAAAGCGCTGATGTTTTCCAGCTTTGTTCTCTGAACTTAGTGCAATGTTTCATTCTCTCTCTACCATAATCAAATTTTGATGTGCATTCTTTCTTAAAAGGCATCTGATGTGGTATCTCTCTTCAGCTCTTTGTGGTTTCCTGTTTTTCATACGCAGATGAAAGTATCTGCTGAGATCTATTGAACTTCGCATTTTATCATTTATGACTTTCTCAATATAAGCCTCCAAGTAACAAGTAGATTTCTTTGCACTTACAAATCTAGCCAATGCCTGATACAGTAGAATTACAGGAGCGTGTCTTTAGTGTTGTACTTCAAATTCCTACTTGTTTCAATTTAGGTCAACTGCATAATATTTGTTTTGCAGGACCAACTTCATACAGCTGGTCTCCACACACACACACCCCCCCCCAGTACTGTACTAGCAAGTAGTAAACATTTCTGTATAAGAAAATAATTAGAAAACCTGGAATAAAATATTTTGACTCATAAAAAAATAAGGCAATATGATCTAGTAAAAATTGCAAGAAATATTGGTGAGTTTGAGACACGTGTCTTATAATTTTAACAGTTATTATCAAAATATTACTGTGAATGTGTGAGAACTTGTGAAGTCCTGAAAATAGTTACATATTAGTTATATTTTGGTTAATTAAAACATTTTTAAAATAGCATATAATCTGCTGTCAGTGTCAGGAGAAATTTTAAGAGAAGGTGTTAACGGTTGTGCAAAACTTGGGTGAGACCTTAATGGCATGACAAGAAGAACTGCTATTAATGAACAATTTATCATGGTTTTAAGAGCGATAAAATAGAGTACTTCCAAGGGATCAGCCTTGGGTTGATTCCGAATACAAGCACTTGGTTGGCAAAATAACTAACCTGCGGTTTCTCTGACTGTGCAAATAGAAACTGAATTTGGCAGAACATGGCTTTGTATTGGAGAGGGTAACTTTAATTTCCTTCTATTCTGATTTCCCACCTTTTCCCACATTCACTACTGTCTGCAAAGACTCCCTGTCCTGCAAGAATGTGTGAAGGTGAAGATCTGAGAAGATGTGTCTTCTCATACTCGTCTAACTGCCATGGGCTGTGTTGGACCAGTGTCAGCGGGATCTGGTCGATTGCTATCATATTACTTGACCGGCGTTTATGAGCTTTAGCTATAAAAAATGTCATCACAGCAGATATACTACATTAATGCTTATCATTCTGAGAAGGGAGGCTGTGAAGAAAGGGGTTCCTCGCCCAGCCCAGAGGCGGCCCTTTACGCTCCCCTTGGGAGGGTGTGAGGGCGCTTGCTACGCCTGCTTGGTAGGGTATTTCGGTTTCTGCAGTGTTCTTTTTGTTGTCCTCCTAAGGAAGCCTGAATATTTATAATTTTAAATTTTAAATAAATAAATGACACTTTGATTAACCATATTTAAAGGAAGGCAAACCATTCTTTCGTTTTCTTAAGCTGCTTTAAGAAAACTTGATTGTTGAGGGGTTTTTTTGGTTGTTTGTTTTTTGGTTGGTTTGGGATATTTTTGTCTGTAGAGAAACCAAATTAAGATTCCACTTCTTTCAAAGTCCATTTCTGGTGTCTAAATAAGGTATCAAATCTTAAGTATGTGGTTTTATTAAATTTATTACTTCTAACCCTCTCACAGAACTATAGTGCCATGGAAAGTGTTCAGGCAGTGCCTTCATGAAGTTCATCAGATAAGCTCTGGTTTGGAAGCCATGGCTCTTAAATCTACTATTGACCTGACCTGCAATGACTACATTTCAATTTTTGAGTTTGATATCTTCACTAGATTATTTCAGGTAAGAAAACTGTAGATGCTTGTGTGAATGAGTGAACCTTAGTGCCCTGAGGCAAGTACCTGTGGCTCAAGGAACCAGGTTATTTGGAAAAACTGAAAAAACTGAAACACTGCAATTCAGAAATGAATTGTGCATGGTTTTTTTAGTCCCTCAGAGATGTTCGGGCATCAGTACCATCTGAAAAACTGGAAACATCCAGCAACGCCTGCTACATTTCAGCACATGATTAGTGCAATCACAATATCTTTGTGTTTGCTGCTTAATTTACTTTTCACTATTCTTAAATGCATTCCTAGAACTGCAGGCCTTCAGGTACTTGCCTAAGTTTTACTTGTGTTTTTATTGTGCTTTTGAATGTGTATATACTTACTTGAAGTGTTTCTACAAACACATAAAGGAAGTTTCATATGACTGAGGTTTTTAGGCTAAATGTAGGCCAGACTTTTCTTGATGAATGTATTTTTGCCATTAATGCTCTGTTCTTTATTTACAATAAGGGACTGTCTTTGGGAATAGAGTTAATTATATTACTGTAAATAAGTAGTATTTATCTGGAATAAGCTTGTACATATGTTACATGCCTATGTTGACATTGTGTCCCTTCTACAGAATACTCTTGAATATTTTAGTCAATACAGAAGGCTGTGCTGGTTTGCATCCATATTAGATGTATTGACTCTGAATTTGTTACTTTGGGTATTTCTTTTGTATATAGGAACATTTAAGGTGTACAGACATTTATTTGATCACTTACTTTCTTTACCCTGTACAGTGACAAACTGGTGCCACAGCCTTGAGCTGCATTTCTTTACCCTGTACAGTGACAAACTGGTGCCACAGCCTTGAGCTGCACTGGGGGGGGGGGGGGGGGGGGGGGGGGGGGGGGGGGGGGTAGATTGGGTATGAGGAAAAAATTCTTCACTGGAGAAGGCTATCGAGCACTTAGGGGCACGGTTTCAAGGGAGACTTGGCAACGATAAGCTAACGGTTAGACTCGACCACCTTAAAGGTCTTTTTCAACCTAACTGATTCTATGATTGTGCTTTTTCCCGTTGGAGGTACGTTCAAAATACCAATTTTGTGTCAAAGCCTGGGCCGTGTGTTTGGTCTCTTTTCCATGATAATCTCTGTTTAGCTTTCTTGGGTTTGCTGCTATGGGAAAGTGTGCCATTACAAAATTGATACTAAGATTTGGCATGAGATGATTAAAGTTTTTAGTTTACGGAGTTTTGATTTTGATCATCTCCATTCTGAGTCAAAACTGTATCACAGTTGAAAATGTTACAGTGTAAGTGATCTGTATAACTTAACCACAGACACTGGTCACTTACTAAAATGTGCACAGGTCGTGGAGGTTTGAACAGAACTTTGGGGTTCTCTTTGCTGAAGTGATAAACTAGAGAATATAGATCACTGCATTATGCTGCTTTAGCAAAATCCCCCTGCCCTTTGTCCTTTGTGTGGAGCTCGATGGGATCAAGCATTCCTGTCCGAACGTTGCTGCCTTGGGACCAGTTTCTACTCTGCCAAAAGCTTCTCCCTTTTGCTCAGTGTTTGGCTAACGAATACGGTGTTCAGGTTAGTAACCGGGCACAATCTTGATCTCAGACTTGACTGTAAAATATCTGAGGCCTGTTGGCTGCAGCGTACATGCCTATGAAATGCATTTATTTAAAGTTTCTTTCTGTAGGATTTTTCCCCCTAAACATTTTGCTTACCAATAACAGCAGGGTTCGGGTTTGTGGTTTTGTTGTTGTTTTGTTTGTTTGGTTTTTTTAATCTGTACATCAAGTGTAAGATTAAATGAGAAGTCACTGATCTGAGAAGTAAGTTTGTTCCAACCCTATGTGGGCTCCTATAGATTGCATTAGTATCAGGACAGAAGCCTCAAATGAGATTTATTTTCCTTTTTCTGTGAGCTGATGAGTATCTATTTGCATTAGTTTCTTTGTGAGGCTGTAGCTGGTTTGATTCATTACAGAGCCTGGTGCTGGAGAAGGGGGATCAGCAGTACCGATATGGGTAAGGTGAGCAGGCTGGTTAGGATTAACTTTTAATTTAACTGAGAACAAGAAGGAGAATTTTTGCCGAACAGATTACCAGCGGGTGCGATAGCCGCATAACTGTTGAAGTGAACTCGCCCTGAACTCGCCCTGAGAACCTCTCCCAGAGGTTACATTTTACTTCTCTAGTTTTTAAATGGCTTCTGTAATGATGTGTGTGTACGCCCACGGAGAGAAAATCCCAATTGCTTAAGTAATCAAAGCACTGTTTTGCCAACTGCGGGTTGTGTTACAGATAAGCTACCTTTAAAGTGATGCAGAAAGCAAGACTAGTTTTTACGGAGATCCTGTGAAAGGGGAGTTGCTCCCCCTGCCTCCCCACGGCATGCAGGCACAGCTGTGGGTGCTGTGTTCCCTGGCCAGGGATGAAGTGAGCAGGGCAGAAGGTGTAGATGCTTGGAAGGAAGGGGACTCCATTCTGTCACTGGTAACATCTTCAGTTATCCTTTTATGCACAAATATTTCCATAGAAGAGAAAGTGTACAGATATTTTCCCATTTGACATTTCTGCTTTTGTAATTTATATAAATTTATATATATACACAAATGTGTGCGTGTATATATATATACATTGAAAACTCTGTGTTTGTGTGCACAAGGCAAGATATGAGTCCTTGCGCTTTGATTTTTTCGGTCATGCAGTCCCATCATTTTCTAGATTCAGCAGTAGTGTGACACTCTGTAGAGAGTCCAGGCATGTGGGGAAGACGTTGCCCACTGTCAACCTAGGAGCCTGACGGTTGTGATTAACCAAGGAATTTGCATGCTACTTGAATTTATTTCATAATGTACTGTAGCGAGCCTTTATATCCCGCAGTTCAACAAAACATCAAAGCACTGAGCGTTGGATCATCCTTTGATTTACGTGCATGCACTGGAGTGACACGGCAGGAGAAGGAACGTTGTGTTTTTGGGAGGGAAGCGTCAGTGTTGCTGTGGTGAAAGGGGAAGAGTCAACTCCCTCAAACTCCCTTTTTTCTCTGGAGCAACCACAGTGTTTCGTGTGGTGAAGCCTTCTGGCATCCACTGCTGGTGAGGGCGCAGAGGAGCTGGCAGGGTGCAGTGATGCGTTTAGGATTGTGATTTCTTTTTCCCCTTTTCTACAAATTTGAACATGTGAAGTTTCTTGTGGACTCTGTGCTGAAATGTGTCTGATTTGAAGAGGTAATAATTGTAAAACGGGTGTTCACCCATGTTTAAGCAGTGGTTAGGGTTTGCCTGGGAAATGAATCGTAACCTCAGGCAGCAGCGTTGGGATGCGCTGCCCAAGTATGTCACGCGGGCATTTGCCCCGTGCCTTGCCAGCCCTTGGAAGCCCTTGTCAAGGGGATTTGCAGGGCACACGAGAACACCAGCCTCTTCACTCCTGTTGCTTCACTTCACCTCCCTTGATCTTTTGACAAATACACACAAAAAAAAAATCTCCAAACCATTCAGAGGCAGGTTTTTGTGTCTCCGAATGCTGGCAATGAACACTTAATATATTTGTATGAATCCACTACTTCAGACCCATCCTTCATGTACAGAAAGGGCTGTCCTGTATCCTTCGCAGAGGTGGTGTATTGGGCGTGTGTCGCTGAGTTTTCGGGAACATTTGCTATTCAGGTCAGCAAGGACTGTGGTGAAGTACAGTCAATATATGTATTGTTTGCTGGTTGTAATACCATTATGCTAACTGAAGAAATCACGAAGTAGAGAATAAGAAAATAAATGACAGCTGAAATTAGTGGCTTTGTTAGGCTTCATTTGTTAATGTTACTTATCATTACCTATGGAAGTGCCCCAGGACCTCTCAAGAATAGGCTTAACTGTGTGTTGATTAAGCCATCATGGAGCCGTGCTCTCCAGGTTCTAACTAAACACGAAGTTTAATACATTAGCTACAAATAGGCGATTCTGTAAATTCAGGTTCTTCAGAATCTTTATCTAAAAATTTATACTTGATGTTCTTGGAGTAATCCCTTTGAAGGAAACCTGGGAGCGAATCAGGGTGTGTAGGATGGTCTTTTGTACTGTTTAGACCTTAACCACAAGTTCTTGTTTTTCAGCTGAAGCTAAACCACGGTAGGTCTCCCTGACAAATTGGCTTGAGTTTCATTAGAAACATGTAACTACCTGGCTGCATCTGTTTAATTGTTTGTCTTCGGTTTTCAGCCGTGGGGTTCAATCTTAAGGAATTGGAACTTCTTAGCTGTGACGCACCCTGGCTATATGGCATTCCTGACGTACGATGAAGTGAAGGCGAGGCTGCAGAAATACAGCACTAAGCCTGGGAGGTGAGAAGCTGCGCTGATCATTGCTTCCCAAATAAACTTGCTCTCTCAGAAGCTACATAATTTACTCTAGGTTCATACTTCTGTACTGTGTGATACTTAATGCTCACTGCAAAATGGAAGGAGTGAATCTTTGGCTTTTTCTTTTTGGTAACAGGGTGAATCAGAGCCGTAGTACATTTGGGGGTTTTATACTTGTGATTTTATTGGTATCAAAAGGTATTTTTAAAAACAGCTTTTACTACTAAAGCTCTGAACTCCACAGTCAAAAAACACTGACCTTTTACATTTTAAGACATAGGAATTTTGTAAACACGACCTGGTTTTTATGCCATAATTCTCCTACAGTGCTATGTAGCAAAAAAATACTGTATTATCACAAGAAAGTCTAAGTGAGTACAAATAAACAGGAAAAAAATTGAAATTACATTGCTTTTCCTTTCTTCTTCTGAATTAGGTACAATAAGCAATGTGTTCTGGAAGAGCATACTTGAAAATATAAATTGCTTTTCAAAATTTGCATTAAATTGCTGCTCAACAGTAAAGTAAAAGTAATCTTAACATTTTCCATGGTAGCACACCTAATTATGAATTTAGTCAGTGCTTATGTGTTCCTTTTATGTTCATACATTTTTTTCCTTTGCCAGTAATGATTGTGTATCCCATAATCTGCACCTGGAAAAGGAATCTGTCAGATTAAATATCATGGCATGTAGAGTTTTTTAATAATTTCTGTGTAGTGCTATGCATACTGAATTATTCAAAAGGAACTTTTACTGTTTGTGCCACTTCTGCTGTCCTGGAGGAACATCCCTGTCAGTTAGGAAGCTCTTTCCCCCTGATGTCTCCTTGTCTAACTTTGCTCTGGGGTCACATGTGTACGTAGGTAAAAGTATGTCATTTTGAAACTTGTTAGAGAAGTCTAGCAACAGTTATACCCGTATTCTGTACTTAGTTTCTTTTGATTTTTAGCAAACAATATGTTGTTAAGTTGCCTGCCTGGTCCAGTCCATATATACAAGAATCTGTTTTTTCCAGCAGAGTAACATTGAACTGCAGCAGTCGGATAACAAGGTTGATTTTGAGAGCGGTTGCTATACTTGCTGTTTTCTCTATTATTAATTCTGATTCTGTGATTCTAAAAAAGAAGTAATAGAGGAATTATCCAAAGCTGCCTCTATGTTCCATGTAAATAGAGAGTTAGTTTTAAGATAACTTTCTATTGCACACCAGAAAATTACTTTCTGAGTCACTTAGGTGAAATGCTGAGTGTGAAAGAGGAGATACGAAGTGAAATTGGTTCTTTAATCTAAAACATCCTGGAAATCACCAGATTCTGTTGAAATGAGTAGTTACTACTTCAGTGTAAGGTTGGCCCCACTGAAGGTTTTAAGAGCCATGCCAAACTTCAGGGACGCTAATATTTCTCATTTTAAACAGTTTGGAAGGAAATAAACTATAGATGTGTGATTAAGAAAAGCTGCTCTATAATACAAAATCGAGTTTGTGGTATTTCACTGTGGGATGCTTCTCTGAGTGAGGTTTTTGCATATGAGATGGTGTCTGACATGGAAAGGACCAGAGTTTGTAGAAAAACTAAACATGCCTGATACCGTTGCCTATAATTTTCCTTTTCCTCCTGCTGTGCTCCCTGCCTACCTCCTGTATGCTCCCAGCTATCACCTGCAGCACACAGAAGTATTTAAGTTTAAGTCCAGTTGGCTTGGTATTATCTAGTATTTTCTGAAGAAGTGATATTTCTTCTGTCCTGTGCACCACCTCGGGTGCCCACAGACTGGTGTTGCTAGTAAAGGGGGGTTTATTATTTGTCGTTCACATTTCTGTTGCATCTAAAGATGTTTTATGTTTCCCCTTCCATTCATTCAGGTTATTAGCCTTTATATGCACCCAAAATGTATGTTGTAGCTATGGACACTTGACAATACAATATGCTGTTCTTGAGCAAGTTTTTGGGCATGTCTAAATGTACATGTTGGGGCTGCCCACAGGGAGTGCGCAGCTTTGAGAACTAACAAGCAAGCAAATGAGAAGCTGGGGGTAGGGTGCTACTGGTACCTTATTTCTGCCCACGAGGAACTGGCAGCATAAAAGATGCAGGTTTATTTAAGGTTGTACAAAGAACACGTGGCAGAATTAGGCATCTGACCCAAATCTTCAGAGACCTGACGCAGTGCCTTTACCAGAGGCCATCCTTGCGCTCTGCGCTGGTTTCGCGGGACTGTGATTAACGGTGACTTTTTATTCATCCTGTCTTTCTCAAGCTACATTTTCAGGCTGAGTTGCACTCGGCTGGGACAGTGGGCCATCGGGTATGTGACCGGCGATGGGAACATATTGCAGACCATACCTCACAACAAGCCCCTCTTTCAAGCTCTGATTGATGGCAGCCGGGAAGGATTGTAAGTGCAAATTCCTACAGGCACCATATGTACAAAATCCCGATTTCCTTGTTCTTCTAATGCTTGGGTGGGTAGCTATTAAAGATCTTTAAAAAACAGAGAATCTGGGATGTGGTGTTAACATTCCTTTGGAGTTTAAGGACCATCCCTTTTATCCATTTGAAAAACACCTGTTTCCAGGTAATTCCATTAACCAAAATTAATGAAAGTTAACCAAAGCTATATCTCATAGCAGATAAATTCCAGGAGAAAATAAAACTGGGCAGCTGTGACATTGATTCCTCCCCACCCCACCTAGTAAAAGTCCCAAATGCACTTAAGCTTATTGAACAATTACTGCTGCCAGTTACTCATGGGTCTAACTCTGGACAATCATTTGAAAGCTATGTAATTGCTTTTTTATTTATTGTGCGGCCTGAACATTCTCCAGGTTCTAATAGTTTACTGACAAGATTTATAATTATAAGAGAATCTAAGTTTGTAGGGAGTAGTAGTACAGTTTTACTAGGCTGGCTAGTTTTGGTGTCAGAACCTTTTCACTGGGATAAGTGTTTTGATATATCCACATGATCATGATGGTGAGGGGGGGTAGAGGGAAAGGAAAATTGATTAATCCTCAAAAAAGGATTGAGAAACCCTTTACAATCTTGAAGTTTTTCTCCATCCTGCACAGTGCAGTAATTATTTTTTTCCCCAGGTATGATGATTTCATACATGTAGTAACAAGCACCCTTATAATGGTGGTGTTTCAGGCAAAAACTGAGCAAAAAAACCCTAGAGCTGAGAATATTTAGTGCAGAGTGAAGATTTTGTACCCTATGTAAATACAGTTTACTCACAGCGTGACAACATCCTGACTTTCAAGAAACTCTTTCCATGTTAGAGGTAACATAAATCTGAATATAGAACACCTTAGGGTCTTTAATGTCATTTAATCTATTATTCTTAATTTCCCACAGGATCGAAATGCCCCCGTTGGTTCTTGCTTAAAGTCTAGTCTGCATCTTCGTTTCTGGGTGTAGATTCTTGTCATAAATTACACAGATTTATGTATGTCGTAATATACACAGATATAATATTATGAGACATATATATAAAATTGCATATATCATAATACACAACGATACACACAAAAGTTCATAACTTTCTGTTCTGCTCCATTGCTTGCAGTAGCCTATAGAGTCACCGAGCGTGATGCTCGCAGTGGGGAGATCACTAGGAGCACAAGCAAGTATAAGCTCGCTGTGAAATGAAGATGTAAAATAATATTCTGTTGAGCTACCTCCAGAAGGTTATCTGCTAATCAAAGCTCAGATGCACTCCGGTGGTAGCTGTGCATGCGATATCAAAATCCTTCCTGGGCTTTTATAAATAGGCTTGAGCATGTGTCAGGATGGGCATGTAGCGTTCAGTTGCGCCCAGGAAATAAGTTGCCTGAGGAAAGACGGTGCATTTTAGTTAATGTCTACTGGAACTTACTCTGCCCCTTTGAAATTTCAGTGGTATTGTTCAGCTAATAAAGCTCAAGAAATGTGGGTATTTATAACAATCTTCTTGTGATGCAGCTATCTGTTCCCAGACGGGCGAAGTTATAATCCCGATTTGACAGGATTATGTGAACCCACGCCACACGATCACATAAAAGTCACACAGGTATGTTGCAGAATCTGTCAGCTGTGTCTTAATTTCCACTTCCCTCAGTATCTCATCTAGCAGTGATAATAAGTTTATATTAAAATGCGAGAAAGAAATTCATAGGAGTGAAAATATGTTGTTGATAGAAGGGCTTAGATGAAGAACAGGATAATAATCGTTTGAACTCTAGCACTGGTTGTGACGCAGATGGCATGGCTTGGAAAATTTTGTTTATTCTAAGCCTCTTCCAAGTGAGAAATGTTATTTCTAATAACAGTTATTAAAGATTTTTCTGATATTTATGTTACAGGTTTCTGTAGCTTGGTGTTTCCTTGCTAATAGCAGATGGGAATACAGAAATGAAATCAAGATCAAATGATAATTTTGAAGCCTGAATAGGAATGGTACCGTTCGTTCACAGGTCCAGGAGGAAAAGCGTAGTTCATATATCACAAAGATACCAGTTCCAGGGTCTCTCTCCTTTCTTCTTTGTCTATTGTGCAAATTAAAAGAAAGATCAGAGAAAAGCAACAGAAATAATTAAGCGCCTAAAGGGAGTCACTTTGCAAAGAAAATTAGAATATGTAGATGTGTTTGTCTTGTTAAGTGATGATGTGATAAACCAGTGTTGCAGGTGTTTGATACTCAAGTAACAGGAATTAGCCAGCACAGGACAAACGCTTGATTAAAAATGTAGCTGAAATGAAGGTTCAGGTATACTGTGTAGAGCATTTTTCCTGACAGAAGCATCTGGAAGTCTTGAAAGTCAAGAAGAGGCACCAGACCAGGTCCCAGCCATGCTGTTGCAGGTGGGCTCCCGTTTCTGCCGAGCAGAGTGGGTGACCCGAACCTGCGGCAGTTTTGGGCGCTCCATGCGCTCCATCCCCAGAGGTGCTGTAGAAGAGAAGTATCCGTTACCGTCACTGGTATTGTCAGGAATGCCGTTGTGAAAATACCTGTTTCCTAAGTAAGAGAATGACTAAAAACAATTACCTGAAGAAAGCCTTGAGCCCTTCCACCTCTCTGACTTCCCTCTTCCCCCTCCAGTCTTAAAATAGCAACGAGAGAGTAATGCAGAGGCGTTAGCTAATTGTGCTGCACGGAACACTTTTCTATCCCCGTATCCTTAACTTTTCCCCAAGGAAAGGAAAAGCAGCTTAGCCAGTCTGAGTGTTTACCTTGTTCCTCACAGACCAGTCGTGGTGTATTCTGAATTCGCTGACTGAACCCAGTTGCTTCTGAACTGGGAGCTGTGAGGGCACCCTTAGTGCTAGTGGTAATTCAATGGATTCTGAACTGTGTGAACGCTGCCTTAAATAATACGTAACTGCAGGAGTTTAAAGCTGTCACTAGAGCTGCTTGAACTAAGAAAAGATGGTGTAAAGTGGCTGCAGGGCTGGGCTGCTGCGGATGGAGTCTTTGCAAGAGCTCCACTGAAGATGCAGAAGCATCTTTAGTACGTACTGACCACAGCTGCAGATATGAGCTGTCTTTTTTCTTTTCTCTCAGGTTTAGCCTTCTCTCCCCTCCCTTTACTCACCAGTAGCTACTTACTTTCCTGTGCCCTGGATTCTACTTATTTTAAGCTTTGAAAACAAACAAAAAGCTTGATTTTGACACAAATGCATTTGATTCCTAGTTCCCCAACAATACCTAATTCTAGAAAACTATTCTGGACTCAAGTTTTATCTGTTACTTACTCCTCCTGAAGGTGTTTTTATACCTTTGTGTCAGTTCTGTAAGGACAGTAAGCCCGGGCTGCTGGGTGCGTGGCTCGCCGTGCCACCCTGGGGAGCGTTCTTGCCTTGACAAGGGTTGTTTGCTTCTGCTGACCATCCTGCCGCACTGCATCATCGCTGCGTCGAAAGCCCTCTTGCTTGTCAGTTTTCAACCCGGTAACCTCTGTTAGTCCCAAACTCATGCCTAGCAAGGGAAACGCCCATTTTTTTTCCCCCGCTCATCACTTAATTTCTCACTTAGAGCTGTGTTCTTTATCTTTCTCTTAACTGAGACCAGGATGTATGCCTTGTATAGCAGTTACACGTGAGAAGACTTTGGAAAAGCTAATAGGCACAGATATTTTAAGCTTTTTTGGTAGCAGCTATTGTAGTATATCATGGGCTTGAAGAAGCAAAAAAAAAAAGTAAGGTGTTTCAGTAATCTTAGTGTGGCTTTTAAATACATCAGTAGGAGTACTTACCTTCACTACTAAGTAAAGCCAGTTGGAAAAGCAGGAACTTGGAGGAAATGTTTGTTGCTACTGGTGCTTAAAGATATACCCTGTGTACAAATCTCAGTAAAGAAATAACCACTTCACTCTCTTTTGTTACAGGAGCAGTACGAATTGTACTGTGAAATGGGCTCCACTTTTCAGCTGTGTAAAATCTGTGCCGAGAATGACAAGGACGTGAAGATAGAGCCTTGTGGACACCTCATGTGTACGTCGTGTCTGACAGCGTGGCAGGTACTGTCGGAGCTCAGCTGGTGCGGAAGGGGGTGGGTTTCTCTGTTACATCCCTGTTTACAGTGCGGGTATATGTTTACTCCTCCAGTTACTTACAGTTACTCAGTAAGATGGTTCAGGGACATACATACATATTTAAAATTATAAACATTTTCATTTTTTGGACCAAGATCTGGGTCGGGAAGCTCCAAGAATCATTAAAATCTGACTTGTAGGCTTGCCGAGGCCACTTACTGACTGCTGCAAAGTGGCAGCTCTTCCCTGAGCGCAGGATCTATGCGGCTGGCGAAAGCTGGCGCCTGGTGCCCGGCCAGCCTGCCCGGGCGCTTCGTGGTGCCGTCAAAAGGCACGGAGGGGACAGCTGGGGGCTGGGAGCAGGTGACGGAGAAGGCAACGTTTTGTAAGGAGATGGGATGTCTTTGGGAGGAGGATTCAATCAGTTCTTCAAGTCATGAAACAGCCTGTGGAAAAGCACGCTTAGGATGCTTGTGCTTCATGTTAACAGCATGCAAAGCACTAGATGACCTAGCTTTACGTTGGGGTTGTTGGGGTGAGAGGTTGAATGGAGGGGAAACCCTGATCTCTCAATGTCATTTACAGAAGATTCTGAAACCCACACGAGACCCTCTGGTGACACAGGTTGGTGTGTTTTGTCCAGCTTGTTCATGGACATTCCCATCTGTGGGGGAGGGGGGGCTGGTGCCTTTAGTTCAGCGCAGGCCACAAGCATTTGGCTTAAGAATTAAAGGCAGAGGCCATTCCTCGTTACAGCTTCAGACTCTCCCCTGACGGGTGCTCCTGGGACTGCTCTGCCTCCTTCCCCTGCCCCTGTCCTTTTCTGTGGGGAGGAGTAAGGGCCATCGCGTTCGCATATGGTCCACCATTACGCACCAGTCCTTGGTTACAGGTGAGGCGAGAAGAGTAGAAAGAATCCATAACTCTAGTCCATTTTTGACCTGGGTTTAAATGAGTTAATTCGGTTAATGTGTTTTCATTGTCATATTTGAGATATGACATACAGGACTAAAGTTTTTTCTTTTCAGATTCCTAATTAAGAAATCATCACTGGCAGGACAACACGATTTATCAGAAGTATCATTTGAGTTTTTCTTCCCTTAGCAATAAAGCTTGCTGACAAGGGAGTGTTCTCAGTGTCTGACTTTGTGTTCTTCCTGAAATTTGAGTTTGCTGCTCCAAACACACATCTTTCAAATTGTCCGCAGATCAGAAATTCTGAGAAAATTCCATTTTAGACATACCTGAATAAGAATATTTGTCTCAGTACTAAGCAGCTGCTGAGCTGGAACAGTATTTCTCATCTCAGGAGTACCCTTCCTCTGTTCTTACCAGTTTCGTTCTGAATGACAAACATAGAGATGTAACTATGTTAAGCTTTCACTTAAAAAAAAATCTGAAATTCTGAGGTCTGTAGCTTTTTGGGCTTTTTTTGGTGGGTTTTTCTTTGCTTAGCTGAAAGGACTAAGCAAAAAGACTGAAATCTTTGTACCTTTGGTTGCTGGGTGTCTCACAGCATGGTAGCAGCATGTTCTAGTCTTGTGCCAGTGATGTGCTCCAGTTTTGGAGACTTCAGAAGCTAAGGTGGTCAGTGCTTTGGCCAGTGGTAGGGGTTCAGGAAGAGGACAACAGAGTATTGTAGGCTCAGAGAACTGGTGTGTTTGAAAGCATCAAGCTTCATCAGAACATTGCAACCAGCTGTAATCAGCCAGGTACATTTTGGACTTCATTACAATTTTAACTTTTGTATAATTAGCGAGGCAATGAGGAAATATTGCACCGTAACAGCATCAGCTGTTGCAAGCTCCTGGTGGGCTAGTGTCTAATTGGAAGCATAATGGCTCATTAGGTGTGCCTCAAGAGGTCCAAGACAGATGTTTTCACTAAGCAGAAAAAAAATGAGTAAGTAACATCAGACCTGCACAGAATGCTAAGGGTGGTTTGGAGTTGTTCACCTTTTTGGAGATCAGCCTCTCAAATAAGACTTACTTTAGCTGTGTCCTTTTTGTGTTATGCAACAGGAGTAAAATATCATTTTCTTCCACAGAAATCTGTTCTTGTCTAAAAATACGACACGTCTGGACTTGATTCTAAAATCATATGGGCATATATGCTGCACTGTGAGGTTCACAATAGCTATCCTCTCAGTGTTGTAAATAACCCTTCTGTGGGCATGGACAAACATGTATTCATACAGACATCTCGGATCTCTGCTTTAATTCCCCAGCTGGTACCATACAGTTGATTACAAGTGTCTGCTGTATATACACACCATATGTATATATACATATGTATATTGGTTCCCCAATATATTTTGGTGAACTTAGTGCTTCTGAAAAGAGAGGAAGGAAGCTGCTAGCGCAGAACTAGCTGATAACACAGATATGATAAGGCCTTGAAAATGAAGAGTTCTGTGCCTTGTCTGTAAGGCTGTTTTTAGAAAATGAAACTGTAAAGAGTTGCATGCGTAAGGGAGGATTTATGTTCTACAACAGTGACTACTTCAGTAGGTCCATATAATTTGCAGGCACTCTTAGACATAGTAAGTGATGTTTAGTAGTCCTTTGTAATTAGGATGCAAGGCTGCTAGAAGTAGGTTACATATAAAAATCCAGTACTAACCATGCAGATAGGTATGACTTGTCAGGAGACATCCTTTATAGATTTCTGCCCTTGGGATACGGTTCTTCTGCAGACTGTAAAATCATCTGTCAATTTAGTAAGACTGGCAAGTGTCAAGATAAAAATAATCCTGGAAAAAAATTTAAATCTTCTCCTTAGAAATCAAAAAGCTGTGCTTGCTTAATGGTATTTCAGGATAGGTAGGTTTAGAATTGATTTTGGGGTTTGTGTCATTTTAGCTTTCTGTCTACCTGACTGCAAATATGGCACAATGTGATTTCTCAATTCAGATTGAGTTATCTTGATCTCTCAAAAAGCTTCAGGGCTCTTTTGGGTACGGTTTTCCTTTTTTTTTTTTTTTTTAAAAATAAAAATAAAAATCAACTCTGCATTGTGTCTCTTGATGGAAAAAATTCTTTATAAGTGCTTGAAAGACTTCTCTCCAATTTTTTTTTTGGTTCATTACTAGCCTGAAATCTACTTTAAAGGCTTTTTGGTTACTTCTGACAAGGAAAAAAGTATTTCTGAAATTAGTAAAAGGAATGAAAATACGGCTACTTGAAAATCATTTAACACATTGTACTGCTTAGAAGTTAAAATTCAACTAATTCTTTTTTCTGATAACATGTGAAAATAGTTCCTTGTTTAGGTAATTTATTGAAAATATTGTGCAAGCCTCTGGTTTGTTACTTAAACATGTCAAAAAATTATTGTAGCTTTAGGTGTTGGATATGCATATTGCTGAATGATGGCAATATCTGGACTGTATATATGTTCTTTAGAGAATAACAGCTGCATACCCTGAAGCTCATCTGCATTTGCTAACTCAAAAAGAAGTGCTTTATATAATAAAATACATTATATCTACGCACCTCGCCTTCCTTCTTCTGAAGAAATAGAAAAAAATTTATTCTTAAAGGCAAGGTGTTGTCTCCTGACCTCTAATACTAAGACAATTACAATTTTGGTGCTTTGTAGAGGTACCGGTTGCATTTTTATTAGTTATTTTTAAGTGAAGCTTAATCTTTGTAAGAGAGAGAGCTCTAGAAGTGCAGTCATGTTACCATTTACTATAGTTCAATATCTGTGAACTTGTTCCTGTTCACTCCAGTCTGTCTTTACAAGCTCTTAGAGACCTGTTAAGGGCATTTTACTGCTTTTTAAATTACTTGTATTTTTAAGTTTTAAACTTTTATGTACTTTTTTGTCTTGCTGTAGGAATCCGATGGCCAAGGCTGTCCCTTCTGCCGCTGTGAAATCAAAGGAACTGAACCTATCATTGTGGATCCCTTTGATCCCAGGGATGAAAACTCCAGATGCTGCAGTATTATTGATAGCTTTAGTATGCCCATGTTGGACTTGGATGACGACGATGATAGAGAAGAGTCTTTAATGATGAATCGCTTGGCTTCAGTGCGAAAGGTAAATACTCAAGTACCGTACAACAGATAAAGCTGTGTGTTTGTAAATGAAGCTGCCAGTAATGTTAAACAACAAGAGGTTTCACTTCACGCTCTGCGTTCCAGCAACTCGCTGGACAGTTCTCTGGTTGAAAAAACAAAATCCGTCAATGTTGCAGCAGTAACACTGAAGTTGAATAGGAGAAAAAAAAACACATTTCCAGATTCTCAGCTGATATGAAGCGACTTAACTCTGTTTATAATGGAGGAAGCTTGAGTTTGCACAGCTGAGGCTTTTACCCAGATTACACTGCATGGAGAGTTCCCTGAATTTTTATTTGTAAGGAGCAAAAAAATTCATGTATGCAGAATATATTATTAGTTTTCTGCATGTATGTATATACATATGCACAGAATGTTTTAGGATTAAACTTGAATTTCTAAATATTATTAAATATTATTGCTTTGTAAAGGTGACTTGGAACCCAATTTGTATCGTACACAAGTAGCTTTTAATTATGTTTTATGTGAGTTGTCTATGACTTTTTACCCCTCTATTTTTAGTATTCAGTACTTTTAGTGGGAAAAATGTATCTGAGATTATTCATAGTGACTTTGTGTTTCAGGATGGTTCTTTGTCCTGAAACTATGTTAAATTCTGGTATTTTTCTTTGGTTGCAGGGGATTTTATTACTGATAAATAAGCACAATAGTTAACACAAGTTTATTTTATGTTGGTAGTTTTCACTATTGTATTTTAGCCTGGACTAGATGTTGTCATAGGCCACGCAACACTGAATTACAGTGCATTTTCTGTATTTTACCTTTTACTAAGGTCATCTAGATTGAATAGTTTCCTTGGAATTAATTCTGTAACATCTTACTCTTCCATTTCCTTATCACCGTATTTGTAAAAAAAAGTATGTTTCACTCTTGTATCTGAGGGTATCTGTCAGTTAATATACATACTTCTGATATCCTTCCTAACCTCTTAAGTCATATGAATCATTTTTGTGTTGTGCATGTAATAGAGCATGGCCCACTCCTGGGAACAGTTTATCCTTCCTCCCTGGACTGAAATTGCAGTCTGCAGCCTGACCTCTGTGAGATAGCCTGGAATTGATGGGCTTTTATAACACTATCACTTCCATGATAAGGCAAAAATGCATTATGCTTTTATCAAAAGAAGGAACAATAGGCTTTACTATAAGTAGTCTTGTTTTCAGTATCCACCGAGTGCTTGAGTGCTTTGCTGCTTGCTATTTTTATATCACTAATTTCATTGTTCGGTGAAAGAAACATAATTATCCCTGAAGTTTAGGAACAGCGTTTTCCACTGTCTGTTAACCTCTTGAAGTCCTTACTTGAAAATGTTGAGTTATCAGGCCATTTGGTGATTCTTACCTTCTGTTTTCTCCTTAAAATCGTTACCAGTGGTTGTACAGGGATGCTCTTAATCACCCCGCCAGTGTGGGACATGGCATTATTTATATGCAACTCCTTTTAGTACTGCCTTCATCAGCCATGTCCATTTCTTCTAATAATTTCTTTTTCCTGCAAAAGCATTTCTTCAGAGCCTGCTAGAAGAAATTCTTTTTTTCATCTACGACATTATGTAGGCTTTTTACTTGTTTTTGAATTTTTCCTTTGTTCCTTGTTAATGCTGTTAATGTGACCATGGTACTGCCTAATGGCTGACTGTTGTAGCCATTGGATTTGTTGAAGCAATAGAAGTTAGATGGCAAAGACAATAATTTAGTTCTTGCAGCTTACCTGCGGATACTGTGCTTACTGTGTAATCCCAGGGAACACATCTTTCAATTCTTATTTTATTGCAGGGTTTGTCTCATACTTTCTCAACATAAAGCTGCTAAATCCTTGAAAATCAAATGGGCTGATTTTGTCTCAAATCACCTGGCCAGACCATGTGGTATTACTGGGAATATCTGCTTTTGTGGCGTGCCTGGCTAGTAGTGAGCTGAGGCGGTAAACCTGCTGGAAGAGGAGAGTTCCAGAGGCGTGAAATCCTGATAAAAGTGACCGTGGAGCTTCACTGTGGGTTGCAGAACTGTTCAAATCAGTCCTTGTTGTCCTGAAAGACTTGTGAGAGGGGCACTGTTAGCACGTTTCTAAGCTGTTACTACCAGTTTGCACCGTCTTTGGGACCTGTATTGGATAGATATTCCTAATGCAATGAAAGCTGCAGCAAGCTCGTTGCAGAAGCACACACAGCGCAGTCAGGTTCGTCGCTGATTAAGGGGCCTGGGTGGGTTTTCAAGTGATCTCCTCTTGGCAAAATGAAAAGCTGAAAAACCCTTTCATGGAATTGTCACAGAAGACACAGATTTTTGTCACGTGCTGTACCTCTATGAATTATGAATGTAAGTTGGGTATCGGAAGAAGACCAGTTCTGCACTTTATCGCTCTGTCTCTGAAGCGTGCTCATTAACTGTAAGAGGTATCTGAATTAAGTCCCTGAGGAACCTCAGACTCGAAATTGCTTTAAGGAAAAGAATAGTCACGAAGCTACTTACTCATTCTTTAATGGAATGAGTAAATGGATACACTTTAAGAAAAGAGACTCACTCTTGCTAGGTAGGTGTTGTGTGTGAGTCAGCAGCAGCAGATCAGCTGCAACGGAGGCTTTAGCGAAACTCACTGCAATTAGTCTGTTTATCTGCCTCATCAAGCAGCTTATTCTTTTTCATTACTAATTTGTCTTTAGATACTTCTTTATGAAAGAAAGATGAAGAGTCGCGCCAAAGCCTCTGTTAATTGTCTCATCGCTGAGAAATTTCCAGTCCCATGGTATGAGATTAGCGACGGCAGTTACTGCCCGAAGCGATCCTTTTCTTGGCTCTATCCATTTGTGCTAGCCAAGCACAACATTATGAAAGGCACGTTTAAAAAAATGTGCAGATTACAGGCTCACGTAAATATTAAAAATGGCTTTTTCCATTTTTAAAGAGGGCATTTGAGTTCCTGGTAGACTGATTTTTCTTTATTTTTATTTATTGTTCCATAATGCTTAATATCCCATTATCCCAATGAATTATCTGTCACTTTACCTTGTATGAGACATTATGTGATACACTTTTAAAAAGACAGAAAGGAAATAATGAAAATGCATAGTGCAGGAGTTCTTGTTAAAGAGTAAGTAATATTGAATTCATAAGTGCTAAGGTAAAGTTTGATCCAAATAATACTACATGAAAATGTAGAGGAAGGCCTTAGCAGTATGCAAGACTAATGAGGTTTTCAATAGCTTAAGATGAATTAACATTCTCTAAAAGTACTTTCTTCTAACACTAGATGAAGTTACCTTGTCTGGGGAGTTACAATCTTCTCTGGAATTAATTTCCTAGCTGTCTGAATGCACCGAAGACTGACTTTGATTCTATTACTTTAAAATAGTTATAGGAAATTGTCAGACTGGGGGAGGCACTGTTTGTCATGAGTAGGCGTCTTCCAGCAGATGAGTTAGCTCAGGTTTAACAAATCATGGCAAAAGACGTTGGCTCTCAAAATATGGGAGGAGACTGTGTTTTTCACTACTCCTCCTCATTTCCAAATTATTAAATTGTCCTGGTAATGAAAAAAAGCATATATTATGTAGTAATAGTGTTTTTAATTCCATGATACAAAATACAGGAATATGTAAATAAACACTTCAAGTACATATCCAGGTATTCCCTTCATCTGTGCACTCTTAATTCATACATACCTGTCACTGCCTTCTTCATGGTACAGCTGGTTCGTGGGAATGCGTTAAAATCGTGCCCCACCACACAGGAGTCCTCAGCTGCTCGGTGGTTCGTACTGGAGCGGGGCAGGAGTGGTGGGCGGCAGCGTGCCCCCCGCCTGAAAGTGTGTTGCTGCCGCCCCGGGCAGCCTCTGCTCCCGCGCCCTCCGGCACACGTGTTTGCTTGGGTCAGCAAAGGGAAGATCAAATAAAGGACACACCTGATTGTGAAAAAAATGTTTACAGCTGTCAGCATAAGTGATGTAACTATATCCTCACACAGATTTTTGAGTCCAGATTGTACTGGTCTGTCTTGGTCAAAATTTATCCTAACAAGAAGTAACAAATGCATGAGTTACTCTTATTTGATTATAAATACAGAAACTTCAGGGAACTACTTGGAAATAGAAAATCCACTTCTGGTGTAGGTCTGTGTGGACCTTCCTAGATGTCTTGTTATGCAGTATCTCAGTTCCTGAGTCCACTCCCGCAGGACAGTAGCAATCAGGATAATATTCCTCCGTGAGTCACTTGTTAGGATTTGTGTCAAGTGTGCTTTTCAGATGTGCCTGTCGGGCAGAAAGGCGTTGGGAGCTAAACCTCTCCAACCGATAGCCTGGCTTAATACTTCCATCAGAAAAACCTTCATTAGAAACCGTAATGTCAAAAGCAGGCTTATTCTTGAATTCACAGCCACTAGGGGCAAACGGATACCAGTATATCCCAGTAATAAATACATCTGATTAAATAGCACACGTGTGGTCAGCTCCGCAGTACAGTACGGCTGCGAAGTCGGTGACAGCTGCTTCTCCCTCAGCAGCAGCCGTGCCAGCCAGATGCAGTCTGTGCTGCTACAAAGGCGTCTGTGTTCTTTTCCTTAATGACATCTTTATTGCTCAGGTCTGTTGCAGCAGGGCTCCTTTGTACGCCAAAGGTCTGTCTTCTGTCACTGCCAGTTCACTTGTACTGCTTTGTGTCTTGCCTGCTTTACTTTGTCACCGTGCTGCTCTCATTACTGCTTTATTTCCAGTGAAGAGAAGATACGCAGAAAACTCCAGTAGGTGACAAACAGAAAAATTTTAAATCTCCTTGTCCTTAGGGAGTCTGTCAGGAAGAGTAGGTGTTGTGTACATCTGTTGGTGCCCTGGTAGCCACATGAAATGCAACCATCTCGTTGGCCTAGCCGTCAGCAAACATCAAATGATGCAGTTGGAGAGGTTGGATGGGGGCTGACAGGAAAAATATGGGATTTTTTTATATGATGGGAATACGCTGGAACCCTGATACAGAATGCTGAAGAAAACCGGTGTGTTGCTGCAGAGTATTTTGCTTTGGTTTATTTTTAATATCAGTAAACAAGGACTCATAGTCCCAGCAAAGCATTTTCTCTTTGCTAAGCACCAAGTGGTGATATGGATTAGGCTTCCCTGTAGGGGGAGAAACTGATAGTGCTTGCAGCCATCCTACGCCCCCTCCCCCTCCCACGCCTTCAAGTTATTCTTTAACCTGTTGGTCATCATCAGTTCCCTTCGGAAATCTCTGGGGCCACAGCGCGTTGTGGGAGTGTTGTGGCTGTAGGCAGTAGTAGTGCAGGGGACTGAAAGATGATTTTTCTACTTTGAAACAAAGCGCTGATGTAAGCTTTAATGGAAGCCCTTTCACACCCTTGCTGCTTCTTTCCATTTCATTTTGGCAGTTATGATTTACCATCCATGGAATATGGTGGGTAGAGATAGCTAAATAACAGATACATGTGGAACCAGAAGTTAATCGCATAAATTAAATCTCTTGCTTCAGCAGGGTTAAAAAATATCACGTTTTAAGACTCTTGAACTTCTAAATGAATCTTAATATTTTTCTAGGTTTTTTGTTACTGCCTACTACATATTAGGCGTGTTTTTCAACCACTTGTTTCCGCAAATCTGAAAATCCATCCCCACTGGGTTTTAGATGTGAATATTCCCATGATTTCTGTCTCTGCTGGAGCTGGACTGTTGTTATGTTGCTGTAAGAGAAAAGTCTGACACAAATGGCACCAGTGGGCTGACGGAGGGATGAGCTTATCATTTTGATGATTCTTTAGAGCACAGCTGTGTTAGAGGAGGCTGCTGTATAGGAATAGTGTCAGGTTGCGCTCTGAGGAAGTTGCATTAATTATTTCCACAGCAATTAGAACATCTTAAATTCCAAACAAATGTTTCCTGTCCAGTCCTCTGCAGTATTTCTTATTTTTCTTATTCTTTGTTTTCAGCTCCTATTACATATAGAGTTGTTTCTTAGTTCTCCTGGAGCAATTCCCTGCTGACTGAGACATGTTGTGGAACACCATAAAATGTAGAGACTTACTGCAAGGCTTTTATTTTAAATAATCGTATCTGTTTGAAGGTGTGACCTGTGTATTAGTTGTTTCAAATAATTTGGGAAATAAATTAATTTTCTGTCTGCTGAAACCAAAGAATTGAATATATTCTATTACATGTCTCTTAGCTTTCAGGTGGAGGTATAACTAAACTTTGAAAATTAATGCCATTAAATGATACAGTGCTTATTGTTCTATTTAAAAGATAGATGCTTTCTGTTAAGGAAAATGAATTGGCGTTCAGTTCATAGTCATTTTATAATTGCAGTTGCTCAGGCATGCTTGTGAGATACTTATCTAGCTTAGTTACTCGTCTTTCCATAATATTCAGAGAGGCGAAGCACTTCAGTCATTCATGTGTTTATCCTCACGGACTTCCAGTCGAGGTCAGGGGTATTCACCAATTAAAGGAAACAAAGAAAATTTCAGGGCTGTGTTCAAGCCATTTAGTATGAACATCGTGTGACTCCTCCTTCATTGGAAGGAGAAACTGGGAAACTATTTGTAGCCGTGAAGAGCACAAACCTGGAATTGCTCAGCCTCTTGAAATTGAATGTGTAGTCCTGATGCTGAGCTTACACTTGTAGACAAAGTGGTAAGACCTTGGGTATCAACAGAAAAATCATTCTGGCCATGGCATTGCACGTCAGCCTTCTAGCTCTTCAGCAGCTCCTCCTCTCTCTCACGTTTTATTGCAAGGTTTATTGCAATATTTATTATTATTGCAAGTAATACTGTGGTAGCTCCTAGTTTTTGAAGCAAATCTGGTGGCAATCTCAATGATGTAGAACAGAATACTAAACTAAGCTGTAGTATACAGCACACTGAGTGAGGAGACTGTTTATTACATCCTTTTCCTGGATCTGCTTTTGAATTTCTGAAGTTTTCAGATGCTTTAATATAGACACCACATGTAAAGAAAGGTAATGTTTATTTGTTTACCTTGTTAAAGAACTTCCTAGTCTCACCCCTGTCATCGCTACGGGTCTGTACAGCATTGGTGGGAAAAAGCTGATGAAATGAGGGGAAAAGTTTTGATCAAAGTGATTTAGCATAAAGCTGAGTGCATTTTTTTGCGATCAGTTTGCCGTGCCTGCCTTAGGAAGCTGGCAGCCTGTTAGCCCCGTAAGAAGTTACGCGGCAGGAAGGCAGGGGTGCCTCGGCGCACGCGTGGCCTGAGGCTGATGCTCGGTGTGAATGTCTTCCAGCTACTTGTGCCTACTGTCAGGGAAAGCACGGAACAGCGTAAACAGCCAGGGTTATGTACAGTAAGTACAGTGAAACAATTACGGTGAGCTCACAGAAACAACTAATTTATGCAGGCAATTAAACTCTCATTGTTTAAAGTGAGCCAGGTGAGGTTCAGGGACTAGTTGCAAAAACAGGTGGAGCCTGGATTGAGGAGTGAGATCTTTGGTTCTAATGAATTTGAAAGGACAAGTCAAGAGAAAAAAATATCATAATTTGTCACTGGGGGGGGGAGGAGTGTGTGTATGTGTGACTAATTAGTTCCATATTTGCTAAAATGATAAACTGAATTGTCCTAAAGTGATTTGGGTAAATCAACACATAAATAAGGGAAGAATTAATTTCTTTGCCTGCTGACTTACTGATAATTGTGATTTGTAAGTTTTCAGGAGACAGGTACATTCTGTTTTCTATGGAAGTGTATGTTGAAAATGGGCTGTGTTTAACAGACAGTAGCATAGATGTCCAGCTTTTACAAGCAATTTACAGAATCTTACATGGAGTGCTCTCTAGTAATAAAGAGGTTATGCAGAGCAGCAGCACTGCAGTAGCATCTTTGTATGTTAGTGGTTGTTCCCTTTCATATGACAATGATTGCTTGTTTTCTTAAACAAATTACTGGAACATAGATTGTTCTTCTATTTTCATCACAAGTTGACATGGACCTTAGTTAGACTTAGACAGACTTGTAGATTTCTTTTTCAGTAACTGTAAGATGAGCACCTGTACTATTAATTAAAAGAGCAGCAGGGTGTCCGTTATGATAAATTACTGTTAGTAAGTACCTGAAAAATATCGAATGTTTTACTCGGGGAATGGAAGTTGTGTACCTGACCATCAGGTAAATAGCAATTGGGTTTTTTCTGTCTTGAAGTGCAATGAGAGGCAGAATTCACCAGTGACATCCCCAGGATCTTCCCCTCTTGCACAAAGAAGAAAACCACTCCCAGACCCCCTGCAGATCCCCCACCTCAGTCTTCCACCTGTACCTCCTCGTCTGGACCTTATTCAGAAGGGAGTAGCACGGTCACCATGTGCCAGCCCTACTGGGTCACCAAAGGTGAGTCTTACTGAACCATTATTCCTTTATAAACGAAGATTTAGAAATTGTATTGTTTTCAAGGTGAGCTTTGCATGTTTATTTTGGAAGTTGCACTTCTGAAATTTTCCATGCATGTTTTCTTTTTTTGGGAGTTTGCTCTGTCCAAAAGGTCTTTAATTCCTTGTAGCTTAGAAAAACTTTAGATTATATCCCCATTGGTTAAGTCCCTTATCTCCTTCAGCTGACTCTGGCGAGTGCCCGTCACACCTTACACAGTCAGATGTTTACGGCTACGTGTGCTGGTCAGATGGGACCTCTGTTTCTCTGTTGATTATACTATAATTGGTTAGGGTCAGAATTTTAAAGACATTGCTAATGGATGAGTTTTGTAGTAAACCCTGATTTTTGAAAATAAATAGAAATTAAAGTTTCCCAAAAATAGATTTCAAGGTTATTATCTTATTAAAATTACATGTTGTGCTCTGATGACAACTTATCCTCAATTTCCACAGCATCCTTACAAGAAAAATATGTGCAGATACACTGCTTTCAAAACCTTAAATAGCATATATTAGGAGTCCATTTTCAAGGAAAATAATACTGACTCTATAGCTAATAAATTGTATGCTGTGTTTTGTGAAACTAATGATACTCAAGATTTAATGATTTTCTTGGGAGTGGATAAGCATGAAGGAGAACAAATACTAAGTTTCCTCTCTATTGTGAGTTGATCATTTTGTTGTAAGTGCTGTATAGGGAGGGGGAATTAGATTTAAATTTTTCATTTTTAGATGATGAGTTCAAATTCAAGATCAAGACATGACTTGAAAGCTGTGTGCTCATAATAATGCAGTATGAAGAACCCTATCTATTTTTTCAGGTTTTTACTTCAAGCTTGAGAAGCAACCTCTTTTTAAGATTCTAGTGGTTTATAATTTAGAGGGGAAAATAGAAGTTTGAATGGTTTTTCACCACTTCTTATATTATACAAGGGAATTTATAACACATTGAGGAGATATCCTAATCATATGGCACATCCATTAGAAATTAATTCTACAATACCATATTTTTACAAAGTTTGTCTTTTAAAAATCAGAAAATCGGAAATTTCAATATTGCTTTAAATGTTTCAGTGATGTTATTTTGGAAATGCCTTTTTTTCCCTTGAAATTTCACTTTAAAAGATAATTGGGGGGATGAAAAGGAAACAAGGTGGGGGCAACAAAGAATAATTTCATACTTTGAAAGAACAAAAAGATGGCCGTTTAGTCCTTCTGAGACTACTGCTTCAGTCAAAAACTTCTCTTTTTCTGCAATGGAAAACTATAATTAACTATAAACTATAACGAAGAATTTGGAGGCAGCCATTATGTTCTTGCCTTGGCAGTGAGAATAACTTTTTCTTAACTAGCAACTGAATTAAACATTTATTGAATACACTGCATATATTGAATAATAACATATTAATATATTATTATATTGAATATTAATAGACCTGTAGGTAGAATAACTTTTATTTTCAGTCTGAGTAACGTGTTGAGGTGCTGCACGAAGAAGAATGGTGGGCTAACCTGTGGAGCGACAGCAAATGCTGTTGTTACTTTAAAACTTTTGCAACCTCAGTCTCTTCAAGTGGTAATATTACGCAGGCTTAGCAGAGTCCATGAAAACTACACCTTCCCAGGGAAATAATCTTCCCTGTATTACTTATAGTAGCTGGTGGTAAGAGAAAAACACTTTGTAAAGACCTGGCCTGAGTGTTATTTTGTAAAATTTTGTTAGTAATTCACTCCTAATGAAAATGTTTTGGGTTTATCAGTTTTGCTCTTAGAAGCTATACAGCTACTGACATATGGTTTATTGGTTTTGTTGTTTTTTTCCCCTAATAACTTGGGTTCCAGCTTTCTAATATTAGTACATGTAATTTTGGAAGACATTTCACCATTTGTGATATGGTTCAATACTGGGAAAGGATGTACTCTGGCAAAGGTCGTTTGCAGATGAGCTAATTGCAAACATAACTGCATCCTGGGTGTGTTACCTGAAACACACAACTGCGGTTCACACAAGCGGGGCACTCTAACCGTAAAGAGTTGCGTTATCCCTAGGTACACAATTAAAACAGCAGTAGTTATTTTCTTTTCCCAGTTGCTCCCTAGTCATTGCTTTTTTGTGCTCATTCGCTGTCGCTAAGTCATTTCCTTTTGCACGTGGGTTTTAGTTTGTTCGGGGTTATTCAGCTTCAGGCAGTCTGTTTTTTCCAAACACTCCTCAGAATTCATTTCAGCAGCTGAAGAAGTGATGCAAAGGATTCTGGAAAAAAATGATGGGTCAGATAAACCTGCCTCTGTCCGTTGTCTTTTCTCCCTTCCACTCCTTCCTTGGGTTACTCATGCAACAGCCGACCTGGGGGCGTGCTCTCGGCAGAGCGGGCAAGGCTAACATTTCGTCTGCTTGCTGGTGGTGTTGTGACACCTTGAAAATATCTCGGTTAGAAATGGTAAAGCCATACCTGACCACGAGAGAAATATGCACATCTATATGTAACTTTTTTTTTTTTTTTTTTTTAACCTGTGTTGCTTAGTCTTCTCCTTGTATGGTGAGGAAACAAGACAAACCTTTGCCAGCACCACCACCTCCCTTGCGTGATCCTCCACCGCCCCCACCGGAGCGACCCCCTCCAATTCCACCGGAGAACAGGATGAGCAGACACCTGCACCACCCGGAAAGCGTGCCTTCCAGAGACCAGCCCGTGCCCCTGGAAGGCTGGTGTCCCAGGGATGTGTTTGGGACAGGTCAGTTGGTAGGATGTCGAATAGGGAGCGATGCTTCTCCCAAACCAGGACTGACTGCGATTTCAAACATAAATGGAAGGCACAACCGCATCGGTTCTGATCCAGGATTTATGAGGAAACACAGACGGCACGAGCTGCCTGCGGAAGGTGCCAAGGTATGAAATGTGCTGAATGTGATGTGTGGGATCCTGGTCTGGGACCCCCCTGCAGCGCTGTCGTGCTGCGGGTAGCATGCTCTTTGTGCTGGTCAGTGCTTGTCTGCTGTTTCTGAGGCTGTTGTGTTGATCCTTGGTAATAAGCTGGTCCTAAATCAACAGTTTGTTAATACTGGGATTTTAAAAGAAACAGTACATGAGGGTCTAAGTTACAATTTTAACATGAAGTCTTCAAGAAATGGAGAGAAAATTCTAGCTGTGCTATAACCTTTTAGTAAATCATCCATACAGTCGGTGCATGATAATAATAAATCACTGCCGTAGTATAGGTACATAGTATCTCAGGTCCAATGTGGAAGCATCTTGTGCCAAAATTGTGTATGTGTTTCCTGATGGAAAAGCAGATGTTCCAGTTACCTCTGTCATAGGTGAGGTGGGGACTCGGTAACCTCTTCAATCTGTGATGCGTACAGTACATACAGATGATGTATACAAATGGACTTAAATTGTCAGATATATTGTGTGCATTAACATAACAAGCTAAATATTCTAAAGGTCAGTTGTGTGGTTCATCAGTAAAACATTATTTTCAAGAGAGCATTGAATTAGTCATGGTGTTCTGTGTAGTCTAATGGAAAAGATCTAGCCTGCCTTGACCCTTAAGAAAGAGGAAACAAATACATCTGAAGCCAAGTTACATGTGGAATTGCTTATTGCATCTTTACCACTGGCTAGATGTGTAGCATCCTTGAAAGTGCTGAGTGGCCCCAGTATTGCATTGTTTCATTTGTTATTACCAGCAACATTCTAAACCTTATGCAGGATAATTAGCATTGCAACTCCGTTTATCTTTTACAGTTGCTTACAGTGATGCACATTCCTTCAGCTGAATTTTTCTTTCTTTGTGCTTAAATCAGAGCTCCGTTGTATATTGTTACAACTTGTTCATAGCAGCTTTTGACTTCTCTTGGACAAATGTCTGGTGTAATGTCCGATAATCCATTTTCAGTGCTGAGGGCATTCTGCGTTGTCACTTGCAGCCTTCCCGCTGATTATCTAGCTTGGTTTGCTGGGGACATTGGCTTGTCACCCACAGAAGTATGTCCTCCCGCCCTTGTTGCAGTGTATAGTGTAGATGGCACTAACTATGGTGTTTCTTTTATCAGATGGTGGGGGAAGTGAAGGATCGTTGCTATATGTTAATTGAAGATATCTGGGGGGAGAGTGGAGAGGGAGTAGTTCCGGCGTTAGGTGGCTTCACACAACTTGCAAGTCTTATGGCTGGGAGGCTTAGGTTTGAAAGAGATCAGGTGGTGACAGCCTAAGAAAGAATTCCTAGTTCTGTTTCTGATCAGTTTTATAAAAACAGCTCAGTAATTTATTCATAGAGCAGGCTGTTAGCTCAAAGCTGCTCTTCTTTATTTTGCTTGAAGACTACATAGCTTGTGCTAGGGAAGGATGGATGCATGGTTAAGTCACGGTAGTTAGAAAGCGTAACTTTTTCTCTATTTGCTTTTCCCAAAGTCACAAGCTATTTAACCTTTCTATCTCCATTTTACATTTTTTTTCTTATATGGATGTTTTGGTTATTTTGAAAGTATGTTACTGAAATTCAATTAGTATCGGTAAAGAACATTGACATATATGATGAAAGGTGCTTTAAGTCCATGATGTTACATATCATTAGAATGTTCGTTTATCAGCGTTGAGGCAAACCCCCAAAATTTTGCTTACAGCAGGCTGTTGATCAAAACGCTACAGCTTTTCATCTGATTTTGAAAGGATACTGTGTATATATCTTCAATTTTACCTTCATATGGCATTCCAGTTGTGGTCTGGCACAGGATTGGAGGTGATGGAATAAATACTTGTCAAATCAGAATAACCACTCTGTGTAGAAGTGCCGTTGTAGACTGAGGGAGTTACACATGTGTTGAACCAAATGCTGCTTTGAACTGTCATCTTCAGGTTATGGATCTAAGCCGTTTGGTTAAACGGAGCAGCTGACAACTCGGAATTATTGTTTCGGGCTGTATGCGCATTCATGAATGAAGCATTTAATGAGTTTTCGTCCCTGATTCATATATCAATTATATTATAATCTTTTTGCTATTGGTAAAAACCAAGAATCAGGCAGACAATCCTGTTACCCACAGGGTAGGGGGTGCATTCTGGCAGGCACTATATCACGGAGTTGTAACAACCATCAGTGTGTTTAGCACGCTGTGCCTGCTGGTTTCCCAGAGTACTTCATCCCTCTCACTTTGATCAGTTTGCTGTCTTGAAATCTTAATTCCCCGCCCCCCGCCAGCAGTTCACCTGTAGCTGAGTAGTCCATCTAGTAAGTGTGAAGTGGGGCTTCCTCGCTGGCTGAAGCGTTAAGCTAACGTGTTCTCCAGCTCCCAGGTGGGGGTGGGCTGAAACAGGTATGAGGGAGTCACTTCACGTCACACCTCTGCGGGGTGAGCTCCTAGGACAGCCTTTGCCCGTGGCCTTCTCTAGGTCTGTTTGGTAACATCCTTGATGATAAACAGGAGGCAATAACCACTGTAACACTTGTGTGATTTTTAGGTCTTTTCAAACGGTCATCTGATAAATGAAGAATATGATGTCCCTCCACGGCTTTCACCCCCTCTTCCAGCTGCCTGCATCATCCCTAGTATAAAGTAAGTTAAGTTCATCTATAAAGGAAATGTGTTAATGAATGTTAAATAATAGCACTGATTCTTTGGTGCTAAAAGAGGAAAACCAAAAAAAAAATAAATTAATTACTATGACTAGGTGATGCATTTTCCATGAACTTTAATGTGGTGTTACAAAGGAAATGTAAATTGTATTGATTGAGTGGGAGCAGTTCTAATGTTAACTGAACATACTACATTTTTATAGGAAGAGAGAATGAATTGTGGGAGATCTTACTCCAGACATTTGGCAGTGGGAGCAGATGCTGTCTGGTTTTGCTTCTACTACTGCAGGAGAAGCGTGGTCAGAGCTATTTGTCGCAGGAGATGAGAGATTCCAGGGAAAGCGCTAGGGGTAGAGAGTGTGATCTGTGTGTGTCCTGCCCCTCATCTAGCCATGCTTTCTGCTCGTGGGGATTTATCCAGGGCTCACACCAGTATCTTGTCTCTGTTGTAGCTAAAACCCAACCAAAGAAAAATGCTTTATATAATTTCAAGTGGGGTTAACCTCCCTGAGTTCCAGAATATGATTTGGGAAATTTTGTCGTTTCCAGTTGCAGACTACTCTTGGTCTTCCAGTAACACGACTGTTGATTAGGTACCAAGATATTACTGTGCATGACAAGTGTCTTTGGACTCTGAATCACACAAGATATTCTACAGAACAAGAGATACTTAAACTAGAAAGCCTGGAAGTGCTATGATGTAGTTTTGTCAATTTTTCATGGCTTTGTAAGGAAATCGAAGTATATCTCAACATTTGTTGTTATCCTACAGCTTCTTTCTAATGCGCTACTTGTGATTCTTGCTGTTAAATAAAATAATTGGGCTGTCACTACGTACTAATACTAAGAATTTTCTCTTTAGTCTGGAATTTTGCTGTATCTTCAGCACTCATTCCATTGTTGTTCACTTAGCAGTAACATAAAAGACAAATACATTTTAGCATTTCGTTAATATGCTGGGTTTTCTCTTCCTGAGCGCTAGAATAAAGGTGCGGTGAAGCGGTGGCTTTTCATTCAGAAGCATGTTTCCAAGGGGGACAGCTGCCAGGTTGAAGTTCTCCATGTTTAGTTGCTTTTCAGAAGCGAATTTCAGAACGTAATCCAGACATTTCTGTAAGTGCCTGTTGGGATGTAACCTGAGTGAGTCAGGGTATCACAGGAGCACCCTTTGGCTACCTCGTGTCATCCATGCCCTTATCAGCTGAGCTCCTCGGGTTGACCACCCCTTCTGTGATACGGTGCGAACCCTGGGGTGTCCACGCTCTCAGTCAGAAGGATAAAGCAACGGCTCTGCTAGACAAACAAAATACTTTGATATTCCAAAGCCAGTTGAGCTCCGAAGAGGGGAAGATTCTTACTTTTACTTTGTGTAGCGCTGAAAAAAACAAAACATTCTTTTCATGAATACCCCATTTTTTACTCAGACCTTTGCAAATGGAGCCTAGAATCAAAAGTACAGCACATACATACTCCATACACTGTTCACTGGAGAGTCCAGTAGCGATGTGGACAGGCATGAAATCCATGTCCCACCAGTGCAAAGCTAGGGTGGTCTTCAGCTTGGGCAGAAGAATCACCTTCGTTACCTGAAGCCTTCTGAACTGAGAACAGACATATTCCAGCCAAGAGAAAATCTTCATTTGCTAAAACCAGACTTCTGAGGAAGAAAATAACTCTCATTTCCAGTTTGGTTTTGTACTTAACACCTTTTAAAAAATATACAGCATGTTTTAAGTTTTGATTTTTAAAATGTAATGAGTATCAATATGTAACATAGGGATCAGAAATTAAAATTATCTGATTAACAACTACTAAAATGTCACATGGAATGGCTGTTAACAACATACAATAATTAATTTTTAGTTTTTCCTCAGAACACGAATGTGTAAATTTAAAATTTTTACTTTTTAAAATTTTTTAAAAATCAAATTAGGCTTTTGTTACCCCTAGAAAATACCCCATAATCTGTACTATCATGTGGCAATATGTGGGTGGAAAAATGGAGGGGGTGGGGGGAGAATTTTCAAAAATAGCAAGTTTAATAAGTTTAATGTTTCCACCAACCGTAACAATTGCTTTCCAAAAGGTAACCTAAATAATATTTAGCATGATTTAATTTGAAATGTCAGCAAGAATATTTTTACAGTGTATTTTTCCTCTTGTTAAATTGACTACGCTAAGCCTGAGAAATATGTGCAGCCGTACTCCGTCCAAGCTACTCTGGCTTTCCACAGCTGTGCTACTGCAATCAGTCTGGAGCAGGCTTCTCGTTTTTTCCTACTCTCCGATCTCTGCGGAGTTGTGGCTTCAGAGCCAGTTTGCTCCATACAGCTCCGAGGCATTTTATTCTTTCAAGTTACTGTCGTGAGTTTGTAATTCCAAGGGTTGGACTGAAGGATACACTGAGCGTGTATGAAATCAGTCTGAATCATGAGGCAGCGCAATGAGCCGCCGCTGGAGCTTCAGTTCTAAAATGTCCCCGATTGCCATGTTTGATCAGTTTTACTGAATGCATTACAATTATAACCTTTCTTTTTTTTTTTTTTCTTTCCTAAATTACAGTAATAGAAAAGCACTACTGTCGGTCCTTTTCTGGAAATGGTGCTGATTTGTTTTCATTTTACTAAAAATTGTTATTATTAATTGTACTTCAATAAGGAAATGTTGGGCTCTTGTTCGCCAAGATTGTTATTTTCCACTCAGCCACTACATTGCCGGCCCTACATGTGAAAACAGTTAGTCTTTTATTGGACTGCTCTTAATTATGTCCGTTTATTTTTAGCCGTTTTGATCAAGTTGCTATTTTATTCTTGAAAAAAATAAGTAAAACTTTTGTGCCAAAGATACAGACACCTTCTTCCCTAAAACTTGGTGATTTTCAAATTGTTTTATTCCTGTGAGTAGATGCTACATCAATAAAAAATTGACCCCTGTGTCTTGAAAGTGCTTTATGCCCCAGTGATATTTTCTGGGAGAGTGTCTGGGGTTTCGAGTATGTAATGAGACATCCAGTTCCGACTGCCTCTTGTAGTGTATGAATATATTGGGCAAATCTAGTTGCTTTGAGGTAGTTGGGGGAAAAGTGGAACTGAAAGGTATTTATCCTCGTGCTCTCCCTTCTGCCTTGCCAACAGGCTCTGGAGGTGTGATCACGGTTCCAGTAAAGACGACCGCGGCTTGGGAATCCCGGCTGCCTGGACGCGAGGCTTTGGCGTGGCACGGTGGTGCTGGAGGGGCACTGCGGGGGCGCGGGTTCCCCGCAGCCGGGGGGTGATGCGCTGGAGGGCACGGGTCCCTAGCTCATAGCCTGATGGGCCAGTGGATCTGGATGCATCGGGGGTTCTGTGCTAATTGTCATTGCTAATTCTCAGGCTTACTCTGTGGCAAACAGAAAACTGTGTCCTCCTCTGAGAACGAGCGAGAGCTGCTTTGTGTACATCTTGTGTTGCTTGAGGGCCACAAGCAGCTGACAAGCGCTGCGTTGATCCTGTGGTCCATATCACTTAACACTTCGCTGAAACAGTTTAAGGCATTGCAAGATTAAAGCTTTTGTCCGCACTGTCAGGTGGTACTCTGCGCAGGACAGAAGGGTTGACAGCAGGGAGCTGCCGCCTGTACTGTACACATGATGGGGCAGCAGGTCACCTGGCTGTGGTCTGGTCCCATGGATTTCAACAGTCTGTAGCGATCGGGATGTAGTAAGGGCACGCTTGGAGCCTACCTTGTATTTTGGTTTAATCTGAAAGGTGCTCACGTGGTGCGCTCCTGAGTGCAAACCGAAGCGTGGTAAGCGGGGGAGGTCGGAGGGTTCATTTCAGAAGCACGGTCCTGATCCAAACCAAAATACCTGGGACTGCAAGTTCATTGTGTCCGAGTCCTGTCAGTCAGTTCACCAGTACATGATGGAAAGGGAATCTTGCCCTGAAATACTTCTGAATGTGTGAGATGCTCGTTTCCCTGGAGCTCTGTTTACAACTAAGCTGGACATGAGGTGGCCGGGCACAAATGAATTCTCACACCTTCTCCTGTTTTGCCTTCGGCCCTTGGTGCTCAGTGGGATAAGAGAGATCGACATCTAGCCTTCTGTTCAGCAACCAGAAACACAAAGAAAGTCTTTGCCTACCAGAATGTAATTTGGATTTTCAACTTTAAAATATTTCCACTTAAGTAAGAAGAGGAACTAGAGAATATAGAAATACAGTGTGCATAAATACAGTAAAGCTTTGTCAGCTTTGTATTCCTCTGTACACAAATCTCCTGAAGTTCTAAAAGCAATGAAGTTTTTTAATTAATTATAGAAAATTTCACCAGCTTGATAAACAGATGCCTAAGTTTTGCATGTCTTCACTTCTAATGACAATGTTCATCTGTTTAGTTACAAGAAACTGTGAAATATTTGTCTATTTATCTTACTAGGTGGCTTTCTGTAGTACAATAGTTAGTCTTAGAATAACAGAGATTTAATAAAACAACTTGATCTCAAAGAAATTTCAATAATCACAGAGAAGAGGGGATAGATGTCTACCAGCACAGTGCAAGAGGTTTGGAGTCAAATATCATTACAATTGGAGTAAATTAGAAGAATGATACGATTTTTAAAAAAATATGAAATCTGAAATACTAGTAAAATATTATGAAAGTATAGGACAATTTTAGGTCTCTGATGGAGACTATATTAGCTATATGTTAGTACTCTAACTCTTCTACTGCTTTACAAATCTAAAGCACCTTTCAAATATTATTCGCATAATAATATTTACAACCTGACAAGTATATTCCTTACTTTAAAGGTAGTGAGAGATTTACTAGTGTGAAGGACTTGTCTAAGGCTGCACTGTATTCAGAAGCAAGAGACTTCAAATTTAGGGCTTTAGTACTACCTCCAATCCAGTGACTTCTTAGCAGAGAAGGGGGGTTGTTTTTGCCCAGTAACAGGCTTTGAAGAGGGCTTCAAACAGTGCTGCTGACCTGGCTGGGTCAGTATTGGGCATTTCTGGTTGAGATATTAATATCTGAAACATTGCTGTCTGCAGAAGCCAGCAATTCAATTAGCGATTATTTTGAAAAAACACAGGCGCATGTGCGCCTGTGTATATATATATACATACACATATATGTAACATCTCCAGAACATGCTGGATTGCCGTGTAAGAATAGTTGCACATCCACAGAAATGAGAAAATTTATTCTTTGTGGGCCTTCCAACTGTCTACCTGAGAACACCACAGAGTTCTTGTCCCGGTGCAGTTTTTACCGTCTGTTCTTTAAATGGCCGTAGAGCAGTGACACAAACCTCGTGTCTGCCTAGAAATCAAGGATGGAAAAAGCAATTTCCCACTGCTGTGTGGAAAGGGAGCTGAAAATTTCAGTAGGGGGGTTGCAGTTCGGTGCCATAAATATTCTTTCCCCCGTCTTTGGCTGGTAGGTCTTTGCAGAAGCTGGTTTCCCATCTTCCATGAACTTGTTCCTGAAGTCAAAATTATGTGACGGATTGAAGGACGGAGTGTCTGAGAAGTAGCTAGGGGGCTCGAGGCTTTGAATGTATCCAAACAAAAGCAGCACACATGCCCCCTTCTTTCTCAGTTCTTTTTCTTTCTCCATTTTTTTTGTTGATTTGTTTATTTAGTGACTGGCTAGTGCTGGTGGTAGGTAGTTATTCCTTTTTGTTCACGGAGTGCCCTGACGTCCTGAAGCCGTGCGGCATCACCTACCGTGTTTCTCCTAAGGTGTTTCTCCTTTGTGAAGGAGCGTGCTCTGTGTCAGGTGCTGTGTCTGTTGAAAAAATGAGGAGATAGGCATGGCCTGTCATTTCAGCCCTTGGTGCTCACGATAAAATCAAACTAGACCACAGTAAGAGAAAGTATGTCCACCGCCTTCTTGCAGTGCCTTCTGGTCCTTCAGAACTTCCCTAAATGATGTACGAAGTAGATGCGTCTCATAGTGCAGCGTGTAGTTCAGCTCAGGGGCCAGTAACCGTAATTGTAGGCCACGGATCAAAATGGGTGTAGATGCGTTGCACATCTTTATTCGGGGTCCTCCAGCTGTTGGCTTGTTTTTGGTGGCAAAAAATAAAGTTGCTCTCCATTGCATAATGTACTATCCAGGTGATTTTTGAAGTTACACACTTACTACTCTTCACATCCAGCTAGTTTAAGAACCAAACTTCTGTTTGTGGTTTTCATGTGTGGTCAAGCTGAAGTCAAATGAAGTCTTTAATGTAAGCTTTTTTGTTTCAGGTATTTTGTGAGTTCCTTATTTATCTTGATGTATTGGAGTAACTGCTATAGATGTTCTATGTATAAAACGTGATGCTGATTGTTAGACCTGTAACCTCGCTAGTTACATTTTTATCAAGGCCAAAAGATTTGTTGAGCTTGTTAATACCTAAAAAAATTACTTGCTCACCAAAATGACACTTTCGCCTATTCTGATCACACTCATATAACAGAAAACCAGCTAGTGGGAGTTAGTTTTTTAGTTTAGAAATCTCATACCTAGCAGTGTTTTCCATGACAGAACTTGGTACCTGTAAATGGAGATTGTGAGGTCTGCCCCCTTCCTGGGTTTCCACTGCTTTCACAATGTGATATAAACCACTGTCTGCGGGGACAATGAAAGGCAATTATTGTTTGGAGTAAGAATAATTTAAAATACAGGCAAGTTTTTGAGCGTTTGGTAATGGTATGGCTGGAACAAGACTCCACTGAAAGGGTGCGAGTCTGCTGCCTCGCTGAGCCCTGCTAAGTAATGTTTGTCCTGAATTAACTGTTGCTCGGTTCTTTTGATAAGTGCAAACAAGTTAAGCCTTGTAAGTGCTTGTTTGGTACTCTAATTCTTCGCAATTCTCCGCTTTGTTGTGCTTGCTTAAAGTAGCTGTTTAACTCTGAGGTCAGCTGCCCTTTTCTCTGGGCATTTTTAGTGACAAAAAAGCCTTACAAGGTTTAGTTTGACGTGGTGTCAGTGGAAGAGAGTATTTTCAGTATTATAGTGAGGTCAATTATGTAATAGTGAAAACAGAACTGATCTTTTGCTCATCTCCTTAGGTGCCCTGTTCCTTCAGCAAATTCTCTGTCTGATAAATCAAGGGATCACACCGATGACGATGATGAATACAAAGTTCCTTCTTCACATCCTGTAATACTGAGCTCACAACCGCCTCACGGTCATAACATCAAACCTCTTGCTCGGTAAGGTCATTTAGCCGCCTTGAAGGCAACTTATTTCCCAAAACTCTTGCTTTTTCCAAAACGTAACTGGATTCAGCGTTTGTAATGCTGGTTAAGCTTGCCTGCCTTTTCAAGCGTCTCAGCTCTTCAAGCTTGGATTTCATGTCTCTGTTTCATTTGACCACTGCCACAGCCACAAACCTGCGAGGTTCACTTCATCGTGCCGCTGTGTGCCAGGACTGGGGGGAGGGGTGGGGGGTGGGGGGGTTTGCCTCCGGACACCGTTTCTGCAGCGGATCCTTTTTGTCCTTTAAACTGAGGTTTTCAAAACTGACCTGGAGATTCAGCCCCCCCAAATCTTGCATTTTGGTTTTAAGGAGAATCCTGACTGAAATTCTCAAAGTCAGCTTCGAAAATCTTAAACTTTCGCATTTTATATGATTTAAGAAGTAACGCAGTGAATTTGGCAGCTGTGTGTACGTACTTCTGTTCCCTTTCTGTCCCATGTGTACTGTGTCTTTTTAGCTCTTTGAGCCTCTCTCACAGCATATTTTCTTTCTGCTTCTCAGGAAGAGAACTTTTTTTAAAAAAAAATCAGATGGGATCTATCTTTTTTTGCTGTGTTCTAAAATAATATCTCCAGACTTTCACAGTTGTGAATTATTAATGGATCATGGCAAGGCGATGTGGAGCCAAGGGACATGGCGACTGAAGGCTGTGTCATTCTGGGTGAACTTCTTAGTCTTTGACTCATAAAAAAAATCTGAATGTCTGGAAATAAGAGAATAAGTCTTGGGGGAAAAGAAGGGCCAGTTCTCTACTGGTCTTGTAGGTCAAAAGTATGATACTAAAATAAAGTTTTCATGTAAAAAGTTCAGACTCTTCTGCTATTAAAAAAAATGCATTGACATATTGCCGGTTTTTCCTCTCTCTGTCAGAATGTGATGTCAAGGATCCACCATCATTAAAGCTCGACATCTCTCTCATCCCAAAATTAGCCAATGACAATATTTAGACCTCTTCTGTCAGAATTTAGAACAGGTGGAAGAAGGGTCATAATCTGATCACCCCTTGCATGCAGGTTAAAAAATTCTTGTCTTTTTTATTTCTAATATAACAGAAATATTAGTATTTCTGTTAACAGAAATGCTGATCCAACCTTCACTGCATGGAGGTGAACATTTCACAGTTGTCTGAGCTTTTTGATCTTGAGTACTTAACTTGCAATCTAGCATATGAGACTTTAAAAACCCAACCAAACAAAAACCAACAAAAATTATGGATTAAAATCTTGGTGTTGGCGAAGCTAAAAAGTGGGAAGCAAAAGAAATAATTCCAAGGTCCTAATCCTTGTTACCCACGTCATATTTTTATCTGAGCATGTTATGTTTTGCATGGGAATGTCTTTCCATACCATGCAAAGCCATCTAACAGAGGCTGAGTTTTTGCATGGCCAGGGTTACACAGGATGAAACCTTCCTTAGTCATCTGCATCAGATGGGAGCCAGATGCCACCCGTTGCCTTGGCTTGGTGGCTTGAGGGCTGTGTCTGGGTTAGTAAGCAGTGTGGTGCTAGAGGAGTGAGTCTGTAGAGGGGACCAGTTGATCCACACTGTGTGTTTTGGGAAGTTTTGGATACAGACCAACCCTAACATGGTCCTGTGGCTGGAGTACCCTTTAGTAATGTGGTCCCGTGGCTGGAGTACCCTTTAGTAATCGCAGTACGTTGGAGGAGCTCCCGCAGGAGGTCTTCTGAGATAACCTCATCCAGAAGCCCTGGAGTCTGCACATTCCGAGACCTCTGCAACGTAAACCAAGGTGCTGTAAGGGGGGGTGACTTGTGGTGGTCTCTTTCAATTCGTACTCCAGACCTGGACTGAAATGCTAATATCTAGATGCACCTTGAAAGATTCTTGAGAAAATAACCAGCTGGAAAACTAGGAACTTCTCGTTTTCTGGTATTCTGCAGAAAAGAGTTGAGTGCTTTCAGTTGGCTGGTACAGGATTTCACCAGGCCATGAGAATTATTAGTAGTCTGTAGGTGGAAAGCTGATTTCAAAGATTTTTTTACTACTTTTTGGTTTATTTTTTAGATAATATGCTTGGTCTTGTGCTTATTGTAGGGGTTTTTTAGCATTAATCCAGGTCTTGCTACAGAGGAAATACCTCAGTTTGCCATTCAGGTTGCTCTATAATTAAAACCACTAAGTCTTTTTATTATATATTCTGATACGGATTTTAACTCAAAACAAACCATTTTCTTAAGCATTAAGAAAAAAAAAAATTCTATTGAATTTTTTTGTGTATGGATATATATGATGTTCCATATACTTAAAATGCCTCCTCCTAGCTAATGCCACTGCTTAGATGTGAAAGCTGAGATACAGGCTTTCAAAAAGAATTTTGATTCTGGTTGATGCTGTATTCTTTTAATGCACTTTGTTTAATCTCATGGGGAGGGGAGTGTCAATAAACTTTTCAGTATTAGTTTAGCGAAACTGTTAACAGCAATATTATTTTTTTTAATTGTCATAAATTTTTAGCACCTTTCAGTTCTGTTCCCCACTGTCACCTTCTCTTACCTCTTCCTAAAGTGTTGCTTCCTCAGCTCTTGGAGAGTACTTAGTTTTCAGTAAAGAGCCTAAAAAAATTCTTCTGGGTGTTTTATAATTTAGGAACTATATAATTCTTCTATCCTACCCCCAAATTTGGATTGCTTCTTAAGACTTTTTGCTCTTTCACCAGTAGATGTGACAATGCTAAAAATACTATAAGAATGAGACAAAAAATGATTCACAGTCTTTTTTTCCTGGCAGATCAGGTAATTGGTTTGTTAGAGCTGCCCATCTCTGCCCAGGTATGGGTGAAGTTCAGCAATACGGAATGGAGGGAAGGAATTTGAGCATTACTAATTAGGCTGCTATTAGAAGACTGATACATTATAACATTAGCTGTCTTTTCCTAATAAAACTTTTTTCCGAAAGGAAAAGGCAAGGACAGAGGGCTTGCTTGCTGGTACTTGCTCGCTGCCCTTCTTTCTGGTGTTGACTGTTGATGCAGACAGGTATTTCAGCATCATTTGTAAGCCGATCACTTAACTGGGCTCATTATGACCTGACTGCTTCTGAAGTGGTGCCATGTTAAATTGTCTTGCTGCCTGTGGCTGGTTAGACTATTAAAAATGCAGAATAGATTCAAATTAAAGTAGAATAAATTCTTAGTGGGTGTAGGTGCTGAGGAGCCGAGGAAGTGTTGCATCTACTGCATTTGGGAGGTTGAACCCATCTCATGTCAAGGAGGGAATCCACACCTCCTCTGCCACCTCCCTGGGGCAACTCATTCATAACAAAATTGCTCCTGCCATTGGGGTGGGGGATGTTGTTTTGTTTTGGTTTTAGGTCTTGCAATTATTCTTGCATTTATTTCATTACCTCTAGTTATAACTCTTGGGGCCACAGCCACAATTTCTCTTCCTCTTTCCTGTTTATATATTCCAAATGATTCCAGACCTTTACTCATTCCTCCTATCCATATGGCCAAGGCTGATAGGTTTGTTAATGTTCGTAGTACTGGTAGCAGCCCAAAAGCTGAATTTTTAGCTGTATATAGCTCCAGCAGATTTGCCGGTATTTAGTAATGATGGTGCATGGTGCGTTGGGATTTCTATTTTTAAGCTGGAATTGCTTAGCATGGTGGCCTTTTTCCAGAGAAACTCTCTGGTTCTTTCAGGATTTGCAGGGTCTATGGTTCCAATGACAGGACTAATTTCCCAGTTCTTTTACATTTATTTAAACAATGATTAATGTTATGAAAAGGTTTTTGTTCTATGTTTTTCCCTGCATATTTGAACAGAGTCATCTGACAAAAATAATCTCCAATATTTTTCTGACAAGATTATAAGCAACTTTGTGTTGTTTAGCTTAGATTATTTTCATATTTAATTTAATACTGATATTTAATTCTGAGAGCATAATATGCTTCCATTAAAATAAAAAACCACCACCAACAACAAAAAAAACCCCAGCAGACTGTGGTAGAAGTATTAGCGAGACTCAGCTTTTTGTTACAGAAATTACCAGGTGCCTGTGAAATTCTTTTGACTGGTTCCATTTTTATTTTATTTTATTTTTTAATGTTTGGCTAAGAGTTTAGTTGAAATTTGCTGTTGCTAGTGGTGTCTTGCAGCATTCTGTTTGATTTATTTTTTGTTGTTTTCTTTTGTTTAATTACTTTTATGTCTACTTCAATGTGGATAACTACCAAAATCCACATTTCCTTTTATCGTATTTCTGCTAGGCAAAACGCAACAGTGGGAAGGTGAATTCGGACTGAGCCTGCGACTTAACTGTGTGAATAAACTAATGACCTGAGCTCAGAAGTGAGGACTATGTTTAATGTTAGTTCTTCTCTATCTTGTATCGCAGCCTTGAGTAAGTTGTTTAAGCCATGCCAGCGCCTCACCAGGAAAACAGTACAGTCCTCCAAAGCAGGATTTTAGCGATGGTTAACCAGTAGCTGCTCTCAATATAAGAAAGCATAGATTTTAAAATTGGTGCAGTTTATCGCCTTTTACTTGTTGACATATAATGCACTGCCAGCTCAAGTACTTGGCCATTGTGGGAGTTAGTACCTGGATGGTGGGCTGACGGCTGCCTGTCCCGTGTCTGCCTCCAGGGTGTGTGAGAATGGGCAGTGTGCTGGAGCGGTGAACGGAACGCACGGTGCCGCTTCCGAGATGAAGAAATCAAAGCATCCAGAGTTAGGTATGTTTTTATTTTCCCCTATTTAGCAAGAAAACTTACTCTGTGCTGTTCTAGGGGTACAGCAAGAAAACATTCACTTCTTGTGATTGTGTCATTCAGGAGATGCCTATGATGCACCTACTGCTCCGGTACCTTTGCCACCTGCACGACCTCCTACCAGAGACAACCCCAAACACAGCTCTTTGCTCAACAGGACACCCTCCGATTATGATCTTCTGGTGCCCCCTTTAGGTTGCAGACTTTTTGCTGATTACATTTAATGGTTAACATTGCCTAGATGAACCAAATACCATGTTTATTGCAAAGAAACCAGTGCTGAGTATGTTAAGAGTACCAGAGGAGCTATGGGCTAAGCGTTACAGCTGTGAGTCGATAGTTGTGTCAGTGGTCTGTGCTTGGTGTCTGTCTGTAAGCCCTCGTGCCAGACAGACGAAAAGTCATACTCAATCTGTATTCAAGCTATAAAGAAAAGCAAAACCATTTCCCCTGAAATAAATCACGATTCTTTGTCCCTTAATAGGAAGTTTGAGGATTGCAATTTAATGCAAGAGTGGAGGGTTTTTCATATTGTAGCCTAAATAATTCTGTTTCTTTTATCAAATACAAAGAGGAATGCCATAGAGGTGGTATTTAGGTCAAAGAAAACTAAACTACATTTGTAAGTTTTTCTGGGGATTTTTCCACTGTCAAGGGACAGTTCAAGACTCACTGCTGCCTCCAGTCGCCAAAAGCTCTCTTTTCCAACCCTGATTTCTGTTCCGTCCTCCAATGCAGAAGTGGGTGAGCTCTGCATATGTACGGGGGCTGCGCCTGGCCACCCCCACCCCTTCACTGCCAGCCTCGGCGGCGGGGCTCTGTGTGTGTCATCACCCCATTTTCTGGTTCCATAAAAGCTTTTGACCATTTGCTGTGTTCCTGCACTGAACTCTCTCTGGTCCCTGAAGTGTTCCTGAGCTGCGAGAGGACACAGGATTGGAGGCAGAACAACAGATAAAAATTGCTCGGCTTGGTAGCTCCAGTCCTCTCTGCACCCCCTCTGTGTACGGGGTGCAGCCTTCTGCCAAGCCCTAGAAAATTCAGTTTATACCTGGGGTCAGAGCTTTAGAACAGCAGGTACAAATAATACACGGTATAAATGTAGCAGATTCTATGTAGTCAGCACAGCTGTTTGAATATAAATATATTTGCTTAGCCACTGAAACGGGGTTGTTTATTCAGTGAACCTTCCATTGTAATACACTCTTTGCAATTGAGCCACCAAAGGAAACCTCTGTCCCCCCTGCCCCACCCCAGAAAAGAGATGGAGCACTGCGAGGGGCCATTCGGAGCGTGTGTTTGAAGGATTGTGCGTAGCGAGAGTCCGGCTTACGGTTTCATTGCTGGAGTCGCTGAACTGCTAGACAAACCCTAGGAGGAAAAGCCTCAGCAGCCAGAAAATAAAAGTTGAAGCTTCACTGTGTGTTCTGTGGGTCTTAATGAAATTTTGCTCATCTAATAATTCTTTTCTAAACTGCAGGCGAAGACACATTTGATAACTCGCCGCCCGCGCTCCCACCACCACCGCCGCCTGCGCGGCACAGCATGATCGAGCACACGAAGCCTGCTGGCTCGGGGAGCCGGCCCCCTTCGGGACACGAGCTCTTCCTTCATCCCGGTAGGAATACAAAGGAAACAGCGTATTTAATTGCATTTTCCTTTACTTCAGAAGCTTATCTGTTCTGAGATAGCGTTGTCATGAGGCTTCAGAAGAGTGTTTTGACTATATTTCATACTTAAAAAATATTAACAATAGAGGGGGGTTTTAATGGTGGAGATGAAACAACTCAGAGTATAAAAATACAACTTCTACATTATCACAAAGAAGCAAAATAAGGCTGCTGTTTCTCTACCATCCTAGATATCTTGGTAAATCGTACATTTCTAGTAAGAATTGTTACTTGTGAAGTGCCAAGTTTTCCATTCTAATCCACAGTACTAGTCTCCATCCTTTTGCCAGCTCTGTTGTTTTCTATAGTAAAACGTAATGCCTGGGTTTTATTTTCAAATTGGAACTTGTGGAAAAACTAGAAAATCAGGGAATAGAGCATCCTGCTTGGTTAGAACTGTAGTAGAATTTTGCTGCAGATGGCTGCAGGTGCCGGTGGTCTGCAACCTGTTTGGTAAGTCACGGTTTCACCTTTCTTTCCCGGTGAACCGCTGAGAGCCTTTTCCAGTCGGTATTTTGCTCGTAAAAGGTGTGAAAGCTATGTTCATGATTTATGACTTTTGTCTTGGAGTTGAAAAGTGTTTGTCAGGTGATGCTAAACACATTTGCTGCTGCTGCAAGTTACAACAGGGGTGTTGTGGGTTGTAGTGCGTACCTGTGAAGTGACCTATTTTATTTTTTTTATCTCTGGAACCTTCCAGAGGATGTTGGTGTCTTAAGTTTACCTGCCCCAGGAATATTTTCAGTGATTATCTACCTTGTGGTGTGGTCAGATGCCTTCCTCCTCCTGTCCGTTCTTCTCAGAAGCTGTACGGAGAGGGAGAAGCGAGTGCGTTTCGGCGGCAGCATCACGGGATGTCCAGGATGGAGATGACAAGTGGTCGGGTGTTTGCCTGACCTCTGTGAATGACAGTAGCTGTGGGATGGAAGTGAGCTAGTTTAGGCTGGAGTGACCTTTTACAGAATGTTTTTATTATGTATTTTTTGCCACCAATCAAGGCCTGACATAGAGGAATTTGCCAAAACTGCGTACATTTTACAATGTACGTTCAGCTCAGTGTCTCACTTTCTCATATAATGCATCCAGGTAACAAGATTTAGCCCATTACAGGATTTAAAGGTTGATCTTCGTAAATACAGAGCCAGGAACGAATTTATTTTCTACACTTCAAACTAAAAATAATCTCATTTTCAGCAGTCCAGTCTGAATGGGTGCTTCAGTTGTGTCAACTGATGCAGGAGCACACACTACATCATCCAGGTCTGGTAGGAATGGAGAGGAAAAATGGAAGCCCTGACACACGGATGGATGCACACAGACAGTGTGCAGATTTTGAAGTTATTAAGTGTTATTTCCAAATAATCTTAAGAAACGTCACAGGTAGTGTTAAAAAAAAAATATTCAATAGCTTTTGTTTAAAAATCTGGAAAATGTATCTATGGCCATGTATTGTTCTTCATATTGTATAGTGAATGCAATTTTATAGCTGCAGTTTTCATTAATCATAGAAGTGTATACATCTACTTAGGCATGCATGGTTGCGTGGAGTCATCTAATTTTTTTTTATTCTTACGGGTTTTTTAAATCTATATTACTTACTTTGCATCTTGTCAAATAAACTGCTGTAGAAGATTTATGATGAGGTTTTGATGATTGGTTTCCATACAAGTCTTGGGGGTGATTTCTCAGCTATCCATCAGAGCTTGTCAGATGAGAATAATAATCTCATCATCAACAACAGCAAAAATTTGCACTCACATACACACACTCATAAGTCCAGAGCAGAAGCCAGGTCCAGGATGATGTTAACATTTGCTCAGCTGCATCCTCAATAGCCAAGAAAATTTAAAAAAAAAAAAAAAAAAAGGACACAAAGGATACAATATACCAGGACTGTAGTTTTCTCTGATTTTTAAAATTCTGTTTCTGTAATCAGAGAGAACTGAAAAGCCTGTAAAAGCTTTGTAAAAAAAAAAAAAAAAAAAAGAAAAGTCACAGCCTGTACTGGTCCCTCTAATATTTACCTGTAGCTGGGACTGCACAGATGGGAAACCTGCCCTGCAGTTTTTGTGACCTGCAAAGCGTGGAAGTGTCCCCAGGCTCTAAGCAAACTGAAGAGCTGGGATGTCTCTGGTCATGCTAGTGCAGGACAGACCACATCTGAGCCCCGTTCCTGGTTTTGTCACTTCAGGACATAGCGACGTGCCTGTTGGAGTTGAAGTTCACCTAACTGTGGGTACCACTAGGTTTGCTTTAATCACAGCTCAGAGGTGTGAATTTCTCCTTTCTCAGTGGCTGCTGTGCATGCGTTGGACTTGGATGTATGCGGGTGCATGGACGTGCTCCGGGGGCACACCTCGCCTCGGATTCATGGCTCCTACACCTGAAGGGAGGCTGCTTGAAGCCTAGCTTCTATGTGTCCCCCAAATATTACTGCTAATTATTTTAAGACACTTTTTTTGTTCTGTTATTACAGATCCCCATTTTGACCCGATAGCTGGTCACGTTCCTTTGCCACCTGCTCGTAGAGTAACTGGAGAAACTGTCAAAACAAACAGGACATCTCAAGACTACGATCAGCTTCCTCCCTCTTCAGGTAAGGTAGAAAATTGTTCTTGTAGAAAATTACAGCTTTATGAAGCAAATAACTCTCATCCATAAAGTCCAGCGAGGTTTTTGTTATTCTGGGCAATAAATGGCAATGGTAATACCGCTTTACAAAAATATGAAAGCACCAAAGGATAAAAGGAGGTTAAAGTTCTGCAGTATAAGTGGAAGGGGCTACCTGTTGTCCGTGGGTGTAGCATGGCATCGATTTCCCTAGCTGCCAAACTGAATGCTTATGTCAGTTCTGGTGATCCTTGGGTTTTGAGAAAGGCAGGGATTTTTCCGCCCCTTCTAAAGCTTACAAGAGATCAGATGTCCTGCAGGGACCACATGCATCTCTCTTCCATCTTTGTTTCATTGTCCTGAGAAAAAAAAAAAAAGTAGCTTCACTCTTTAAAGTGTTATTTTCTCATCTGTTTTGCCAGTATGTTTGTTGGAACTTCTAAGAAAATTGTAAAATATTTTCTAATAAAACAAGAACGAAACCAAATTAAAATGCAGTCTGCTATTTGCAATGGAACAGGTACAGTAGAAGCAATTCTTCCCTAAGAAGAAATTCTGTAAGCAAAACTTAACGGTTTTCCAGCAACATTAATAGTATTTAAAGGAAAGCTACTCAAATGAATTTAAATAGTAAACAGTATTACCTGTATTTCAAAATTCTTTCACCAATTTTTAGACAAATATCTTCTTTAGGTGTGCATGGTGTATGGGGAAGGGGGAGGATGGTCCCATCTACATAATTTTGCTGTGTGGGGAGACCACACAAAGAAGGAACTGAGTGATGCTTTGAACCATTATTTGTTCTTCAGAGAAGAGAATTGTGCATGAAAACTCTTTTCTAATATGTAAAGGAAGGGACTTATTTCTCTAGTCTTTCAGTTCTAATGAGCATCAGTGTTCAATTGCAACAGTCACAAGTGGAAAAATGATATTTTTTTTTTAATAGTAATTACATCTCTTCTTCTCAAGAAGATGTAGTTTCTCAGAAGGTTCAGTAGTTCCACTCTGCCGGGTTAGGAAAGAAAGAATATATTTTTCCAACTTAAAGTACAGGGGAAATTCAGTGAGCCTTGAAGAATGCTACAGGATTTTGAATGAATAGCACATTTGAGAATTGGCGTGATGCCTTTGGTAAAAAGGAGAACTTTGGGGAGGATACCTCTACTAAGATAATAATGTTTAGGGGGGGGTTTACCCCCATTGCTAGGAAAAAAATGATGGTTTATAATGTGTGGTTTTTATGTGACACTGTGAGGGATCTTACAGTGATAAGCTGATTTATTTAGGGCATTTTAATTTTTTTTATAATACAAATTATGACAAAGATACAACTACCTATTCAGGCTGTGGAGTTTTCCTGCACTTCTTGCTATTCTGTGGTAGAACAATTTTTAATTTTTCTAAATGACTGCAAGATGCTCACTACTTAAGATCCTGGAGCTTTCTGACGTTACTTAATAAACACATTTTCTATCTGTATGTTTGCCACAGCTATCTTCTAAAACATGTGACAACCTTTGCTATAAATAACGTTTTAAATCAGCATGATGTATGGCAAGATATTAAATTTAATTTCAATTAAATGAAAACTATGTGATAGATCATGTCATAGTCTGGATTGGGAAGTTGTTTTTACAGTGGCAGTAACTCCATGGAGCAGAACTGCTGAGCTTCAGGATTAACTGATGCACGTTCATCTATGGTTTGAAAAGACAGTGCAGAGAGTGTGATGTATTCAGAACGTTTGTTTTTGTGTGTATTCTGAACTAATCCCTTCACTTAGGAAATCCTTTATTTCAGACCTTTTCTCTGGTGGTTCTTTGACCTAGGTGGAAAAGAAATGTAGTTCACTCTAAAATCTAATTATAATTTAGCCACTGGCTCCTTAGAGTAGCGTGGGGAGTCCTTTGCTTCAGTTTGGCTGTTTTTAAGACTGCTGTCAGGGTGTTGAACTGAATTGTTAACACGTAACGAGAAATTTATTCTAATTCAGCAACTTATTCAGTATTGAATAGTTAAGAAATAGCTCTCAATTATGCACCTAACTCTCCCAAAGGCACAGATCTCCAAACTTCTTAAATTTAATAAAAAAAATAAAAAGAATTGTTACAATAAAAGCAAGAGAAGGAGATATTGCTAATGTTTAACATATTTTACCTAAGTGCAGCCAACAGTACGTGGGAAAGGTAGAAGAAAATCTCTAATGCAGATGCCCGCTGTATTTTACTGAATTTAGCTATTCTGTAAGAAAGAGATGGAAAGGGCTGGTTACGTATATTCCTATATTCATCTGCTGCCTGTTCGCTCACCTGGCCTGGCTAAAGCACTTGCATGCAAATACAAATTCCTTCGCAGGCAGGTGTTAAAGGGAGGGTGTCCCATATTCTTTCAAGGTGGATTTTAGTTAACCTTGAGGGAGGGGAATAATGTTCCGCAGTAATGCAAAATTCCGAGATCACACCTAACATGCTCGAAGGACCCATTGGTGCAGTTACCCCTTCCTCACTTTCTGCTCTCTCAGTCACTGCAGAGCACAGAGGAGAAGCCTCAAGGGAAGAAAAGAGGGGGGGGGCACTTCGCAGCAGGGAGGGACAGACAGTCGCATCCTTACAAATACCCTCTTCCCACTGTGCCGCAGAGCTCTGCCCTGGCAGCTTTGTCCGTGCCTTTTAAACGCTTACAGCATGAGCCTGTGCCTGCCTCCCTGCTAACCCCCTACCTAAGGGTTAAAGCTAGTGCTGGATTACAGAAATGCGATGCTAGAGGAAGCTCCTTGCTGTGGAAGCTGTTAATTGAATTACCCAATTAGAAAATCTCTTTGAATTTTTAGTCGGGCATCCACGGTGGCTGAAACATCACAGAGGATGGGAGGCTGGGGAGGAAAGTCCTGCTTAAATACCTCTATCGCAGCGTCCAGATGGATATGCAGCTTAGGCTTAGTATCTTTAAGCTCAGGATCCAGTGTGATGCCCAGCTTCAGCTAAAATTTTATACGGATGTGAAGATACGGAAAGAGATGTCAGTGCTTAAAAAAATAATAATGGGAATTGAGACAGAGAGGGGGGCTGAAGATCTTCCAGTATCAGGGCTAAGGAGAGATGTCACTGTAGTGAGACTAAAATGCCAATGCTGCAAATCTGCTGACAGAATTAAAAATGACCTTTCTAAATGATGTGATTGCTTAATAAAGTTTGTTTGGAAGCTTCAGTACATTGAAGGTTTTATATAAGAAATAACTGCAGTTCAAAGCCTGTATTAGAATGGGTAGAACAAAAAATATCTCATGTAGCACGCACACAGAAGGGTCTGATCTATGCATAAGGCATTTCTTCTGCATTTCAAGCCCAGGGAAAAATGTAAAGTTTGCCAATTAATTTTGTTTCACCCTGAATAGAAATGAAGTCCATAATGAAATGTGCATATTAGAACATTTTTGAAGTGTTTGTGAAAGAAAACCAATTGTTTTTAACATAATGTACCATTATTTTAAAGGTAGAGTATATGCTTATGTTACAGTCTTGAGTTTTCTGAAGTGAAGTGAGAAAGTTAACTTGTTTCTGGTTTGGTTTTTAGTGATTATCCACTTTTCCTGAGCTGTAGATACTTTCTCAAACCTGTGTGTTTCATAGGTCTTCCACAGCCTCATATCAGGTTTGCATCTGCTAGGATGCTTGGCATCCTATATATCCCATTTGCTAGGATGTTTGGCATTTATATAATCCTTCACATCTTGGGAGAGAAAAAAGTCATAACAAATACTAAATAGCCCTTGCTGTCTGCGGGTTGTGTCGTAACTATTTGCAAGGAGAATGGGCAGTTCAGTGAGAACACAATTAATCTTAGCCCTTTACTGTGAATTTTTAATCAAATTACCCTCATACATTTGGCATATGACTATCACCATCTTGCTACAAGTACCATTTGCTTGCCTTGTGTGAATTAAGAAATGGAATTAAAATTTATAACGATGCTCTCATTGGAACACATGGAAACTTAAGTTGAGAGAAGAATACCCCTTGGTTAGACGTGTGCACTACTGTGAACGGGTTTCATTCTTCTGAGGTGTTTAATGCACTCAGTTGACTTGCAGTTCTCTCTGTCCGGCGTTAACGGTAGGGTAGCGTGTTGTAACAGCAATAGTAGAAATACAATATTCTTTCATCACTAAAAAACTCTCTCTGAAGTACTTAATGCTGCAAAGTGCCATTGCTGTCAGTGGAAGTAAACAGGAAGGATCACAGCCAGAAATTTCTCTTAATTTATCTATCAAAGTCACTGTTGATGGAACTTTTTAGAATCCCTTTTGAAGGATTAAAGACTTTTTTTTAAAAAAAATACTTTGCTCTTGAAAGTGTTTTCTGCTCTATGCCTGCTTGTATTTAAGCTTCTTACTGTGGAATGGTGAGGATGAAGAGGTTTCAGTAAAGTACCAAGTTTGAGCATGGACCTCTTGACTGAGAAGATTAACACGTTTGATTATTAGCTCTTTTCATCAGCACATCATGATTCTTAGCACCAGCGTTAACTGTGGAGGCAACCTTTCCATAGAAGAGAAGGAAAGGGAAGATATTCCCAAAGCGGTGCAGAAGAATTCTGTTCTCTCCACTGGAAATAATTGGACTAGGAAAAAAAAAAACCCTGGGTTCTTTTTGAGGAACCAGTGATTTCCATACTCAGGCATAGCTGCTGTGCCTGAAATGAGCCGTGACTGATGGAGCAGTCTGCAAGGTGTGCCAATAAGGGAAGGGTTTTTCTCCCGCACACATATTTGGCTAGATTCCTCTTCTGTACATCTTATGGCCCCCAACAAAATTGTGATCAAATTTGGGGGGTTGGGTTTTGGTTGATTTTTTAACCAGACTAAGAAAAACTTCTTAGATTGCGGGTTGAGAGTGAATAGCCTTTAAAACATTGACTGGCTATTTTCACCATCTTTTCTGTCTCATCGTGCTTTCTTCCAGCCTTGGATAATTCAGTGTAACCTGCATGTTTGCATCATATTGTTAAAATAGTGTTTCACTACATCGCTTGCATTTTGGATGTGCTTGAGGAATTCAGCTTCTCTCCAAATTTTAAAATGAGATGTATCGGTGAATTAAAATATCTCTTCGTGTATCTTTAGAGTTTTACTTTTTAAACTGCTTTGTGAGGCTTGACCTACTTAAAACGCAATTTTAAGCCAATTTATAATGATCTCTATCTCCTTTATTTGAAACAGATGGTTCACAAGCACCAGCCAGGCCCCCTAAACCGCTCCCTCGGAGGACTGCACCAGAAATACACCACAGGAAAGCGTACAGCTCTGACAGTTCCACGGAAAATGTGGATGCAAAAATTGCAAAACTTATGGGAGAGGGCTATTCCTTTGAAGAAGTCAAGAGGGCGCTTGAAATTGCCCAGAATAATGTTGACGTGGCCCGTAGTATTTTAAGGGAGTTTGTCTGTTTTCCTCCACCGGTCTCTCCGCGTCTCAACCTATAGCAGCATCAAGATCTTCTTGGATCATGTGAATTCTGCATATACGCGTGTGGATTGGGGAATGACAGAAAGAAGAGAATGGAATATTTTTTCTTTCATCCTTAGTAGAAGGGTGTTTGTTTCCAGCCATTTATCAAAGACTCATGGCTGCTCTGATCAAGACTTATAAATATGCTGAGGCTTATGTATTTTTGCTAGCCATACTTTTTTAAATCAGGGTTGAACTGACAAAATAATTTAAAGAAGTTTACTTCCCTAGAACTTTTAATCTGTGAAATGCTTTTTCTTGTTTACAAGTTGGCAAGTTACAGTTTTCTAGTTGGTGCCTGTACCATGTTCCTGTTCATGCTCCCTTGTACCTGTGGTCAGTTCTGCTGTAGCATTCCCAACAGTTTCTATGCTGACCACCCCATCAACTAAATCATCACTTTCCAGAAGTTCTGTGTTTGTTGTTGGTTGTTTTTTTTTTCTCTTACAAGATGCTTTAATTGTTTTTTGCATTTCAGCTCATCTAATGCAAAAAGTATGTGGCCTTCACTACTGATTTATTTTTTTTCTTCTGAGATTCCTTTGCTTTTGAGAGAGGAAATATCTGAATGTAAAATGCATTATTCTGTCTATGAACTGCCTTTTTAAAGGTATTTTGACAGTAATGTTGGGCAGCTTTCTGTTTAACATGAATTCCGTGACCTGTAGTTCTCAAGGTCTTTTATACACCGTGTCCACACACAAAAATCCCAACCAACAAATAAAACATTTAACGCGGCAGCGATACTGAGTTCTAACATGTAAAAGCTCTTTCAGATTTGAGTCTTTGATTGCAAACGTTCAGAAAAAGCCAAATGCACAAGGCAGTCCTCTGTTTTGATCACACACTGCTGGCACTGTGCCAGCGGAGGCGTGCCAGGCTAGAAGGGATCTTTTTGAATCATGTGAATGGTGTTCAGGTAAATTCCAGTCCTAGCTTCTGTAAAGTATAATGCGGTTAACTTCTTGTTTGAGTGATTATTCTGTGGTTCGTTGTGGCTTGGATCAGTTTGTATTAACATGGAAACTTTAAATCTTTGATGCACTGTTAATTCCTAATGCTACTGTAGCAATATTTTTCGCAAAGTTCTTCAGTAACCTCCTCCTCTGTACACTTCATTATGCTCAAGTATGTGTTTAATACCCAAATTAATTAGCTCACTTTCCAGCTGCTTAGTTGGAAATACATTTTTGGTTTACTTGGTTAGTGATACTCCGAGCTCTGACGTTTTATTTTTGTGTCCAAATTGATGCAAACCAAATTAAAAATCTTCCCAGCTGTCGAGAAGGGAGAAGGCAACTCTTCTTAGTACACTCAAGAGTCCAAATATTTCCAGAATAATTTTTAAATTGCTGCTGTCTTTTTCTTTTTTTTTCTTTTTTTTTTTTTTTTGGGGGGGGGTGGTGGTTTTGTGGGGTTTTTTAGGAAACTTTGAAATCTTTTTTTCTTTTATTACTATCAAACGGATAAAACCGTGTGGTAGTTGGGATATTTTTCATGTTTTGAGATGTGACCGATATGTGAGAATTTTCACAGTGTGCTAAGCTGGGTTTGAGGTGTATATTTATTGTTCCCTTTCAGCTGTCAGTGTTCTTCATTCTGAGCCAGTGGTAAAAGTTACATCATTTACAGGACCAGATCTCAACAGCAGTCAGTACATTTGTTTTAAAGATTTTATTCTTTTTTTAGGACAGCAAATGGCTGCATTGCAGGATTCAAAATAACTGGGAACACCCAGTGCAAATTGCTGTGATATGTCAGTCCATCATTTCATGAAAGAACTTATTCTTAAAACTAATTAAATAAATTATTTTGTAGCATCACAGAGCATAGTATGGGTTTCATTGATCTGCTTCAGTGATAAAAGATGATCAGGAGGATTCAGGGTATGGGGAAAAGCATCTGTTCCGTTTTGATTTAAGCAAGTGATTCTGGGTTGATGTTCTAGACAAGGACATTTGCAGCTTCCTTCAAAGGTCCGTTCCTTGGGTACAGCTTATGAGAAGTTTCGGTGGAAGTTATAGTCTGTGCTTTTAGTTCAAGTAAATCTTTCCCCTGTGTGCGAGGAGAGTTTTGCGTAGTGTTGAACCCTCTTGTTCCTTTGTTTTGGGGGGGAGGGTTCACCGTCACTCCAGCATTTTAGCGATCTATAAATTGAAAGCGATTCAGGCTGTTAACTGAAACACTCTGGTTGGACTGGAATTGCTTAAATGAGGTTCTAGCGTAACGGCCAGCGCGGCACTGACGACAGTGAGAGCCGAGCACTTTACAAGGACAAGCACACAAGCTGCACATCACGTTTTGAAATTTTGAATTGTAACCGAGAACTCGTTTTCTCATTTTATGCAGCAGCTTAGTATGAATTACAGCCTTGTGCTTCAGCTGGAGGCTGGAACTGCTGCCTGACAGGTTTGGGGGGGTGACGTTTTCCTGCTCCTTTCTGGTTGTGACCACCAGTGACACTTGGGGTTTTGTAGCGTGTGTTAAAAAAGGCTTATGAGCAATATACTGAGTTGGTAACTTGAAAAAGAATTCCATTAATCTTTAAATGAATGCGCTAATAATGCTTCTAAATAGTGGAACATGAAGACTATTTCAAACCTGTTTCGGTTAATAGTTTTGAAGTCAAACAGAGTGGAATTGCTTTGCTGGTGTTGATGTTTACTCTGCGGGAATTAATAAGCTTAAGATAAATTAATCTGGCTACAGTCTGGTTCTCTAAGCACATAGTCCTCTAAGTGTATTTTAACCTTTGAAAGGCTTACGGGTCTGAGCCTGGCAGCGAGTTACACACGTATATAACTTTAAGGAAGGCTGGCAGCAGTGAGAGCACTTGGATGAAGGAAGCTGGCTGAACTCGGGCAGATGTGCTATCCCGTTCCTTCCAGCGAAATGTCCTCGCAGGCTTTAGACCGTCATTCTGATGGCTGTTGGCCTCACCTTCTATCTCCTCTTGGCTACGTTGCTGCGTTTTAAGCAAACTGTCTGAAGCAGAAGTTGAGCAAAGTGAGCGGGCATCAGCAGCATGGATTGTTTCCAAAGATTATGAGTGGAAAAAAATTGAAATTGTGATAAAATAAATGAATACAATTAGCCACGTTAATGGCTTGGCTGCAACCCTCAAGTGACCACTGGTAACATTGGTTAACGTTCAGTATCTCACGAGTGCATCAGGCAGAGGTTTTTTTCCATAATGTGAATTTAGGAGGTTTTGTACCAGGATCATTTCTTTTGTTACATTTCTCTTCAGCTTGAAGCTTTACTTTGCACTGACGACTCTGACCTGAAAGCATTTAAATTTGTGTCTTAAAGCCTGACAAATTTGGAAGCAAATGAACACCATATTCTAAGCAAATTCAGGTACTACCTGTTGACCTGGAATTTAGTGCTTTTAGGAGTGACTTCTTGAAAAAGGACTTCAGTAGTTTCCATTTTGAAGGATTTTCTTTCAAATAACTATTTTATCTGAAAATGCCTTTTATAAACTTGTCTAACTTGTGGCAAACTTAGTGATGTGTTCAATTAATTTATATTTTATTCAACATTCTTTTTAAATTTTGGTTATTATGTAAGCTCAACTTCTTTATCTGTTCATGTAAGGTATTTTATAAAATTAATGTTAACAGAATGTTGGGTTGGTCTGTGGTTTTTCAAGACTCTGTCTCTCTGTTATTAAATATTACCCCTTTACATATGCTGCTTTGGAAGCACAGTCTGTCCTGTGTAGGGGTCTTAGAAACTGTTGTTTTGTAAATCACAAAAATGTGGCCTCGTTCTAAAATGAAGTGAATCATTGCATTGAGACATTTGCTTTATTTCCCCATACGTTAGTGCATTTCTAAATTTCAGTAGTAAAAATTTATAAATTGGCAGCAGTTTTGGAATGTGCGTGTAATAGCTGTATGGAAGAAAGATGATAATCATTAAATATTTAGAATCCAAAGTGGTGAACATATAGTCCTGACTACACATTAATTTACAGGATTATTATTTCTTTTTCCTGAAGAAAATTACAATTCCTTTAGCATCCTGTGCATTTACAGTCTCAAGCGTAGTATTCTTAATGTCAAAAATATTTTAGGAGTGTGAAACTTTTTTTTTTTTTTCCCTGTGACTGTATTCCAGCATTCTGAAAAAAGCGTAGAAAACCTAACCCCTCCACTATGCATGACAATACAACTACTCCTGTTTAAAGCCCAACACCATTCCCTGCAGGTCGGATTAGACCTTCAGTGATGAGATTTTCATGGTACTTCCTTCAGTCTGTGTTAAATCCTTGTCCATTATATAGGTCACTAGTCATACTAATAAGTAGGGTAGGTAACTGTTTGGTATGCTTGTCCTTAGTACTAAAGCAGCCTGTATCTTTCCCTTTTTACTCTTCCGATGTGAAAGCCAGCTGCCACTTTATTGTGTTATCGTCAAATTTTAGCAGCTGGGTACTCTAGGAATGTTGCAGGAATTTTTGTCTGATAGACCCAGTCATTGATTCTGTACAAGGTACCTGCCTCCATTGATCAGTTGCAATGGGTCTCCATTGGGAAAATTATAAATTTAGATTTTAAAACACAGTGTGTTAATTTGGCACCTAAACATTCCATTTGTCCTTGGATTATTTCGAGTCTGGCAGGGAAAATTCTTTCTCAAAATAAATCCTAAAGCCCAAATCTCTTAAATCACATATCTTAAATTTGTGACATGTAATGCCATAACCCTCCTAAACATTGTAAGGAATTTAAAGGCTTCACAAAAATGCGAGCCATGATGAGGTTCTAAATGCGAGCCATGATGAGGTTCTTGCTTCCTAGACCTGCCAGATACAAAAGCACAAGCCCATTGGATACTGGTCTTCGGACTGTGAAGCTGCTTGCACCTGCCTGGATCCATGAAGGATCTGGCCAGTCCAACTGCAATAATACTTCTTTGTATAAAAAAAAAACAAACAACAAAACAAAACAAAACAACAAAAAAAAAACCAACAAAAAAACCACAAAAAAGACCCCACCAGCTTTTTTCATTGCAATAACTGCCACGGCAGCCAGCAAGATGGGAGAGGAGCAGCGAACACATGGAAGGTAATTCTGTCCCAACAGCCCAAGCCCCGTTCTGCTGTTGGCGTACGGGTTGAGCCGTGCTGAGCTGCCTGGGTGCCCAGTGCCGATGCAGGAGCGTCTTGTCGAGGTGGCTGCAGTTGTCAGTTCCCACAGCCTTCCCCGAGCAGCCCTGTAGAAGGTTCGGACCGGGCTGCCAGGGTCTCGGCAGCAGGGACAAGTGGGAAGCAGCACTCTGCTCAGGACGATTTTCGATGCTGGCAAAACAACCCAGAGTTTCATAAGGGTTTAAGTGGAAACGCCGCTGCTTTAAAGCTCATAGTCTTGGTTGTTGAAGGGTGTGTGTCTGTACACGCATGCGTACGTGCCAGTCCGGGGGAGCACAGAGGAGAGAATATTCCAGCTGATGCCAGCTGGTGGAGTTCAGATCTAGACCGTGGGGCTCACCTCTGCTCAACACCTGCTCCTTTTGGAGAGCTGGACTGAATCTGCAGAATAATCAAGCTACTGCAGTCATCCATGTTTTAAAAGGCAAGTTTTCCTCCCTAGGTAGCTGGCAAGGTGCATATAATTTACTCCAAAATAGATAGTGTGCTTCTGTGTGTCTTTGTAATGATTAGGACACTGAAAGCAATAAATGTTCCCTTGTTTTCACTAGACCGCAATGCAGTTGGTGCCCCGAGGAGATCGTGTCTTTTGTTAACTTGCTAATTGAATATCGCTTGTTTTCAAATTCTGTACAACAGTAACTAGGTCTGCATCGCCAGCCATTCAGAAATACCTCGAGGTAGTGGCTGCCGTGGTTTTCCGAAGGTATTCTCTTGCTTGAACGGGTGACTTCCAGGGGTTTCCTCTTGAAGTTTACATCTTCATTACCAATTCAGTATGGTGCATATAAAATTCTTGGACCATTATTTCAAAATTGTTATTCTCGCTACTTTTCAGGACTAGTACCACCTTCATTATCTAGACTCGTGCTGAAATTCAAATTCACCTGCTCTCCCCCATCACGGCTGGGGCCAAGTTCAGCCCTGCCTTTGTCCCACGATGGAGGCGTTGCTTTGCCTGCATCCTCAGCTGCTCCCTCCAAGATGTTTTTCCTCTCTCCCTCCCACCCGAAATCTCTTCACAGTGGCACCAGCCACCAGCACATCCTTCATCTCAGTAAGGACAGACACCTGACAGTTTCCATCTCAGCTTGTGACCACATCTGTATTTTTTTGTAATCCCTCATAAGCATTCTGCTACTCCGGTCTGTCTCAATCATGCAGATTTTTCTGTGACATACCCGAACGGCCCCTGTGAGCACAGTCATCCAAAATGGATCCAGAATTCTGTGAGAAAGCCTGTTTTCTTTGTTCATATCACTGGCATTTTTTCCTGCTCTCAGCCTGGAAATATGCTCTTGTGTTTCATGATTTGTATGTCAGGAATGGAGATGCAATCCACTGCTTATTTCAGCAGATCCCTGTTCTGCTTCTGAGATATGGAAAGAAACCAATAAAGCTCCCTTCTGCTAATAACAGTCCTTGTGTTCGAGGTGGCTGACGTCTCAATGCGAGAGCTGAGAAGGCTGTGCCATGAGTGTGGTTTGTAGCTTGGAAAATTGCAATTACATTTGATTACTTCTAGTACTGAGTGAGGGTACAGGTTGAAGGGATAAACGTTGTAAGACGTGTCAGTGAAAGTTGGAAGTCACTTGCAGATAAAGGTCACCAATTACCATGAGCGAGTGGTGCCAAAGAAATAAGTATCTTGTAGCTTGAAAATTCTCGCACAGAAGGGGTAAAAATGAAACACCAGAATGATTCCACCCCTGAAAGGCCTTTATCCTTCACTCGGGTAACCTTGCTGCAGCTTGGGTGCGATGGTGGTAATTCTGCAGCTTCTTGGGTGAACCGGTATTTGTGAGCATGGCTGTAGGTGGAGGGTTACTGTTCCTGCAGGCTGTGCCTGGTGGATACACGTTGTAGTTTTCCCAAAATCTAACAGAAGCGGATCATTTCTCTTGGCTCTCACGCAGCTGCCGGCGACCCACCCAGCAGGGATCTCCAGGGACGAGGCAGCTGGCTGGGGAGTGAAGGGCTAAGAAGGTGCGAGGTGCCTGAGCAAGGAGGTGGTGCAGGTGGTGTGTTAGCACCGTGATTCATCTTGGGGGGAGCAGGGACAGCCGAACGGAGAGGGGGAGTAGGGGTGAAGAAAGGTGAGTGGAGTGAATTGGGTGGTAGAAGTTGGGTGCAAAAAGCAGAAGGGGAAAAAGAGCCTGGTATCTTAGAAAAAAACACTTAAATGTTTCAGAGGGTGGGTGGAGGAAGGAATTTGAGTTGTAGTGTGTAAGGATGCACCAAAGTGGGCAAAATCTTACAGATTTTGGGGCACATGAGTCAAACGAAAAGGGCATTACGTGCCTGCATCCATCATTCCCGGGGGATCTGCACCATAGTTACTGCCCTTATTTTAGTGTTTGCCCGCACACTGCTGCTCTTCACCCCCACCTCGCTGTGGTCTCTGGCGCAGCTCTGAAATTCTGGGAGGCAAACTGCTCCGTTCTCACAGCCATGGGTTGTTGCTGGTGGTTTGACACGTGGTGGTTTCCAGCCCCTTCAAGGCTTTTCTATGTGTTTTGAGGTTTAGTTTTAGCAAGGAGACTATTAGCAATAAACAAAGCTGGTTTGGAGTTAAACAGCCTTGTCTTCAGGCATTGGCATCTTTTCCTTTGATGTGTTGGTGTTGCTGAGTAAATAGTCTGGGGATTATTAGGAGAGGCAGAGCCTTAATTGTGTCTGTGCTTTGGGTTTATGTGTTAGATCCTGGCTGACCAGGGCGCTGCTGCCAGCTGCGAACCTGCCGTCAGGCTGGCTCTTGGTTCCCTCTTCAAACACATCCCATAACAATTCCTAAGGGCCTGAGACCAAAACAAAGTTGTGGCTTCACTGCAAGCTGATATGCTTTTCCCTTTTTGTGGCTGCGTACCTCGCTGTATTCTCGTGCGGTGCCATGAGCAGAATGCTGTAAAATCCAACTTACCCAGGAACCCGCGGCGTTTCCACCCTTGCCTAGTGGTTGGTGTGATTCTCCTTGGGAAGTACACAAGGTTCCCATGCTGGGGTGCCCAGGACAAAGGTTAATTTCTTGCTAGCGGTGAGTACCACGGCGTGGGCTAACAGCTAACGCACAGCAGCTCCTGTTGATGTACAAACTGTCTTAGCGATGTGGATTGATGCTGCTTGGTTGGTTGAGCTGAAATTTATTTTTCAGTGAACTGCCCTTATGGGACCTTGTATTATTTGTACTGTATCATCCTTGTATTTGAGCTCTCTCCATTACAGTAATATCCACACCTCGTGAGGCTGCCTGGTCTTCTCCCTTTCAAAACTGCAGCGAGCCTGTCTAGATAGCTGTGTGAGACGGGGGGTGACGGATGGGGACTGGCTGTTAGTGTTAGTGGCATGTGCTTGTGGATAAAAGGGCTTTGAGGAGAAGCATTGATTTATTTTATTTATTTTTTTTTTAGAAAATGTGTTTATGGTAGAAAAAATATTTTCAGGTTTTGGAAGCTATCACACATGCCTTTAAAAAAAGGAAGATGGTGCTACTCTTTTCCTTGTTTTTTCAGGGTATATATTGAGCTGTGGCTTTGAGGGAGCCACATATTCTCCACCTGTTTTTCTCTTGTTTCTCCTTGGTTAATTGGCAACCAAGAACACTTCTTCTCCTTATATAGTTTCTGAAGCGATGCCAACCTACTGATACTTGTTCAACAGTTACGCTGTTTGAACAAGACATTGTTCTCTATCTCTTGGTGGGAAGCTGGTGGCAACAGGGTAAAAGGGTTTATCAGGAAACAGGGGAAGGAGAGATGCCACGCGACAGAGGTACCTGCAAAGGGCGAAAATGAAAACAGATGAAGAAAGTACTCTTTAAAAAAGAAGGCAGAAAGAAAGTGGTTGACTTGATGGACTTTCTTTCACCAGAAGTAAACGAGAAATGTAAATAACATTATTACCTAGAACACAAATGGTGATAGAAAATACCACACAATAATTCTATTTAAAGCTGCTTTAAATTAACAGCAAGTCTCAGAAAGAAAGAATGGGCCTGTCATTTGTTCTTCATATTATAACAAAAATATATTTAGTTAACATCTTCTAAGAAGAAAATATTGATAAATTAAGAAGGTTTGAAACTGATAGTGAGAAATTTCACCAAATCTTGCAAATGACTGACTAAGCAAAGAAAATCTCATTTGTCGTTTGGCAGTTTTTGTATCCGGGCCCACCCTGAAGAACCTGTTACGTCTAGAAAATGTTTGACCTTACTACAGCCCAGGACCTCCTCTCAAGCCCTGGGGAGGCTCATAAGATGTGTCAGTAACGGGGGGGGGTTTAATTTGGAGCTGGCAGTGGGTCTTCCAGGAACATCGATTCAAGCCTTTCCCAGCCATGTAATTCCCACAGCGTTAAGGGTTTTGTTTTATCCTGCACCAAGTGCCAGCAGCCTGCAGTCCGCTTCCACATCCATTCTTCCTCCACGCAGAACCTGAAACAGGTTATTCTTTAAAATGGAGGGATTGGTTGGTGGTTGTTTTGGGTTGGTTTTTTTTTCTCAGCATTGAAATCTGGGTTTCACTTTTCAATGTAGTGATGGAAATAATTTTCCAACTCCAGAGCAGTCATGCCGTGATTATGCTTTATGCTCATCATTGGCATTAAATCATACAGACATCAGGCAGGATGCAAATTGCTATTGCACAAATGTAATGAAATTATTCGGGGGGCACCTGGGATACCTCGGTCTCAGGCGGCCCAGCTTCAGAAGTGACTGCCCGATCGTCCAGCATATTTTAAGATTTCTCAGTTGGCGCACTTAAAATTATCGGTGTGGCTAAAATCAGTAGCTGCTTTTGGTATCATTATTTAAACCTGTTTACCCAGAGGAACCCTGGTGTGTGCCCCTGGGAGGTGTTCCAGCGTGTAGAAGGGGGGAGAGAGGGGAAAGAGATACCCTTTCTCTAGTTTTATGTCCAATATTTAATCTTTCTAAACTGTAGACATTTTACTTTCTGCGGTAGTAGTAAAGATCATGTGAATTTTCTTGCTCAAGAAATACAGTTTCTGTGCATTTCCCTCAGTCTACATGCAGAAGCGCCTCCCGAGGTGGCAGAAATGTGTGAGCCAGGCTGGTAAGGTGGCTGCTGAAGGCGCAAACGGGGGGGGGCACTCAACATCGGGGTGAGACACTTGGGGACACATCAGACCATTCTTCAGCCACGTCCCCTGATGACGTAGAGTGGGGCTGCCATTAAAACTGGCCCGTAACCACCTGAGAAATGCTTACCGGTCTCGGGGCCGCAGGGCAGCTGGTTTGGTGCTGCGACAGCAGTGGGCTCGCTCGGATTCAGGAGTAAGAAAGGGAAGAGCCCCGAGACGTGATCCGCACACCAAGCCCTACCCAAACCAGACTTCAACTATCTGCTGAACATGCCCCTTAGGTATCTGGCTAAGGAGAAGAAAGATGAGCTCTGTAAGCAGAGAGATAACAAAGAACAGGAACTGGAAGAGCTGAAGAGCAAGAATCCCTCTGATCTGTGGAAGGAAGACCTTGCTGCCTTTATTGAAAAACTTGATGCGGTGGAAGCCAAGCAAACTGAGGATGTGATGGCAGTGCTTACTGGTAAATTTTTAAAGGTGAAACAGCAATGCCATCATCTTGTGGCATAAGGGTTGTTCCCCATAACTGCAGAAGATGAAGGCACAAGCAGAGAAGAAAACTAAAAAGAATAATAAAGAGTGAAAAAACTGAATGTGATTAGAATCAAGAAGAAAACACATCAGGAGACAAAGAGCCTTCAGCCCTTAACAGGGCTCCACTTGGCAAAGCCACGTCCCCACGGGAGGGTGTGGGGCTAGAACCTGCCTTTGCGTTTAGAGAGCAATTAGGCTCTGAAACTAAAAATATCAGATAATGACAGGGTGTTTGGCTGTGCAGGTTTGAGATGGGGTGGGGTAGTGTTGTTTTCAATCCTTCACTTTGAAATTCTTCACCTTTAATTTCTTTTGAGTAAAATCCACAGTTTCTGAGGTGTTTCACGGTTCCCTTCCCCACTGGGAAGGGGGGACCTGGTTTCTTTATGAAAGCTCTACCACATTAATTTGGCGGGGGAGAAGGGGGGGGGGGGGGGGGGCTTCACAAGATTTGGTCCATATGGCTTTCCAAATGCTTTGAAAGCTATTTCAGGCATGGTGGTACCAGAACTCCCAGACACACAAGGAGGCATCCTTCGGGTGTAAAGCAGCATCCCTGCGGCAAGCCGTGAAAGGTACATGAAGATGGTTTATGTCTCTAAGAAACCATCTCGGTGATTTTGCTGCACTTCTGTTTGTGCTGTAAGAGCATATTGTTTCTTGAGAAGCATAGTTGTAGCTTAATTGTGTGGTAATTGGAATTTAAAGACACAGCTGAAGTGTAGCTCATTTATTTGCGCTTCTGAAAGGGGAGGCTGGCGTTGCACATGATGCTGCAGAAGGCAAACTGGGAGCTGCAAAGCACCTGTTCCTCCTTCTGTCTAGGGGAGAAGAAGTGTGCCCTCTCCGCCGTTGTGCCATGGTGGGTGGGGGGCAGCCCGGGCTGGGGGACCTGCTCGCTCCCTGCAGCTGCCTGGCAGGAGGTGCCAGCGAGGTGGGGTGGTCTCTCCTACCAAGTAGAGAAGTGAGAGGAACCAGCCTCAAGTGGCACCAGAGGAGGTTTGGATCGGAAATTAGGAAAAACTCTTCCCCAAAAGGGCTGCCAAGCGCTGGCACAGGCTGCGCAGGGCCGCGGCTGTCACCGTCCCTGCAGGTCTCCAGCAGCCGGGCAGCCGTGGCGCGCAGGGGCAGGGCCCAGGGGTGGGCTTGGCACTGCTGGGTTCACGGTGGGACTCGATGACCTTAGGGGTCTTTTCCAGCCTAAATGATTCAGTGATTCTATAAATGATGGAACAAAGTCTTAGGGGGTCTATTTTATTGTTTCTCCAACTACTCTCATTGGTGATTTGGGGTCATTTCACAAAGACAAAGATTAGATTCGTTCAGTTTAAAGGAAGAGTCAAACCATCACGGGTTCAGCAGGAGATGTCATGCAAAGTTCAAAGGGTGGGGCGAAATAATGGCTTTTTCCTCTCTGTGCCGGAAAAACAAAATATGTGTGGGCCAAGGGACAGGGCTTCTCATCACATGGGTGTCTGCAGCTTGTCTCTTTTCCCCTTTAACTATTCTATTTTTCTTTAATGGGCTCTCTTCCTGTTTTCCTGGATTTTCTGTATGAGATGCCAGTAGCAGTGTTGTCTGCATACCCACTGTGCTGGGGTAGAGAGTCTCAGAAACAAAGTTCCTCATGGAGCACTTGCTGTGGTGTGAGGAGAAACGGGAGCTAGAGCTGAGTGGCACAAGGATGCCCTTCTGCATAGGAACGGTGGGGGCAAAAAGGAGAAAGACAAACTGCTTAGGGGGAAAAGAGGTAAAAAAGTTATTGCTTAACAAAGTGTTAAATGGAAGCTGAAAGAAAAGAGAAAAAATGCTCAGTATGTGTCTACTGCAGGAACATGGGTCTGCAGATGTGTCAGAGGCAAGTGTTGCTTCCTAGACACTGCTGGAATAGTGTGTGTTAAAGGGAAAAAACCGTGTTTCAGTACCTGCCCTTCTGGTCAGCTGAACATCTCTGTTGTCCGCACTTGTACCTGCCGATAGGCACTTTTTATTGGAGACCAAAATCAGCTCTTCTCTAACTGTAATATTTATCCCCATAATATGATATGGTGATTAGAATGTTATCACTGTATGGATTGCACAAATGTTATTGTATATACGTGTGTGTATACATATATATACATATTGGTGCCAGTCTGTTTATCCACTTTCAGATACCAGGATTGTGGGAGTGCACGAAGCCTAAAGGACTTGCAGCCTTGCAAGACTTAAATGGGGATTATGAGAAAGATGGGGACAGACTTTTTAGCAGAGCCTGTTGCAATAGGGCAAGGGGTAATGGTTTTAAACTAGAAAAGAGTAGGTTTAGACTAGATATAAGAAGAACTTTTTTATTATGAGGTTGGCGAGGTACTGGCACAGGCTCCCCAGAGAAGCTGTGGATGCCCCATCCCTGGAAACATTCAGGGTCAGGCTGGACGGGGCTCTGAGCTACTTGCCCTAGTTGAAGGTGTCCCTGCCCATGGCAGGGGGGTTGGACTAGGTGACCTGTAAGGGTCCCTTCCAACCCAAACCATTCTGTGGTTCTATGGTAAAAGCCATATAAAGGAGGAAAGTTTCATGTAAAAGCAGATCCAAACAAGTCTGTGCTATGGTTAAGGGATCTCGGTATTTCTAGACATGCCTTGTTCATGCACTCAGTACTCCAGCTCTTGCTGTTCTATTCCTTAGGTTTCTGTCAAAACAGTGAAGTCAGTGAAGGCTGACTTCTATGTGACTTACTTTTATTGATTTAAAAAGATCAAATAGATAGGAATAAGGTGCATATGCCAAAGACCTCATGTTTTGAAAGAAAAGGCAATTAAAAGCTGATGATCTGGGCTAAAGCCATTAGAAGGGACTAATGTTCTAATTAATCTATGCATCTTGTTTCTATTAAGCTTTTTCCTAATGTAATGGAATAAACTTTTGCTTCTTATTCCACTCTGACCTTTCCTCAACCAAACTTCTACTGCCTCAAAGTTCCGAGTCTGACTGCTGAGGTTGTTTTTCTCCCCACCTCCTCCACCCCCCCCTAGAAGACGTGTTGCTCCATGAGGAAAAAGCTGTCAGGGTGTTGACAACTGCAGTGGGTTTGGCTTGCTTTTTTCCTCCTCTTTGAGAGATTAGAGAAAACACAGGCATGAAAGATATGTTGCTATCATTCTTGCTGTTTATCTGATCCAGAACCAAGAGTCTTGTTACAGTGGTGAAACACGACCTCACTGAACGAGCTGCTGAACAAGTGGAGAATACCGGATAAAAAGCCAGGTCCTTTACTGATAATCTTGTCCCTAATGTAAGGCAGAAACATATATTAATACCCTACTGTGGCATAAAATAGGTATAAGACAAAGGAAAAATTGAGAAAATAGCCATAGGAGAATACAAGCAAATTAATATCTTGATGGGCACCATTTCTTCTGTATCAACAACTGTGCAAGGCAGAACAAGAATTTCAGCCAAGAAAAAATTTGCACGGGTACAGCACTGAGATGCCTTTGCAGATATTTGTGAAATTCAATTAGATTTAATTTGCACGCACCTGAAATTTGGCAGTGGGGGAGCTTTTCATGCCTCTAGAGACTTTTAGGATCTGTCTTAGAAGCTCCCTTCTCCCTTCCATTCTCAGTAAAATGAGGATTCGCGTTTCTGTTTTATACTCTCACAGCTCTCTGCTCACAGTGTTTGGCTAGTTGTCACCCCACACCTTCTCCGGTCTTGTGCTTCTTGGTTCACCTTCTATATTCTTAATGTATTCTCTAAGCTTCCCTCATCCCTTTTTCTTTGCTCATTGTGAAACTATTCCTCTGTTGTCAAGACCTTCCTCAGTAAATTTTGCAGTGGCGTGTTCCCACCCGTGCCAGCTATGGCAGCCTGGGTACCACAGCCGGTGGGAGCTCGTGCCCCTCTTCAGGATCCCGGCGTGTCACGGTGATTTTCCTTCTCCTTTACAATTTTCATTGCCTGGGAGCATTCAGCGACAATAATGCTTTGCTTCTTTCTTGCCCCTTCTGTCTTCCACAGCGAGTAAGTGTCACCTCATCAGAAGCCATTCATTATCAGCAGATAAGCAGCTGTTTGTACCGTTCTGAAGTACCTGGGTTCCTTTAGCTGCCCGGCCAGCTCTCTAAGTGTTGCTTTAAGTGCGCTTGTTTCTTGTCTGGACACTCAAATATCAATGCAATGTTGAGAACCTTATGCTTTTCAATGTGTCGGTGGTTTGTCTTTTTTTTTTTTTTTTTAGTATTTGGCAGTTGGAATCATACTTGTCTGTACATTTCTATAGTGCTATCACTGATTCAGTGTTCTCCATGATGCTGAACGGTAACTCCTAACCTACAGGCAAAATGTGAATGTGTGGGATGTCTCTGAAGTTAAACGGACTCTCGAGGGAGGATGAGGGAGAAGGTGCCCTGTGGCACGTGGTGACGCCAGCAGTGGTATCGCTGCTGGGGCTGTGGGCTGTGCCGCTGCAGCACACCGGCCCCAAGCCTGGGTGAAGGATGCTGCTCAAGGCATCATCAGCCGGAGAGGTCCTCGTCCCCTGTGACCATAAAGTTGAGGGAAGTGCAATTGCTGGCTGGGGAAGAATTCCCATCTTGTTCCCTGCATCAGCCCCTGTGCCTGCCTTACTCTTACTGGTATGAACTGGGACAGTGTGTAGAAGAACGGGTGGAGGGGCGCTGCAGTGTGCCATCTCTGGGAGCAGGTTTAAGCTGGTGATCTTGACTCGTTGTTAAAGGAGAGGGTTTCATTTTTTATTTTTTAATTCTGATATTTATTTTTTTATGAAAATGCAGATATTAGTACGTCCTGTGGGTTGTAGTGAAGTGTGGAAGGCTGCAGTGCTAGCTGTTTTCCTGAGATAAGTCAGAAGATATGAATAATAGCAACTCACCGGCTTGGCTTGGTGATTTTCTCTGCGGTGACTGTTAGTAGCATGTAGTTTCACTGTAAACAGGAGCCCACTGAACTACTCATATGAAAACCAGCTCGAATGTGTAAGAGCTTGCAGGTTACAATAGTGCAAAGAAACAATGTTAAACAGAAGGGATTCATTTTGTAGACTGGGAAAGCAATGGAGTTTTTCTAGGTGGTGTTTTTTCCTATAGGGCGGTTTGGGGTTTTTCTATGATTTTTTTTTTTTTTTTTAATCCACCTTTTAACAAATTTTCGGTTTTGTAATGAAATATGGTATGTTTGTATGCTTTGAAATGATCCAGTTTCTAGCTGGTAACATCTTTGTTGTTACTCATCAGGGGAGGATTCTAGCTGCTCACTGCTGTTTGAAAAAGGTTGTTTAATGGTATGGCACCTCTTTCATGGAATATCTGCACTATTTTAATTTGCTTTTTAAAAATATTCTTGTGCATTGTTTGGCTGCAGGTGGTTTGGTATCCTGACTCTGCCCTGAAAATGAAGAATTTGCTTTAAATGTGCTTTGATGGCCAGGTGGGCTCTGCAGCTGCGGTGGGTTCTGTCTGTGCGCTGCTGTGTGCAGCCTGAGCACTGCTATTCCCGACCACAGCATTCCTGCCGCTGCGCCTCCCTAACTGGGGTCTTTTCCTGGGAGGGTGCGGGTCAGGCAAGGACTTGGATACTTTCTACCTCCTGATGTCTGACTGCCTGTGCCAATCGCGTGCTTAAGGAAGACTGGAAGTCACGTCACTACCCAAATCTATGGTCATGAGGTCAAAACCAAACGGGAGACAGCGATCAAATACAGCAGAATTGAAGATGGGAAGGAGGTAGAATTGCAGCAGCAGTGGAGATAAAGGATAAAATTATGGCAAATATATAAACCTGGCGGGAGAGATTTATGGCTATCGAGGTGCTTTGAAGGCAATTTAATGACAGGCCAAAAAAGGCTTTTGCTGGAAGACTGATTCTTTTTGCTTCACTTTCTATCAAGAGAAAAACTAGCTGGAGGGAGGCTTTCCAGGATGGAGATCAGACAAAAGATAAACGGGTAGGACGCAGAGGAAGGAGGGAAGTAGAGTCTTCCTGCTTGTGGCTGGTTTTGTTAATAAAAGAAGCAGCAAGCCAAAAAAGAGCCCAGGAGCTGGCTGACGGGTGGATGCACAGCTCTTCTGAAGATGGTTTAGCACCCAAGCATGGACCATCTAGTGTGCGTACCCTTACCCAAAGGCATGCCCTTCCCAAACCTTGCCCGTCTGCCCTAGTTACCAACTCGATACTGACGGGATATCTGTAATGCTCGCCCGCACGCACGTGGACTCAGGCCTCAGCACCGGTTCCGCCCTGTTCTTTCAACTTTCCCTCTGTGAAGACTTTCCCATCAGTGTTGGGAATTAGTTGAATATATGGATGGTGATTTCTCCCCTTGACCTCCAAACCGCTTGACCAAAGTCTTACTAAACCCCTATATATATATGTCCTATAAACCAAGGGGCCTCGTGGTGTCCTCTTGCTCGCTGATAGCTGTGCTGAACACACCTGCACGGGCCAGGCTCTGTGTGCCTACGGCTTTCAGCAAAGCCCCGTCCCCTGCATGTCCACCGTCCCATGTGTGTGTGGGGGAGGGTACAAAGGCACATCCCCTGGAGCACAGAGGCTTTACTGCATGTGTCTGAGCAACCCCGAAATAAACCTCTTCCCGCATACACGCTGGCTCTGCATGCGTTCTGTAAACGCGTGGCAAACACAAGAAGAACGGGCTCTCTGCAGGACTGCCTGCACGCACGAGGTGCCCATGCCATGGCAGGCAGCAGAGGAGAAGCGAGAGGGGCTGCGGGGGTCTCGAGCACAGCTACAGGAGACGAGGCTACCTGGAGCAGGGCTGCGGGGTGAGTAGTAACTGTCCCAGCAATCTGCGGCTCCTACCCGGGTCACCAGTCTTGTAGTGCTGTTCATTAACCTGGGGGCTCTGACCAGGTGGGAAGGAACCTCGGCACGATTTTAACCTGAGACCCTTTGGGCTGGGCTTTCGGAGATGCCCACCACTGCTGCCTCCTCTTTCCCCGAGCCCGGGCGCGGTGCTGCAGGCTCGGTTGCGGCAGGGTCTCACATGGCGGCGGTTTGACCCCTCAGAAATGGCAGCCCCACGTTCCAGCAGGTGTTTTGTGAGTCTAGCGAGCCTAAATCAAGGCAGGGTGAACGAAGCCGTCCCTCTAATTTTCCAGCTCACTGTCGGAGGGTGTTTGTTAATCTAAAACTCTTTTACAGCTTGCAAAATATGGTCTTTTATGAAAATTCCTTTGAAATCCTTACCCATTGTCTTGGCATTTTGTAGAAGGTATGATTGTGTCCCAAAGGGTGGCTGAACAGGCTCCGTTAAATGGATGACAACTTCCAATCATCCTCTGCAGTAAGTAATGCTTCAGTTTCTCTGAGGTTTGGTTTTTTCTCTTTCCATTTGATATCTCAGGCCAGAGAGCGGTATGCAGTCCTACCGATCTGAATTTAAATGAAGCAGACAGCTAACTTTGATTTGCTTCTGTCCCTTCCCACCTACACAAACTGACTTGCATTAATCATATTAATAAAAATGGAATTAAAATTACCAAGTTTTTAAAAGGCACATGACAGTGATATTACCCACCAAGTTACAAGTATGCATGCATATTAATTACAAGTTGTCTAAGATTTCAGCAGAAGCTCAAAGGAATGACATTTTTTCCCTGTACGTTGTTTTTAATTTGGAAAGCTCCCTTGTAATGCAAGATGTATCCTGTCCTAATGTGGTTCTCTAATCACAGCATGCCTTAATTTTGATAGATGACCCCCAAATGCTTTAAATCCACTAAGATTTGCAGTAATTAGAATGATTTTTTAAGACTGTTTCCTGAACTATCCATAGTGACATCCATCTATCATCAGATGGATTTGTTTACTCATTCCCCTTCCAAGAAAATGAAAAATCAAGCAATTTGTATTGAGAGCTTATCTTTGCTGCTACGTGGTGGAGGGAACATGTTATAATTTATCTCACTCTAGTCACTGCTCCTTTTTTTGAGGGATTGTGCTCTGAAGAAGTGCACATTTTTCAGAAATGTCCAAAGCCCTTCCCCTCCCTCCCCCGGTCTCCAAGTAGTAATCTTGCCCCAGTAGGGCTGCAAAAAAGTCGCCTCATGCATCCGAGTGCCTGCCAATGGAAATTTGAAGTGCAAGGTAGAATTCACCAGGTGATTTTTTTCTTCTGTTCCATGTTTCCCTCTCCATTTTCTGTTTTTATTGTAATGCTTCCTTGCACATACAAATCTAGTGTATACTTTGAGCGCAGGATATTTATTGACAGTGGCTGTACAAAGCACAGAAAGAGTGCTGAGGATGCTAGTCCCCTATTATCTCCCCATACCCTGTGCTTTTCTGCCCTCCTTGTGTCATTCTTTGTCGGTTCTTTGCGAAGCAGCACGTCCTTTTGCAGCAGTGTTTCAGTGCCTTGCTGGTGGTGTTCCCTGTCCCCCCAGCCTGCTCCCTGTCCTGTGGCGTTTTCTCTCACACCAGGCTTCCTTTTCTTTCCAGCCTGCATCTGCATGCTTAACCTGCTCCTCCAGATCTCTGCTCTCTCCTCCCCTTTCCCGCTCCTCAGCTTTCCTGTAGGTTTTAGTTCTCTCCCTTATTTTCTGGAATACATTCCCCGCTCCTTCGCTTTCTGCCACCGGCACCCCTTTGCCCCCTGATGTGGCTGATGGTGTTGCTCTGTTGCATTTCCCCCCATCCTTATGAGATTTCCTCCTTGTCCTTGACCCCCGGCCACCCATCACTGCCAGAGGAGTGCCAGAGGGCAGGATGCTCTCATGCTGCCATCCCAAGCCACAGGCTGCTTGCCCTCAGATGCCCTGCAGCCTTCTCAGTGGGGGAGCGGAGGGGAGCACCGCTGGCGCTGAGCCCCAGCTGCCAGCCGCAGAGAAGCAGCAGTAACCTTGCCTGGCCGGGGACAGTGGCTAGAGGAGCGGGCTGCAAGCCAGCACGTGCCTTTTCCTGACACACATGTGAGAGGGAGACCTGGAGCTCCGTCAGGCAGCGGGACTGATGCGGGAGATGCTAACTGTCACCCGGAGTGCCCTCTGGGATGCCTTGGCCTCTCCAGAAGCACAACATGTACTGGGCTTTTCTTCACTGGTGGCTGGTTTTAGTTGTTATCAATGGGGTGGCAAACCCCTGCGGCAGCAAAAGGGGACAGCAGGTCTGCATCACCGCTTGCCAGTGTCCGGATTTAGGTGGTGAGGTCCTGACTTGAATACGTAGGGGAAATAAATGTTTCCTTCCTGGGCAGGTTAATAATTAGATCATATTAGCAAGTAAAATCTGATTAGGCTTCTGATTAGGAAGGAGTAAGCCAGGAGTTTGAAGCTTGTTGTGTCAACAGAACAGATTAACTTCAGTCTGACGTTCTGCTTTCAATAAGAAAATGGTAATAAAATTATAGTGTCTGGCTCCCTCACTGTGGGCTTCCAAACGTGGTACAGGGCTTTGAGACAATTGCTCAGTCTCATAGGATGTGCACCAGGGCTGAGTCAACAACTAGGCAGGAGACTAAGAAATCATTTAATTGCAATGAAAAAATCATAATAAGGGAGAAGGGAAATCTTTGCCTGTAATGAATGAGGTAAAACTTGTACATTAGGAAAAATCTGGTAGGTTGCTGTCGTTTGCTTGAGGTGACCACTCAGGAGGGCAGATGCGCTGGCTGAAGGGCCCTGAGCTCGCTGTCCTGCAAGGCTTTGTTTTGCAGAATGTAGGGAGATAAAAAATGGCTAAGCCATCGCCGATCACAGCCTGGCTCAATGCTGGAAAAACACTGAACAATTCTGACAGCTGAACCTTTTTATTGGAAAGCATTAAAGCGAGCAGTGTCACCAGCTCCGTGTGAATGGGCTAATGACATGCATGAGGGACCTGCCGACAGGATGGTACCTGGAACGGTAATGCGGTTTGGGTTTTCACTGGGAGCAGGTTTTAAGCAGTAAATAATTCTTGTCCTTTTTTTTTTTTTTTTTTTTTTTTTGAGCCTGGGTGCTTCCAGCCAGGGTTTAGCAGAAATGGTTAGTAGACCTCCACAAATGTCATTTTGTCATTGAAACCAGTGTCACAGAAATTCAGTGTATCAACTGTTAAACCATATTGTAAATGCCTAATGTATTTATAAATAGAAATAATGCTTAGCTTACTTTTCTCATCAGAGTAGCATCTGGTGACAGTGTGATTAATCATAGGCTGCTCGGCATCAGTAGGGGGAAAGAAGCCTACTGAGGCTGCCTCGCTGCCCCGGTGTGGAGGCTGCGCTGGCAGGGAATGGTCTCTGATGGGAAGGCAGGCAGGCTGCTAATTCAGAAAAGAAAATTTCACCTGCTGTGGAGAATGACCAAGGATCAGAAGGGTACGTTTGTGCTGATTGCTTGATCTTCATGGCTAATAACTGTCTCCAGTTAAAACCCCCGTTCACGTGAACTGTGGTATTTTACATCGTACCTACGGGTTTCCCATGCCACAGGCATGTCTGAACGGGACGGCTCCTCCCGCGTGCGTGCTTGCTCGCACTAGTGCTCGCACTAGCTGGGGCACCAGGTGTCAGGGCGAGCATCGCGCTTGGCTCCATGCGGGAGGCTCTGCTTCGGGTGCTGGGGCAGGTGGCTTTGGCTGCTCCCCTCGCTCCTTTGCTTTGCTGCCTGCCCAGCATCAGTAACAGCACCCTGCAGGGGGGAGCAAACAGCATTTCTGCTGCCTCTTTGAATTTCAGTGTTGTGGATTTAAATAAACTCATTTTCTGTGCTACATTACAGCTTGGCTACCTTTGCCTGCTGGACAACGGGTTCATTTGGCTGTGAGCTCTGTGGGTTTTGGTCTCCCTCAGGTCACTTTGAGTTGACCTACAGGATGGAGCGAGATGTCCTGCTGGAATACCGGGTCTCGTGTGTTAAGGTCTCTGCAGGAAGCCTGCAGACCGTTGGAAGTCCACATCAAGAGCAACACGCTGCTTTCCCTCGGCTAAGAGCGAGCAGGGTGTACGTGAGAACAGAAGCTGCCTGGAAAAACCAGCTGGTGGCACGTGCACGCTTGTCTTGCAAAGGTAGGGAAGTGCTTGCACTTAACCCGGGCCAGGTGGTGGTCTCAGGGCTCCAGCAGTCATTTATCTTAGAGGGCACGTAAGCTGAAGGTAACGGGTGTGAGCCACAGAGCCACAGGGGAGTTGTCTTGCAAGGCTGCCCTGCGGTAGGTACCTGTATCAGTAAGAGCCAGCGGAGTTGGGGTTGCTTCGGGACTGCGACCGAAACCGCTGAGCTTGGGTGCACGTGTATCCGAACTGGGACCAACGGAGCAGAAGTAAGCAGAAGCAGGTTGTTCATTTGGGAGGAGACTGGCGGGAGAAAAGGAGGTACCAGAGGAGCAAAAAGGTTCGCAAGTGGGAAACTGGAAAGTAAGATACAGATCAGGTAGAGAACGAAGGAGGGCAGATTTTAGGAACTGTGGCAGATTTAGTGTCGCTGTCCCACTGGCCCAAGGCCACCGGGATGCCAGAGGCAACCCCTGGGGCAACTCGCTGGAATGCCCACCAGGGCTGCTGTGGCAAGGCCTGGGGTGGAGGGGAGAGCCTGGAGGGGTAACTTCCACCTTGGTGTTAGGTGGTGTGGGGAGAGAAGGGTGCCAGAGGTGGATCCAGTAGTAGTTGTGTGTCATGCATAAGATTTAACGGCGGTAAATGGTAGCTCCGTAGCTGTGTGTAACAGCAAGCCAAATAATGTAAATGGATAGCCTTAGTCTGTCTATTAGTTAGTTAGGTTATTTGATTTATTAATTATTAGTAATATGTGGATTAATCAATAAGAATTATAACCCCTTTCAGTTATGTCTCCAGCCTGCAGGTGATTCCAATGACATTGGATCATGCGTGACCGCATCCCTGTGGAACCCAGGACAGCATGGAAATGCTGTAAATGTATCTTAAATATCAGTCATATTCCTGCGCTGCTTGGGCTGTCTTCCATAGCAATCTGCAATCTTTTGAGTTCCTCCTTAAAGAGGATGTATTTATTGTAAAAGCTCTTTTATTCCCAGTTGTAGCTCGACAGTTCCTATGTGGTCAAAATTGTCTCAGTGTCGCATGTGTCCTGGTGAGTATTTTGGTTCCAGATTACGGTACCTGTTTCAGAGCAGGGGGTGGGGGTTGCAAATTTTTACTTGGGACTTTATGATCAGCTTTCCAAATCAGTTTGGATGCTTCACAGCTGCCATTGCAGACAGGTATTTTTTTCTGGGCAGCCTGTTATTTCTTTCTTCCTGTGAAATTCACAGACGTTTTAGTTTCTTTTGAGAAAATTCTCATTCCTGATTGAATTTCCTTTGAATCTTTTCTAATGATTCTCGGTCAGATTGAATGTCGTACGAGTCATTTCCCTATCTGTTCCATCTCGCTTCCTCAGTTCCTGACGGTTTCTCTCCTACCACCTCTGTCCTGCTGGCTTAGTTTTTGCATTAGCCAGAAGTTCAGCGTTTTTCCCAAGTGGACGGGTACCAGTGGTCCACTGTGGGTGTGCTCTCTGTGGTGCCTGCACACCAGAATGTTCTTCAGGATGGGGGAACAGAGAGTCTGGCTGCCCGCTTAGAAATGCTCATGCTCTGTTTCCTTGGATGCGTCCCTTCCATGTGCCCGGCCAGCCACAAGCGGACAGGCCTCCTATTTCAGCTGGGTTTGTTAGGGATGGTGAGGGATGCATTTGTGTGCCAGATTACCTATTATACACGTCTTGTGTCAAGATCTAGTTGGATGAAAGGAGTGCATTAAGATATCATTTGAGAAGGGTTTATTAGTTAATAATACCTTGAAATGTACTTGAATGCTTTTCATCATGTGAATTTATGTAAATGTCTTTGCATTGAAAGCTGAATTTTTGGAATAAAGGCAGTGTTAGGTATGCTGAGGAAGCTGAGCTCTTTGGCTTTGGTCACCACATCTCTGAGAGCTGGAGGCTTATCCTCTCCAGCCTGATTACTTTCACAGATCACAAGAAAGTTTTCTTCTCTCAGTTCAGAGATGAAATCCTTGTGGAATTGTACTGATTGGAGAAATGCAAATGTATAAAAAGTTCTCTTGGTACCTACCGCTATGTTGAGGCTGGATGAATGCCTCAGCAAGTTGTGCTCCAGGTTTTTCTGCTGGTTCAGCTGTTGGACCTTCCTTAAAACTTTGGAAGCACATATGTCCTGCTTAACGCCAACTCCCTGCATGCTTTCTGTAACAACTAAGGTTACTTTTCAGCATTTAATTCTCTATCCTGCTGCAACTGGAGCTAGATGGACTGGTTAATTTGAACCTACCTCTGCCCAATACTATGGATTGCTCCCTCTCTGGAGCCATATGAAAAGATTTGATGGTTTCTTCCATTGGAGCTAGAGGTGGCTGCTAAGGGTACCAACTTTAGAAAGGGCAGCAGCTTTAGAAAGGGTAGCTCTCACTGCCCTGGGATCCTCATCCATTCCTGGTGATAGCTGCTCATACCTTTTAGTTAATGTAAACGTGGGAAAGCATACACATAAGAAGGAGACAGCAAATGACTGAATAAGCACTCCAGAGAGAACAGCAGAGACAGCGTTAGGAGGGAGCGCTGCATCTAAGGACTATATCCTTGGAGGGCAGTGACTACAGCAACATTCCCATGTCAGCTTCTTTTTTTGGCTTTTTTTTTTTTTTTTTTTTTTTTTTACATTTACACTTGGAAAAGCTTTGGCTGTTGCTAAAGGTAACTTTTAGTGAGTTACGCTCCTATTTACTGGCATTTTTACTCTTCCCTTCTCTCCCTCACCCCTTTTTTTTGAAGGACCAATGATTGATTTTGCAGGCGGAGGCAGTGCGGTGTGCATGGAGGAATGTCACTTTCTCAACATCTTCTAACCACTGCTGGCTTTTGTTGCCTAACTTGTACTTCTTACCCGTCCTTATAATACATGTAAAAAAAAATTCACTGAAAAAAATTTTGCTTTTCTACTGTTGTTCCTGATTTGTTTTGGATTAGAAAATCTGGCACTCAGCACGGTGCAGAAGACACGCAGCAAAGCCAGACTGCACTGCAAAATGGATTACTGCAAGGTACAGCAAGTGGGGGTTGGAAAGACATTGCACATAGAATTGAAACCACCTTATCCCACGCGCTGGTAATCTTGCTAACTCTAATTTTATCAGAAAGTCTGTCTGATCTGATTTCCATATCCTGTTTCTTTCCATTTAGTGTGTGCAGTCACTTTGGCCAGTTGTGTTTGTTGTGTGTGTTTACTTCCTTAAATTCATGGAAATGAGTGTGATCCTTCTTTATTTGGAGCGATAAAAGCAGAAAGAGCTTTTGTATCAACATCATCAAAATTGAATTTGTGAAAATATATTTTCTATATGAGGTTTTATTTGATTCTTTAATTCATTTCATTTCCTGAATTTAGATCCAATTATGTTCTTCCTTTTCAGTGTATTCTGTTGTCCATGCTAGACTAGCTCTTCTCGTGACAGATGCAAATATTAATGAGATGTTGGATCTGGTGTGTAGGCATTATTGAACACTTACAACATGATCTACATTTGTATTTACTTTCTGGCTCTGGAGAAAATGATCTGTCATCAGTGATGTACCCATGCAGGTGATTACTTGACTGCTCCGGTGAGAATCTCAGGGTAAAAAAGGTTGAAGATGATGTGAGTTTGAGCTGAGGGAAGCATTGCTCCTATTCTGGATTTGTAGTTGGCCTGGGTTATATAAACTTTATTATATAGAGAATTTTTCTGAGTGAGGTAGAATGTAGGTTTGTATTGAAAGAGGGACTGCTTTTCCCTAGAAATAGTAAATGGGTGGAAATGACTATATTTAAATAGAATTTAATCCGTTACTTTCTTCCCTCTGGTCTCTCAAGTCCAAGGCTGGGTAGTATGCAATAAATCTTTGCATCACAACTACATGGACTAAAATACACAAAAAATTATCACATCCTTACAACAACAACAACAACAATAACAACAACAACAACAACAAAAACAGAAATTCTGAGTAAAACTCTTAGGCACATTGGTGCTATAGGTATATGTTATGGTATTACAGAGCCTTTGTAGTGTGGGTTAGACTTCGTGCAATTTTTCCAAAATGGGGAAACTCCAAGGGACTCCAGAACAATGGACATGAACATGCAGAAGCCCAAGCATGGCAAGGTGGGTAAGTTTCTATTCCCCCACCATTTCACAGCCCGTTTTCTGTTTATAGTTGTGTTAAACTGCTGGGTTTTATCTCAAGGTGCTCCGGCATTTCTGACCTAAACATCCTACAATGACCGGATGACACGAGGGCAGCAGAGACTCAGTCGTTGCAGAGCAGGGGATGCCAAAGCCCGTGCTAGGGCAGGGAGCAGAGGGCGAAGATGCCTCGGCTCTGCCACCAGGTAGAGCGTGAGGACAGGCCAAAAACATCTGGGGAGGTTGGGTGTGTGATGAGAGGCACATTGCTGTTTTCTCACTAAGGAAGAAAATTCCCTAATAATTTGTCAGGCTCTACCTTTTCAATCTGAAATTCATTACTACATCAAAGTGAATGCCTTGCTGCTAACAGAGTAAGTATCTCTATTTAAAATGTAAATGAGATTAAAATGTATGACTTACAGGACACTTAAAGAATTCTGAGTGGCTGGGTGGATGGAGTTAGTCTTATTTTAAAAATTGACTTTGACATAATTTAAGTAATAAGCTTAGTTTCTGATTCTCTGAGAACTTGAAACGTAGCAAGTTGTTATTAAACGTGCATGCTGCGCTACGTGTGACACATGCCGAGTTAAGGGTGGTGGTGGGTTGGCTGGTTTGCAACCCCGAATTATGGCAGCCTGCAGATGCCACCCTTTTCCTGAAGAGCATGGGAGCATTTCAGGGGTTGGGAGAAGCACATAACTAGAAGTTATGTACCTCCTGTGTCCCCTCCATCTTCTGCCCGGAGGAGAAATCTGTTTGAAAAACCTGTAGTGGGCAATTCTTGGAAGCAGACACCTGGATGGAGCTGCAGGCTTGTCAAAAGGAAACCCGGAAAGCATTAGCACAGATGGGGTTGACACAGGAGGTCATGATCTCATTTCATATGTCACTGCTTAATCTTAGCTGAGATAATTACATACATATGGCTGTCTAAACATGAAGTCAACAGGAAGGTATCCAGCTACATGTGGTAGTACGAGTAAATCAGATTTAACTGCAACAGCCAGCAGCTGAGGATATTAGGTGAGTATCGGATGTTCCCTGATGAAATTTATATTTAAAAAAACCCCACAAATTTACATTTATTCATTCTTTGCCTGTCTCTATGGGCTGGTACCCATATGGATACAAGTCATGTTAATATCTCATCATGTTCAAGTAATAATCAATATAGAATTTTGAGTTACTTATTTCTATATGCATTTTCGAACATGACAGAACGAAAACTCTCTGTCCAGGAAAAGGTGTAATGTACTGCCTAAACCATCTGTAGTGCCGGGTTGGTGTTGGCAAGCTATGAGTAACGTACAGGTGTGGGTTGTAGGTACTACTGGCAAGCAGGCTGCTGAGCACTGCGCACCATTAGGGCTTTGATAGCTGCTAACCCCGGCAGCGCTGTAAAACCCTAGAACAGAGGCTGTTTGCTAGGACTCAGCACCAGTACAAAGTGCCCCTGGTGCTTTGCCTTTTGTTGTGTTGACCCCAAGAACTTATTTTTTTTAATTTCAGAAAGCCTGGCCATTACCGTGTTTCCGTGCACGTGTGAGTCGTGGCTCACAGCCACTGCAGTGCAGCTGTGTGCCCGGTGATGGTGCTGGGGACTTACAGAGCTGCCTGGGCAGCCTGGGGGAATTTGGGCACGATGATGCCTTTGCAGCAGGCAGGCAAACGCATCGGTTTGTTCCGAGCTGGGCGGCAGGTTCCTGTACAGCCATGAACTAACACCGCAAACTATATTTCCCAACCTTCAAACAAGAGCATCAGCTCTCTCCTACTCCGCCTTGCTGGGCTTTTAACCCATTTGTCAGCAGAGATGATTTTTTATTATTATTGTTTTCTTCCCATGTGTATTAAACTGCAGTTGAGCTCTGGGGTGGCATACACAGTCAGATTTGAACAGCCCCCCCCCCCCAGGTTCATTGCCAAGTTGTTTTGTTAACCAGGTCGCAAGGAGACACCTGCATGAGGAACTCCTGGAAGGCTTCACGTGCCTGCTGGGCACGTGCTTTGCTCCGAGTGCTTGTGCTCCCCAGGTCCTGAGCCCCCGGCACAGGAGACAGCCCCTACCCTCCGCCCACCCCCACGGAGCTGCACCAGCGGTAGGTACGTGCCCTCCCTCCTGCTCACACATGCTCTTGCAAACTGAGATTTCAGACAAGCGAGTGAAGACATACTTCGGTTTTATTGTTGTTTAGGCATGGATAGAAACATTAATTCTTTTGCGCTCTTGGTTCTTGAAACGTGCCTATCGTGAACTCGGAGCAGTGAAAAAGCCAGCTCCTAGGACTGACGATTTAAAGTGCATAGGAGATCTAGCAGAATCCCAAAAGGCGAGGAGCTGGGTTTATTCCTTTTTCGTAGCTGTGGAAGTTGAAGGACTTTCTTTTTTTTCTTTTTTTTTTTCATATTTCTCCTCCTCTCCCCTGTATTCCCCAGACAGTGGTATGAAAATTTGCAGCCCTTCCCTATGCTTTCCCTTATGATCCTGGGAGTTTTTCTCTCTGTATTTAAGAACTATCTGTAGTGTTACAAACAAAGACAGGTGATGTTTGCACGCTCCTGCGCAGGACTCTGTTACAACTTTGCCTGTTTAGAGTCGTGCCCACTGCAGTTTGGGTTTTTTGTGTGTTTTTTTTTTAAAAACGTGTATCACTTGGCAGTGTTCTCGCACTAAAAGAAAAAGATATATTTGTATATAAAGTAACTCTTTTGTGTGTTCACGTTTTATTTTGGAAAAACAGGTGTTTAAAAATTTTAGAATTTTTTTAACAAAATTCTAAAAAGAAAAAAATCACAATATTTACAGAGATAACAGAATGGCTTAGCCATGCAAAACAAATTACTTTGGTTTTTTTCCCCCCATTTTACTTTGGTTTAAATATTGACCAAGATTATAATTATTTTTTTTCCTTTTTGCCAAATAAACCAGTAACAAATCAAAGTTTAGAGGCATGTAACAGGATTTCCCTTGAATATTTTATACAGCATAGAGTTTATAGGACATCTTATGTATTTAATCCATGCCAATGCACTACAGGAAGCTTTTATTAAGACATCAGTCACTACTGCCCAGACATGTAACATTTTACAAATTTACAAGTAACAGTGTTTTCTTCCCCCTAAATAATGCAAAAGTGGCAAAATACATTTCCTAACGTCCATCTTTTTCTTCTTTTTATTTATTTATTTATTTATTTATTTTTGCCTACCGGTCTATAAAAACTTACTTTTTCCCTGGATATTTGTAAATGGAAACCTGATGTTCTGCTTGCTCTACCGTCCCTCTCCCTCAAAGCCGCCTGCTACCTTCTTCCCGAAACTAACCTTCCGCGTAAGATGCAACTTCTCTCCCCTAAGTACAACCTTCTGTTGGCCATTTACCCTAAAACGTTTCCTTATCAGTACCATTCTAAAAATTCCCTCAAGCATAAAACATGTTTATAAAGTTACAAACTTGAATGTAACTAAAGATACATAGACATTTCATTGTTACAATTATATGTACTGTTTGATAAATTAGGTACCAGTTAAAAACACTAAAATTATCTCAAGGTGCATTCAATATCTGTAGCATAGTTAACAAAAACACACAAAAAATATATATATATTCTATTTTTGTGGAAAAAAAAATGCAGCTTTGATATGACCACTTTTTAAAAAAAGTTTCCAATTCTGACTGATATCTTTTTGAAATGAAGAAAAGGTACAGTATTTTAAGGCAGCGGATAACATAAAGGAGTTAAAATTAATCCAGAATTCCAGTTCCTTATCCTAATTCTAACATGAAAGACAGCCGATAATGAAATGTGTGTCTTGCTTTAGAAGAAGAGGATTATCAGCCACCTCTGCAGGTAGGCTAGGAATTTCTCATTGTGTTCCTTGCTCAATAGCCAGACTTCTTCCTGGAAACTCTTGAGTCCCTCTCTGGCTGTTGCGCTTTGCATGGTTTTTAAAATGTTCGCTTTTGTTAACAATTTAGTTTATTTCTGTCACAGCTGTCACGCTTTCTCTTTACTGTGATATCAAAGGAGGAAAAAGGGAGTTTGACGTTTTCCTTTAAGACAATCTCACACTCTAGGTACTTGCTACAAAGCAGAGGCTTCACTGATAACAATCAGAATTAGACATGTACCTGCTCAAAGGGTGTCATAAAAACAATGGAAATAAAACCATTACACTATACATCAGATTAACAGCAACTCCCAGAACAAAGCCTTACAGTGTATAAAAATAGCTACGTAAAAAATTTACATAAAGGCAAACAAAAAGAAATCTTCAGTGCAGACATTTACAAAAAAATATTTCAAACAGAACACAACATGGTGACCTATTATCATGGCTGTTGCCAAAATTAGTTTGTGGTGGTGTTTGTTTTTTTTTCAGCTTGAGATAACTGTGTCTAAAATCCTTTGAAAACTTGGTAATATGATCTGTTTAATACTTGAACCATGAATAGCTGTCACTTCTTTGTATATGTTTAAATACAATCCACGTTCATGCTTCAGTTGGTCTATATGTATTCTCTGAAAACAGGAAAGATAAAGCCAGTTAAAACATTTTAAAATATGTTGCCCAACAGAAGTACTTGGTGTCTAACCTTCCAGCAGCTACCCCAACAGTACTCTGTGCTGCCCTGCCACAGTGAGAATGCTTTCTTTCGTAAGAACAGCCGTGGCAATATTGTTCCCGGTAAACCCAGTAAGCTTATCTGGTAAGGAATGGATTTATGTCCATTTCATTTATGTAGAGCTGCTGATCTGAAGAAATAAAGTAATTAGAGTAAAAGATTGCACTGGGGGCACACGGTGTTATTTGAACTCCTGTGGCCCGTAAATACCCCCCGCTAACTTCAGCTCCATCTCATCAACCCAATGCTGCAATGTTGCAGAAGGTACCAGGTCCAGGAAAACCCCCACACAAAACAAGCCCCAACCAAAAATATTACATAACTTTCCCATAGAATCAGAGTAGAAATGCTAGGTATTTACCCTGCAACTTTTTCAAAATCTAAATTTACTTATTTTCCACTTTGAAATCATACAGAGGGTATAATTTTGATATTCCCAACTGCATTTTCCAAACTGGTAAAACAGTGATAGTGCTATCAAAGGGCATACAGCAATGCGGCATCTCTTCATATATAATACTATCCCTCTAAATAATTCAGTGACTTCTGAATATCCAGTGCAAAAATGGTGCCTTGTACTTCAAAATCTCAAGACAACACTAACATATTGAAATTATTAATAAGGACAGCTGTCTTCATTTCTATTAGAAACTTTTTAATCTAAATATGGAATGTCATAATTCCACTATATGCCTTAGACCCCTGCTGCCTCAAGTAGGTAGCAATGCTATTTATTTGAGATCACTGAAAGTCAGGTCTGCCTGCGGCTTCCCTCCGGAGGAACCCCCAGCGCAGCTCCGCGGAACACGCGCTCCTCTCGGTTTTAGGAACAGCTGATGGCCAACGCAAGACACCCCTGTACGGTTGGCTGGATTTCATGCTCTTGTGCTACCACAGCGTTGCTGTAAAATGGCCTTCGTTGGGCAGAGAAATGGGCTCAGCCCTACTTTGGGTGCTAAGGGGAGACACGGCAGTGGTGCAAGTCTGTGTGAACACCGGGTGGTGCTCTTGGTGCTTTGTACAGCTCCTCTGGTGCCTCACAGGACTTCTGCCTCCAGCCAGCGAATAGGATGCTGTGTATTTTATACGAGGTAGCAGTCGGGGAAACTTTCATACCGGTTACTAGCTTCAAATACAGTGTCTCTTTCCAGGATATATTCAATAATAGTGTAAGTATGTGAAATCTTGAGTATAAGAATGATTTTATTCTAAGGAAGGTTCCATGCAGCAATGAATAAAGCTGACCAAGGACTTGGAAACTGTTGCTTTCAGTAAGGGAAGAAGGTTTGTGTGAACATTGCAAGTCATAGCTCAAAACCTTCTAAACTACACCTAAACTTACTCTTCATATACATACATACATGCACACATACACCACAGTGATATATTATACAAATTGGTATTTTCATTTCCCCAAGTACATGGATAAAAATACAGCCAAGTGCTAAGTTATGTCTAAATGTCAGGCTTTTTTAATACGTGCATACGCAGGTACGAATTCTTAACTGGCCAGGGACTTGAGCCTGCCTGTCCTAATATTGCAGCTCTCAAAATCATCCCACTGCCTGCCCCCTGGAAGGTGAGCAACAGACTCGGGGCTAGCACTGCCAGCACCAGAGGGAAGCGGTGGACAAAGGGATGTTACATGCTGCAATATGAAACACTCACCTGGAATGACGACTGACACATTTTCTCTTAAGTTTCAGATTTATGATTGTTTTCTTCTAGTTTTTTGTTTTCTTCTATATTTCCAAGATCTTTGTCTACATGTTTTGATGCTGTCCTATAATGAAAAAAATAAGGTCATTTTTGCACATCTACAGCGATTTGTTCCGGCCTCACATTAACGACACCATCTCCTCCCCTCTCAGAAAGACAGAAAACCCTTACAGCCCTGTTGGGAGTGGAGCAATAGGTTTGCATATGTCTGTGAACAGGCCAACAGCACCAGTTCCCCCACTGGCGTGAGTACCGCAGCGCGCATTGCAGTAGGGCTACGTACATTTGATTTACCTCTTGAGGAATTCGGAATTATTCTGGGCTAGTGGACACCTAGTAAGGTTAAACCAGTTGTGCAGATCGATGTTTCTTGACAAATTGTGCAGCTTGTTTCAAAAAACAAGAGTTTGCTTTAAGGCATGCTAAAATGCTACAGGTGTGGCTAAAGTGTCTCCACGTACATGGCAACCTTTTGTGTGCTTGTAGTAATTGAGTCTCAGAGCCCGTGCCAAAGGGAAGCTCTTTAAATGCAAAGAAATTAATGAAAATTCTGGCAACACCAAAAAAACCCCAACCCCACTCTGCTTCAGATTTGTGCTGGCTATGACTGACAGGCTTTGGGTAAAGAAGAAATTGTGTAAATGTGGGGGGGGGGGGGGGGGGAGGGGGGGGGCGACGCGGGGCGGGGAAATAGAGGTATGCCTCATTTAAAATAGTACGTCTACCTTAATGCAAGTAGTAGAGATGAATTAATGAGTTAAGTGCTTAGTTTAGCTTAGCACAATAAAGTCACTACGCCGTTCATTTAACGTGCGAGAAGCCTTGCTGTCTGCCAAGGTGAAAGATTCCTGCAGCGCTGCGATAACATTTTGAAGGCCGCAATTTTTAAAATGTAAATGGGCAAATGTGTTTGAGTGGGACAAAGTAAATCCCTTGTGTCAAAGCAGATTATCATAGACGCGTTTTCTCCATGGATAATTTGTTTCCCCTACAGAAAAGGAACGTCTGTTGCGACAGATCCATGCATATGCTCACCCTTGCTTCAGGGTAAAGACCCGCAGTGACGCTGACTTGCAAAATACAACGAGGACACAGGTTAGCGAGATAGTGTGACATGTCACGCTGACACCATGCAGGTACGTACCTCCCCAAACACCCGACCTGGATTTTTCCTAGTGGAGTGTTGTGCTGTGCGCATCCTCCATCTGAGCAAAGGCCCTGGCAGCGGCGGAGCACCGCCTGTTGCCTGGGGCTGAGGCAGCCCTGAGCGGCTCGGGTAAGAGAGTACAGCTTAGCCCTTGTGTCAGGGGAGCTCCCGAGGGGGTGCCACGGCACCCGCCGCCCCTTGCAGCCCTGCTGAATCTCTGCGCTGGAGGCTGAGGGTGGGACCATGGGCCCCACAACCCATGGATTGCACTGGACGGGACCATTCCAAAACCCTTCTGGCGTTAGAGGAGGTCATTTCCTGATGGCTCGTAAGTTTTAATGCTTCAAAGCTGCATTTACTGTCGGGTTTAGACTGCCTCTGTCACCTCTGTGTGGCTGATGGGGCGACACCTGTGCTGAAAACCCACTAACTGCAAAGAGCTGATCTCTTGCTTACAGCAGGTAAATTTCATTTTGAAAATGCTGAGATTGTATCACGAAGTAACTTGTTCGACAGGGGTAAATTTCTATTGTACAGTAACCTTCTCTTTTTCTTCTGGTAATCAAAACCTGAAACACGTGATGTGCATAGAAGCAAAGGATATGAGATGCAATGAAGAAGAAAATCCAATGCTTTGGTAGAGATTGACCTGTGATCTTCATAACCTTTTGCAAATCTCTTTAATCCTAGTAAAAAAAAGAAGCAACTGCCCCAAACAAATAAATACCTTAAAAAATAAAAAAATGTAAAAAAAAAAAAAAGAAATAGGTTTAAGTAGAGCACAACATTTGGCTCATCATGTGGGTAATGAGTCTGTTCCATAAATAAGTCTTACAGAATTGGAGGCAGTAGGGAAAGAGATGAAAGGCTGAGAGAACCAGGACTCGGGCAGTTAGCTGAGCCAGAGGTGAGAAAGCAGCACGGCACACGTCTGCCCCACGTAACTGCTCACGCCTGCTTCTGGAGACAGCAGAGCGGGCTGATAGACCACTGGCATGGCCCCACGATCCTTTTCTGGTCTCTTACGAAGAGTTTTAGAGTGCCCCAAGCAGCCTGAGTCCCACGTGAGCTGGCGCTTGCCAGGCAGGGCGCTGTCACCAGCGGCGCCGGCCTTTGTTCCATGGCTGAGGCAGCTCCATGGCCGAAGGAGGCCCTGCGGCGCCAGCAGGCTGCAGTTGTAGTGTGCTGTTTCAGTTCTGCCTTCGGTGAAACTCTTCCCCTCACTAAATGTCACCTCTGGCTTCCTAAAGCCAGAATGGGTGAAAACGGGAGATTTAAAAGGCAGCACCGTGACTTTGAAGGAGGCAGGCGATCCAGCGCTCGCTCTTTCAGAGGATGGTATATATCGCTTGCTCGAAATGAGAGCAGCAGCCGTTCCTCACGTCTGACAAGCAGATGGATTTAGATTCTCCGTGCCTGAGACTGAAATACAGCAGCTTAATTCTGGTGGTTCAGTGATCTTGCTGGAATTTTTCTTTTTGTTTTGCTTTTTTTTGTTTTGTTTTGTTCCCCAAGTACTGATACCTGGGCAGGTTCACCACCTCCTCAGCACAGCCATACTGCTGCCTATTGTAGTGCTCTCTAACTAGTGTCATTAAGAGACAGAAGAGCAGTTTTGCAGTGAGCTGCAGCGGTGTGACCTGCTGGTAAAGCGCTGCCAGCAGCCAGGGAACCACCGACCCTGGCATGGCACCAGCCCTCGGCGTCTGACAGGGATGGCCTTTGTAGCAGAGAAATAGCTCAGAACATGATTTCCATTCCTTCCTGAGGTGACTTGAGGCACAGGACAAAGGGTCCTTTGCCAGCTTAATGCTCAGCAACAATTGTTCCTTGCTGTTTTTTGGTGTGTTAACTCTATTTGCAATTCAGGAGTGACTTCTCGATGATATCTGAGCAACTGGGCAGTGTGGTCCGACTGGGCAGAGACATTCCCCAGGATTTGCCCAAAAGGGCTAAAGAGCCCACACTTTGCCCAGGCCATCTCACACGCTTCAGCATTATCTCCAGCTCCACAAAGGCCGGCCCTTAGCACGCTCTGGCCACCTTGTTCTGAAGAGGGAGAAGCTGGCTGTATGGATACGAGTTCACTTTTGTCCCTCAACTGTTGGTTGCTTTGGTTTTTTTATAATAATAATTCATTTGTAAAACATGGATCATTCTGAACTCTTTCTAAAATTATGACTCATATTTTACATTTATTTATGCTTGCTCTTCAGGAAAATAATTATCCTCAGGGAATCCTAATCAAAACCTCTCTGTAAGCACTGCCCCAGTGAGGTTTTTAGTTTTCTTTAGAGTATGTGCATGTGTGCTGAGGGGCTGTTATTGTCATAGATTCAGTTGTGATACTGTTGGTAGCGTTGTTTTTAATACAAGACACCATCTTCCATCTGAGTGTTTTGCCTGCTGTACAGTAAATACAAGCTGTACATGGATGACCCAGAAATTGTTGGGCTTTAATTCCTGATTTCTTTCAATCTCACCAGCGTAGGCCTCACCCTCTTGAACACTGTTCAAGGGAGAAAACCTGCAGTGCTCGTTGCCCTTGTTACCCAAGCTTGCCATAATGATGGGAAAGAAAATACACATCAGTGCAGTTCTGAGTGCTGAAGCCTGAGCCATGGATGCCATTAAAGCTTGCATTACGTTTGAAAGGCACGTTAGACACTCAAATGCGCTGTTGCAAAAGATTTTCTAGGAACTAATGGTTTTATGCATCCAAATCTGGACTATCTGCAACCTCGTTCCATTCACCCAAATCTTGCCTTCCACGTCCTTCAATTGTTCTCAAGTATCCATCAGAAGGAAAAAAGGCAGAGATATTAGAAAAAGATTCCAGTCATCGAGAAACGACGATTGAGTGATCATTTTTTAATTTGTGCCACTTCCATAGCAGATCTGGGACCTGAACTGACACTTTCAGAGATGTCTGTAACTTTGCCTTTTCTCTGGAAGGGAACTGCACAAAAACCAACACAAATGCTGAGTCTTGTTCAAAACATGCAGCAAGTGTCCCACACACCTGGCCTGCCATGTTTGGATTCGTATGCTTATTTCCCATAAAGCATCAGAAAAGCAGAATTGTTATGCTTCAAGTGTTCAGTTTCAGAGATACTAGCAACATTCTTGATTACCGTGACCCAAGAAGAATTTCAAGAGTTTGGTGTGCTCTGAGTATGAATAATCTTTAAGACTGCTGCTGCGCCTCCATTTGCCCAGCTGAATTTTCCTTCACTGCATTTTAAACCACTTTAACCTTGATCTAGCCTCACGTGACTCAAGATCTATGCACCTCCAAACCCAAGGAGAAAAAATGGGATGAAGGTCTAATATACCTACAAAGCTTCAATGCCTAGAGAACGGGAGATAAAGGGTGCTGGGTGCGTTATTTTCTTTCTAAACCTTTAATTTCTGCTGTACTCTCAGCTGTTTCTGGCAAGGTGAAAATTTCCTATATGACAGATTTACTGAAGACAGGTGGCCTAGAATCACTCAGCTGAGGTCTGAAGCAAAAATTTAAGAAGATTCTGAAGTGCTAAGTTATATTCTGCTCGGTGCAAATTAATTTTAAATACTCTGTTTGGAAAAAGGAGAAATCTGTAGAAAACCAGTCTTTGGCCTTCTGCTCAGATGAAGGAGAAACATGGCATGCTGGGGTAGGCAGCCACAACTCTTTACTTGAGGGGGCTGGCTGCAGGATGTGGAATACAGATGAGTCTCTGATTTATGGGGTAATATTCATAGTGAAAAGAATATGTGGCAATAATCAGCTTTTGCATCAAGTGGAGCTGAGGCAGTGAATAACTATGTAAGTGATTTACTGTGAATATATTCCAAGGCTACAAGTATAATTCCCACTTAGTGTGGATGACAAGACAATAGAAGATTATACAAACCACAACACCAACAATGAAAAAAAAGTAATGATTTTCTTGCCTCGGCAGACCTGGAAAGCTCTGTGCTGCTGCCTTCTCAGACTTTCCTTTGGCGTCACTTTGGGGATAGAGATGAGGTGAGTTACCGTTCAAGGGTGGGTTCAAAAAATAACTACTAACTGGTGGCCTGTAGGGGGATGTTGTGATTGGACAGGGGTTGTGTCTAAAGGTGCGAGGTCCTTTTTGCAAGGTCCACGTTGATTTCTAGGCTCTAATTTGTAATGAAAACTTTTGTCAGAATAGGCACTGACGCTCTGCTTGCTCTTGCAAGTATGGCATGCAGGCAGCAGGGAGGGTAACAACGGATCAACTCATACATATACTGAGAACAGAGGATTGTCAAGGAATGATGCATCAATTCAGAGACCAGCAACCATGTGTCAAATATGGAGGCTATTTAACTATAAAGGGATTTTCATTTTGTTCCCAGTGAACCTAATCAATTCTAGCTCTAATTTTTACTCTAAACTTGTAGAAGAGAGGCTGAGCATGAGGAAAAGAAGTGTTGCCTGTTTAGAATATGCTTTGTCCTATCTTTGAAGCTGAAAACATTACCTTAAGTCATGAACTCATCTCAGCAAAGGACATGCTACGTCCTACAATTCTTGCTAGTTCTCCCCACGCTACACAACGGTACAAGAAAGGATACGTTACCTTCTCTGTCCGTCTAATACCCAAACCACCTCTTCCAAAAAAACCCCAAACCCAAACCAATGAATGGGTTTCATGATTCCACATTCTCATATTTAAAAAGGAAAGACAAAAGAAAATTATTCTAGACATTACTTACTATGCTAGTAGCAAAGTGTGGGAGGAGCTTAACATTATTATTACTTTTTAATTTCTACCAAAAGAAGCATAAGCTTTGCAAAAAGTATTTTCTTTTTCCCACGTAATATCTTAATGTGATTCTGTGCTTGGGTAATTTATAGCAATTCTTTCTTTGAAAAACTTCCAAAACCTGCTCAGTTATGGCTGTAGTAAAATCCTTATGTATTACCCAAAAAGAGTATTTTGAAACAGATGGAGGATTCCTTGTTGTACTTTCACATCAATGAAACACGTTTTGTTCATAGTAAAATCCCACTGGTATATTTTAGTCTCATTTGATCTAATTTTAATGAAAGGTCACAGAAAGAACAACTGAACTTTAAGATTGCTTCTGTACCTGTATTGATTTGTGCATGTTACGTGTGACTACCTTAATCTTCCCTGTCACGAAGCAGCTGTAAGGAACCCCTAAGAAAGAAGCCTGCCCTCAGTTCTCCCTGGAGACAAATGTGTGAGGATAAGGCCACATGGCATACAGTCATGGACACCTCTAAAAGGATGGGAAATCATGCTTTCCTTTTGAGATCATCCAGTTTCTTTTCTAAAGTGAGCCTGTGTGACAATAAAGAAACTTGAAAGCAAGCAGCTCTCACTGGCAAACCCCATTCTACGCCTGGTGTGGCTAAAACATGCCAATCGGGATGATAGCTCCTAGGGTTTGCAGCAGCCCAGGACTACCTTTATCAATTTCACTTCAGAGATCTCAAAGCATGTATGAACAAATGAATTAAGGATCTCTCTTCTCCCTGAGATAGTTGACTTATTCTGCAATTTATTCCATGTTTACAGCACACGAGCTACCCTAAACGAAGGCAGTTTCTAGTAAAGCCACACAGACCTAACGCCCCACAATGAAGTAGCAGGTGCTATATTTAAATGCAAGAATCAGCACAGGCTTAGCTGTCAGGGAGGAGAACCTCATGACAGGTGATGATCTATGAAGCCTTGGAAGCCCACCTCCAGGAGATGTGTCCTGTTAAGCATGAGGACAAGCCCACCAGAGGTACCAAGTTTCCTTTCTCTATCAAATGCCCCTACTGCAACAACCTTTCCCCACTCAAACTACGGGAATGCTGCATGAAGAAAAACAGGTGAACATACATTTCTGCTTATTATTAATATTTTTTCCATTTAGTGTCAAGTTTTACATAAATGCTTACTTTGATTTCTTCACATAGAGCCAGTAGACCACGCCTGCAACCAGAGCAGCCAGCAGAAGACCAACCACAATCCCCACTATTAGCTTTGCCTGGTCATTAACCTTTTCGCTATTGTCATCTGAAGCAAAGAAGAAAAGTTAATGAGGTGACCTATGATAAAGTAAAGCATTAAAACATTTCTAAAAAATTTCTATCAGAAACAAGAAAAGAGTCAGAAAGTCAAAATTTTTAAAAAATAAAAAGGAGGCATTGTCCTTAAAAACACATTTAAAGCTTCAAGAAGATCACATTCTTACTCAATCGTGGCACCAGCTACTTCAAATTAAGTCCCGCTTTGAGGGACTGTGGCAATTGTTCAGTGACACTACAGAGGTCTTGAACTGAGACAATCAACAGCAAGGGTTATGGAGACAGAAAACCATACATACCGTTTCTATCCTCTGGCTCATCGTATTCTGGAATACTTACTGAAATGAAAAACGTTAAAATTAAAGACAAAACGTGTTATACCTGAACATCACCTTTAATCGCAACAAGGCAATTAACCTTATCTTTAAGCAGAAGTCTTTCCTTTGTAACTATAATATATCCAGTTGAAGGTTCCTATTCAAAGCCTGTAATAATACTCTCAGAAATGTTTCTGACTGAGTATTCCTGTGCTACCCTTCCACAAATCGTAGTTTCTCACCACCTTTCATCATTGAAAAGCGACATCCAATTAAAGCCCAGTATGGCTCATTTCTGTCCTGAGACAAGTCCTACCAGTGATAATCAATGGGAACCTTGAGGCTGAAAAATAATGTTAATTTAGTAATAAATAAAGACTTTTGCCTCGTAAAGAATGTATTATTTTGCAATGGTTTTGTACTATTATGCTGTAATGTTACTCTGTAATATTATTTACTTCTGTAAACAATATAAAGCGTACATGAGCTAGCTAACCAAGAAAGCCATGAAGACTAAGTGACATCACCCAGAAAGCTATAAATAAATTTTATGTATTCTGATCCAGAATGGATTTACAGTTGCTTAACTTAAGATAAAAAAAGGTTAAATATCTTAGTATCAACGTTACTATGCAGACTACTCTTCATATGAGTGTGAAGTGTATCGGATGCTTTATATAAGACTATAACTTTTAAGAAAATGGGCTTTAGAAGGCACTCACTAGCAGAGACATTCAGGGAGGTCACAGTCCTTTCTAGCTGATTTTCTGCAATGCAAGTTAAAGTCACATTTTCCTCAGGAGCAATTACAATTTTACTGGAAAATTTCCCATTAACATATTTCGTCTCCTCTGTCTGAAAAGGTAAAAAATGAGTATTAGTCTCCTTGAAAAAGGCAAAGAACAATACATGCATCACCCATATTACGCACTGAAACTGCTCAGAGGGAAATAACTTTCAACCAATATTTCAGGTTTCCAAACAATAGCAATAGAAATAATGCATTATTTTATTAAATGGTCATTTGAAAGAAAACACTTCGGCCAAGGCATCCAGTTACAGCTACGTTTTGTACAGTGCGCACTGTCAGACCACTGACAAAGAGGCATTTTTAAGAAAGTCACCCACATGCTGTATTTGCTTCTGTTTCTTTCTACTATTTCAAAAATATTCCAAGTGACCAAATTCTTAAAGAAAAAGCCAAAATCAAAACTCCTACGGTCTCATTTTTTCCCATCTTGCTGTTTTTCATTTATGTCTTTGTAAGGAAAACAATCACTGGAAGTTTTCCACTTTCTAGCTTTTCCAAGCTGTTTCCACACTACGTGTTATTTTGCCAAACTGCTTGTATTTAGTACCTGCAGCACCTGCACTGCAAAAATAGTGATGTGAAGGTGTTCCTTACGTTTGCTGTACATCATTCTTAGATTAATACAATGCCTAGAGAAAATTATTTTCAATCATTTCTATAGCTTCAAGACAATTCCTGCGCTATAGCTTGGAGTAAATAAGACAAATTTTGACAGCTATACGTAATTTCTGTAGGCTTAAAGCAAAACCGAATGGAGTAACGAAATCTACAGGAGCACTGTGCATTGTACTTCCAGTCTCTGACTGTATGTATGTCTCATTTATTTTTCCTGCCAAGGCAAAACGTGGCAATGCCTTGCATGTGATTTGGTAATCAATATGAAAATACTGCAGTTTGTTTATTTTCCAGATATTTTTCCTGCTGCATATGGGTACTCCTCATTTCTCCCCCAGGATGACTGCATTATGCTACTGTTGCCAGTGAGAAACTACAGGTATAACCATACAAAAACAACTATAAAAATTAGGATGAAAACTGCAAAGCCCATAAGGAACTGCATTGTCTGTATTTTCTGTCTTGTACTTGCCACATTTCATTACATTTCACCCAGTTAATGCCTACATCAAGTACCCATTTGCTTTCTAATGCAGGTTCTATAGTTAAATCATTATTTGTAAATTCTTTATGCAATGGGAAAATCACCATATTACCCAGATAAGATGACTAAGTGCCTTAGCTTAAAAATGCGTATTTCATTTGTAAACTTTGCTTTTTCCTTCCAGCTTTGGCTTGTAGCCAGCGGGTGTTCTGTGCCTTCCCCTGCTCTATTCAAAAGACCTTTATCATCAGAAATCATCCATGTGAGTACTATGTAGCATCAGCTACCACTTAACCTTCGCTTAGGTAAATGAAAAGGCTTAGTTTCTTCAGTCTCACTACCTGGAAAACGTTTCTTGATTTTAAATTGTACCTCCTATGCACTATCTTTTGGTGAATAAAGGAGTAAGATAGATACTTGCTTTATTTATGATGCTTCCAGTGCCGGTAACTGTCCATTGCACTGCTGGTTTGGGGAAACCTTCCACATGGCAGATAATTGTTTTAGACATTTTATTTGTGTTGGTTTTCTTTGTCATTTTGATTTGAGGTTTTCCTACAAGAACAATATTAGTGTTAACCATTTTGTTTGAAAAGGACAATTAATAATCATAGCTATCTGCTCCCTTACCTTCCACAATAAGTTTAAGTGTCTTTCTTTTCTTTAACCCTTCAACCTCCTGTAGAGTAGTTTCGCAGATGTAGTTTCCAGCATCTTGATACTGAAGGCTTGAAAATGATGGACTTGTTTGCATTCTGGTATTGTCCTGATAAAGTAAGGAGTTAACGCCTGTGAATCCTAACTCAGAATACATTAACTGCTAAATTACAAACATGACTGCTATCAACAGAATTTTTCATGTGCTTGGGTAGATTAAAGCCTAATTCTTAAAGTGTTCCCTCCTTAGTAACTACATTGGAGTAGCTGACTGCAATGTAACGGCGTGAGAAGTGGGAACTACCAGAGATTTATAAAAGCCACCTCTCTACTTCTCGAACAACGTCACTGGCAGATCAAGGACATGGATGGGAGCAGTTATTAGTTCTGAGCTTTTATAGTAGGCTGGCCAAAACCCCTGATGGTACAAACTGCTTGAGACACAACCTGTTCTCTAGGACACGCTTTTGAGATCAACATATGCTACTGAATGCCCATCAGGTATCGCTATTTTTCATTAATTGAAATCTACCATCTGTGATAGCTACCTTCGCCACCAGCCACTGAACACCGATTGCTAATACCTGATCGCTCAGCCTGCCTTGCCCTTTTATTATGTTTATGGGACCCAAGACCAAGCTTGCCTCTGAGAAAACATCTCAGGGATCCGAATTCCTCCAAAGCGGCTTTCCTTCTCAGAGGGACCTGATTCCCAAAGGGCCTGGTACAGACCTTTTCAAAAGTTTTATTTGTGTTACACTAGGCATTACTTCTCTCCCTTTGAACAACTGAGTCGGTAATTACAGTAACTGATTTTCAGTCATCAGCTGGAGTCAGTAGCTCTCATTTTAGCCATGTGCTAAATGCGTTTTAACAATATTCTGTAAAAAGCCCATCGAAGGACTTCATCCCTTCCTAAGCAGTGAGGCAGCAGCAGTAATAAGCAGAGGCGAACACTCAGATGAAGTGTGAAGTAGATGAATTACCAACCTTTATCCAAAACACAGTTGCATTTCTACTAGAAGAAATCGTGCACGATACAGGCAGGGCCTCTCCGATCTGTTTTGTGACTTCTCCACTAGGAGTAAGCTGCAAATCCAAATCTGGGATAGAAAGAACATTTGTCAAAAGTTAATCTCAGAAAGCCTGGCCCATTTCAAAGGCTTACCGAGGAAAGAAAATGTGACTAATTGCACTCATTAAATTCAAGATACCATTTCTTCATTAAAATGTAAGTCGATTTCACAAGTAAGGGAGAAGAGAGAATTATTCTACAACAGGCACTGCAGAACATCAACGTTTTTGCTGTAATTCTAGGCTAAAAGGAAAAGCACAAACTCACAAACCACGAAGCAAACGGGTAATTTTTTTTTCACCTTGTATTGCGGAAAGAAGGATAGAGGAGGTACAAGAAGCCGCAGGAGAACTTCATGTAGCACCATGTGCATCTTGGTGCATCTTGCAGGGGGAAGCACAGGCTGCTACGGTGGCAGCTCGCTACGGGCCAGGCAGAACTGTATCTGCAGGGGAGGGCTTGTGCGGGGGGGCAGATTAACCTGAAATCCATGTGTGGAGAAGCAGACAGGAGGACAAGGGGTAACTCCTAGAATCTGATAAACCAAGTTGATGTTTAACCCCAGCATCTAAAGAGGATAAGGACAGTCAAATACAGGGTGTGTATTATATATATTAAATAAATCATATATATCTCTCAAATAAATAAATAAATAACTAAATAAATAAAATTTTATATATAGATATAGATATCTCAATTACAGGCATGATACTGACTGAAGGGGTGAGAAGTCTGAATTGTAGGGTTGGAGGGGCCACACATGAGGCCCTTTGATTTATTTTTTTCATTTGTAACTTCAAAAGCCATTTTTGTGTAACTCGGAGTCCAGGCTTTGCCTGACCTGTTTTGGCTCCAGGGGAATTGCAGTCCGCGATGGCTGCGTTTGACACCAGGCAGGGTGACAGCCGCTAACAGAAAGATCAGGAAACACTGCTCTAGATTTTGTAACTATATAGATTTGGCAGGCTACTGATTTCTTTTTTTTTTAAAAAAAAAAAAAAAAAGAAGAAAAAAAGATCCTACACTAAGAAAGAAGCAGTTTGCCAAGTTAAACCTCTCTTTTGCTTCCCCTCTGAGCGCCTTGCTTGTACGCCAAGTTGCCTGGTCGAATGCCTACCCCAGATGCACCCACGCACACGCTTTCAAACAGCAAGTGCACATCATTTTATCACAAATATAGTACTTGCTCGGAAAGTACTGTAAAACATCCTTTCAGCTTTTTAGCAGTGTTTAAAAAAAGCTTGAGGCAAAGCCACAGTCAGTAGAGGACAGGGCAAAGTGTGAGTCTTCCTTAACAAAACAGGGAACTCGGCTCCCGGCTGCATTCAGTGGTTGCCCTGGGAACACCGTTGTACTTAAAGGCAGAACCCAGGGAGCTACTGGGGTCCATCCTGTACTGTTAGCCTGCACTATTATCTGTGGTACAAGCCTAATGCCTCGTCCCAGAGCTCACACGGACTGTAATTTCATCTCTGCATGCGTAAAGCAAAGTTCTTACCAAAGAGATAAAATGGCATTTTGTTTCTGTATGCCTACAGGGATTTCTTCCCCTGCCTCCCCAAAGTTGAAAATGCAACCAAACTAACAAGGTTCCCCAGATTTTACCATTGCTTAAAAAAAAAGAAAGAAAAACAAAAAGAAAAACGAAAAAGAAAAAAACAAAAACAAAACAAAAAAAAGAAATAGAAGACTCAACCAGTGAGCATTTGTATCATGCTGGTTTTGGCTGGGGTAGAATTAATGTTTTTTCACAGTAGCTGGTACAGGGCTATGTTTTAGATTTGTGCTGGAAACAGTGTGGGTAAGTCAGGGATGTTTTCATAACTGCTGATCAGAGCCTGCACGGAGCCTCTTCTGCCTTTCCTCCCCAGCAGCGAGCCGGCCGGGGGGCACAAGGGGCTGGGGGGCACGGCCGGGACAGCTGCCCCCCGCTGCCCAAGGGGATATCCCAGACCATGTAACACCACGCTCCGCACATAAAGCTGGGCAAGCAGGAGGGGGGACACGCTGGGAGCGATGGCGTTTGCCTTCCCCAGCCCCGTCCCGCGTGCTGAGCCCTGCTGCCCTGGGGGGGCTGAGCCCCTGCCTGCCGTGGCAGGGGGAAGGGATTCCTCGGGTGGCTCTGCTTGGGCACGCCGCTTTGGCTTTGCCCGTTGAACTGTCCTTATCCCAGCCCACGAGTTTTCTCATTTACCCTTCCCTTTCTCTCCCCATCCCACCCAGGGCAAGAGAGCGGCTGGGGGGGCTGAGCCGCCGGCTGTTATACAGATTCAGATGGTGTATGGGATGTTTCTTCTTGCTCTGTTACTCTAGAGCACAATACTACCAAGGCAGAGAGGTGGCTGAAGAAGAAGCTAAGATTTTATTTTATTTTTTTCCTCAGGGTGACCTTCCTTTATCATCTACTTAAAATTGTTGTTCTCTGAAGCAAGATTGCACCTCAGACCCCAGAAATCACCAAAGACCCTACAGGAGGGATTTCTCTCACATACGCCCCAGGAAGCAGAAACTCATTAAATTTTTGGCCTTCATCTCGGTCAAGACTGACACTGAGCCCAGAGCGATGCTCCAGCCCAGCCTGCCTCCAGGGCAGCACGCCTGTGCCCCCCTCCCCTTGCCGTGGTGTCACTGAGGCTGATCCCTCTCACACTGCGGTCCGGGTTGTTATAGAAGTTCAGGAATATTTACAGTATGCGAGATGAACTGCACAGCTCAGAGCAGTATTTGCAAGGTGATTTATAAAGCAAGTACCAAATTAAGCTACTGCTTAACACGGCATCCCCTCTAGGAACTTTACATAGAGCAATTTGATTGGGATTCATATTCTGCCAGTTTATCTGTAGTGTCCACAAAGAAATGCGATGTAGCTACTTTTACCTCTTGACTTATATGCTCCGTTAGTAAATAATTTCTTCTTGGTACAGAAGTATAAGGAGAAAATATTTCCTGCATACGGAAAACTGTCAGAATTAATTTTCCTTGCCATTGAAAGAAAAATTTTGTTGCAAGAATTTCCCACACATTTCCTGTTTGGCTTTGAAATGATCTTCATAAACAAACTTTTCATCAGGCACCATTTTCAATATGTGCTAGCTCTTCATGTGGTCTCACTTGAAGCCTTGCATTGATTTCAGTGCTGTCTTTGCATACCAAGTAGCACAGGGAAGAGACAAAGAGCGCGTTCTGCATGTATTACCACATCATGTGAGAAAGGTATGGAATTAATGTGGGGAAGACTTGAGCAAAGGTTTCCATTTTGAAACCCTATTGCACATACAAGGACAGGCTCTCGGCATTTCAAGGAGGCCTCCAACGGAATACTGGGCTACAACTGGGAGAACTATGCACAGCGCCTGCCTGTAGTCTGAACTGCCTAAAGATACTGGCAGAAAATCAGAAACTTCTCCTGGTATAATGAGAATAGATTATTTTTTCTATGCAACATTCAAAAGGTGATTTTCCCCGTATTTGCAATGAGGCTGTAGCACAAGGAAAGGCTACAAAAAAACCCCCTAAATACATAAAATGCTAAACTTCTAAAACCTTTAATTCACTCGAAGGTTTGCAAACCTATCTCCCCAGAAAACACGTTTTAGCAGAAAAGAAAGCATCACCAAGAGGAAGTCCCACAGCCCTACTCCACGCTGGGTTTTACATGCGGAAATAATTTTAGCAAGGGACAAAGGAAAGGGGACGTGGGCTGAACCAGCCGCCTGCTCCTTCCTAGCTGAGGGAAGCAGCGCCCGTCCTCCACTGCCAGTCGCTCTCCTTGCCTCGCTCAGGGTGTGCTTCTCCAGCAGTTTAAGCGCTTGTAAACAAGGTTTTGCTACGGCTCGCTCGCTTTTCCTTCCTGGCCCTGATCCTTGCTAATCTGGTCCTCGGCCAGCTCACTCAAGGAACAGTGCTGGCAGAAAATTAACAACCTAGTGTAAAAAACCCCCAAAGCCACGACACAAATCGTGTTGGGTCTCTCCTGCTGTCGAGGGGCAGATCACGCCTGCCGTGAGCACTCGGTTCTGCCGCTTCCAGCCGGGACCCTGCGCACGGAGCTGGAGCTGCCCTGAGGGGCCAGGGCTCCGCTTCTCCCTGGTGCCCGGCGGGGAACGGGGCGCCTCTCTCCTTCCCCCTCAACTTGCTTTACAAATCATTTCCCTAAACATTATGGGTAACTTGGATGCTTTAAAGTCAACTTCCAGCTCTCTGAGACTCTCATAATTTACATTCATCTCAAAAAAAAAAAAAAAAAAAAAGAGCTTGGTCTTGAGCCAGAGTACTTTGTTGCAAATATATTTAAGGGCTATAATGTGTGCTATAATGTGCTAATGAATTTTCATACCAGCAAGAAGCTTTCCCTACCTAGACACTGAAAGGAACCAGTGTAATTATAATGCTCAATAAAATCTGTTTGGGAAAAAAAAGCACTACAGTCGAAGTGTAAATTAAATAGTTTCACAAATTTAAACTAAAATTATTATATTGCCTGTTTCTTGTTGTGTTTTTGTGGTTGTTTGTTTTGGTTTGGTTTTTTTTTTTTTTTTAATGAAAATAATAAAAAGCCAAAAGCTAAAGTTCCAAGACTAGATGTCAAGAAGCTAAAAGCCCGGACTCAGAATGAAGGCTTCTTCAGTGTAACAGCATAGACAGGAATGTTCATCCGTATGTGAAAAGGTAAGCAATAAAAATAAGAGGGAGGTAAAAATAGGATTTGATAGGCATCAATAAATATTTGAAGGACAAAAAACATCATGGAGGCATAATAAAAACCCAAAAATATAAAGTACACGAGAAGGAGAAAGCACTAAAAATTACTGAGTTATGCTGGAAAATTAATATAAAGTTAGCAATTGAGAGATGAAAGCGGACATTATAAAGCATCTGTGAGTTTTATAACTTTTTGAGAGGAGTCCTCACAAGAAAACACATTACAGAAATGCTTTAGCCCAGCATAAGGCAAGGCATCGAAGTAGCTAAAAAGCCAGGGCATGGCCCGGGCATTTCAGAACTGCTCCCAGCCACCGCGCCTCACTCGGGCAAAGGCTTTATCGCAGACGGAGGTGGGGTGTAAGAGAAACAAACCAAAGCAACGTGAACCCCAAGGGAAGCAAAGCAGCAAGGTACTAGATTGTACCTATGAGTTCTGAGTAGGTGCACCAGCCGCCAACCCTGGAAAGCCTTCTGTCAAGAAAACACATGCTTCTCTTGTGTAGTAAAGCTCTTCTCACATGCAGACAAAATAGCAAAGAAAGGAAAACTGGTTGTTATATATAACTTGGAGCTGAGGAAGCCATTCTTTAGAGTAACTATTTATGGAAGTACAAGAGACACGCAATCCACTTGGAGCAAAATAAAAGGGTCAGTTATACCACAGCATTCTACCAGCAAGCTACCTTTGATACTGGGCAGCTAGTGGCAGCAGCACAGAGCTCTCTTCAGATCTTACATACCCTAATCTTGGCAAAGAGAAGGGACGGGCAGGAAAACAGCAAATGAACTTATTAAATGAAAATTATTCATTAAATGCGATAGTGTAATTATTCGTGTACAGGTATATTCTGCATGCATTGTACCCTTTCCAAGAAAAAAAATATTATCAAAACCAAGCATTCAAACACGAAGTCTCTTTTCATGTGCGGTATAACTCCTGTGCAAGCCTTTAAATTTCATTATCCATCATGTCCCTCTGAATGTGTAAACTCTTAAGGGTATTTATGCTACTCGGAAGACTAGGGACCATCGGTGCTTTTAGGGGAAAGCTGATCCCACTGGCCTGAGTCCCCTTTCGCAGCCTGCGGTGGTACAGCGAAGTCCGAAAGAGTTTCTGCTCTTGTCTTCTCACATAAAGACGTTAAAAGCAACCACTGAAAAGCAGCCATTGCTTCAATGGTTCAACCAATTAAATGGCTGATTTTAAAGTGTTGCTGATAAAAGTGTGAGTAAATACTCCTGGTATCCAGCTAAAGCCACTTTACTGCACTCTGCAGCTCTCGTGATTCTGGGTGAAGTTAAAAGGAGCAACCCCTCTGATGTGGACATAAGGAATCCCTAAGGCTCTTCCCTAGGCTCCGTACACATCAACCTCGCTGAGATAAGATGAAAGGATATTAGACTAATGTGAATTTGACTGTGAAGAATGACCTTCAGTGATAGCACTGTTGGCCAGCTTGCGTGTTTGAATATGTTCTAAGGCACAGCTGGAGGAGAATAATTTGCCACATACGTTCACGAGTGAAACGTAAAATACCAGTTTTCACTGTATGCAACAGTGCAATAATATTGTATACTGTACAAAGGTTGCATAAAGTGAATCTTTATCTAAGCCAGTGAATTGAGAAAGTTAAAGTTTTCAAACAGAAATACATTAGAAAAACCAAAAATGACCCGACAGTGCTTCAAACCAACCCCACCGCCCCGTTCTGCCATAGGTTGACTGGACTGATCTGCCCAAGTGAGGCAGAGAGGGACCACCCCAGAGCGTCCAAGCCAGGCTTGTACCTTAACCAGCAGTGCAAAATGCAGTGACTCACAGTGCACGGTGATGGTGGTCGAGTCCATCATGCTTTTGTCAGTCAGAGAGCACTTGTATTCCCCTGTCGCATTTCGCCTCACATCTGTCATTACATAGGTATCTGAGCTTCTTATACCTTCTGTTTCTCCCTGGGGATGGAAAACAAAACATTTATTGTATACGGGCCTGCTGAAAACATGAGTTTTTGATGAGACTGTTTTTTTAAAAAATTATTATAAGGATGGTAAAATACTCCAAAATAGGTATAGACACAGCATCGCCTAAGTGTAATTACCTATTAATAGCACTAAGATTTATTTTCTGCATAACACCATAGTTTTAAAACCACCTACAATTACTCCTTTAACTGAATGACTCACTTGTTTGAAGCAGATATTAAAAATCAAAATTTGAAAGTTTAGCAGAAAAAGGGAGAAAACAAAAGACTGAAACAGTCTACGAATAAGAGTGTTGCAGCAAAACAAATCTTGTTTCTGAATCTGCATCTGGAACGATGCATTCCGTTTAGGAACAACCATGACATGACGTGTGCTGCATTACACACCTCTGAACAGCACCAGCAAACCTTGCTCTGTCCACAGCATGGTATGGAGCCTGTTAGGGTATAGGCTATCTTATACACAGTTATCCATGGAAACTGGTGTGTTGAATTAGCCACCCAGCATTGCTTTCTGGCTGCCCAGTTCCCCAGTTTCCCTGGGGTTACAACCAACTCACTTAGATCAGCTTTGAAGCAAGCACAGAAGGAAACCCTAACTGGTATCTCTGAATCCAGCAAGAGATTGATGATACCCACGAGCCTTGCAAAGAAATCACTAATTCCAGCACTCCTTGAGAGAAAGGACCAGTATCAGGAAGCAGAGAGACTGGAGATAAGACAAACCCAGGTGTTTAGCTGGCTCGCTGTGATAGGGGAGCGGGGACAGACACCACAGACTTTTTCCCTGGCATCTAGTGCGTTCCTAGGATGACTCGCTGAATCTAAATGGCTGTTCCGAGATAAGAGGACTTCAGCTCCCAGTTTCTCTGGCTGCTTCTTCAGCAATTGAGACATGCCAGGAGCCACCCAAAGCAGATGAGGATTACGTTCAAAGGGCAACATGCAGTTTTTGAAATAACTGAAAGCATGCCACTGCTTTTGGCCTCTCTCAAGATCAGCTCTGCTCACGACTGCAGCAGGAACAAAAAAAATGGGATGTGACATAGAAGAGACAAGCAGGACTGGGAATCTTGGACTATAAAACCACATCTGTCTGTGGATTTGACCAATACTAAGATTAATGGTACCCAAGACTTTATTTTTCTCAATCTGCATCCTATGCGTTTGACAGATTTGTTCTACGCTTTCTCCTGTGCTGTCACACTTGTTCTTTTTTGTGTTGTTATGCCATTAAACAATTAATTAACTAAAGAAAAGAAATTGCACAAAATGTTTCATCTGTGAAGTCAAGAAAATGGCTGCATTAATTTCCTGTACTTTCACTGCTAGATCTTTGACTGTTATGACAACATATGAGATGGTTTTATTCAAGACACTAAACTGGTTTAGTCAAAACTGCTTCCTATCAAAATATCTGATGACGGGAAATGAAACCTGGCAATTTTTAGTAGGTCCTAACCCCAGAAAACTTGAGGTGGGGTGGGGGAAAGAAGAGTTTCTTTCTCAAAACATTTTGCCAGCTCAGGTGAGGCGCCCTCGGAGTCTGACATGATGGCTGATGTCTGCCCTCAGGTTTAGTCGCATCGAATCGCTTCCTTCATCTGTTACAAAATCACGGCTACACTGACATGTAGCAATGTCTGCGGGAAGGGATGATACAGAATATTTCACCGTGCAGTGACAGCAAGGTAGGCCTTACCGGAATGTAGAACAGGAACTCCTGCGGAGGAGGGTTGCCGTTCCCCAAGCACTTCAGAGTGATGTTATCACCTTCTTTAATGGTACTGCTTTGTGGCAGCACTTGAATGGTCACCTTCTCTGTTGGATCTGTGAAAATAACGTATATGTTCAATAGCTTCTGCCAAAACCCCACACAGTAACACTATGCATATGTATGCATGGCTGAAGAGTATGTGATGTTATCATCAAGCAGGTGAAGGTATTTGCATGCACAGATCTTTTAATAAAAGAACTGAAGTTAATCACACTTTCTACATTTTTTTCAATGAAGTGCAAAGAATCCATATGGTATAAAATTCATTCTTCTTCACCAAAATACCTGTAGCTGAAACAGCAGTGAGTACAACCACGTCACGTGCTTAAAAAAACCCAACCTGATCAGTATGAAGAGTTTCATGGTGCGATTTCATTATGACGGATTAACTTGTCCTCTGCAAAGCTCACTGTTTGGAGGACTGCAGCAATCAGAAAAATAACTGAAGCTGTCAACGCTTCGCATTAGTACTAGATAATAGCCGCCTTGCATTAAAAAGAAAGAAATACGAACTAAGCGACTACGTTCAGCCTATTCTATATGCTGATCACTACAGGCTTTCAGAAAGATGAATTTGGTGAACATAATGGGACCCTTAACATAGTCAACAGAACTGTAAATGTAACATACTTCTGTCATGTTCAGTGAAGTTGAACTATAACTTATATTTTACTTTGGTGATTTTTTTTAAGGTGAAGACAGAGTGTACTTTAATAGATGCTATTCTTTCTAAGTAGAAGCCTAAATATAATTTTTCAAAAACAAAGTGAAATGAACAAAATTAAAGGAAATAATATGGGCAGATAACTCTCACTGTTTTAATTTCAATGAATAAATAAAATTCCATCAAAGATGCCAGTCTTGCATTAAGACACAGTACAGTGCACCTTATTAGACACTAAAAAAATCTACACGGCAGAGAAACCCTTGCCCGACAGTTGATTTTGTGTGTTTAGCGAAGCGTGTGCTCTACAGCCCTTCCAGCCCTCAAGGCATTCATCATCTCTGTCTTCTGCGACAAGATTTCTCAATCACAGGAGCTGCGTTCTGCTGTGGCCTCTCGGTGTCTGAGAGCCCTATCACAGCACCTCGCTCCTCCTTGTTGGAGGAGGGGTACTGGGCTTCAACAAGCCCCCTCCTCCCTCCTCAGATGCACCAGCCTCGGCTCCCTCCCACCTCCGAACAGCTCCCATCTCCGTAGCTTCAGAGCTGAAGCACAACTTTGCTGGCCTAGGAAATGGAAGCCCAGCATCGCTGCTGGTGTGGGATGCCACGGATGCGATGAAGCAGCTGGCCAGGAAGCACACGCATGCCTCTTGGCTGCTGCTGCGCCACAAAAAAAACATTTTCAGGGGCTTTGTGGAGAGCGAGCCTACTGCAGAAACCCATCTCTACTTCTCTTGAGTTTATGTGAAGATGACCAAATGCAAAAAAGTTATCATAAAGGATGTCTAGATATACCCTGGCATTGCTTAGGCTTTGTCTCAAGACTGAAGAGGGATGAATTATAATGAGGAAGCCTTTAGGACTTTCATTTGGAACAGGTTTTTACCACAGAGATGAACAGAACTGGATTAAAAATGGACACAGTTAAACAAGAATGACGCTCCTGCAAACCCCCAGTCTCATGTCGGAATACCTTACCCTTTTATCTACTGCAGTCAACCAGAAGCAAATTTTTAGTATCATTCTCTAAACTGGGGAGGGGGGCGGGAAATAAAATCCACAGCAGTAAATAGCAAAAGACTAATTACATTGTTCTCCAAGGTGAAGAGGTCACCCTTCTGAGGAAGACATGACCTGATGACAGGAAGACACAGCATTCAGTGCAAGGCTGCGCGCTGCTCGGCGTGCAGAATGCGCTCCCCTGCCATCGCCAATACAGGGAGCAGCACAGAGAAGGTGTATCTTCCCTCTCAGGGGCACACATCCCTGGCTTGGCCCATCCTACCTTCAGTCAGCCTGAGATTCTGTTTTCTGCAAGAGTAAAATCCTGGCAGCCAGCACCAAAAGGCTGCTACTCAGTAAACCTGCTATCCCAGACCCAGCCATGACTGCGTCGTTTCAAGGAAAACACCACTGCTGGAAGAAGCATGAGTACAAACTGGTTTTGACTCTAACCTGTTACGAAAAGAAGTTTATCCATGACGAGACAGAGACTTCACAACAGGGCGCAACTGGGAATTCTGCCTCACAGACATGACCTGGGATCGCTGATCCATGCTGAGCAGAACCCGGCATAACAGGTTCTAAATAACTTAGATATCTGAGATCTACCTAACTGCCCAGCTCCAAGCATCCTCCTGTCTTACTCCTGCTACTCTTTGTAGTTTGCTTGCTACAGCTGCAACGCAGAGCTGGTAACTACCGCTAGCTGAGCTAGAGTTATCCAATTCCAACTAGCATCCAGCTCTTCTCACACTAGGTTACAGCAGCTGGCTGCTTCCACAACGTCAGCTAGCTGTTAAACACCTCGGTACTACAGACTGCACCAACCCAGAGCTGACCCCCACCAAACAGTCAAACTGAATAGGTGTATCTTCAAAAAATACCTTGTGCAGGCATAGTTTTAAACATGCTCTCCCCATTTCTTTAAGACAAATGGGTAAGTTGCAAAGAATGAACAGCAGGTCTTCTTTATGATTTTTTTTCTACTTGCTTCACAGATACAAAACACAATAGTTTTGACAGACAACCTGAAAAAAAAGGCGGAAAAACTTCCATTTCTTAGAGTTAGAGTCTGGTGGTTTTTTTTTCATCTCCATTATATTTGACTCATTAAAAAATCACATTTATTAAGAAAGAAACTAATTAGGACCACTCAACTAAATTAAAACCCAAAACCAAATCAGACATGTCGTTATCATCAACTAACATCAATCACAAAATTCATCTGTCGAAGCTCTGGACGTCTGCTAATAAAGAGTTTCACAAATTCATTTGGAGAGGCATTTGAGCAGAGTAAGGAATTGAAGTTACTGCAAATGAAAATACTCAGAAGGGAAATTGGGTTAGCCCGTACTCGACAGGCGAAGTTCACACTGGAGGACTCTTCAGCACTGAGGGTGTGCCTGTCCCCCGGCGCTGCCAGAGCAGCAGCACAAGGATACTGCCTGTCTCTGGAGGAAGAACGGTCTTAATTAAGTTGTTACTAGACCAGGCTTAAAAGAACCAGTCTAGCAATCATTAAGTCTTTAACACGGAGCGCACATGCTATCTGGTGCGATTCTGCAGTGCTGTGCAACCTTCTTCTTCCCTCGCATTGGGCAGTCCACGACCGCAGGTGCACGAAGTACGTGCATCACAGAAATCTGCAAGAGCCACATCCTCAGCAGGTGAAGTAGCCGAATGCGTGAAATGAGGACAGCAAAGCATCTCTCAGCAAGTGATAGCAAAAAATGCTTTCTGGTCATTACACTTCTTCCCTGTGAACATCTGCCATACACAGCAGGAGTTATTCATGGCCATGGGGCTCCACAGATGACAGAAAAAAGAAAAGAAACGCAACAGTGATATTTGGTACCCAACTTTAAACTAAAAAAAAAAAAAAAAAAATCTCTAGCTTTAAAGTCCACAGGCTTGAAATCTGTATGTTATTTCCAAGGATAATGGCTGCTGTTCCAAAGGTTTTCTTCCCCATTAGGAGTGACAGTTGTCATTCTGGAGAAACAGCTAGTGAAAAGAAGACCTTCATTTACTCCAGCTTCTCCAGGTGAAACCAAGGAGCAGCTGCTCCAAGGTTTGATTTCATCTGACCAAGGTCAAAACCGATCCCCTGTTCTGCAGCCCAACAAACATTACCTGTGAAGAAGCAAGCAACCACCTAGGTAGAGCATACCCTGCCACTGCAAGCCAGAGGATTTAATTTTCAAGCCCATGGGGCACATGTGCTAGCTGGAGAAATCCATTGCCTTAGCAATCTTTTTTATTTTCAGCTGGATCACAGAGCTGTCACACCATGTCTATTAAAACCCTATTAGATGCCCAACTGTATACTTAGAGCCTATCACTCCCAAAACAGAGGCTTTTCTGTTGTAAGCTGAGGTAATACCTGAAGTGTGCAGAACGAGAACATGGGGCTGGCCATATTGCCTATCTCCTCTGCATTCCACTGTGACCTTCTGCCTCCTACAGTCCTTCACAAGCATCATTTGACAAGACTGAAATGCTTCTTCCCCCCTTTCTCCCTGCTACCACCCCCTTTCCCTGCCCCCTGCCTGTTGTGGCCACTCAAAGGAGAATTACGATTTTCACATTTTCACATGGGTCAATAGCACAGTAAGGAAGTTCCTTTAAGGCTTAGGCCAGTTGGAAGGAATTATTTACAGAAACACTCTGCTTAAAAGTCTACCAATACTCCAATGATACATTTTAAATGTAAAAATCTGCACCTTACAGCTGTAGAGAAGGTGCTGTGCTCTGCGCAAGGCAGCCTGCCGGCATTAGCTGTTTGGTGCTGACTTGGGAAAAATGAAAAACATTTGACTGTACTGAAACCTGCGTTGTGTGTTCATTGCATATTTCAGGGGGCACAGGAAGTCAACTCGGTCAACCACTCTAACTTCTGTTTGAGTTCTGAAAAGCCCCTTGCACTGCAACTTTTTGTGGTTACCCCCTTCCCCTTGCCAATGTAATCTCAACATTCAGTGTTTGACTGTTAGAAAGAAAGAAATCGCAGGTAAATCTGAAGATTCAAATTTAAAATTACACAGACAACGTACTCTGACCATCTTGCTGCAAATGAGCTCTGAAGAAACCAGCTTGGCAGCCAAGCAGCAATGTCTCTGTAATTTTTTAAACTGTCTCCGATTTTGGTCTGTGTGTCCCCGTCCCTGTCCCCCCCCCCCCCCCCCCGCCCTGCGGCAGACCTCCTACAGCAATAGATGCTTTTTAATAACTTACAGTGAACGTCAAAGACAACTGGTTCAGACTGTATTGTCTTCTGGCCTGACGGTCCGTAATACGTCACAATGCAAGAAAACTTGGCATTTGCATCTTCCTTTGTGGGCATGTACTGAAGAGATGATGTCATGGTGAAGAGCCCAGTTGCTTTGTCCACAATCTTTTGCAAATTTATGACCACAACTGAAAAGGAAATACTGGTTCAGCGTCACACAGGCAGAATTTGCAACCTTTTTCCAACATTTTGTTGCCTGCTCTGCATTTGTTATCAGGCTGCAAACACGCAAGCAACATGACAAATTACCCAAGAGACTGCACAAACAGTTTTCCTTTAGTATTGCCACGGACATATACCAGCAACGTTTTAGCAACAACATACCCCTAACATACTGTACATTTTAAATCAACTCAAAACAAAAAACTAATTGCAAACTAGTGTTTTTTTAAATACAAATCGCAGCTTAATTTGTAAGACAGAAAGAAGGCCTCAAAGACGCTGGCAAAAAAAATTTGTAGGATTGTATTTATGACTTAACTTTGTAAGCATTCTCTGGTTTATAGACGGTAAAATACTGTGGTCTGATCAGCCTGTCAAAATGAAAGGTGAAAGGGAGGGAAAAACACAGTTCTTAAATATCCTGGAGAAAATATACCTGTATAAGGAGATGATGAATACATGATCCACAACACAATACCGGACAGGTACGAAACCGAGACAGCTAATACACGAGCAGAAGCTGGAAATCAGATACAGGTTTCCACTAGCTACACAGACTCGAGAAGAGCTTTGCACTAGCACCACCAAAGGCACCCCTCCTCCCCATGATGCGGTTGTAAAGCTGGAACTGAAAGAGGTGATATGGCATAGCTTGGGTGCTCCTCAAAGCCCCAAACTTTCCTTCCAGTTTCATCTTTCCACGTGAGTAGTTTCCTCAATGGAACAACACCTCTGACCAAAGTAGAGCAGCCCCTCTGAACACAGCTCTTGGGGCATACCCCTGCCTGTGCCTGGCCACTACAGAAACGTACCTTCATCCACAGGCTGCAGAACTCTCCCATTTTTGTACCATGTAACATTGCCTTCAGGATAACTGTCCCTTGCAACGCACTCTCCGAGCTGCAAAACAGAAAGGAATTAGTTGCTCTTTTTCTCCACTATGTTTTAATATAATTCTATTTTCGCTTATGCTGCTTTGGGTAAAAATTGCCAGAAAGTTCAAATCCTTAACCGCAATTGTTTTTCTTAAATAGGACACATCCCACCAGCGAGGCTCAGGCATGCTTTGGAAGAGGGTTCAGTGGTGGCTCTAAGCCCAGGACGGCCGCTGTTTGCAGAGCCGGGCAGGGCTAACGCAGCAGCAGCAAGGGAGCTGCTGTGCTCAGCCTGGCCACGGACCACAGCCGCGCAGAGGCAGGTGGGCACGCAGCACACGCACCCCCCGAGCCTCAGCCCGCCGCCTCTCTGTCTTGGCTGTGAACTTCAGGCAACCATCAGGCACGTAACTCGGGAGGAGAATGCTGCTCTTACCATTTGTAGCTTCTCTGTTTCTAAGAAGTCTGCTTGATGTAAGATTTCTGGTTGAGAGGGTTGTTCTAAAACACAAACAGGATAAAAGTACTAGTGAAGGGAGCACAGACAGCTGTTTGAAAAGCAGAAAGTTGCTACAAGATACATAGACCTTGAGGCTAAATGGTACCATCTGGCCTGGCATAGTCTTACCTACGCTTTGCCACTAAAAGAAGAAAAAGCGAGATACTTCTACCTCAATATTAGCAAATGGATTGAAAAGGAAAAGCCATCACCTTAAAATGTGTCATACCTCCTGTCATGAGTTCCATGAGTTCCATGCATTCTGACAATACGTATTTTAGCCAGGCAGACTAGTTCAGCAGCTGGGAGGAGAGAACCTGATCTGATCTATCTGATTTATGTGATACACATGCTGGAGGAGGAAGCAGTGGTACAGAAACTATAGCAACAAAAAAGCGGCCTTACTGTGGGTAGTACTGTGGCTGAGCTGCCACATATAAAGGAACAAAATCAACCTAATCATTCTTCTAATGTTTATTTTTCCTAACTGGGATTGTTACGTTTCAGAAATCCAGATGATAGAGATAAGTGTAATTACTTCAACTGATTCTGAGTTAGTTATGAGTCTCTTAAAAAAAAATATTTTTTTCTTCAGTGTCAGTATGTCTTCTTGTTTACCTTTATTATGGTAGATGGACCTCTTAGCTTGCCAAAGTGGAGGATCTATCAGTGTTTCCATCATAAAAGGCTACTTTCTAGAGACTATATAACTTGTCTGTTAAAATAGTTTGGCCTGAAGCCCGGAATGCAAATCTTCATCTCCAAAAGAGACAGTTTTCCCCACACTTTTAAAAGAAGAGCGGAAGAGTGTGTGGGGGGAATCAATGTTTATACAGCCAAAGAAGCCTCTCCACCCTAGCTATACTGCTTAAGTAAGTGTACTTTATACTTTTACAGACTGAAACATCCTTAACCATGCCAGCTTACAGGACCTTTTTCCCAAATCAAGCTCCCTATGAAATAATGTGCTGGGATGTCAGTAACCCCAGCCCAAAGCCAACTTCACGCTATCTGGCCAAGATCTCCGCACCCTGCTGAAGTTGCTAACGCACAGGTGCACCACGCCAGCTGCGGCAGGGGTGGCAAGCCTCCCGTTTCCAAAAGAATCCCTTTGCTCTGTGCGCATCTGCAGGTATGTGTATGTGTCGGGATATGTGCGAATGCACAGATATTCTTCGCTTGGAAGATTATGCCACGATGCAGCAACAACAGCTCAAAAGGGAAATGAAAGGCAACAAAAGCCATTCATTCGACATTTGCAAACAACTTTGCTTGTGGCAAAAATCAAAAAGAAACAAAAGAAATAGCCAAAGCTATACACCAAAACCATTGCAATTTCTTCAAAGGGCTAATAAAGGGTATTTGTTTTTTTAAAGATATGTGCATTTTTATTTGTCCTTTGTTAGTTTTAAAGGAAAAAGGGTAACCTATTTTCTCTAAGAACCTGTCCAGGGCAAATAATTTCATGTCAATTCAAGCAAATGTGGTTTTACAAGACCATTAACAGGCCTCTCTGGTTCAGATCTTTGGGTCGCATAAACAGGCACAGTTGGCTGCCTGTCACACTCACCCACTGATCGAAACCACAAACCACACCACCATCCTCCCCCCTCCTCTGCTTTGCTTCCTTTCCCTCCCTTCATCTCCCCCAGGACTGGTTTGAGAACACAGACCTTTCGGTGCTGGGGACCCCCTGCAGGGCTGTGACCAACGGGAGGACCCCCAGCTCCATGGTCCCTGTGTGGTTTTTTGCATGCTGTGGTGACGATGCCGCAGTTGGGAGCCCACCACCTGCTCTCCCAGAGCCGCTCTGAAGGGAACCGCCTGCTGCCAGACCCCCTGGCCACAGCAGGGGCTCCAAGGTAATTTACTACAAAAGACATATCTGGCATTTACTAGCTCTGCGAGAAGAAATTGTAAACTTGGCAGCAGTGGAGCTCACTTTGGTGGGTTTGCAGCTTCAGCACACTGCTTGTCTCTCAGCTTAAGGGCTTGCCAAAGTACTTTGCAACTCCATATAGGCCCTACAATACAGAGGAATAGAGCTCACTGCCTGCAAAAGCCAGGCATCGGTGTGGCTGGACCACAGCTCCTGTCCGCTGGGCTGCTCCACGCTGGAAACTAGCCATTGATTTTCAGCAAAAAGATGCTGACAGGATCCATCTGGAAAGCTGGTAGAGCTTGTTTGAGTGGTCCGGTGAGTGAGACTAGCAGGTGGTACCTGTGCAATGAGCCATTGCAGCTCGTTAGTTCTGAGTTAATCAGGTAGCACAGCTGAGGACATGGCAAGCTCCAGCGAAACAGAGCCTCCCTCACCACTTCGGGGATGCAGCTGAGTTTCAGGGGCGCAAGACTTTGGTTTATGAGGGTTCACACCTGCTGCAGCCCTGCTCTCTACCTGTGCTTCAACAAGTTAAATAAACTCCACAGGTTAAATAGACAAAGCTTGCAGGCTGCTCTGAACTCTTTTGTAATTAGAACAAGCAAAAAAAAACCCCAAGAAAACCCAAAAAGCAGGCTCAAGGAAGTTAAATGCGAAGAAATGTTCAGAGAACCCTACATAATGTTGTGAATTCAAAATGAAGAACTGCAAAGGTAACCTCTTCTTGCAGTGCTCAGCTGGCCTGTAAGGAGCAGCTGGGGGAGCTGGGGGTGCTCAGCCCAGGGAAAAGGGGGCTCAGGGGGGACCTTCTCGCTCCCTACAGCCGCCTGACAGGAGGTGGTGGCGAGGGGGGGTTGGTCTCTTCTACCACGTAAAGAAGCAACAAGACAAGAGGAACCAGCCTCAAGTTGCACCAGGGGAGGTTTATGTTGGATATTAGGAACGTCTTCACCGAAAGGGTGGCCAGGCACTGGCACAAGCTGCCCAGGGAGGTGGCGGAGTCACGTCCCCGCCATGCAGCCATGGCACTCAGGGACATGGTTCAGTGGTGGCCTTGGCAGTGCCGGGTTAACAGCTGGACTTGATGGTCTTAAAGGTCTTTTCCAATCAAAACAATTCTATGATATTGCATGTGTGGCATCCTCCATTCTTATCTTCCTCAGTAAACAGAAGCTTTCTCTATTAGTATTAATGCATAAAATAAAATATACAAGCTGTGCTCCACGGCTGAGTTAGCACTGTGTTAATATTTAGTACAGTACACAGTAATTCAAGCAGTTAGCATTTCATTTCACCATATACCACTGTCTCATCTACATATTTACTGCTGTGCAATAAGTAAACATGATAATTCTTTATCATTTCCTCCGAAGCACTGTGTTTACTATGCGTGCTCCCAGCACACTCCTCCCTGTTGTCACTAATTCGATTGTTCTTGCAGACAAATTGAAAGTGAAAAGAGGGAAAGGAATTACTGTTGACTCCTAATCTAGCTTCAAACTCATTTCTGCCACTGACAGACTCCTGCCGTGACACCACCGATGGCTCCCTGACACCTTCTCCCCGGGAAAAGCGTAGGGCTGCCCTTCCAAAGCGTGCAGCCGGGTTTTCCAAGCACAAATGTGGTCTCTGAAATGCCCAACCCTGCAGTCAGCACGTTCCCACCACAAAGGCTTACTTTGACTGCGTAAACCAGCATCTGAAGAGTGACAAAGGCAAAAAAAAAAAAAAAAAAAAAAAAAAAGACATATAAAACAATCAAGCTGAAGAAGACAGCCACTGCCGTCACCGGGCAGCATCAGTGCTAGCCAAGGGCTGAGGGCCACCTCTGCGAGGGGCTGCATCTCTGCTCGGAAGTGGCCAGGTTTGTCCACGTTTCCATCGCATCACCTCGAACGCCACTAAACTTTGCCGCGGATTGCTGTTCCTCCTGGTGGTTCAAGCAGGGGACAACATCAACATTTGGCTCTGGCAACTGGTTTGCCAGCCCCTCGCTGCCTCCCTCCCCGCTCATACTGCTGCATACTGGCTGCTCGGAGATGCTTTAAACCTCGCCTCGATCTAATCCTGCAGCCCGCACACAGTTAATGCTTCCCTCCTGCAGAAAAATTCGCTCGGAGAACAAATGGAAAATAATCAGTGCTAATTTTACATTTTTCATTTCCAAGGCCAAATGACATCACATAAGTGAGTCATTATCAAAGCCTAAAATTCTCTTTGAGCCAGCACTTATCATGAATAAACTGCAAGTGCAGGCAGTCCTGTTACACAAATGCCACCAGTAGATTACATTTTTGAAAGCCGCAGAAATTGCTAGTCTTAGTAATTTACTCAGCCAAACTTACTTTCTTGGCTTTAATCTTTCCCTTAAACAAAAGTTCCTGTAATTTACGATTCAGATGCTGATGAATGTTAACAGTAATAACAACTAGATTTACTTACTGAAGACTTTGACTATCGTTGGCTCTTCAGAAACATCATCTTCTGTAACTAGCATACACACAAATCTCTTTTCATCGCTGATCCGTGCGTTCCTGATGGATAATGTATAGTTTTCTGAGAGACTCAACCTGTCTTTGTAGTCTGGTACATCATCATACTGTACATTTTTTTTTGTTGATGATCTGAAGGCAATAAATACTGGAGATCCATTTGGCATTTCCTATAATAAAAGGATAAACACCTCTGTTTTGCATAAATATTCATTTACAAGTTCCTGAAGATCTGCAATTGGTACGAGCCCATAATTAAAACAAAATCTGAAAACTACATCAGATGGTGGGGTTTTTTCCTGATTAATTTCTGCTGCACAAACAAGAAATACAGTGTAATACGAGAGGTAGTTTAAGACTGCCGTGGCACATATTGAGAACATCATCAATAGAAATAATTTCAATCCTTTGGCTCAATCTCAGCATAGCACAAGACTTTCTCTGATGAAGGCTGGTAGTTCTGGCACCACATGCCTCTGTCTTTATGAAAAAGTATTTGAAACAGAAGCATCTGTGATCTAGGCTCAAAAGCCTCAGTTCCCTATTTTTTTCCCATCATTGTTTTACATATTCATATTGTTTGTCTGGGATATTCCGACTTCATTCCAAATGCAAGATTTAATCAGGCATAACTGCCTATTTCATTCTAAATTAGTTTTAAGATTCTTTTTCTCCCCTTTGTTTTTAAAGGACCCAAGAGTTTGTGGCATAGGAATATACATACAATCAAATATTGTTATTTATGCATGTCAGGATAATCTGCAAAATATTTTCTAGACAACCTCCTTATATTAATCAGTATGCAGGTGCCATCCTAAGAAGGAATACAAAGCTGATGGCCTCACACACACCTCCCGCAGCTAAAATTTGTATTTACGAGAGACAAAGTTATGGGTGGAGTTCTGTGGGACTTGGTTCCCCACTCCTTACACACACCCGCAGCAGGGACAGGCAGTGCTTGCCTTTGTTTAAAGTGAGGTGAAAGGCTGGCTCCACCTTCACCTTCAGTGTTGTGCTGGGGGCTGGAAGGGGGTTTCATTCCCTTTCATCCCCTGCACCTCGCAGCACTGATGCGAGCAGTGTTCCCAGCACAATACTGCAGCTTGACTGTGGAGCCCACAAAAAGCATGATGATGCTGTGACAAGAGATGAGTGGTGTTAGAGCTGGGCAGAGAGCAGGAGGCAACAGCTAACGTACAGTTTAAATTCCCTTATAGTATTTCTCCTTCTCGCACTTTTAACTCTTGGATTACTCTAGATGTCCGTCACACAGGAAAGAAAGCGTTGCCTTGGCTCGATACACAAGAAGTCGGATGTCAAGTGCAAACCAGCCCTTAACTCCGTAGGGTTATGCCTGCTCCTGCCATGGGGGGCAAGCCTCCCAGTACCCCTGGGCTCCCTGCCAGGAACCCCAACCATACTCCCAAGGCAGCAGAGCAGACCATAGAGTGCCTCCTTCCAATAAAATAATCACCCAATGAAAAAAACCAACCCCTAAACCAACCCTCCTTCCCCCAGTACAAACAAGCATTGCTATGCTGGGGGCTCTCCTGGGAGAATGAGTATCACTTCTTGTGTAGGCTGTGTCAACAATTTCATACAACAGCAACTACACAGGGGGTTTTTTTGCATGTTAGCTTTTGTGTCCCTTTCCAGTTAGAAGAAGCTGTAACACCTCCATTTGCTGCTTGGTACTTGTCTGAGATGAGCAATCCAAATGAACGAGGAAGAGATAATGCATTTCTTTTTCCCAAAACAGCTTTGCATCTTCATAGAGATGGACTTGTGTCTTTCCAAGAAAAGTCAGCAGCCTGCACACTGCACAATGTAGGGACTGCATCTTCTGAACGCTTATGTGACACAGTTTCGCCTTCCCTTTTTGAAGAAACGTTCTCTGCAGACTTCTGAGTTCATTTCCCAAAGCATGTTTGTGGAGGAGGAACTCCTGAGCAGACGAGGGCTGCAAAAGCTGCGAACCTCCAGGTACGAGGGAAGGAGCTGAGTGGGATTACGGACCCTCCCAGAAGCAGACCCACCGGCTGTAGGCTGGTGCATGCCATTTACAGAGAGAGAGAGAACTACATATTTTTTAATCCACTGTTGTAGTAACAATCACCTGCTATTGCTGGTAACATTTTGGTTTGAGGATGAGAGAAGGTTTAGATCAACTTCACAGAAACAGGCAAACCAGCTGTCCCGATGGCAGTCTAAGAAGCAAAAGGGTTTTGACGTTGCAGTGGGTTTTTTTCCATGTATGTTTGCAGGTTTCATTTGACTTTGATATGTTTATTCCCCTTTTGGCCTGGGATACGGATGGCATACAGAAGTGGCACATCCCACGGTGTTTCTCCCACAGGCTGACCAAGGCGACCAGGCGAGCACCCAAGTTTCTGCCTTTGTTCTCTGAGCGCCAGAAATATCAGAGAGAAACCACCAGCAACTCTGTTCAGGTCAGCTCTGCCCTCTTCTTCGGGGTGTGTTAAACACAGCGACGCACAAAACGCTGCCGAATGACTGACAGAACTCAGGGACGGTGCCTGCCCGGGGATGGAGGCAGCCCACTGCAGAAGTACGCACACGTACAAGGACAGCTCTGTCCAGTCAGCCAGGCACCGCCGGGTAACATGCCAGGTCCCTAATACCGGTTGGCAGAGAACTCCCGGATAATTATTTCTCTTAAACAATGAGATTAATTCCTCAAACCTCTAATCTAGGCTTGGCAGAAATTATGCGGATTGGGATCTTGCAGTTTTACAAACACAGGAATAAAAGCCTTTGTATCTGAAGCAGAAATCCTACCGATCGGAATCTGACAATCTCATACACAAAAAATACATACCTTCTTATACCAGCTCTAATGAATGTAAAGATAAGCTATACTTACATATTTCCATTTTCCAAACATAAGACCATCTGGTACTTCTAGACGACAAGGCATAGTGATGGTATCTCCATATACCGCGTTTACTGTGTACAATCCCAGAGCTAGAGCAGAAAGGGAAAGAGAGGGAACAATTGTAAGTGTTTGCTTGAATTCCCGAGTGCCAGCTAATGTTTGGTTCACAGCTGTTACAAAAGAAGAGCCACCACCCTTGCCAGGGGTTATTTCACAGCACGCAGGATTTATCCCCAAACCTCGGACAAAACAGGATCCTGCCACTGCACTTGTGCACTCCAACATTGTGACCTTTCTGGACCCACGTTTCCCACAGCAGGCAACAGGAGCCTGGTGGATTTCCCAACTTGGATTGCACTCACTCAGCTGGATGACCACGTACCCTACAATCAGTATCCACATCTATTGTCTCACAACTTGTGAAGAAAAATCCCTAAACCTTTATTTTCTTCATCCACAAAACCAGCAGCATCTGCCTGGAGAGATTACACTGCAGTGCAATACTGCGAGGAGGCCAGCAGGCAAGCCATGTCCTGACCGCTGCACGACATTAAAAAACTTAGAGAAGAAAGAAAGAAAAATGAATGTTATCTAAATGCTGGGTTCCCTTAAACTTGGGAAACAAACTAGTCTGCACATTCAGAATTTGGAAAAATGAAGTCAAATGCTTCTATGAATTATTTAAGAACAGCTTTTTTGGAAACCTCAGCACAATGTTGTTGTGCTAATGCATACAGATTTACAGAATAAAACTGACCCACTTATTTTTGGTATCCAAAACATGTGAACTGAACAAAAACAACAGACCCTAAAGTGATGAAATGTTAAAACAGAAGAAAGTTTAAAGGAGAAGATGCTACAAGTTGGTGCATTCGCTATAACGCAACTTTGCTTTGCTCCTGTTTTCCCTAGTTGCCCCTGCTCCAGGTGATGCTCACTGCTCCTTACACCAGAGGGATGTTTGCCCTCTGGTGCTTGCCCAGCACCACTGAGCGAGCGTGCTGGCTGCCTGCTCTCACTCACATGCCTGCGGCTCTTGCCAGGGTTTTCTGCCCAGAGGCTCAGCATCTCCCCCTTCATTTGCAACTGGAGCTGCAACATCAAGGGCTTGCTGCCAAGGAAGCCTTACTTAGGAGAGCACAGGATGCTGGTGATGTAGCCAGGGCCGCAGAAACACCCACTCCTAGAGACATTCATTTTTCTGGAGAGTCAGACTTTCCTGCTAGAGCTGGAGAAAGCAAACCTGTTCCCACATGCCCCCGAAGACCTGAGCCACAGACCCCTTAACCTTTTCCAAGTCCTGAGGCAGCCGCTGGCGTGACTGACAATGCCATTGAGTGTATATGTGCACTATATAAGGAGGTTTTCCCAAGGGATTTTATTTTTTTTTAAAAAAACAAAATCATGTCTTTTCAAAGAGCCAGACACTGAATTCCTTGCCTACAATTTCAATTAGAAAGACTCCAGAGCGTTTTCCTCAGGTGAGGACTTTGGAGCCCACTGTTTGCACCAGCTCGTATTTATCATTTGTACCACACAGCGACAAATGAGGCTGTGCCTTGGGCTGTGTGGTACTGCACCAAGAAAAAGTAGTCCCAAATCGTTCCACAGGGATGCTTCCAGCCTGGATGACATCACATGGCAAGGCAGAGAAGCAGGCAAGCAGGCTGGAGCTCAGTGGACCAAAGGAGCGCAGGAGGTAACAAGCAGCACAACCCACAGGTATCTTCAACATCCTTTCTTTTTCACCGCTCCCTTTCAACTGAACAACTGCTAATCTTCTTCTCTTCTGCTACAGAGTCACAAACGTACTTTAGGTACATTATTCACACTATAAGGACTGCACGCTCTAGTTTGCTGCATGGGTTATGAAGACCAGCTCTTTTCTAAATGACAATAGCAGCTGGTCCACTAGATGGTGCTGAGGAAGTGCAAGCTTCAAAAATTAAACTTTTTTTTTTTTTTTTTTAAGAAATGGGTAAACTTCAATCTTCTAGAAATAGGACCAATGTTTTAATAAATCAAACTATAAACAAAAGTAAAATTCAAAGCTGGAACAAATTTTCCCCTTGGCCCTCTCTTGCACTGATCCTCATTCCAATCTCCAGGAGAGGGATAACACAACTTTGGCTTTGCAGGTTGGATCCTAATTTCCATTTCTGCTAGAGCTAGAAAAAACAGTCCTTTTGGGGTCCTCCCTCCCATGGGTTCAAAACTGCAAGAAACCTGCGAATATATATTCAATTAGCAAGCTGGTTAGTAGCCATTAAAATTCCAGTCAAATGTCATTTAGTAATTTGAAATTCTGTAATGGTATTTGGCATTGCACATGGAAAACCAGAAACTGCTGCTCCAGCTAGGAGATACTCCTTGTCATTAGTATCTGGTAGATACTAGTATTAGCAGAAACCAAAATGACCCTGGGGGAACTGTAACGTTATGCTGTCTAGACACCAGTTTAACCCCTGCAAGTCACTACGGTAGCAATCTACACTTCCAAAGACCTGACAAATAGCCTCATGAGGGTGCACGAAACTCTTTCTGGAAAGGATTTTACATTTATAGCATTCAGAGCAGGTAATCAATGAATGGCCTGACAAAAGGAAAGACCAGCCTCTGATTTTAAAAGAACTCTTTCATCTCAAAGGCGTTCCTTCAGTTGGACAAACCAACCCAAAATCATGTATTGCCACAAATTCTGCCTAAACTAAAATCATTCCTTTTTCTAGGGATTTGTTAACACAGAACCAGAAAGACGCAGGTTTTATTTAGATACAGATAAGTGGTCCTCAGAAGAATACAAAAGGTCCTGCTGTAATATTTTCTCTTCCTACTTCTGGAGCAACAAATCTAGGAGGTTTAAGGAGTGCAAACTGGTTGAGTAACTGAAAACTTTCACTGCAGGAACTGCAGTAATCTCCACAAAACAACTCTGCAAACCTATCCATTTAAGAAACAAGCAAACAAACCACCACCTCAACAAATTTGGGAACTCCTCTCTCTGTTACTATTAGACATATTTGTAGAATGGTGGGATGAAATAGAAAATAGAAGAAAATGATTGCTTAATGATATGACAGTGCTTATTACCATCAACCACTGTTTTCTGAGAGCCCTGTACATAGTTTCCAGCTCATTTTAACAAAAAGAAAATGAAAGCAGGATCTACAAATACATAACAAATCGCTCCATGTCCTAACACAACCCAGGGTCAATGTCAAGGCCCTTGTATCTCATTAACTGCGGGAGGGCACAAAGACAACAGTAGGGAATAACGCTACAAGAAGTCATGGGATGGCACGCCCTGCCTTGCTGTATTCCTGATGCATTTTCTGTAGCTAATTAAGAGCTCAGCCAGCCCCCCTGCATGGCTCTCAGATGTCACCTTCTCAAGCCGAGCCAGCGCTGTTAATAACAACGCTAATTCAGGGGCAGGATCTTGCCCCGCGGACGCCGGGAGAAGCTCTGCTTGAAGTAGCTGCGAATTGCAACTACATCCCAGGTTAATCCAGCTCACTCTGCTTCCACGTCTTTACGTGCAAGTCCGAGCAGCTGGAGGTTTAACTCATTTCCCCCTCCTTCATCCAGCGCTAACGGAATTCTGAGCCAGATGAAACCTTTCCACTGATGTCTGGACACCGAGGAAGAAAGCAGCAGCAGCGGGAGGTGACGACACAGAGATGCCAGCAGGACAGTGCTAAACTGAGATGATGTTTGCTGTTGATGGTTTTAATTACAGGACTTTCCACATGCCCACGGCAGTGCTAACAGGCATCCTTCTTTCCCCCGCTCTTTGCCTGTATCTCACATGGGAAGAACCAAACAGTACCTACATATTTGGGTGACAAAACAAAACAAAACAAAAGTAATCTGACTACTTGATCAGAGGCTTAAAGGCAGAGGAGGTGCTGTTGTTAGGTCCTCACCAAGACTATGTGATGCAGGTCATAATTTAGACTAATTATTTTTAAATCAATGGGATCACAGAAGAGGAATGGATAGAAGGTGAGTATCTAAAATTCAGGAAGCTGATGTTTCTCCAAGGAACTAACAAAAGCTGTAGGAAGTGTGTGGAAAGCAGCCCTGTTTTCTACCTCTGCCTTCCATTTGAAACACTGAATATTCTTCATGTTGCAAACACCCTTTTTAAGTGCCTAAGAGTAACACTTTCGTGACAAATGTAGAACAGAACAAGGGCTGTTCAAGCACCCTTTAGATGCAAGATTCCGGGGATACTATGACCCTGTATCTGAAAAGTATGACTAGCAGAGGTACTGCCTGAAACCCACCCTCGGTGCTCGCCCAGCTGCTCCCTCCAGTTCCTAAAGCAGCGGAAAACCAGGTGGCCGAACCTGCCTCCATACCCTGCAGTCCGCTCATTTAAATTATGTTTCACACCTATGAAGATGTCCTGTACTTCCCTTCTGCACTGAATTTTTTACTGCTGATGCCCGTGCCCCGGCAGGTTCAGCAATGATGCTTCCTGGACCCACGGAGCAAGGTCTCGTTACCAGGGAGCAGCGGGACGCGCTGGCTGCCACAGTTCTTTGCAGCAATCAGCAGCAGCAAGCCGGGGAGGTCAATTAGCAGCTTCTGGAATGGAAGTATACAAACCCAAGAGCTATTATGTCTATTTAGCACCTACTTCAGAAACTGTAGTTAAGTACTTTGGAAACCCTAAGTTAGGATGAGCACTTCAAATCTTTACTTGAAGTTTCTGGTCCTCCCATTTGATGTCCAGGTAGCCAAGATCAGGTTGTACTTAACACGGTGCGGGAGGTTAAAAAGCTTTGCCTCATGAAATAAACGTATTAATAAGCTGCTTGCTATTAGCCCTGAAGTATCAACAGGTGCATTTTCCTTTCTGCCCTCCACTTCCTACAGGGATTTCAGCTATATAGGTACACACATAGATCCTCTTGAGCATCTGCTTACGTATCAGCTTAAATTATTTCCTTTAGGAAACACCAGTATTTGACAAACCCAAAAATTACATGTTCTTAAGATCAGGAAGTTGCTTTTTAGAATCATACAATCATTTATGTTGGAAAAGACCCTCAAGACCATCGAGTCCAACTGTTAACCCAGGACTGCCAAGCCCACCACTTAACTACATACCTAAGCACCCATAGGTGATTTTTTTTTTTTTAAACAGCAGACCTTTTTTAACCACCTCCAGGGATGCTGATACCACCACCTGCCTGGGCAGCCTGTGCCGATGCTTCACCACCCTTTCAGGGAAGAAATTTTTCCTAATATCCAACTAAATCTCCCCTGGTGCAACCTGAGGCTGGCTCCTCTCATCCTGCCGCTTGTTATCTGGGAGCAGAGACCAACCGCCCCCTCACCACCACCTCCTGTCAGGTGGCTGTAGGGAGTGAGAAGTTTCCTGCTGAGTCTCCTCTCCACGCTAAACACCCCCAGCTCCCCCTCACAGGGCTTGTTCTCCAGACCCTTTACCAGCTTTTCCACTCCTCACTGGTCATGCTTTTATTAAAAGTAACTTTTTTTATTTATTTTTTAAAGACAAAGCAGTACATGAATGACAGCTGGGTGTAGGTACAATGCAAAACACATTAGTAAAAACCTCCTGCTTTGAACAAGAATTGACAGCAAGTACTTACTGTCCTAGCTGTTGATATTGATACGCCTTAAAGTGGATTTTAACACTGACAAGTAATTTCCATTAATTAAAAGCACTATTCAGAGAAAAAATTAAGAGAGTTCACAGGCTCACACGAGGGTTGAGGTTGGAAGGGAGATCTGGACATCACCTGGTCCAGCCCCTGCTCCAGCAGGGCCATCTACAGCCAGGTGCCCAGGTCCATGGCCAGATGGCTTTTGTCTATCCCCAGGGATGGAGACTCCACCACCTCTCTGGGCAACCTGTGCCAGGGCTCGGTCACCCTCACAGGAAAAAGTGTTTCCTGATGTTCGGAGTTATGTCTTGCATTGCATTTTGTGCCAACCGAATCTCGTCCTATTGCTGGGCACCACTGAGACGAGCCTCGCTCCATCTTCTTTGCATCCTCCATCAGCCATTTGTACACATTGATGGGATCCCCCCGAGCCTTCTCTTCTCCAGACTGAACAGTTCCAGCTCAGTCAGCTTCTCCTTATAGGAAAGATGCTCCCACCCATCATCTTCACGGCACTTCACTGGACTCTCTCCAACATGCCCATGTCTCTCTCGTAGTGAGGAGCCCATGAATGGACACTCTGCTCCAGACTGGCCTCCCCAGTGTTGACTAGAAGGGAAGGATCATCTCATTCAACCTGCTGGCAACACCCTCCCTGCTGCAGCCCGGGCTACCATTAGCCTTCTCTGCTGCAAGGGCACTGCTGGCTCACCTTCAGCTTGGTCTCCAGCAGGACCCCCAGGACCTTTTCTCCAAAGCCGCTTCCCCGCTGGCTGTCCCCCTGCCGTGCTGCATGGAAGCTGGGCTCCTCAGACAGGAGTCAACATTTAACTGCTGCTTCTCCCTCTCTTTTCCTTGCCCGGCAGAAAGTTGCTTTTTCAATGAGATGCTTAGTAGGCTTTCAAGACTTCCACAACACTGAACACGGGTGCAGAGAGAGCAAACACAGCAAACTTGTCATGAATCTCATGTTTCCCCACTTGGGCCCGACAGTCAGCTGAAAGGGAACGCTAAGTCCTGTATGGACAGAACGAGGCTTTAATCATCCTTTTTGCTGAGCCACCACAGCCTGGGAGCCAAACACGGCTCCGTCTCAAGTCTGCGGAGCTCTGCAACAGAGGCCCCGGTGCCATTTCTCCAACGATCCCACCCTGCGATCCCGCTTGCTCTGCTGAAAACAAGGCTCTTCACACCTGCTGCAACGGGCATTCTTAGCACAGCTCGCACAAGCCGCGCCAGGGACACTCATCTTCTGACACAGCACAAGAAAATACAAGGCACACTTCAGGATGCCCCAAAAGGCTGGTTAAAGCAAGCGAAAAAACAAGGCTTGTGCTATCAAAATTCATGCACGTGATAGCCCCCATTTCGGTTTGGTGCCTACAGTGATTCCTGGTTTCATATGCTGGGCATCAAAATAGGGAAGCAGGGCAAACACTTCCAAGAAAAATCAAACATTGATTAGCGTCATTGTACAAATATGATTAAAAACAAAGGACTGTGTGTTTGTGGATATGTTATATGATACAGGTTCTATAAACAGTATATTGTTTCTTATCTCCACCTGTTTAAATAGAGAAGTGAATCCACATGTGGGTGACTAAGACTTTAAAAGGACTATTAGTTACAAAAGCACCATCAGCATTATCCAAGAGGGAAAATAACTGCAGATAAACATATGCAACACTATTTAGTATTACAAACACTTGTAAAACAACATAACAGAACTTGCTGAAGGATTTCTTATACTTTGTCACAGTATCCCTTCAGTGAATTTTAAAACCTGAATAATATCAGAGCCCAGGCAATTTTAACACCCAAGGAAAAAACAATCCTTTATCCTCTTATAAGCACTGACACAGTGGACAGCAATTACCCTTTGGAATCATTGCTGCTAACTTGAGCTCTTTGAAGATGTGAAGTAACTGAATGGGAATGCACATTTGGGGTTGGTTGGGGGTTTTTGTTCTGGTTTTGGGTTTTTTGTTTTTCTTAAGACCCAATTAAAAGCATGTTTACGACTCTGGAAGATGCTGAGGTCCATTTGACAAGTTGGTCAAAGAAACACCTACTTAACTCCAAAGACACAAGCAGCCAAACCCACACATGCAGGAGCACTTGTGTGTTTAACTCTGACTTGGGCAAGTACTCAGGCAGGTTAGGGACACGGGGCTTGGCACCCAGCAGCGACGAGGCATCAGGCAGTGTGCATCAGGAAACAGGCAGGGCATTTAAAGCTACAGAGATACTGCAAACACCAGAGAGCAGGTATTAAATGCCAGTAGAATTCAGCTATCACTACCCTACATGAAGCGTTATGCTTGTTTAAAACACACGGCTTTCCTTTAAGAATGAGGAAAAAATCCTGGAGGAAACAAGTCAGCACTTCAGAAATCCTCTCTCCTACGAACACTAACAACTTATATGCTCCTACTCCTTTCGAACTCCATATAAATCAAATTTTTGCTTTACAGTACAAAGAAATGAGCTATAATTAGAAATCAGCTGAGACAACTTGTCCCATCTGGCCAGGGCTGCAGGGGCTCCACCACCTAATCAATACAGGAGCCCTGAGCCCCCTCCTGCACAGGGGCCAAGGTCACTGCAAGCATCTCCCGGGAGCTCTGCCCTGTAGTTCAGCCATGCACGGCACGGGACGTCCAGCTCTCCAACACGTGCACATCGCTTGGCTTTCTGTGTAACCCTAAGTGTGACTCAAGGTTGGGACCTCCACACGTTTGGGTCCAAAACCCCACGGAGCACTTCAGCCACAGTCTTCAAAGCCCTACAACGTGACCAAATAAAACTCCGGGTGCTGTGTGCCTGCTTGCAAGCCAGACTACTCAACTGCCATCCGTTTCACTGACGGCTATTTCTGCTTCAAGATCCAGCTGTTGCAGTATTTTGGTGGTTATTTTCCCTGCTTCCCGCAGCAGAACACAACTTTTGCATCTGTACGCTTCCCTCCTGTAAGCTTTGCTTGTAGCTTGATTTCAGACGATTTTAGCACAAGCTTTTGAAAAGACTGAAGGAAATTTCAGCCTGCAAGACAGAAGTCTTAGAAAGTTATGTCCTTCCAAGAGCAGGTGGGGTTGTGCTACAGGGTGTAGTTTACAGGGGTTATCAGCACTGTAAGCTTTACCCTAGGGAGGTTTCACACCAAGCATTTCTCCGAACATTTTCTATCACCGTCATTGCTAAAGCAGTACACAGGAGAGCATGCAGAAGAAAAGCAGCATCAGTCTGAAGGTACCAAAACACCTACACAGCATCTGAATAACAGCAACAACCTTTTGTCAGAGTAGGAACTTCAAACGTTATGTCTAAAGCAATAATCATTACAGTAACCATAACCATCAAAAGTTTCTAGAATTTCTGATAGGTATGCAAAAGGAATTTGTACATAGCCATGCTGCTCTAAAATTTGACTGTCCACCATTAAATACATTACGGTGGTCACAAAATAAAATGGAGAGCGCTTTCCAAGTCAGCAAAGCTTTCAAACTACATAAAAAAGCTATTCCTAGCATTAGCTTCTGCAAAGCTTAAGACCAAATAAGCAGTTCAAAGCTCAGTAACTGATACAAAACGCTACCACAAAATAAGTTGCTTGTGTCAGCACATCAACCTTCCCACCTCCCCACCTCAGCCTCTGTTCCAACACCTGGTTCCAAGAAGACAAAGGAAACCACTAAGACCAATAGCTCTGAAGCAGGACCAGCAAAGCTCTGGTTTGCTTGGCAGCAGCAAGCGCGTCTCTGCTCTGTGATCTGGTCCCTTTCAAATCAGGAAGGCTGCAAAATCTGCTGGAAGGAAAACCCATGAAAGCCACCAGTGCCTTTGTGCTGCACGGGTTTTGTTATTGCAGCGTTTCCCTTCAAAGGGAAAGCCCTAAGCTTCTTTCCACAAGCCACCACCTCAAAACATCACCTGTGATCTCAATGGCCTCCTAATCACGCTATTTTATGGAAAGCCTAGCTTTTGGCTCAGAATGACGTAACTCTGTTTCTGGATTCAGTGCTAATCCAAAAACAGTCAGATTCGCATTGCAGGCTGATTTGTGGGTTTAAATTTTTAAGACCTTTGAGTAAATCTTACTGCTTTTAAAAAGTTACATATGCAGCGGTGCTGTTCTAAGTAAGAAAAAATGTAGAGTAATTCCATGCAAATATCTAAAAATAGGACTTAGGGGGAAAAAAAAAATCCACCTCCTTAAAAATGCTTGAATTAGTATAAGACTAGTAGAGACAATGTTTCCTCAAGATATGAGTGGAACCACATCAGAAGACACGTCCAATATTGGCAAGCTGCGGTCAGCATCCGAAAACCCAGCCATGACTTTTATGAGTGCCGTACAGTGGGAAAAGGCTCTTTCCCACAGTTGATGCTGCAATTGAAAGGCCGCTGTTAGTGATTTACTTTGGTGCAAATTTTTACAAAACATTGCTTAGGATAGTACTCATAATTCAGAGTAGGAGCTAAGATGGCTAGCATATCTTCTTATAAATGCTTCTGTTCAAGATGTAGCCATGACTAAAGGAACTATGATTAACTTCTTTTTTAACATACTAGAAAACTGAAAATAACTTATTAAAATAGTTACCAACATATGATGAGATTTTTTTCACAAGTGGTCTGGCACATCTGCCAGGGAAGTGAGTGGTAGCTCACACATCATAGTTTGACAATACAAGCTATTGCCAAGAGATGAGCAGCAAATGTGGGAAAACAGTGTCTGAGTCAGTACTGCAATGAGTTTCAGCTTTAAAGGGTATATACCTAATTAGGCAAAATGGCATCAACAAAGCCTTTGTAGCTTGGTGAACTGCTCACCCTGGCTGAGGTTAGCCTCTCGCTGCTCCTGCACCATACTTCTGTTACGCTTCCCGGTTGCCCTTCCAAAGCACTTTGCCATTTGCTAGAACAGCTCCAATTGTTTTTTATCTTCTCATTATGCTAGTCAGTATCCAATAGCTTAAAGGGACTTAAACATTTCTATTAAGTCAAATAAAACCCGTAGCTCAAAAATAATTATCTAAAATCCCCTATTATATTTTGCTACAAATCTCTTTTTTCCTTTTTCTTTTTCTTTTTTTTTTGTTTAAAAAAAAAGTCAATAGACAGCATGCTAAAAAAAGAGCTGGCTCTCTTGCTTTTTCATAACTTGATATTGACAGTGTGGATCAATATACCCCACAGGCTAATAGTGCAGAAAAAACACGTAATTTATACATAAATGCTGAATAAAAGACTCAATAGTGTATGTTTTTGATATCAGAACTATGACAGATTCTGTTTTGGCTCTCTGAGCAGAGTATACTGCCCCGCCAGCCTAGATCTGAAGCCAATGCCAAGCTGGCAGAGCATCACGGGAGAAGCCTTCCCGACAAAGGAGGATGAACTTGTGCCGCTTGTGTCCCTCCCCTTGCAAGGGAGCCCTGGGACACCGGGCTGCACCCATGCTGGCACCACAGCGGAGATGACTGTGGGGACCCGAACCTGTTGGCTCCTTTCAGGGCACCAAGAAGCGAATGGACTGTTTCCTACCCCAGCCACGAACCTCTTCTCACCAGCCTGCACGGAGTTAAACCAACGAGAAACCAGAGGCGAGGTGACAGGGAGGAGGGAGGTCGATGCATCCCACTTGGTCGGCTGCGGTTTCTGGGGAGGCACAACCACAGCATCATGGAAAAGTTCACTGTTATCACCGTTTCATAAAAAAGAGTTGCACACCTCTGCCCCTGCCACAGGGTGCTCCTCTCCAACTATGGAAAACACAGGGGAAACTCCAAGTTTTCCTTCACACACATTATGATCCACATACGCCAGCAAAGTACGCGCTAGCTTGGCTATATACACATGTCCCTTCTAAGCACATCCCTTTAGGTTTTGGTCTGTGAGGATCCACAAGCAGGTTAAGGGGACAGGGAGCAGATGGACCTTCCACATACATTTTTAGGAGCTGGGCACTACCCAAGAAATGTAGTTTTGATCTATGTTTGAATCTATTGATCAATGCTCTAACACACGTGTCAAAACAAAGGAAAAATAGTTCAAGCAAGCCCCTAGCTTTGGAAAAGCGGCTGGTAAAGCAGCGTCTGCTTCCCTCTGGCATCGGCCAGATGCAAGGACACGCACAGAAAGAGACCACGGCATCACAGGAGGGTCTGACTCTGAACCCAGCTGCTCCCACTCTAACACACGGAGGGGCTCTGCGGCCACGTGGGCAGAGCCAGCAGCAGCATTGAAGCTACCTGGGTTTCCTCACCTGCCTTCTGCACCTTTCCTACTTCCAGCTACTGCAAATTGTGTGCTTAGCGTGCCTAAGTATAGTAACAGATAGGAATTATCCACACCTCCCACTGCAAAGGTAAGCAAAAAACCCACTGAATTTCTTGGTAAATGAAAACTTAGTATATTTTACAAAAGCTGTACTTCCCAAAATGCATATGGATTCCTTACATTTCTTTAAGCATGAAGGAGTCTCAAGAGAAAAATCAAGGTACAAGCAAATCAGAGGATCATTTTGCAAAGTGGGGGAAAGAAATAAAAAATATCACCGATCATTCTAGTTAAAAGTAAATAAGCGCAGTGGAAAAAAAAAAATCAGCAATTAGGAAAAACAAGGTAATGCAAAAACAATTTTTTTTTTTCAGAAAAAGAAACTAACGTAGTTAAATCAATGCCACCGCAGCCTCCTGTGCAAAGGAATCTCAACAGCAGACACCGCTCTAACCCCTTCCCTCTGGGGAGCGTGCCCGCACGCTGCCTGCAGCCCTCTCTGCAGGGGCGGCACTGCCCCCCTGCCTGGCAGGACCCTTCTAACTCGAAAATTAGTGCCTGACAATTTCTGCATCATGTAATTTTTTGAACCGTGCTGCTTGTTTTTCTACTTTGAATAGTGATCTGCTCTGTCAAGAAATCCTAAAACAAAGAAAAAGCCTCGCTCCCTACTGCTGAGCGTGCTCAAAGCCCCTTCGCCCAGGCACTTGCTTTCTCATGTAAAACCATCGTGGGGTTCAGCTCCCCAGCTCCTGCCACAGCCTCGCTACCCACCACCAGCACCCCCCACTGCAGCCACCAGGCTTTCCAGCAAGCAGGGAGGAATCCGTGGGGAGAAGGTGTCATTTCGCTTCTCTTTCTGTATCAGTGCTCTGGAACAGCTGCAAGAAGCCCCAGCCGTGTTCCTGTACCGACCCCGTACACCCCAGTAAGTGACAAAGGAAGTGTTTAGTGGATGCCAGTTTGATGGGTGACTCGGAGAAGTGGGCAAAGCAGCTTCCAAGGCACTCTGCTGAGAGGGGGCACCCGAAATCTGCATCCAGTGGTGCAGCACAGAACCGTGCTTTTCCCACCTGCCCCTCGCCACGGCACCCAAAGCCCCGTCCTGCCCCGCTGCCATGCTGCACACACCTGCCGCCTCCAGCAGCATTTGTTCCCAAAGAAAGCAGCTACATTCCAACAACGGAGCAAATCCCAGCCTCGGACTGTAACAGGTATAGTGTATACAGAATATTATTTTCAGTGAATGAGCTTCATTTACTTGTAGGGAAAACCATGTGCTAATCACCTCAGGAAACAAAACAAAACAAAAAAAAGCCTTACAGAAGATACAACTCTGAAGGGCACAGATGAAGGGCAGATATAGCCTTCTGTAATGCCAAGTAGGTGGAAAAATGCTTTCAGCAGAAAACATCCAGCCGTTCTAAGTTAGGGAAGGGGGCTGGTACAGGGAAACCCCCAGCCTGACGAACCGTCAGGCGGCTCTGGCTGGCTGGACACCCCCCATGGACACCCCCCAGCCGGTGACTGCTTTGGGTGCTCCATTTTCCAGCAGCCTTCTCTACTGGTAAGGGAGAGGACAAAGTGAGGGAGGTGAGATGAATGCAGCCTCCCCAAATCATCGACAGGTCTTTGTTACCTGGAGACAAGACCCACCATTTCACTGACAGCACAACAGCACAGGTGTGAGGGGGGGAAGCTCTTTGGAAGCATAATGCTATACATCCTTATGATTTATGCTAAAATAAGTGACTGACAGCTCCTCTGAGGCTCTCTTGAGATTTAATGGGTCCTCGCAGACATGGCTTTTTAAATTTCAGCCCTGGTAGCCGCACCTGTCTCCTGCTGCAGGAGGATGCCCTGAAGCAGCTGTGCGCCTCCACCAGCGGGAGAAACCAGCACCACCTTTGCTTCGGAGAGTTTCATCTCTGCCTGCCTCCCTTCAGCAGCACGCTGAAAACGAACAGGTGTGCCAGCAGCACAAGCTGCACACTACCTGTAAGAAGAGTTAACGTTACAGAGACTCTGATTCAGCGGTGAAACCTAGCTACATGATATGGAAATAGGTACGGCTGGTGTGACTTCAGCGCCCATCATTTCTACTCGTGGATATCACTGACATGTGCAACGGTGTGAAACGCTGCCAGATATCCGGCTCTGTTTCCACCTTGTATGCATTTACATATGCATGTGCATACATAAGCTAGCATCGGATATGCTATTACTTTTCTTCTTTGCATGAATTCTTTAACGTTTTTACAAAAATAATTGCTTAAAATAATGTTGCATATATAAAACAATGCTGGAAAGGACCATACAGCTGCAGCTCAAATCTGGTGGATGGGCTCCCGGTTACAATGATTTTCCAATATAACACCAGACCATATAGGTACCGTGCAGTTATTGAGCACATTGCTGTAAGTCTCAGCTGCCCTCTGGAAAAAAACATGGAGGGTTAGAATATGCAAAGTACAGTTCCTATTCAGTTTTTAATTGAACATACACCTTACTTCCTAGAGTTTTAAACTGTAGGCATTGCTCTCTGCAAATACAGTGCTGCTATAAAGTTTAACAGCAGCAGCATATATTGTAAGGCCTCTCTACAGTCCCCAAAAGGGAACCACAGTTACCGCAAGCGTGTGCAAAGAGAAGCAATACATAAGTTCAATCTTTCAAACATTTATGCACATAATTTATCTTCAAGAACAAACAGTCCCACAGCAGGAGGGCACAAAACATCAGCATTACTACTAGAAGACAGTTATGCTGACCCAGGCGTCCCTCCCTGTCACACATATTGCGGTAGCTCCCTGGCAGTCCAGGACCCCATTTATCAGGTAATAACGAGGCACGATCAACCGACTGCCCAGGGACTGAGCCCAGCCCACCCTCAGGGGAGCACTTCAGGACTCCTGCAGTGCCCCCCCTGCCCCGTGAGCCCCCCGACTCCAGGCACGCAGCACGCACCTCTGCCAGGAACAAAACCCGGCACCTGCTTTGCAGGAACAGAGAAAGTTTGACCCCCCGGCTAACACAGCACGCCGGCTTTAAGGGAAGGCAGGCGCGACATGCCGCTTGTCCCGACAGCCCTGAACGGCAGCATCAGGAATGACAGCAGCCGCACGGACCCACGTGCTTGCAAGTTCAGATGTCGAGGTGAACGGCCGAGTGCACAGCGATTCCTTTGAGCAGCCCGCCCCAGTTAGATGCGCGGCTCCCAGCGCAGTGGCCGCAGTCACGCTGTCATTGGAACTCCGCAAACATGTATCTTAGCATCCCCTTATACCCATCAGAAACACTCTGCGGAGAAGGCTTTAGCTAGCGTGACAGCTTCTGCAGCACGTTATGCTACTGTAAACTGCATTAATGCCCAGCTGCACTTTTAAGTGCAGTTCAACACGCTGTTTTGACCTATCTATTTGCACCATAACTACCCATTTCCTTATCTAGGTGCTGCTGCTGCCTGCATTGCCGCTTCTCCCTGAGCAGGAACACAGCAGACGGGCTCCCCCGTTGTTCTGATTTGTGGCAGGAGCTTTTACCTGTACGCGGCTAGTTACCTGTTTTCTGACACTAACCACCTACTCAGAGCATTAGTGTTTTGCAACAGCCATCGAAGACGAGGCATTTGCCATGCAGCCCACACACTGGCCAAGCAGGCAAGCTACTGCCAGGCTGAAGCAGAGCAGCGAGGGAAGGGCAGAGGCTTCATGAGCATCCTTATACCGCAGCACCGCAAAGTAAACAAGAGGGACCTTCTTTCCTAAGAGCCATCTTGTGTTTTTTGCAGAAACAGCATTCACACAGCACCCAGCGAGGTGCCACTTAGCTTTTGGTGAGCACAAACCATCCCCCAGTCAGTCTGGCACAAGCTGTCCCGTTGTGCTGTGGCTCTCGGAGCCATCGCTGCCCCCAGCCCCCCCTGGTCACTGCTCTGCACCAAGAGGGACGTGACCACGCCGGGTACCTGGCAAGAGACACTTCCAAAAGGCCAAAACAACCTCTCAGCAACTTCAGGCCACCCCTTACCCTCAGGAGGGGCGCGAGGATGGCTCAGTGGGGCAAAAGATCTGGCCCCCAAAGGCAAAAACTTGTTCTGTCTTGTGAGGAAGCAGACGGTTTTTAAAGTGTCTCCAGTTTCTGTAAAAACTTGCACTAATTAGCACACATATTTTTAAAAACGCTCCTATGCCCAATTATTCTAAAGAACGCCTGAAACCTAATTATTAGTTCTGGAATCCTTTTTCTATCTTGGAGCCAGATGGTGCCCTTCCTAAAATACCAAGGCTAGAGAATTATTTATGTGAGCTTTGACCACGTCTGAACAGCTCTGGGAATGATGTATGTTTTTAATGCCCTGATACTGACAACAAGCCTTTTTACTCTAAATTAATGGGAAACAAGTGTTGCCCAGTAAAGATAAAAGTGACTTTGCAAAGTTTTATTCTTTAGAAGTTGCCTTTTTTAGGAGACCCGTGTCCTTGAGAAACATCAGCATTGGCTTGCCTGCCAGAACAGAGGGATGCCACGGCACGCATGTGCGCCCACGCCGCGTGGGACGGGCTGTCTGCGTGGGGGGAATCAATGGTGTTTGGGATAGTGCATCTCATTTTAGGCTGGACTTAATCGGGTCTTGCAGAAAACCAAAAAACCATCAAACCCAGCCCCACCACATACGCATGCAGACAAAACCCCAGAGTAACCTGTGCCACCCTCCTGCAAAGCAGCAGCTGCCTTTGGCTCCTCATGGGTACAAATCTGCTTTTTAGGCTGACTGGCTTTGTTTAATGTTTATGTGCTTTTCTTTTTCTGACATGCATTCAATAAGCAAAGTCAGTCTGGAAAATAGATGTTCACAGCCTAAACCGAGCTACAGAAGAGGGAAGGGGCTGGGTTTTGAGACCCGATGCGGATGTCAGGTGTAGCCCCCCACCCCGAAGAGGGCTTCAGCGCTCCCCCCGCTCACCAGCCAGTCCCCTGTCACTCCTTCCTGGGAAGAGCAGGATGGGTCCCTCTGAGCAGGAGCCTGCAGCTCCTGCACATGAGGGCTGTGAACCTGGACCTTCAGAAGCAGCGCTCAAAAGTATCTTTTAAAAAGAAGGCACTCAGAGCCTAGAAATTCCAAGCCTTCCCCTTTCAGACTGCTGTTTTCACCAGCGAATCGCAATGCATTTTCCCATGGACATGACTGCTTTTATTCTTGCTTTAAACCAGCACAAAAGAAAGGTCTGCAGGCATGCAACGCCTTGCTCACTATGGTGTGGAAGGCTGCCAGCTGCAGCAGAGCCAGAATGGGTAAAAAGAAGCGATGACATTTGGCAGGAAGAAACTTTGAATAGGGTGACAGACCACCAGGCTGCAGGGCTGTAAGAGGGTTTCTGCAGCACCATTCACGTTACACCCTTGGCGCTACCCTAAAGCACCGTTTAATAAGCATCATGCCTCTGCTCTGAGGCTGAAGCACCAACAAGTCCCTAAAAGTAGCTTCACACCTGAACCTGCCTTCTGTGCACCAACAGCTGCTCCAAGAATTAATTTTTCCTCTCTCGACAGTCCATATAAGTACCTGAAATTGGCTGCTGCAATATTGAAATGAGTCCAACATAAAATTAATACCCATCATAGCTATTTAAAAAAAAAAAAAGCCCCTCAACATATTAACTACTTTACAATCAAAACAAGGACACCTTAAGTCAAGCTGAATGCATCTGAGTAGGTTTTCATTATCTTGATTTATCTTAGGTACATGTCATTTCTTTCTCATTAAATTGCAATGTGAGCCATTTTGTATATAAAAAATAATAAAACATATTTTCTTCTCCAAATGACTAAAATGTGGTAAAAGCCCACACAATACTTCCCTTGCCTTGATGTTTTCCAGAGTACCATATGGCTTGTCTGAATCCCTCAGCAAGAGTTTTCCTGAATTCAAAACTAATTTGATTTGGCAGCTTCTTCTTTAGAAAATGTAAATTCCCATAACATATTTTAAATTATATTCTATTTAACAAAACATTGTTTTCTTGTCATAAGTATGAGCAAGCTTTTACACATTTTTCATTTTCATTGTAAAGGTAAATGCTTCAGCTTTTAAGAACTGGCAGTAGTGTTATTTCCAAACAGTTCCTCTGCACATTACTAATAAAGGGATATTTTATAGCGGAGGCACGGAGGCACATACATCTCACAAATTAGGCACCCCAAAGATCTGGAGTACGTGGTAATCTCTTGCTTAAATAGCTGTGCAATCTAAGAAAGAAAGAAAAACAAAGGAAAAGAGCCTTATTGAGAACCCTTTTCTTCTGCAGGCAAGCTGCAGCACCAGGCTCCACTTCCAGCAGGGGCAAGGTGATCAGTCTGGGCTGGGCTCGCCCAAGTCCTGCTACAGAACAACAGCCTTCCTACGACTTGTCTCACAAACCAACCAAAGTAAGAATATCAACAACTAAAGGCTTTCTGAAGCTTATGGGCCGAAGTGAAATGCAGTAAAATATTCTGGTTTTGCCTTGGATTTCACACCAGGCTGAAATCACTCCTTTATTTCTCAGGATGGATACAATAGCTACAAGAGAAATTGCTTTCAGAGAATGAAACAGTTTGTCATCATAGAGTGCTTCTGTACTCCTAAAAGTAACGGGCACACAGTTAGTACGATACACCCTCTTCAGAGCTGTGTTAGAGGCTTTTCTTCCCACCTCAGGCAGAGGAAGCTCAGGCGCTCATGCTGCTGACGGGGTCCCCGCAGGAAGGCAGCGCGTTACCAACTCGACAATTTCCATTAAAGTTTCACAGGGAAATACGAGCCATCCAGCAGCATCGTGAAGTTGGGGAGAACAAAGGGGGAGAAAACCAACCCAAAAAGAAAGAAACAACCAAAAAGGTTGTTTCTCAGCGGCCAGCTGAGAAAAACTCCCCAAAACAAGCTTACATTGACAGGCTGCCAGAGCATCCCTCCCGGAGCAGCTCGCAGGGCTCCCGGGAGAGGACAAGCTCCCACGGGAACCTCCACTGGCTCCAGAGGACACACTGATGGGCACGAAGCCGCAGCAAAAGCAGCCGTTATTAGCTCCACTGCCCCTCATTTCCTTAATTACCTCCCCACACTCCCGTGCCCAACCGTTTCTGTGCAGAAGGGTAAGCTGGCTGCTGGCGCGGGGCTGCTCAGCACCAGCTCTTGGGAGGCAGGCACCCGGCAGCATCGGTCCCAGCAGGATGCAGACAGCGGGAGAGCACAGGGGAGCATCACCCCCCTCCCTGGCATTTGAAGAAGACGTCCAGCTGAAATGATCCTCAACAGACAGGGTGAGCTACGACTGTAGACCTGTTTTTTCTAGCCCCAGCTATTACGGGATAAGACAGCGGCATCCTGTTCTAGCAGCAGCATCGCTTCATTAATGCTATTATTTGAAAAGCAGGAAAACAACAGGAAAAAAGGTCTTCAACCCCAAAACTGACATCCAGGGAATTCAGCGGGTGCAGCAGCCTTGGTGTATCAAGGCACAATCCCAACCAATCTTGCAGAAGCAATTCTAATTAGGCAGGAAATGAAGAAGGGTTCCTTTCAGGCTGGCTGAAAGAACGGTGGATTGATTTAAATCAAATCACTGATTTTAATCATGGATTTAAATCAACGAAGCAGGACACCTTGATTTAGCTCATCAACTTTAATCTTGTACTTTTTACTTTTTTCCTAATGAAAGCTCATTCATTTTGTTAAGATAATGTGGGGAGTTGTAAAAAGCACACACTTCATGTTGAAATGGATTAAAATTTTTATTCTCACTCAACATTGATGACTTGTGACTACAAAGCCTGAGCTAATTTTTTAACAGTTAAAAAGCATCACTTTTAAAAATCATTCAAATTTGAATGCTCGCACATGAAACACATTGCAAATTATTTTAGAGACTGTAATAAATCTCGGCCTTGATAAATACAAAGGATTTCTGCTTAGTTTTCTTCTAAAGCCACATAGGTAAAACCTCCAACTTGCAACAGCCTAGACTTCAATCTGTTTGTGTCAAAGAACATTAGAGCCCAGTAAAAGTAATGCATTGCGTTATTTAGGGACACCTACTGATAGTATGAAACCTGATATTACTCATATATTACTCATATAACTGATATTTAAAAAAGCTGTCAGGATACTACTGCAGCCTCCATTAATTAAAAAAAAAAAAAAAAAAAGGGAGAGGAATGTGATGGTGGTGCTATCACAAATACTTCAAATATGAGAGAAATTCTGTCTAGAAGCTACCCAGAAAAAAAGCAAAAAAAAAAAAGGCAAAAAAAAAAGCTTTGTAACATATGAGAAAAATAATCCAAAGCAAGTGTCAGCAAAAGGAAGAGGACATGTACAGACAGTACTTGTGCTGGAAAAGAGCTGAGGGTGACAGAAGACCAGAGTGCATTTGGTGTGCAGATACTTGTAATCCAGCGTGGCAGCTGTGTAGGGAACAACCAAGTTATTCATAAGAAGGAAAAAACCAGACTTTAAAATAATTTAAGGGATGTCTCAGGAGAGTGGGCTGACAGACACGTTGTATCTGGCACACCCAAGCATTACCTGTGTACGGCGTTAAGGTTTCATTTAATATTTTTTCCCTTTTTTCCTTTATTTAGAGTCTTGCCAGAGCCAAAAGTTGTTGAAAACACTCACTTTGTGCTGGCACGCAGCAAGACATACTTCTTTGTATAACGCTCTGCAAACAAGGTACCAAGTTCCACGAGCTAGATAAAAGCGCACAAATCTTGTCGCCGAGCAATATCTCATTTTAATTGTATGTACAATGCTGGCTGGTTTTATTAGCGAAAAGCTCCGATGAAAAATACCAACTCTTAAGCCTTGTGAGCTACTATTTAAATCTCCACCAAAGTGCTAAGGCTCTGCTAAAAATGAGCCAGCAAAACCCGGGGAGGCTTTACTCAGCAGCCCTGCCCTCCACAGGCACCCGGAGCTGCCGTTTCCCACGTCCATGTCCCAGGTGCCTTCCCCCACCCCGCCCAGCTCTGCAAAGCGTCGCAGAGAGACAGGGATGGAGCCCGTCCTGACTCATTCCGAGCCAAAGCAAACCTACACAGAACTTACAATCCACCCCCAGAAGATTAAGTATGTTTGATTTGCTCAGCCATATTCTACCTCAGCAATCTCTGAGGATAATTTTTTTCCCCTTTTATTGACAGTGTTTTTGAATAAGAAAAGATTTACATTTCGATTTGAAATGTTCAGGTACTTTTCCTTAGAAACTATGGGAACCCAAAGCACTAAGTGGCAATCTGCTAACCAAGACAGATACAGTCATTCCACCTATTTTTTTTCTCCTCCTTCTTTTGACACAGGAAAGAAAAGAAGGATTCTTTAAACACCACTTGAAAGCACACAAGTGATAAGAACAGTCAACCCAGAAGGAACATTCAGAAGAAGAAAAAACCCCAGCTATGGTGGGTAAATGATGGAGATTTAACAAAACCTCCAGATTGTTGGCCTTCGGAGAGTATGGGTCAGATAAAGTACAGCTTAAACGGTAACGCAGAATTTCTTCTGCTTTACGATTAGGAGATTCAGCTATTCTGTTTTGTGTATTTGCTCGGGAGACAATTTTCTGAGGGCTGAGCTACATACTCTATGCGCTAGCAGGACTCTGAGTAATTGAAGTTGTCTACTTGCAGCTCCAAGAGGTTAACAGCACACCGCTGCGGGATGGCTTGCTGGGTACCACGGCCTCGGAGCGCTGGAGACGATGCGGATGTGCAGCAGCCTTTGCAACGTCTTGGCCTGGCCTTTCACATAGCAGCAGCACGTAACTGCGGCACAAGAAACATGCTCCAAAATCACGGGCGCAAGGTCAGTTACGAGTGGAAGCGGTGGCATCAGGAGGTAAAACAGGCTGTGTAACTACGGACAGTGCTAGTGTATCAGCCTGCACACGTCTTTTGCAACGCTATCTCCCCTCCCACGCATCCCAGCAGGATCAGATAGAGCAGTTTACACCACGGAGCAGACATATTTTTCAATATTGGATTTGTTTACGTCACCCTCCAAAGTCATACACCAAAGCTGATGTAATTCGGTGTGGCTCATTCAACCTTGGTTTCCCCTTCCAGCAGATGGGAGGGAGAGAGGAGGCAGAAAAGCACTCTCAATGTCAGCACTTCACTTTCTCCTCTCAGTCTTCACATCTGCATCTTTTAAAATTACGGGTTTCAACTGCAAGTAAATCCTCAATGCATTCCAAATCTTGAAAAACCCCACATGCTATCTATCCAGAGAGAGCTTCCATAAATCACGCTATTAGAGCAGGACAATGAAATCGGTTCAACTGCTGTTTCTCAGAGCATTGAAGATGCCTCATGGGATACTCTATCATCTCATCTTAAACACAAATTTATCATACAAATGAGAAGAAAAATAACAGTCAGCATGCACATCCACACCGCTTACGAACCTCCGCCTGCAGCAGCTCCTCTGATAGCAGGACAGCTGCACAGCCTTATAGCCCACGAATGCATCTTTTAGCCCCTGTGTTTATTTTTTGAAAATCATTAAGCTTGCTAAAATTATCTACTACAGAGAAAAAACATTAAACCTTTTGGTAACCGATAAAGCTCCAAAAGATAAAAAGCATCTATTCAGTGAAATAATCGCTGCTCCATCCGGTTTGGGCATCCCCAGTGGATGCTCCTGTATCTGCTCGCTGCTGTACTCAGCACAAACCAAGGACAGACTTTTCCCGGTTTTCCATCACAGCCAGAACCACTATGCATAGTCACTTATCATAACAGAAACACATGCTTAGGAATAATTACTTAAAAACACCTTACTCTGTACTTTTCACCAGATATTACTTTGCAGATTAATTCGAAGCAGAAAAGCTAATGATAAGATAAACTAGGGACTTTGCCGTTTTCCCTTGGGAAGGAGGCTCACTGTGTGCTGACACACCTGCTCCTGCCTCTTCCTCATTTCTTCTACTCATCTGCCCCAGGAACAAACCCACCTTCTCCTCCAGATGCAGCCACTGGAGAGGAGCCAAGCATATTAGCACGCAGCCTCGTGGCCCGGCCGCATTCAAAGGAGCAATGCGCCAAGGACCACACGCGCACCATTTTCTTTTCTACCTCACTTCACATTGTAATAGCAGCAACGATCACATGTAAACAGGTATCTTCGGTCCTATGGCTTTTTAATCCTGGGTGGTGGTTTGTTTTGTTGTTGGGGTTTTTTTTATATGTCTTCTTGTTTATGCCTTAGTACCTGAAGCTAAGAAAACAAAACAAAAAGCTTCTGAATAATACTTTCCTCAGAATTATGGCTCATCACCTTAGCTGGCAGTCTGCCTTTCACCAAACACAGAATGCAGCAGTTCTTATCTTCATCATCTATAGAGGATACGCCATCTTAAAGAGTTTACACTCTCCCGTGATAACAGTTGCTTTTAAACAAGTGGATAAAATTGTTTCCATTTATAACTAGTTTCGCTGATATGAAAAAAAAAAAAAAAGGAAAAATCCACATGAAAGAAGCTGTATAAATGTGAAATTATGTTAAAGCACTCATTATTCCTAGCAGGAAAAACAAAAACAAACCCAAAAGAAAAATTCAACTAGAGCTTATTAGTGTTACACTGAATATTTTAGGCCAAATAATGGATTTTTAATAGTTGATTGCCTAAAGAAAAATATTTCAAATTTTTTTTTTTTAATTATAAGATTTACACATTCAGTGTTAAAAGAAATGCATGTGTAATCTTTTTCAGACATTGAAGTTCTAGCTATCATCTTTCTGGAGGGATAACTTTAAAATTTATAAGTGGTATGAGCTGAAGCCAACAAACCTTATTTTAAAATAAACTCACATTGCAAATAATAAGTTCAACATTTCACAGATACATATGACATATTCCCAGATGCTGAATGATTTAAATACGCATGCCATTAAGTGTACTCTTCCTTCCCTGGTTACAACATTTTATAAGCTTACTATCCTGGGGAGAAAAAACAAAAACAAAACAAAAAAAAAAGTGTTGCAAAGACTTGAAAATCTACTTTTTGGCATATTTTGGTACTTGTGGGCTGGAAACCTACCGGCACTTACAGGTATTCTGTAACTTGCTTTTGCTGCTGTTGAAAAAACCCGTTGGTGACCAGGTTGTGACTTCTCCCCTCCCTGTCACCAGTCTAAAACAACAAAGGGATCCACTTCAGCTGGTCCAAGGCAACCAGTCACCAGTCCGGCAAGTGGAAATCCGGACTTACAGAGAACTTTGTGCAGTTCTGCAGAAACCTACGTGTAACTAGGCAGATGCCTATGACGATGTCAAATCTGTGGTCTACTAGGATTTAGCCTCTGCATTATTCTATCAGGTACAAATTCCTGTAAGGTATCATGGAAGAAGGAACAAATAATATGAAATATTGACACCAGCAGATGAAGATGGGAGTCTTCAAAATGTTACGAAGCTGTTATATGTGCTCAACTGAAGAAAAAAAAAATAGCTGCAGATTTTCTATTTAGGATTTCTGGAAAAAGTGGGTTAAATGTAGGTTATGTACGTAAATGTAGGATATGTATGTACCTACACACTGTTTATGTATATATACAATCACACCATAAATATGGACTGATTTCACTGGAAATTTTCTTTTCTACCTCACACTCACGTATTACTGAAGCTCCAAATACAATTAAAAAAAAAAAAAAAAAAAAAGGAACACATTAGTGTACTCATTACCATTTCTTCAGATTTCAGCCTTCAAGTTTCCCCTCCTTAAATGCACGAAGAAAAGATGAAATGCAGCAGTTGTGGCTTGGCTTCTGATTTTGGTTGCAGCTGCATAAATCGCTGAAATTTAAGAGTTATTCCAGGTCCATCCTAGAATAACTAAGATCAGGCTCGACATTTTGAATGTTGTCATGGATGTTTTTAAAATCATAGTGGAAAACTTTGTTATGGTCACCAAAACAAAACATTAAAAGCCAATTATCTCAAATCCATATGTCCTTGCCCCACTCCCTGCTCTAACCAGTCAACCCAACCCAGCATTATCTTTCATGCTGCTTTTAAATTAATTCTTTTAAACGCGCCAGTCAGTTTTCATGTATAGCAAGGCAAAAAGACTTTATGTAAGCTGAATACCTTAATTTAAAAGATTTACTGCCAGGAAAATTGTGTGTTCCATATCTAAAGTAACAAGCAGAGCATCAACAGAAAGCCACATCCAATCTATGAATACTACAGAAAGGAAGGTCTTTTGGCTAAGGATCTGAGCAAGGAACAAGGGCACTAGTGTTTTTATTTTTTGGTGGCAGAACAAGATGTTGTGCATGCAGCACTTGGGGAAAATTGGCAAATTGCTTGCAAACCTTTTTTTTCTTTTTTTTTTTCCTTCTTTTTAACCAACTGTAGAATTTTGTGATTAAATAATAATAATACATTCTATTAAAAATCATTATTCTGTTAGCACAGTAAAATGATCTAATGCTTGATTACTGATATGCTGTTCAGGTTTTAATGCAAGATCTAGTTTGAAACTCTGCTAGGTTAAACACTGAGGTTGCATACCCTATAAATGATGACTACCTCTATTCTGGCATAAGGGCAAACACTCGTGTTTCATTAATGTAAAACAAATTATTTTCTAAATCATTAGAGTCTCAGTATTAAACTATAAAAACAACTCTTAACAAAACATCCATAAAGTAGACCCAAGTTAGCATGCAGAAAACAACACATCCCCCCCAAAAAAAGCTTAGCAGTAGTAGTTTTGTGCTACAAAAAATGAAGGAGAAATAAAAAAAAAAAAAACCAACCAAAAAAACCACCACCAAAAATAAGTGTCATATGTGAGAATGTTTTAATAGGATTAGGGAAAATGGTGAAGCTCCTCAACAGGGAATCTCTGCTCTACATTTAAGAAAACAACTTTTTAATTGCTATCCGTGCAGAGTTTGCTGCAGCTCAGTACATCGGCCTAATGGAGTCACCTGTGCCTTGGGTCTGCCTGCACGCGCCCCCGGGGAGGGGGGCAGCCAGGGGGGCAGCCCGTTGTACAGCCCTCCAGGCTCCCACCACTGCACCTCAGGGGTTAAAACTCAAGATCTTCCTTCACAGCTTGCTTTAGTTACCCAAACAACATATGGAGTTAAAAGACTACTCAGCTGTATAACGAAAAAAAAAAACAACCAAAAAAACCCAACAAAAACCAAAAAACAAACCACTACATTTTTTACAATAAGAAATTAGGTGAACCAAGACACAGAACCAATTTTATTTACCGTATGAGTATTTCTAAAATACAGCTAAAATTCACACAGATAACTCTGCCTTCATATGGCTATTTGATTATTTTTTTTTTTAATTATACTAATCCCTAACCCAGGTGCCAAGTTAGAAGATGGAAGGTGGACAGAAGTTATCTGACATTTTCCTCAGACATATATAGTGCACTTATATATATTTATTGGTTGCTGAGTGTCAGCTTTACCTATAGATCACGGAGCAGGTTGGACCTGTCCTGTAACATCCTTGAAGATCAAAATGAACTCTATAATAGGCCGGGTTTAAAACATAATGTCTACCCAAACTTACACCAATAAATAACTTGCTCATGCCCACGTGCTTTGGGAACAAAAGAAACCTGGACAAACCCATGTGGTTTTGCCCAAAAGTTTCTCTTCTCATGCCCTCAGTCGTCACCAAGCACCTCCCATACCCTCCGTCCAGCCCCTTTCAGAGTAACGCACCGCTGGCTTCACCACAAACTAAAAGAGATATAAGGGATTCGGTTGACTTTTACCAAAACACGCCAACACCCCCAGGTTTAAGACGGACCAACGCAGGAGGCAATGTCAGAGGCCCAGGGCCACCCAGGCACATCAAGCTTCACCCACCCCTTCGCTGCGGGATTACAGCACACACGCTCCTGGGGCCGACCCTCCTGCCACCCTAGGGATGGATGCTACCCGAGCAGCCGCCTCGGGAGTAACCGCAAAGCACGGTATTTAATCCAGCTCCAACCGGCGTTGCAAAATAACCTCCTGTCAATGCACAGTTAATATTAAAATTCACCAACTACCACAGAAAAATCTGATAGTGATGACTCCGTGAGATTTTCTGGGGTTTTATGACATGTCAGCATTATATATCTGGGGAATAAATAAACTGAACAAACAGGATAATAATTTTTTGAGTGATTCTTTAAGTCATTCTATATGCATTATAAGTTGAAATACGGATTTATAAACTGCTTCTGAGATTCTAGCCTCTAGGTTTAATTGCAATCAGTGGGGAAAAAATATTGTTATAATTTGGTGCCCAACTGTGAAAACAAAATGCCATTTTCTGTTTTGGAAAAACAAAAGAGATTTTGCTTTCAGCTCATTCTTCATGAAACATGAAGTCGGAAGAAGCAGCTTTAAACCGTTGCTTGTAAGTGTCACTTGGAAGCATGGCTACTTAGAAAATTAAACCCATAATATATTATATTACAAATGCAATTCCAGGTCCCCTAGGTATTAACCCCATGTTCTAAAGACAATTTAATTTGATTGGGCTGCCTGTCACAAAACTATGGAAAGCAAGATTTCATAACTTTTCCACACTGATCAGTTCTTCCAACAACTTAACTGCTATTCCACTTACACATAAAATCGCTGTGTGCAAATATCAGAATTACTCCTTTTCAGTCGCTTTTATATTTTCTGTTCAAAAATTATGTGACAGCAAAAAGCAGTCAGCAGAGTAAGCATTAAAACACACGTATAATCTACTTAATTTTACAGAGATGTCTTTTTTTTTATCTGGTATCACAGATTTGCAATCTTCCACACTGCTCAGATAAAAGACAGTCCCATTTCTCTCTGCGTTTCAAACGCCGGCATCAGTAGGAATGTCTATTCTAGTGGGACGAAGCAACGTGAAGACTCAGCCTCCAGCGCACGCGCAGCTCCAGGGCAGACTGCCGCATCACCTTGCTAACAGCACAGGGGAGAGACGAAGGTAAGACATTGCTCTTGCCATCTCTCCTCCTCATTGCCCTTAGAGCAGCCGTGGGAAGTGGCATCCAGCGGGCACTGGAAGCGGGAATGGCATGCCACGTGCCACCGTGCTGGGGCTCCTCTGTGTGCCCAGGGACCTCCGGTGGCACACGTGCCACTGCACAGCAGGTGTCACCTGCAGAGAGGAAGCTGGAAACCTCACTCTACAGTGGTCTTCCTCATGAAATTCCAGAAAGGGGCAAATCCACCTACTAAAAGGGGCCAAAGACTGAAATCACCTTCTCCAGCAAGACTAACCCAGGGGAGGTGGTAAGAGCCAAGAGATGGGAAGGGGTAAGAGCCAAGAGATGGGAAGGGGTAAGAGCCAAGAGATGGGAAGGGGTAAGAGCCAAGAGATGGGAAGGGGTAAGAGCCAAGAGATGGGAAGGGGTAAGAGCCAAGAGATGGGAAGGGGTAAGAGCCAAGAGATGGGAAGGGGTAAGAGCCAAGAGATGGGAAGGGGTAAGAGCCAAGAGATGGGAAGGGGTAAGAGCCAAGAGATGGGAAGGGGTAAGAGCCAAGAGATGGGAAGGGGTAAGAGCCAAGAGATGGGAAGGGGTAAGAGCCAAGAGATGGGAAGGGGTAAGAGCCAAGGACAGCTTTCTACTTCGGGACAGCACATTTCACAGATTCAAAAAATCCTGAACCCCTTCACATCCAGAGTTTGCAGCAACCAGCCAGAAGCCAGCGCTGGAAGAGTCTGGTCAGAGAAAAGAGACACCAAGAGACACAGCATATTTCATGCTTCTCTGGGTCTAGCTTACACCAATGAACCCCCCCTGCAAGGTCTCCTGTTAGCAAAGCCCCACCGATGTTACCACCACGCTGCAGAAAAATGAAGCGTTAGGAAGGATGCCCGGTCTGCATCCTCTGGTGCGGGATGATCAGCCATAAGCAAGCGATCCCACTGAACACCCAGTGACGTGCTGTTTTGCTCAAAAGGTCCAAAGACTTACCAAAGTCTTTTTTCTCCTTTTCTACTACAAAGCTGCTTTTAGGCCACATTTGTCTCACCTTTGGGCTTTCCATCAGAAAAGTGTACAAAAAAGCAGCACAGCTGGTAAAGCTGTTCCTAGACAATAACTGTATTATTTTTTAATAGAGAGGAATAAATAAAAAGTAGCAGAAACTATGGAACAGTAAGCCTTAATAAGCCATAGATATATTTTAGTTCAGCTCATTGTTAACAATGAACATTTATAAATCAGACTCGTCAAAATGGCAATTCAATCAGAGATGTTTTCTGTACGAGCATGACAGCACAGCCACTACTATAAATTTTGGAAGTTAGTATTACTTTTTGGGTGATCAAAGTGACATATAATGGAGAAATCTCATTTCCTGCAGTTGCCCCTCAATCCCACTGAGAAGGTCCAGCTCAGCATCCCAAGGCTAAGCACAACCAATTGCATAGCTACTTAGGATTATTATGTCCCCACGCAATAGAACCTCCCTCAAAATTCTGTTCTCATGGATAAGTGATATTCTGCAATTTGGTGCAAACTCCTAGAATCCTCTATTAATTAAAAGTTGCAATTAATGTGTTTAGAGAAAGGAAAAAACCACACCCAACGAACCAAACCAAGATCCACCCCAACTCAGCAAATTCAAAGCTGCAATTGTCAAAATAATAATAATAAAAAAAACACAACAAAAAAACCAAAACATCTCTTTCTCACTATAAGAAGATATCTTTTCCTTATTATATGATATATAGGATATTCCTAGAGAGAAAAGAAAACCTTTCTACACATTTAAAAATTCCATTTTTGGAATCAAAACTTTTGAACACGGATTTGCGATAAGATACTGAAAACACAGATTAACCTTAGCTGTGGATTTCTTCAGCTTGCTCCAGGGATTCAGGCCCCTCGCCTCAGAACACGAGGCGACGGGAGCCAGCTGGAGGGCACAGCCCTGCGGGACTCTGCCAGGCAGACACACGTGCTGTAATTCAAGAGCATTTTCCCCAGCCTTGGTAAGGTGTCCTCGGGGAATTCCCCACCCACTGCGGGATCCCCAAGACAAGTTGTTGATGGCTCCAGTCCCCACCGTTCTCTCACTCTCTTTTTTCCTGCCCGGTTGTGGAAAACTGCAGAGCACCAAGTGTTCCCTCTTTGTGTACATAAACCAGGAGCTGAGGATGCAACTCAGCCCCCATTTCTCCAGCTACAATCAAACTGGGACCAGACTCCTCTCTGTCTGGAAGGAACACGTGACATTAGCAGGGGGAAAAAAGCACAGGGGACTCATTACAGACCCAACCCATGTGCTTCTTCATTAATATCAGCCTCCCCACATCTCACTGCACTCTAAAAACAGCGTTAGAAACATAAGCTATATAAATACATATATTGTTTTTTGCTGTTAAACATGCCTGAAGTCCTCTGTGACATAATAAACAGTCTTACTAAGGCCCACCACACAATTTTTAAAAAGAGCAAAGCAATGAATTATTTCTTTACTTCACTTAGCTGTACTGTCACGTCTGTCAGGAGCTCCATTGATGCTCCCAGTGCTCCTTTGGTTTTCTGCTTGTTGCTCACAGGCCTAAAACACTAACAGTAAGGAGCTCCGAAAAGCTAGCTCTTGCCAAGTACAGAAGCAGCACTCCCAGTTCCTCTGGTGTGCATCACCTACGACTTTGTTTTATCCTGAACTTTTTGGAAGAGGTGGGAATACAAAGAAACATGAGCAGAAAGTCAGTCCAAGATGCACCTTTGGGGTTAGGCAGCTCTGGGTGCAGCCATACCCGCTGTGCACCTGAGGATACTGCAGCATCACGGACCCGTAGAAAAATCTGGGTTGAAGGGACCTTTGGAGATCATCAAGCCCCTTCTGTTCAAAGGAGGGCCCAGGTGATGTTATTCACGGCCCTGTGAAACCAATTCTTAAATATTTATAGTGAAATACTACGTTTTTATCTAATTCTCCTTTTCAAATTAGGTAACAAGTGTAAGAACATTCAAACACCAGATGGGTGTTGACTTTAATGGAGACCTTTCATTTGCACTGATTTTCATTTATTAAGTCTTTTCACTTAATAAATGAAACGAATTTACTTCTAGCATAATTTCAAAACAGAAAGTAAAAGCAAGGTTAAAAAGTTGCTTCAAACCCACCCAGTACCTCCCTGCTCTACAGTTTTACGGTAGCGTGCAGATAACAGTGCCAATGAAGACACGGCTGTAGAGACCTGAGCAAAGCATCCCAGAGACCCGGTGTTCCAGGTGCCATATGCTGCAGAACCCAAGCCACCGCACTGTTTTCCCACTGGGGACAGAAAGTAGCTGCTGAGCTGTTTGATAATTATTGTGAGACGGCAGAGACGGAACTCGAATACCTCTTTTGTGTTAGACTTGGGTCTGCCTAAAGCTTGCTGCCATCAATCAGGTTCAATGAGCGCTGGATCACATCCACACCTGAGAATTTAAGCAATTTAATTAAGGCTTTGTCAATCTCAGAGTTTGCTCAAGAAGCAGCTGGCCATTAACTGCAGAGGACAGGTTGTTCTTTTACACTTGTAAGGCTCTCCCTCCAGGACACCAGAACAAACATTTTAGGTCCTTAATCTACAGTTAAGGTTAATCTGTTTTAACAATTTCCTAATCAGCTAAGATGCGCCGGATATCGATGAGAACAGAAGCAGAACACAGCCTTGATTAACTGAAGGGCAAATTAACTTTTCATCTGAATCCCGGGACACTAGAAAAAGAACAGTTGGTAGAAGTGGGAAAATTTGCCTCCCAAAGAGTAAGGAAAGATCTGAACTGCTAACTCTGAGCAGAACAAACAACTACAGGAAAGGCACTTGGAAAGAGAAGAATTACAACCAATCAAGGCTGGAAGGCTCAAGGGGTGGTTCCATTAAGAAATTCAATGTCAGATTAAGACCACGGGGAAGAAAGATCTTCTGAATGTCAGTTTTGTTAAAAAGAGTATTTTAGGGAAAAAAAAAAAAAGAGACCAGAAAGAAATGTGACTTCAAGTTGTGAAAGAAGGCTTTTTTTTCCCCCTGAACTCTGCACCTGATTGCTGAAATAGGTGCTATTTGCACTTTAAGTAGCCACCTCCACAGGTTTTATCAAAGCCTTTTAGTGGAAAACCAGGTTCACCATCTACTTGTTAGGAAGAATTATGCCAGTAGTGTAAGAGATGCCTGGACACGTGAGCAACAGCTGGGAGGGCCTTGCATCTGCTCAGGTTGTGATTAACTATGCTGAGCTTGATGCTGGGGAGCAAGAGAAAAAGACACTGCAGCCAAAAGATGAAGTCAAGAACATAACACTTGATCATGAAAGAAATCGTTCTGTAGCATGTACACAGGCAGGATGCAACCTATACCATCAGGTGTGTATGAAGAAATGCCTCACTCCGTTGGTGTCGTAACCTGCCACCAGCCACAGCATCTATTATACTGACAAGCAGCATTTCTTGTAACATGATCTGCAACAAATCAAATGGAACATCTCCAGAATAATTATGAGGGGGGAAAAAAATGCTGATTCACTATTTAAGTCATGTCACTCTAGAGCAATCTGAAATTTGCTGTTCTTGTTACTGAAGGTTCCTCTCATAAATACCACTGAAAGAAGCAGACACGAGTATAGCACTGGCGAGAAAAATGTCAGTACAAAAGCTGAGGAAGTAGAAGCAACTGAATAACAAGAGGTTAGATGGCAAAAAAAATCCTTCAAATGATGAATTTTTAACTGAATGTGATTTGATACCAAACACTAGCAAAATTAACAGAAGCCATGAAAAATTGTTTCATGCTATAAAATAAAATTTCAAGGAACACTGGAAAAGCTTAAGAACCCTAATTTCTTCTCACTGTATTAAAATTGCTAAATATTTGGAGGATTTTAGGCTCCCTAATCTTTAAAGAGACTTCTGGGTACTGTAAGTCATTACAAAATTCTGTATTAAGTTTTTTTAAGAAAATTCTTGAGACCAGCATCTTTTGCGTATCTACTGAAACTGTGGTTTAGTAAGTTGAGTTTTGTGAATGTTGTTGCCTGTGTGTCTTAGCAATCTCAAAATCCTCTTTTTTTTTTAGTGTACAAATTAATTCTGATTCATGAACAGTCGTCTTGAGCCATACAAATAAGTTGTTTCTACCAGCATCTGACGCATACAGAAAATCTACAACAAAAATGCAGCTGAACACACTACCACTCTTGCTGTTTTTATTCACGTCGTAAAATTACCATTTCAGCTCCTCAAAAACTGCTTTAAGCTACACTTTTCTCACTTTAAAAGGTAAGTATTAACAGGGCATTTAAAAAAAATCCATTGATTTTTCAATATGCCGATATGGAGTTTACCAACTAGTTTGTCATTAAAACAGAGTCATGAACTCATAAACTCAGGATATTTATCACACTGTATTTTTGTAACCCCCAACAGAACCATCAACAACCATTTTTCTATTCTAACAAAATTAATAGAGCAGTAATCTCAGGTACGACTAATCTCACCTAACTGTCATTACCTTCAATACGGGCTTTTACACCACTCCAGTATCACCTTTGAGCTCAGATGAGACAAAAACAGACTTCTAGGGAGCTAATAATGAACTGCCTTCCTTACAGCGACTGGTGCCCTCTTTGCTGTGAGCAAACACTCTTCAGACAGAGCTGACTCAGATGACACGTCCCCAAGCGGTCCCATAAATCCCCCTGACTACTCTACTCAAACCATTTGTAAAAAACCCAACAACCCCCCCGAAACAGACAACAGTCACGCAGTGACTTATAAAGCAGTGCTCAACAGGAGCTAACAGCCGAATACACCGTGTGTAAGCTAGCCGCTCCTCCCAGCCCTGCCTCGCACGGTGACACTTGCACACCCGAGGCTCCCACAAGCCCTCCCCAAGAGCATCTCTAAGCCATCCCTGAGTAGCTACGCAGCACATCCACGCTCGCCACTGCTACTCAGGCACCAGATCTCCCTCAGCGTGACACCAAGTGACTCTGGGCATCCCGGGAGGTCCGCGTACACAGAACGACAGCACAGTACTACGGAGCCTGAAATATTGCTCACGTATTTACCACTTTTTGGTTCACATGCTTATAAAAATGCATCCTCACTTCTATCACACTGGTACAAATAGGATGATTTTGTACGGTCACTTGTTTGCAAGCTGAAATGCTGAACACGCAGTTTCATTATTTTGCAATTTTTGCAGAGAAAAAATAAAGGTTTCCAGTAAAAATGCTGTTAACTTGCTGCAAGCACTATCAATATCTTTAAAGTTATACAACTAGAAAAAGAAAAAAAAAAACCCAAACATTTGCTAAATCATGTAATAGATCAGTGTTGAGAATATTACTTTTCACAAAAAAATTAAGTGATGGATTTCTTTCCCTAAAGACCAGCAGGTATTTCACAGCTGTTGGATACAGAAGAAAGCACTACACACGCATCTCAACTAGTCCGTGGTATTAAAACATTTATGTCATTGAGACATCCATATATAGCAAACTATAAAGATTCTCTAGATAAGTTAAAGATCTCTACGTAATTTTTGAAATATATTGTTACTGTAAATCACCAAGATTAAAAAAAACAAAACATGCAATGGTTTATGTTGCTGCTTCTAATTAATTTAATAGCTTCAATTAATAATAACTAGAATTAGTAACACAATTTTGCTGTTAGAAAATACCAAAGAAATTTCCCAGTGAACTTTTGTGACCCTGCAGATTTGGCCCTTATAATACGTAAATAAACGTTGTAAAGTAAATGAGGAAAAAAAAAATCTGTTTACAGTTTTAAGACTGCAATAATTACATACTTATAAATGGCTGATTTTGCAATTTCTTCATGATCTTCTCTTCCTGATCTAAGCTCTCTTTCCGCTACACGTGATTTTAAAAATTTGCTAGCATTTCTTAAAGAAAAAAAACAAACAAAAAACCATCACCCAAACTGATCCTGACTGAAGACTATCTCCCAAAGTGGTGAAGCGCTGAGGGAACTTGCTTTGAGACACAGCCAAGAAACCTCCAGTTCCAGCATTTGTTCCGCTAGTGAATTGGCGGTACTCTGATCAGTATCCATTCTCTGCCCTTTGGCAGGGGGGCAGATCTGCATTATTTACTACCCAGCTATTCTGCCCCCCCCCCCCCCCCCCCCCATCATCAAGATCAGGTATTTGGATGGATGCAGATTCGCAGTACTGAACAGGGGAATCAGCCGTTCCCCACTAATTTGGGGGACGCTTCAGGAATTTCATTTTCTCACACATCCGCACAGACTGAATGATTGTTGTCACTGATATCAGTAACTTGATGAACTTGATTAACCAATATGTGACCCTTCACATGGAAGGGTAAGTGCTGCCATTCTTTTTCTTTCGGGAGCTGTGGTGGGTTGGTCCTGGCTGGGAGACAGGTGCCCACCCAGCCGCTCAGTCACTGCCCTCCTCTAGCGGGATTGGTGGGGGGAAGAAAATAAGATGGAAAAAATAACTTGTGGGTCAAGATAAAGGCAGTTTAACAAAGCAACAGCAAAGGTCACACATGCAGAAGTGAAGGAAAACAAAAGATGTTATTCCCTACTTCCCATCAGCAGGTGATGCTTGGCCACTCCCCGGGAAGCGGGGCTTCAGCACACGTAGTGGTTGCTCCAGAAGACAAATGTAAATAACAAAAGCCCCCCCCCGCCCTTCCTCCTCCTTCCCCTAAGCTTTTATATCTGAGCTTGCATCATACAGTACACAATATGCCTTTGGTCTCTTGGGGCCAGCTGTCCTGGCTGTGCCCCCTCCCGAGACCTTGCCCCCCAGCCCACTGGTGATGGGGGAAGGCTGGAGACAGCCCTTGCCATGCGAGCGCTGCCCAGCCGCAGCCAGCGCCCTGCCGTGCTGCTGGCACCTTCCCTGCTGCCAGCGCGAGCACCGCACCGCCAGGGCTGCGGGGGGCTCGGCCAGACCCCACACAGGAGGTCACAAAAGTAACATATAGAAATTATCGTCTTTCTCCCCCATATAACCATGGATAACTTCTGTGGTACCACACATTTTCACTCTGTTTAACCTGATGGTAGGGAATAATACCGATGATATGAAAATGGAGACCCTGACCTACACCTGCATTTTCCTCCTACAGCAGAAGAAGGAACAATTGAACATGATTATTTAAGCATAATCTGTACTGCCTTCCAAGAATCAAGGTTGGGAAAAAAGCAGAGCCGGTGCAGATGACATCAACGTGCTGTATTAAGTTTGCTGGACGTGTACTCCCTCCAGAGTTTTATTTCCCTCTGCCCTATACTGTTGCAGTCATTTTGGGAGAGCTGCGCGTAAGCCAAGAGCAAACAAATCCTTGTTATGGCCATTGTATTTCACATCCCTCCTGCACTATGAAAGCTGTCCCTGTCAGGTACATGACAACAGACTGTAAAGGTTTGGGGCGTGACTTTACCCTGGATGTCTTCCACCGCCACATTCGGACATTAAACTTGGTAGCCGAGTTGCAGCATAAAAGCAGTTTCTCCCAGAAGGGCTGGATGCGTGGAGAGGAGTTGGCTTTTTCTTCCGTGTCTTGGACAAAACCCGAGTGCACGACAGAAGGCAATCACAAAGCCAATAGGCTGCGATACAAAGGGTTTGCATAGGATTTTATTTTTTTATTTGGGTAGATATTTCTTTTGTAGCCAATTCTTTGTGTCATTAAAATGAAACATCCTATTTCAAAATCAAGATCTGTGCTCTTGAACACGAAATGAGAGCAAACAGACCAGGAGCTGCCTCTGTCACCCCCCTGCCCTTCCATTCCAGTTGATGGGAAATGCTTCAAGAAGTCAGAGGGGAGAAGAGACAGGACTTTATGGAGACTCAGGACACAGCTGACTTCCCTTGTAAGAGCTCTGGACTAGAAAGAAGTTAACTTTGTGCGGCAATTAAAAAAAAAAATTAAAAAAATGTTTGGGGGCAATTTTAAGTGCACTGGTTGCACCTTGAGAGATGCCAAAAAAGCAGATTAAGACAAAACATAGCATACTTACTGGCTCACTAGTATGTCACCTGGTCAGAATTAATTTTCTTATGCAGTGGGGCTGCCTAAGAGATGAATTCCCAAAGAGACAGCTGTCCAAAAGCCCAAAGAGTCTCCTGCTGGTGAACTTTAAAAGCATGAACTAATCCCCACCCTGGTTCTGGCCAGGACACCTCCCAGCTCTGTCTGGCAGGAGACAGAGGCAAAGCTCCAGGTCACAGAAGCATCAAGAGCTTCAGCAGGGAGTCCTTTGTTCCCAGTCTTGCTTTCCAACACTGCACATCATATCAAACTGACCGCTACCTCTTCTCTTCTCTGTAGGTGAGCCCAGACCGTACTTCCTCACTATCAAGTTTCCAAAACTAAAGTGGGAAAGGGAAGGAACCCAGACAGCACATCCAGCCACATGTTGCTCTTTCTCCTGCCCTTTGCCCTCCCCAAGCAACAAACTAGATGCTCTGTACAAAATGAATGCCAACGAGCTTTCTGTAGATGCATCTGTTCCACCCACCAAAAGTGGATACGCACAGTCATAGCAGAGGACAAGACCAGAGGTTTCACCTGATCTGGAAACTAGCTATGGAGAGATATATATTAATTAATTACACCCTGCTTTATAAATCCAGCAGACAGCATGACACGTGCTACGCTGGTTTCGACGATGCTGGAGAAAACAAATTAGCTGACAAAGGGAAAAAATTGCCTTTTCATCCTTTTTTCTATTTGAAATTAATTGCAAAACATGTACCAGTGTATTGCAAAAGTGCTTAAGTCAATATAAAAATTTGCACATGTAAGGACCCCCATGTATTTGATATATATTTCATACCATTTTATTTTTTAAATAATAAAAATCTTTTGAATGAATCTGTTTACAGGCATTTTTGCTACATCTATATAAGCTACCTAGAAAGAGCAATATTACCATTTCTATTTTTTAAGCGTAGAAGCTGAACAAAATAAAAAAGAAAAACGAACTGTTCAGCAGAGGTTTGAGCTTCGAGAGTCTGGACTTCATACCCAGCAGTGATGAACTTGCTGGAATAATAATATGGAATGTTCAAGGTCACATGAGACCACAGTTCAGGGTGTTCATGCACAGGGTCACCAGCCTGACAGACACATAAACACTTCTGCAAACATCTTAGGTCGCCAGCCCGACATCCGTGGGACCAGCAGGTGGGAGCGGGAGGGGAGGTGTGACCAAGGCCCACGCCACAGGAAGGCAGCACCTCCCGCAGCCGAGGTAGCCCCAGCTCTTCTCATTTCCAGAGTAGCTGGAAAAGCAATGCAAATAGTGACTCCCTCTGTTTGTAATTAACAAAAGCTAAGTGTTAAGGATGTTACTTAACAGACTGAAACTCACAAGGTGAAGGTAATGGGACCTGACCTCCCTGCGTTAATTCCAGCAGTTATCAGGTCCTTCAACTTCACGCTCCGTTTCAGACCTAGCGAGCCATCCATTGCTTTCTGAAGAGGCACAACAGGCAGCCCAGGGTGTGCAACACTTCATTTCAAAAAGGAGAAACAAAATGACAACCCAGAATATTTAGTTAATACATTCAGATCACATAATCCCTAGATTAAAGCCCACAAATTTGAGAACACAGACATATTTATGATAAACTACAGATCTCTGAAAGCAAGGTGTAAGACTCTCTGGACTATAGGTGTCCATGTGGCAATAAATCTATTTACAGTGCCAAATAATTTTTCCAATTTACACTGCTGAGCCCTCGGGAAAATCTTGCTCCAGTTATTCCAAATCATCATGACCCAGCTTTGGCAGATGTTTAGGAATTAAGTACAACGCTCGTTATCTTATTTTGATGTTGAATCCAGATGAAAGTGGGATATAGCAACCGAAATACAGAACTTCTTCAAAGTAACACCACTGAACAATGAAATAAAAATTACTGGCATATTTAGAGAATGTTGAGCACTATTGTCTTTAGTGATGATATTTGTTCTTGCGATTGCCAACAACTTCTCAGGAAAATCCTGACATAACAAAAATTTCAGGAGTGGGAACAGAACATTTGCAAAATTACAAATTTGCAAGTAAGACCTATCAAGCTTCCTAGCATAAAGACTTTCAAACTCTATACTCTGAATCATTTTTTCCCAAAGAAGCGAAGTCCAAAGACAGAAATCTCTGGTCACAAGCCCACAGGAAAAAAAAAAAAAGAAACAAAAAACCCCCCAGACAATTCACTATACTCTTTGCTCCCCCTGCCCCCCCACCCTGGAAGGACAAAGCGCACAATACCTGCCAGCATAATGGCTTATTTCAATGCAACCACTTAGTCTATTTGTCAGTGAAAGTAAGGGCTTTTAAAGACCCCTACAAACTAAATACATCAAAAGGTGTACACTGTTTTGCTTATATTGATGTTTTCATACAACGTTGTTGGAGGGAGGCACAAAGAACTCATGGCCGGCTAAGAGCGACAACCTTAAGATTACACATTGCTATGTAAAATAGAGGCCACGCTGGAAAATGATCAACAATTTAGAGCATTCTGCTGACAAAACACAACTGTCCAACATAGTATATAAGTATATACAGTATGCAGGAATTCTCCACCTTGTCTGCTTTAAATGATTCAAGTGACCTGGCTGAAGTCATTCCTCTTCTGAAAAACACACAACTGAGAAATGGTTCCCAGTAAACAGGGGGGAGGAAACGCTGAACGTCACGTTCCAGTGCTTTGCATTGTCGTTCGTACCAAACGGCCTCGTTATTATGAACGTAGGCTTGTCTATACCGAGCACTCAAGAGTCACGTTACCGCTCCCTGCACAGAGGGCACCCTTGGAGGTTTGATTTCAAAAGCCAGGCACCACAGTGTGTATTCCCTGCTGACAAGAAGTCAGTCAGAGCCTATTACATGACTCCTCAAAGAGTGGTAAAGCAAATGCAGGAAAACCCCCAAAGTGATCAGATAAAGGATTTTGTTAGTTAGTTTGGCACCAGTGTGTCTGGTACCGAACGCTGACAATACGCAACCTACCGACTACACAGTATCTGATTCCTCCTGTTTTGTGTCAACAAGAAACGTCTGCCGTGACACAGGCACACTTGGTAGTAAAGTATGGTAGAAGAGAGAAAGTCGGGGGGAATGCAACACATTTCCCAAAGGCATAAGGGAACCCCTGAGCTGTGCCGGGATTGCACATGGCCAGCAGGCTGCCGCTCGGAACAGAAAGTCACAGCTCAGACCAGCTCCGAGTGTATCACCCTGCACCAGCATAACCTAGTTTTCAAACACAACTTGTCAGACAACCCCCCAAACCAGGGCTTCTTCAAAAAGTCTTTTTCTCCCTTACAATACATTTCACATAATCTTCACATATATCCAATATCAAGACTACGAATGAAGAAGGGAAGCAAAGAAAGGAAAATAATCCAGAGATTAACCTATTTCACAGAATCATCCCAGAGTAGTTCAGGGTGGACAGGATCCCAGGAGGTCTCCAGCCCAGCTCCCTGCTCAAAGCAGGGCCAGCCAGGAGATCAAAGCAGGCTACTCAAGGTCCTACTCAGGCAGAAGCCTCCAAGGATGGAGCCCGCACAATCTCTCCAGGCAACCCGCTCCTTCCCAGTGAAACTTTCCTACCCTCCCAGTGAAAGTATTTGTTGTCTTTGCTGCCCCATTTCAATTTAAGACCGCTGCCTCTCATTCTGCCCCTCGGCACCTCAGTGCTGAGCCCAGCTGCCTTGTCTGCAACCTCCCCGTCGGGAGGCTGCTGCCGGGTGCCCCAAAGCCCCCTCTCCTGTGCCCCGGGGCTGTACGAGCCCCACTCCCTCGCTCACACACACACCCCCCGACCGCTCCAGTTTATCCATGTCTGTCCTGTACCAGCAGGTCCAAACTCAGGCGCAGTATTGTAGGCGTAGCCTAGTGAGGACCAGGTGAAGGGAACCAGCACTTCACTTGACCTGGTGCTGTTCTCCTGTTACTGCAGCCCAGGACACCACCCTCTGCTTCAGGGGTGCAGCTTGTGGTCAGCTTCTCTGTCAAGATCTCTGAGAGATCCTGGTGAAAACTGAGGGAAAGAAGGCTTTGGGGACTTATTGTGCCTGACGACTTCTTATCTGTGTCCATTAACTTCTCCTTTGCAGCCTGCCCCTTCCCCCACCTCCCCAGCACCACCCTTTCAAACTGAAACCCTGATGTGATCTACCTACTTGTTTCCCTGAATAACTGGTAGAAGCATTTTCATGCTTGTAGGAGGAGGTGTGGGGGAAGGGAACATCAGTTTAAGGACCTGTTAAGGTCACTTGAGATCCCCTCAAGATCTTGAGCTCCATCACGTCGTGGTTGCTACAGTCACCGATTACATCACCAGTCAGTTTCCCCTTGCTCATGAGCACTATTACCCCAGCTGGTCCATTAGCATCCACATTAACAGAGAAAAGTAATTCTAAGTCTACTTCAATACCAATTTTAGAATTTTAGGGTATTAAATCTTGTGTAAACAATGGATTTTGTGAAAAATGCATTTAAGCTGCCTTTAGACATTAAAGTCTCTTAGTATTTGGAGTGATTTGTTTTAGCTACTTTGCTCAGTCATATACTTGGGGCCATAAGAATTCAGATACAGAGCTGCACTCGATAGCAGTGGTCACTGTATCCAGACTTACGGCAGTAATGAGCCTTTCAACATCTTGAGATTAGTCCACGTATTAGAAAAATAATGTAATATGAACTTCCAGACTAAGAAACACTTTGGTATCGAAGCTCGTGGCAAAGCACAGGGAAATAAAGACTAAGCTGGAAAATACTATCATCGGTATTTCACCTCTTTTTCTTTAGTTTATCTAAAGCAACCAGATGCATACCATGAATAAAAAAAGGCTATTTTGCAGCATTTCAGTGAGTATTAGAAAAATATACACTTGAGCCCACAAGTAAAATATAGGCAGAGGAATCCGGCGTTTGAATATATGGTAGTTTTGTAGGTCACACTAAACCCCTAAGAACACAAAAAGTGTCTGAGTCTTCTTCCTTATATTAATAGCACACTTGGGAATGAGGAAGGGTAAAGGAGACTATTTCCTTCACAGTTAAAACATTCTATAACTAGATTACTATTAGCAAAAGGCTTTTAGCCCCCCACCCCCCACCCCAGACAGCATTGTTTTTTGTGTGACAGAGAGCAACCTTCCCACCCAGCCCAAACTAACCATCAGGTAGAAGCAATAACACTGCTCTTTTATAGTGGTGCCGTCCTCCATACTTTTTTTGGATGAGGCTTCCATTCAACATATTCAGCTGTACCTGATGTAGATGACTGTCTGTTAGGACAACGGCAGATGACCCCTCTCTTTTACCCTGCGATGGGGCTGCATCGATTCTGCAATACCACCTTAGTACAGTTTCAGTTCACAGCCTGGCATTTTTGTCAGTACTGCCACTTCTCATTCTCTTTATCGTCCCACTGGATGAAAGCCACAATGGGTTTTGCTCATCTACAACAAACACTGTCATATATGGAGCCTGGTGTCCTATGGAAACAAAGCTTATGGAATCACACTGAGCCGTGTACCTGTCCATCCGTCATCTGAGCTTTAATTTGGACTGAAAGCATCTCAGAGTTGAGACACAGCTACCAGCCTCAAGGATCTTACGTACATACAATCTTCTCACTAACAGAGGACTATATTAAGCCCATATACATTTTAATTTGTTCCCCTTCAGAGAAATTAAGTCACATCTGGCTGATTCTACTTGGAAGTGGGTCAGGGTTATCATGGAGAGGACTGCAGGGCTTCAGCGGCTGGAGGAGGCAGAAGCGGGGTGTAGGACAGAGAATATGAAGGTGTTTGAAAAGAGACTACATTATTTCTTCTGCCTACAGATGAACATGTTGAATTGGGAATACACATTAACTAGCATATTCTAACCAACACGACCAAGATCTACAGCAGCATGTCCTGAGTTGTATCTTCTGGGAAAGATCACCCTTAACAAATGATCAGAAAGTTTTTGTAAGAGAACTCCATGGAAGAACACATGGGAAGGGGAAGTGATACTTATTTATCAGATCTCCAAGTTGTTCTTACCTGCTCCATTCTCCTATAGATTTCGTTCACTTACGCTCTTGCAATCGAAGACTTGGAAGCACCAAAGCACATGTGCCCAAGCGCTCTGGGCAGCACCTCTTGTGCGCAACACCAATCTGAACGCACTCTCATGTAAGTGGCTGGGGTCAACATGTGCTATGGCACCATCCTTTGTTTCAAAGTGTTGCTTGCTTCAGCCTCCATAAATCTTAGGACTGGTTGTTGTTCACTAGTCGTTTCTTCTTGTTTGTTTGAAATATGTTTGGTTTTCATGATTAATAGAAAAGAAAAATCACATAGGTGATAGGCTGCAACCTCATCGTCATCTTCCTCTTGCCAGCAGAAGACACTGTGTTCTAAGTAGTTCTCTGTACTGTGCTCCTAGCAGAATGCAAGCCTTCTGGTCTCGATAGAAACCATATGTTCTTCAATTTTACTACTAGAAATGGTGTCCTGGGTAGAGTACCCTCACACTGGCTCCATTGTCACCCAGATACAGCCCTCGTCCTGCTCCTTCTTCTGGCAGTTTCACAGAAACACAAACATGTGCATACAGCGCTTCCACTCATGCTTCATTCATCCAATCTTCATAAATTTGACTAAATTCAAAGCATTAAGACTTGAATGCGCAGTTCTCCTTCCATGTTCACCTAACTGTTACAAAGTAATCAAGACTTGTCACTTTTGAAACCAGTATTTGTTACAATCGTGGTATTTTGAGGGTCTGAATAAGAAAGTAGGCATAAAATCCCAGAACCAGCCTCTTCACTCTCGCCCAGACATCCCTGGAAGAACTTCAAAATCTCTTTCACACAGGGGCACATACAAAGACCCCACACCCAAAATGCCTCAGTAGCTGTCTTTACTGTAATCACCCGCAGCGCCAGGTAGCTTTTCTGTGTCTAGAAATGGTAAAAATCAAGCCTCCTATTGTACAGTGTTAATGAACTATACAACTATTATGACATAACTGATTTCACTTTGGTCTTTACCCTTGTACTGGTACTCCATAAACATGTGATCATCAGTACACTTGAAAAGACTTATGATAACGGTTAAGGCACAAAACCTTTCCACTATTTATACGACACACCGTTTCCATGTTTTTTGTCCACTTTTTAGACTTGCCCCTAGACCTTGCACCTAGACCCTAAAAGGCTAATTAGTTCAATTAAGCTAATAAAGAAGAAAAAAAAAAAATAAAGCCTATCTCAACCTTCACTTGACATTAACGAAAGTGTTTACATGGCACAGCTCCTGGCTTTCCTAGCCAGCAGAGCCTCTGCAACACAACCGATTAATTAAACAGTGCTGAGAAGTTAACACCGAGGGTTACTAATTAATTGTATGTTAGAGCTGTCTAATCAAGTACCCAAGGCACTAAACAAATACAAAGATAAATTATACACTGATTAACACAATTATTTATAGTTTTATTTTTAACTGCTTGCTTGCCACATAGTAGACTTCAACCTGAATAAACAAGCGGGGAGGGTGATCAGGATCACTTACTGTACTTCCCAGCCGGCTATTATGTCTGTTTTCCCTTGAAGTGAAATATATTATTATAAATCCTACTTTGTGCATGGCCATCACATATGCATATACGCTGCATAAGCAGCCATACCCCATTCATTTATCACGTATTTTTGAGTACTACTGCTTGCTAATGCATGTCTCCAAGGGCTTAAATTCCGCATTGCAAACAGCTGCTAGCCTTCATTAAGAGAAAGCAAGCAATCTCCTCTAAACACTACAGCCTTATAAGAGGACAAGATTCAGACCCAGAGATGATCAACAGCTTTTTCTTTAATTCACAAGCTCTCCTGTCTAACAGTGAATCTCTCGTTTCCAGGATCTTCGCTTCAGTGTTTGAATTTCCAGTCCCAGAACTGCAACACTTCTCCATCTGGTAAGGCTATTTTCATAGCGTCCTCTAAACCATCACGTAACTCCTTTCTCCATTTGACAATACCAAGAGATGAATACTAAACTGTGCCATCACTCCATGGCCTCTGTGTTGTCCTTATACACCACAAAATAAATCTTTTTACTTGTAAGCACTGCGACAAGTTTATTCACCCTTATCATGGTTCAGACAGGTCTTTTGAAGAAAATGTTTCAGGAAAGGCTCTGAAAGAAGGAAGTTGCAGAATCATTATTTTCCCCCCATGTCACTGAAAACAGAAGTTTGACTCCTGCAGATGCATCATCAGTTCTCCTCCCAGATCTGCCAACCCTGTCTGACTCAAGAGGCCAAGGAGAAGGCTCTGCCCCTTCTGTGTCCAGCACCCACCTCTCTCCTCTGACAGGGAAGGGAAATAAATCTGTGCCTCACAAAAGACAACAGTTACTCAGAAAGTCCAATGGCTTTTACCCATCCCCTAGTACTTTCCCTGGGATATCCACTGTTTCATAGAAAGATTTATTAGTCATTTTAATGGGGGAAGCCCTTTGTCAGTCTGTTCTTAATACAGTCAGCACAACCACCCAAGTACAAACGTTTATTCTTGTCCTGTACTTCTCTTTTCTTATAAGCCCCCGTATAGCAAATGTGACCACAATCAAACCGCCCATTAAACTTCTTAACAGTGAGACAGTTCAAGCCTTCCTTCTGCATCTAAACAGACCCATTTCCCACCTATATTGTGCTAGTTTTAAAGGACTCCCTGCCACAAGACCGGTTTCAGAGGCTCAAGCACATTGTGGCAGGCAGCCCTGTGTCCTCCAACAAGACCCGCAGCGAACTATGCGTCGCCTTTTTTCCCCGTAGAGCTGGTATGCATGAGATTAACAGCTCCAGCACGCTCATCTTCCCCTACCCTCACATAACTACTATTTGAAGCTGCTCGGGGGGGGGGGGGCAAAAATACGACAGCCTCAGGAAGAGTGGATCAGCATGAAGTAAAAGAGAAGGTCAATGGCTGATTGATGTCACCACCGAACATTGTAATACAATATTAAGATTTTGTCAATTTACATTGATAAAAGTCATGAATGTCATAATAGTGCCACGGTCTATTTTTTCTTCATGTTAAAATTACCTTTAGAATTCATCTTTGCCCTTTTTTTTTTCTTTTTTAAATCTGGTTGCAATTACAATCAATTGAGAACAAACAACCCCATCCCTTATCTCCTGAATTATGGATTCTGTGACATCAGTGTAAATTATACATTCAAAAAATCTGTCTTTCCTTGTTTCCAAAAGTGGTTAATTATACAACATTGGAGAACTGTCTTTTGGAAGGCTAATTTTCATAAGAATCTTTAAATGCGCAATAGCTTGTGTCGTTTAGAAAGCAATTTTCACACAGCAGAACAGTGGGAACATCCAAAGAACACTCAGCTTCGTGCATGTATTTACCACCCCTGTACAGATGGAGCTCACACTCACGTACCACCACCATTTCTCCAGCCACACACTCCCAACCCCCGTGAGCACAGCTCTCTCCGGCACCCTGCATTTCCAAGCATTACACGAGTGTGTGCCCTCCCATGAAATTTTAGATTCAACTTTAACCTGTAACGCTTGTTCTGCACATGCTAACATACATGCAACATGCTGAATGCAGGCCGCCCACCTTCAAGAGCTGCTACCGCTCTCCAAAAGCCCCATATTTAATTCACCAAAAGGCAGGCAGCAGCTACTTGTAAAAGATGTTGGGTGGCCATCACTGTTACAACAGAAATGTGTCAATCCTCTGCCATTAAGAAAAAATAAACATCTCATTGTGTATTTGCTTTATGTCCAGATGAAGAGATTATATAGGGGGGGTTCTAACTTTTTCTCCTAGACTGGTTTAGCATAGGTATTTATTGTCTCACACTGTTAGTGTCACGGCTGCAAGTTTAACTGGTTTCCTTCATTTTGACACAGAAAGGTAAGCTAATTTTATGGTAATCCAACACATTTGTGCCTTCCTTTAATCACATAGCACCTTTTATTCCACTTCTTTAAAACACACTAAGGAAAAAAGAACATTGTTACTTATCTTCCAGGTTTCTGTGGCTAATAATGCTCTCTACCACCTTCTCCCATTTTCCACACGATGCTGTGTTGCAACACCACAGATCTCCCATGTAGCTTTCTGCTTAATTTGTCACAGTGTATTTCCAAAAGCTAAAAGTAAATGGCCTTCAGGTCATCATTTAAACTGTTTGTGCGACCAAGGCACTTTTAAAAGCCTATGCGGATTTGCCCTGCGGCTGATGACAGCCCTGGCAGCACACATGCCCAACCAAGAGCATCACAGAGCAGCCAGGTAAATGCTCCCAGCTGCAGCCAACAACACCCAGGCACTGCAGAAGGGCACAACCTGCAGCCAGGAGACTAAGTTTAGAGCAGAGCTCTTTCCTCCGTCAGTACAGCCCCTGGAAAATGTGTCAGATCATGTGTCATTCCTATTTCAAATGCCTTTCAAATGCTCCATGGTTTCAAAACACTTTTTAAGGGCTTATTTCCCAGGGGCTGCTGCTCTCCCGGAAAAAATACAGTGAAACAACTGAACGAGTGCACTTGATACAGACAACTGCAAACCTCCACGTATTTTTCCCATTCTGGGGTAAGGAATGACTCCGAGCTCTTTAGCTAACCCGCTCAACTGACTTGCCGTAAATTTCCCCCGCAAACCTGCCTGGACAAGCCTTTAACAAGAAACAAGTTGTGTGCACGTTTTACGATGCCATGAGTCAGAGCTGTGCTGTAAGCGTTAAGCAGCTATACATTGCTTCTTGACTAAGTGTCTGAAAAGGTTATTACCCCTGTAGCACATCAGGAGGGGGAAAAAAAAAAGGAAGGTAAAATAATCCCCTGCTTAGGGGTTTGTATGAAGGCGGCAGCCTGGTATTTAAGCAGCAACACAAGGCACACAGCATAAGTAACCTAACAATCTTCACAGCACACACAGGCTCTTCCCAATCCTCATTTGAGAGACAGCTATGAAGCTGTCACTGCTCTTCACCAAAGCCATACCTTCTTAAGAGTCTCCAACAGCAAAGCCCAAATATTAAATCCAAAAAACATTCATATGGATCAAAAGGCAGAATTTTGCATAAGGCTGTTTATGCTAAAGCATTTAAGTTTTGACGTTTCCACGCAGGAATTTCATAAGAGCGTATCTGTGGGTGGTTTTTGATGGATTATGTATCATAAAGAGCAGAGTTATTAAGAAAAAGCTACAGGTGAGCTCAAGATTTGTGTTTTTCATTAACCAAAAATGACCTGAAACTTAAAATTATTGAATTCAGCATACTGCAACCTGGCACTACCCTCACAACCTTCCTCCTACAATAACAGATCTAATTACATGTCTTGCTATGAAATTTAGTTACAATACCCTTTGAACACAAAATTAGCTTCATTGTTATCCTTATTGTATCATCGCTAAATTGCACCTGTGCAAGTGCCCAAGTGCTCTAACTGAAGGTTTATAGGATGAATGCCTCGGAAAGTAACTGCCTGAACTACATAAAGATGATTGGGGCAATTATTCTTGGGTAAAAGTGTTTAACACAATGTCAAAATCATACAGCATTTGTGCATTTAAGTACGCCGTCCCTGCTGTTGCCTACAACTGTCTTCCATCCAAACAGTGAGGTTATTGTCAGGGAAAACAAAGTCTTCTAGCTTTCCTAGCTTTTTTTTTTTTTTTTTTTTTTTTGCCCCCTCCCCTTCTTTTCATGCTGGTGCTAGACTCTCACTACAAGTTAGTAGGCACTTGCAATTTGCAAAATAACTTGTAAACAGGACTTGCAAAAAAATAAAAAAAGCACGGCACCTTCTGTAATGGAGAGCTGAAATTGTAGCAAAAATCCTGCTATTCCAAATAAAATTTGCTTTGGTTTGAACTTTGAACTCAGTACTTGTAAGCAAGAAACTTCTGTTCGTAAAGGAAACCTTTGCAAACCTCCTAACGCCCTAGATACAGGCACGTTAATGAGAAAATGATGTTGTTTACATACTTAGAAATTTCAAGTTTGTCTGATTTTCCTTTTTGTTATGTAACAGGACTGTATACCAATGGGTCTGTACGAATAAAAGGAAAAAAATAGATAGTGTTTGACACCAGTGTCACTACTGCAAACACACACCAGTAAGCTTACATACTTGTACTCAAAGGTCACACTGAGAATTCAGAACCTTGCCCTGTTTATTAACCAGAAGGTTTTCCTGAATAGCAGCTTACTGTTCACGCGTGTGAGGTTAAATACTGGGACAGCGGAACAAAGCAATATCTAAAGTAGATAGTCTAAAAACACTGGGTTTGCAAAAGTAAAATTACTTTCTAGTTCAATCTACCGAAAATGAAATGCTTCTATTTCCGAACAGGTTAAGGGAGAGGTATCCTCCCGCATTTGATCCCCAGATGTAACCATCTAATGATAGATAAGGATGGGGTGGGGTAAGATCCCACAGGCTGTGCCTCTATCAGCAATCAAAGCAGGGCAAGGGCACAGGCTCCCCGTGTCTATGTGCCAGTTGAGTTTCGCATGTGCTGCAGCACAATGTGGCCGTGCCAAGGAACAATTCAGGCAAAACTGTCCCAGCAGGATGCCTAGCCGTTGGATGTACCCCATGCCCTGCTGCCTGCCCTTTTCGCTGGCTAGTATGGATGCTGCTGCATGAGGGAGGGCAGGGAGACTAGGGATGACTGCAACAAGCCTAATGGGGAGGAGGGAGAAGAAGCAGAAAGGCAGATGGTAGGAAACACCATGGTTCTAGGGAAAGGAGGAGCATAAAAAAGAAGTGGAAAAGCAGGGAACTGCTGCATAGGAGAGTTCAAATATTTAGTCTTTGAGATTAAAGCTCATTAACAGCCTCCCCTCCTTCCCCACCTATGCACATTAATGCTTTAACCTAGTTTCCAGAAGAAAAAAACCACCCCAAATCTTACAGACTTTTACTCAAGGTCATATGAACCATCCAGGTCTTTGAGTTTTAAAATGGAAAAGTAGGTGTTATCCAATTTCAGAACACTACCACAGCAACCCTCTGTCTTCATGTGACTATGACATGGCTTCGATTCTGGTCAGTTCAGACTTGGGGTGGGAGAAGTCAATAAAGAGAAAACAAAAAAGTGAAGTGTAGATGCATTGAACTATACTTTTTCTAATAAACCATAAACTAAACCTGTGTATTTACTTTGCAATTTAAATTATTGCTTCGTAAGTACAACAGTAAGAACTTCTTAGCAGGACCACTTTATCCTTTGTGTATTCCCATAAGTAGGGCTTATCGAACTTCTAGACTTGGCATAAATTATTATGGAGAAGATTTACAGGCTTAAGAGGTATTTTTTTTTCTAATTTATACAGACTTGATAATAATTGTACTTCACTTTTTAGTACATGGCATTTTTATTTATGTTTCTTCTACAACACAATTCAAAAAATGGAAATACAAAATACTTTGCTGGGCTGAGATTAAAAACTCAGAAGTATCAAAGGAGCTAAGCAAAAAATATAACGTGACCCCATATTTTCCAGAGTTACACAAAATTGCCAGCATGTTCCAACACACAGTTCACATATTATTACCTTCAAATGTTTAACAATTCATATTAAATCTTATGTTGCTTGAGTGCTTCTCTTTGTAGCTATACTAATTACTGTATACTTTTTAACAAGGGAATCACAAAAAACACATTTACACCTTTACCAAACAGCAAGAACTCTCAGACCTACTGTAATTTGAATCATACAGTGAAAAAAAACCAAGTCTGCTTATTACCAGCCTATCTTTCTTAATAGACCAAGCGCTTTCATATTAGCCAATTGCTATCACACACAGCATTCTAGCAACTAAACCCAGACATCTGAAAACGCTAAACTAGAAACGTTCCCTCCCAGCGCCCAGAGTAGTCCATGCCATTATGCAAGAATTCTCATTTCAGATGTTATGCAAAAAAGCACTCAATTCTTCAGAGCAACAACACGAACATATATTTTAAGTTTTACCATGCTAGTTTACATGAAGTCCAACAATCAAGAAGCCCACAAGAATTTATTCTGGAGCATGGTTTTTTGCATCACAAGACATACCGCTAAATTGGAATTTTAGTTTTGCTCAAATCCTAAGCTGATGTTATACAAATGGTTTAGCTGTACAAGTTCTCTGCCACGTTCTTGTGAAGTCAAGTAAAGTTGACTGGCATTTCACCATGGTTACCATCAAAAAGAACAGATCTATTGTTAGAAACACACAAACTGTTCAAATAGATGGTTATTCACAGTCGTTTGTAGTACGGTATAAAAATCACAGCTCCTTTTAGGAAAGTCAGCCCCATCTTAAACAGTGGGTTTGGTTTTATTTTGGTGGAGGGTTCTTAACAGGTGGCAGGATGGTTTAAATCCAAGATTTATTTATAGCTTGTGAATTTAACAGAGAAACCATCTGGGATGGAAAAGTTAGAGGGAGCAAGAACAGCACTTCATCATGTCGTAAGTCCAGCAACAGCATTTGAGTTTGCTCCCCTGGTTCTGTGTTCCAAGTGACATCTCTCACTACCCAAAAATTTTGCTCCAGCCCATCTGACCTGGGCCAAGAGAGGGCACAACAGCTGTCACACTTTTATGCCAGAAAAGCTGCTTCTAAGTGAGTGAAAGTATTTCTCTGTTGGCGTCTGCCACAAAGTTTGCTCGACTCTGGACATGCTCATTTTCAGCAAGAAAAACCATGTCCCCGTCTGTTTCTGCTGCCCCTGCCCTCCATGAGGGCTAACCCCTCCTGCCGCCAGCATCAGCCACACCGCCACGTGCTCTGCGGGGCAGGGAACGCCGACTGCCACATGAAGATTGATGAAATTCTGAGGGCAACATTTCCAAGAAGGATTTTTGCTAATCAAATTAGGCATTGTGCACATAAATGATAATTTATTTTTTATCACTCTTACACATCTGCATTCTAAAATCCCCCCCCTTTTTTTTTTGCACAGCCCTAGAGAAGAAATCGCAGGTAGTTACTGGAATACACTAGGTGAATAGCGACATAAAACATGTTAAACCACAGCTTCTCAAATGTCCTGCAGGGTTGTCAGGAGTCACTATTCACATTCTCTGTTTTTCTCCCCCCCCCCCCCCCCCTTTTTTTTTTCCTTAAACCAGAATTATTGCGGTTTTCAGCACATTCTGCTCAAGACAGCCAGCTTTAGATATCTGTCAGTCTTAGTTGCTTTTGTTGATCCTGCACATTCACGTGGTAAGAAAAATTCTGGAAGATCAATAATGGCAATAATAGCTAGAATCAGCCTGATTTTTCACGGGTATGTAATTAAAAGAAAAAAACCAACCAAACCCTTAACTATAAAGTTGCACATTTCTTAACATAAGGAGCTTAGGTGACAGAAGCCAGAATTCCTCATCTTCGTCCAAGGTCAAAGCTCATCCCTAAGGAACCCCCCCGGCAACCCCCAACAACTCATCCTTAGAAAGAAAACGTGCAAGGAACTGCTGAGATACACAAATATCTCCTCACCAGCCAGATGTTATGTGCCTTCTGTAATTCCTTGCTAATTCTAAAGTCATTCACGAGTGGAACGCACCAAGGCAGTCCCTGTTCAGCCCTACGGCTGCCAAGGGACAGGAGGGCACCTTCCAGCAGGCTGCCAGGGTACACCTGTGCTCTCCACCTCCCTCACCATTTTTCATTGACCTAACGTGCAAGGTTTCAAGTATTTTCATTTATAGCCCACAGATCTATTTGCTACCAGTGTCCATTTCGTCTATTCAAAAAAATATATTTTAGTTTTATAGTAAAAATGGGAGAAACTGTTTATTGAGAAAAAATTACATTTCACTGTTTTGGTCATTGGTCAGAAAAGATCCATTCAGATTCAGTATCTTTCACTACACTAACATTTTAGATGGTACTAGAGAATTCAAAATGCATTTGTAACCTAAGCACACACAACTTTTAGAAAGCTATAAAACTTAACCTTTGTAGGATATGAATAGTGCTTCACAATAGCTTTTAAAATGGCTATTAAAACTTCACACTTCAGATAAAAAACAGTCTAAAGCTTTGGATCCTGACATTGCCTTTATACAACGGATTTCTTCCTGCAATTCAGCTGTGTAAAAAACACCCACCTACATTCTAAAGGTTACATCTTTGGACCTTCAAAAAGTAATCTAAGCAACTCCTGAATGCGAAGTCTGTCGAAGACAGGAAGAAAATCCCCAGCAGTAAGAAAATAACTTCAATTCCTGCCTTCTCTGCTCACTAATAGAGATGGAAGCCAATCAATTAAGACTTTAGTGGTGTTTTTAATTTCATGAAAAGCTTTTTCTGCAGCTTTCAGATGGCAGAGAAGGAAACATCCTCCCATTGCTTCATTGATTTGTAACAGCATCCAAAAACCAGTCTTTGCCTCCCCACCGAGAAGAGATTAGGAAAAATTAACGAACAGAGATTTCTTTTGATACAGTTGTGAGCTAGACTTCCAAAAGCTTTTCGTTTATAAAAGCACAGCCTAGACAATTAACTGACACTGCACCAAAAGATCAGAATATCATAGCAATCAGTTAATCTAATAACATTCACTTTTTCGGTCAGACCACGTTTCCACATGGGAACACAGAGGGTTCTTGGGCTCTCCTAGGGGCAAAAGAGCCTCACATTGTACCGTCCGTGCAGCAAGCAAGGGCTCAGGCTTTTCTCTTCATACAGAAAAGCATTAATAAAAAAAAATAAACCCAAGACATAGGGTTCATGTCTCCAAGGATCCTGCCTTCCAGCAGAAATCTCTTTTCTTATGTGAGATTCACGCAGGTGTGCTGCACCACCACCGCAATCTACTGTTCAGAAACAGGAACAGTATGTGCGTTGACACAAACCGAAGGTTTGAAAGAGAAGAGCTATGGCAGGGCAGAAACTGTTTTATGATTTGACAATTCTCTAAGCAGAAGCCCATTCTAGAAGTAACCCCCACACACAACCAAATTTGCTGGTTTTGCTGAATGAAAGAGAAAAAAAACCAAACTAAAACCACACCCAAAACCCCCACTACCCACCAATTTTTTAGACCTATCACAAAGAATACCAACCACCAAACAGGTAAAGTCGTACACTTCTATTCCTCAACTCTTGGAGGTGTTTCAGGCACTCGGGTTCAGTTTCTTCAGCTGTCTGGAGCAATGCTAGGGCATCACAGTAGCTGCAAGACCAGAAAGCCACAAAAAGCCACGATCCATTCAGTGTCTCTCCTTGATGTTCTGTTTCTGTTTGAAAACGACTTCTGGGGGTCGAGATGCTTCCTAGGACTTGACACATGCAGGCTCCACTGGTGCTGCAGCAAATGCTAACGAATACAGAAGGAATGGCTGTTCAGCTCTCTCCCTGCCCCACAGGCTGGGTACCAGCCAAGGGGATGTGGGCTCCCATCTCCAGCTCCCCAGAAAGTTAAACCATGGCTCCCACACGAAACAGCAATCACTCGATTTGCCAGGCTGAGCATCTTTACCTGCTTTAGGAAGTTATTTTTGTTTTACTCACATTTTGGAAGCATTTCATTTCTAGTACATCGGCTTATTTTCACAAAAGACTAATTTATTATTATTTTTTTTTAGTTTCTGGGTTAGACAGCTGAAGTCCAAAGTCTTCATCCAGATATATTCCTCTTAGCAGAAAGATCTCTAACCCGATCATGTTACATATACTTTCTGGCAGCTTTATTTGATCACTTTATCTGTCCTTTCCTTCCACGTCCTTCCCACACAAGTTGGGAGTGGGGAAAAAGGTGACAAGAGATCCTATTTATTCTTGTAACAGTCTCTTCCCCTACAACCATAACAGCACGATTTATAATCTCAGTATTTGAGAAAGACTTCTCAAAAATTTTTGCAATCATGTTAAACATGAAAGATATGTCCAGTTTCATCCCTTCAGGTTTTTAAGCTCTATTTCAACATAATTTTGGAAGCTGGAGATATTAACATTACACTTATTTTACAGCTAGATGCTATTTCAGCATAAACTTCGTCTTTCCACCTTCTCATTAACATTTACTTCAGAATAAGGGAAAATGCCAGAACTGAATTTATCAGCTAGCCCCAAAAAGTGAAAAGTCATATTATATAGCTCATGTAATAGCCCAAAGCCTAAACCTAAACCAGAGATTTACAGATAATTTTTTTCTTTCTTTAATAGCCTAATTTCCTGACTTTTGTCTTAAACTGTTAGTGGGGCAAACAAAACCATCCCCCACACTGTATAGTTTTTACTCATGAAGAGTGATATTTACTACTCCCCAGGAAAGTCAGTGCAGCAATTTTCAAAATATTTCTATACTACTTTATTATTTAAAAAGAAAAAAACACCTTAAGCAACGAAAAACCTAAACTGAATAGGCAAGTTGAAATAAAACCAGTTTAGCACTTCAAACCTGCACATTCTCTGTTTTATAAGAGAAACACTGTCTGCACAGGCTGCCGCTGCCTGCTGCTGCAGGAAACTGGCTGTCATAACCAAGGAGGCTGGGATTCCAGCAGGACCAGCCATCACTGGTTGCCTTATAATTTATCATTTCACCACCAATTTGCTTCTACTGGGAAGAAATGAATACCAAAGCAGAACACTCTACTTACCCTGGTTTATCTCCCGCATTGCTTTGTTTTAGCAATCAAAACTCTTGGGGTTTTGTATTTTCAAAGTCAAGCATCAAACTCCAAAGCAGTAAGCCTTAGAACTATTACAGTATTGTTTGGGTTGTAGCTTTTTTTTTTTTTGTTTTTAAATCTAGAAATCTGAAAGAAGCAATTGCTTCCTCTGCAATTTATTAAGTCACTGAAACAGCCAGGGTCAGCTAATGTTTCACAGAAAAAATATGTAATAACAAATATTTTGCAATAAGCTATAGAAAGGCAAACCTAAAGCCAGCATGAGTCTCGTTACAATGTCATTTTTGAAAGTCCAGCCATGTGTCACTTCAAAGAATTATGCATATTCCCTATTTACATCAATTTGTGGACAGGATTTCCCCTCTCCCCTCCGTGATGATAAAATTTTTCATTTTTATCATTGCATTCACACTAACTGTGCGGGTAGTGGCAAGAAATGATGCATCTTAAGAACAGGAAAGGCATTAGTCCTGATTTCATAATTACAAGGGAGTAGACCCCGGCTGTTTGAAATCAGCTCTTCACATCAGTTCACAAGTGCACAAGATGAGAACCTTTCTTTCAGCTAAGTGAGAAATAGCACAGCATTGCTTTACTGGCACTCAGCGAAATGACTGCTTATTTTCAGTAACACTGAGGACAAAATACTCGGTGAATACACAGAGTATCAGGGGAAATACGTTCAGGATCATTCTGCTCACAAGATGCTGCTTGGGGATCAATAGCCTTCCACAGTCTTTCAGTTGTTTTACTTCCCCAAATATTCTCCATCTTTGAAAGAGTAGCAGCTGTTACAAATGCCTGTATCCTGAAATTTGTAAAATATATATATATATATAAAATATATATTTTATGGCATCCTTCAGTCTCCTTGCAGTGAATGCAGCCACCCTACCTCACATCACTACTTCATTCCTTTGGTCCCTCAAGGTCTAGTTAGTTATTCAGCAGCAAAAGGAGCAACTCATTTATGTTTTTAAATGTGTGGGTGGGGAAAATCTGGATGTGTACAAAAAAAAAAGTGTGTCTTCTCACAGAAGTGTTACTGGGACACTGGAAATACCAATTTTGGTTTCTTCACTCAAGTCAGAAGTTTGCAATGAGTCAGATTCCAGACGCCTTAGACTCCTCCTGTCCTACCAAAATGCTGTATGTGTGACTGAAGTTAGCAGATCTGACATTCATAAAAGAATATAGGAAACTATATCGTACTGATTTCTCATGTGGTATTTCTCACTATTCTCACATACCTTCCTTTCTCATTTACCTCCTACCTCTCTCACTGCATTACTTTTTCTGAGTTTACACTCCATAAATTTTTCATGCATTAATTTTATCCCTTAATATAACTGCTATTTTAAAATATCAAAAATTAGTTTTAACGATACAGAGCAATAAAAATATTTTCTACTTCTGGAATGCTGTAAAAAGTGGTTACATGTTTACCTTAAAAATTCCTTTTTGTTCTTTGTCTTAAAAAACTTCTCCAGACTCTGTACCTCCAACTACATGAATTCTTCTCCTATTTTCATAGAACAGAAGGCCAGAGGGGTGGGATGTCACCTTGGACATTGTAACATCACAAAGACAGTGAGCTAAATTATGTCCTAAGGTGTCAGGTATTGATTCCGTGATCTAGGACATCCTAGATCTCAGGATGTGTTTGGGTAGGGAGACAGACACCCTTTCTTCCTACCTGAAGCCAGTTGTACATGTGTAGGTTCCTTCTGATCAGCTCTAGTAAGCATATATTCTTGCATGCATGCAAACTAACAGAAAAAAAATCACCGATGACCAACAGAAGGGAAAGAATATACACAGTAACATCTGAATTAGGTTTAATTCGGCAGAGCTGTAAGAAAAATCATGTGTAAGCAGACACAACTAAGTCATTGGAACAGAAGTCCAACACTTTAATGTGCCTTAAATACCCATGAAGTTTCCTGTGCACATCTGTCTTGTTATATTCATGATATTTTCAAAGCTCAGTCATTTTTTTCCTTTAATAAAATGTTCTGTCTGTCCCATCCCCCCCAAAATAAATTAAAAAAAAACCACAACCCACAAACCACTGTATTTGTACTTATAAAATCATTTAGGTTGCAAAAGACCTTTGAGGTCGTCAAGTCCAACTGTTAACCCAACACTGCCAAGACCACCACTAACCCATGTCCCTAAGCTCTTCATCTACACATTTCACACTCATTAAACATCTCCAGGGATGGTGATGCCACCACCTGCCTGGGCAGCCTGGGCCAATGCTCAACACCCTTTCGGTGAAGACATTTTTCCTAATATGCAATTTAAACCTCCCCTGGTGCAACTTGAGATGCCTTCCCCTTGTCCTGTCACTTGTTATCTGGGAGAAGAGACCGACCCCCCCCTCGCTACCACCCGCTGTCAGGCGGCTGTAGGGAGCAATCAGGTCCCCCCCGAGCCCCCTCCTCCCCATGCTGAGCACCCCCAGCCGTGTGCCCCAGCCCCTTCCCCAGCCCCCTGCCTGGCTCTGGACACGCTCCAGCCCCCCTACGTCCCTCTGGGCCTGAGGGGCCCGAAACTGAACCCAGGGCTCGAGGTGCGGCCCCACCAGCGCCGAGCACAGGGGCACGGGCACTGCCCTGGCCCTGCTGGCCACACCGTTTCGGATCCGAGCCAGGGTGCTGTTGGCCTCCTGGGCCACCTGGGCACACTGGGGGCTCATGTCCAGCCGGCTGCTGGCCAGCACCCCCGGGCCCTTTCCATGGGGCAGCTTTGAGCCGCTCTGCCCCCAGCCCGCAGCACTGCGTGGGGTTCTTACATTAGTGTCTGATACTAGACAGATGAACTAACCCAAAGTTAAGCATGTTTCAGGTAAGATGTGAGGAAAATACTGCACCAATTACCCAGCGTTAGTCAAGACAACAGCACCATACATCTCATAGCCAAGTCAACAGCTCTACTACTCCTGTCGCTACATTCATTCTCAAAGCAAAGTTCAACAAGGATGAATACTAAGTTAACCACATAGGAAATGAAGCCTAACCACAAATGGGAGGTTATCAGTAAACTGCTTGAAATACCTGTCTCGACACCAAAATTCTTTATTGCAATTCTCACCAATGGTCTTTGCAGTGTGTTAATGAGACCCGCAGGCTAAGCAGGGTGGGAGAGATGTTGTCATCAGAAAAAAGGAGAGCTGCACTTGGAAAGACCTGGGATTGCCTTAGGAGTGGAGGAATAGAAATGGGATGAAAGTTAACAGAAACGTTAGGTCTCCAAGGGCATCTCTCTTGTAAGCACTGTACAAGTAGACAACCCTAGGTGTGCCAGATAGTGACACAGCAACTATGGGCTGACAGCTCAATGGAAACAGAAGAACCTAAATTAATACTTTATGTCCCTAGGTGTAATGTCACTGTACAATAGCCACAGTGAAGCCTCATCTCAACAGCACTTTTCTGATCATGTACTTTCAAGAAAACCTGTTTTAACTTGAATAAGTAAAAAAAGACTGTTGACTTGCAGGAATGGTGAGTCTGTCATATGAGAGAAGACTAAGAGAGACGACTTTGTTTTCTAAACATATTGGGGGCAGAACTGTTTAAGCCACAGTTCAAATACTGCCAAAAAACTAATGTATTACCACTGCATTCTGACAAGCCAAAGTTTTTTAGCCTCTGAAGGGAAGAAGCAATAGCAGAAAACTTCATTTTTAAAAGGAGTCACTGAATTCATAGATGGAATTTATACTATTGTCTGTGACTATACGGGCACTGATTTAGTGATCCAAGATGCTCCTTCCCATCTTAAGCACGCACCTCTTTCATGCTAACACCGCTATAAATCTTCCCAAAGGAAACTCTAGTGTAGGCTTCACCCAAACACACCATGCCCTCTGGCCTGAAATTAGCAGTGAACGCTTGAACTGAAAACGTAAGACTCCTCTGAGTCTACTTCCATTTTCCAGTCTGCTGAATATTTAAACAAATTTCCCTATAAGGAACTTCTCACTGCCCAGCCACTTATACATTTAATATAGCTCTATCAAAACTTGGTTTCTGTATCTCCCTGCTCTCCTACTCCTCACTGTTTTCTTGCTTAAAATACCTATTTGTCCCTTCTGAATTTACTGGACCATAACAACATGCTCCAGCCTCAAGCAGCAGTTTCAGAGGCTGCCAGCAACACATGAAGTGCCCGGCACCCTGGCACTTCTCCACGCCGCACTAGGGATGGACACACCACCAGCCCGAGAGGGCGTAGATTCATCTCGGCTCATACTTCACACTCTGCCTTCTCCCCCTTTCCTGTTCTTCCCTCATAATCTCGAAATACATTGCTGGAAGAAAGGTTTTCTGAAATGATGTTTTAGAAGCGATATGCTGCTGTTTTTCTAGTATTCAATAAGCCAGTCAAACAGCAAGTATTTATTTGTCTGCATCTGATACATGCAATGCATTAGTGATGATGATGTTGCTGCTGCCAAGCTGTAAGGTTTCTCCCCAAAAAGTGGTATTAAACTAACTTCCAAATTACATGCTTAATTTTACATATCTTCTCCTACATGTTCTAAAAATATACAGAAATACCTTTTTTTGCTCAGTTGGAGTAAATTCAATCTAATTTGATTCTGTAGATTTAGGCTTGTTAGTGCATTGTCGCTGCTTAACTCACATCTCATACCAGATATTGCCGTTTTTCAAGATCACTACAAGTAAAATACAAAACCTGTTCCTCTCCACATCAAAGCAAAAAAAAAAAAAAACCAAAAAAAAAAAAACCACCCAACACTTCTGAAACAAAGTCCTTATTCAAATCTGGAAATTCTAGATTTGAGAGGGGTAGAGAAAACCCAAACCCCAACAGCACCTTTTAAATAGAAACCTAAATTTTGAACAAGAAACCTAGAACTTGGCCTTATTATAAATAGCGTGTCTCTGGAGGCTGCAGTACAGAAGAATGTACCTGCATACCATTTTTCTAATTGGGTATCCAATGCAAAGTTTCTACTTGTTCATTCAAATGCAAATTAAACTAGCTAAAGCACAAATGCCCAGTCTGAGACACAAATCCAATTCTAACAAGGCAGTCACTGAATTCTTAATACAGACGATTCTCTATACTTACATATTTACATTTTAATCTAGACAGAAAAAGCAACCCTGACGAGGCATATGCAAATTAGACTTCGTGGTCCTTGATGTATATGATAAATAAACCACAAAACCAGCAGACAAATAGGAGCTCTGGGATTTTTTTTTTATTTCTGTTTTTAAACACAGAAATACTTTAAGAACATCTTTAAGAGACAAGCATGACCGTTTTTGTCACTTTCTGTGAAGGATTTTCCTCCCAGTGAAAGAATTGCAACCCCAAAGCGATGATCTCAGACTGGTGTTCCTGGTATGACCAGAAGCAGGTGAAAGGAGAGAAGAGGTCCTTGATCTGAACTAGGGCAGCTTCCTACTCACAAATTACTTCATGCTTTCAGCTTCTGGAAACACTTCTCAAACTTCAACTAATTAAGAGCTGAAGTCCTTCAAATGATCACTCCCACAGACATCCAAGTAGAAGGGCTTTGGGAGGCTTGTTCCCTGCACAGAACCCAGCTGCCTCTGCAGTAGCCTGACATGCTGAGCCACCCCAGCAGCTACACCCCACGCTCAAGGGCTCCAGGCACTGAGGAGTGCAACCCATACCTCCATTTCCAGCAGATGCCCACAGCTCACGAGCAAGCAGATCCTTCCACAGGTTATGTGGCTGCTTGTGGTGGGCTGACCCCGGCTGGACGGCAGGTGCCCACCCAAGCTGCTCCATCACCGCCCTGCTCAGCGGGACGGGGAGAGAGAAGGTAACGAAAGGCTGGGGATGGAGATAAGGGCAGGGAGAGCACTTGGCAGTTACCAGCATGGGTAAACCAGAATTGACTTGGGCAAAATAAATCTAATTTACTGCTAATCAAATCAGAGTCAGATAATACAAAAATAATAATAATAAAAATCTTAAAATACTTTCCCCTCACTCCTCCCTTCTTCCCAGGCTAAACTCTAGCCTCGAATTCTCTTCCTCCTCCTCCGCAGTGGTGCAGGGGGACGGGGATGGGGCCATGGCTGGTCCCTCACACGTGGTTTCTGCTGCTCCTTGCCCCCATGGTGAGGGTCCTCGCCCCCTGCCCCAGCCTGGGGCCCTCCCAGGGGCACAGCCCCTCCGGGCAGCCAGCTCCAGGGGGACCCCACTGGGTCCGCAGCCCAGCCCCAGCCCGGGCTCCTCTCCTCACGGGGCCACAGGCCCTGCCAGGAGCTGCGCCAGCGCCCTGCGGGCACCCCCTGCCCCGGGGGTCCTGCCCGGGCTGCCGGGGGCAGCTGCTCCCCCGGGGGCTCCATGGGCTGGGGGCACAGCCCGCCTGGCTGGGGGCTCCCCAGGGCTGCCGGGGGGGCTCTGCTCTGCACCTGGAGCTGCTCAGGCCTCACTCCTCCCTCCTAGCTGCTGTTGCTCCAGGGGGAGTGTATGTTTCCCCCCCCCTTCTTAAATACGCCATCCCAGAGGTGCAACCACCATCACCAGCTGGCTTGGCCTTGGCCAGTGTTGGCTCTGTCTCAGCACCAGCTGGCACTGACTCCATCAGACACAAGGGAAGCTTCTGGCATCTTCTCACAGAAGCCACCCCTGTAGCCCCCCTACTACCAAACCCTTGCCACGCAAACCCAATCTACTGGTCACAGAAAGCCAGCCCTCTCCAGGGGAACACTTCTCACCCCGCTTAAACCAGCACTTCACAGGTGTGTGCATCAGCACTCCGACCTGGCCCACCAGTAGCCCACTTCGGTGACAGGCAGCGCAGCTCTCACACAGCACAGTGTGCTTTGACAGCAACAAGCCTAGGCAATGCAGTAGCTTAAATAATCCACCGTTGCCTTGTGTCTCAAAAATCTGTGTATCCTGTTTGATGCCTTGTGCTCTCGGGTCAGTAAACTTCACCAGGTCCCCACAGACATGCTCTGATCTTGTGTTGGAAGCATACAGATGTCATGTCACTTTGTTTCAGAAAGGGCATCTAAATCAAAAGCAAAATACATATGTCTCTTCCCTTCACACACACATACTCATCTTTGTCCTGCTTACAGACTGCTGAATGTAAAGGACTTCAAATACAGTGGTCTCAGCTGACCTGTAGCCATGGAAACCTAATGATCTTTGGAAATCTGTCAAACTAACAAGTGTTAAACCTAAAACAGAAAAAACAAGGAAGGAATTCCATACAGCACTGGAATGGATCACATTTGACCATCCACCATGAGTCTAAATTTAGCTTTACACCATCCAAAAATCTATCAATAGACTTGCATAAAGATTAACAAGGTAAACACAGCCTTCCATTTAAGCAAACACCATCACAAGCTAAACTCAACCCTGTACTGAACACATGCTTTTAATAAATTATAGTTTGATGGAAGAGAGTTTTATATGGTCCAGATTTCCCATTAAACAGCCATATATACTTTGTCCTATAAATTTGCACTTAGGTAAATAGTTTCATGAGTACACTTTGAGATATTTTCTCCTGGTCTCCATACTTTATTTATTTGTACCCCCACCCCCCTTATTGCTGTTCTTTTATCACAAATCTTCCCGTATAGTGATTTGTAATTCACCACTACACCCCCTGCCGCCCCCCCCCCCCCCCCCCCCGTAGCTCCATGATCTGCTCAGACCTTTTTGGCATTAAAAATCAGCAGAAACACTGGACATGCTGCGATATATGTAATTCAAAGTGGAGGAGAGAAAGTGATTAACCAAAGTTTGTTGCATCGTATCTTTTGCTTGGGTGCTTTCTGGAGAATTAAAGCATGCATTAAACTAAGCATAACATTTTTGAAAGCATACAATTATCCATAAAGATCTCGTGCTTAGCTTTATTTTTTTTCCCTAACAATATTTAGTCCAACTTGCAAACATCAATAAAGAAAACAGCACCTATGAGTATCTAACACACCCACTTAAGGTACTATATCCTCACTTACAAACTAGCCTAGTAAAACTTCTGAAGGGCAAAACTAAAACAAATGCTCACCAGAACACAAGAGCAAGAGCAAAGTACAGCGATCAATCTTAAACATATCAAGCCTTCATAGCCACCAAAACATTGTCTTGAATGTATCAGAGCAGGTCACTGCTAAGTACTAAAAAAGCTAAAGGAGAGCTTTCATTCCAAACTAGAAGAGATGGAAACACCTATACTAATTTAGAGTCATTTTGCATGTACAATATACTAGTCCAGAACTATTAAAACAAAACATTAAACTAGTGAAGAAGTTACACACGCAACACACAAAGCAGGCATCCAGCCACAGCAATCTCAGAGGCAGAGTTGCCACCTTATAATGGGTCAGAATTAGTTCTCCAGCATTAGAAATCCTTAGGGACCTCCCTGTTTATTTAGCACACCTAATAACAATAGCAAATACAAAGAAGCCTCACTATTTGCAATGGCAAAACTTAACTGACACGTTTGCATGAGTTATTCCTCTGTGAGGATTCACACTGCTACAAAAATGAAATAGTTCTTAAGACCAGCAAAAGAAATTAAGACAAAGATAAGCTTTAAGATAGGATTAAAAAAAACCAAAACAAAACACCACCACCACACACACCACACAAAAAAACCCAACCAAAAATACCCCCCCCAAAAAAACAGAGCAAGCAAGCAAAACCTCAGCAGGAAAGTTGATTTGATTTCAGTTGACAGAAGCTACACATCACTTAACTTCCACTAAGGACACCACTGCCTATAATAAACCAGCTCTGCAATTTGACAACAACGTAGTTTTGAAAGAACAGTACATTACGTGAAGAAACCAGTATTTTTCTTCAGTTCCTGAAGTTTTACAAGGACTACCAAAGGGATACAAGAGACTTCAGTCCCTCAAATGAAAATCTGGGGGAAAAAATAAATCCTGTTTTACTGATGTAGACAACTTAATTGGAAGTGCTGCTGAAGTGACCTTCCAAGTGATGAAAGGTAATTAGGTTGCTCCACTTTCACAGCATGTAAATGAACTAAAGCAAGAGAAGGTACTGGACAGCTTCCTCAGTGCTTAAAACACCCAAAGGTGTTTTTGAAACTGGCTGTGAAGGGACATATAGTCCGTCTCTGAAAAAAGGCTCTTTAAGAGGACAATTCAAGAGCACACAATTAGCTGGAAACTCTGCATCCTTAGAGCAGCTTGATGTGCCTCTTCATTACCTTGCCTGATGAGGCAAGGCTGTGAGAGCGCCGTACTGAAACAGGGGAATAAACAGCAAGATTGTAAGCGACTAGAATGGGAGAAAGGGAAGCGAGGAGAAGAAAAGGAAAAAACAGTCAGGCACCAGTCTCCTCAAACTGTGGAAAACAGCAAAAAGTCTGAAGCAGCAGTGTGCTCTTAAGGACAAGTGTCTTCAAAGTGGCAGGTCCAACTTTGGCAACAAGTCACTCGGTAGGAAGAAAAAAGGCTCAGGATGTCGAGAGACAGACTATGCTGGTGCAGAAACCATTGCTGTGCCGTGTATGCTCTGCTTCATCAAGTTCCAGTTCAAAACATCATCTAACTTGTATTTACAATACAAAAAATGCAGATAGTAACAGTAAACTGTAAGCCATATCAGGCAAGCAGGAAACAAGTCACACACTATATGAAAATACAGTGATCAGGAGTCCACACATACCACTCTGACTTTCTCCTCCTTTAATATGTATCTACTGTATGTTAATAGACACAGGAGAATTTCATTGATACGCCACGAACACCACTGCTTCATTGAAGGCTGTGGAGGTGCTAGATGAAGAGCACAACAAAAGAGGACCGTTTCTTTGTACATGTCTTGTTATTAGCATATAAAAAACCCAGCTCAAACGTATTGTTATCCCACATAAAACTACCCACTGGACAACAGCAGGTAACAGTGAAATTAATGAACTTTTGTAACAGTCTTGCCTCTCTCCCCAGGCATTTATGTACATTATCTTTAGAAGGAAAAAAAACTCTAGGGGAAACGAAATGTCTTCTCCTCCAGTCATTTTCTTGCAATAGACCCTTATCATACATCTATAGGTAGCTGACACTACTCCTATACAGGTAAATCAAAAAGAAATCACCCACAACTGGCTTTTGATTTGATCAAAAGTAGGTTTTGACTCTGACATCTTTTGAGTAGAAATAGAGGGGCAACATCTAAAACTGAAGACAAAGCAACATCCTCACTATTTACCCAGAAGTGAGAAATTACTTAAGGAGCTTTTCCCAAGAGGCCTATCCCAAACGTGGCACTTGCAAAGACCTTTGAGAAGCTGCACCGACAGCTGAAGCAGAATTTAAGCTTGTCTTTCCACGGTTTGTGCAATCACTCACGTATGATCACAGAAATAATCCTCCAGCTCTCTCTGAGCTGGTAGAGAACTGTCCAAGCATGTTGTCACTGTGCCTTACTACTTCTGACTGATCACCATCAACTAAGAAATCCAAAGAGCTACAGGAGAAGGAGTACAGGTTTTCTAGAAAGAAGCCACCTGTAACTGCCGGCAAAGGCCAACTCAACAAGCCCCTACACGCATTCACACAGATGCTCTCCAGCCAAGGGACAGGCTGCTCCACCTGCTTGAGCAAGGCGGACATGGACTCCTTCGTGCCCTCTGCCCTCACACACCGAGATGAAAACACAACTGACAGATGAGGTTTTCAGTCAATCGTGATGCAATATGCAGCACCACAGACCTGGCTGTTTTGTCCAAGGAAGACTATGAAACTGCTGAGAGCAGCTCCCACCTGCAACACCATCCTACATCCCCGCCAGCTGTAGCCTGGCTGCCAGCCACTTGCTTCTGACCAGAGTGAACCAACAGTCTGCCGTTTGTGGCTCAAAACGTTCAAGCCACTGTACTTTTGGCCAGACTCTGACAGAAGGTAACAGAAGTCATCCCTGAAGGACGAAGCATGGCTATACCTGGGGGAAAGCTCCAGCAGGACGCGAGCTGCACAGTTCTTCCCCCACACCCTCCAGCGTGTAAAGTCAACCCCAGAGAGCAGGTCGCAAGGCACACTGCATCCAGTGCAGATCGGAGACTGTGAGCACAGCTGTAGCAAATGCTCCCCACTGGAGACAATTATATATTTGAAATGGTACCGGGTATAACACCAGAAAAACCTTTCACAACAGCAGGCACACCAAATGCTTTTCCTCATAGAGCTCTTGAGCTTAAGCATGTAGGTTTTCCCATCAGTCATTCGGACTTTGCTATGCTGTGCAAACATTCCAGTGCAAATTAGGCAAATGGATCAGAAAGTTCAACAGTAACAGAGAGATCAGAGGATAAATTTCTGTGGTATAACTTACTACTATTTTACCTCCCAGTTCCAACTTGTCTTTCAACAATGACATCAAAACTATTTCAGTACTATTCAAAAAGCAACCTTATACTGAACAAAAAATTATATATTAAAGTATCTCCATTTCTGTTATGCTTACTTGTAACACACTGGGGCTTTTAAGTGTAAAATAGGTTTCCCTCCCCTGCCAAGATTATTTTTCTTCCAATTGCATCTTCTTTATTCCAACTCTTTTCTAATGACAGTGATTCAGAAATTATTTCGAGTCAAACCATCAACATTAGACCATAACCACATTTTTCTTGCCAACCAGTTGGCTGCTGTTTTAATACCCTGAGAAAGGTAGGTAAGTATAGCCGTGTCTATTTCACAAACCTGTGGAGAAATTGAAAAGTATGAGAAGCAGCAAAACTCTGGAAAAAATAACTATGTATTTTAATACCTGTTAGAACATTAATGTTAAAAGAAATGGAAAGCCTGGAAAAATATATATATCAGCAACCAGAGAATATTTTTATTGAATCGTCCTCTTAAGGTGCATGACTGCCTTCCTAAGCAGTTTGCTTGGCCATTCAGTTGTTTGATCACTCCTTCCCATACAAGATACCCTGCATCCCAAAGCAAGGGCAAGAAAAAAAGGCACCTGTGGAAGTACCTGCTAACCTGTAGGGACCAGTTTACAAAATGCTCTAGTACCACTTGCTTTCCTTGCATTTAACTTGTGCAGCTTTTAAGGATAAAGCAAACCAAAGAATTTACATGTAGCACATTAGAGTATTTAAAACACATTCTAGTCAGCATGCCTAAACCCATACCACATTGAAGGTGTAAAAATGTTTCCTTAGTGAGACAAAAGAATGGAGATGGCAATGTTTGGATCATCATCTCTGCTGTATTGCTCTCTTCTACTCTGGGAAAAAAATAATTGCCAAGCAAATGCTTTTGCCAATGATTTTTAAATTAAAAAAATACTTTCATAACTGATCATTAGGAGAAATTCATAATGAAAAATAGGCTTTAATAATATTCAGTAGACAGAATCACAAGGGTTTATTGGTAATAAAAGCCTTAATTACAGACTCAATTATTGATAGACATATAAATGAAGCACAGTTATATCACTTTTATAAGCTGTGCAAAATACAAACTAGAAAGCAAAGAAATCATTCCTGGGCTTTACTGCCTAATGCCGGTAAGAGGTTTTTTGTGGTTTGGTTTGCCTTTTTTATTATTATTTATTTATGGGGAAAAACAAAATAAAAAGTTCTACAACAGCTCTCACTCCCTCTGCTCTTCCTTTCCTTCACCTTTCACTTAGCTTTTCCATCTCCATCCAATCTGCCCTTTCATCCAGTAACAGAGTCCTTCACAGGCTCCTGAATTTCTTTCATTCTGTCATTTTAGATGATGACAGGAACGACTTCCATCAAGTTTTCTCTGTGGCCAGACGTGAGCCAGTGGGTTACTGCTTCTGCAGCCCACCCTGTAGCAGCACTGCTTCAGGTGCAGCAGCAGCATCTGCCAGTGGGACAACCCCACCTGGCCAGGACACGGATGAGGAGATTGTGCTGCTGGTGCTGAACTGCTGTAAAATCCAAAAGCCTCCCCTCGTCTCTATGAAGAGCAGACCTGACTCTTACGTCCTCCAGTCCACACAGGACTTTCAGAAAGTGTCTTGCAAGTCTCCAACCACTTCTGTACAGCTCGGATGTTCAATAAGGCAGCAACAAATCTTGAAGGAAAATCACTTCATTTCCAACGCAGCTGTGCAGCACCTCCAAAAATCAACTCCTAGCACAGCCTTACACACACGCAGCTACCATCTCACCACACCAGAGTGCTGTGCTCATTTGAGGATCTCTGCACAGCCCCAGGCAGCGCTTAGCACCCCAGAAAGCCACTGCCAGGAGAAACCTGCCCTACCCTGTAATCCTCTGCTCAAAGAGTTTGTTAAACCCTCCGTGTGATCTAGATTCCCTGACGTAATTTCCTGCAAGAAGCTGGTGCAACTGGATAAGACTTGCACAGTCTTGGAAAACAGCGGGAAACAACCCCAATAGAGATATTGAAACCTGAATAAGAACCGAGGCAGTCAGGCTGGCAGAGGTTGCTATTCTTAGCATTGCTTCCCGCTAAATAAAGATTTCCAGATAATAAAGGTATCAAGTGTACCTAGAAAATACTTTGTTTCACTGCTGCCACAATGTGCAGCTGTCAGTCAAGTTTCCCAGTAAGTACTTAGGACACAAAAAACAAGAAAATTCTGCAGCCTTAGAACAACTGATCATTGCCACAGATTCAAATAAGCGTTATACATCACTTCTAAAAACAGAGGCGCAGTCAGGCCACTGTAAGTCAGATAAAAAAAAAAAAAAATCATACCAAGACAGAAAATCCAGTTCACAAGAGCCTGACTAGTGCCAATGACATGCTCTTTGAAACACAGGAAGCCAAAATACACTGTGATTCAGAAACTAACTGGTCTATAAAAGCTAGCCTTGAATAAGAAGTAACAAATAGTTGTGGTAAGTAACTATAAAATTAACTTAGAGCAGGAATTTTTTTTCTTATTATTCAAAAGAAAGTTGAAAATAAGCAAAAAATCAGGTACAATAAGCAGTTGCAGTAGAGCCTACAGTGCTCGTGGAGAAACAAATAAAAATGAACATTAAAAGTGGTACAAGACCACCAGTTCTACCAAAAATTACTTTTACCCTAAGCAAAATAACTGAGAAATATAATCAAATCAAATATCCTATTGGTAAATAATGCCAGCCCCATGTGACCTGGCTAGCAGAACAACTTGATCCAACCATTTCTGATAGCTGCAATTTCAGGTATTAGGCACTTTAAAAAACCCAGATGATTACATTACACACAAGATCTTTTTTTAAAAATCCTTCAGTGAAAGCAAGCTATCCAGAGGTGCACAACTGACAGGATATGCTGCCAGCCAGGAGAAGAGCAATTGCAACAAAGCCTGCAGAAGCCTCCAGAAATACAATCGTAGGAGAGAGTCAATAAGCAGACAACAATGCTACAACATTTGAACAAAAATAAAGGAGTGTTTGATAAGAAGGTACTTCAAGAATAGGGATATGAAAGCTTGCATATGAACAGTGAACACTGGCTGGAATGGACTAGCAGGACTGGAAGATTAGCAGTTTTCTGGCACAGGGCATTCATAGCCAGTCACCAGCTACAAATAACTTTCCCAACAGGGACCCAAACTTCTCTTGAGTGCAGAAGTCAGAGGAAAATAGAAATAACAAAAAAAGAAGCACGTTACCTTATGTTACTGTCCCACTTATCTGTAAATTCTGAGTGACGATGTGGATAAATGAACCATGCAGGGTTGCAAACCTCCTTTAAATTCACAAAGCTGAAAGTAAAAATTAATTTATGCATACAACTGGGGGAAAAAAAGAAGTGTTTGACTAATGAGAAAGTATATGCCATCATCTGTCATGGGATGAATGCAAATCGTGCTTAGATATTGAAGAGCTTGATCCTCATCTTTCACAAGCCAGTTTAAAAGACTTCAGGGAAGAGAAACATTTCTCCCTCATCTCCCTAAAACCCAGTGTGTAGAAATCCACTGAGATAATGTGTAGGCATTTACTGAAAATTATTACAGCTTCTAACCTTTGCTAACAAGTTCCAGGCCTAGGTAATTGATTATAAAAATGAAACTGCATTTACCATTTGCTAACTTCTGATAAGCAGCAGCTATATAATTGATTCTCAATTTCACTACGCATCCAATTGCACCGATACAAAAGCCTGTATGTGAAACATTGATATTTTATCTAACAGTTCATCTGTTTCACGGTCTACTCTCCCTCCATGAATGAAGATTGAACTAAAATCACCACAAAAAAATGATATTGACTACTTCAGTGTACTCGGCATCATTACTGGGTAAATGACCCAAGACAAAATTAGATGCAAGGTTATCAGAAGTTACTACGTTTCTAGGAGGGAATCTAGGAGTCAGGAGCAATCATTAGTCATTGTCCCACAGGTCTCCTGAGCACATCTGTGTGTCAGAAATCTTGCAAATACCATAATCCTGTGTTTCTCCTGGCATCGTCACTGAAAAGAACACCCAGGGAATGGGCATGCTACTCCCACAGCTCCAAAGATACAGACAGACATCCACCTCCCCACTACCTTCCAATGACTTCATGACTTTCTCTCAGAAGACAGGCAAAAAATACTCCAACCTTTATTTCTTCCACTTATTCTCATAAAGAAATTCTGCTTTCCCTTCTCATTTCTTCTTTCAACTCCCATTCTCATTTTTCTCCACGTGCTTATGGAAAAAAAAAAAGCCACAACCCATTCAACACATTTCCTCTCTTAAACATCAGCAACAGTGAGGCTCCACTCATTCTCAGTTTTCTCCTTCAACACCTGCAAAAGGACTATAATCTCTGAGGCACAGGTTGGTAGACAAATTCTGATTAATTAGCTGTAGCAGAATAGTTTGTTAATATAAACACAACTCGCATCAGCACGTATACTCCTGCCAGCATAACAAATAATGCTCCCTCCTCCTCCCCCCTTTGCTTTGCTTTTGACAGTGCAGTCTGCTCACATAGGTGCACCCATGCTAGCGCCTGGGCTAGTAGAGAAGCATCAGGGAAACATACATTATATTCCTGAGCAATGTGATCCTCTAATAAAATACTCCCTTTAAAGTCTGTAAGATAATTAGCCCTGATCATTCTACCTGATATTTTATCTGACATGTTTCCTCTCTAGATCTTCCCAAAAAAACCAAAGCTTGTGTTTAATGACCTACAGGGATAAAAGAGCAGCATCCTTTTCTCCTTTACATCATCTCCTGCTGGCCTAGAGCACAAGGCTCTCCACATGGACAATCTCACAAATAGGTCAAGGCAAAGGACTTACAATCCTCATCACATTCACTTCTGATGGACTCTGACTTCCTTCACAATTTACAGCTGATCACTCTTCTCCATGCCTTAATTATTCCTAGGCTGGGAAATTCTGCAATCAAAGAACTCTGAAGTGTTGTTTGAGATGACAGATGAGCCTGTGATTAAGAAATTCAGGTTGTCAGGCTATTACAGGCATGGTTAGAGCTTGGCCAAAAAAAAAAAAAAAAAGTTTGTTTAGCTCTGTTCAGATCTTCACTCCAGTTCTTTCTCTAGCCTGAGCCCAAGTTCAAGTAGAAAGCACCATGCCTAAAAATCAATCTTCCACTGATGGGCTAGTTGTCCAGTGCAAAGAGAAAACAGGGTACACACCAGTGTTTTAATTACCACCACTTTCTCCCAGTAAATTTTCTATAGGTCTTGATTTCTAACTCAATTTCATGTACTGTGAGCCAAGATTTTACAGGCTTCCACTTACGTGAAGACAATTTTTTAATGATTTAAGTCTCTTGTAAGTAGTCATGGTAATCCTTCCTTCATTTATATTTTACAGTCCTCCAGCCTGATGAAAATGGAATTCCAGGAATTTGAACAACCTAAATAGTCAGTCATTATTCACAATAATCTAACAAAATATGCTTCACTGAAAGTTAATATTAAAAAAAATTCAAGTTCAAATTAAAACTATTCTGGAAGTTTATTTGAAATAGCAATGACAATAAAGCACTACAATATCTCATTGAAAATTGGGGCACAAACAACACATGAATGGGACCATAACTGAATTAGTCTACACTGCAAAATAAAGAAGTAATCATCACAGGATTTGATAGCCATGCATTTAAACATATTCTAATCTCAAAACTAATAAGAAGGCATAACTATAAAAATAGATCTCTCATGTTAAGTCTCATAAAAGACCCAAAACTGCAAATCTGCTCTAAAGGATTTCCTCACATTTTAATTAACAATCATAAAAATACTGTGATGAGATAATCTCAGTTTATATAGAAGCATTTTCTCCATTTAAAATTATACTCAAGAAAGCTTAGTAAGCTGCATATTCCTTGCTGACAGGCACAAAAAAACCCCGTATCTTTTCTCATATATTATATATATGAAAAAACCACATGTGCGCAATTTAAAAGCGAAGGCTTAAAAAATCAGCCGAAGAGGTGAACTTGCATCATACTCAGGAAGACTGAATTAGATCAGCCCCCTACCTAAACTGTTTCTTCGCAAGCTGTGCTAGCCAGGAGTCCTCTGCAAGGAGCAGAAAGATGCTATGACTCACAGACGGTACCCAGCATCTTCTGCAGCCTCTACACCATCACTTACGGCTTACTGAGTCCTCCTGGGCCCCCTCTGTAGGGACCCTGCTACCTTCAGCCTAAAAATTAGGTCCCTAAGAATATATATGAATACTTGAATAAATTAGAAGCTGGGTATTCAAACAGATGCTGGATCACGGCCCAGAACTATTGTGTCATTTTCTGCATTTTGTGACTTGGCACAATTGCTGTGGTAGGTTGACGCTGTCTGTCAGCTACCACAGCCTGATGCTCCCACTTCAGTCGGAGGCAGCATGAAAAGGCTCAGACTAGAAAAAATGGTTGGCAGCTGCAATTCCAGCAGCAGTGGGTCACGCAGCTACATTACACTGTTCATATTAAATAACTAATGTTCCAGTCTGGTTTTATGTGTTCTGAAGAAACTAAGGAATATGGGCTGCTCCGTCCTAGAGATGAGTTCCTCAGCCACGTTGAACGAGGGCAGCATAAGGCGCACGCTACTCCAGAGAACATCTGGAATATGTGGAGATGGCTCCACAGGACACGTAGGTCACCCAGTGCTTACACTCGGTGTACAGCACTCTTTCCCTGACACATCACCTTGTACATCAAGCCTCTTACAGGAACTAGAAGAATATGGAGGGTTTTTCCTGTACAAAAAAAGACAGCGTGAACAGCTTCTCAGGCCATCCATACTGACCAGGAGCGGAGATGGAGGCTGCCCAGAAGACACACGTTACTCCAGGCGGTTGCCCTACGAGCACAGGCTGTGCAAGCCCAGAGTAGGAGCACTTGAGCTTTGAGGAATCTCTGTGGGGAAGCAAATGTCTCAAGGCAGGGACTAACGCCACATTGTATGGCTGACATGGGGAACACAAAGGGCCGAGTGGGGCGGCCTGGTGGGGGGGGGGCTGCCCGAGGGGCCGGCCTGCTGCTTATGGCAGGTGGGGGAAAGGGAACCCACCGAACCCAGGAGCATGTGGCGATACAAACGGCAAAGCAGGCGCTGTGTCTCTTGAAATGGGGTTTCCCTGGTGCCCCCACCTGCTCTGCTCCTCTCCCTCAAAACACTTCTAGCAACAGTTCTCTCCCGTTTTCCAGAAAGCTCTCTGCTCATTTCACTCACGAGCAAAACTCCACCTGCCCCGGCAGCCGCTTCCCCGCCAGCCACAAGGGCAAGGGCAGCGCACGCCGGCCCTGCGGAGCCACGGCCGGGCCCGGGGCCCCTTCCCCGAGGGCCCGCTCCCGGACCCCCGCCTCCCCACCACCCTCCAGCGGCAGCGCAGCCCGATCCCAAAGCCGGGGTCCCTTCGGCCCAGCGTTCCTCCACAAGCTCGCGCTCACCACGTACGCAAGCCTCACACACACCAGCCACAGCTCCTCCTGGCCACCAAAATGGCCATCCCCCGCCCAGGCAGCATCCTTCTGCAGGCCTTCCCAAGCGATGCTCCGTCCTTCCCCGTCTCTGCTGCGAAGACCATTTTCCATATTACTTCTTTTCACAGGCTTTAGGGACATGCCTGGTTTAACATGCTGGAAGTAAGCTCTTTGCCATTTATTTGCACATGCCATCCCCTGCAGAGGTGCTGCGCTGCCTCTTTGGCCCAATTCACCAGCTACAGACAGCAAACTTCTCCTTCAGCTGGTTCGTATGTGCTCCAGTCAAAAACATTTGCTTCGAGCAGTGGGAGAAAACTGAACTTTTAAGTATAAAGCCAGTCCATCTTCTTTCTCACATTAATACACCCTGCCAAAGATTCAAAGTGCTGCTCTTGCAATTCTAAATACTCTAGCTTTCCTTAATTGTTCTCACCTCTAAAGCCTTCACCCTCCTAAACCTACAGATCAGAGACATACACTGCCAGTGACACAGTGAAGTTTAGCAAAAAATATGTTCCATTTCTCAGCCTCAAATGTTCCCAAATATCTTTTAAAGTCCAAGTGCAGTTTATAAATCAAAACCACCTCTATTGTGTTATTTTGTTTCCCTTAAACCAAAGAAAGAACTTACACTTTTTTTTCCTTAAACATTTGCTGCTAAAAGAATAAAAATCTGTGGGTAAAATTTCGAGTATTCCATTTCTGTATCTTTTTCCAATTCCTACGATCTTGGAACAACAAGTTTAGACTCCCCTCCAAATAAAATGGCAGAAAAGCAGCAGCTTTTCCAGTGTGAATCTGCATGCCAATGCACTCCACAAAATTTTAAGCTTCCAGTTGCATGTGCCATCAGTAGAAGAGATCACACCTGGGTACATAAAAAATACAGCACCTAGAAGGCATAGCTAGAGCCCACACAAGGGCTTGGTCCCAGGGCTAAATCATATAAACCCACTAATGCTCCTCAGCTGCAGCAGTGGCCGCTGGTGGGGGCTGACTCTGCCAGGCTGCCTCGAGAGTCACTCATCACCTTAGTGCTTCCCTGCAACAGAGGGAAGAAGTGCCATCTCTGAGGAATCACTGCTCCTGCCCCAAGTCCTGGTGGAAGCTGAACCTCCTTAGGCTTTCTGACCTGGACACGTGCTGTTCAAGGTCAGGTCACACAGCAACTCCCACCCTCCAAGTCTTGCAGGGCAAAGCTTGGCTACCCCTGACATGGGGAGAACTCTTGAGCATACAACTCTCATCAGGTATAGCTGCAAATACAATTTGGACAAGGTTAAGCATTATGGACTCACCAACAGCGTGTTGGCAATAGCAATTATCGAGGATGTGCGACTATTGCAGAATTAGCCCACATAAAATTTTCTAGCCTTGTAATTGCAACTAAAGTTTTACCGAGCAGCCAAAGGCCACAAAGCATTCACTGTTTGAGGCGTAGCTCAAGCAAATGACACGATGCCACAAGAGACCTAAAGCTCAGATTATTTTTCCGCCACTGAAGTACCAGAGTTTAGGTTAGACTTCTCAAATCCTCTTAAAAGGCATGCTGTGGTACTTCCAAACTGGCTTAAGAGCCCAGGATTGCTGACATGTCCTAGGGAAAAGTGGCTCTCCTAAGCCGCTGTCAGTCCCGATTGTAGACAGAAGGAAACTGTTGTCAAACTTCACTGTTTGAAAAGGCTGGCACACAGTACCACTTACTCCAGAGACCATGATTACTTTCCTCTTTCATTAAATGATATTTAAAAAAAAAAAACCAAACTCCAACCTTCAACCCACATGCAGTCCTCCATCTTCCCTGAATAGAAGGAATCAAAGCAACTTTATAGGTTTTTTCCTTTAAAGTTGCCATTGAGAAAGCTAATGGGAAACTGCCAAGCTGAACATTTTATTAGCAGATGGAAGTTTTAGGTCTTAACCTCATACCTGGAATTAACACAAGCCTGGATAAAGCTGTTTGTCTAGTATCTATCCTTACTGCCTTTCCTAAAGAAAGAGTAATGGTCCACCTTTATAGAAAGAACAGAAGAAGAAAAAACCCACCAACACACCCCCACTAAATAAACCATCCAGACTTTATGAAAAGTTTTACTAAGAAAATAAAGAATTTCATTGCAATAGTCCTCTTAAAGCATCTATTACCATTTTCAATTAACTGGGTCCCTCAAGTTTTATGTAGTTTACTACACAGTCACAGAACTTGCAGACCATGAGCCACCAATCTCCTTGTGTGGTTATGAAAAAAGTCAGTGCTGTACAGTATGTCCAAAAAAGTAACAAATATTTACTCCACTGCACAAAGAGAGCCTCCTCCCAAGGAGCTACGGCACCCACCACACTCACCACTCTGCTCTTCCACACCTACAAGAAAAGCTTCTCAGAACAATCATCACTGTTTAGGGATGGTGACACCTCGAAGATTAGCACAGTTGAAAAGCAAGGAAAAGCAAGCTATTTACGGGGGATTTGTGAATTTGAATCCACACCTAAGACAAGGCACCCCACCATAGCAAGAGGGCTAGGTTTTATATATGCTTACACAAAACTTCCAGATGTGAAGCTCATACATGGCCCTCAGGAGCAACCATATATAAAGCTGTAACAGTAATTCACTTCAAAAAACAGTTTAAAAGCACTACTTCCATCCAGAAAAATGAACAAGCTTTCTGGGCTGAACCATCAACTTCAGTCTTCAAAATAACTCCCACATTTTATAAAACTGGACTGCGAATTCCAGCTAAAACCAATTTACCTTCTTCTTCTCCTCCAGGTGCGGGTATGACCCCTCATGACACCCTGCTGCTTTCTGGACGAAGCTTCTGGCAGCTCACGCTCGCCCATTCAGCATTCATTAAAGAAACACACTGCATTATTCATTCCTCTGTGCCCTGTGCCACTGATGCAATGGAAAGAGAGCCAAAGATCACCAGCATACCGAGTATGCTGAAGCCCATCCTTCCTTATCACTGCTGTACTTGCAGATGGACATAATGATTAAAAAGTGACCTACTGAGTGCTTTGCACACCATTCAGAGCAGGAGGAAAAAGAAAATAATAAATGGGACGCTCCTAAAGCCAGCAGATGCCTTTCTGCAGCAGTTCAGAGGGTTAGCGTGCCCCCAGCAAAAGCGGGTAATTTCTCACGGCTGGGAGGAACACAGACTCTTCCCTTCCCCTCCCACACAGCGGAAAGGAAGCGGCCACCACGGTCACTATAGGCGACCACCATTACAGAGAGTTTCTGACCTCTGGCTCCTGAGTGGCACGCTGCCCAAGAGCGACTCCGAAGCTGCCATCACCCAGCTGTGCTGCATGGTGGCTGCGGCAGTGCTCCAAGCCCCAGTCCGTGGCTGTGTCCAGCAGGCTCTGCAGAGCCTAATGCCACCAGCATGCCCCAACACCCTGCTACATCCCCACTCTCACAACAAGACCTCTGAAAAAACACATTCCTCCCTGCCAATCCTACCCCTCTGGCTCTCAGGCAGACATGATACACCTCTTATGGCCCTCTGATATACCAGAATTTTGATATATAAGCCGGAAAGGTTACCTTCCCCAGTCCTACAGCAGCTTCCTTGTGGCTGCAGACAACAAGGGCTTACGGCTCTTTTGAGATAAAGAACTTTGTTTCTTACAAAGCAGGCATATGCTATGTTAAGATGCATAGAAGATGCCAAATACATTCCGTGAACCTAAACTAGAAAAACTGTTAGCATGCTTTTTTCCACATCCATGGTTATCAGCTTTGCAACTTGCCACTTACTCTCCACTATCTCAAAAGCTTTAGACTCCTCCCCCTGCCACCCTTGGAAGCTGTGCAGAAGTTTTGGATTTAACACTGCGGGGCACTTAAAATGATAAGCAATGACAAGAAATGACCTGCAGACACAACTGAATCTGGCTGAAATACCAGGACCTGAACCTTGGCAAACCTGCAGGTGAACTTCCAGCAGCCCCAAGCCGACATCAGAGAGTCAGGCAGACACTGAGGAATTTGCTGCTGTAGGGCAGCACACATTAACCGGGGTTAAACCTTTTGGGTAAAGGTCATACTAAGGACTTAAACTTCAAAGCTAAGACAGAACCTGTTGCATCATTCAACAGTAGTGTGATGAGCAAGGTCAAACTAAGCCGTGGAACAGCTACCCCTCCAAAAGGCAAAGCCCTGGTACAGAAACCATGTCAAGAGCTAAATCACTACAGCAAAAACATTGAAAGCTTCCAGAAAACATTAACAAAAAAAACCCCCACTTATAATGGCAACAAAGATGCAAAATGTAAATTTATGCAAGTCACCATCATTATTTGCTTATATATTAGCAACTGTTTCAAATCATAGAACAGTCTGCACAGCAAGCTCTGCATTACCAAGAGTTCTTGTCTGTACAGAAACCTGACAGTAAGAAACATAAATCACTCATATAAACTGGAACCTGGTGGGACATTCATATTACTGACTTCCTTATTGCTTCTGTGGGTAAGTAGGGTTCAAGACTAGCAGTAAGTTGTGCAGTAGTTTGAGAACTGAGGAGTAATATTACACAAACGATAAGTCTCAGTCATGAATTAAAGTTGGAAAAATTATCCCCTTGCTAACCTTTCAAGCTGTCAAGTGTAAGATGCAAATGTTTTCTTGATTTACATCACCAGTTGTCAGCACACTACTTCGTTGGCAGTGTCAGAAACTTTCAACTTCCCCAATCTGAGAAAACAAATCCCATAATGCTATGTGAATGAGTTGTAAGATAACACTTCCCCTATTGTCTTCTCCATATGCAAGCACTTAATATACAACTTGATGTGCAGTATCGAGAATGAAGGAATCGACTCAGAAACCTTCTCTCTTCTGATGTTACACAGCTACACTGAAGTTCCCCAAATCCCACCTAAACATTCCATTCTTTGTCCCTCTTCTTCTGTTCCATGTATAGCTTTGTAGGTAAAAGCCATTAAGCTCATCTCTGCTCTTCAAAACAAGTAGAATAAACTAACAAACAGATATGATTTTATCTGGATGAGTCACAGAACTCATTTTGCTAATCTACATTTCATGAAACAAAATTCCATGCCAAAAGGGAATAATACCCAGGCTAAAACTCTAGACAATCAACAGCAAAATAATTCAGGCACTGCAATTAAAGAACCACATCTCACAACTAACATTAAGACCTCACACCTGCATCTAACTGCTATTTTTAAGCCCAGTTCAAACTGGGTGTTCTCTGTAAGCTACCTAGTTACAGAGGCTTATGTGAACACTTACCATTCCACTGCACAGATAAACCACATCAGCCCTCTCTTGCCTCTCAGCCTTAGCAATTCTTCCTGGCCAGCATGATAAACTCACTCAATTCAACACCAAGTTCTTTAAAAGTAAGTTCTTCCACTTTGATTTGAAAAAAAAAAAACAACAACAAAAAAAACCAAAACAAAACCTAACCAACCCTAAACCCACCCACAAAAAAACCCCACAGAACCCCAAAAACTCAGAGAAAAAAAACCCAACAAAAACTTAACATGTCAATCGGTTGTGTGAAATGCCCCATTTAACTCTAGACGTATACAAGCTACATCTATTTTGTTATCCAGTATCTAAAGTTATTTTCTTTAGTTCAATCAAAAATATGCAACTTCTGTGCACTGTATTTGTGCAGGATTCATCTGACTGAAGAATAATGCTGAGTTCATTACAAGTTTAATTGAAGGTGACCCAATTTAAAGGACTTTTTGTTGTTTTTTAGAAGGGCTTGTCCTTAATGGGGCTTCATAATTAGTTTCAAAATAGTCTGATAAGAAATGAAATTTAAAAAATAAAGGATCCAAGAAAAATGTAAAATCCTAATTTTGCAGAACAGTTATCAGCTTTCTGTATGTACCTGTTTCTGCGTTAGAGACACGGAACGGGTCAAAAGTATACCAGCACATACCTGAACTGGCTTTCTTTTACAATAGCTTAGAATCCAGACTCCTTTTACAGAACAAAATACATATTCCAGTTCTCCTTTACGAGCCTAAAAGAACTTACTGAAGGAGTCCATTTTGTTAAACAAAGGTCCTATGTGATACATCTTCTAGCTTTCTCTCACCGCAACAGTCTATCTGGTGCAATCATCCTATTTGTACCCTATTTCATGCAACACCACTCTTGGCCCATTTCATCTTTAGAAAGTACCCTCTTTTTATTCTATTTCTTTTTGAGCTTCTCCAGGAATCTCCCCCCCCCCCGAAGACATGAAGAGGTCATTTTAAAACCCGATTCTGTGACGCACCCATTTAAAACACACAGTGCCTTGCTGCAAAAGAGAAGTATCTCCAACTGAGTCATCGTTTGGGGGTTGCCTGTTACATGACTGGGATTTGTCCTTCCTTCCCCTTCACACAACAGGAAGCCTGTGGTGAAAGTAAGACGCCTGCAGAAACAAAGCCTGGTACCACAGAACACCGCAAAGAAACAAAGACTTTTAATACAACTTTTAAGCTGAAACCAGAGGTCTGCAAATTGCGGAGACACACTGCTAACAGTAAGGTAGTGGAGCTCCCTCTATTGAACTAGCTGCCATAGCTCTTCAAGCTTAAAAGATGCCAACTCTGCTCAGAATCAATGTTTTGTTAAAATGAAAAACCGAAACTCCCCAGCCCAGACAGCTGGGATGCACCCATCAGGTACACTGTACGAGAGAGCTAGCCGAGGGAAGGGGACAGCCACCGCCCAGAGCTTCGGCCACATGTCGAAATATCACCAACCTGCCAGGGCTCCAGCCCGGAGGACTTCTGCTCTCCATGAGATGGGAGGAGATGTTTAAAACGTGCCTGCTGTTTCAGTGCTTTCCCTCAGGACCAAAACTGCTGTGACCGATAGCCATGTCTACTGATGCCGGGAGGTGCTGCAGATGGGGCTACTGCAGCACAAAATGCAATGCGTCAACGCGGTTCAAGCATCTGAAGTTTTTCTTCACAATAAGGGGTTAACCATCCGGAGTACAATTTAATTGAAAACAGATGATACGGATATATAGACTGCTGAAACACTCATTAAATCACCAAATGCACTTTTTGCTTGTTATCAAGGGAACAGATCAGTATTTCCACTGCTATTGAAGGCACTTCAAATGCTTTCTAACCAAACATTACAGAACTGTTCTAACCCCTGATAACCTCTAAAAATCATACCCTAAAGCTGCAGGCACTCTCTCTACGGTTTTATCACTTTCTCCCTTTTTTTTGCCTCCAAAAAGAGGCATATTTCTTAACAGCAAAAATACCAGTTCAGTAGAAGCAGCAGTTGTTTTAATAAGTAAATATTTATTTGCCTTTCTGGAGACCTAGATGCATGATAAGAAAAGCAATTTAATCTAAAGGCAGGCAGGTATCCTCAAAAGAGTTGCCACTTTGGAGCAGAAGATTAACATCCACAGGCGTAGGACTGCCTGTGATTCAAGCCATCCTCAATAAAACACATGGGGGGAAGAATGAAAACAAAACAAAAACAAAACCAGAAAAAAGGAAGAAACTCGATCCAATGGCTGCCAGTAGTAGATTGTCAGCATACTAGTTATACTGCAATCTCCTCTCTAAAAGATAAAATTAATTTTCAAGTGTATTAAAGACAGGAACATAGAGCCTCTTTTAATATCCATCCTGTTCTTATTAAAGAAAAGATACCAGGATAAAGAATGTGTAGGTCAAAGCCCTGTCTTCAGGGAAGATAAGGCTCAACAATTTCAAATCAAGGGGAGTTGTTAATACTCAGTTTTTCCTGGATAAATCACGTTCTGCTCAAGTCAATTCTAATTATCACCCTACAGCATTTGCAGTTCTTGAAGAGTCTCTCATTTGAGCATCGGTGCATGGAAGCGTAACTATTTTTCTTGAAAGGAGAGGAACTCAAGAGAAATCAGCACAGTGCAACAGGTCCTCAATTCTTTTACAAGTGTGGCCTTGCAGTTTACATGCATTTTCTATTAAAAAAAAATAAAATTATTGTATGACCAGAGGAATGAGCTATACGCTAGTCAACCAATAGGAACTTTGAGGAGCACTGAACAGAGAGTATGTAGATCACAGTTTTTGGATATTGTACTCTTTCTCAAAAAACAACATGTAAAAGTCTAGCCCTGTATCAGTTTGCTGAACTAAACAAGACCATACTAGAAAAACCATATTGTTAGTGATGTGAAAAAACTGTTTCCACAATCAGCATGGTAGTATTAAAAAAAAAAAACAAAAACAAAAACACAACCTCCCACATGTGAAACAGCAGTGGAACAAGTGCTGCAGACCAACCCTTGAGCCAGCTTATCTGTAGCCATCACACCTAGGGTCATGTAGTGCAGCTCACAGAAAGAGAAACGGAATATTGATCATCTAGCATTAGGAGGTCTTGTTACAAATTATAGCTCCTACAAAGTTAGCACATTCAGTCTCTCAAGTGGTAATAAGCTCAAAGTATATACAGGTAGACTTGGCTCCTCCGTAGCTGTTTCTTACTCAGCAGTCTGCTTTTCTTTCACTCAATCAGTCCAAAACTACCCTCCAGCAGTTTTAGCAAAAGTTTAGCAAAAACTACCCTCCAGTATGTCCCTGTGTCAGGAACCTAAGAAAAGCCCACAGTGGTGTGATGTGGTATGACTAGCCAACACGCTAAAGCTATTGCCACCACAGTAGTGCTTATTTATGTAGGAGGTCCTTCTGCACCATACGTAATCAGATGTGACGTCATGGAAATCTGCAGTGAGGACCCTGACAGCTTAAGACTATAAAACGCACTACAGAAGTAGGCTATTTGTAAGAAAATAGAAAGATAATTTTATCCTGATCGCAGATGTAATCTGCATTATGTAAAACACAACGCTATTTTCTTTGGTTTCCCCTTCATGTGTCATCGTGCATAAATATTTAGAGATTCTGCTCCCCAAAACTTTCTGCTGGAAATAAGCCAACAAATAGCTTAACTTCTAATACAAAGACAGCTGGAACTGTTTACCCTGGGATTACACATTAGCATCCTAGGTTACCTTCAGGAAGGAGTATGGATGGTACTGTAAGAAAGGGTATTACTCTTACAAAGGTTGGAAAGTGGAAATAAGATATCTGTGGTAAGTCATATTTAATCCCAAGATAATTATTTCATGAACATAATAATTTCTCCAGTAAAAATCAATGGGCTGAAATTTCAGAGATTTACAGACCTGAATGATTTCTGCTGTTGCCCTCTGCCTTATGAGAATTGCTAAGAAACCCAGCAGAGCAAGGGAGGAGCACAAGAAGGAAAAAATAATTTATGTTGAGAGACTTTTCTAGCACATTCAAAACAAAAAAGAACGAACAAAAAAGATTGCAAACACTTCCCAAAGCAAAGAATTTAACAACTTACTGTTTTGCTACCTGTGCGTTGGATACATAATATATCAAAACATATATACATGGTGCAGACATTTCCTGACTTCGCATTCAGAAAATCCATGTGCACTTCAGGTCTTAATACAGAAAGCCAGTTTCTGCAGGTCAGCATCGCACCACATGTACTAGGGGAAAAACCCCTTAGTCAGGAGGGAGAACACATGTCATGTGAATGAGAAGACCACACATTACAGCCTCACTACCCTTACACAATGTGGGGATATGTAACAAGTCTTCACTAATAAAACATAGTACCAGAGACACCGAGCTTGGTACTTGTAATTCACCAGAAAGCAGGGGGAGAGGGAAGCTTTACAAAAGGTCACGATTAGCTCCTGATTAAGAGTTAACTTCCTTTTCACATAGTCATTTCCTCTAGAAAAGTATGAAATTTTAATTGGTGTTCTCGTTTAGTCTGACCTAGACTCAGTCTCCTAGCACCAAATGCAGACTTGGACACACACACCCCCCCCTTTTTTTTTTTTTCTCTCTCAAGTGTGTATTTTCCTCAGCAGTTTACCTTGTCAAAAAAGAACCTCAAAATTTCTCATGGGGATCTACAGTCAGCTTGAATATTGCTGGAGATATCTACACCTGACGCACATAAACTTTTAATATGCTTTTAACAGCTTATCTATTGCTTTCAATATGCAAACTTGAAATGGCACTCCCAAAAGCCAAGCAACATGATAGAGTAATATATCCAGAATTTGTTGTAGATGATAGCAAATTAGCTATCACCTAAAATAGCTGAGATAGCAAGGAGAAAGAAACGTGAAGTCTACAGTCATATCAAGAGCTTTTTATGGATATTTTAATATTTAAGTACCTTTTACACACAGAATAAACAGGGAACTAGAGGCTTAAATCTTGTATTAGGCTTCCCAGGCATTTTCAGTACTGCAGAGAAAGTTTCTGAGCCGAGGTGGGGCTGGTTCCTCCCCCTAGGTCTTTGCTCACACCGTTAGCCCGAGCTTCTCCTTGAGAGGGCAAGGAAGAAATGGAGAGCAGAAAGAACCAGGCAGATGGTTTTACCTCCAACCAATTATTTAGATCGTAGTGGTCACATCCCACCTTTTTATACATCTCCATCAACACAACTCCCGAGATAAAATATTTTATGGCTTCACGTTTCATTCAATGGGAGAATGTAGACAGTCACACAATCTGTGAGATCATTTTGTATTTCCTAGGATAAACCTCTCCATGGGGGGGGGGGGGGGGGGGGGGGGGGGAGGGGGGCAAGTCATGCTGCTTAGAAGCCGAGGTGCTTATCTCTCCTGGATACTCCACATGCCTTTCAGATCTCATAAACCAAACAATCTCTCCTGAAGACTTTCTCTATATTACAGAAACCAGTATCTTCTGTAAGTTCTGCCACCGAGACTGATAATTTTTATGTCCTACGGTGATTACACGCTGTAGTTGCCAAAGCAAAAGCCTAGCAGAACAGCCTGCCATATTGCTTATGGTTCCAACATCGCTTTGGGTTCTGTTTGGAGCTTTTTTCTTTTTACTATTCTAATTGAAATTAAAGCTTTGGCAGCCTTACTTTATGGCTGTAGCTCATTTCCTACTGAACTAGAGCCTGCAGAAAAGAAACATTAATAAATGCAGCAAAAAAAAGCTCTGTTCTGATCTTCCCTTTGGATGAGAAGATGCTGCCTGTAAATGGTTAACGGGAAAGCACACAGTAACAGGGCAGAGGCCAGGAATGAAAAACCACCAACTCGACACTTCTGCAAACCCTTCGCGGCAGCGAAGGCAGGCGCAGAAAGGCAAAGCCATTCCTTAAAGCAATACAGAACGTTACCACAGGCTGACGCTCTTTCTACAAGAATAATGAGCCGGGCTCCGCGCTGAATGCAGCACTCCGCACTTCACAGCTTCTCCCTCAGACTTCACTTTCACGCTCAATATTTACAAAATAAAGCCTACAAGCACCTCATGGCCAAAATATTCCCGCAACAATCAGGGTATTTAGCACTCCCCGCGCCTTCCCACTTCCCCAACGCCTCAAGAGCGCTTTCACGGGGCGGCGGGGAGGGGGTAAGTGACCCACGCCAGCCCGATCCATCCTCACCCCACGCAGCGCGACCGCCAGGCGTGGGACCCGCGCTGCCCCCGCGTGCCCCCAGCATCGCGCCCCGGGTAGCCCCCGGCATCGCGCCCGGCAGCCCGCCCCCGGGTACCCCGGTACCGAAGCCGGGGAGGGAAGGAGCGGCCGAAGCGCCCAAGTTGGAGGCGGCTGGCCACGGGGACGTGCCGCTCCGAGCCGCGGCTCTCCCGCCCGCCGCGCGCTGCCAACGCCCCGGAGGGACCCCGCCGCCGCCGCTCCCCACGGGGGGAGGCGAAACAGCCCCCCCCCCCCCCGCCGCCCCCCCGGCTGGGGCAGCCCTGCTTCCCCTCGGGAGAGGCGGCAGCAGCGCGCCCCGGGGGCGGGGGCAGGAGGGGACCAGCCCCGGCCGCTCCCCGCCGAGGCGAAAGGGGCTGCGGGGCCGGGAGCGACCCCCGGCGCAGAGCCCCCGGCTGACGAAGGGCGGCCCCGCGGGCGGCAGCGAGCGGCGGGCGGGCACGGCCACCCGCGGCCCCGGCCTCCCCCCCCGGCAAGTTCGGTGCGGCCGGGACAGCGCGGCCGCGGGTGCCGCTGCTCGCGGCGGGCGGGCGCTCACCGGGCGGCAGGCAGAGCGCTGCCAGCAGCAGGCACAGCAGCGGCGGCGGCGGGCGGCGGCAGGAGGCGCAGGCGGCGGCGGCGGCGGCGGGGGGCTCCATCATCCCGCCTGCCCGCGGCGGGACCGGCAGGCAGCGGCGGAGCGGGGCGGTGCGCGGCGCCCGCGGGGGCTCTTCCCTCTCGGAGCGGAGCGGGACGGTGGTTTCTCCCCCTCCGAGGCGGGGAGGCGGCAGCTTTCCCGGGGCGGCGGGAGGAGCGGGAACTTGCGGGGCGGCTGACTCTCCGTCTCGGCGAGGAGCGACTCCGCACCGGAGCAGGTGGCGGCTTCCCTCTGGCAGCCGAGCGGCGCTCCAGGACTGGGAGCTGCGGCGGCAGAGGCGGAGCCGGGCGGCGGCAGCGGCAGCGCTGGGTCCGCCCCCCCTGCTCCCGCCCCCGCCGTCGGGCGGGCAGGGCCAGCCGCCGCCCCGCCGCTGCCGCCGCCACTACGCCGGGCCTGCCCCGGGGGGACGGGGCCGCTGCTGACCGCGGGGGGACGGGGCCGCTGCTGCCCCCCGGGGGGACGGGGCCGCTGCTGCCCCCCGGGGGCACCGTGGAAGCAGCGGGGCGGGGGCAGTGGGGCTGGTGGGGTGCGGGTCAGCCGGCCCCCCTTGGCCCAGCCATCCTCTGCATCTGCCCGGTTGGCTTGGCTGGTTCTGTGCGCAGGATGTGTGCTGGATGGCAGTGTTTCAAATAAAAAGCTAACTATTATTATTAATAATAATAATGATGATAATAATAATAATAGTAGTAGTAGTAATAATAATAGTAATAGTAGTGATGCCTGATGCCTGTTATGTTCTGTCTTTAGAAGTGTGATGGAGGCCCTTGTTATCCCCTCCCTAGCCACAACAGAAAAAGTAAAAGGAACCAGAGATGATAATAACCAGTTTAATCTGATTTAACTAATTTATCATAGGAGTCGGGTAAAGGGAAGGGAAAGGAGCTCACAACACATCATTTCGTGAAGAAATGTGCTGAAGGGCAAAGGAGGGATCGTTCATCACTCTAGAAGTCGGCTGCCCTAAAGGTCAAAGAGATCCCTGGCAGAAGGAATGTCACCCAGGAGCACTTCGCTGCCCCGCGCTGCCTTCCCCCACCCCCGGGCCAGAGCAAGGGGTGCTGTTTGAGGGGGGTAATGGGCGCCCCAAGCACTCAGCCAGCCACAGCCAACGGTAACGGCACGGGGTGCCCAACATATCTCCCACGCTGCCACATGAACTAAGCCTGATGTCCGAAATCTAAAAATATGAATCATCGCTGGCCCCTCCAGAGGGACTTTCTGGTAGTGAAATCCAAAGTGTCAAGTGCTTTATCTCACTTGACCATGTGATGATGTGAATTCTTAGACAGGAACTTCCCCAAAACTCCTGGAAATCAAAGACAAACTTACCCGGTCTGTTCTGCAAATAATATCTTCACTGTTCTCAAAACAAGTTTCATGATGGCTAACAACTAAGAACACTCAAGCATTACTGTGATACAGAGTAGGTTTAGAATAACTCAGCCTGCGTCTTTTTTTCCTGATTAATCACGCTTGTTTTCTGTGAAGTGGGGTAAGAATATTTTGCTTTTAGAACTTCAAGTCTAAAGCATCCACTTTAAAATGTTCTTCTGTTCTCCCACATTATTATTATTATTGTTATTATTATTATCTTTTATTGTGTAAGGCATGCTATGCAATCATTTAAAAAATATTTTACTTTCTAGGCTTACTGCTCAGCAGAGCTCTGTCATCCTTTGTTTTCTCAGCAGATTTCTCTCTATGGGCACATTACTGAGCAGATTAAAAAAAAAAGTACTACTTTTAAGATCAAATAAGCTTTTTGTCTTCCTGTTGAAGCTGATTAGTATTTCCCATTCAGTCTTTTTGACTTCCATGTTTAAAAGCAGTGGAGTACTCATTACTAGGGATATTTAGTACTTTTATGCAGTCGAGCCTGGAGTCCCCCTCAAAATCTTGAGCAAAGACATCAGATAGAATTGCACTGAGATGACCACCTAATCCAGTTCCAAGTTGTATCCTACTAGAGTTTTTTAACTCCTAGTGCTTTTAATAGCATGTGCTGGTTTTGCAACAACTTGGTCTCCATTATGATAACGGCCTAATCCTGCCTTCTTTAATTGTACGGGCAAACCTGTTTGAAGCTAGCAGGATTGTGGCTGGGAAAAAAAAAGATGGAAAAGGTCAGTCTAAAAATTACCTGAATGCAAACAAACATAGAAGAAGAAAGGCATTACAAGCCAGAATTCACTGGGCATTCAGTATACATTTCCTTTCAAACATGGCAATGGCAAGATCAATTTGTATAAATACAAATAGATGCTTTGCTGGCTTAGGGTATTAAATAATGCTCAAGCGCCTTGCTTTTAAAGCAGATGATTAACTGCCCCCTCATTTGCATCCAAATAATTAAAAGCATATATTTTCCATCAGTGGGAGCGGGGATGAGGAAGTCTTTGTGAATATTGCAAATAATTTCCAACAGCATGGTGGAGAGGCTAGAAGCAAGCTGTACGGCTACACGTTTAAACAGGCAAAACATACAAAGTCATTTTACAATTTATGCTTTAAAAGAGTATTCATAAAAATTATTTGATGACTATTTTGCTCTCATGTCTGTACTGAATGTGTGGTTTAAACTCTGTAAGAAATACGAGAAATGCGGAAGATTACATTAAGGACGTAATACTTAAATCAGAAGTATGATTTGTTTAGGGTTTCCCTCACTCCTTTGTCATTTCTCTTCAAAGCTGTTTCTACCTTTCACTTGAAAGGAGCTCTTTGAATTTTGAGTAAATAGAAAACATCTCAAGCTCAGATTACTCGAGTGTTTTGATAACTTTGCAGGAAATTTAAATGAGATTAGAAATTGTCAAGATAATTATTAAAGATATCTTTATGTGCTATGTCATTTCAACTGTCCTTAATTCTGAGATTTGTAGTTAATTCTTTTAATGGCTGTTGGGTTGACAGAATATAGATTTGGTTTTTTACAGATTATTTTCTTGGGCCATGCTCCTCTTCCCCTTGAAGTTAATGGGAGTGTGAGTGAATCATGTTTGGAAAGCAGCAAACTGCCTGGCTTTAAAGTCCAAAATACACTTTTTTTTTTCTTTTTTTCTTTTTTTTTTTTTGAAGGAGTTAAAACACTTACTAGTACAAAAAAAATCTGGAGAAAATAACTTTGTGTTTGAAAAGCACTAATAATAATAGTAGTAGTAGTAGTAGTAATAATAATAATAATAATAATATCTTTGATAAATGCTTAATCCTATCAAACCATAGATTTTCTATTTATGTGACAAAGTGGATTAAAAGTGTAATCCATTAATAATGGTTGTGCATCAGAACAAAGGTTTTGTTAAACTGAAATACAATTTCCCATTTACAACAGATGCATAAAATGGTTACTTTGGAAGCAAATTTCTAGCAAGTCTGTTAGAGAATACTTTTGACTAGAGCACTGCTCAACACTCCTGGTAATTTAATCTGTTGTTAATAGTGAGTGAAGATTTAGTCTTGGGCGATAGTTAATACCATGTCAATGAAACTGTGCGTGCCATTTGGACTCGGTGTTCCCTAGTACACTCTGCAAAACGGGAGCTGCCTGTTGTTGCAGCTGCCCTGGAATTGTGAGACAACTACTGAATGCAATGTCCAGCCTTGCAGGTCTGTAAATCTGGTTCTGTTAGTGTAGCTGGAGACTGCTGAGTTAAAGGTGTTAATTCAGAAGATACCTACGTGGGTATAGGTTCTTGGCATTTGCATTAATACTTGTTGCATCATGATCTAACACGAAGGGTTAAGCATGACTGTAATCCATTCCGCCAGTTACAGCATTACTAAAGGAACTGTTAGTGAGTCATATGCGACTTGAGTCGTATTTTATGACAATTGGGAAATCCACACAGCACTGCCCGCTCCCCTGGGCGCCTAAATAGCTTTAAGCACCAAAGTCTGCAAACATGAGCCAAAGCACACTGAAGTCATGCAGAGTCTTTCACTGACTTTGTTTGATTAAGGTACAAGCCACGGTAGAAGAATGCCGTGTTTGTCAGGAATTATTTTGCATTCCTCAGTATTGGCACATGAGGATAACTGGTAGCAAAGTCTTTCTGAATGAGATCAGCTGTGTGTGCTGGAGTGTCTCTGGGTTTTCAGGTATTTCAAACAGAACATGAAGGACACAAATAGAAAATGTTCAAAAAACAGTCTAAAAATGAACTGTGACCAGGAGTAGCAAAGAAGAAAGCCTACTTCCTGGGTTTTCTGCACCTATCTGCAGATTTGGCTGTCTCTGATCTAAGTAAGTGAGACACGTGCATTTGGAATAAATATCTACATGAATTAAAAAAAAAAAAAAAACAAAAAAAAACCAAACCAAAAACCCAAGAAACTGCAGTGGAGGAATACCTGGGATCTGTGTTTCCAGTATATCTTCACTGCAAAAATGATCCCACTCAAAAAAATCAGCGAATGCCTGCCAGTATTGTCATTATAGTCATCAGCACAGCAATTAAGCTCCTGAAAGAAACTTATTTTCCTATTACCCGTGTCCAATGCACCTGTTTTTTACATAATTTAACTAAAGGACCAGTACTGTACAAACACTCATTAAAATAACATTACACTTGCATTATATACAAAATGTCCAGAATGCCTTCAGCTGAGATGAAATTCTCGTAAAATATAAGTGGAAGATGGGAGGAAGGAGTTTGAAGAATAGATGATGGTTATTGTCTTTAAAAGTTCGTGATCTGCCTTAAAAAACAACCAAAAAAAACCCCACCCAAAACCAAACCACAACCAACCCTCCCCGCCCCCCCCCCCCCCCAACAATCAAAGAAGAACAAAGAAGAATAAAGAAAAAAATACTAGACTAGAAGATGCACAAAAAATACAAAAGCTACAGTGGCTTAACTGAGAAGTGCATAAAGAGCAAAACTAGTCCAGTTCTTTAGATCGGACCAATATTGTATCAACTTTGCTGGCCACCTGCTTGCCTTTTGTGAAGGCCCAGTTGCCTTTCCCCCTGCCTTTACTGAAGACACGTTTTAGGTGGGTAAAAGTAAACAGGTTTCAGATTTCAGGTCTCTTTTTTTCATTACAGAAGCTGCTTTTGAGGGCAAATAATTGGTTTCATATGAAAATCCAGTGGGATAAACAATGACAGAGTGTGAAGAGTAGGACTGATAACATATTGGAGCCATAAGATAGCTGTGATACAAAGAATGAGTTTGTTAGCACTGCTAAAATGGTTACACTGTGTTTCCCTGTTTCTCAGCATGCCTAAGACCAAATTCTTTGACTTTCTGTGCTTTCTAGTCCTTGGTGGTACTTGAATGTAGCAGGAAAACACTGTAATGCCATAGGAAGTGACGGCCCCCCTGTACCAAGGAGCATCCTTGACAAGACATGTCGCATTCTGCCAGGAATATCCTCCAAGCCCTTCCGTAACATTGGGCTCGCAATGCTGGCCTGCTGTGAAGGACCAAGGAAGAGCACAGTGTTGTGTGTTTTTATTACGATGGGTTTCTCTGCCCGCTATGGTGGGTCCAGCCAGCTCCTGACACTTGCCGCAGGCTGGATTTCCACGTGTCTCGGGCAGTGTGGTGCACATTTCGCAGAAGGGCTCAGCCAACGCCTGACTTGAGGAATTGCTTCTTGGGCTGAGGAGCCTTTCCAGCGGGCTGTCATAACTGAGTACGGTGGGGTTGGTCTTGGCATCAGCCTTACCTGGAAGCATCGCCCCATCTGTTCCATTGCTGTCACTGGCGGCTAAAATTTGGACTAACTTGATTCCTGCAAGGTCAGCTCTGGCACAATCTGGGCCAGCTGCCAAATCTGTTGCCTGGTTCTACCCATGCTGCCAGTGCAAGAGCAGACAGCGTCCTGGCAGAGCTACGGAGGAGACGGGAGGCCCTTTCGGGCCAGCATCCTCCTTTTATCTCTGCTACCATGCTGTCAGTCAGGAAGCAATCCGGAATTGTTCTGGGATTCTGTGGCACCAGATGAGCTGGTGCAGGAGCCAGTGTTGGCACAGCATTAGGAGTGCCAGACAGCTTCTGGAATGGGGGATAGTGCGAATGGGGGCTCTGGAGGCACCCAGAGGTGGGTCCTTGCTCATGGAGTGCCCTTGCTGGGGAGCTGGCAGGCAGCAATCCAGCACAGCAGCACTGGATGTGGCCACAGGTACCCCCTGCTGCATCAACAATGAAAGACCATTTAAATATCACTGTATTCAAAATTAATTTTAACTTCCTTTTCATAGAGGCCATGCCTGAGTTTGGGTGAAAATTTCAATTCTTACTTGGATCGCTGATTTCTGTATGAGCTATGTAATTTATTTAAAATCTGCTTGATCAAATCTAATCAGAATACTGATACTGAGCAATTTTTCATCTGAGGGTCTTACACTGATTAAGCCTCAAATCATGACACCTTTGTAAGGTAGGGACTCAAATAGCTTTCCCTTTCATTTGAGGAATTCAGATTCTTATGAAAGCATTAAGTGCTTGGCAGCATGTGACATTAGAGAAGATACTCAGCCCTAGAGAGATGAACAAATTTACCCAGATCTATTTTTTAAAAAAATGGTAATCTAAGGACAAAACTCAGAGCTCCTGAGTTTCCAACCTCAACCCCAAAACTAAAACCACTCCCTTTATATTTGTGTTAGATAGAGGAAGATAATAAAAACAAGTTTAAAGGTCAGAAGCAAGGCTGGTGGTCAAACCAGTGACGGTGAAACACATCTGCCTGTAGTGGTTAGTGTGCTCGTGTTCAGTTTTCAAACCTAGTTGAGGGGAGGAGAGTGGAGGCACCTCATTCAGAGCAGTCATGCGTCAGAGCATGTTGTGGATTTTCTCCTTTGCATTATGAAAACAACAATGCTATGGAAAGAAATGAGGTATATTTAATAGCAAGTTTGGAAGGCAAGAAGTGAAAGATTGAAGCAGTCTGGTTTATAGCTCATGCTGACTAGCAGACTATGCCACATCCACAAGGGAAAGCAAGAAAAAAATCCTGCAGTCCCACCTCATCTCCACAAAATCCTTAGGTATGATAAAGGAGAAAGTACACATGGACCTAGTAATAAGAGAAGCAAGATCCAAGAGTAAAAATCTGAAAAGGAAAGCAGGAGAAAGGGAATAAAAGAGGAAGGGTAAGCTTAGAAAAAGGTTTTTTTAAGGGCTACTTATTGTCACTTATTCTCAGTGTGTTCCAGCTTCTTGCATTACAAATAGTGCAGTTGACATAAGTGGGATCCTTGACACAATATAATTTTATAGTGATGGAAATCTAGGTGACCTGGGACAAATCCTTGGCTGGTATGCACCTGCACTTTATCCACTTAAGTGGAGACCAAGTGGTTTTAGGTCTGCCGGTGGCTGAAAAGGACAGTGAAATTTGGAGTCACTCGTAGGTCTCTGTGTGGAAGATGGACAGGACAGCAGGCAGCTCGGAGCCTTTCATGTCTACTCAGGAGTTACTTGAACCAAAGGGATTTGGTTATCCCTTCTTCAGAAGCAATTTTCTTCCCTTCTTGTCTTGGGTGAACCCAAGAACCTGGATCAAGCACTGAAGATGGACGAGTTAATGTTGAGTAGTGCAGGTGTGTTTGCTGCACCACTCTGCAGGGCTTCTCTGAGCAATGCAACAAAACAAGACTTGAAAAGAAGGAATTAAAATAAAGAGATGCTACAGGATTCACACTGGGTTGCAATGCTAGCACACTGGACTCTGTACATCCCAAACCTGGCAGTTGCTTTATGTGACGGGTATTGCCTCACACCTTGCTCACCAGTTTTTCCTTACAGTCTTGAATGGTAGTAGCAGACCTTCTTGTGCTGCATGCCTTTTAACATGAGTAGCTTTCATTCATTAACTTGGAGGAGAGGGTCAGCAGGAAATCAATGATGCTTTTTTTATCTAGCCATATGCAGAACCATTAAAATTAATCCACTGACTACGTTCCAGCATTGCAATTTCTTCCTTGCAACCTTTATTGCGGTGTGTCTGCCCCTGATTGTGCTACATCAGCACTTGCAGATTCGAAAGAGCAATTCCTAAGTAAATGAAAGGAGTTGCTTCTTCCCAGTCTGCCGGTTACCTGGGGTAGGAATGGGCCTGCCCCAAGGGGTGGAAAGGCCATCAGTCAATCATGTGTTCCTTAGAGCCGTGTTGTGTTCAGATCCTTGGAAAAATGTATTTGATCTTCTGCCCTTTCACTGGAAACCTGTGCCAAGCTAGATTTTTAAATTATTTTTTAAATGCAAGAAGATGGAAAGACTTTTAAGACCAGACTGTTTGGATTGCAGCACAACTTAGGGGGGAAGTATTGGAATATCTCCCTTATATACAGAGTGCCGGTTCCTCAGAAGGTAAAAATAACCCTTGAGAAGGGCACAGTGATTAAAAATGTTGAAAACAGCGGGGGTTATCAACAGGGCCAACATATTTGAAGGTGAAGAGGGATGGGACATGGAGTGTGATAATTTGCCATGTAGGAATGATGATTTTTATCTATATCTATAGATAGATAGATAGATAGATAGATAGATAGATAGATAGATAGATAGATAGATCTGTTGCATTAGAACAAAAGGCTCTGAAGTACTTGGGCTGCCTTTAAATAGCTTTGCTATTCCAGAGAAAGGAAGAGCTCCTGCTACACGGAGTTTACAGATGAAGTAGACAGGATGAGCAAAGGGTGGTTTAAGGGAAAAGGAAAACATTATTCTTGTTTTACAAATGGGGCAATGAGGCATTGTGAGATTGACATGATTCTCTGGAGAATTAAATTTTTAAACTTAAATGGCCCTAAACTCTGCATTTTTGCATATGTCAAAAATCACAGGAAAGGTATTCTATACAAATTTGCAGAACAGTTCATCCTTAAAAAAGAAGAAAATTGTAGGATCCATCTAGAAAGATTTCTTTAAGACATTGCCAATCTACTATAGCAAATATTTCAGGATTAAATAAAAGCGCATCCACATTAAAATATGGCAAATAATATATCATCCTGGTTCAGTTTAATAGTTTACAGTATTGTGGACATTACAGTTTTACATTAAAGCAAAAAACAATCGTAGAAAAAAATCAAATAAAACTTGGCACTTTTGATTTGCAGAAATTAAAGTAGGAGATGTATTGTCATAAAAATGACCTTACCATTATCTTCAAGAAACTGTGAACATTTCTTTGGGAGGGAGATCTATGGCACTGAATGTATTGGCAGAAGATGTAACCGCAGGTTGTTAGATTAGGGACTGGTGTTGAGAAGGTAACACCAGAGGCTGGTGCATCCTTATTAGCAGAGGCTAACTGGGGTAGGTGCCCCATGTGTTCGCTGGGGCTAAAATAATCAGTGCAATTGTAAAAGCAATGCTGCAACAACTTTTTTTCATATAGACTGCTGAGAGTTTCTGATACGGACGGATAACTAATAAAGATATTTTGCCAATTCTATTTAGTAGCACTCTGCAACTCAAAGGCTGAAAGACAATTCTTATCAGCTGTCTCGGGATCTTGTTCTGTAAGAGGTGGCACATTGTGGTTTCAAGGTCAGATTCACATTCTGTCAGTATGTGTGAAATGGTTCTTTGCTAGGGATGGCAGTCAGAGGGGTTCAGACCTTCCTGGCACTAATGTTCTGAAAATTTGCAGTTAGTAACAAGAAAAGGGCTCTACCTGTTTTGCTAAGGGCAGGATTATCAGCACCTCTCTGCTTTTCTGGCTTGCATTTGAACTAACTTTTCTAGTCCATGACATTTTCCAGAGGGCATTTTATTCCCCTGATTCTGCTACCCAGAGTTCAAGTTTGTTTTCAGACTTGCTGTTCACCCTGTTGTCCCATTGTCAAACAGTCTCTCGTGTCTCATATGTACGAGATGTTCTTCCTGCATCCCATTATTTCTCTTGCTGTTCTCTGCCACTCTCAGTTCATATGTGTGCCTATTTCTTGGCTTCTCTCCATACTTCATTTGTCTTAGTCCACAGGTAGGTTTCTACCTGTCTGCTTGTCCACAGCCCAGCACCCTTCCAACTTGCCAGGCAGTTCGTCTCCCCACTCCGTTCTGTGCACCTTCCTCTGGCTTTCACCATGAGCAATAACCCCTTTACTCTGGTTTTCATTCCCACCATGTCACCTCCTCACTGGATAATGAGCTCAGCACCACGGGATTTTTCTGTTACTTGGAAATTCACCTATATTCTTGTACTGGTTTTGGCTGGGGTGGAGTTCCTATGGTCCTATATTTTGGATTGGTGACCAAACAGTTCTGATAATGGAAGGATGTTCCCATCACTGCTGGCAGCGCCTGCACGGAGCCAAGGGCTGTTCTGCCTCCCCCCCAGCAGCGAGCCGGCCGGGGGGCACAAGGGGCTGGGGGGCACGGCCGGGACAGCTGCCCCCCGCTGCCCAAGGGGGTATCCCAGACCATGTAACACCACGCTCCGCACATAAAGCTGGGCAAGCAGGAGGGGGGACACGCTGGGAGCGATGGCGTTTGCCTTCCCCAGCCCCGTCCCGCGTGCTGAGCCCTGCTGCCCTGGGGGGGCTGAGCCCCTGCCTGCCGTGGCAGGGGGAAGGGATTCCTCGGGTGGCTCTGCTTGGGCACGCCGCTTTGGCTTTGCCCGTCAAACTGTCCTTAGCTCAGCCCACGAGTTTTCGCATTTACCCTTCCCTTTCTCTCCCCATCCCACCAGGTGGGAGCTAGCAAGGGAGCAGCTGGTGGGGCTGAGCTGCCTTCCAGGGCTATCCCACAACAAGTCTTGTTCCTTCTAGAGTTACTTCTGGCCCATCATTTGATTTTCTTTTCTGTTTTGGACTTTTTTTCATTCACTCTATGCTAAAGGTGCTATATAGTCACTACAAGTAAATAGGCTTATTATGGCTTTATATAGTTTTATTAATAGACAATGATGTACACAGAGTAACAGTTATGCCACATATTCACCGACAAAATTGTATATTCAATATGCATTCCAGGATATGAAAATGCATTTGTACATGGATAAGGACATTTACAAGTATAAGATGTGTGGTGAAGATCCATTTGATCCTCAAACTAAACTTCTGCTCACTGTTCTTTGTAAGACAGTTGTAAAATCTATTTAAACAAACAAAGGCACAGCAGAAAACTGATGCATTAATCACAGTTCTTCTGCACCTTGCACCATATTCACCTCACTGTTCTTCAAGTATAAATCATTGTGCATTATTGTTTTCTCACATGAAGATAAGGTCAAAACAAAAGAAAAAGAAGTTGGAACTGGAAAGAGGACGTAGACATTTAATAACAGTCCTTTTATGGGTTAGATGGGGAAGGAAATTAGAATTTCCTTCAGTGCAACAGTGCAGCAGTGTACAAAATTTCAGTTTTCTGGGAACCAAGGTGAGGTTTCAGAGAGGCGTAAATGCAGCAGTAGATTACTGGAGTGAATGCTGCTGTTAAGTGGAAAGGTTTCTGCTGTCTTTTGAACACTGCAACTAATCTTTGCATACATTGTGGGCTCTTTTTAGCAAATCATATCACTTTGGAGAGGGATGAGCCCCCTGAAAAGCAAAATCCTCTAACAAGGCAACCGAAAGGATTTGAGTCTCTGATGAAGCTCATGCTGAATTAATGTTACATTTTCAAATGCTCCTTGATGGCATGGGGGGTGGCACAGCCATGTCATTCTTACAGTGTATGAACCAAATTCTGATGTCTTAAGAGGTTCTTAGAGATGGCATCTATATCACTTAGATTTGAGTGCCTCTCAGATTAAAAAAAATTATAATAATGGTACTTACACGTGGCTTCTATGAAGTGCTCATCATATGCAGTTCCAACAGCACTTTAAGAAAGGATGTTGGTACTGTTATTCACACTTTGAAGATTGGGAAACTGAGGCAGGGGATGCACTGTGATTTCCTAATCTGGCCAGTAGGTCTCTAGCAGACTCGGGAACAGCTACAAGGTCCCATAAATGCCAATACTGCCCCGTAATATTTACCATCTTGTTTCTTCCTCTGAATGTTGTCTGAGAATAAGCTGTCCTTGAAAGAAACTCTTGAAGTGGGCCACTTGACTTCTTTGAGAAACCTTAATAAGTCTCAATTTGAAAATTTTTTAATCCAAGACTTCTCTGATACTGAATCCTTCATACCCTTCCCAAAGTGTATGTGAAGACTTCGTGGAAGCCATGGATAATCTGGAAAACAGTATTGTTAGGAGGTAGGCAGCATGCTGATTTATTTCTTTGCATTCAAGTCATATACTGTGGTTTCTGTTACTTCAATAGCTGCCAACCACAAGGACCAGAATGAAGAGCAGGGCGAAAGCTGAGCCAGAGATGACAGAAGGAGAGCTAATATATTGGCACAAGGTCTTTGTAATGGGTGCATTATCCTCCTGCGACGGCAGATTGCCCTCTCAAGGTATCTGTTCAAAGGCATTACTTGAAGATAGTCCTGTCGAAACCTGAAGTTTTAGATGGTGGTGCTTAAATGTGATTTTTATCTGTGTGTAATGGAAGAAACTATGATTAGGTGATTTGGATTTATTTTTATTTCAATAAAAACATCTTTGAGATCTTACAGATGCACTCTCTAGGACACGCTATTAACCTGTAAACAACCTGAACATAGACAAAGCTATCTGGAAACCGTGGGGGACAGAGGTTCTCTCCTTGGCCCAGTACTCGTTGGGTGACTATTGCAGTTAACGTAACAGTGAGTATAATTGCTCACACTTGTTCTGACCTTTGCATCCCGAGGCCCTCAGTCCGGCTGAGCAGATGGGCAGTATGATCATCCTGGTTGAACAGTCACGGGACGAGGTGGGTGGAAGTGTGTGACTCCTGGTGCAATTGATTGCGCTGAAGCTGTTCATGGATGAGGGTCTGTAGGAACTGGGTCTTGGTTTTTCAGGAGAATACCATCTTCCCCACGCAGAGCAGCTGCTGCTACTGATGACTCCTACTGTTTGAACACATGGAACACAGCAGCAGTGGCTACCTGTGAATGTATATATGTGTATGTAAAGAAAAGAGTAGATTGGAACTCACTTTGGAAATTCCTTCCCCTCCTGATCAGCAATACATTAACTTCAGAGCTAATCTACTCTTTAACAAGTTGGGAAAATGATTCAGTTACAGCTGGTAGGAGGCTGAACATAAAAACACAATAGTGAGAATGAATTGCAGGGATACATTCTATGCCTTTTGACGCACATTCTTGCTTTTGGTCTTTTTTGTTATTAGCTTTAGAACTAACTTATTTAGCATAGTGAGTTTGAGAAAACTCATCATTTAACATAAAACTTTGCTCCGTAAGACAATCTTTGTGTAACTGCTGTCCAGGGCTAATTTGTTTTGGTTATTCAAATTTACTCCAGTGGCATGTTCAAGGGGCAACCCTAATCATAACACTCTTGCGCAGTGTATGCAAGCTGGTCTGCATAAACATATTATTATAGAGTTTAATATGAAATTGAGATTTTTATTTGTCATTAATTTATCTATATCAGAACTTTCCTAGACTGTTAAAAGGCACCAGTATTTTTACATAAGTTACTGCTGATCTGAGGAATTATTTATGTGCTGACTTAAATCCACCCTGTTTGTCTTAAAGTGAGAAAACAGTCTTAACAGCTAATTCAGGGCAATCACTTTTTGGAAGAATACGTAGTGTGTCTTCACTGCCTTTTAGCCTAGATCAGCTAGAACAGGCTGCAAATTTCTTTGTGAAATTCTGTAAGTACCTGGTGAATGAACCTGCTCTGAGCTATTATTATACTACTGTCAGTACCCCGACTGGTATCAGCCGTTGCTGTTGTAGACACACACTGTGTAACAGCGTTGGTTTCCTTTCACCGGAGTCCTGTTGGTGGCAAGATGCTCTTCGTCCAGACGGTACTCACTTACTTTAAAGAGATGTCCTTTTGGCAGTACTGTCAGCAGGCCCCAAGCAAGTTCTCGTGGAAGTTTTCTGTTGCACAGGTTACTCATCGTGCCTCCGCTACTCTGGAAGCAATGGCTATGTTTTGCTGGGTTTTAACCAAGTAAAATTCCTGTTAAACGAGATTACGGCATAAGGCTTAATTAAGATGCAAAGAATTTCATCCAGTATTCATTTCAGTAACATTTCTGGTTTCACCCCCCACCCCCCCCACCCCCCCCACCCCCCCACCCCCCCACCCCCCCAGTTTTCCTATGCTATCACTTTATTTTTGGAAAAAAAAGTAGCTAAAGAGTATAAGCAAAGCAAAGGACTTAGAGGAGTCTATGTCCTAGTAACCAAATAAAAACTCAATTTTCCATTGAGACCGAAACTTTATTTGAACTCTCCGCTAATGCTAAATCCATGGTTATCAAACTGTTCCACAATACTGTGGGAGTGAATAAGGCAACTATTTTTCTGAGATATTGCTTGTAATTACTGGAAAAGGTAGGGATATTAGTAACAACATTCAGAAGATTTATAGCTTGTTTGCTGCTGCATAGGAGAGTAAGCGCAGATCACTGAGGGTTCTCAGTTATGAGGTCTATGAATTAAAGTTGTTATCCATAATTTATTATTCTCCATGTGCTTCTAGTCCACATTTAGTTGAAGACAAAAAGTAGACAGATGGAGTAGGGAGGAGTAACCTTGAAAGTGTAAGACTTGCTTCATGTAATTTCACCCTGTCCCTGAAAACAAATAGAGAATCCTATTGTTGAAATACTTCATTGCTATTTCTCTTCAAGAGCTGGAGACCCATTCATTAAAACAAAAACTGCAGCAGCCCCCTTGCCCCGGTCCTGTGCCTTCACCATGGAGCTCCTGTGGAGATTTTGGAAGATTAGGAAAAGCAACAATGAACTTCAGGAAAAGTTCAAATCCAGCTGCCAGCTCAGTGGGATCAGCTGCTTCTGGCTTTGCAAGTATTTGCACATGCTTTTGGTTAAGTGGTGCTCCTCGGATCTGGTGCACAGGTCAGATCTAGTGTGCTTCCACATGCATTTCTAAAGTTGAATGAGAAGGAAAAGATAGCATTAGTTTGATAAATACACTTTTGTTTGTCAAATCCTAGTACGTTTTACTCACTGATTATATCTACACTGATATAGAAGTACGTGTGAGAGAGCAAGAGGAAATTGTACGGTGCTTCTCAAAAGAGTAGAAAGCAAATGTCTATAATTTATTTTAAACTGAGTTTGAGTGAACTTGATTTTCAGAATACATCTTTTAATGCTCTACCATGTATACCTTATATTAGCAGCACATCAGCTTCAATCCAGTACATCTTTCGTTCCCACAAATTTTAAACAAGTAGTAGTTTAATAATTGAAAGAAAATGTTTCCTGTGCATCTTCTTCTTTCAGTGTCTCCAAATTAGCTTCTGAACTCCTGCCCTTGTATTACATCATGCAAGTTCTGCAGAAAATCAGTAACTTCATCCTCATATAGACGTGTTGGCTGGCTGATTTTGTAGGTAATCAGGATTTAATTAGGTAACAGAATTGTTAAGTTAGAGTCTGCCTTGGTGGATTGAACCTCAACATTTTTTAAATTGCCATTAATGTTCAGAAAATGATATCGTATTTTATGGCCTGGCAGTAATTTGCTTTGCATTTATTTACTGGTTATCAATTCTTAAGTTTATAAAGCCAAAGTAACAGGAAGGGACCTGTCTGATCATTCTAGATCCTTCTGACATATATATGAAAAAGTAATAAATCCCTGCCAAAAGCAGCATCCTTGTAACAGGAGAGGAAATCATCAGATAGGTAAAAAAATCAACCAAAAGGCTCCTTTTCTGTTTCAGAAAGATTCCCAAAGCTTCTACAGCAATTGTTCTAATAATTCAAATCTTGTGTCAAGACGTGGCGCACAAAGGAAAGGGACGGCTTTGACTACCGTTGAGGGACTCATTCAAAAGCGACCCTGAGCGCCACTGCTAGTGTAATGCCAAAGGGCAGGGTTCAGCTCCAGGTGCTTAGAAGTCAGGCAGCCAGGAGAGCTAAGATCCAGTTTTCCAGCTGGTGGCTGGAGAAGGACTTCTCCAGAGCAATTTGACTTGTATATTGCTTAACACAATGCAATCACAGCAGTGTTGACATCGCTTCTTGATTTAGTCTTGAAATTTAAAAATGGAGTTTCTCACCATCACATTAGTGAGATTCATTTGGCAGACCTGTTAACACACTAAAAATTAAAATAGCTGGGTTTATTATTAAAATGTATTCCTGAGCATCACATAACGCATCCTTTATCCCTGGTTTGTTTGGGTTTTTTTCTGTCTTGCCCTATCTTTCTTTAGGTACTAGTCTGAAAATACTTAGGCATGTGCTCACTGCAGGTGTGACAGTATTCCAGACATGGCTGCTCACATACCTGCAGTAATTGTTGTGCTCGCTGGACCTTTAAGGGCTCAGGTTGTGATGACAATAATGTGTTTTCTTACAGTGTCATGCCTGCATATCTGAAACTATCTAGATAGATGGCTTCCACCAAATCTAATGGAAATTAGCTACTTGATGTAGCTTCGAAAATCTGCACTTTGGTTCATCTTGGTGTTGAAACAGTTTCCCCTGCTGAACGATGGAACAGTGTGCCAAGTTACGGCTGTGTTTTGGTGGCAGTAGTGTAACTGCCTGCACTTGCTGTTATTGGGTTTGTATGTATGTAAAACCTTTTTTGTTTTATGTTATTACTCTTTGACTTGTTCAGTCTGGAGAAAAGGAGGCCTGGGGCAGCCTAACAGCAGCTTTATACGGAGAGGAGGGGAGGTGATAAAGAATTTAGACCCAGGTTCCTAAGGGTGGTGCATGGTGGGAGGGCAAGTGATGGTGGAGAGAAGTCTGAACAAGGGAAAAAAGATTCAATCTGGTTACCAGGACAACCATCTTCCCCAGGAGGACAGCAAGGCAGTGGAAGCAGGTTCCCCAACCAGGCAATGCTGCCTCTGTCCTTGAAGAATTTCCAGACCTGACTGAACAAAGTCATGAGCAGCCTGCCTGGCCCTCAGTAGAGTTCCTGCTTTTGACTTCCCAATCCCTTACAACTGGATCTTTGTAATCGCAGAAGTTTTAAAATAATACTACTGGATCAGCTAAAAATGGCTATTGCATTTAGATCGCGAATGAATTAGTCTGATCAAGCAGTTCTGTATGAACTGCAGAATCAGACTCTTCCTTGATACTGTAAGTATGTTTCCTCATAGCTTCTGAGTCACTGTAGTGATGCCACATCTGACAGCGTGCAGGTGCTTGAATATATTTGCTGGCAAGACAGGTTGATTTTGGTTTTGCTGTCCAGCTGTTGAGATAAAGAGGTTGGCGATGCCTTCATAAACCATAAGAGAGAGAAGCTTAGGGTTGCAAGGGCTTTAGCTGTTAATAAATTCTTCCATTTCTGGCAACCCGCAAATTTTGTTGGAAAAGCAGAACTTAGTCAATATTGTTTTCCAAATGAGACTTCTAACACCCGAGATGTATTGTACTACAACACTTTTTTCCACATGGGGTTTTCTTTAAATCACGTATCATGGCAAAAGCCAGCTATACCTTTATTCCACAGTATAAAGCAGTGTGTGTTTATATGCTACCTTGAAAAAAATCTGCTTCTATCTTTCAATTCAAAAAGGCCCATTAAAATGTGCTTGGTTTTGCTTTAGATAAAAATAGTGAGAGAGATGGAGAGAAGCTACAGCTTTTAGGGTTTTTTTAAAGATTCTGATTTCAACAGCTGCAGAGAGTAATTATTATAAAGGCTGTAGTCCCAATTGTTTTGAGTTGATGTTGTAGCCATACTGTAGCAGATACTCAGCAGATGCAGACTGAAGCACACAACTTGAAACATATGGCAAGATAAAATCTGAAAGCTATGCTAGCTAGCTACCATAAAGATTTTGTGAGGGAAGAGAACCTTAAATCAACATAGACTTTTAAGGAGGGACAGCAAAAACATTATAGGATAGGAATGATGATACGTCTCTATCACTTCCGCATCTGTAGCTGAAATCACTGGAAATTGGAGTTACTGAGTTTTATTCTAATTGAGGGAAGCTAACAATAATTTTTTTCAAGACTTCCAAATAACACTCATAATTCCAAGCTCAATTATTGCACATTCTATTATTTCAAAGTCTTTCTTACTGTAACGATATTCCCAAGAAGGCAGAATAAAATTCCAGATAGTAGCAACAAGAAAATAGATTTCCAGTGAAATAGATCTTATTAGCTGGATAAACTGCTGAAGAAAATTTCTGCCTTTTGGAAATTGTTTAGGTGATTTCCACTTGAAGCATGATGTAAATAGCATAGCACCTGCCTTTTTTGCTGATGGACATGCTTAGTTTTAATTTCTGTGGTAGAATACATTACTGAAATGTAATTGTCATTCCTTTCATTTTAAGCATTCTGGGGCAGAAACAATCACGTGCATCTTAGAAGGCTTTTAAAAAATACGTTTTATAAACAATGCATATTTTAACATTGATGGATATAATGCCTTAAAACTGAGAACATTGCTTTCACTTGTATGTATATGCCTCCGCCATGCACAGACATTAAAAACATGCACAGACAGTAAGAATTTGTTATCCGTACTTGCCTGCCTACTATCTTGCTTTTCCATTGGCAACTACTTCATACTCTGCTCTGCTAACCATCATTATTACCCCAGTTTTCCATCTTTCCCCCTTCCACCACCCATCTTCTGTAAAATACTTCCCCGAGGTGCCTTTTCATATTGAAGCTGGTCTGACGAGCAGCAGCGGACATCATCGAACTACCTTAACATGTGGATGGCACTTTAGTGTAAACTACGCATTTATGTTTTCTTCCATATATTTAGTGAACGTATTTCTTGTTTCAATAAAATGTTCACATATATAAAGGAAGTGCCAACAAAATGGATGCTCTTGTAGACAGTACAATATTTTTTTTCTGTCTCAGTACTGTTTGTGCATCACACTGATGCTTGTAGGACCGTGTAGGTTGTCTAGCATGTGGTTTGCAGCAAGATCTTCCTTTTGCGTCTGAGCCTTTATGATCTCACTTTTCTGGTTAATATTAATGGCATGTGAGTGGGAAAGACCTTATAATGCAACGTGCTGTCCCTGTCTGTATATATTAGGTGCCTGATTGCATCTTCTCTTTACCGCAACAGTTCTTACAGAAAATAATAATTTTGCTATCCATTGACCTGCTATCTTTTGCCCTTTTCAGAAACTCACCCCCAGCAGATAGCAGGGTGTGACTTTATACATCTGAAACACATGTTCACATCTTCAGAGATAAGAAACGGCATGCATCGTGACCAGCAGATATTTCATTTTGGCAAAGAATGATTTTATGTCAGATTGCAAACTGCTAGATGCTATGAATGGCAACTTTCCCTTAGAATAGAAAAAAATAAAAAAATAAAAAGGGAAAGTATACACGCTATGTCAGAAACACTTACAACATTCTGGCTATGTGTGTAATTCGAATGAAGGGCACCTCACACCTGCTGTTTGTTCAGCCGAGAGAAATACCACAAGATAACTATGACATGGCAGAATGTGACAGCATGTGGAAAGCCTTTACATCAATATATTAGAGTCTGTATTGCTTACCCTTTGAAGCCCTTGATGGCGGGGAGTGTGGTTGGACCGAGACATTGTCTAATCTTTGACCTGGGTGGGATATCTGCCTTTTTAGGAACAGGTAGTCAAGGATTTTGGATGAATCATTCAGATGTTCTGTTGACTTTTTTTTAATCTGAGCAGGAAAACCAAATGTGCTTCCAGAAGTCCTGTGATAAAGTATGAAGGAATGGTCTTTGCAAATATAGGTAGGAAAACTGGTGAGAACTCTGCTCTGTGCTTGATTGAGTCCAGAGAGGACAATTTGGGTTAAATAAATGTATGCATATTGTCATTATTAATATTATTTTTGTAACTATTAGTACATTCATTATAATAATTTTACGGTTACTAGTAGACACATTACTCTAGATATATTTACCAAGACATCCTGTTTGTTAAGAGTTTCCCTACTGTACGGTTTTATAGGGGGAATAAAGCTTGTAAAGCAGATGAAAAAGCAGCTGGAGAAAAGTGAAATGAATATGGATTTTTTCCTTTGTTGGACCCAGGTTGCCTCCTCCATGGAATTTACCGAGGCTGCAGATGTCACATCTGACTGACAATTCAGTTCAAACTGTCGTGGAAGGCTGGATCAAGTCTTTTACGAAACTGCAGTCCTACATGAGTACTGGCTGTGGTTGGGAGCTGACTACACGGTGTTCCAGGGCAGAAAGCTGAATCCAGCACTTCCTATTTCTCATTGCTTGTCATTTGCATCCATCTATGAATTTGAGAGGAGAGCCCATGTGTTTTCAGGGTTGTGCCTTTCTATGCTCTTTTGCAATTCTACCCTTGATGTAGCTGCAGTATTAAAGGGTTTTGGAAGAAGGATTAGTGCCCCATCCTGCACAATTAACATAATTTACATATCTGGCCCTGGTTCATGGTCTGTGGGAGTGAATGGGTAGTGTCCCAGCAACTTCAATGGGTGTTTGAATCAGGCTCAGAGTAGTAATGGTAACTGCATGTGCCTTTGCAGAATTGAGAGCTATATGCCATAGTCAGTGAACCATTAGTTAACACACGCATACAGAAAATATACAAGTAGTCGACGTTAAGAGCAGTGTTCACCTTTTCTCTTCCTGAAAGTCTTTCTTTCTTCATGTCTTAGAGAAAAATGTCACTCAATTAAAATTGAAATCAGTAAGTCTTATTGGAGTGGTCATCTTAACCAATGCGTGCATTTTACATATATTTTTAAAAGAGCAAGATCTTCTTTGTTTACATAAATGGATAATTTCTGTGTTATTTGTGTCCTTATTTTCAGTCATGGTGAAGACAATGCAGCCTTGGTGCTCAGACCTCATTTTTCAGAAGGAAGTTCAGGCATAGCAACATCAAATCTAGTCATGTAATCAGCATACCCTGCAATATTACTTTAGGGACAGTGAAGTTCATAAATAAGAAAAACGTAGTAGTAAGAAGCAGCATTTTTAAAAGGGAAGCACTGTTTAGAAGAGTAATGATTAAGTGAGTTGGAAATTATGTTACTCTTAACAAAACAATTTGCTGAAATGCTTTGAAAATTGAAATGCCAGCAGGCAATTTGCTTTGTTTTGAAATAGGCTTCAACATTGCCTTCTGCCACTGTGACGGCAGGAGGAGGGAGGCGTGTATACAAACACATGCATATGTACAGACAAATAAAGGCACACACACGCACACATCTACATATTGCTTATGTGCACACACATTTGTGTGTAGAGATAATAATGCTTTCCTTTGTATCATTTATGTTCAGCTCTTCAAACCTGATCTGTGGTGTAGTAGCGACTCTACCTTGGAGCCTCAAGGCAATTGCATAAAGGAAGCAAGGCTCTTCTTACAAAAAAAAAGATATCTTAAAACATGGTGTTAAAGAATTTCAGTAGGCCTGAATGTAGTTTGACGGAGCCTCTTCCAAGCTCTTTGTCTACATATGGAACATCTCAGGCAAATAGCAACAGCAAACAAACCACTTTTGTGGAGTTGTACTACAGGGGCTAGTCCAGAGTTTTAGTCAAGAGATCTGATAAATTCATTATTGAGGTGGGAAGAAGATGTGGAATGGAGAATAAAGGACATATAGCATAAAACTGTATGAGTTTCAGAGGAAAACTGTCAAGAGTCAGGTTTTCCAGCCTAGAACTTAGGATCCTGTAGATCCAGCATTGTCTGCGCCTCCCTTTCTTCCTTTGGCTAGATTAAATTCTCACATACCATTAGTGGTAAATACTGGAATCCTTTACTATCAGTTTCTCCAGTTTCTCCTGTTATGTTTATGTTTATAGGCTTTGGACATGCTGAATTGGGCTCAGCCCTGCGGCTCGAAAGGTGTTCAGAGTATTTGGAAAGAAACCAAAACACATGGGAAAGTGCATTTATGTGCAACACACACGTGAAAAGGATCCCAAGTGTAGTGAGGAGGCTCCAGCAGGGGAAGTGGAGGAATGGGACCGGTTGGGGATGGCTCCTGTCCTTGCAGGGGCATTTGGCAACTGACCTTCTCTAGATGTCAAAACCATTCTTCCTGCTCTTCCTCTCAAAGCTCAGACTCGGGTGCTCTCTGAGCTTCTCTCAGCGCTGGTATTTTGGACTTTGGGTGAGCGATTGTGGCGTCTTGTTCATAACCACCCGAGCTAACACTCTGGGGGCTTATCCCCACGTGTGGACATCTGAAAATCAGATCTCAGAAGCACACAAGTGAGGTGGAAGCAAGTTGGCCAAATGTGTGTCATAGGCTTCCAGGCCCTAGGAAAGAAGAAACATTGTGTGCTGCCTTGCTAGCACATACGCAGCTCACGCAGCAGAGGATGTCCCTCCAGAAAGGCTACGCTTCCTCATGCCTTCAGGAGAATCGCTGCAGTCTAAACTTATGCAAAGCCCCTAAAATCTGTCTCTTTTTCTTATTGTTTGGGATCTAGTAGTACATTAGTAGGTTAACATCAGTAAGTTAAGGCCAGAGGTGGTGGTCCAAGTGTGGGGTTGTTTTAATGAGAGGTGCCAAAGTGGTGGGAGCAGTACAAGGAGGAAGACTGTTGCTTATGTGCTGCCTTGGCTGATGGTTTATCTGATAGAGAAGTAGCCAAAATAATCCCACCATGCTTCCTCCTCTGACACTCGGTTAGACAAGATAATCTACACCTTGATTAAAGAAAACCTATATTAAGATAAGGTAATAGGACATCTTGCAGAATATTTGTGAATATCATGCTGCCTTTATGGCATATAAACAACTTATCAAAAATGCTTAATTTCAGTGGCTGTCTGTACATCTTCAAAGAACTGGGAAAACATTAAATCTCATAACCTGGCTGGGAGCAGGAAGGGTATATATTATTTTTATAATCTCTTGCTTTTATGAGTGAAAATATTAAAGCAGGTTGCAACCCTTTGTGCTCAAGAGGTGTAACTTGTCACTTCGTACCTTTTGCTGTTGGAATTGATATAAGGCTGCTTGCAGACTAAGGGGCTATGCAGCATGAATCCGGGTGGTATAACTTGGTGCTGCCTTATTGCCTTGCCAAGGGCAGAAAAGGAATCTATGTCAGAGCCAAAATGGGAATTCAGACGTTCCAGGTGATAGTTGCAGCAGTATTGATGTGGTATGTTTATTCTGCCCTTCCAGAGGCTTCATATAAGCCAGTTCAGACAGAGGGACTAGGATAATATCTTTGGGTCTCATCCTACGCACCTCACCCACTCCTGGCCGAAACCCTCACCTCTGTACTTTGTCCCATTTAATGCAAAGTGTTTGTATGTGTGGTTCAGATGCTACCTACAGAGTCCAGAGTATGCGCCTCCTGCCAGCGCCGGCTGCCCCGTTACTGTGCTGTGCGACTGCCACAGCCCATCCTTTGTCAGCAGCAGCTCGGAGGGACAGTCCTTCCTAATTTCAGCAGTTAGGGGCAGGAAGGACCAGAAGATTAGCTATGAAATCAGGACACCAAGCATGGGTCCCCCTGACGCTAACTCCTCTGGGGTTTTCCTAGCTGATGCATGCGTGTCGGTTGGTTGGATTCACCTACACCTTCAGCAGCTTGAGCTTTCTTCCAGACTAGAAGATTCCAGAGCCACATTGTGGGGAAGTGGCTGCTTATGGCATAGTTCCCCTGAAATTAGGACATTAATTCTGGTTAGGAAGCCCAGGCTGCTCCCTGACAATGCCGTGCAGAGCATCTGTGCAAGCTGAGGCTTCTGCCTGCAGCATTTCAGTGATGGGAACAAATGTACCTCACCAAGAAATGACCCTTGGGACAACAGGAATCTGTCAGAACCTCCTCACACAGCTGTTTCTGATGCAGACATCATATTTTGCCTCAGAAAGTGAAGTTCTTTATCAGTTCGTAGGCAGCTTGCTCTAGCTTTATGAACTTACTGGAAAATTCAGGAAGTTATTCAAAGATGTGAGCAATTTTGATACTGCACTCAAGGCAATAATTGGCTCTGTACCAACTTGTTCTTTTATATTTTATTGAAACAGTGAGACACCCTATGTGATAGACTTTGGAGATATTTCTTGATTTATTTTTTCTCCTATTATTCTATCAATACTTTTAGCGTGGCTTTTTTGTCAAAGTATGGAATAGATCCTCATCTTTCACTTCTTTCTGTAGGTCTCTGATTTAAAACAGAAATAACACATGATGGGCTGAAAGACATTTTTGGTAAATCCTATTACTATTCAAAAATACCTAGTTATCTGCTGCCAGCACAGAACAGACATTAAAAAGAGTTGGAGGGGATTTGTAGTAAACCAGAATAAGAAGCCTTTCCTATAACATCTCATTAGAAGTCTTTGTTACAACATCAAATTACGTTTACACTATAATTTAGCTTACATATCATCCTTACCTTACATATCATACATAAAATAGGTTGAATGCAAATTCCTTTTGTCCATGAGGAAATGGCTTCAAATGCGCGTTGCAAAAAGCACAGAGATGTCTGAGCTAGTTTTAAACCCTCTTGTCAGGGTAGACACCTGTACTACCGTAGTTGGATTGCTTCTGTACTAATTCACATAGCTCTACAGTACATAGATTTATTCAACAGTGTCCCCGAGTAATAGACTGCATGCATGGACACACCGTACCAGATGTATTTCTTATATTGTAATAGTTTTCTCATCTGGTCACAAATGTTATTGTGTAGATTTTGATATTTTCCCCCAAACAATGACCCAAATTATAGCGCGAGCCAGAAAACTAATACCAGACAAGTTTCATCAAAATACTTGGGAGTTTTTGCCATTAGCATCAGTTTCTGTCCGCCATGCTTTTTAGGAAAGATACCTTTGGACAAAGCATGAGGGCAAGCAGGGGCACGTCTGGTGGGAGTGCTGACCAAGTCATGCTGCTCAGAAGGAAGAGGATAAGTTTTCTTAATCCTCTGAGACACTGCACATCTCACCTTGCTCCCAGAAGGTAAGGGGAAAGGTCTTTGGCCCCAAGTTACGAATGGATACCAAAAACCCGGGAAGCCCCCTTAAGCCTTACCCTGGGCCAGCCACACAGATCCTCCTCGTTATTAAAATCCCTCCCTTGGAGTAATTTTGGGGATTAGGAGAACAAGTTTTCAAATATGTTTAATTTTTTTCTCAGATCAAATGGTATGAAGTATGGAATTACTGTCAATGTTGAACACTTTATTCAGTGTTCCAGCTACTCTAGCTACATGTTGGAGCATCGGCTTTCATTTTAAATTAAAGTTTTCATTTTGCATGTTTTTCTTTGCGGATGTTACCTGATGGCTTTTTTAAATGGCAAGGCCAAACCGTGAAAAACTTCTCTCGTAGGGAAGCCCTTGTAGGGCTTTTAAGGCTTCCAGAGCCGTTTTTGGTGGGGGTTCAGCAGCTCTGTACATTTTCTGGTGCTTAACTCACTTTCGAGATCTGAACAGATAACGCTGAGTAACATAAAAGGAGAGAGAGACAGGCTGGAGAGATGCTTCAAAGCGCAGCTCTAAACAAAAGAAGTATGGGGTCCTCAGCCTGTCCGCTTCGCATTCCTGTTGTAACGATTTCAGTTCCTTCTGCTTTCCTTATCTTGGAAAAAGAGATAGCAGTGCTTGCTTACCGCACACAAAGGCTGCAAGAATTAATTGGTTTAGACATACAGGCTGCTTTTGAAAGCCTGGAACATTATTAATATGAACCACTACCTGCCGAAGGCATGACCAGCTAACCACTGCGCCCTCCATGACAGTGCTTTACGGAATCACTGCAATTACTTCCAACCTGCAAGGATTAAGGAGGCCAAACAGAGCTTTCTATTCAGCCAATTCTTTTTCCACTTTATCCCCAAACTGCGCCTCTCTTCTTGCTTTTGCTCATCAGCATTCAGCTTCTAGCCAGGGTGCCTGTGGGATCTGCCTGGCTGGCGCAGGGTGAGACTGTAAGGGGCTTCCCAGGTTTTTAGTATCCCTTTGTAGCTTACTCAGGGCAAAAGACCTTCCCATTAGCTGCATTGTCAAAGCAGAAATTCACACTGCTATTTTTAATATCTGTAGAGCAGTTGTATTTCCCTGGGGCTCCTGGAGACATTTACCCATCTTGGGCTTCCTTCCACAAACCACTGTGGCAGCACCGCTGTGGCCGTGGCAGCTTCACTGGCCTCGAGTCCTGACGGTTGCTTCACACTTGTAAGTAGCACTGTACCAGTGTCAGGGGGTTGGGATTTTTTTTACCCCTAATTGCTTCCAGCTCACCCCTGCACAGCAAGAAAATATTTCTGCGCCTTGCTGATCTTCTGGATTGTGCAGATATTGTGCCATTGGCTTTAGTACCATATTTTCTGTGCCTTCAAGCTATTTTAGTATTTTTCGTTCCTCTCTTTCCTTCCGCTTCAAAGCTCTGCAGTTCTGCTTTGTTGGACAAGTCACATTCCAAGTGGAGTTAAAGTTAAGAAATAAGTCACTGACAAAGATGTGTATCTTTTATATGAAGTAAGTGTAGCAAGCCAGCACGTTGCTTTAGCTTTCGCGTATACGTTCACTGTAAGCAGCAGTTAAAATAGTTTGGGATGGATGATTTCAAGTGTTTATGTGGTTGAATAGAAACACTTTGTAGGGAAAAGTAGTTTAATCAATGTTCTGAATGGAAAAAAAAGAAAACATTTTGTTGTTTTGTTTTCGGAACACTTTTGCTGTATTTTCTCTTAATGTTAACATTTTGATTCTGTATTGTAGTATGCACATTTTATAGATTATTGTGTGTATGTATTTGATAGAAATTTGAACAAATTGGTTTGATAAGCTTGTGCTCCTGTTCCATGAATGCATTTTTCTTCTTTTTACATTATTTTGGGTGGGAGGAAACCCCCAAACTGTCATCCTTCAGTCTGAAGGCACAGCAGGCGAAGCACCGTGGTGCTATTTCTCATGGATTAGGAGACATAGTGGACCAGCGCGTCCTGGCACACAGCTTTTGAAGAGTATTTCAGATTTACTTCATTTCGTTGAAATCTCTAGAAAATTCCTGTCCTTTTCTCCATTAACCAAGACTTTACAATTTCAAAACACCACAATATTCTAGAAAGGTCTAGCAATTTATAAAAATGTGCGGTTATTTTATTTATCAGCAACGTGGCTTGGGGACAGACTGGTGTAAGTCAGCCGATATGAGTCTAGCGCTCCAGTACTCTATGACATTTAAGCTCTGATAATTTATATTTTTCTTGCCATAGTCCAAAGTGAGAGGCGTTTCAGGGATTCAGTCATACTCGGTTGTGGACTACAGCTTTATATTTTTGCTTTTCACTCGGTAAAGGCTGGAGAAGGGATTTTATGACGAAACTCAGTCTGGGCTTTTCTTCTGGGGAAAATATTTCCATATTTTTTTCACGCTCGTGGATATAATAACTCATCCAAAATTCAGGAAGAATAGGATGCAGGTCACAATCTTCAAGCAGAACTGTTGCTGCAGTTGCCAGCACACCTTTTGGTATACGAGAGGAAGCGAAATGTGGTGACGAACTTCAGTTCTGCTTTACCCCCCAGGGGCTGTCGCAGGCTGGCCCCACACACAAACCTGGACGAGTTTAATCACACCTAAACTTTTGCAACGTGTTAACTCAACAAGCATACTTGTGTTCACAATTACTCCTCTGTCACTCTGAACATGAACGGCCTCAGCTTAGATTTCCACACATAAAAATCAATTATCTCCAATTTTGTCTGCAATTCCACATAATGATTCAAACCTTTTCAGAGGAATTTCAGGCATTTGATTCAAAATCAGTTTATCTGGCTGAATTTTTAAATGGAGAGGAAGGGATGGAATTGTGATTTTTTTTACACTCCACAGAGTTGTAGGAAGAACTCAGGCATTTCACAGTCAAAATATTACGTTGAAATACTGCAGATATTACAATATTTTGATGAGACCTTTATTAAAATGTGCAGTGGCTTTTAAACTCTGCTTAGATATTTAACTGGATTCCAAAGTATCATTTCACTTGAAGCTTTCAATAAAATCCTAGAAATGTTATTTCATCATTTTGTCATGTTTAGGAATTTTTAATTAAAGATTTCTTCAAATTACTTTTTGACATTGTTAATACAGCTCTTGTTCTGTGAATAATAAGATAGAGATAAGGGAAAGATAGTAGTGTTATATTGATTGCTTACATTTTGTTGCAAGTAAATGCTCTGCAGCTTTTATTTCAATCCTTAGTGCTTATCAAGAACTTCTGGTTGAGTCTGATACACATGTGAATTCAATATCCTTTTTTGGGGGGTGGGGGTGTCTGCTATATCAAAATACCGCGTGTAGCCTTTGAATCCTTTTAAAAACAAGAAGGCAATTTTCTTTTGGACATTTTGACTAAGGTTTCAGGGTCTGATAATTGTTCGCAATTGCATCTTTTATAATAAGTTAAATATAGCAGCTTTCACTTGGGAGTTTAGAAATGCTTCACGAATTGCTTGCTCTGGCACAGTTTGGTGGGGGTTGTTACCGTGTTTGTGGGCAAAACGTGGCAGCACGCTGCTTCCGCGGCCTTTGTCACACGTGCTGTCACCCCTAAATATTCCTTCTCCTCCAATCGGTTTCTGACCTGAAATAGTTGTTGGTTCAGAAAATCAAAGTATTTTGCACGGAGAGGTCAATGATGAAGAGCACGCATGCTTTTGAAGGCCACAGGAGGCCATGTGAGTGGCCACGTTCATTGCTGCTGTGGTCGCTGCCATCAAAATTTGGGCGCCAAGGGTCTGGAGCCCCGGCTCGGTGGCCAGGCTCCCAGGGGCTGGGTGCTGGGTGCTGGATGCTGAGTGCTGAGGGCTGGGGGCTGGGTGCCAGGGGCTGGCTGCTGGGGGCTGGGGGCTGGTTGCGAGGGGCTGGCTGCTGGGCCATGGGGGCCAGGGCCTGGGTGCTGGCTTCTGGGTGCCGGGTGCTGGGTGCCAGGGGTTGGGTACTGGGTTCTGGGTACCAGAGATTGGGTGCTGGGTGTCAGGGGCTAGGTGCCAGGGGCTGGGTGCCAGGGGCTGAGTGCTGTGTACCGGTACTGGGTGCCAGGGGCTGGGTGCTGGGTTCTGGGTACCAGGGGGTGGGTAGTGGGTTCTGGGTACCAGAGGTTGGGTGCTGGGTGCTGGGTGCTGGGTTCTGGGTGCCAGGGGCTGGGGGCTGGGTGCTGGGTGCCAGGGGTGCTCCACGCCTGCCCCATGCCCAACGAATGGCTAGCTAGGGGTGCCAGCGGGCAGGGCTCAGCCTGCAAACCACAGGTGTCTCCTTCCACACTGTGCTCCTCGTCTCGGTTTCATGGGCCACACGGAGGTCAGGTGTTCTTGAACTGATAAAGGAGCTCTTGAGAGAGAATTTGCTTGACCATCCATATGATGAATGGCTGAAAAGAAATCAAGAAAAGCTGAGCTTCAGCTTGGCATTCAGTAAAAACACAAATGTACGTTTTGTGCCAGACATCTGTGTTTGTTCCAAGGAAAGCCCTAGGAAAGAGGCTCTGGCCTTTCTCCACCTGGAAGCTATGAAAAAGGCATGAATGCTCCATTTGCTTTTTACTTAGTGTGTACTGTGTTATGTCCCAGGATACTGGAAGCTTTTAAAAGTGGAGCAGTGTGTTGCTGTTCAGACCCTGAGCTTTGCTGATCACCAGGTGCACTGTGTGGGTTCCAAACCTCTATCCCAAAGTGTGCCCTGGCCAGTGTTGCTTTCAGTATTTCTTGCCTTCTGGCTGGAAATAGGGAGGGTATGCCCTCATGGCAGTACGTTTTAGAATGTTGATGTATACATGCCATTACAGTGTTCTGAAGGAGTGTGTAACGCTCTCGGTATATGCAACTAAAGGTTCTCTGTGAATTCTGCCACTCCTTTAAAATCTGCAGCCCTTTGGTGTGATACGCGTCATGATCCATGTTCACTGGAACATGGGTGAATCTTTGCTTCCAGTCCCTTTGTGCTTTGTTGTTCTCTTGCAGATGAGCATCACCTTCCTCTTCTTGTATAAAGAAGACCTCCAGGCTGGCTGCTTTATTTGCTTGCTTGTGTTACAGTCTAAAAATCCAGATCTTGCCTATTCTGAAAGACTTCTCGACTGAGTGAGAGCATAGCAAAATTCACATCACATCACAGGGTGTTCACTTTAAAGAACACTTTGGTTTGTTTTTTCCAGCCTCTTGTAAAGAAGTAGAAGAAAAATTGTCTTTGTTAAAGCATTCCTTTCTTCAATTATCTCTTGTAGGAATTCCCAGTTCGCATCTCTTTATCATCCAAATGATTCTTCTACAAGAAAGGTTTCAAGCTCATTTTTTGTCTTTCTTAAATCACATTTAATTCCCAATGATATGAATGGAACCTCGAGACCTGGCTCATGTTTTGGCAGACTGAGATGTTACAACACCTCTGGACAAAACAGGAAAATACCATAAAGATGATTCATTTAACCATTTTTAGGGCATCTATAACAGTTTGCTTAATCTTGAACATACAGAACCTAAAGTAAAGATGAGCATGTATTAATCAGGTTGCTAGAAGAGGAGCAAGATTGTAATCAAATGATAACCGCCCTTAGGAAAGAAAGAAAAAAAAAAAAAGACCAGCCTGATATATGAAAAAAAAAAATGGTGGGGCAGAGGCAGGAGGAAACAAAGCAGATGGTATTCCTAGTATTTTCTTGTATATGGCACTTCAGTAGATTCCCTTTAAAGAAAGCGATAAATTTGAGAAGTGAGGATGCTCCCTGCATTCCAGCTGGGCTCTTGCAGCCCCCCATAAGGAGGGGGTTGTGGTTGAAGACAGCAACAGAAACACAGATGCAGCTGAGCAGGCCTTGGTTTCTGGTTTTAATGTACTCTGTGAAAAACTACCAGCCTATTTCCCCAAATATCCTTAATTAAGTGAAAAATGGAATTTTCCAGAAATTGTTATACCAGCCCAGATTCTGCTGATCAGGTGTGTATGGGTTGTTGCATAAGAAATCAGTACTTATGCTGCACCATGGAACTGCTCCATGCATAGACATCTGCATTTGTTTTCTGAAATCCAGAACTAAAATAGGGGATGGAGACTGAGGCCAAAGGGGCCAGTGAGCAATGGGACCTCACTAGAGTTTCCTAAAATTGTAACCTGTTTTGATGGATGTTTCAGGTGTTAATTTAGAGGGGAGTTAGATGTATAAGTTCAAATGATCTTGTAATATTGGAGAAAAAATTACACACCTGCCCCGGGGAGCTGCTGCAGGGGGAGTCTTGGGTATGAAAACCATGTGTTTGATGGAGAACTTGGGTATGAAAGCCATGTGTTTGATGGAGAACTTCAGCTGAAGACCAACCTGAGTCTTGGGTGGCCAAACCTGGCTCATTGGTGTTTGTTGGCTTCTGTCAGCTGTCTGTGGCACTGACGTAAACGTAGCTATGTCAAGGTATAAACATAGCTCTGCATCGTTAGTTCAGCTAATTTATCTCTGGGAATGGCCAGGCAATGATAGCTGGAACAAACTAGGTCCTGGCATAGTCTTTTAAATACATTTTACAGTAGTTTGAATATCTTGTCTATTCAAAGGCCTTTTTGTCTTGATACAATTTTTAGTCAGGTTAGGAGCTACTAATTAGCTAACTTAAAAAAGAAAAACAACTAAAAACTGCAACCAACCAACCTACCTCCTAAAATTCCAGGTGTCAATGACGCATTTCAAGGATGTTTAGGCCAAATTCTTGAAATTTTCTGAACCCATACCCCAGGTGTGTGCCTGGGCATCCATTCAGCATGCACAGAAATTGCATGTCTAGCTACAGTTCTGGCACTGGCCAAGGTCTCTCCTGGGTCGCCGCGGTGCGGTGTGGAGTAGCTCTCTAGCACCTTTGGTACCAAATCTAAAGCAGTGCAAAACAGGTGGGCACAGATTCAGAGCTGTGTTTGAGTCAGAATGCTACCGTTTTGAGTGTAAAGGTGTTTTATTTGAAGGAAAGCTGATATTTCTTAGAAAAAAATAAGGCTTCATTTTAAACAAAATTATTATTAGAAATAATTACATCAGAAATATTACCTTTGCCTGTGTAGAGACAAGTATATGTATTTTAGTGATAAAATTTAAATTATGTCAGAAAGCATATTTTTGTAATGATTATGAGGGGTTACATGACAGTAGTTATTTCATTATTCATCTTCAATATTAACAATTTATTAAACTGTAATAAAAGTACTCAGCCTCATCCTTTGCAGGCTGAAAGTTAGGACAGTGAAATGTTATCCTTGAGACCTATTAAAGATGCAGAGTTAGGAGAGTGTAAAAAAGAGGAGAAAGTTAGGATATTTCTGAGAATGTAATGATGACAAAAGAAGACTATTCGTTAGACAGTATTTTTATTTGATCTTCTGTCTGATTCATTAAAAGTGCCTATCTGGTCTTTATACTACACCTGAGTTTGTGCTAAAATACAGTGCGGGAAGGCAAGAAGCATTCTCCAGACACGCTGCTAGAGTGAGATGTGCGTCTTTTGTCTGGCCTGTGCCCTTGCCAGCTGGGTGACACACCGCCCCTCATGCCTGCGCTGAGCCCAAGCTCTGGCTGCTTCGCCTGTTTGGCTGTCAGCTCTTCAGGGCAGGACCTTCTGCTGGCGTGCAAGAAAACAGCCGGGTTATGTGCTTGGTAACCGCAGCTCTTGTTTCTTGAATACTTCTGCAACACAAATAAAAATAGTCATGTTACTAAGTATAAAAATTAGATATTCAGAAAAACACAAATCCCAGCAAGACCACCTCATCTCCAGCTGGTGTCCTCCTGCATCTCAGCTCAACATCAGTGGCATCCTTCTGCAGTCCTGTGTTCTTCAGGATACTGCTTCCCAACAAAAGCTGGAGTTTCCTGGGCTTTGAGCCTGCGGAGCAGAGCAGAGCAGGAGGGCTGAGCTCTTCGGAAATGGAGTCCTCTATTCTGCACCATGCCTACTTGTAGAGTTGGTAAAAGCAACGTTTGTTGGACTGAGCAAAGACAGGAATCTGCTGGTCAGGGTCTGGTGTTGGCAGCGTCAGCTTAGCTCCCTCACTACTCACATTAAAATGAAAGGTGATCAAAAGGGTGGCCGTAGTCTCTGCAAAGGCCAGACTAAATATGAGTGCATGTGTTTGAGCTAGAGAGCAATTGGTCCTTCCAGGATATTGTTCAAACAAAAATGTTGACTTCATTTTTTTTAATGTGTGTAAATTCTTCAATAGTGCCTAACTTTTCTGCAGCTGTTTGGAGGGGGAGGGGGGTGGAAATCTCAGTGCTTCACAAAGGAGTTTTAACTTTACCTTAATTTTGCAGCCAGTCACCGCAGTGTGCAGAAGGGACGTGACACACCTTAAGGGTTACATGACCTTACAAGGGGAAATGTGTCGGGTTTGTCTGGGACAGAATTAATTTTCTTCATAGCACCATGTACGGGGCTACGTTTCGGTTTTGTGCTGGAAACAGTGTGGGTAAGTCAGGGATGTTTTCATAATTGCTGATCAGAGCCTGCACGGAGCCTCTTCTGCCTTTCCTCCCCAGCAGCGAGCCGGCCGGGGGGCACAAGGGGCTGGGGGGCACGGCCGGGACAGCTGCCCCCCGCTGCCCAAGGGGATATCCCAGACCATGTAACACCACGCTCCGCACATAAAGCTGGGCAAGCAGGAGGGGGGACACGCTGGGAGCGATGGCGTTTGCCTTCCCCAGCCCCGTCCCGCGTGCTGAGCCCTGCTGCCCTGGGGGGGCTGAGCCCCTGCCTGCCGTGGCAGGGGGAAGGGATTCCTCGGGTGGCTCTGCTTGGGCACGCCGCTTTGGCTTTGCCCGTTGAACTGTCCTTATCCCAGCCCACGAGTTTTCGCATTTACCCTTCCCTTTCTCTCCCCATCCCACTGGGGGGGAGCGTGCGGCTGGGGGGGCTGAGCTGCCGGTTGGGGCAACATGATGGGGAAACAGAGCACAGATCCCGGGGGTCCCAGCCCCTTGCGCTATCCCTTAGATCAGACAAGAGATGTGATTTGAGGGTCAGTTATGTCTAAACCACAGTGCATTGCTTTGAAAAAATCATTTGCCACGCTGGAAATTTCCCAGGCTGGCTCTTTAGAACAAAGGCTAAAACTCTACCATGTTATAAAGTCGCTTTTATGTCGAGTAGCTTCCAAAATTTAGGGGGCACTTTGTCTTGTTTTTATTTTATGAGATTGTGTGACAATGAGGAACTCACAAACTAAGAGGCATTGATATTTATTCCTGGAGGCAGCATTGCAACCACCTCACGGGGGCATAGCCCAGGGCAGGGGGAAGCCAGGAAGGCTGGTGGTGCCACGAACCCAGCGTAGCTGTGCCTGTGCCCAGGATCTTGCTGCGACCTGTGGTACATCTGCTTCTCAGAAGGAACAGGGAGAGTGAACACCCTGACATTTCTGAAAGTACTGTGGGTAGGAAAATTAGATTCATTTCATTTCCATCTCTATTAAGCTATGTTGACAAACCAGACTATTGGCCATTTTTGTAGAAGATTAGTAATTAATTAGGTAGCCTAATTATCAGAACTACTTTAGCCTCCCAAGAGAAAATTATTAGAAATCCATTTCCACATATTATTTAAAATAAAAATACTGAGCAAAGATTTTATTGTCTTGGCCAATGGTTTGCAAATGAATCACAGAGTACAATGCATTGCTGTTTGAAGTTGTATTTGGTGGCTTTTAATAAGATCCTGCTGTTTATGGATCAGATGGAGCATAATCTGTTTATTTACTTTTTCCTGCGCAAAGCATCACTTTAATGCCGCTCTGCTGAGACTGGCAGGGACTGGCAGAGAGACAGTTGCATCATTAGAGCAAAGGTGCCAAAAGGCCTGTTTGGCTCTTTCAAATCTCTAGTTCTTCAGCCCCGTTTATGCCAGCAGGCAATATTTATTAAATACTCTGAAAACCAATTCAGTCGATTTAAATTACACTGGCAGCATAAAATTGTGTGTGATTAGCGGGGAGAGCTGCTGGTCTGAGCACAGGGCAGGTTGCAGGACTCCTTAAAGTCTGATTGCTGGGCTAACTGCAGGTCTCAGCGCCTTGCTTTAGACTTGCCAACACGAATGGGCACGGGGAGATCAGAGCCTGTGGTCCTCTGCATTGCCTGGATGGAAACCAGCCCTGGTTCCGACCTTGTGGAGACATCCTGCTTGGGTGTACCAGTCTGAAGGGCTAAGGACAGCTACCCACTTGGCTGCAGCGGTGCTCCAGGGTTATTGCAGGGCCATGGGGGTTGGGGGGTTCTCTTGTAAGTCTGTGTTCTCCTGTAAGTGTTCAGCTACTGGATAGGACCTTTACTACCGTGCAACAGAGATTATCTTCCTCTCCCTCCTGCCGTGGAGTAGGTGATGGGGCTTTGTACCCCTTGGAGTTCCAGCCACCGTTCAGTGTGCTCGTAATGATGGGCAAAATCACGCTGGAAATATTTCTCAAGGGCTTGAAAGAGAAATGGCTCTCTGTGTTGCTTCATGTCCTTTAAAACTGTTGCTTTTCACTTTTAAGGATGAAAATGCAGCTTGTTGCTGCTCTTGAGAGCACCATTAATCAGGTCTGACTGAATGCTCATCGGTTTGGTAGATTTATGTGTATTTATTGTCATTGTAACATTTGTGGTGCAGTTACATCCATTACACAGAGTCCGTGCAAACCTAGGCAGATGCGGATTCAAGGCTCGTCAGGTGTATTTTTCCTTTGCTGACTCAGGGGCAGATTTTACCCAGCTAGACCAGACACTGGGCTGGTTTTACAGGCGAAGATATATCGATATTGATAATGTTTGAAATAACAGGTGAGGGCACAAACGGGATTAAGAATACGGTTCTGCTCAGCATTGCATGAGTACATAGTAAGAACAGTCTTACAGTCTAAACAGATACCTAGAGGGGATTGTTTGTCTGGGAAAATTCAGAGAATAATGAAGTGATGTGTGCAGGATCTCACAACCGATCGGTCGCAGATCTTGGCGTGAACCCGTAACTCCTGCTTTCTGGGGCTGTTCCCTTGTTTCTCTCCAGCTTTTCCTGCCAATGCAGAGTTATCATCCATACATGGATACACAGATGCCACAGCGGACTGCAAAGCCAGATCTTCAGCTCATTAAAAAGCAATGATTTTCCATGATGCCTGTAGGGCTATGCTGATTTACTGTATATGAGGATTTGTCACTATGTTTATGTTCAAGTTTTCTAGTATTTTCAAGATACAGAATTCTAAAGTCAGGATCTTCAGAATTCTCTGCCTAATTTAAGCACTGAATCTATACATGGGCTGAGAAGGGTGTGGCGTGGCTGTTGATGGGTGATTCCACTGGTTGCCTGAATCCTTCGTAGCCTCAATCACTCATGTCATTGCCTACATATAAACGTGGGTGCCTAACTTCAGGCCACCTTGCTTGAAAAATTTGTCTCAAGCATTGCTGTTGGCTGCTAGACATTGCAATGCAGACAAACATTCCTGTTGCCTTTGTTCAGTTCAGCTGTCTATCCTCCTAATTTTTCCTTGCATTCTGCATAGCTCTTACATTAGTTTGACCTTGTGTAAACAGATAACCTCTGCAAAATGCCATTTAGCCTTTCCCTGCGTTCAGAATAGGAGTGGGTCAGTTTCTGTATTTGGGTCTTTATCCCACTGGATAAACGTTGCTAACTTAAATGGTAGAGGACAAATCACTTATAAAAGTAAATTGGCAAAAATGCCCTCATTGAATGAGGCATAATGTTCTCAGGTTAGTTCTCATTCTCAAGTTGGCTTACTTCTAAAATCAGCCTATTTTGAGGATGGTTACTTCCAGCTCCGTGGCCAACATCCTCTAATTTTCAGAAGTGCTTTGAAGTGACCTCACAAGGTGATACAATAACTTTTTACAAGGAGATCTGGAGACTGTAGGAACATGTCAGGCCGTTATTTCACTTTCATCTGGATGTACTGTGTGACATATTAACACTGCAGACACATCTGCTATTCCTAAGGGGCTGAGGAAACTTCAGTCGCGGGCAGATGCAATACGGAGGGTTGACAGAGCAGACAAGGAATCACTGCAAGTTACTATAGCAGTGAGAGATGGATACCAGGGAATTGCGATGGGCTTATCGTGGTGCTGCGTGATGTGCAAAGTAACTTAAAGCATGTGGCTCTGTTTAGTGACTTAGAAATAAGGCAGAGACGATGATGCACTAAATACATATCCTGAATATAAAGGAGTGACTGTTTATGGCTTACTGCCACTTGCCCCATAGCCTGAAGTGGGGTTCACAGTGACAGTACCTCTGTAAATACCGCTATAATTCCACTAAGATTATCTCATCTATGAGTCCAAAAGGGTCACTAAAAACACAAGTGGATGCTAGCCAAGTCTCAGTTTTACCTAGAAGTTCTCTAACACTAAAGCCACAGAATCCATTATATAGTGGTGGTGGTGGGGGGGGGGAATTTGTTTTGGTTTTAACCCTTCAAGCGGCTGTTGCATGCAGCTGACAGATCAGGCAAGGCTTGGAACTCCACAGCTTTTAATGTCCATCTTTCATAGTCATGTAACTCATCAGTATTACCTGCCTTATTGTTTTAATAAACAACTTGCTCCTCCTTTCTGAAAACTTCTTTAGGGTTTTATTTTCTGTTTGAGATATAAGTTATCTGAGGTAGAGCCTCATCTTTCTGTCCTCTGCCCTTGTCATGCTTTCTAGTACCCTTCATAACCAATAAAATAAGACTGTATGCTCCCTTGTTCTCCTCTTTCTTGGTCTTGTGTAAAATTCTTAATTTGTACCATATGATTTAAATTTTATTTGACCATTTGCTTGCTTTATTTTGATCATTATCTTCCTGCTGTGTTCTGTCTCCATTTTTCTTTTGTTTCAAAGCTGCCTGGCATTGAATTTAAAGAATCAGAGCAGTTAACAATGGCAAGTGCATTATCACTTACAGCAAATCGAATTGTTCATTCCAGCGGTTTTGGTGGCCACCACTTCGGCACCCCTGTACCTGCAAAGCATTCCTCGCTAACACCTGAATGCCGACCTGTCTGTAGGTAGAGGAAAAAATATGTGCCTGAGACAGCAGATTGCTCTGGAGCAGCCGTGTGATCGTGCCCTTCTGATAGCTCTGCCTGTGCCAGAGCGCTGCAAAGCCAGGCTGGCTGCTGCTTCGCGTGAAGCTGAGAATCGGTGGTTGTAGGCTGGGGGGCAGCCGCTGTTGCTGGGGGTGAGAACAAGGTTTCTCCCTCTTCCATGGGTAGCAAAAAGATCACAAAAAAAAAATCTGCAGAGCTGTGATGCTGGCACTCTCACCCAGTTCTGTCTTCATCTTTTTTCCTCCCATTCCAGTTCTTGGGAATTACGGCTTTGTCTTGATCCAGACACTCCTTTCGTTCAGCTTTGCTTATGCTGCGTAGCAGCCTTAAGTTTGAGGAGAAGACTTTCCAAAGCTCCTCAGAAACCCAAGATCATAAAACCCGCAGCTGCTTTCAGTGTAATGAGCCCCCAAATCCTTCAGTCTTTTGAAATCTTCTCCCTAATACGTAAATTCAGTTAAACCACAGCAATACAGCCCTGTGGCTTTGGCAGTGTGCTTTTAAAGTTCAACCACTGCTGAGTGGTGGTTTCTTACGGGAGAAGTCCCTGACATGACAGCAGGTTGGACCATGGTGTCTGCAATTTAGGGAAATTATTCATAGAATAAAACTAGGTGTGCTGTGAGCTAACTCCATCCCCCCTGAAGGCAACAACGCAAGCGGCTGAATGGAGCACCTCTGCCTGTCCTGAGGCACGGGAGATATAAAGGCACTAACAAAGTGAGGGTTTGCAAATAAAGCAAATCCCTCAGCCCTTGCTCAGATGGTTGGCCTCAGCAGGCAGGAGATGGTCTTCTCAAGCGCCGTGTAGGAGAGCTGAAGCATAACTGGGGTAGGCATTGGCAGCCACCAGTTGCAGCGTCAAGGATGTGCTGGAGGCTGGATCCCGCAGGGCTTTGCGGGAGGAAGCGCTTTGGGTGCTGTATCTTCTGTTTGACTTACTGCAGCGGGAATTGCCTCCTCATGCTGGTGTTAGGACATTTTCCTTTCTTTAGAGGTGGCATAGCCTCAAAAGCTTCATTCTTCCTGTGGTCCAGGGACTGTTTTCTGTCTCCTAGCCCACACGACAAAACTTGCTCGGTTTGGACTCACGTTGGGCAATATCGGCAGGACTGCTGCTGCTGCATGTGCCGGGTCTACACTCAGTGATAGATTTTTATTTTTGATGACTGCCAATCTGGCACATTGTAAAAACCTAAATTTAAATAAAAAGAAGAAAGAATTATCTTGGAGAACTCACCAATAAAGAGACATTGCTCTGCATTTCTTGCATTTGGGGGGGTATGCCTGCTAGCGTGTGGCGGCATATTAGCTATGAGGCAGTAGCAAAATATGGGTGAGCTTTCAGCTATGCAAAGCATAGCAGGTTTTGTAGAAAATGAGAGAAAGCAAGGGACTGGAGGTGGTTTTAACATCAACTGTCTAGAGGCAACAGGGTAATGTTTGATTTCCTAAACTACATTGATCCAGCTTACTGAAAATGAGTCAAAGAAGGGATAATTTTCACATTTCATTTAAATTACAGGAAGACCTTGTAAATTAAATTATTGGTAGTCAGGTAAAGTTTAATTACACTTTGCAAAGAGAAGGTGGCATTTTTCTCAGTACTGCTCCCCTGTGGGTAACTGTTCAGAAACAGATCCAGAACATCTTTAAATCATAGACTCTGGAGACTGAATTGGCTCTGTGACCATTTATAATCCAATTAACAAGAAAAAAATAAACAAACACACAAAAAATCCCAAGACCCATCCAAATTGTCAACACAGACAAAAAAAAATGCATTGAAGACTAACTCCCATAAAGTTTTCTTTAATGAAGAGGGTGCACTAAAGCAAATGCCACAAAATTGCTTCTTTTAGCAGACTGTAGGTATTACCATATTTAGGATTTGAATTTTTTTGCTGAAGCGCCTGATAGTCCCCAATATCTTTCTGATCAAGTCCCTGTTATTGTTCTCCTGTTTTTTTTTCAAAACACAAACAAGAAAATGAAAAACATTAGAGCATTTCATCATATGCAGCAGGATTTAAAGCTGCTTTGAAGAAATTGCACCTCATTATCTGGGAATACAGCTATTCAGTCTGAAAACAGCCCAAGATGATGGAATGCAGCAACTTGCCTATTTAGAAACACAAGCAACTGTAAGTTTATTTCCCTAGTGCTCTGTTCTCCATTGGTTCCCCCCTGAATACAGAATGAACCTCAAGATTTCTGCTTCATGTTCAAAACCCTACAGAGGATTTGCTGGGTTTTCTGTTGGTTTTTGTTGGTGGTGGTTTGAGGTTTTTCCTTAGCTGTAATAGGGACCTACTATATTAGGTAGTTTGCAAAGTCATATGTGGACAGTCCCTCCCCTGGCACCACTGAGGAAATAAAACAAGAGGACTAGATTGAGTGATGACTTTTGGGCAAGTTCACAAAACAGGCTGGGAGCAGAGCCAAATCCTCTGACATTCACACTAGTTTCATAGCAGCCAAATCACACTGGCTGCCAAAGCTACTCAAGTAAGCACATCTTTCTCTACAAGCATCATCTTTTTAAGATCTTCTACTGTAATAGTGAAATTTCTAATCTCCAGACGCAAACCTGGATACTCTTCTATGTCAGTTGCAAAATTTATTTTAGCAAACAATTAGAATATCAGTCCAGGAAGATCTGGCTGCTTCTTCCTTTGATTTAGGTTTCCAACAGCCAATGCATTTTTCCACATCTCAAGCCTAAGAAGGAGAAGAAAGAAGGAGAAAAGATGTAGGAGAAAGTTGTTATTTCCTTAAAAAACATCCAGCATCTGGACAACACGGAGTTGAAGGTAGTATGCACAGCTAGATTAATATGAAGGAACCTGTGGGACAAAACTTTATTAAATATTATTTATCCTTCCTAGAATGTGTCATTTGGTCATCTTGAAACTGTTTTACTTCCTATCTTCTCCAATTTGAAACTTGAACCTGGAAAGACTCCTATTTACCTCTCGGTTTTGCATTCCCATTTGCTGTGTGCACCCCCCTGGCATGCCCACCTGGGCTGGTGACCACTCGCAAACCTGCTTTCCCAGATAGGGTCCCAGCTAAATGGATACATACACAAACTTGTTGTGCAGCTGTACTTCTAGAAGATCTGGGAGGTCAACTTCTTAGCTGCTATCCGTTTGGTCAGCAAAGGCTTACTGAACAGATGCCGGGCACCCTTCCCGTGTGCCCTGGGCAGCACACAGAATCCAGCGCATGTGCCGCAGCCTTCGCCATCGACACAGGGGCTGCATCTATCTCAGTGACGGTAGAGAAGTATAAACATTTGTCTTCCGTAAACTGCATTAAGGAGGTAAATGTTTCCCTTAATTATGAATGAAGCACAGCAGCTGCGTGTCTGGGCAGAGGGGATGTATATTTTAAAGGGATATACATTTGAATGTGTCTTTGTTTGAAGCTTCAACCCAAATCCTATTTATTTTCTTTTATTAACCAGCTACCTATGTTGCCTAGGTGTGTTGATGAGCTAGTACTTCAAAAATAAAAGAACTGTGATTGTAATCCGTATTGTTATAAATGAAACCACATTTGAGTGAGACAAAGCTTGGATCACATGAATATGTAACTGTATTATAACACATCTACCAAGAGGCTTGCAGGGTTGTAGACAGAAGATTAAGTAATTAATTAAGGAATTACATCCACAAGGTGAAAAGTCCCTAAAGATAAGTATGTCAATAGCTATTTTAGGGAAAGGATCTAGGGTTTCTGCATCTGAACAGTTTTTTGCAAGTCTTCAGTGGCAATGCTTGCGTGCCTGTGACTATTTCGCCTCTTGCATAAGTGCTCTCAGTTCTGGGGTCTCAAGTTTTTTTTGACAGCCAGAGGCTTTCCCTACATGATGCTCTTCATCGAAGTAGCCTCGTAGACACCAACAGAGCGCCGGTAGCCAATGTGCCTAGAAGTTACAGGAGCGGAGCTGCTGGGTGGTGACGGTGAGGGTGAATGTTTGCCCGGGGACGGCATGTAGGATAACGGAGTGTAGGATACGGAGCCCGTCGCTAATGCTGAGGAAGATAATCTCCTTCCTAAGCTCTGCTTAAAGACCCCTTCAAATTACTAGAGCAGTGTAGATTAAAAAAAACCTAACCAAAGCTGACAGAGAGTAAGACCTGCCAGACTGTGGCTTTCCGGACCTGTGCAATGACCAGATCCCCTGTGACGGTGACAGTCCGACACAGGTTCGGTGTCAGTTCCGTGTGATGTTTTCCAGTCTTCATTTCTGCCGGAGTGAGAAAAAGGGACTAAAACTAATTTCTTTAGTATGTAGGTATCCTTTCTTCCTGTAAGTTATTTTGAAACATGCTATCTGTACTTTTCACATGATTAAATGTGTGGCTGAAGACGCCTGAAATACCCTGTAGTCTGCTCACACTCACAAACGCACAGTGTCATCTCTTGTAATACATATACAAACATTCTCATTATTCTTTCTATTTTTAATAGCTTCCATTGTGTTATTAGGAAAAATCTGTATTGCATAAGCAGTTGTGTGCTTAGTGTATTTATTTTGTAAACACTTCTCTTTTGTTTATTTATTTTGATTTTTAGAAGAGAAACAGATTTATTTTTTTTTATTTTATGACCTCTCTATTATATTCAACATGCATCTTTCCACTCTTTTTTTCATAGTAGAGAGTAACTTTTAGCCACCAAATTAGAATAATTCCACATTCCAGTCTATTTTAAGTGACATTAACGGTGATCTATGGTTTGGTTTAGATAATGAGCAGGTTGAGAGGAACATTTAAAGGGGATTTTATACCATTTGTGAAGCAAGCAAGGAAACAAACAAACAAATTAAACAGAACAAAAGATAAACAGAAACAATTTCCTGTTTTCCTTTCACTGATTTCTGGCAAGATGAAATACTTTATGCTGCTGTGAGTATTTCAGTGAAGTCTTCTGCTTGTTCAGGAAATAACTTTCTCCTGCTCCTGAGACGGAAGACGATGGACGACAAGGATGTTGGATGTTGCTTAAACATAGTAGATGAAAGAACATATAGTAGCAACCAAGCTTTGCAACACCAGAAAGCAGGAAAAAATAAAAAATTGCAATTCTTACAGGTATCTCTTTTGATGATCAAGGACGTTAAAACATTTGCCTATCATGCGTCTTCTGTGTGAGATGTTTCTGGAGCACTGCTGCTGTTGGAAGTTGTTTAATATTTTGGAATTTGCAGCACGCCCAGGTGTGAACCAGGCAGTGCTGCTGTGTAGTAGGTCACAAACTGCTGGGAAACACCTTCCTGGTGGGTGCTCAGTCACCTGATACCTGTGACCAAACCCAAGCAAAACGCTTCTATTAACAGAAAATTACATTGATTATAATCTGCATTTTCACACATTTTTAAAGGAAGTTCCCACCATCATCTGTACCTAATTCATTCAGTAAGTTCTGGCCTTTTCCCATTGATAAGGGTGAAACAATCCACTCTAAATCTCAGCTATGCAGCTCAGGTAGGAATGGGTGAATATTAAAATCCAAGTCAACAGCCACTGTCAGAAAGTTTAAGGAGGCATTCTACAGTCAAAATAAATAGGTATCAAACTACCCAGGCAGGTCTTTTCCAACAGCCTGGAAAGCCACGCCAGAAGAACAGCCAGCGCTGCAAAAGGAGAGCATGAACTTCTGCAGACAGTCACCCAGGCACGTTTTGTTCACCAGGCTGTCGTATCTAAATCCACATCAGCTCTGTACACAACAGTGAGCTGTGCTGCCTCCTAACACCAATTGTAAATGGAGCTATTACGGACCCGGGGAAGTCATTATGACAGCTCTTTGTCTAAGTCATCAGGCAGCCTGTAAAACATGCCATGTTTATGATGGGAAGTGTTGTATGGCTGTGAGAGCTGTATATCATGCCTGTCGCTCTGGAGAGGCACCTGCTGACTGTTCATATGCCAGCTTGTAAAGAAGGTACGCGAGCAGCTCAGCTACAAAACCTTCCTTCTATGTTTAATTAAACCAATTTGAACTTCAGTCTGGAAGTAATAGTTAAAGAGGCTGTCGGTTTAAAACCATACGCAGAAAAAAGAAATCCTTTGCCCAATGCATAACTGGTTCAAGGACAAAAAAAAAAGGTAGGTCCATGCTAATCTTAAAAGGGTCATGCTGTATTTAGTTGTAAACCACCTTTTGGTGCTTTGAGCTCCAGACGGAACCCTATGGAACAGAAATACTCCTCCAAGCATGCGTGTAATGAGAAGAGGCGATGCAGAAAACCAAAGATGTATATGCCCTGGCACAGCATCATCAGTAGCGGTTCCCAGCCGCCTGCCTGATCCGCTTGCGTCTCAGCCCTGTGGTGGGTCAGTGGATGGGTGACAGCCTGGCCGGTCCATACCTCCCATCCTGTGCCTGGGTTGTGTGGCACCATGGAACAGCTGCTCCACCTGGGATCTCTACCCTGCCAGCGTGCTGCTGGTGTTGCCCACCTTGGTTTCTGGGGTCGTGGCAGGATTCAGACCTAAGAGACTCAACACTTGGCAAATGTCTTTTAGGAAAAGCAGTAAGTGTCCTTGAATCCCATATTTCATGCAGAGGTGCTTGAGGACACATATCAAGGACATCTGCAAGGACTGTTTATGGGATGCATGAAGCTCTGTCCCTGGCTTTCACGCTCACTCATCCTTAACCCCTCTAGAATTAAGAGATATACATAATAAATGATTCATTATGAGCGATTATCTCTGGAGATTTTTTTAATCTTATCAAAGCATAGACTATGTCAATCATATGCAAAGTCTCAAATGGAATTACTTCTCGTAATCAACAGCTCTTAAGTTTGTTTCTCATTTTTACCATGTTGTTTTAAAAGGAGACCTGATTCTCGATGCCTCTTTTGCCAACTGAAAGAAAGAATAGTGTATTTTTAAATCCACCTTCAGGACTCAGAACCATCAGACGAACAGCCTCTGGAGTCTTAGGATTTCCAATAAACTTTCATCAACAGAAAATCAATCATTTCAGGGAATGATATATGTACCCCAGCGGTTGCGTACAAACAGAAGAGAGGTAACACAAATTATATGCCTTATCATGTGGCACAGTAAGAATGATGCTAATCTACATAACCCATTGCAATAATAGCCTGTGACACAGCAAACTGCACTAATAACTTTAATAAATAATATTTCTGAATGTACAATGGATTACCAGACAGCCTTCGAGAAAAAGTAAGTACAAAAAAAAAAAAGTCAAACTTTTGAGACTAAAAATGGAAAAGACACCCAATAATTATCAAGGTTCATGGAAAATGACTTGAAAGTTTCCATTGTGAATTTCTAATATGCATGTGGGGACCCTACTGTTGAAAACTTGACGAAAAGTAGACAAAAAGGATTTTCTAAAACAACATTAGGGAGTTAAGTATGCAGCCTGAATTGCGCAGCTTCCATTAAAAGTAATGGGTGTTTCAGTGTGCATTTATTGCATTGAAAATTTCCCCTTGATGGTCTCATTTAATCTCACCAAAATTGCAGGCTTCAGACAGAAACGTGCTAAATATTATGCTGTGCAAGAACAACTGGGCACAGCCTTAATTCTGTTCCCCTGCTCAGCACGTGAGGCTGCTGTGGAGCACAGCTTCCCAGGTCCTCAAGTCCCTGCAGAATAGAAACATTTTTCTCCTAGCAAAATTCAGATATCATTGTAGTTTAATATATATTTCTGCTCAACCTATAGCATGTTATTATGATTGGAAAACCTCCTGCTGATCTGGCAGGACTTTGAAACCAAATGTTTTGAAGGTTTTATTCCTGTGCAAAACCATAGGCATTCTATGTGCATTCACAAGACACTGTGTTTACAGCCGGGTCCTACCTACAGCAAGACCCTCATTCACAAGCACATGCAATGAAAACATTTGTAATTGTTCTAGCTTTATGTCTTTCTGGTGCCAGAACTCATAAAAACGGCACAAATTATATATATATATTTATTTATTTATTAATGAGCAAAGAGTTAATTTTCTCGTTGTGTCCATTCTCCCTGTAGTAAAGCCATTTGAAACATTCCTATTCATGATGTCATGATGTCAAAAAAATAAAATACAAAACCGAAATGGGCATGCAAAAGGTCACCAAATCTGGAAAATTTTCATTCAAAATGTGTTTCCTTGGGAATGTATGAGCAGATCAAAACAAGGTGTCAGAATGACAATACACGTGGGCCATTAACTTTCAGTATAGTAATGGTGTTATAGCTAGAATTGCATCCCATTTTTCAGTAGTTCACTTAAGCCTTGGCACTTTAAATAATTAAATCACAAAATGAAGAAACTAAGGCAGATGTGATTTTGACCTATTTTAAAAAAAGAAAAAAAAATATTTCTTCTATACTGTATGAGTGTGCCAGCAAGCAGATGAACCCCACTCAGCCTGTTCTCAACGCACACGGCGCGCTCAGACGTGCGCAAGAGCAACATCCAGCCCTGTGTCTTTTTAACAGATGTGGTCGTGGTCCGGAGCCAAGAGCCCGAGTAATGCAGGTGCAACTGGAATATCCATTGATGATTTGGCCACATGTATATGAATTGCCAGAACCTAATACTGGCAAGAGGCAAGGAAAAGTCCTACCTACATTTTGTATGTGACAGGTGCAACTCAACCCTGTGACTCAAATCAGCGAACGTAGCACCATTATAAACTCTGCTAGGCTCTTCGTTAGGAGTTGCCATGCAGTGCAGGCAGGGCAGGGTGCGATGCACATGCTTTTGCCGTTTTCCCATGTACCAAATGCCCTCAGTTCTATTCCAGCAAAGGCAGAAAGCCAGGGGGTGGGAGATGAAAGATAGCAGCAAGGATTTAGATCACAAAGTCCTGGATGTGGATACATCCTCTTAAGTCCTAGGATGACCAGCTTCCATTTCTACACGTGTAGGAGCCTTTTAAGGGGTCATAACCTGGAAATGTTAGGGACCAGTGCTTCCAGGAGGCCTTTGGGGATCCCTTTGTAAGGACAGTGCAAAACTCACTGCAGCTGGTGGTCAGGGGAGTGGAGCCTGAGGCATTAAGGAAATGAAGTGATATTAAAAAGCCACTGTCTTGATAACTGCTGTTCATCAAAGGTCAGACTGGGTGGGGAAGCCTCTGACTTACGGACCGTGCAGAGCTTTGCTTGCCAGCGCAAGGGTGAAGCGAGACAGGCGCTTAGCAGTCCTTCTTGAAGAGTCGTACTTTCACATCACAGAGAAGAGGCATCCCACGGCCCTGGCACTTTTCCATTCTTTTTCCAATATCAGGGTACGGAGAAACAGCAAGACCCATCTCAAAGAAAGCCAGATGCTTCCCAGAGCCTGGGTGGCTTCACAGCGTTCGCCGCAGAGACGGCTGCCTCGGACGTGCATGTTAACTCGCTGTGTTCTGCTTATGCTGCTCTTAATCTTGAAATTCTGGTCTCACCTCTGGTGGGTGATTATATTTCGACCTGCAAATTGCCCATTCAGTTCTAGTTTTCTGTGTGATAAGGCTGTCAAGCAGTTGCCAAATTTCATGCCAGAGGTGTCTGAACTGTAGTGGTAGATTAAATAATCCCTGCAAACCACCTCGCTATAAAGGCTTCTAAAACTTACCAGGACTTTTTAGGGATGAAAAGCAATTGTGAGCTGCAGTTATGATTATCATCCAGCACTTAGGTGTTATTGTAACAGAACGAAGGGGAAAAAAAAGAAAAAAGCTATATAATGGCAACTGACATGATTATGTGATGTGTTGGTCCTTGGTAACAAACACAGCTACTTTTTCATGTGTGAAGGTACAGAAATAGCGTCTGAATCGAGATTTAGTCAAATTTCATTGTCATCCTCTAGAGGTACTAGCCTCTCTTTCCTATTTACATTTAATATTAATAAGGATCCAGAAGGAGAGCAAGTGAGAAAGTAGTATCCCACAAGATACTCTGGAGTTTCAAAGTGTACCTTTTTCTCTATTACCTTGAAAATCTCAGTTAGACTTGAAATTCTGGTCTATTTTATTCTGAAACTCTGAACAACATTATTTTAATAGTGCTGAAGCAGAATATTATATTAAACCAGAAGTCTTAGGAATAATATGTAATGAATATGAAAACTTCTAAATCAAAGGTAATAACATGAAATCAAACACTTCCAACTTTTCAAAACATGAGGTATCAATACAACTGAATTAAAGCGAAAGGTAAAACACGGTTCAATCTAGTAATTTTCTCTCAGTTTCATGATGAAAATTGGCACATGTCTATTTTAATTCAGTATTACCCAATGTGAAACAGTTATCTTGAAAATGCTTTTGACCATATATTATTTGCTAATTATTTGTATATACATTGGACTCATTCTTTGCTTGGTTCCTTCACTTTAAGTAGCAGTGACTGTTTGACTCTCCTGGCTGTCACTGCAAAGCATTACAGTTGGCAGGTCTTCCTTACAGCAGAGGAGACACCCCTATATCAGGTTCCTGTAAAGCGATGTAGCAACCAAGCTCTTTTCTCATCCTTAGGTGTTGTCTTCATACAATGTTAGCGCTCTGCAAAGCTCCAGCATGAGGTTACAGTGTGGTGGTGCACAGAAGTCCATCTGCACTGAGGAAGAGGAAGGACGTGGTTGTGCAGCCGTGTCCATGTGTTCTGGAAATGCGAGTACCACACGGAGTGAGATTAGTAGAATGGGAGTACAGAATCATGAGTAATAGTACAGATGCATTTTCTCACCAGTAAATCCAACCTTAAGCTAGGTACTCCAAACCACCTTCTTGTGTAGACATTTTTATGAGCAATAAGAAAGGTAGCTTACTTAGAAATGTGCTTTCTAAGCTGCTTGGCTCTCAAAGCTATTTTGAAAGCTTAATGTCTTTGAAGATGGGTTCAGGTACTTCAGTCGTATTTGTGGCATTAATAAACATCTCACAGAGAGCCATTGTGGAATGGCATGTGTTCAAACCCATACTAACTCCCTAACTTGTGCAGCCTACTCTTTAGACCCAATTCCCTCAGCTCAGGGCTGATGACGGGCCGCTGGCAATAATATCTCGTGGCTACATGTCCCCTAACACTTAACATGCCATCCCTCTGCCAGTCTCAATACAGACTAGCATCAAGCAGCTGCCACCAGCAGCTGTGGGCATTCAGCACCTCTGAAAATTAGCTGCAGGGTATCTTAAGTCTGGTATTCCAAAAGTGGTGAATCATAAATCAGAAGCTGCAGTTGAAAAAATAGCTGTAGTTCTTGAATTTTTCATAAGAACTACTACAATTAAAGCCTTATAGCAGATAAAAATAAGTGGGGAAAATCAAAAGACTTGCTCTACCCACTTGAAAAGGAGAATTCATGTGAATGATACTCACTCTAATTGTTTCAAGTAACATCTTAGAAGTAATGTTGATAATTTTGAAATAATAAATAAGATTAGAAAATCACCAGTTATGTGAAGCCACAGTGCAAGGCCAACAGCTAGTGTGGTAGCACACTGAACAGCAAAATGAGCGAATCTGTGGGTTAAAAGTTTGATAAACCTACTGGGGGCTTGGCAAGAAAAGCAGAACATCAGTAGTAGTTAAATTGGGATGGAAATACCTGAAACAAAAATGAATGCAGAAAACTAAGAACCTAAATGCCTCATTTACCCAATTTCACTTTACAGTTTCTTGCCCAAGATCCCACATGCTTATCACATTTTTTACAGCCAAGAAGATATCTGATTCTACTCAATAACACAGTTTAAACAGGCAGTGAGACACAGACCCCCTTTCTAAATTGTTATTGGTACTTAACTTGGTGTCAGATATCACTGAGAGTATTGCTAGAGTCACCTCGTGTGTCACCAACTATGCCATGCAATCTGCAAAACAACAGCTCTAGGTCTAGGAAACCCACTTTCCTCCAATCAGGCGTTGTAAAGAAGTACTTAAGCTGCCAGTCAACCTCCACATCACTTCACATCACTGAGCTGTCATAAAGATCCCTGACTTTTCTTCAAAAAACTTAATGGATATGTCCACATTAGCACTTCACTTGGCACTGGTTTTGGAGGTAATCTCCTCACTGTCCTCACTTAGCAAGCTTTCACATCATAGACTCGTCTCAGGGTGTTCGCAGCAGATTTCTTTTGAATGAAAGCAAACCAGGGGACGTGGTCCAGCCACACTGCAGATGCAGCAGGCTCAGTGCATGGGGCCAGCCTAGCGCTGGTCTGAAGCACAAGCTCTCTGAAGTGCAGCTAGTGAGAACAGCGGTTCCTAAGCACCAGGTGTTTCTGTCTACCGGTCTTGTCTTATCTGCCTGAATTACTCAATAAGGTAGACATAGCTTGTCCATCCATCTGCATTGCTGGCTGGAGCTGGCCCATGAGCCAGTCCGCCCACAATTCCTGTGCTGCCTGGCTACTTGCAGCATCAAGACCCTTCTAAGACTTGTTTTCTTCTGCGGGGTTTGAAGAGGACAAAATGAGCTTTGCAATAGTCTTCCCTTGAGCCCACGTGGATAGAAGGCAAGCTGGGGCTTGAAAGGTGCCAGACTTAAGAGCTAGAGTCTTTGTTCTGCTTCTACGTGGAGTTGCACCAAGCTTCAGAGCCCACATGTTCCTCTTGCCCACTGGAGCTGAAGCAAAGGAATAGGAGCAATTACGGGTTGCCTGATGCACATCCCAAAAGAGGTGTAAAATATAACGCAGCTGTTCCTCATCTGTGTCTTTTACAGGGTGCACAACAGCACAGGCTTTGGGTTGGAAGGACTTTTTAGGAATGATTTGGGTTGGAAAGGATATTCCTGGGGTCATTCTTCCGGTTCTTCTCATTCCTGAGCCCAGTTTCATCCTTTTCCATCTTCTTCATGGAAACAGTGCTTTGCATTGACTCATAGTGTCCCAGAAATGGTGGAGCACTCTTTTTTCTCTTAATAAAAATTTTAATGTCTATAGCAAGCTTTATCAGTTCTAAAAAATATCCATATATGTTCTAAAAAATCCATATGCTGTTCCTATATCTGAACCAGTATGTGGAATTCACAGAAAGCATCCACCCAGCAGCTTCAGAATGCAAGAGGTCCTCAATAACCAAACAAATACTACAATCGTCTGTGTACTTCTGCGGAGGGAGGTGGCAGCTCCTCCTCTGAGTGCTGGCTGAAGGCAGAGGGAGGTGCTGTGCACGCCCATCACCAGGAGGAACAAGCTTCACCCTTCGCACACTGGTGCTGCAAGTGTGCAAGGTCTCTGTAGGTACCTGACTAGCGGAGATGATGACTGTGTGCAAGCTCAGTGCATCTGCTGAACTCCTTTGGATATGTGTAGAGGAGTGAAGGCAGTGGGCTGATCAGCATTGATAACATACAGCTGTGGGCTTGCCTCAGCAGCAGTGGGTTGATTGACATGGATGATGTGCAGCTGTAGCTTGTTCCCACTAAGTAGTTAAATAGCCCTGAGGAGTGTGGTCTGGTCTCTGGAAGAGGGAGAAGCAGTATGGACAGTAGAGTCTGACTGATGGTAAAAACCTTGTTGCAGTCTGATAGCTTGTTTGTGCTGCGTCAATTGGTGCCCTATGTGAGGCTGACTGAGTTGGACTCTGACTACAACAGATACGTGCTATTTGTTTTGTGATTCTTGCTAGCAAAGAGATTTCTGGGAAAGTTTTTCTCTTGTGTTCTTACTGCATCTTTCTGGGACCTGCTACCTACAAGCAGCTGCTGGCTGGTGCAAAAGTTGTGTGGGCTTGATAAGAAGAGTGTTTCTGGGAACTGACTGTCAGACTGTTTCTGTCCCTACAGCCCATATGTCAGTTGTGCACGTTTAAAATGTGGTGGTGGCTTCTGCCTGGTGCCCATGGATTCTGAGAAATGTGAGTGACTGACTGACTGTTTTTGTTACTTTATTTCTTTTAGATCCTTAAATCTTGTTTTTTCTTGTAAGATGGTTACATTAACAGACTGTACCTCCTCCTAGCAGCCCATGAATGTTAATATTTTAATGTTTATTTTCATATCTCACTTGACTGTCAAAAACGTAGTATTTAGCGGTACACTTGATTTAGTGTGATGTATTAAAGTAATACTGTCTCAGAATAAATACATTATGCCTTTCATGCATGATATGAAATTTAGAAAGGAACCACATGCCATAAAGAAAGAGAGAAAAAAAAAAAAAAGAGAAGAAACAAATAGCCATGGATACCCAGCAACCAGGCTGATGCAAATTGGTGTAAGCTTCAGTGGAACAAGAGGAAAAGAAAATCAGTTTGCATAAATAATACACCTTCTACTTGCATGTTGATATTGTTTAGATGGGTGTTTATGGGACTTGATGGAGGTGCCTTCCATTTCTTTGGGGAGGGAGAGTTGTGCACATGCTGATGAAGAGCAGAAGATTAAAAAAATAAAACAGCCTTAGCAGAGTATCAGGGCCTATGCTAGTACTCTCTCAGCCCAGGGAAACTGTAAGCAAGTGTATGAGAACAAACGCACAGTGTTTGCAAGCTTGCTTTCTGCATTTCTCAGAGTCGGGGAACAGTGGGTTAGGCAGGACCTCAAAAGGTCAGACTGAGAAATTTGCAGCTAAGAATATTTGGTGGTTCCTGCAACAGAGAATTAAAAATAAGGGAATAGATTAAAAGCAAAACTGCTCATGCACTATTTGGGTGTGCTGGACCCCTGACATCGGCAAGTCAGTGCCACACCAGTACTTGCCCCTTTCCTTTTTGCAGGGGGAGACAGCCCAGTAAAGCAAGAAGCACCAATGTGGACAATTAGTGGACAAGTTAGCTTGTTGTGTTTGACTGATCTAGTTCTTTTTAAGAGAGTAGAGTGCCACATTTATTGCCATGCAGTGTGCAGAAGTTTCTTTCGCTTTCTAATGTCAAAAAGCCAAAGACAGAATATTTGATTTTATTTATGACATCATAGCAGAAAATGACATGACACTAATATTATCCTCCTGCAATCAGTTTGGTTTACACTGAAGAGACCAGCTGTATGTATGAACAGGTAGAGCAAGCTGTGACTCCTTTTTAGGCTAATAATTTTTTTTTCAATTTTCTTCTAAGGAGTCTTTACCCATAACATTTTTTCCTCAGAAGAACACTGATGGCAAAACCATCACGCTATACTTACACATTTGCTAATGTTTTATTTTGGAATTCATAATAACCGGGACTCTCAGAAGCACTCTGTGTTGACCTCGTTCAAATCCTATTGGCATTACATGGCTGCAAGAACACGCCACTTTGGAAAAAATCCACCTCAGAATCACTTAAGCTCTATTTCCACATGACAGTAAATCTAATTTTAAGGCGCACTGTAGAGAATCAAAACGCCACAGCCACATGACATAAAGCACTGAACCTGTACAAGGTCTCCCTGTCAATCCAAGTTGCTCAAAAATATTAAAGGGGAACCTTTGTTCCAGCAGGCTTTATCTCAGAAAGCACCCTTGGTCTGTCAATAACTGGGATAAAGCTGAAACGCAGCTCCAGCTGTAAGCCCCACGTGGGCAGGGTTTGTGTTGGTGGTTCTGGATAAGCGGTAGAAGCGTGGCCGAGTCCTTGGGTCTGCTCCTGTGGGACCCCCGCAGCAGGGTGAGCCTGTCCCGCAGCCAGCCGTACGGGCAGCTGTGGGGCCGTGCCTCCCGCAGTGGGAACAGAGGCATCCTTGTGATCCACACAGTGCCCTGCGTTCCCCTGGTGCCTCACCCAGCAAAAGGAGGGGGGTCTTCACGGGTTTATGGCAGTGTCACGTGCATGACGGAGTGCCTTTTGGGGATTTCATTTTGGGTCAAAACTGAGAAGAATCACACTGTGGCTCCAGTGCCGTGTTGCTGTAGATGCTGAGCTCATCTTTAGGATTTAATCTACTTTACCAACTACAAAAGAATCCTCTAATGCCGTAGACTCATGCCAACTGTCAAAAAATAATCTGAGCAGCAGAGTATGATCTGCTCCGTTTGTCAAATTTGTGAAGTTAGGGCCCTTTCTCGCATTCCCTCTGCCTAGTTTCATTGTAATAAATTCGGATTGCATGTCAATTACTGCAATTTATGACTGCCCATCTCTCCGTTCTGAATATGTATGTGATTTTAATTTAAGGCTTCCTTACTGTACAATATTTATTATCAGTTCTCTATTTTAACTGGCATCGAGATAACTGCTATTTTACACTATTCTAATGTCTTCTCTTTTCAAGGTCATCAGTTTTGCAACATCGCTGAAAATGAAGTAGGACGTATGGTTCTGTTTAATCAAATTTCATGCTCCGTTGCCTCCTTCTTATGGCCTCTGTGCTAATTGATCAAGTTTTCAATTAAAGTCCTCCATCTTTGTTTTAATTCTTTGTTAAGGTTTTTATTCCATTACATGGTTTCATGAGATCGAAGTTGTTACAAGTGCAAACCGTCTCTGCCTTTCCAACTGTCTAGTTACTATGATTTAGCTATATATAGTTCTTCACATTTCCCCTTTCTTATTATTAAAACCCTCAGTGGACTAGCTTAATCTGTTGGATTTAGACTTAAAGTCCAGAAATTTGATTCATCCATCAAGGAGAGATTAGTTTACCTCATGAATTGTCGTGGCTAAAAATCTCTCTGTATCTCAGCACCTTCCAGGCATCGTGCTCAGCCACAATTAAGCAGATCGCTCTTCCTAAGAAATATTGAAATGATTCTCACTAATAAATGGGGCCATGTCAAGCGTGTGCAGAAGATGCTGCCTTATGGAGAGGTTTCCCTAACTAGCAGTGATTCTGTTTCCATTCTTTTATTGTGTTTATATGGATCAAGTAAATATTAATACGGCAAATATATATTGATGCACGGGGTTGATTACTCGTTCTGTAGTTTATAAGTCTATGTTTCAGAGCCTAAGTAGGAATTTATGAAATGTGTTTTGAAATCCACTAGCATGTTCATTTTTAAAAATCAAATAATCTCTTGAATCAAATGGATTTTAAAAGACCAAAGAAATTATGCTGACAGAATCCATATAAACACAATACTTTCCAGGGAGGCTTTGCTAAATTAGGGACAGTTCTTCATTTTAAAAGGTGGACTTTTTACTTACATGCTGATAGTTTCAATTCTGATGAAAATATAGACCAGATCATTCTCTGAAAAAAAATGCAATGACTGTCAGCAGTCTTAAAAGGTTTATGGTTTACAGTCTTCACAATATGAAACATCGCACTTTATGATAATCTTCAAATAAAGTGTGAAAGCCTATAAAACATTTTCCATTCCCCTGTTTAAGATGCAAAATCAGTTTTGGTTTCCAGTCTCAGCTATCTGAATGTTAAAGCAGAGCCAATGCGCTGACGAAGTGTCTGTAGCAGACCCATTCCACAGCCACTGTGCTCCCACAGTTTTGTATGCTGTTGGAGTATAAAACTCTGTAATTCTTCAACTCTTCCCCCCACGTTGTGTTGAAGAGCATGACACAAAGCTCTGTGCTTTACAACTCTCTTTATCGTTTCATGCTGAATATTCAGGCAGTCACCAGGAGGAAGCCTGATGTGCCGGGATGCTTGAACCTTGGGGCTCAGGTAGCACGAGGTGAGACCCTGCTTCCATTGCAGGCGGTGCCAAAATTCCTGTGGATTTCAAGACAGTCACAATGTCATCCTTCCACTCAAGATGACATCATTCATAGATGATGGCATTGTCTGTGGCACCAAACTCTGTCGGAGGTGCACTGGGATTCTTCGGGCAAGCCCACTGACCACAATAAATAGCACAAGTACCTAGATCAGCATGAACAGTCCTATTTGGAGACGCCTTCTTCAGACCTCTGGGGCATTTTTTGAGGGATGGTGGGATCCACCTAGCTTGTATCTGGTTTTCAACAGTAGTCAAGTACTGAATGCCTGGGGAAGATGTAGGAACAGGGCAGGTATACAATGGTGCTTCCCCAGCTTCCAGCAACCCATAGATTAGCAAATTCCTTGGTTATAAATGTTATTTCTGGGTTTAGCAGCCTTGGTGGGCTGGCTTCCCTGAATTGGCCCTGTTGCTTTGTGACCCGGTAAGAATTGACAGTTTTTATCCTTCTCTAAGGAATTTCTCAGTTTAATCATGCTGCTTGATAAAGCGCCGCCTTTTTTTTTTTTGAGCGGGTCACCTGATAATTTCACCTGTTGCCCCTACTTTTTGCACTGTGAAAATAAAAGTAATAATTTCTTAATGATATTCTCAATGTAATTGAGTTTACTAGTCATTTGTGTCACATCTACCCTTGGTTGCCTCTTTTTTTTTCTGCGAAAGAGCCTTGCTCTGGCTGTTTCTCCTTTGGATGCTATTCTTTACTGCTTGACATCTTTATCTGGATGGTTCCTCATCCTCATGCAGCCTTTCTGACCAGATATCCAGAACTGCAGGTGGTGTTGAACTATGGGCACACTACGGGTTTACACAAAGCCGTAATTACATTTTCAGCACAGTTCTCCGTTTCCTTCCTGATTGTTCCTAGCACCCTGCTTGTTTTTCTTGGGCTGACGGATGTTTTCATGGAATGAGCTGCTGTAATGACAGTGGCATGTAATGAGAGTTGCTCTCTCTCCTTCTGGAGATGCAGAGATGGTAGTTCAGAGCCCATCCTTGCACACATCTAGTTGTGTCTCCTCGATGCACTGCTGCACCTTCACCAACGTTGCGTTTCAGCTTCCATTTTATCCTCCACTATTGTTCCATCTTTCTGTACGTCTTTACAGCATCGTTTCATTCCCACTCTTCTGAATAATTTAGCATTAACAAATCTGTTATTTCTCCCCCTTGCTTTTTCTGGGACATTTTGGCATATGTTTATTAAAAGCCTTTTGAGAGGAAGCTTGTTGAAAGCTTTTTGAAAGCCCCTTCGCTGTGCTGTGCAGAGCCGTTGGAAAGGCCCCTGCTCCCCACGTACAGCTCCTGCAAGGGGAACCACCTCAGACGGGTGAGCGCTTTTGCCTGAACATCCTTCACTTCCCCTCCTCACAGCAACACAGGTCAATAATGCCCCTCTTTTGCTAACCACTCCAGTTCTTTTTTTGGGGGAAGTAAGGATCATGTAAGTACTACCCATTAGTATTTCTTAATTCAGCTGTTTCGATAATGTCTTACGGGGTGAGTGGTTGAAGAAAGCCATAGAAGAGCACAAACTGTTCTTTAATTGTATCTGGCAGCCACAATAATTAATAATTGTAAAGTAAACATTGTCTACATTTGAAGTATGCAACTACAACAGTGAAAGATTATCATGTCCCCTTGCTTTTAAAAATCCCTCAAAGCCATTATGTTCTTTATTAAGCATATTCTGGAGTGTATTTTCTTATGCAAGTGGGCAATTTAAGAAGTGCAGGGATTAATACACTGCTATACACATTTAAATCAAGATTAACATAAATTCAAAGACAACTCAAATTATTATTAAAGTTAGTAAAGCAAATTCCTGTACCCTTCCCGTGGTTATTCAACACTGCTGAGCTTGCAAGAGAAAGATTAAAAAAATCCATTTCCCATCCCAACAAATAAAGAAGGTAACAATAAACCTCTTTTATTGAATTCTTGATTATTTTAAGAAAACCTGCTTGTTTTTTAAAATGTATGCTGTGTTCTGTCTTGACACGGTGAGTCACAACATGTAATAAATTTTAAAGCAATTTTGTCTGTGACTGCACAATATTGATTGAAATAGCATTTACTCACGTTGGATGGTTTTAAAGGACAGTAGCTCAGCAAGTAGGAAACTTGGTGAGCCTCCACTTGCCAGCTGCTGAATGCTGGAGCAAACCAGAGCCAGTCTGGCTTTTCTCCGCCTGGCCTGAGGGAAAGGGAAAGTTCAGCTGCTTCAGAAGCAATTTGGACCCAGTCTGACATGGGAGGCATGACCTGGAGGGTGCTCCCCAGCAGCCATCCCCTACCGGGCACGGCAGAGCCAGTGGGCGTTGCTTTCAGTCCTACCTTATTTCTTTACCCATGTGAGCTGGAAGGCGCTCGCCGCTACTGTTCTGAGCCATCCACCCTACAAATCATAAGCAAAGCTCTCCTTGAGTCTGCCTTGCCAAACTTTAACATCAATACGAGTTCTGATGCAGCTGTACAGAGCTTGAGCTTGGACAAACTCATGTTTACTTCTTGGTTTCACCCCTAACTCTGCCATCACTCTGCATTCCGTGTCATCTAGATCTGGCAGGCATTCTGCTCCTATCGTGATCAACCAAAGCCTTAAGTAGAACACAGGGAATGAAGATGTAAATTATACTTTATTGCTAGTACATCCACAAAATAGGTAGGAAATTCAGTTGGCAAGGAGATGAAGGAGAATAATGTGTGAGATGTCCAATTTCATATCTGTTTTCCAGGCATTATAGTCAATGTAAGTCAAGTTTGGTCAACCCAAGAAAAATTTTAATTCATCCAGGTCTTGATATGATGGCTCCTTGTAGACTGCTTTAAATTTTTATTTTCAACAGACACTTAATCTGCTGTGTGCTAGGTCACGTCTTCCAGACCATGTGCTGCATGTGCCTGCATGACAGAGGCTGGAAGGTGGAAGGAGCCACAGGGCTCCTTAAGCTGTCGCTTGTTGGGTGGAGAGGCCACCGGGTTCCTGCCCCAGGGAGCACACCTTACACTGCTCAGCCTGGGGCAGCACACCAAGGGCTTGTCCTCTGCTGCAGTGCTTCTCAGTGTGCACAGATGGATTTATTTCTTGCTAGAAAAGTGGAATTTATTTATTCCTTCCCCTTTTCATTGTGCACGCTTCTCTTAGCACCTGAGTTTCTTACCTTCTTTGCAAGATAATGACAGAGTCATTAACCTTTCAGTCCCCTTGTCCTTTAAGGGTTTGGTTGGTGGCCAGAGTGCAGTGCCTGCAGGTCTTAGATGACGCAGAAGGCACAGGTCTGTGGGATCTAGCCCAGTGGTAACACCAAATGCCATGCACCTGGTGACTTTGTATGTGGGCAAGAACTCTTATTTAAGGTTAATGCTCTTATTTAACCTAATAAACACATTTAGCACAGGCTACCCGACATTATCCATTTAAGGTGACTCTTTTAAGCCAATTTGTGACTACTAAACTAACAGGAGGAACCATAATTCTTATTAACAGCTGAACAATGTGCTTGTAATCTCTATTTCAAAAGTTGCTGTGGGAAGCAGCCTCCAAGCTTGCTGTTTCTTCTGCAATCCAGCTGGCTCGCACTAAGCTGATGGTTGCTGTGTAGAAAGCCTAAAATTGCTATTCTTAAATTTAGGTTTTATTGAATTTAATCATTCTATTTTTAAAACTGCACTGCAGTTAATGACCCAAACAGATCAATATTTACAGCCGGAGTTGTACAAACTAAATACATTAATAAGTAAAATAGATAATACTCATACTTTCACATAAAACTTAATCTGATGTGAATTGGAGACATTTTTAATTGGAATTATCAGCTAAGGAAAAGAAAGTGTCTGTCTCTTTTTGCAAAGAAAGAGAAATTCTGGTTATTTCCAAAGAACAGGTAGCAGATTCTGATCTAGTACGGTGTTTAAACAAGTGAATTAAGCTCAATTCCTTCAAGCAATACCTTCATTTTAAAGAAGTGAAAGAACGAGATCATGCATGTAGGGGACAGTATCACTGAAGCTGGTCCTCTGGTAAGGGTTGGCAAAGAATCAGGTGAAAGTACAGTAACTTTGCTTCCAAAAGCAGTATATTACACTGTGCATGAGAAAGCAAGCCTAACCACTCAAAAAATTAATTAGCCAAGACTCAAGCCCTTGGTGGGTGTGAGTACTTTGGTTCTGGAGTTAGGTAGGTCACCCTTGGCTCTGCACCCTTCACATGGTGCTCCTCTGAGCTGTGTAAAAACTACTCCACAACAAAAATGCCCTAGATGCATTTGTGCAGTCACCCTCTGCGTGAAGATACATCAAGGTCTTCCACAGACGTGACAAAAGTGTCAGTAGACTTTGCAATCTAAAATAAGTGAATATTTGCCGTATGCATTTGCTTCTTCAGATGTATGTAGAAAATGTGCCTATACTTTTGTCTAGGTGGGCAAGAATGTATTTCTGTCACCTTTCTAGTCCTTCTTCATTTTGGCTTCTGAAGCAAGTTTGTCTAACCCCTGGGCTGCTTTATTTACAACACTGATGGCTGGATCACAGATGGATCCCTGATTATCCCAGACTGTCAGAGCTCTCCATGTACCTTGATAAGGGGTGGGGGGGAAATTCAGGTACACAGTGTCGGGTCATCAACACTGGCTTTATATGGTCAGAAAATCTCCTATCAAGTGTAAAGTGTGCTTGGGAGGAGGATCTGATCCCGTAAATAGGAGAGGAATAAAATATCTCTATTCTGTATAACCAGTATTACATAAGAGCACAGTTCATTCACTTTTGTGCCCAGGAAAAAAAAATAATCTCAAAGTCCTTTTTTTTTTTTTTCCACTTCAATTGTTAGATCAAGAACCTGAACTAGCAGCTGCCACATTGTACTTGTGCATAGATACTACTAGGTCAAGACTGATAATTTTCTAAATTGCAAGTACAAGTGTGTGTATGGAGAGGTTTCATTTCTTCCTAACTGTTTCACTTGCACTTTGATCCATGTTAAGTTGGTTCCACAACAACAAAAAAATCTATTGTCAACAATAATTTCCAGGAAGAGATTCCCTCTCTCCTCACCTGTCCCCAGATTTGGTATTAAAAATGGTTGGACTGCTAATGAAGATGAGACAAACCCCTGACAACACTTCTGAGAATACATTTGTCAAGTAGAATTTTGGTCAAGCCTTTTCATGAAGGACCTAATGAGTATACAAGGACTTGCTGCTGTAAAAAAAAAATAATAAATATCTATGCTTGTCTCTTGCCTGCAGACCTATCAAAACATGTTTCTGTGCAAGAGGGCATATGGACCCCACACACTGTTTTCCTGCAACAATAAAGCAGTGGTAGGTTATCATCTTAATTAAGTTTTAGATTTCCCAGGCAGGATAAATCCATGCATTCTCAAATTCACCCTCATTCAACTCGAATTCATTTCTGAAAAAGCCATGCCTGGGATGCTGGTAGCTGGCTGGGCACTATAAGGCTTTTTGCAGTTCTGAATGATGCAGCTGGTGGTGGTTTTCGGTTTAGACAATTTTAAAATACCTGAGAATCCCTGGGGGAAGTTGTTTTGTGGTTCAGTAGGTTTGGCAGGGGTGGCAGTCCTGCCCAGGTTGCCAAATTCCTTCCTTTTGCTTATTCGTGGGGAAAGCGATGCCCATGTGTGAGCAGTAGCGCTGGATTTTCCCCGTAGTGGCTGGCTGAGGCGGCAGTTCCAGACGGACCCTGCAACGCGCTTCTCCTCCCTGTGTCCAGCTTTGCCCTGGGACCGCCGGCTCAACGCCTTCTGCTGAGTGGCTCATCCCCGTTTCCCGGGCTGAACCCAGGAGCCAAAAAGTCTGTTCATGAAATCCTGCAGTTTTCAAGATTTCATGTCCAGCTCTCACACTCTCTTCAGGAAAGCCTGACTCCAAGGCTTCCCTGGCTCTGCTTCTAATTCCTCCTTCCTGTTGTACTGAAATCCAGAGGAACCTGTGGATGTGGGTGTGACTCTGGCTTAGATGGCATAGGGGCAAGGAGGGATGGCATCTCTGTGGCTGGTCCTTCGTAAGGGTTACTGCTTGTGTTGGGAAATGAGGAACAGGTGAAGAAGCAAAGAGGTGTGGAGGGGCCCACGTCTCCTGCTTAGTGCAGATGTCGGTGAAAAGTTTGTGAAGACCTGCAATGCACTGCTCTGTGCATGGCTGTCTGTCTTCTGGGCGTCTTCAGCTACCCAGTGACACGGAGATCTGACCCTGTTGCAAAATTTAGCTTCAGAAATTAAACTTTTGTGGTTTTCCTTAGTTTTCCCCGTTTCCTGCTTGCACAGTACCCGAGCTTTGTGTAACCCCGTGCTGCGTTATGCTCCCCAGCCTACACCCTGACAGCATTGAAGAGGTGTGAATTTTCTCTGTTCATCTCTGTGGGATGTGTAATTCCCCACACCTAAAATTCAGCTTGCTAATCGCTTCGCTCCTGCTCATTTCAGCTAATAGAGCCAGCTAACAAGATTCTTTTACTGCACGTTCCCAACATATGCTACATTGCCTGCACTAGAGTCTGCAGAATTGTTTGATGCACTAACAGGTACTGGGAGAGTGGGAGTGAAAGAGCGGGCTAGGAACTGCAGTTTATTTAACAAGCTGCTTCTGCCTTTGCCCAACAAAGGAGGGAGGAGAGGCTGTATCACAGCTGCTTCATGAAGATCAGGTGACCTACCTTGTTCTGGTTTGATGTGACTGATCCAATGTTTCAGTTTCTGGCTGCTAAAATTGATTTACCTATTTTTCATATGTGGTTCTGCAGCACAGTGGTGACAGAAAATAGATTGTGCTGAAATTCTGAAGTTTACTCCATTTTGTAGCAAAATAAAGAGAGAGCAGATGACTAATTAGAGGCCCTTTCTAAGAATATTTCTAGAAGACGCCACAAATGTCACTGTTGCTCCTGACAGGTTCTTCTCCCAGAATTCAAGTCCAAAGACTCGGGAGACACCACCTGCATTTCCCATACTGTAAAAGCCTGCAGGTTTCTATTGCCAAGTTGGTCTTGGCTTTGACTCATTCAGATGTGGTAATAAATAGTACAATGATACAATAAAATAATGGTTACTGCTGCCCATGGGTGTCACGGATGGGTGTACTCTTGTTGCTACAACCAAAATAAATCATAGCAAACCCTACAGCTCTCTAATCTCATTATACTTGGTGTTAACACTGGGAAAACCCCAGGACCCCACAGAGTTTTTACAAGTGAAGGAAGGCCCAGTTTGCTATTTCCACCCCTTTTTCTTTTTTTTTTTCCTAGAGACACCCAACCCAAGAATCAATTGGTTTTTAGGTGAGTTAGGTTCCAACATCACCACATCAGTTGTAGCAGAGTTTCTTGAGATGTGAAGATGCATGCTTTCTTTTTAACTTAAACAGTCCTTGTATGCAAGGAATTCTCAAAGGTCCAAATTGAGGACAAGGGTTGCAGTGTACTACCTACAGGTACCAGGAATTAATATGTACTTTCGGTTGGTGGGCAGAGCTGCAACAGGGACCCTTCAGAGCTCAACTGATTCTCAACTTAAGCTACCAGTCAACTCAACCAGTTGACTGGTAGCCTAAGTAAATAAAGTCATTTTCCTCCAGGAGGCCTTAGGAGATTAATTTGATTTCATTACCATTGTAAGGACTTCTGAGGACATGCACAGCCCATGTTCTTTTTACATCACCTCTGATCATCATCTCTTTCCAGGAAAATGAGAAGAATTTGTATTTTATTGTGTTAACTGTATCATCAAGTGACTGAGAATGCAGAGCATGCCTTTGCTTTTGTTTTTTCTTGCTTGGAAATTTTCTTTGTAATGAGACGCTTGCTCTCATTGACTGTAATGGAAGGAAAACAGTACTTGGCACACCAGAAAGGACTAATGAGAAAGGTCAGGTGAACGAAAAGTTCTTTGGAGCAGAAGCTGGATTTAAAAAACAGGATAAGGCAAGCTACAAAGCCAGGGCAAGGTGAGCACCCCAAGTGGGATCTGGCATCAGGCTGGAGGCTGGTGCTGCACTGTTCACTCCTGCAGGTAACGCGTGGCTGGTTGCACAAAGGAAAGATGCCCAGCCAAGTGATCCCACGCTTGGTACAGAGGCCTTCTGAGTCAAAGGACTGAGAGACTTTTATTTCATCTTGAAGGGGAGGACTCATAGCAGAAACAACGTGGCTTCATCTCCTGATTCCTGTAGTTGTGTCTTCAAGGTCCTAAAAAATGAGTGAACATCCTTTACCCAGCCTGAGCATCCTCAGGGTAAGGAACGGACTGACTCAGCCATGTATCAACTTGCAGCATGTATATCCCTGCGATACCAGTCAGCAGGCATTTGTTTTCTGTACCATGAAAGACCAAACAAACATATCATTATTATTGCTATTATTTTTATTGGTTTTTTATTTTAGGCTTGTACTGGGGGACTGTGATTTTTTTTTTTTTTTTTTTTTAAGAAGGAACTGGCAAAGAAGATAAAGTGATCTAATAATTTGTAATAATGAGTACTGCATTTTTGAGTACTGCAGTTCTGGCTTCTGGGACCATGCAGGCATTTTATAGGAAAATAAATAAATAATCATTTGTGACTTCAAAATGTAACAGTCTTCAGAAGGGAAGGGAAGAGAAACGAATGTTGATTCAGAAGGGAGCTACTGTTCCAACTTGTCATAATTTTAACAAGAAGAGATCTGTTGAGTGCTTACAGGAGAACAATGTGTAGTTAATACTTTAAGTTAAGTACTGGCTTGATTTTTTTCCCTCTTTATTCTTGGATTCAGTTATAAGCAATCTACAGAAATAATGAGAAATTATTGAAAGTTTTCCAAATTTCAGACCTTTTTTAAGGTAATGAGAAGGAGCCTTAGTTTTTAATACCTTTATATCTTGCTTCACTTTTCAAAACTGGATGAACTTCCCCCTGCAGTTCACCTCTGAACTATCACTGTAAAATCTATCTATTACTACAATTTATGGCCAACTGGATATTGATTTACTCACACCAAATGATAACGTATGCTAAGAGCAGTCCCATAGGATCAGTGGAAACACTTGGGCAGTAAAATGCAACTTAAATTTTCAAAGTCTGGCCTTACAGCAATAAAATGGGTTAATTTGAAAAGCTTTCCAAAGTTTGAGAATTATTGATATTCCCCATTTTGAGGAAAACCAGGTTGAATTATTCATAATGAAAATATGGTTGGAACTTTTGTTGGATATGAGAGCTTGCTATTTGCTTTGGATGTGAAAAGGAATTGTAAGTGCTTTACCTCCCTTACTGAGAAGCAGTAATTCACGTGAATAGTCAGTGATACTGCTCACAAAGGGGAGTTGAATCCTCTTCTGGCCTTTAATAATTATAGGTCATATTGTGCCCCTGGCTGTGAAACAGATCTTCTCACTTCAGGAGGTACACTGCTGACTACTGGTATGAAATTCAGCTTTTAGCTGGTGTAGTAAGCTGTGTAAGGAGTGACTGCAATTATAAAACTGTCCTAAAGGATTTTCATGGCTTTTTCTAGACATGGAAGACCCAGCCTGCCATGCAGGGTATTTCTGGACTTCCAGGATGAAGCCTAGTCTAAATGCTTTGGTGCAAAACTTGTTCCTAAGACAACTAGAAAATCATAGCAGAGTCTACAAAAATTGTATTGCCACCTTTCTAGTTCACACTAACGAGACACTGCCTTTCAGTGAAGTTAATAAGGCAGGTTGAACAGCAAATCAGTACACAGCTGCAGCCAGTCGGCTCCACCACGAAAGGACCAAATTACACTCAGGTGTGGTGGATGGAGAAGACATTCCCTGGGAAAGGGAGTTGTTGGGTGTAGAAGTGTCTGGGTGCTGCTGTGGTGAGGAGAGTTACTGGTGTTACAGCCACGGAGCCTTGCCTGTGCCGCAGGCAGGGGAGCGCGGGGGTACCCTGCTGCAGGGCAGTGTCAGGGGCTGCACCGTGTTCTGCCTCCCTTGGTAAAAACACCTGCGGGTCTGAGCTAGGGGAGAGCCAGTATGTCCTGCAAAGGGTCCTCTTGTGTGAAGAATGAAGGAGGTGTGCAGTGTGTGCTCAGGTAAGCCCGCCCTGCATTTGGGACCAAGACAGAATTGCTGTAGGTGCCATTCTCTTTCTGAGCGCCTGCAGGCTGTGCTCTGAAGCGTGCGTGCAGCCAGCCTGCTCGGGGAGGAAAGTCATCTGCAGGGGGCACACGGGCCAGCCTGCGTTACTTGGCCGGGGATCCATGGGTTAGTCTGAGGTGGGTACCTGGAGCAGTGTGGATGAAACCTTTGGCATGTCCACTGATGTGGCATGTCCACTGATGCGGCATTTCACGTGCCTGGAAAGCATGTTAGCAAAGGTTCTTTATTAACACTGCGGAAAACTACTCCCGTTTGGAGAAAAAACTGATGACAATTGAGCAGATACAAGGAGTTTCTACCACTGGTGGCTTAAGTGTAGCTTATGTTTAGTGGTTTAGCTAGTGCCTTGTTGTAGGGTTGGTCTGTATGATGACACTGGCATTTTGTGTTTAAAGATTAGTTCACTCTAAGGCTGGACTTGCACATGTCCTTCCCTCTTTAGAATTCTGTCTGGAATGTTTATTTCCCACTTCTGAAGTTTTATGTCAGATTTTAAGAGAGAAGTGCTGGGCAGGAACTGGTGGGTGCAGCCTCCAGGTGACATGTTTATCACTCCAGGGTATAGAGAGTGAGGGCAACATCCACTGAAAGTACCAGATACAAGCCATTGAAGAAGAAAATAGCAGCGGCACTTCCAGTGGGGTAGGTGTACCAGAAATAAAAATATTTTGTGGCACCCCGTCCACTGAAATGAGAGTCCCAGCCTTTGGCTAGTACCAGAGGCCATGGCTCTTCCAAGGTATCCGAAGTATAAGGGAGTCAGTGGAGATGTATATCGCACAGCAAGAGACAAATGGCCAAATTCAGCTGTTCCGTGTGCTCCAGCTGAGAGCAGTTCCACTCACACCAAGGGAAATATTCTTGTCGGTATCATTAGTATCAATGTTTGACTCAAACTTTGGAAAGTTAGGTTAGTCCTTGATACAGTAAATATTCAGTTTTTTGTTTACTTTCTTTGTGTTAATGTTTTAAAGTTTATGCTGTAGTAAATAATAGTATACTTTTATTAGATTGAGTAGATGCTTTTACATTCAGTTAGTAGCTGTTTAGACACTGCTAAGTGGGCTGTTCTCGGAGATGCTGATCTTTGGATGTTCCTTTTCTCTCCAAATGCGCATTACAAAGCACAGACCATTTCCCTTATTTAAATCTTACTTTTTCAGTCCTCTTCCCTTTTAATTTTTTTTTTAAACCAAACAGCAGATTTTATTTGTATCTGCAGTTTTTCAGTGTTTATTTTTTGCTGGGGATGGTATGCATGGATATTTTATTAATATTCAGAAGCAGCACTCTTTAAGATTCATTATGACTCTCCCTACCCTCAGAACAAGGTATATAAATTAGTGCAAAGTGATATATAAGGAACTTTTTTTAGTGGTTTATGTGATCGGTGCAGAGCTAACACAAAGCCTTCCAGAAACTCTTGGCAGGACCCTGAAATGATCATCACAGATGAGTGGCTGATTGCAGAGCTGAATCAATCTGTGATTACATTACAATATAAGGGCCAGTTTCTGCAACCCCTTATCCATGCAAGCAATTCTAATGGAGGCAAAATTAAGGAGAAGACAGCTGAAATCATCAAATTCCTTTCAAGCATAACAAATGTCCTGAGGAGTGAAGGGGTTAATGCCTCAAAGACTGCCTTTCCCACACATTTTCCATCAGCTGTGTACAATGTGAAATGAAGAGAATTAATTTAATAGTTGCTAATGGCTTAAGCTAAAGCAACCTCTGTGAAGCCCAGTCCCGAAAAACCCTGTAGGTATTGCTGACTCATTCTGCAATTCAGAGAGGATATTTCTTCCAGTAATCCATTTAACTTTGAAAGACTAGTGAAAAGTTCCTTAACCAGGAGTGGCTCCTACAGATGGATAATTTGTGCATACCCATCTGAAGCTTTCAGTGGAAAACCAGTGTACTCTGCTGCTAGATTCTGAATGCTATAAAAACTGTAATTGCAATTAGCCCATGTTTCCATCATTATCCCTAGCCCAGATTAAAAATATGGAAACATGACATGATGTGTTCGAAAGGAGGGATAAATCATACAAATGTAGGTACAAGAACACATAGTGCGTTGGGTAATATGCCTCCAGCATAGCTTGTTCCATTATTCCAAAAAAACATTTAAGAATCTGCTTAAATTTCAACCGGGGGTTTAACAAAGCCTGTCCCTACACAAAGCATTTAAGCTTATGCTCAACCTGAAAGGCTTTGGTCAGTTGTACTGATGTGAATAGAAAAGGTGCATCCAAACTGATCAGCACGAGCAAATATGGGCTGATGCAAATCCCACCCATCCCCGAGCAGATATGTGTCAGACCCTTATTAGAGCATTTGCTAGAATGGGGGCGTCTGTTTGTTTGTGCCACCGTGCTTGAACGTACCCCTGCGGCAGATGGGGCTGTGTTTGGGTGAAAGGAATGCAGGGGGGCAGCCTCTGCCCTACCTCACCTGAGGTTTTGCACGGGGATTGGAAAAAGCTTCTGAAGTACATTTCAGCAGAAGTATCTGTCATTCCCCCCTTTCTTGGTCCTACAGCACAGAGCATCTTGTTCCTCTCCCGGTTCTCTGCGTTTTGGGAGACTCTCCAGCGCTGCTAACCGCTGCCACCAGCAAGCTCCGTGTGTAGAGCTAGGAAGTGATTTCAGGAGCATCCTTGGGGCTCATGAAACGTACTGAACAATGAAGAGGTGGGAAGAGGCTGTCGGAAAAGCAAGTTAGTTTAAAATGTCTACTTTTTGTTGTTGTTGTTGATAGAATCTGTACACGCAAGTATGGAGAGATTCCATTTCAGCTATTGTCAGTTCCCCCACACGTAACGGAGCTGCCATGAGTGCGAGGAAGAGCGTGGCGCTCAGCCTGTCCAGGGCCCTTTTGTTTTGGGAACAGGTGAGAAATGATTCTTTAGGCACCCCTCCTAGGGCGCGAGGGGGATGTGTGCATTTAGAGATGTGTACGGTAAGTATACCTGAGGCTGTGTGTGGTCCCAGCATTGGTCCTGCACGTTTTAAGACTAAAACATTATGAAGCTTCCAGTCTGCTTTTCAAAGAGGCTTTAAAGCAAGCTTTTGAGTTTTTCACTCAAAATTTATTAGCATCTGAATTAATTTCCTGGGCCAAGGTTACTACGTTTCAAGCACAGCGCTAGCACATCTTTGCTTGACCATCCCCCATCACTGGCCCATGACAGAAAATCGTACAAACCTAAGGAGCAGCCTGTTCCTGTGACATTTTCCACAGTTTTTTCACTACTTTTGAGTAGTGAAGCCTTTCTTGCTGGGTATGGGGGGAACAGCAGGTGATTCAGGGGTGCGGGGTTATCCTATAGATGGTGGTTTTTTGCACCAGAGTATAAGGAGGTAAAGAGTAGTGGAATGTTTAAAGTAGTTTCACACTGGAATGTTGCAAATCCTGATGTTTGTCTCAAGGTCTTGCACACAGAGACAGGCAGGAGATGCACGAGCTGGTACAGAGCCAGGCAGCCTGGCTGAAGTTTGGCAGCCTGGGGGCTGGGTTCATGTGCTGTTTTGCATTTCTGGTCAGATACGTTCTCCTAAAGCTTTAGGCATTCCTGAAAGGCACAGTGAAGGGACAGCGTGTCTCCCGCAGGCTGCATGGCTCTACGGGAGAGCTGAGCATGCAGCTCGTCTAGCGTGGAGTCTGCCATGAGTCGGGAGGAAAAGGGGAAAGCTCACTTGGGAAAATGTCACAGGAACAGGCTGCTCCTTAGGTTTGTACGATTTTCTGTCATGGGCCAGTGATGGGGGATGGCCGAGCAAAATGTGCTAGCGCTGTGCTTGAAATGTGGTAACCTTGGCCCAGGAAATTAATTTAGATGTTAATAAAAATGGAGAACTGTGAAATCGTGGTGTTTGCAGGATAGGAGGGGGGCTTTGTCTTTCTTCCTAGAATTCACCCTCCTTCATTGCTGAGGCCCGATGACAACGTGCACAAATAGCTACTGTCGCAGGACCTGCCTCCGTGCGCCTGGTGCCATGGTAGGAGGAAACACAGAAGCAACCACCTGACGAAAACGGCTGTGACAACAGCCATTGTAGAGTGCTGCATCCTAAACCAGCTCTCACTAGATGTGTACAATCGTCTATCTGTGTCTAAGTGAGAGACGATCTTGTTTACTGTATGATTTCATCAGCTCCTACAGCTTGAAACACCACAAGGCACCCTGTGCTCTGACACCCAAAAGCTGATGGATTCTCAGGGTAGAGGGATTGCACAAGATCCCTTCCACATCCCCCCAAAAAACAACCCCAACCCCCTCAGGCTTCTGGAGTACCTGATGTTTCTTCTTTGATTTCATCTCGGGGGCGGGAAGGATGTGCAGCTGAAAATGACGCAGAAAAGAGAGGGGGGTGGGGGGAAATATGCTCCTAAAATGTTTTGAAGGATAAAAATTACCTGCTTTTTGTGAGCTGTGTGCAATAAATTCATTCTAGGCATTAGTTATCCAAATTACCTCGTCCTTTTATCTAACATAAAAAACCCACTGTCACACTCTTAACTAATCTTTCATTTTTGTGTGTAGATGCAATATTGGATGCTTAATTAGTCCAATAATTATTCATGCATTACTGTGAACTTTTTGAAGTATAATGGTAACTTGTTAAATGTATAATTATTACCACTGATAATTAACAACCTTTTTTTTTTTTTTTTTTTTAAATGTGCATCACTGGTCCTGTAGAAAAAAAAAATGTTTGCAACACTGAATGGTGGAATTCAACAGCATTCACATCTCGTGCAGCCTGAGTTAAGGCCGAAGACTTGCCCTTGCTCTGGTAGAGTCCCAATGTATTGTAGTCTTAGAAACTTAGTTGCACTCTACATTTTTGAGGAGCTGCTATTTTTAATTTCCTGCTAATTTAACGCCTTTCTGTTGTCTTTGCAACAAGAAAATTGCATCCTTTGTGTTATCATTATGAAAACCTTTAAGCCTTCTTTGACACAACTAATTCTATGTGCAATTCTTACTTTGTGGTGTGGTTTTTTTTTTTTTTCCTTTGGAAATTCAAACAGCAAGCATTCGATTCCACAGCTGAAATTCTCTGTGAGGGAGTTTATTTTTAAAGACCCAAGTCTAATGCATATTTTCTATTTCAATTTAGAAATTTGAATGATAAAATACAGTGGCAAACTTGAAGATAAAATGCCCATTCCTGCTAAACGCTTTGGAAGTGCTTCTCTAGCCTGACCTATTCTTTAGGCATTCCTGTGCATGAGTGTGTTGCATAGAAATTTTTATGTGGGTGTGTCCATATATAGAGGTAGGTATCCATATATATGCTCCCTATAGATAAACAATTTATGCGCGCACACATTCTTTAATACAACATTAAATGCAGAACCGTATGTTATACAACATTACGGCTTCACTGTTATTCACTCAGCTTCTGCAGTGTTGAACTTCTGAGGTACGTCACGTCATTTTGTTGTCTTTAACTGGGTGATCATGCATTACTTCTCAAATAATGCATCCATGCGAAGCTTTATCAGTATGCTCAGAAGTTGCAGTATTTTAAAAACGGACATTTCTCCACTCCCTCCCTCAGGAGCTTGATCTTACGTGCTCAAAGTCGGTGAAAGCATCCTTACTGACTTTGGTGCTGCAGGATGTGGAGCTCCACTCCCCGAGCTGGTCCATCCTCTGTGCAAATGTAACTTGGATATGGTACTTCAAACCCTGAGCTGTCAGACTTGCCCTTCGCTGTTTCAAAGATACAGCAGCATTTGCATGACTTTTTTTGGAACCCGTTTTTCTCTATTTTTACTAAATTAATTATGAAAAACATTTACTGGGACTACTGATCACTTCCTTTCTGATGCTACGTAAGACTTCTATATGTACTCAGCTTTACACGTAGTAAAGGGTCACAGTAATAAAAATTACTATCTAATTTTTACAGGAAGTTTAGGTTTTTATTATTCTTTAAGATAAAAATTCTGAAGAAAATTTTTTTTAAATTAAAAAGAGAAAAGCACAATGGCAAATGGTTCCAAATAAAAATATTTTTATTGGACTGCTTCACCTTGGTCCTCAGTAGCAGTTTTAAATGAACCAAACCATTTACACACACCATTCTCGTCTCTGGGCTTCTCTGACCATTCAGATTACAGTTTCACATAGTCTTTCGCTTTTTCACAAAGAGAATCTATAGCATGCTGAAAAATGAGTGTCCAGCTAGAGAGGTCCCGATGCTTGAAGCTACCTAGATTCAAAAAACGATTCAAAAATCACCAGTTGTAACTTTTGGATCAAGTTTCATATTTGAATTGCTCATTTGAATAAAATTTAAAGGGCTTTAAAGGTGGCATCTAGATATAGTTTTTCCCTAACCAACTGACAAAGCAGATGAAAAGAAATAAACCAAAAGAGAATGATCAAGAAGAGCAATCAAAAGCTGAATAGTTCCCTGCTGTATTAGAGTGGCAATAACTTTTTGTTCTCTTGATTTACTGCTTTGTAAATTGGGAATATCATGGCTGTTTCTGATGTTGACACAGCACTTAAGGGATAATTAGGATTGTCTACATGCTAAGTATTTCAGCCATACGTGATATTTTAATGGCAATACTCAGTCCTGCATATCAAAGCAGTGTAAGACCGCAGTTTTTGCATGCATCATCTGGGACAAGAAAGGCTCTTCTCCCATAACCCGTTTCCTTTCCTCTCCTTGCAATGTATGGGCTTAGAAGAGCTGCTACCTGGAGCCATGATGTAGTGGAGAGTTTGGGTGTAAAGATATTCCTGCAAGGTATTGCTTGCTTTCTGTAACAACTGGATAGAGATCCTGATGGTCAGCGGATTCAGCCCATTAGGAGGATTGTCAGTATCCCCAGTAAAGACTGGTCTGGACAAGAAAATTGTTGAGTCTGCTGCTCCTTTGATCTCCATTTGCATAGATTGCTCAATAAAACTAAATGCACAGAACAGGTCTGGAATACTAAATACTGTGCATGACCACTGGGCTGTACTTTGCTTTTTTATTCGTGTGAGGGTGATACACAAGAGCTGAGAGAATAGAACCCTTCTCTTAACTCCGTCAGCCTTGCCTGTTCCCTGGCTGCTGGCTCCTCCGGAAGGCTTTGTGCTTTAGGAGATTATTCTCTGCGCAGGCTTGGCTGGAAGCACGTAGCCCTATCGCCATGCTGAGCTCAAGTTAACGTATGCTGCTGCTTGGTAAACCTTGCTAATTTGGGTTCGGCGCTGTGCTAACTTTAATTAAATGGCTTCTAATTCAGAGCTGGCTCATATCTTGGCTCCTATCCCCATTCATGGGAAGAATGAAATTTGTCTGCCCACGGTCATGTGACAAATCCCCACAGTTATCCCTGAAGCACTTAACTGAGTTGGTACAACTTGGCACTGTGGCTGTAGTGGCCTGACTTACTCGGATCAGCGTGAATGTTTTATTAGTATTTGCCATCAGATGTTCAGGGAGTCAGGGAAATGTACATTAAAACGTTGCATCCTTCAATCAGAAACATAAAGGAAAATATCTTATCTGTTCCATCTTTTACCTCCAGAAAGTTGCCACAACAGCAATGGAAACTTTCTGAGTAAATAAAGTAAACAACATGAGAAAACCAGCCAACAGTGTCATAAAGCTACTCAATAATATATTTTGATTTGGATTGGAAATGATGTAATCTTCCTTTTTGTTTCTGTAGTTATAATTTCTTTTCTGATTTAAAAAAATGATGAGAGCAATCAACATCTGCCAGAAGCAAATGATGTGTCAGCTTACCATAAATTCCTTGTGAAGTCTGGGCAAGTGTAAAAATCTAAATGTAACATTAATTGATCAATTTAACATACCAGAAAAGCTAAATTGCTCTATATGATGAAAAAAAATATCTCATTTTTGCCATGTTCAGAATATCCTTTTCAAGTGCAGCTACTTTACCACTGATCAATGACCATGCAAGGAGATGAATTTCATATTCCTTCTCCGTTGTTGCAAATTATTTTAATTACTTCTGCAAAGGGTAATTGGCACAATCAGCAGAGGCTAGCAGATCATCTGGGAACATTCATTTTGCCAATTTATCCATTCTTGAAATGTCAATATTATTTTATTTTTTGTTACAGATTTCATATACATATACATCTATAGTAAATGTGTTTGCTAGGGGAACTTTTGACCTCGGTGTTCACAAGTTTATACTTTTTTTCTGGCTACTAAAGCTAACCTGAATGTTAATGCAACTTTTCAAACACCATCATCAGAAGTCTTTTGTAAAAACAATATGTTTGTATTGTAGCACAGGACTGTATTTATGTAATGAGAAAGCATGATGTACTCAATAAATATTGAAGTTCTTGGCCTCCTGCTGAGCATTTGATATTGAAGCGTACTGAGTTATAGACTTCGAAATTGATGCCCCTTTTCATTCTGGGCTGAATTTGCACCTTTGCTACAGTAATTTCTGTTTGCATCTCTGCACATAATTATTGTGAGACTGATTCAACAGGGGAACAATAAAGAGAGATAGAGAGAGTTCTGCCAGAACAGCAGGCAGTGTTGTATTATTTTGATGAAACTGGAAAGTTTGAGGAAGTAAACCAGTAAACATTGCACAATGCCCAAAACAGGACTTCAGGCAGTGGTTTTCTGGACCTCTGTTACCCTCACAGTATTTGGAGCTAAATTTCTGTGAAGTGAGTTGTAACTGGAAAAGAGAGCAGACCCTTGGCTTTTGTGGTCTCTTCCCCAGCAGAGCGGGGGATCCTGTATGAAGCATCCATCCCCTGTAGCCTCCAAACCCTTGGGTGTTGGTATGGATATCTGAGCAAGGAAATGCAACAAGGGTGTAAGAGGGGCTTGTATCTTCCCAACCCTAAACTCAGTATCAGTTCCTCCTTATTTATTAACTGCTCTGAGAACTCTTAATTAGCTCCCAAGGCAAGGGGACTCAGGAAGATGACTGGCTCTTTTCATTCTGCACTGAGTCATCGTAATTTTAAGTCAGAAGTGACTGTAATCTTTTGTTCTGTGAATGTGTGTATATTTTTGATGTTTATGTTGGTGCTGAAATGCCCTCAAACCATGATTACCTTGCATTGAGATAACGAGCATCTCAAGGAGACATTTCTGGGGGTCAGTCTCTTCTGCCAAGTAACAAGTGATAGGACAAGAAGAAACAGCCTCAAGTTGCACCAGGGGAGGTTTAAATTGGATATTAGGAAAAACATCTTCCCTGAAAGGGTGGTCAGGCACTGGCACAGGCTGCCCAGGGACGTGATGGAGTCACCATCCCTGAAGGGATTTAAAAGCTGTGTAGATGTGGTGCTCAGGGACGTGGTTTAGTGATGGGTTTGGCAGTCCTGGTTTAATGGCTGGGCTCAATGGTCTTAAAGTTCTTTTCAAACCTCTGTGATGCTGTGATTCTACAAGCTTAGCCCCTTGGAAAGTATTGCAATACAAGCATTCTGGGGACATAGTAATTTAGCAAGACTCCGAGATTTGGGACAATGGTGCTGGTCCTGCAGAGGGCATTTCATTTTGCTGGCATCCTCTGAGACCAGTCTGTATAGACTGTGCCCACATTAGAGTCAGACCTTAGGCATGGTCCTACTGAGAGAGTCATTGACATGAAGCAGGTTTTTTCAATCAAGTTAAGAGCAGTGCATTTCTCATTCATGAAATTGTGGCCTCCTTTGAAGCCAATAAGAGTTCTGCTGTCATCTTCAGTGTGGATGGTGTTTAAGCTCCAAATCGGCAATAAGCTAAGTAGTTGAGGTCAGAAAGAAGTATGAGAACTGACTATTCCACACAAATCAGTGGGCACATGGGAGTAGTCTGGGGTTTGGGGAGGGAGGTTTTCCAAGACACTTAGGAAGTCACCCCCATTTCAGCTGAAACTAGCTACTGAATTTCTCCTTTGTGTAATAGCAGATCTCTCCCAGTGTCCTTATTATAGTTCATTCAATATAAGAACAATAAAAGTGTACACAGAGGCCCAGCTACTCAGGCACTGTAGATTCATTGACTTCAGGATTTGCTGAAAAATCAAAACAAAAGCATGCACAGAGGGGTCTTCAAACTTGATCTATAATTAATTTAAAAAAAAGGCTGTGCTGGTTCAAATCCTCATACTATACAGTGTGATGTGAACAGACATACCGCCACTGCCATTGCCAGACTTGCATCAGTCACAACCTGATTATCTAATGCATTGGGCCACTGGTGCCAGGGATGTAAAACGAAATTCCAGACAGCGCAGTTTTCCAGTGTAGTGAAACCAAAGCCTTTTCAATTCTCATGAGCTGACTTTCTTAGGACACATCACCTTCTACAATTTAACTTTGATTTTACTACTTGGCTCAGTAAAGAAGTGGAATGGCCAATGCGATGGTGCAAGACATTACCAGTAAGTTGGTATCACTTATGGTTATCAATGAGTCTCTCCCATCACTTGAGATATTCAGGTTTCCTACATGCATGTCTCTGGGATGTTTCTTCTTTAGACATTAACACTCTCAATGGTCTTTCACAAAATACATTTCCAGTTTCTTTTTCCCAAGCAGCAGAAGTGTTGCAATCAAATTTCTATGGAAAAACACTATGGGCTACATTAATTTCGGATGTTGTACTGCAGCAACTACAGCTGTGCTGCGTCTTGTTAGTGGGAGAGCAGGTTGTTCCACTCAGTAGTAGTTAGTCCTCCTTTGGTCCTCTAACCCATAAGGAAGTTTTGTTGCGGTTGTTTTCAAATTGCCATCTTCCTCTGCCCGCTGCCATTTCTGTACATTTGCCTATTGACTTGTTTCTCTTTGATAATTTTCCTTCTGCTGTACAAATAAGGGTTTGTATTCCTGACTCGTTTTTCCTGAGTTCACACCACTGTCTTTACTGCCCTTCACTTTATTGAACTCATTTACATCTCTGTAAGGAGTGGGAGAAAAATAGCACTCTTCAGTGCTCCATTTGCTCCTCTCATTGCACAGGTGTAAATGACAAGATACGAGATTGTCGGGAATTAGGTCTGTCTCGCACTACTCGGGCACTGAGCTATGCTCGCAATTTGAGGTTCAGTAAACACTGGGAACCATCAATTTTCATGTTGCACAGTGGTGTAATGGTATGGAATAGCCTAAAATCTTTGATCCACAGTTACCACATATTTGTGTGCTGTAGCAAACTCTGAACAAACCTGAATTTAAATGCAAGTTTATAACTCCTGAATTGGTCAATGTTGTCTTCGAGATATCAGGGTGTGCTGCAACCAATTCATGCTATTCTGCACATACCCTTTGGCTTGTAAACGATTTGGTCCTCTGTAGGTTCCTAGGCATAGGTTAGTATTGCTGATGTGAAAAAGGTTTCACTTCAGCCGGCCATTCTTCCCTCGTAATAAGGGCATTCGTTTGCTCACCTACCAGTTTCTGAGCTATGGAAATAACACCCTGACCTATTAAGAAAAGTGCAGCTGGCTTAGAAACTGAGGTCACCCAGCAACTGCTTCAAGAGCAGCTAAGTTCTGTGTGGCCATGGAGGATTGGGACCTCAGAGAGAAGGTGGGCAGCTAAGGACGGCAAGCACCACAGCTCTTACCTGGTAAACCATCCTATTTGTGCACCAGATCCCTACACGTGGGTATATTTTGAGTTCATTAGTTATTCTGCCCATTTATCCGGGCTTCCATTCGCAAAGCCAGTACATCTCAACATTTTGGTTTGATACTAGTTTATAAATAGTAAAGTTATTACCAACTCTCAGAACTTTAACAATTTTCTTTAACCATGCACTTCTCGGAATAAGCCTGCTCAGTGACCTGAATGACATGCAATGCTTTACTCCGGTTTTAAAATACATTGATCTGCATTCTGTCTTTGGAGACACATTCTGACCTAGCTCCTACAGAGCTCACAAAATCACATAACAGTTGAGGATGGAAGGGACCTCTGGAGGTCATCTGGTCCAACCTCTGCTCAAGCAGGGTCGCCTGAAGCCCTCTGCCCAAAACCATGTCTCCCTCATCCTTCCAAGGAGGGAGACTCTACCAACTCTCTGGGCAACCTGTGCTTAGTCACCCTCACAGGTGAAAGGCAATTCCTGATGTTCAGAGGGAGTTTCCTGCATGTAGGTTTGTGTCCATCACTTCTGGTCCTGTCACTGGGCACCACTGAGAAGAGCCTGGCTCTGCCCTCTTTGCACCCCCTCCAAGTATTTGTACACATTGATGAGATCCCCTGAGCCTTCTCTTCTCCGGGCTGAACAGTGCCGGCTCGCTCAGCCCTTCCTCGCAGGAGAGGTGCTCCAGCACCTTTGTCATCTACATGGCCCTTCGCTGGACCCTTTCCAGTAGCTCCAAATTCACAGCCATCCATACATTTTTAAGAGTAAAATTTAGCCCTGTGGCTTTTTTGTTTGTTGTTTGTTTGTTTTGATCATTCTGGCTATTTGAGGAACACTTAAAGTGGAAAAGTAATGAGAAAATAAGAATATCTAATTTACTCTCAATTTCTTTTTTCCTGCTAGATCTGCTTAAGAGGCTGTGGTCTTGATCTAAACCATCTAAGAAATGAACAAAAGAACAATTTATACGTGAGATTAATGAGTGTGAGGGGCTTTGGTAATATGGCAGTAAGTACCATAGAAATGTTATAAATACCTAAAAATTCAGCACATAGAGGTATGGGCAAAACTCCAAATGGTTGTCGCTATTGTAAGATGGAAAATAAAACCCTTAATGGGCAAAACCTCTGCCTGTTATTGGTAAGAAGCACTAAAAGTAGCCATTCTTAGGAGCACTTGTGGTTGACTAGCACTTGTTATGCTGCAGGAGAGGAGTAGCAGTCCTGAGGAAGAGGTTTTTCTTTGTCATATCAGCAGTTTTAAGTAGAGCGCAGATGCTTTATGCTTCCAGGCTTGGTTGCATTAGAAGATGTATTGAGCACAGCGCAGAAGATTTTTTTTAAAAAAAGCAAGTGATGTGCTAGGAATTAATGGTGAGACTAGTGAAATTTTACTTCTCTCACTTGTAGATACTACAGACACTTTTCACTTTTGCATGTGTTTTTAATTGAGATAGGTGTAAAGTCAGACATTTTCACAGAAGTCACGCAGGCCAGAGTGTACAATAGCAATTAAGTATCAAGTGTGCATATGACTAATTAATTAGTGCCATAAGGAAACATATGTTTTAGCTCCTTCCTGGAGCCAATTACCACATGCCTGTGTTAGAAGGCAGAATGAGAAGCAGCCCCATGCTGAAATAGGAGTTCATTACAAAACAACATGACAAAGAAGGAAGCAAGTATATGCTGACCAAGCCAACTAGTACAGAGCCACAGCAAAGGAAAAAAAGGATCAGGGAAACTTCTGCAATGGAAAGAAAAAGAAAGCTCAGGCTGCCTTCAAGGGGCAACTTCAGCTCATAGGTGCACTTGCACAACTTTTTTTTTTAAATTAATGTACAATGCATAAACATATGTAGGGCTGAGTATGGCCCATGGCTGAAAAAGGCATATAACTTCCTTCTGATGACCCCATCAAGGTTGGAACGCAGATAGGTTTTGGTACTCCCTTATTTTCCTTGGGTTGGGTTCATATTTATGTACTTACTATGTCACTTTGATTCACTCCATGCTCATTGCTGAGCCATGATTCCCTTGGTTGTCTTTCCAGCCTCAAAACAGCTCATTCCTCTTGAGAAGGAATCTGAGCTAAATGGAGCAAATAGTTTGCTTCAGAATCAGAATAAGGATAGGCAATGGGGTTTTGGCCAGGATGCTTCTAAAGAGTCAGTAAGGACACCAGCCCAGGCTCACCAGCTGACCCATGGGCTGGGGTTTGCTCCCTTCTGCACTTCCCAAAAGCAGCAGGGACTTCCCAATTCTTCCTCACTTTTAGAGGCTACAGGGGGGGGGTCCCTTCCCCAGTCTCTAATCTGCTGGCAACTCATTATCTTCAGAAGATTGTCTCCTTGAAAGATGCTTCTTCAAATGATGCAACTGGTCTTTAGGGTACAGTTGCAGAAGTCAGGTACAATTATACGACTTGGTTTAATCTGCCATACAAATTGTTTTTCAAGCAGCATTAAATATAGCGTGCTGTCAGTCACTGAGAGCGTGGACAGAGTTCAGCTGCAGCTTGGCAACTGAGTGTTGGCAGAAACTTTATACCATATTCATTGAATTTTTGCACAAGCAAGGATCACATCAGTGATAATAGTACAAATTTGTAGGTTAAATACAGGAGTGCCTTCGAGCAAAATGACAGAGTGACTGGTAATTCCATCTGACCCTGTGATTTGCTTCAAACATAGCTTAGATATAATTTTACCCAACTCCTGAAACAAAGTGTGGCAAGCACAGGTACGTTTAAAATAAATCTTTTCAGTGTTTGTCATGCTTCCATTCCCACCTTGCATGAATACAACTCACATTGCTGCTCTGATATTTCTGTTGGACCTAACTGAACAGGTTTTAAAATCTTTAGCGTGGCTTTATGGTGAGAATATTCATGACTACAAATCCACAGTTTGCTCACCCTTAACATAATCCAGGTACACATTTTTCCTGTGCAGTCATTCACGGGAACTGTAACACAGACAAAAAAGCCATATAGATTCGTTTTTTTTATATTTGACCATCTGTGCTTCTTGTTGCCAAGAAAAAGTCCTTTGCCTTTGCTCCTGTCATTTCATTGACACTCTTGGCAAGTGGGGGTTTTATTGGCATTTTATTATTTTACCTAGTTTTAGCCCTAGTCTCCCCTCTTTAGGTCCATGGCAGTGTTTTATGAATATGCCCCTTTCTTTCTTGCCGTTTTCTTGCCACTGAAGATCCTGTTCAGTCATTTTATTTCACATCTTGACAGTTTGCCATCCCCTCTGCCTTTTCTGCTTCCACCCTGTGGCTTGTTAAGACTGCTGCTTTAAACTTGAGCACTCCTCATTTCTCCCCTGCCTCCTCCCCAAAAACTGTAGGGATCTGTGCCTCCCGCGGCAGCCCTGCCAAAGCCACTGGTCCCCAGGAACCACCCTGCTGCATCAGCCATCCTCTTGGCATTTGCTCATCGCAGCCATGCTGCTTACAACTTGAAGGTGACTCTGCCTCCCGCGTCCGGGCCAAAGTCTGGGTGGGGGTGACTCTTCCCCAGAGGAGGATTCTCTGGATCTGCCCTGAGCAGCATGGCATGGTGTGCCTCCTGGTCACCTCCTGCTTCGAGGGCAGCCAGGGGTGCCTGTGAGCAGGCTGATGACGGGGGCTGTGCCAGGGCTCAGCCCAGCTGTGCTGCTGGCCACGCTTGAGTCCGCCAAGCTGCTCTTGGTAGGGTCAGCACTCGCCTGGGTGCCCGGTGCTGAAGGTCAGGCTCTGGGGCATCCCCTGCACCTTGGATTTCATGTGCCAAGTGCTGCTAATTGTGCTCTTCACTTCTCATTATTATGTCAGAGCTCCTCTGGCAGGGCACTGTCTTGTAGGGTTTAAGACGAGCCCCAAGGCACTCTTAGTGTATTAATAATACCACACGAAGGTGCTGGACATAAACAGGAAAGGCCTTGGCATTCTTTCAAAGAGCAAAAAATTCAGTTCTTCATCCAGAAACACAGTTGGTACTCACAAGATCATCATTAAAAAAATCCACAAAGTTTTCTTAAAAATTTTTGTTGTCCAGGCTCTGACACACTTACCTGCCCGTACTGTTTCTTGGCACATCTCTAATCAGAGGGATGTAACAAATAGGTGAACATTTATCACGTCTTTAATAAACTGGGCTAAAAAAAAAAAATGGAATCATGTTCAAAATTCATTTGACAAAACCTCATCAAATAAAATTATTTACTATAATTGTGGTCTCCTGGATTTTGATTTGTTGCCAGACAGTATTATTTAATGTGCTCAGAAATGAATAATTGGTATTCCAGTGGCACAATATATCGGAGCAACATCAAAGCCATTTATAGCCTGTGTGGCTGAGTTGCACATGAGGTTTAAGAAAATATTCTGTTTAAACACACTTAGTTGTGGGGTTTTTTTATGTTAAGCGTTATCAGGGATAACAATATTTCATTGAAGGCAGATGACTATCCAGAAACATAATTAATCATGATTATTTATGTCATACCTAATTATCAGGGAATAGCCCCAGGGATACACTTCGGTTATGTTTCAGAACCTTCAGACTATAATTACTTTGCTTTGTATTAAATATTCTTTCCATACTCTTGAAGAAGTTTAGAACATATTTATGAGAAATAAGGTCAAAGGGATGGAAATAAGTAATGTACAATCAAATAATGAAAATATGTGCATTTGGGGAAGTGCTGAGTTATTATGAGAAAGTATAATAATTTCATTCTCTTCATAATCAGGTAAAAGGAATGGCTTTCTGCTGTAGTTTTTAATATGTGAGCGCACTAGCATAACAGCAAGGGCTTTAAAACCTAGGCCTTTTAAATTTCTGTTAATGTAGAATAAAGTGGATTAAAAGTTGGGGAAAAAAAAACCCCATGAAAAAACCAATCCTACTTAAGGGTCTGAATTCTCAAAGACTTCTCATTTGTAAATTTTGAAAGCTATTTTTCAGTGAAGACCTTTCATAGTCTAAGGAATTTCATAGCTTCTGGTGTTGTTGTAAAAATATTTATATACATTTCTGGCTTATTATTTATAACTCATTGTATGTAATTAAAGCATTTAATAGTAGATGTAAAATTAGGTAACCAAGGTACGTGAGTATGTACGTGTGTAATTTACATTCCTGGTTGTTAACGATAGTGAATACCTTTATAATGAAGAAAGGCTAAGACTGAATATAAGACCTCAAATCTTGCACATACTGGTGGAACTAAGCTATAATTTTATTGAAGGGCATACCACACAACAAAGTCATTCCTGTATAAATGAAAACCCGGACATTTATTTTTACAAATACAGTTTTTTCCCCTTGTTTTTGTTGATAAAAAAGACAATAACATATTTTCAGCACCGCTATAGCCAGAGGCTGTGTTTGGGAACATGGTTCTTGCATAAGAGATTTGCAGAACTATGCTGGAATGCATGTCATTACACTGTCTGGGAAAGTAGGTTGGGGGGTGGGTTGGCTTTGGGGATTTTTTTGGTTTGGGTTGTGCTTAGGAAAGTTATGTATGAGCAGGCCCAAAATTCACAATATATTTGGTTATTTTATGAGCTGACATAATACGAGCTTAGAGGTACTCATTCAGCACAGCGCTTTGGTGTGTGCTTAATGCTGACATAAAGTTGGAATCTACTGACCCTGACTGGCGTGGTTACCACGATGTGTATGGTTACAGACAGTCTGTACCAGGACCAGAGTCCTTAGTGCAGCTCTCGTTAACAGCCTCATCCTGGCTTCAGCGAACTGCCCTGGGACTCGGTGCTTCCATCCAGCTGTCACGCAGTGAGTGCCCAATTCCCTCTTGGTTTTGGCAGGCATGCTTTAGGATCTGCGTAGTTTCACTCTTCAGACCTAATCTTACATAGGTCCCATTGATTTTGGAACTGTGTTTCACTAAAGCTCTTGTTGTGACTTGTCCGTGATTTAGTTAACCAAGAGTGAAGTGCCTTGGCAGCCACGTTGTTGCTGTATTTAATGCCCATGCCCTGGTTTTAATGGCTGTGTATTTCATGACACAGTTTTGAAACTTCTGCAGGGCTTGACTTTACAAAACCCTCATTAAAGTGAAATTAGAGGATTTTTCTCTTCGCTAAATTATTCAACCTGCTTAAATATGAAGAAAAAAATAATAAGGGTGCTATTTTAAAATGCTAAAAAGGAATGCCTTGTGTTAAGGTTCAAAGTCAACAGTCTCCTCTTAACACTGGGGCAGACAAACACAGAAACTGTTTGCTAGTGTTTAAAGTAGAGACAGCCCTCAGACGGAGTCCATTACGCTTTAATGACAGTGCACTGTTTATTTAAAGCAGTGATGAAAAACAATGTGTACATTGGAACTGCCACCCTATGTCTTCTGTGAATAATCATATGTGAAAATGAATGTTACCTGGGGAAATATTTCCTTCACAAATGTCTGATTTTTTTCTACGTCTTATCCCAAAAAGTATTTTTCTTCTCTGTTTCCTTCCTAGCCTTAGCTGGACATATATATATATATATATATATATATAAAATTCCTTTTCCCCCACCCATTATTTGAAACATCATTAGAACAGAAGGCAAAGTGTTTGGGTAATTGAACATTCAATTAATTAAACCAACTAATATTGAAAGCCAGCGTTATGAATTGACTACTTTCACCTGGCATTTTCCCCCTCTGTTTTTATCCATCCCTGAGATTTCTGAGCACTAGTGTCTGAGTGGTGCCCAGCTTGTTGCTGCTGATGGACAGGGGCAGCCTTCCCTTAATAAAGCACCAAATGGGAACAATCATCTAGTGACTTCATAGAGAATATTAAATGTTTCATTTAATTTTTTTCTCCCAGCGTACTGGCCTCTAAAGGCAACCCACATGTAAGACGCGGTGAAGCTTATATATCTGATGTTGATTCAGCTTGCACTGAGGGGAGCTGGGGCACTTCCCCGAGCAAATCTTCCCAAAGCGGTGGGCGGCTGGGGTGAGAAGCTACCCATCCCCAAAAGCCTTAGGGGAATTCAGCTACCGGCAGCACCTGGGAAATAAGAAAAGAAAAATAAAAAAGGAAAATAATTCTAGAAAAGGGAAAGTGTTCTACATTTAAGCTAAACATGCCAGTTTTTTTCCAAGACAGAGCAGTCTTGTGCCTGGGTCTAAACCTCCTCCTCACGTCCCAGTGGCTGACGAGCCATGGGTTCTGCAGGACCTCCTGGGCCAGGCCACCACGGCAGCTGCTCCCCAGGCCCAACGCTCTTCCTTCCCTCAGCACCCACCACCAACGTGCCACGTGCCACAGGCAGTGGGAAGCTGTGGCTCGGTTCTGGCTGGCAAGGGGTGCTGAGCAGGATGGCTGCGAGGGAGGGGGGCTGCCCAGCTGGGAAAAGACACCGGAGAGCTGAATTTTCTGTAATTTTCATCTGGGGAAAATGGGAGAGGTCAGGGCTACCTTTCCCGAGGACACAAAATGGAAGAAGGGGGATTATACTCTTGTGTGTGGCGCACGCGAAATGATCCACAACAGAAGTTTCTGATGAAGTGGACGTAGAATGCTTTAAATAAACCCATTCTTCAAAGAGAAATGCTCAGGATTGTTGTAGTTGTGCTGGTAGGAGCCTAAGGCACATCCTCAAGTGTAGGCGAATGCGCGCTGCCTTCCACTGAAGGCTTTGGGAGAAACGAGGCGCGTTTATCCCCAGAAGCTTTGCTTGCCTGCATGCGGCATTGTGAAGGCTGTGCAACTTCTGTGCTGTTAGGAGAAATTATCCCTTGACCATTTATTCTTCACAGTGCTTATCTACATCTTCCATTTATTATTTTACATCTTCTCTGCCTCCCCAGGTTGTTCTGCAGGCAGAGAGATGTGGCTCGAGGCATCCATCCTGTGTTATTGGTCTCGGTGGTTGTACACTCTGGAGTGTGACTTCAGTGAGAAATCCGCTCCAAGCATAAGCTGGGAAAATAATCTCATTTCTTTCTAAAAACTGCAACCTCAGTAGGGAAAAAACACAAAATGCTGGCAAATAATCTGTTGTTTGCATACGTATTGTTTCCCGCCTTTTTATTTCAAGTTTTCCCAGAGTGGAAACCCATCTTTGATCAGACAGTTCTCTCCTGCAGCCTTCCCAAGCCCCAGCAGAACAGAGGAACTATTTTAGGATTGCCATCTATTCGGATTGTTTGAAAACCTATTAAAACACTACATAGACAACTTGGAGATAATTTTAAACTCTTCCTGGAACCCATCTGCAGTTGCTGAAGCTCAGAAGCAATCCAGGTGAAAAATGGTTGTATATGGTACCAACTTACATATTTTTTACAACCAAATTAGCTGCTATAGATCATCCCCAAGTATTGGGATATTCATTTGCATGGTAGACACATCTGTACAGGTATGTAGCTGTTCATCCTTCCCAAAGGAGGGAAATAGGGAAGGTTATATAAATGAGCACCTATGTACCATTTTCCTGTTATTCTGCCTCACCTTAAATTATTTTAGGATAATCTTGATTAGATTATGATTATGACCTTAGTTTATTTGCATCAGTCTAGGGAAGCAATGACCTTGAACTCAGATTCTTCCCAGCTACCCTGGGTCATTTGAAACATGTAGGTTTTCTCTGTATTCAGTGTGGGGAGCCAGTGATGTCCAGAAGCTCTGCTGGCTGAGAAACCATTGCTACAGGGCATGGTGGGGGCAGGGGGTGGGGGGGGTGGGGGGGCAGACATTTTTCAACTTCTTTGCCCAGCACTCCCCCAGTCACCTGGCCACTCCAGGCACCTCTGCTGTGAAGAGAGAGGAGCAACAGTAATCTCTACTAACGGCTGAAGCTTTCTACAGGAAATTAGCAGGTGACAGCGCTGTGCATAATGACATCAGAGGCAGTTTTCTCCTCTGTATCCCACTGGAAGTCCAGCCTAGAAGGTAATTATGGGTGACCTCTATGTACATGCTACATGTATGCATGCACAGAGGAGACACAGGTGACATCCATCAGCACCATGCCTCTTACTTGGAGGAAATTGGTCAAAAAGCCTGTCCGGTGTTTTTCAGTTGATAACCGATTCAAGCTGACTTGAGTATTCTGCTGAGGTAAGTAATATTTTCCATCCTCTATTTTTTTTTTTCCAGTGGGGGAGGCTCATGACAACAAAAATATTTGGATTTTTTGGTTATTTCAATTATGAAAATAAGCATATTGGAAAAATCTAAACATTTATTTATGACATTTTTAAATTAGTGTTTCCCTTTCTTTAAATGTAGATACTGTTAATTTCCATTAAACTTTGATTTAGAAATATTTTTCTGATTTACATAGAAAGAATAACAGCTTTTTATAAAGTTATCAGAACAGAATTTAAACATCCTGGTTTGGGTAAAATGAAATATTTTGTTCAGTGTAAATTTTTATTTTTGAACTTGTTGATTCACTACAAATTGTCATCAAAATGGCAAGAACAAGCAGCTAGGAGAGTTATCCACCAACTGTTACTGCCGACAGCTGTTTAAAGACAGGAAAGTGTCATTTATTTCTAAGACGTCTAGACAAGTTTTTCACTTTCTCTCCTTTTTCGTGCCTTTTATACACTCGTTAATAGTCGGATATTTTGCTAAAGAACTCCAAATGGGTAGTTTTGTTATTCTTAAATGCAAAACAGAACCAATCAATAATTCTGTCTGCTGTTAAATAGACCTAGACTCCTGGTGGTGTTAACAGCAGAGTAAATGAACAATACAGGATTAACAAGTATTTTGATTGCATTGCTTGTTTAATTCCACTAAAATACAATAGTATTTTGTAGGATTAAACAGGAATCTTTATTTAAGAAAATACACATCAAAGGGTTGGTCTCTGCTTGTTGCCTTTTTTTTCCCTTAACCTTCTGTCTGTTTTATTTCAAACTCTTTGCAGGTGTCACACTCTTTTTTCCATGCTGCTATTGCATTCATCCATTTTCTGTATTTACTCAGCGTTAGATGCAGCGGGTACTCGGGTAGCCAGTGCAATAATTCTGCAGAGTGTCACCAGAACCCATCGAAGTCAAGAGAACATCCTTCAGTCACCTCAGCAAACATGTTTAGAAGGAATTTTCAGATGTCAATTGAGCATTGCGATAAAGTCTTTCAAGTGTAAACTTGGTAGCTGCATATCCCCCTCTCTTTATGTCACTTCATTACATCTCATTGCAAAAGGTCAAAGCAATAGATAGTGATACATTTCCTTTTATTAAGGAGCAGTGGCAAGGAGCTGGTGCTTAGGTTTCGTTTGTCCTGTTTGTTACTCTCAATGTCACTGAAACACAGGCTGGAAATTAAAACATCGAAAGGAGATGCAATAATTATGAGTTGCCATCCTTATCTACTGAATAATGGGTTCTTTCCTGGAGGCTGTGTTCCCTGTGTCTGGTGACAAGCTCTGGCTGAACCTCAGAAATGTCATTTATTTCAATCTGGATCTTTATATCAGAGTAATTATTAAATCTCCAGAGCAGGGAACTCTTCAAATCAAACATATGCATTGGAGCAAAATATTAATTCAGCAAACATGACACAAGATAGCACATCAGTCAGCTGGTAACGAGCTCCTTTATAACTCTACAGTTATTCTTTTCCTGACCCATAAATGTCACTCACGAACAGAAAGTATTTTACACTTCCTAAAACGCAGAAACTTTACATCCCTATATCGAAAAGCCTGAAGTTTTATTATTCTATTCCAAACTGCAGTAAAATGCTGAAAATTCAAAATACCTGATGAAAAGGGGCACCTGCATGAAGTTTAATGTTGGTGGGCATGACACCATTCTTTTTGCTAACACTGAAGCACTGTGCAGGCACGCGGACCTTTTTATTTTACCTTATGTTACACTTTTCTAATATATGGTACTACATAATATCATTTGAAATACAACTTATTGTGACACCAGGCACCAAAACATTAAATTCTGGGAAAACTGAAACCCTCTACTTTTACTGTGCCAAAAAAATATTTTTTTTGCAAAATCAAAGCTCTTCTTCAGAACCTGTCAGGCTGAAGGGATCAGCATGTTCCCTCAGGATAGTTACTTGTAGCTCCAGGTTTTTGGCTGCAAGGGTCTTGCTTAGCAGTTGCCCCTATCCCACTTTGGGTTTTAGATTCTGCCACAGTATAAACAGGGAATAATAACAAATAATAATCATACATGGAGAAAGAAAGAAGAAACAAGGGAAGTATGAGTTAGCTTTGGAGGCAGCAGCATGCCTCCGAACTTTCAATTCCCCTGTGGTCAGGTTCTGTTTAACTCCAAGAGTGCTTTCATACATGTTTTTCACGAGCTAACAAATATTTCTTCTCCTTAAGGATGAATCTTAGGTGTCAGTGAACATGAAGACAGCGTGTGAGAGGTCTGACTTTGGGGGTCGCTGATCCTTTTAAAAACACTTTAAAAGTAGCTTAGATAAGGAGGTAAAAAAGCTGGGAAAGTGATGTGACCCTGGCAGGAGAGGTGGCTTTGGGGGCCTCAGCTCAAAAGGAACAGTAAGCTAAAATTCGCTGTTGAACTAGTGGGGGAATAATGCTAATGAGAAAGAACAAACCAGCCCCAGCTGGTTGCTAATGTCCTGGTTTATGTCCTGCATCAGGGCGTGCTTTTTGCTTCCCCTCACCTCTCCAGATCTGCTGCTGCAAATGAAGTTTTCTATAGAGGAAGCAAGCAGCTGGAATTAACCTTGTGCGCACGAATTAAGCAAGCATTTCACTGAACAGGGAGGGGAAAAATAAAAAAAGACAGAGGTAAAGCGCAAGAGAGGCAAGTGAAACAACATGCTAAGTCAGTTGGTAGGCCGTGGTCTTCATTAGCCAGAAAGAGCGACGATCGCTTGGCTGCTGGTATTTGGAATGGAACAAACAAGTCCTCTCCAGATCAAAGCACCAAGGGGCGAAAAGCTGCAAGGAGAAGTGTTCGTCCTGCCTAGCCAGTTAAAATGCCTGCGTTATTGGAGCAGCTACCTGCAGGCTGAAACCGGCAGCATTACAAAAGCGGCAATAGGGTGGGTTTCTCATTTGAAATAGCCACGGGTCTTTCCCACCACACATACGTGTTCCTGCGGGCAGTGGCGGGCAGCAGCCCCTCCCCTTGCATATGCCCACGGGAACCCACGGCATGGCCCTGCGGTGATGCTCGGCGGCACCGTCTCATGTGGCTCCCCCACGCTCTGTCATCGTGCCAACCCGCCAGTATCCCTGAGCTGTAAATTGATTTAAAAACACTCATAATGACCTGCTTGCATCAGATCAATCAAAATTCATTACAGCCATAATAAAGGTATGTTAAAAACTGTCATAGATTTTCTTAATCGCTCCCTCGGATTCCCAGTTCTTTGGTATTCAGACATGTTTTTAAGCAGCCAAGTAGATGCCAATATCTGGGCTAAGTGAGTCGGCGGAGGTGTGCCCTGAAAAGGCGCAGAAACATTTCACACTGACTGTTCAACAGGCTGCTTCTAGATTAAAAAACAGCTGGCTGAAAACAGACTATGTCGTGCTATGCTACGTATGAATACATCTTTAAATGTCCTAGAAAGCCAGGCTGAAAAATCATGTACACAGGTGCCTCCGGAACATGCTGGGGCCAGGGGCTGCTGACCTGACTTCAGGACGTGGTCCCTGTCCACATCACATTGACCACTATTGACGCAGTGATGTGCCTGTCTTCCTTGTGTTTCTTCCTGGACCTAGTGATGCTGCTGTCTTCAGCTCTACTGAAGGGAGCAGGGAAAAAAAGATCCAGGAGCTTATCCCACTTCTTTCATTGAATCCAGCTTGAGTCATCTTTCCTTATAGCCAGTGGCTGTTGCCAGCAAGGTGTTCAGCTTACCGAGGTCCCAGTGCTCACAGGGCCTGGAAAAGCTGCGCTTTTCTTTCTGGCCCAACACCGAGCTCCCTGCACTAGACTGAGCTGTTACTGGATGCTTGTGGTAGTATAAGAAAGCTGAAAGTGAGAAGCGAGGTCTAGAAATTGGAAGTGAGTTTGGGAAGGCACTCAAAAATATGGAGGAACATGAATAAAGGAAAGAACAAGCAGCAGGGAAGAGTTTAGGGAAGAGAGGTGTGTGTAGGGATGAGCAAAGGAATCTGTATGTGTTTGAGGAGTGTAGAGCTACATGTCTTCCCGAGAAAAACAGGACATTGCTGCTTGTGTCCAAAGATCAGGACCGCACGGAGAGAGCTGGAGAAGGTTTGCATGGCCTCAGGTGGGAGGCAGTGAGGAGGGACAGCCGGGCAAAGCAGCAGAGAGGAGCTGAGTTCCTGGGTCGCTTATAGGCTCTTGGCATGGCCTAAGACACATCACTCAGTTTTCCCATTACTTTCCCACTTGTAATGACCCTATTTTGTGGAGTTGTTGGGCCAAGAAATATTCATCCAAGATTATGAGATCTTCAGAGGGCTTTGATGGTAAGACTCATGTGCAGAGCAAGTTGGGTAAGAGCTGCCTGCCTGCCCGTTCCTGCAGCACCTGTTCCGTGTGTATCTCTGGGAAGGAGCAGGACACGGGGGGCTGTGTGCCTCATGTCTTGGCTGTCAGACCTGGAGCCTGTAGCTCTGGCAGCAGAGCCTCGGATGCTCAGGATAGAAATCTCCAATTCTGAGGCTCTAACCTGGGTCTGGAATTGCAATAGCAGAAGACAGGATATATTTCTATTTGTAGACAGAGGGGAAAAGGGTTTGAGTCTGAGTATGTACATGCCATGTACCTGCATGAGTAAACTGGGTGGAAAGGCGGTTTGCAATTTTGAGTAGATTGTGGGGCAAGGCAGTAATGTGTTCAGGGGAGATTTAAAGAAGCAAAGGCTGCCGAGAGAGGAGAGTCTGCCCGATGGGAGGCTGGAATCAGCATTGTTGTGGCTACGGAAAGGGATTATGGGAGAATTTTGGTGGAAGAGGAGATAGACTAATCGAGAAGATGGAGTGGGACAGAAAGTGAGCAAGTACAGGGAGACACAAAATGGGAAACATGAAAGCAAGAAAAAAGCTTTCTAAAAGGAAGGAGAAGAAGTGCTGAAAAACCCAGGGAAGAAAGGAAGGGAAAAGGTAAAATGGGAAATAGTAAGATAGGAAAAGAAAGAAGAAACTAAGAAAAAAGAAAGGGCAACCTCTTCTGTACTGCATAGGCAAAAAAACCCCAACCTTAAGGAAAAATTAATTTAAATGGTATTTGGAAAGATAAAAGATGACAGAGGAAAAAAGAACAGAACAGAGCGAATTAGCAAAGAGAAAGAGGGAGACAAAGTACATGTAAATGAAATTTTTAATTAGTGCAAAGGATAGAGATATCTACAGAAAAGGAAAAAAAAAAAAAGCAAATGGATGAAATATCAGAGACACTCATTTATGTAGGTCCCTTCAGGCTCAGGGTTTTATGCCTCTTTTTCACTTCTGACATTTTAAAGCTGAACACTGTTCTCCCCTCTTGGTCGTTCTGGCCATTTCCCCTCTATGACTATGTATATCATTGCTCCAGTAACACAGAATGATGTAATACACATTCTTCATGTTTATATTTATGTCTTTGCTCATTTTTTTCCATTGTTTCCTAGTGACACTGATTTCCTTCTTAAAACAATCTTTAGCTGTACTGAATGAGAGTTTCTGGATGACAACTTTTTTTTGGTTTTGGTTTTTGTTTTTTTTTTTTATCTGAGGAATTTTGTTTGGTAGAACTGTTGGCACCTGGTTACCGTGCATTTGCTCTGCGGCTCTCAGCACCACTTGCCATGCGTACTTCTCCAGCAATGACACAACTTTCTAAGGAAACAACAGTGGTGAAAACTTACCCAGGCTGCATCTGCCATGAGTTTGTACATGGACAATATGTTTTATGAATACTGTCACGTTTATTTTTCACACAGAAGAGTCCTACGAGTTAGCTTTTGTCAGACAGACACAGAGTCATCAGTTCCCATTCCAGCACCTGACACTGGCACAATCTGTGGGTTTGAACTCTTCATTAAAGATGCTGGATGATAAAATATATTTGTCTTAGAAGCAGACTTAGTTAACGGTGGCGAAATACAATGAAAATCTGAAAGCCCTGATAACTTATTCTTTGCTGTTTTGAAAAGCTTGACATGCTGGTTTGTATTGTAGCTTTTTCCAATTCCCAGTTCTTGCTAGGGAAGCCAGTGCAATGAGGGGGGCAGGCAGGTGAGTAATGGTCCTGCCTTCAGCACCTGGATGGCAGCAGGGGTCTAAGCGTACCTTTAAAAGGGGGCCACAGGTCTGCTGTGTGGTTGTACGTTCTGCTTTTGCAGGCTCTGAATGAATTTGACATGCACTATGAAAAAAGTCTAAAGTAAACTTTGCATGGAAGGGATATAATGAAGGGACCATTTGTCCCACCTCGTTAAACCAAATGGTAAACTTGGAATCATAACAGTGTGAATTTTAGATGTTGCAACTGAAGGGATGACCCCAGATTGGGCATGTGCACTTGAACAAACTTCAGTCTTGCTAGCAGGGGAGCAAACTGCAGTGGAGACGTGGTAGTCCACACCTGGGCACCAAATGGTCTCAGAAAATTTGCCCAGCTCATAGCAAAGCTCATGTCCTCACTGTGTGTGTCCTGTGGGTGATCACACATGGGGCAGAAGCTGTAAATAGGAGACAGGGTGTCTGAGTGTCCTGACTCGGTGTGCATTTTCCCTTCACCCTCAGAGGCAGTGAAATGACACTAACCCAAAGCGCATGTCACACAGGGCAGACCCTGCTTCTGCCTGGGGACGCTGCCTCTGAAAGTACAGTGGGAAGAAACAGTCAAGACCTAGATTTTTGAAGGCATGTGAGAAACTGGGCATCCAGCTTCCATTGCGTTTTAACAAAAATTAGTACCTAAGACTTCAGTTGTGAGAGGTGCTGAGCTTATGCCAATGCCAAGGTCTTCACTCAGAGCAGCAGGTCCTTCTCACTTGACAGGGTCACCCAGGATGTCCGATGGGAAGACCTTGGCTGTAAGACCTACTGTCACCACCAGCAACCTTCATGCATTACTTTTTTATGTGATGCTGCTAGAGTTTTCTTCCATACAGGTTCAATAGCCAAACTACACCTGCCAGACCAAGAGGAAGGAGCTCCTGGACTGCAGTGAGCTGTGGACAAAGCTTGCAAGGAGTGACGGATCTCTTTTGAATGAAAGAAAAGGACCAGGCGGATGGAGAGTAGATGGAAAGGGAGACCTCCAACCAGCCAGCTCACAGTGCAGGGTTTGAAGCATTATCAGCCAAAATAAAAGCCTGGGAACACCATCTCCCATCAAAGCTCTCCTGCAGAAACACGGTTTCAGACTTCCTTGTCAAACCACAAGGTCGGCGTGTCTGGAAGGACATCATGCTTTCTCTGCTAGTAGGCTTGTTCTGTGTGGGACTGGTGAGAGAGGGAAATAGAGTAGGGGTTGGAAAGGAGTGTGTCAAAACCTGTAACAGATGGATGCTCTTTCTGTTTAGGCTTTAGTTACTGACTGTACTAGGTACTGTTGGATTTGCGAGGAAATATGCACTTGCTTATCATCATCACAGGCAAGATGACACATGAAAGCTGCTTGAAGACTGTGAAGGTCTGTGAAGGTAGTTATGCACACAGATGACACTCTTACATGGCTGTGTAAATCCCATTGAGTTAAAGGAATAATTTTTTTCCTGTTTCCACTCTGCTAACTATGTAATTATATTTCAGTATAAAGGCAACAGTTGGTAAAGGGAAAAATAAATGTGGCTGGTTTTATGTATACACATACACATATATGTGTGTGCATGTGTGTGTATATATACATAAAGACTTCTACCTCAACAAAGCCAGCCTGGCCAAACTGTTTGTCTGCCTCTGGGAGATTTTGTATTAAGCCTTGTGTTCTTACCAGCCTCACAATGATCTCAGATAAGCAAACTGCACCTTTGTGAACAGAACAGAAGAAAATCTATTGTTCTGATGTTTATCTATTTGCATATTTAGAAAGAAGTGTGATCTCATTCTCCATTCATTGCCCTGTTTTATTCTTCAGTTTATCTCTGAATATATTTTCTTTGACCATCTCTCTGATGCAGATGCTTAAAGTAATCTTAATGAGTGGAAACCCACTGGTTATTATTAAAGCTGTTTAAGCAATGTAAGGTTTCATTTTCTTATGTAGGCTCCTCTTATTCTTAATTGTAATGATCTCATTCCCTAAAGTGTCTGTGCTTCCATTATTAACTTCTATTAATAACTTGTATTAATTATACACCATACAAGTCCCAGTCTGTGCTGAAGCACTGCAAAACAAACCTCGGACAGGGACGGAACAGTTTTCATGCTTTGTTTCAAAAGGAAGCAGAAACATTCCACTTAAAGGTAAAGCCAAAACCAATTATTTCACTGGATTCTCCATTATGCTGGTACCTTACGCTCCTTGTCCTACCTGGAAGCACTGAACAGGTTCTGAATAAACACTGGACAGGTCCTGCCTTGAAAGGCTGAGATACTTGTGGCATGAATTGGGAGTTAATGTCATACTGCCCTTGTGCAGCGCGATGCCAAAGCTGGAACCTTGACTGTGGTATCTTTAGTTGGAAAAATTGTAAATCTGCCCTAAGTTTCCCGAAAATCACTGCAAAGCAGAATGAATTCATAGAGACGCAATACAAACCCAGCAATTACACCATAAGGGTCTGAATCAAGCTGTCACTGCCACGCTGCCGCAGACAGAATCACTGGTGCAGTGAGAGGCATCACCAAGCTGGCACCCGTCTCACTGCAGCTGATGTAAAAATATCTATTACTGCATATATGCATCTGTGACAAGGTGACCTGCTTAGTGGATGAGGGAAAGCCTGTGGATGTTGTCCACCTAGACTTCAGTAAAGCCTTTGAAACCATGTCGCACGGCATTAGCATCCTCCTGGAGAAACCGGTTGCTCATGGCTGGGATGGGTGTACTGTTCGCTGGGTAAAAAGCTGGCTGGGTGGCCGGGCCCGAAGAGGGGTGGGGAGAGGAGTTACACGCAGCTGGTGGCTGGTCACACGTGGTGTCACCAGGGCTCGGTGCTGGGCCGGTCCTGTTTCAAATCTTTATCAATGACTGGAATGAGGGGATAGAGCGCTCCCTCAGTAAGGTCGCAGATGACACCAAGCTGGAGGGGAGTGTTGATCTGCTTGAGGACAGGAGGCTCTACAGGGGGGTCTGGGCAGGCTGGGCGGATGGACCAAGGCCAGTTGTGTGAGGTTCAACATGGCCAAGTGCCGGGTCCTGCCCGTGGGTCACAGCAGCCCCACAGCGCTGCGGGCTGGGGGCAGAGCGGCTCAAAGCTGCCCCATGGAAAGGGCCCGGGGGTGCTGGTCAGCAGCCGGCTGGACATGAGCCCCCAGTGTGCCCAGGTGGCCCAGGAGGCCAACAGCACCCTGGCTCGGATCCGAAACGGTGTGGCCGGCAGGGCCAGGGCAGTGCCTGTGCCCCTGTGCTCGGCGCTGGTGGGGCCGCACCTCGAGCCCTGGGTTCAGTTTCGGGCCCCTCAGGCCCAGAGGGACGTAGGGGGGCTGGAGCGTGTCCAGAGCCAGGCAGGGGGCTGGGGAAGGGGCTGGGGCACACGGCTGGGGGTGCTCAGCATGGGGAGGAGGGGGCTCGGGGGGGACCTGATCGCTCCCTACAGCCGCCTGACAGCGGGTGGTAGCGAGGGGGGGGTCGGTCTCTGCTCCCAGATAACAAGTGACAGGACAAGGGGAAGGCGCCTCAAGTTGCATCAGGGGAGGTTTATATCGGATATTAGGAAAAATGTCTTCACTGACAGGGTGGTCAAGCACTGTCACAGGCTGCCCAGGGAGGTGGCTGAGTCACCACCCCTGGGGGTATTTAAGACATTTAAACCTGCAGACATGGCACTTGGGGACATGGTTGAGTGGGGGATGTGGCAGTGCTAGTTTAATGGCTGGACTCAATGATCTTGAAGGTCTTTTCCAACCTAAATGATCTGACAATTCTATGTGAAGCGCACTATGGGGCAGCCTGCGTAGTCCTCATGGATGGGCTGGAAAAAAGAGGATAGGAAAGGAGAAAGCAGAAAGAAGCATGGAAGCAGCCACAAACTCGCTCCATCAGCCATGCCTCCAGCCCCCATCCAGGCGTTCATGGCTGGGCAGGGAGGCCAGGCAGAGCTCTCACCATGGGCAGGGAGAGCATTGCTGGCCTTCGCCCTGCAGCCCCCAGCACTGCCCAGCCCCTCGGAGCAGCCTGGCCAGCGGTGGAGACTGGGGCAGCGAAGAAGGACTGAAGTCAGGTGTCCAGGGGACACAGTAGCAGGAGGAGAGCTGTGCTTAAATCCTCTGGAGCGCGTGGGCTAAGTTTTTTGCTTAACTAGGACATAACAATTCTGTTTATCATTGTCTCTAAAATTAATGTTTTGTTCTTTCCCCATGGAGTAATTTGCTGTTTTCAAATACGTGGGCTGACCACTTCAACGTTGCCTTTTTTGTAGGACGCTTGGTAGTGCCTGACTTTCCCATGCTTCTTGTAAGGACTCGAGCCTGCATCTTAATTAATTTTAAGCAGCACCTTCTAGACACCTGACCCTTCCATCATCGCTGCGGGTGCTGCTGGGCAGAGAGAAGCAGGCACTGCGCCCACGCAGAATTACCATGGAGGAGCTGAGCCCTTGTTGTGGTGCGAGCTGAGCTGCAGCCTCTCGCTGGGGAAGGGTGTCCCTGCTGTGTCGGGGAGCCTGGCTGGGCGGCATGTCCTGCGGGATGTGTCCCAGCACACTGCCTCTGCTTCCACTTCTAGCAGCGAGGGCAGGGATGAGCAAAATGCTCGAGTCTGTGCCTGCTGCAGAGATGATCCTCTTGGTTCTCCTACTAAATATTTTATTTGGAACGAGTTCGTGGCTCAGTCAGACTGGCTCCAGAGCCCCTGAATACATGAGAGAGAGGACAGACTCGGCTCAGCTCATCCTTCCCATGTAAGCCACCTCGTGCTACCACAGCCCGTGGGCAGCGGGGAACATGCATGCAAGGGAGCGCTTGCTGGCTTTAGCGGTGCCCCCAACAAGGCGCTTCCTTCCATGATATCAGCTCTTCCTTCTCCCGCTAGGTCTTTCCCCCTCCCCTCCAGCTTTTCTATCTTGCTTCCTCTTGTGGCTTTAATAAGAAATGAGGCTGAGGGAGGCAGAAGCCAGAACAGTTGCGCAAAGGGATATCAGGTGTCTGAATTCTCCCTGGGTAGAGAAGTACTGCTTAGTAGGTATGGTCACAAATTTCTGGTGGAAGCTGCTCTGAGTTAGATAGTATCAGGTTGCTATAACCAGGATACTTTGCAGGAAATATTGATTATAATGATGTTTCATTTTGACAAAATGGAAAGTAATGAAGCCACCTCCTCACTTTCTGTAACGCTGTGCTTTGAAGAGACTGAAGCTGATCGGACTGGAACCTCTTGGCTCCATTTTGGAGTGGCTTTCAATGAAAATTTTGCTTTTAAATGAAAAATTATAAATGACAAACATCAAAATAGAAAGTTACATTTTAATTAAAAGCATTTGTAGGGCGAATTCTGAAAATAAACATTCTGTTCTGATCTAATATGGAAAGATTCAAAATCCTGGGCTGTCTCTGGGACAGAAATTCTGGCTCCTGCATAGCTCTGATGATATCCAGAGCTCAAGTGTTGCATTGATCCTGGATTCCTTGACCAGTAAAACTGCTTTTGTCTATGTGTCTGTGTGTCTGTGTGCCTGTGTGTATGTTTTCTGCAGATGGCTTCCATCCCTCTTTATTATCGCAGTTTTCAATATCAGCCAAAAATATCTGCACAAAAGCCTCTGTTATGTCTCCGGGCTTGAATAATGGCCAGCGTTACATATATGGAGAATAGTAACTCAGTATCTTGAATGGCCCTCTCTTGCATTATACTGTCATAGCCTGAGCTGGATAAAATTCAGTGTGTAAACTGAAATTGAATGAGCCATAAAGACTTAAATTATTCATTTGGGCAGTATGTTCTGAGTGTCACCGAAACCCTAGAGATCAGAGAAAAATAAATAAAAGTATTTTCTCTTTTGCTATTGGCTTGTATCTTTGCTTACTGAACCCTGTGCTGGGCAGCCAGAAAGGTCCTGCAAGGGGCAGAGGCCTTGAAATTTCCATTATGCTGTTGCCCTGTGGCAGTGTTTGGTATAGGTGAAGTGCCTTCTGAAAGCAGCCTCTGCACAGGTCATGCAAAATTTGCAGCAGCTCAAAAGCTACATGGCTTTGCCTCTCATTACTGAAGAAATAAAGCATCCTTTTAGGCTTTGCCACAATAGGGGTTCCAGATGCAGTTTTCTATTACAGACCAGTGACAACAAAGATATGTATTTTCTAGAAGCAAGAGCCTTTTTCCATTCCAATAACCCTGTGTAATTCTATGGCTCTACTACATTTCCCTTATTTTAGGATTAATATATCTGATAAGAGGACTGCTTGTTTGGATCCCCTACAGAGCAAGGGAAAAAGGGTGCTGGTTTTTAGAATAAGATGCCAATTGAAGTACTTAGACTACTCTAAAGTACACGCATTAGTATTTTATAAAGACTGCTATCTGGTAGTCACCATTTACTTTCCATTGCCTGTAGTTCACAAAGCTGGAGAATATACAGCTTGAGAAAGCAAAGCTGAAACCACCTACTCATTATTCTACTGATTTTTACTGCCTTTCCTTACAACACAAAGAGGTTTCCCGTGGCATATATCTCAGGAGTCTCTGCTAAGCCATGCAGGAGCGTTCCTGCCCAGTGCTGGGAGGTGGGCCGCTCACAACGATAGTGCAGCCTGACCAACACAAGGCTTCCCCGAATGGCTGGGGACCCTCATGCCGCAGGATCTGGCCACATGTCAGGGGTCCCCTGACCACCAAAGCTGTCCTTGCAGCTCAGACAGGTTCTCCTTGCTACAGCCCGGGCAGCAGGATATGGCTAGCAGAAGGGTTATCAAGTGTTGCATTGGTGTTTAGTAACGACTATCAATTAAAACAAACTCCATGCAGTATTCGGAGCACGTGCAGGCTCCAGTTAGGAGATGCTCATTGCTCCCGTTCAGTTAAGCCCAAGGGCTCCCTGACCATGCAAGGACTGCTTTAAAAGCATTGTCACACCTCTGGGGTACGCTTGAAAGAGGCCTGAAAGCTTCAGACCAGCACAGAAGAGGGCAGTTTGGGTCTGGTGGTGGGTGGGCGGGGGGGATGGCATTAGAAATCCATCCACCAGCTGCAGAGTGACCCCTTCTCCTCCAGCCAGATTGCAATGCCGGCACCCTGGGAGCACCATGCAGGGTAGTGCATGGACATTCCCACCAGCCGAGATGGCTTATCTCTGTGCTCCAGCACCAGGAGCGAGAGGCTGAAGTGGGAAGGGATGGGGATGGGACTAGGCAGGGTTGTCAGACATAGCGTTTCAAACACTCTGTAGTGACAGGGAATTTTTCTCTGTCATGGGATCATGCGAGCAGCCCTTTTCCACCCACCTGTATCATTACTGAAACAATGGGTGGCATATCTCGCCTGCTATTGTCTGGGTGGCAAATACACTTTAGGGAGGGAGTGAAAGGTGGGTGTGAAAAAGCTTGACTGCTGTAATTGTCTCCTATTAGCTTAAACATTTCTCCCTTTTGCTGCATGTCGATCCAGCCTTAAGACAAGGGAGAGAGTAAGGAAGATGTTACCTGGGCTTGATTCACTTCCTTGTTTTGTATGTCGTTTGTTGTTTTATTTTTTAATCTGGAAATTAATAGTCAGACTACCCAAGATTATATGTAGGTTTAATGAAACAAAATCATTCAACCCTTTTCTCCTTTTAATTTCAACCAGTCCCTAGAAAGCTCCCCTCAACAGGCTAAATGCTTAGATTTAAATGACATTTCCCTGTTCACAAAGGCAATGATTTCTCATGTGATCCATGTCACTGGGAAAAGTGACATAATTCTTGGGAGGGATAGGATCTTGTAGGTTAGGTTATATGAGTCTTGAGTTACCACAAGAATTTTATTATTCTGGGTAGGTTCCTCATCTTTTTTTTTTTTTTTTTATGTTTTCATCATATTCCACCAAAGACTTTGACGCACATTCAGCAGCAGATTGAACTGCGACAGGCAAAGCAATTTTCATCTCTAATTCTGCCTTGTCCCTTTCTGGGAGACTTCTGCCCCCGCATATAGGCTGGGGGCCCCCACCTAAACCTGTGCAGTTAGGAGCCAGGCTTATTAAAGTAAATCCTAACCCTTTTTGATTCATGGCAACAAACTATCCTGCAAAATGCGATGGTCAAGAGGTAACTCAAAAGCCACCCCAGTCAACTACAGGGACAGCAGCAGCTTTTGGGAGATGATAGAGTGGACAATGAGGGAGTAGAGATCACTTTAGCAGCAGGATTTTAATCCAACAGCAAATGTGTGGCAAGACCCTGAAAGCCTCCCAAGGAACAGAAGCTGCGCAGCAAAATATCTGTGTACTTGTTCCCCCATAGTTGTAATGTTCCTTTCCCTCTTACACCTGCGTAAGTTCTTGGACTGATGATGAGAATGGTGTTGAAAGCTTATGTCATCTTCAGCGCTTTCTTGAATTTTCCAATAACATTCCAGCGTGATATCTGAAGGAGGGATAGCAGCACTGTCTGTCATATTTAGCTGCTGTGAAATTGTATGACATTAAAGCACAGAGAGGAAAACAAAATCTTGAAATCTGATAATCCCCACACTTTGTTGGCTACAGAAAAACCAGGTTAATCCCAAAATATTGATGCTGTTTCTGGTGCTGACATACCATCTGCTCTTCTTCATGCTAGACGTGACCAGATGTGAACTTTAAAGCCCTTCTTGTAGGTGACACTTACTTGTGTCTTCAGACATTTTACCTTCAGGTAAACGTGCTTTTCCTCTCCCTTGGAGAAAGCCATTTGCTTTAGTGATGTTGTAATTAGCGGACGGCAGCAGACGCTAGGGCCTGGCCTGGGCTTTTTGCATTCTTCCGTCTGGAAGGGTTTTGGTGGCCCCTGTTGCCCCGTTCTCAGGTGCAGCAGGAGGCTCTCCCGCTGTTCTGGCAGTCCCTTTGCCTTGCTCCCAAGTGGCAGGCAAAGCAAGCATGGCTCCATTTTGGCAGCTGTGAGTAGGAAGGGGAGAAAAAGTCTGGCTGAAAACTGGCTAACGCGCTTGGAGAAGCTGACCCAAGAGCCAAGGGGTAAATCCCCAGCAGAGGTTTGCCTTTTAACAGAAAAATTTGTAGAGGATGGTACACTGACATTTTGAACAAAAGCTAATATTAAGCGTAGCCAGACTGCAAGCAACTCATAAATTCCTCTATTTCTGTAGAAGGACACATTTTGAATGCAGCTACCTGACCAAAGAAGAATGGAATTAAAAAAAAAAAAATTATTTTGGCTTGGAGAAAAAAAAATTAAATTACTTCCAGAGAGCAGTGCTACACCTCGCTTTAGAAAGCATCTTACTTTTGAAATTTTCAGTACCAATAAAACAAATTATTTAAACTCCTTCTAGCATCCCACAACCCAATTTTCCTTTCTTATTACAAGTGTTTATGACAAACACATCATCCAGGAATTTTCTGTGTATGGAGACATAAATACAGCTTCCTTAACTAATGCGATTGCCTGTTTTATGCTAGATACACATTTAAAACATACATTTGTAATACAATTATTGATGCAATGGATTAAATATGGGAATTACAAAACCATACAAGAAATTAATTCCCAGTCACTGATAAGGCTGGAAGGATTTATGTGTACTAGGAGGAACCAGTACAACAAATAGAAAATGTAAACTGTGACAATATTTCCCGCTTTATCAACATTTTGGGAATAAGACTGTACGTCAACAATGGACTTGTTTTGGAGCTGTGTTAAATCACACTGTTTTAAATAAATTTACATACAAGTGTGTGCAGAAATGGTGTTAAAAGAGCTGTTTTATGATTGCAGAGTCACTTTACCAAAAAGCCAGGAAATGTCAGAATTAAAATCATCTGGGAGATATATCTGTCCCCTCCACCACGCCACGTCTATGTGTTATGACATAGCTGTTAATGATGCAGCCACATATAGATATTTTTTTTCCAAAGGACCATACCTCATTCATCGCGCAGGATGGATGCTGCTCACTTCATCAGCAGTTATTCAATCCCTTGTTTACTCCTTATTATGAGATGAGAGGCCCCAAGCCTTATTTACTGCATGCTATTCAAACCCTTCTCTAAATACAGAATTTTCGGTTGCCTCCTGGGCTTTTCTACTGAGCTTATCCCTGTGGTATCTGAGCACTTTGCAATGAATGCATTTATTTATACAAGACCCTTGTGAGAATAAGGGTTATTATTAGCCCTATTTTACAGAGTCACAGACAAAATTTTGGTTTTCCAGTCTGAGGCACCTACGGCCAGATTTTTCCAGTGTGCTCAGCTTTATCTGTTTAAAGCAGAGTTCAGGTCCTATTCAGCTCAGTTGCAGCTGGAATACTCAGCATTTCAGCAAGTCAGGCCCCAGGGTATGAAGTCAGATACCCAGAAAATAACATACGGGGAATTACTTTCTGCTTAGAGAAAGTTGTTTTTTCGCTGTTTCTAACTCCCTGTCCAACCCCCCCTTGTCTCCAACCCCCCCTCCCACCTCTGACAGCTGCCCTGTCGCCAGCCGGGGTCAGGCACAGCGGTGAGATGCTTGGGCAAGGCAGGAAGGCAGCAGGCAGAGGGTGGGCAGCAGGCGGGGGGCAATGGAGGGATTTAGGAACTTTGCCTGCACAGGCAGGCGCGGTGTTAGGGACGGAGCTGGTACCTGTGAGGGATGGCAAGGAAAACAAAAGGAGCTTCTGTGCTGTGTTAGCAGTAAAAGGCTGAACGAGAAAAAATGTGGGACTGTTGCTGAGTGGGGCAGGTGATTTAGTGAAAGCAGACAGAGATCAGCCTGGATATAAGGAAAAATGTATTTCCCAGGGAGAACAGTCAGTTTGTGGAGCTGGTTGCTGAGAGAGGCTGAGCAGGCTCCATCCTTGGAGGTTTAAAGGAGGGTAACTGATAACCTTGCTCTGACTTCTTGACTGACCCTGCTTTCATCAGGAGGTTGGACTGGGGATCTCCCTAGGTTTCATTCCCACTGAGTCATCCTCTGGTCCTGCTGTTTCTCTGGTTTACGAGCATGTTTTTCCCAAACAACAGCTCATCCAAGGTTTGCCAGTGGTCTTTTTGACATTTGAACCACACTGCTCTCTCAGCAATTTCCCTGCAGGGCAGGCACCTCCACGAGGGCTGGCTCACAGGGGGCTGGGGGGCGGCTCAGACACCCACTGCTGGGACCTGGCAGGTTACTTGCCTTTTCCTCACCCATATGAATGGAGAGATTCCCTTCTTCTCTTCCAACGGACTACAGTGAGGTGAAATCTGGGAGATGTATTCACAGGGAGAGGAAAAGGTACATTCCTGATGTAAGAAGAAACTCCACAGTTTCTTTGAAACATGAGGATGCTGGTGCTTTTCAAAGTGAGGCTGGGAGAAAGTGCCAAAGAAAGAAAGGGGGAAAAAAAGGAGAAAATGTTGTGTTTTCCCCTAACTTCATTCTCAGATAAAGAGTGATTATATTTCCCCAAAATAAAGAAAACCAATGACAACAACAAAAGGCAAACAATGCATATTTCCACCCAGACAGCTGTAGTCTGGCAAAGCTGTAAGCAGTACAGGTACAGCCTGGTAGGGAGAAGAGCCTTAAAGCAGTTCATGATCTCCAAATCACCTGGAACAAGGCGGTCTCCAGAAATGCTTCTGCATGTTACCTTCCCACGATAGAGATAAAGCAAGCAGGAAATGAACTTCCAGAAAAGAATGACAAATCTATACTGGCCTCAACTGCTGTTCTCTTGGGTGCACAGCCTGAAGCGTCGCCCTCTTCTCACTCAATAAATTTCTGAATATTCTCTTTTTGTGAGCAATACTGTGGATCACATGAAAGTCCTCAAGAGCTTTTCCATCTATAAATGGATTTCAGACATTTCAAAGTGCATTGCCAATGAAGATGTAGTTTCGAGTTTGCAAAATACAAAAACATTGCCTATGTGTAAAGTTGCACCCTCAATTTTTTGTTCATTTGCTTTCAACCAATAGAATAGTTTTAAGGTTCCATGATGGCAGAGGACATATTATTTCTGTGTGAGAGCAATTTTCTTCCGTTATGTATACCTTTACGTACACACACACAGAAACATGAGTGGAGAAGCAGTTTGGACTAAACTCAGAAAAGCCACATCTGACCTGAGAAAAGGAATTACATGCACACACAGATCTGCATCATTAATTAAGTCAATTTTAAACCTTGGAAGGCTTTGCATCCCTCACTAGATGCAGTGATATAAACATTATTTCCTTATCTGCATGCTTATTGAGGCCAGCACTGAAATTCCAGCTAGGCAGTGCCTCACCCCCAGAGCAGAGGGCTCTGCAGAACTGGTGGCAGTGCTGGAAAGCTGCAATGCTGCTGTAGCATCAGGAACCTGCACACCCTCTCTGCATGCCCCTTCTAACAGGAAACACCCTAACATTAAAAATCCTTTGCACAAGCAAATGGGCTGCGATGCTCTCGAAGTGTACAGTGCGTGAGTCCAGTGAGATTGCTGGGATCCAGATGGGGCTATTTAACCTGAGCTGCTCCCCAAACAGCCAAAGCAATCAAGTTGTGAGCAATACAATCTTCTCCAACAGCCTCAGGTTTTAACATTTTCATCTCTGGTCACCATGAGCGGTGCTGGTACCCCTTGTAGCCCCATGATGCCCACAGGTAATAAACTGGGAAATCATTTTGCCCCCTTCTCAGCCTGGCTCCCAACTCTATGCCAAGCTGTGCCCTGCAGCACAACTGAAGTTCAATCGGGAGGTGAATGAATGCATAGCTGGCACAGCAGGCTTAATCCCTGTAACTTTAATTTCCTTCACCTTTATAGACTGTCAAAAGGAAGAGGTAACTTTTTTTTTCTTTTTTTTTTTTTTAAGGGAATGAATGCTGTGGCTGTAGGGGATGGGCTTCATTGAAGTAACTTTCTATTTACTATCGAAAAAAGAAAGCTTTAGGTTTATTGGAATCATTCAGTGAAAAAGCACAGAAAAAGCAGGTCATCCTCCTATCTCTCATTTCCTCTGCTTCTTTCCTACCTCTTCATACAGTTTGAGGGGGACTTTTTGACATCTGCACTTCAATTTGGGGCTGTTCTCGGTACTAATTTTTAGTTTCACTGGGAGCATTTGAACTCCTGAATAGTGCTTCTCTTATCAATGCCACACCAAGCGGTTATTGCTACAAAAGAGGTGAGCGATAGAGAGAGGCGCCTGATACTTCCCAGCTGAGGCAACTGCTGCTACTAACCTGCTTTTTTTTTTTTTTTTTTACAGAACAGTGAGTCATGCATTAGGGTCGAAACAAGATTTATTATCTGAGTTAGAGGAAATAAATAAAAATTGAGAACAAACAAATAGTAGTCATTGACAGACAGTTGGTACCTAATGAATCATATTCCTGGGTTTGCAGAGATTCGTATGTTTACCGATTAATTTTTTTGCAGAGTGCAGTCGCTCTTGGAGACTTCTGTGCCGGTACTAATTCTGTGATTACAACCCTTTCTCTTAATCCTCTTTGTTTCCTGCTTGTTAATTTTTGCTTCCTTAGAGAAGCCAAAGAAAAATGCCTTTTTTTTTTTTACAACAAGAAGGAAGCATCACGTGTATGGTGAGTCCCTCACTGACATGTGGCTTCCTAAAGCTGTGGCCTCATAGCCAGCTCATGAGTCTGGGTGGGACACGCTTATGGCTGGGCAGACCTGGCCGGTGAATGGGTACAGACATTCTTCCTGATTTTTGGTTGCTAAAGTGCACTGAAAAGATGAAAGCATTTAGTGAATAATTATCTGGCACAAATTTGCTGTGCTGTGTGTTGCTCCACTTGGTCCCAGGCTGTTACCCCAGGGAGAGGGCAGGTGTGAGTTGTCACTGCAAAGACGAAGGGACTGGAAAGTCACTTGGCTCAGTGATGCTGCCGAGCCCATGGTGGGGAAGAAAAAGGAAAAAGCACTGGTTAGGAAGCTACTGTTTCTTTAAATGGGAGATGGAAAGTGGAGGAGACACTTTCGGCAAAGGCTGTGCAGCGAAGGGAAGAAAGGTTCACAGTATTTTTCAGTTGTAAGCTTGTTCTCCTTTTTCTAACACACTCTTTTGTTCAGTTCAGAAGAAAAGATGAATACGAAGGGGCAGGATGGAAGTATAGAAAGCAACGAATGCTAGAGAAATGGTAAATCAGTTATGCTACTTACTGTAGTACAAACATGCAAGATAACAGGATATTGGGAATGTGTCTGTCAAAGCAAAGGATCCAGGGAGAAAGGGCAGATACGAGTGAGAGTTGCCTGTTTTCTGACTTCAATGTCCACAACGGGCATTCATGAACGAGCCCGGACTGTTATTTTTAAGGTCTGCAACACAGTTGTTGCATTTCACATTGATGCCAGGGCAGAGGTGACTGGGATTTGTAAAGGGACAACGGTACACCAGCTCAAGGAGACAAATCAGTTGTCTAGAGCCATTCAAAGCCCACACAGGCTACAAAGGCAAGGAGAATATGAGTGACATCTTTGTAACCCGGTAATCCAAGGCCCCTCCACCAGCTCTTGCAAGTGCACAGGGAAGCCCTGGGCTGTGGCCCTGGGAGAAGCGTGTGCTTCAAGGGGGGCTGCTGTAGGAGCTGGAAACCCACCCCGTGCAGTCAGCAGACCCACAGGTCCTCGTGCAAGGCTGCTCTTGGGCAGAGGTGCCTGAGGGTGCAAAAGGGAGGGAAGGAAGCCGTGTTGAGACCGCTGGCTTGGGCTCTATCCCCACGCTACCTAACGGGTCACTGTAGCCCTCGTGGGTGCAGCCCCCAGCATCCCCAAGGTCCTTGTCCATCTTGGCAATGGCAGCTGATGGAGTGCGAAGGCTGCTGAGGGGTTACTGCTCCTGCAGACCCTCAGTCTGAAGGGGAGTGAGCAAGATGCTGCCCCGAGGGCCAGACGGAAATGGAAGTTTATAGCGATGACATTTCAGTTTATGGCAAGCATAAGGAAGGACATGGTGTAACCACTCTGGGATGTTTTCTTAAAGGCTCCTGGCCTCTAGCTGAATATGGATAAATGTATAGCGTTAGTGGTACGGCTGTGGCATTTATGGTACTCACTGCTGAGTATGGCTGGGGAACGGATCAGCACAGGCACTGTTTCTTGAAAACCTTGACCCAAGTTTTAGGATGTTCTTGAAATGGACACTCAAAGATGTGAAAGAGCACAGAAATGATGCTACCTGGGAGCTTTGATTACAATAAATTATAATCAGTAACATACCCTCTCGTAAGACAATCTCCTCTTCTTTTGGTTCGAACCCCTCCTGCTACTTGCGAATCATCAGAGGGCAGTAGAAGTACTTTGGTGCAAAGTTATTTACTTCCAGACTTCTGGTAGGCTGCAGTGAATTATAGTTACTGAATAAGCTTTTATCTAAGGTTCCTGCAACTGAGCAATTAACTTTCTGACTCTTACACTAAAGCAATTAATGTAAACGGATTGTGGTTATGAAGCAAAATGCTTAACAAGTCATAAATTGTGAATCAGTTGTTGATTTGTCCTTTTTTGTTTCTTTTATTTTCTGAACAAAACATAAATTTTCTGTCTGTAATGGGGTGTTTTTTTCTAAACTATTTAAATGTGTTTGGGGTATAGAAGGATCTCTAGGAAGAGTCACAACCCCTGGCAGTTTACCATGCAGGGTGAGAGGATTCCTCTAAGGAACAGGCATTTGGGGAATCATTACAAACAAGACTCCATCAGTTATAATGGAATGTGAATTTATAAATTTATAAGCAGGGAAAAATTACATTGCATTTACCATGAGTAGGAAAATGTAGCTGTGCGGCTAATGTGAGGTAGGTCACGCTATATAAATTAATCACCTTTCTTACCCTTCCTGCTCGGTGACCAGCCAAGCCTACAGGATAAGGAATGTAGCTCCTTTGCATGATGATACTTCTAGCGCTTTGTCCTTGCTTTGCAGAGCTAAGCGGTGTTGCCGTATAAAGTATTATCAATATCACAGAAGCTTGCCCTATTTGAATGCACAGGACAGCTTCAGCCTCTCTGCAGATTCAGACCTGGTTTAACGTAGACTCCTTTGGCTCACAGCTGCAAGAGCTACCTAGATGGTAACTTCTGGAGAGCAATGATATGCCTTTTTCCTTTAAGAGTAGTCCTTGCACCTTCCCTGGAAGATACTGCACTATGAAGATTATGGAGTAGAACATGATAAGAAAGGACTTCTATGACTCCTTCAACTGCTTAATAATTAACTATATGACCTCTGTTTAGAAGTAAAGCCAAGCTAATTAATGCATACTTCAATAGATTATATTGCCTATTATATGACTATGATGTATAATGTAAATGTAGGAAATATGAAGATTGAGTATGGACAAAATTCTCCATGTACACCGTGACAAGGACTGTAAAAGCACTTCTTCGCAAATGTCTTTTCTCATTCATTTTATGGCACTTTGCATCACTATGTAATTATCTATAATTGCTTGAAAAAACACTTAGACTTCTGGCCCCTTGGGGTGCGACTTAGTCAGAGAGAGACAAAAAAAGGGTCAGTTTTTGAGTAAGGAATGAAATTTTCTGCACTAGTACAGCATGTTCCCTGGAAGTGGAAACATTTCTGCAACACCTCCCGCAGGAGGGCTCATCCTAGTGGTCTACATGCTATGTATTTTAATCCAAACGTGAAACATTTTCTGCCACCTACTGCTTTTGCATCATCGTTGTCCTGTTACTTGAAAAAAAAAATCCTGTTTCTGATCAATTAAAACCCAGAAATGTGTTCTGTCAGGTTTCTGAAAGTGATGTTTTAAAAAACCCTTCACAATGTCCAAGTTGGTAAAACAAGTGCAGTTATCTCCCTTTTCAAGAGATCTGGAGGAAAAAGTGGAGTTAGGCTCCTCTGGATGCAGGGTTAGAGGTCTGAGGATGGTCTGGTGTTCTTGAATCCAGCTGTGGTGGGTTAGACAGACAGATGTGTGCTTAACCTTTCTTGCAAGCTTATACATTGCCTAATGGCAGGTTGGGCTTTCTTGCTTTAGGTAAACTCACATGCACAGAATTGACTTTCTGTGATGGCCAGCAATTAACTGAAAGGTTAGTGTAGGAAGAGAAGACAGAGTCCTTTCTCTTTACGAACCCCTTCTGCAGGTATGCACTGTTTCATTAGTTAACTTTGTTATTTGACATCTGCAGAAAGTGTCATGAAGTCTGAATAACTGCAATTACTGCTCACCTTGTCCTCTGTGCCTTGACTTAAATACCTTTAGGTATTTTGCAAAATCCTAAGATAAAGACCGATATGCAAACAACATCCCTGAGATAAATGGCAACAAATGTTCTGCATGACATGCTTTATTTGTGAGGTGCTTGGATGACACAGTGATTGGTGCCTGGTTAGACAGGTGGGGTTTTATTGTTTTTCTCTGATCCTTATAAGTTGGATCTTATATTTTGAAAACCGACTTGACATCCAGGAGGATTGCTCAAACTGAAGGCTGGAGACAGGTTGCTCTAATCCAGCGTTACAAAGGCAGGCAAAATGCAGAAGAGCAGTGAGGGTTAAACTACACTCGCCCTTGAGGGATGGGAAGTAGCATAGCAAGTCTAGACCAGATAGGGGCTGAAAATGTCCCGTCTGGGTGCCTGGGTAGTTAAAGGTGTCTGCTTCTGCGCTGCAGGAGCCATCAGCTGTGGTCAGGGCTTTGGGCTATTGGCTTTTGCCTGCAGCAGCTGCAGGAGCCTCTGGGTCTGCAGCCCGGCAGCATTAAGATGCTGACAGTGACCCTGAGGAACCATCCTGGCAGCTGCAGAAAGGAAGGGAAAATCAACACTAACACAGCCAAGCCTGACGTCTGGCCAAGTTGTGATGTGCAGTCCCAAATCAGAGCAAATATGGAGGTTGTTTCAAGGCCAAATCTTAGTTGCTGGTGTTACTCACGAGCATGTCATTCACGTCAGCGTGGTGGTGAGAGTTAGCTGGATCACGGGTCTAACTTCTTTGCCTTTCTTCTTCACCCAGCTTTGGAAGGCATCTCTAGACATGTCATTTCTGTCGTGAATTTGGGTTCACCTTTGCAGTAACTTACCAACATGAGGAAACCACCTCTGAACTTACTCCTGGTTAGCGCTTGCTTTTCTTTCCAGGTTAGCAGCAACCCTCAATTCACCCCTCTTCTTCTTTTCCCCACCCTCAAAGAAGAGTAGCCTCTGAGTCTGTGGTTGCAAATCCAAATCTGAAATCTTTAACAAAATCCTCCCTGCCCCAGGCAGCACTTGGCCCTGTCATAATTCAGACCAGAATTGAAACTCCGCGTTGCACGATTTGGAGAAGCATATTTCCTTTCATGCACAAGATTTAATAACCTGCAGATATCCATGCTAGGCCAGCAGCAGTCAGAATCTTGGAGCCATCATCTGTTTTGTTTTTGGCAAAACATTCAGTGGTGTCAACCTAGATGTGAGGGGACAGCATACTATGTGCTAAAATTACAAAGGGAGATTAGAACTATGCTGTAAGTACCTTTTTTTTTAATTTATTTTGGTGTCAAATGAAAAGAAATATTTGTGTTGAACAGAATACTTTTATCATTTCAGTGAGACTTTTTTTTTTTTTTAATATCAGCCTACAGTGTTTAATTCAAGCAGATCGGCACATTTTGGGAGGTCACACCACTGAATTTCAGGCAGCTGAGAAATGTCTGATTTAGCTGGTCTGTCTACACAGGCCTCCTGAACAAACAGTGGAGGCAGAGAGGTTTTTGCAGGGTCACTCGAAATTTGGGTCACCTCCTGAAGAAGTTGTCTCTGTGTTGGCTAAGTTGAGGGTTATAAATGCTCAGTGCTGGACAACACAGCAGTAGCCCAAATTCAGCTGACAAAAACCACACTTCTAAGACTTTTATTGCAGTTACTTGACCTTTTTTCAGCCTTTTCTAACACATTAGTCAAAGGGAAAAGCAAACTGTGGTAGTTCAGAAATACCGATAGACAATATTTTGATTTTTCTGCGTTTTGCTCTTCCCTCTATTCTTCTGGCAAAAATTATTTGCTGTATTTGATGAAATTTGTGAAGGGCTTTTTGTTGCCTTGGAACAGTATTTTGTAGCAAAACAACCATTCTGCTGGAAAAACATTCAAGGCTAAAGCCAGCTATAGATTAAAGCAGATAGCTTCTGTTCTTCCCATAGTCTTTGGATAAACATGAATTCCAGTCTCCCAGGCTGTTAACTTGGCACCCTTCACTAGTGTGTAATTCAGAGACCATATGAAAAATATTTCAAATAAATAGAGGAGTATCTTCCCCCGTTTAGGATGCTGACTCCACCTTCCTCAGTCTCCTTCTGCCGATCCCCTCTGGGGGAAGAGGATCGAGTACACTAATGATGAAATTGCAAATGTGCAAACTCGCTCAAGAAGTGCTTAAAAAGCTGCTTCGTCACAGCAGAATCTGTCGGGACATGGACAGGGGATTGATCCCTTCAGATTCCAAGCAGCCATCGATTTTATTACATACTTTCACCTATGTGAGTTACAAATTAGTGACAAATAGGTTTGAAAGCTAGTCATTACCTCAATCAGTCAATTATTCAAAAGATGTATGTGTGATTAGTTACTCTCAGTTAATTATAGGAACAATAATTAGCTAATAAAGGAATGCCATCATTCATATAATGCCAATTTTCATTGGTTTAGTGACTCTAATTTAAAAAACTCCCTCAAATCTATAAATTGAGAAAACACCCAAGATTACTTTTTAAAACAATGTTATCAAGCTGCAGGGAGCGTTTTACTCTTTCTAGCTCTTTTAGCCAAACTCATGCTTCTGCCATCTCCTCAGCACTGGGTTCTGTTGAAGCTTAATGAATTTACCTTCAAATGGAGCCTTAGTAGTGAATTGCCTTGCGAAGGCTGACTGTCACAGAGATGATTAGACAACTTGCTGCTTTTAATCACTTCACCCCTGGACAAATCAAAAGTGATGCCAAATGCCAGCAAAGACGGGTATGTCAAAGACACTATATCTCATTCTTATAAAGACACAATTTGATCTGAAATTACAGATGCAAGACTGCAAGATTTCATACTTCTCCTCCCCAAAATTAGTACCAAAGGGACAATGGATGGTGCAGGCATTTTGTTTAAACAAGATTCTGCCTATTTGTTCCTTATATTTGCACTTCTTTCTCAGGACCTTCAGCCCCAACCTGTTAAACCTTTATAGCTCAGTCATGTTCCCAGGTTCTAAAAATGAAGAGAAAAGGCCCAGATCCGCATGGGTAGATCGGGACCTAACTCACCGTGACACCCCAAGAGGCATTTGCAATTCCAGCCCCGCGTGCCTGGCTCGCTCCACAGGGTCAGGCCGAGGGTGATAACCCAGCATTTGGGGCTGAAGCCACCAGATACCCTTCCCGTGGCCAGGGTGGATAAATAGAGTCTGAAAGGAGCTGAGAGTTTTCCAGCGGCTAGGGGGGTGACTGTAAAGCGAAGAGTAGAGGTCTCTACTTGTGATTAAGAAGAGCAGCGCCAAATTTTTTCCATCTCCAGAGGCCGTACTGGCCTGACCGTGGCTAGCTGGCAGAGGCAGCTGAACCACCAAAGCCCAGACCCACCAACCCATGCAGGGTGAGGGGAGCACAGCCCTGCAGGGACATGGAGAGTGGGGAAGTTGGGGTCATTGCTTTTGTCTGCTGCGAGCTGCTGCTTCTGCTTGCCCATATCATCCATCGGAACCGTTAGTGCAGGCTATTTCACCTCTACAGAGCAGCTGGCAACTGTTCAGCCACTCCAAGATAGTAATCTCGGAGTGTAGTACCCTCTTCTTCCTACTTACCTCTAGCTCGTAGTCAAACAGGACCTTGGAAGGTTGTCTTGCAGCCACCTGTAGGCTTTCCCCAATGCACTTACCTGGGAATGCCCTAAATGTTTTTATCACATGCTAGAGACAAGCTTTTAGAAGATTGCCCTTTCTCCCCATCTCTCTTGATATTTTAAAAAACGTGTGATTACCTAAGGCTTTTGGTTTTAATCTTTTTCATTTTCATTTCACCTCTACTCTGAAGGTCTCGATCCCTGTCCCAGTTCTAGCTGCCCTGGGCAACAATTCCATTAACATATCATTAATACACTCCATTTATTTATTTAAAGTATTAATAATAAAAAAGGTTGATAAAGACCAGTTAGATCTCAGTAGAATATGATCATCTTTAACTTAGCATAGCGTAGTGGTCAAAGCAATAGAATAGAAGCCAGGAAAATCTGCTTCTGAGACAAATTCCCTCAGAAAATCATGTATGCTCTGTATCACAGCTTCTTGATACGTGATGTAGGATTTATACCTGACAAGCTGTTGTGAGACAGCTATATATGGTATGCAGTATTTTGCAGCTCTCCATTTCCTTATCATGGCTCCTAAATGCTAGTTACATGACTTGGACTCACAGTTTTGGCGAGCTCCCTTGCACGCTTTCCAAACAAAACCACCCTTCATTATCTGTTTTTCTTTGTCATACTGGGTAAATAAAAAAAGGTTAGGGGAGCACAGAAATCCTGTTGTATTAAACTTATGGTACCTAGTCCTGTTTAATGCTTTAATCAACAAAAATGTAGTTTATATATAGTTTTCAGGCTGATTTTAAAGAGCTCTTCAGATAGTGAGAGGAGTAAGAGCCCTTGACCATTCAAACCAATGCTCTTAATGCATAGAACAAACCATGCAATTGCACTGGTTTTTTTGCAAATATGTGTAAAGGTCTGCAAGATTCATCTGCATGTAACACTGCAGAAAGGTAAAGATTGTAGGACTGAATTATCTGAGCATTTCTGATTACTTTGTCCATACGCATGGGACACTCTCTAGCCAAACCACACCACCTCCGATTCCTCCTGACTGCTGTTGTTTCTTTGCAAGACAGCTGCAGAGCCCTTTCTCAGCTCCAGTATTGAAAGAGATCCCACCCTTCCTGGTGCAACTTCACTTGACAACCTGATCACTATTTTGTCCTTTCCCAGGCTCTGCTGCCTTCCCTGTCTCTTCCTTCTACTTCAATCCGGACAGCTTCTGACTCATCCTTCAGACCTTCTGCTTTCTGTTGTGAACATTTTCCCCCTTCTTTCCTCATTTTTTTTTTTTTTTGTCTTCTATTTCATGCAGCAGGCATGGAAAGAAGACTGATGGGAGGCATTAGTCCATGGAGGTATTACTGCCGCGAAAGGGAGAAAGTAAAATAGGTGTCACTGCTGAAAAGAGGGACTGAGATAGATGTTGTGAGTGGATACATCACCGTCTCTGGCACTTGGCAGATGGAGGGGTGAAAAACAAGATGATTAACTGTGTCAGCCACAACAACTATGGAAAAAGCTGTATCAGTAAGAGCGGAAAAGACTAAATTAATTTTTCTGGAAAATTGATGCACTATGGATATGGAAAAATTGGGGTAGCCACAGCCAAATACACCCCTATTGCCATTCCCTTGATACAGCACTTCAGGAATAAAGAGGTCCTTGATGGACCTACAATGACGAGAATCAACAGCTTCTTCATGGCTTCAAAAAAGTCCCTTTTCAGGCCAAATTTAACATCTCCTCACACTCCTTCCTACTGGCACATTTCTGAGGCAGGGGTAAATCATGTCTGAGTAAACATAAAGCTCAGTCAGTGCATTTATTTGATAGCCAGGTGGCCGGGCTGTGTGCCTGTGCGTGACCAAGAACCTCCACCCACGTCACTTGCCCTTCCCTTAGTGCTGCAGGATGGACATCAGGCACCTGGGGCACCCCAAGACCCTTCCTCAGAGGCCAAACATCATCTGCTGAAAAACCACATGGGTTTTCCAGGGAAATCTGAAGAGGAAGTAGTGTGTCTTGGGCATGCCTTCACATCCCTGCAGCCCTGGGAGGTGTAGACAGCCCGTTTCACCAGTGCACAGTGCTGGCAGGGAGCTACTGATGCTCTGCAGGATAGTGGGAGCCGCAGGTGTTTTAAGAAATCAATCCAATAAAACCAACCCAATAAATTTTGAAACCTCTCATTTGGAGATCATTGCTTACAGAAGACATCCAGCTGTAGAAGGCATTGCCAGGACTGGAAATGGGGAGTGAGTTGTCACCTATCTGTAGAGGAATTATAGAGGAATGAAGGTAGGTTAATGAACATTGATATACAGCTGTGGGCTTGCTTGGGGCAGCGGGTTGGCTGGTGTGGATAAGGTGCAGCTCCTGGATGAGGAGAGGTTGGCTGGAAGAGGAGCAAGGAGAAGGAAGAATCTGGATGCATCAGAAGCAAGAGGCAGGGTGGACTGGCCTGAAGAGGATGAAGAAACAGCCCGGTCAGCAGATAAAGTTTTGAAACCTTGTGGGGGATTGGTGGCTGTACCGGGGCAAGGTGTGGGAACTGCTTATTGAAGTTAACCTGGGATGGGATGGTAAAAGCCTTGTTGCAGCTTGATAGTTTGGATAGTGCTGTGACACCTATCTACATCTAGTAAGGTCTAAGATGCTGAATGTTACAGCCTTTGAGAGTTGAAGCCTGGGCTGGAAGAACATGTCCAGCCTTGGCATAAAGTGGGGTCCAAGGGAAATACAGTGCGTGAGGGGATTGCCTGTATGGATGGAGGGAGAGGAGGAGAATATACAGAGCATTTCAGCGAAGAAACACTCAGACTTGTCGTGATAGTAACCCAGTGGGATTGGGAATGATGGCAGATCCTGAGCTCCTTGAGCATTCTCCTTGCATAGGTACAGCAACCTTGCCCAGGCTGGTCCTACTCACTGATCTTACTGTTCTTTGCCCAGTTCTTGAAAACTTTGCACCTGTATGATTGAATGAACTATTTATTTCCCCTTCTGGAAAGGCACACCTTCTCGTGCCAGACAACAGAAGCAGTTGCAAATGTTACTGGATCCATCTGATTAAATTACTTTGTGTAATTTTGGATTTAATCTCATTGATAATAATTCAGAGAAATATTCTGAATGGCCTTTCCTTCTTTCTTCCTATGCTCAGCATTATTGTAACAGACACTGGAAAGCACTAATTTTGCCCCTTTCCTCCAAGAGCTATAGCAAAACCCCCTTAAATTACTTTAAATGTATTTATTGTGTTTTCAGAAGCTCCTCTTCTCCTCTCCAGAAGCATACACAATTACATACAAAACCACATGCAGTTATGGACTAGACAAATACTTGCAACATAATGTTCTTGTGTAAAAGATTCCCTGCAAAACTGGTCCTTCCTGGACATTAGAACAGGCTCTCCAATAATCAGAAAAGAAAGTAAGAAAGTTGCATGGCAATAAGGAACTGACTAAACAAACTCTAGCATGCTAAAAGGCAGAGGGGTGAGGACAAAGCAAGTCAAAGGCCTGTCTCGAGACCTCTCCTAATCGGCAAATGTTTTCATCACCATGGCGCTGCAGCACCATGAGAAGACAGATGCTCCCTAAAGCAGTCAGCATCCAAATAATTTGATATGTTCCAGGTCAAAGCAAAAAAAGGAATTATTCTTGTAGAAAACTACCCAAACCCCAGAATATTTCATGGTAAACATGTCATCTGCTTCTTCTGGGGAGCACTATGAAACAGGCAGGAGAAAGAGAGAATTTTGCCACTTTTCAGGGAAGAACTGTATAAAATGCAGGAGATAATCAACTCACAGGCTTGGTCTGAAAGAAAATTTTCCTCTGACAGAGAACATGCTGTAAGTGCTCTTGGTCCCTGCTAGCTGTGACCTACCAGGTAGCAAAGGAGCGATGCTCCTCCACATCATTACAGTGTGCACTTGCGCAGCAAAGGTCCGTCAGCTGAGGAGTCTGGAACAACTGTGGCTGTTTCATTCCCAGATACCAGCACTTCTTCAGTCTTAATTCAGCTTTGTATGGCAAAGAAAATGCATATTTTTCAAATACGGGACATTTCCTGTCCTGAAGTTTGACTAGAAGAATTTCAGGGAGTGCAAGACACCTTTGGAGCTACAGTCAGTAGCATTCATGTGTTTCTCCCTGCTATTTAAATTACTGCAGTTATCTAAATGCTTTAGTCATCCTGGGAATATTTCTGTGTATTGATAAATTTTGGTGGTTGTAATAATTGCCTGCTGAATAAAAGGTGTGTCTATGAAGTGCTACATGTTTTTGTGCAGGTAGCTGCATATAGATACAACCACAGGCATTCAATAGTCATAAAAAAAATGTATGAATGCTGAATTCAGACCCAATACACCTATTGATTAAAATGCCAATAACAGCTATGTATTGTAAAAATCAGGGGCATATTGCAAGATGATATACAAAGCACACAAGTAAATTACTTGCTTAGATTATGTTATTATCCCTAGTGAAAATAGTTCACATAATTGTTCTGTCATGTAAGATTTTCCATTGCGAGTTAGAAAAATGTGGGGAAACCTGTTAACCCCACTTGCCTGACCTGTTCCTGTTAGAACTACCTTTAGTTGGAGCTTCAGAAGCAACAAACTGCATAAAGTCTACGCCCCCTTTCCAACATTATTATCCCCCCTGCTGTTTTAATTTATGTGTTTAATTTTGGTTTTCTGGATGCAATATGGCTAATTGCTAGAGAACTGTGCAATCTTACAAGCAAAATTTTGCTTTTATAATTTGTAGCACATCAAGTGTAATAATGTACATTTAATTTCTCAAAAAGATAATTATGCTAATAGAATTATTTGAATAAAAATTCACACTTTATGCAGGATAATGTCCTCTACCTCTTAATTTATACTAATGTAGGTCTGTAAGGAATTTCTAATAAGCTACTTCAACCTGGGGCCAGGAAGGGATAGACAGAAGCAAAACGCTGACAGGTCTTAAATGGGACAAAAAGGCTTCAGAGGTCTTTGTAGCAAAAGTTGTCAGAAGTGATGCAGGTATTGGATATGGAGAGATGCTACAAGATGCCGTAACCAGCCCTGGTCATGTGAGAGGATGTGGTCTTGCTATGTTCAGCTTATGGAGGAAAAATAAGGAAGAAAAAGACACGGCAAGTGAGCAGCTACATTACACGCAAGCTGGGCTTGCAAGGTGCAAGCCCTCATGCAGGCAGCCCACCACCTCCACAATGTGTGCACGTGAGAAGGGCCAGCACCCTGTGGGACTGACCCTGGAGGAGCCAGCACCCAAAGGGACAGGGCACCTGCCTCTCCCAGCAGCCTGGAGAGGCACCTGGAGGGAAAGCACAATGGCAGGAGAGGAACAGCACCTCCCTCAGCCTCGGGGAAATGCAATTTATTTTTACAGCCATCCATTAAGCACCAGTTAGGCGTGAGGGCTTGGAATTGGCTCCAGAGAGATAAGGCACCACATGTACTCCGCTCTGATGCCCAGACATCCTCTGTGCCAGACAAACTCTGTTTCAGCATTTGATCAGTGACTGCAGGAGCATTTCTGGCCAGTAATGAAGCTTTTGGAGCTGGGAGGTGACATGCCGAGGCCGGACTACCCAGGGGGGCTGCTAACTGTAGCTGGGCCAGCATTTCTTCCCACCATCGCCATCCTGGGCGATGCATGTTCAAGCTATTCCATGCCCCTGAGTCCCCCGCACACAGCTGAAGTGCCCCGAGAGGTACCCTGGGGACTTTGATTTTCAAGGGCGGACTTCACATTAACTTTCCTGGAGACCTTAGGCTTCCTGCTGCATTGAGCAACTCTTTGCTTGGAAAGCCATGCCTTCAGCTAGCCCTCTTTGCATCCAGTCTGTAGGAGCCCTATGCAAATGAGGCATTAAAGAAGTGTAGCACTGTTTTCTGTATTTCATTTTGGAAGAAACCAATTATCAGTGTGGCCAGAGTTAAAAATATGTGTGTGATGCCCGTCTCTTCTCAGAGTAAACCACCACTCCCTGCCTCTCACATGCATTGCTCAGCGAAGGGCTGACTGCTGGTCTCTGTGGGCATCAAAACACACTGAAACCTTGTGCAGCAGTACACAGTTGCTTTTAAAATTGCACTGTTGGGGGTTTCCGATGTTGATTATTGCATTCATAGTAATTCCCTAGCCTTGGAATGAGGAAACTATTGCAAATCCTTTGTGAACTTCTTGAACAGGGGAGTATGATAAATTAAAGTTTCTAAAGGTGGTGACTTTCATACTAGATTAATATAAAATACCATGATTAATGCCCAGACTGTCAGTTCATATTTTCTCCCTTAATTATTTCAGGACTTTTTTTTTATATGCCATAAGTGTATTTATAGGTGATAAAAGAGCAGGACTGACAGCCTAAGAGCTTGAAAAAACTATTTATCCATGGAAAGGGTGTAGTTATGAGAAGCAGGTTTTGCAAAACTCTTCTGTGTTTCTTCCCTTTACCAATCTACTTGTCTGTCTTCTCCCTCTGCACTAAGTTAATCATCCATAGGGCTGGTGATTTCAAGGTCACAAATAAAGAGACAGGTTTTGCAGCACCTCCTTTTTGCTAGAAAAGAAGAGGGACTGAGGTCAAGCCTATTCATTTCACAAACACTGGCCAACATTAATATCTGAATACCTTCTTGATTTCCTCTTTTAGCTATGGGAAGTAGCTTTAGTATCTTGGACATCACAATGCGGTAGCTATTGCCTTTTAATGCTGATCCCTACAGGCCATCAATCCCTAACCAGTGTTACTACTTACTGAAACTGAGATGGTTTCACTCTGAGATTTATAGGTAAAAGATTCCCTGTCTCATGACTAATTCCTAGAGTTGTATGGTTCCACTTCATTTTTTAAATTCCTTGGGCCATCGACCACCACTGATTTGTAGGTAAAACTCTTCACTGATTTGATTGGGGAGTACTTATAAACATTATTGGATGATACGGCCTCATATTTTTATGGAGTTGAGTTACTTAATGATGTCAGAACATTATTTTTTTTTTTTTGAGACTTGCTCTTTTTTCGGTTTTGTTTTCCTTTGATAGCTTTAAATCTAAAGTGCCTTATAACTGGGGAAGAGAGAACAAGTTTGTATGAAATAAAAATGGCTATGGATCGTCACTGAAAACACATATCAAGGCTATTTTTACTTTCATTGCTGAGTTTTGCAGAATAAACAGATTATAATAAACAGAATACAGAGAGGTGATAGCATTATTACTATTATTTATACAGCACCATAAATGTGCATTCTGCTTAACAGACAAATAAAAACATCTCAGGAGATCACTTGAAGTTCAACTTCAGCATAAAGTACAACTTTCTCCTGAACATTTCCTTTTTTCACAGTTGCAAAGACCAAATGTTTCAGACTGGAGTGCATTAAACTAAGGAACTCAAATCCTTATCTAGGCTCCAAAAGAAAGTGGTTTGATAGCACTGTTTAAACGTATAGTCCAAAACTCCCTTGCTGATAAACTCCTGACTGCAGTGGAGGCCAGAGCTGACCCAACGTTCCCCTCAGAGCTGCTGGAGTCTGGGAGCGCCCTGAAGTCTGGAAAAATTAAGAATTTTTTTATGTTTTGAAAGGTGATGCCTCACTGTAGGTCATAACACCTCGTGAAAATTGCTGCAACGTATCAAACTCTGCATTAAGCACAGCACTGCCTTTCAACTAAACCCTTATTCTTTTTAAAAATGCTATTTAATTTTTTTAAAGAGCATAAACACTTGAAGTGGCCCAGGCCTACAGAAGCTCTGTGGGGAAGGAAAATCTTGGAGGTTGAATTGATTTAGAAACCCCAGCTGGAGCACCAATCTGCGTGATGAAAGACAACTGTGCAAGCCTATCTCCCAAGCTGTTGAGAAGATGTACGTGCACTGCTGTCTCCCATAGGCGTGAGCTGGGAGCCACAGGAGAAGGGAAGAACCCACTCCAGAGGAACAAATGAACAGCTTCAAAGGAAATTCACTGACAATATTAATCAAGTAGCACAACAAATTAATTAAAAATAATGCATTAAAAATAATAATTAAAACAAGTGCCTATCTAGTGTAAGGTTTACATATTTCAGTGGGAAGAAAGAAGTTTGTCAGAAACATTTGTAAATTGCAAGGCAATAAGAAACACTGGCAGGTGCCAAGTCTGTTAGGGATAAATCACGGCCAAACTTCAGATGTTAACTCGGGGACGAACATGGATTTCAGTGTATCGGCAACTAAGATCTTTGGCAAGATGCAAAGTTTTTGTGTGCCAGAGGGACACCTCCTCAGAGTGAAGTCTTCATTTTATAGCTTAATTGCTAATGTAAAACCACATTAATACAGACATGGCAAGCAGATTTATCTTAATTTAATTTCTGGGCAAACTGGGTAGTACTTGTAGGCAGCCTTTTTCAATACCTATGAGAATTCACCCCACCAAAAGAAACAACTTCCATGCCCTTTTCACAGTCAACGGGGAGAAATAGTCAGCTTTATCGTACAGTTTGTCTCCTCTTGAAGTCAACATCTGATCAAATTAATTATGTGAAGATGTCTCCCTCGTGCCATTGTTGGGGCACTGAACACTTACTGCGGCAACAAGCAATGAGAAATAGTGCCCCAATAAGAACATCACCCTAATCATTCAGCTTTTTGTCCTCACACAAAGATAAACCCAAGGCAAAACCTTTCCCCTGAATACAAATATCCAGAGTAGTCCTGAGAGCCACACTTCATCTGTTGTCCCTGTCTACTTCCATCGATGCCACAGGAACACTGAGGCATGCTGCCCAGACTTCTGTGGCTCCCCTAAACATGAAATAACGCTACTCTTTCTAATCTTCACTGTCATTTACCTAAGGACTCCCAAAGTCCCAGCTAAACGGTGACAGAGGGTAGACTTCACTATATTGTAAATCTCTACCAGAGAATGGGAGTACTGTGGGTTTTAATGTGCAAAAGTGTGTCCTGAGCATATGCACCACCCATGTCCTGAACTCTCCATAAAAATGCAGGAGCAAACAGAGGCTGCTACATTGCAGCACTGAAAAAGTCTTCCAGAAACCTGTACTTGGCTTTGACATGACCAAAAATCGATTTGTGAAGTCTGTATCGAATGCTTTGTTTTCGGTAGGAACATGCAGAAGCCTTAAAAATTTAAGGAAATGAAAGAAAAAAGGGCAAAACTCATATACTACTTACTTCCAGCCAGGTAAGACCTTCATGCTTTCAGGTAAATATGAACAGTAACAAAGATGTTCTAACATTGCATTATATTCTCAAGATGCAAAAGGTAGTAGATTGGAAACGTGTCATTCCAGACCTGGAGGGATAACAGGGCCTTTTGGTTTTCAACTGTTTCTCCACTCCAATTTAGACCACTTCAGAGTTTGGGAATTCTTCCTTTTCTGTTGGTTTGAGCCAGGGGTTAGGAAATGACCCTACTGGAAAAAAAACCCCAAAACTTCACTCTTGAGAATTCAGTAGGACTTTTGTAGTCAACCATGGCTGAAATGGGATTTCCCTGATTGTTGAAAACAGCTAGAAGCAAACAGCATCAGCCTGATAGAACGTTGTTTAAAGGAGAAAGGAGAAAATGTCTCTTCCAGGGATTAGAAAACACTGAAGCCAATTCTGTTGAATTGGAGCCCACCTTCTGACATACTTTACAGTCCTTCCCAGTGTGATAATTGATTTCAAATACCTCCTGAAAACACTGTGGGATGGCATCCAAAAAAAGGGGGGGACCTGGTATACCTGGCTGACATTTATTATTACAATCCAGTTTCTGAGCAAATGGGTTTGGACACAGCCTTTTTTCTGACCTGAAAAAAGAAGATCAGGAAGATTATAAATCCAATGATGAAAATAAAAATTGACCCGGATATTTTGTTTTGAAAGTCTCAATCCACAAATAGCCTCTAAATCAACAAACAGTCCCTAAAGCTGTTTGAAAGCCCAATACAAAATTTCTGTTTAAGGGCTAAAGGAAACTCCCCCGTTGTCTATGGAAAGGGGTTAAATGAATCTCTCAAGTTCTGTTCCAGCCAGTTTTAAAACTGACTATTTTAGATCTGCTTTACCTTTATAATCCTTCTGAAGACTACCCAGGGAGAGGTCTGTGTGCTCTGACGATTCCGGGATAAAAAGAAGTCTCCAAAGTGGTCTTAGTGCTAACTTCAGCTGCCTCTGGCCCTCTTCCAGCAAAGCACTTAAGTCTGTTCTTTGCTTTGAAATTGGCTTGGTGATGTCAACGTGGCTTCTCATGTATCTGCAGTTAAATACCAGCACAAATGATTATTTAGATCCAACCCCTCTGCACCAGGCCTGAAGTACCCACAGCAGTCGCCGTAAGAGCGGGTGTCTTGTTTTATGTTTCTGGTGAGCACGTTAAGTTACTTCTCTCTTCGAACAAATGTCCTGGCAACTGGCTTGTCACACAGCACTCTGGTTTGGGCTCAAAAACTTCTCTGGCCCAGACTCTTCCTACTCAGTCTTGCCCCTGAACAGCCCCACTCAACCCAACCAAGCACCTTCTTGGTACTCACACAGATTTACTGTAAAAGCCTGTGCCCACTGCTGGGGAGAGCTGGCCCTCGGTGAAGCCAGTGTGGCTGTTACTAATTAAAGAACAACTCACCTTCTCTAGCTTTGCCCTTCGTTTTCTCCTAGAAATCCTTTTCTCCTTAATAGAGAAACGTCTACATGATGAAACAAAGCACAATCTTCTGGTGACCCTTGGTTGAGTAGAAATCTAATAACTGTCTCGCAAGCTGGAGAACCACCTTTTCTTTTCTTTTTTTTTTTTCCCCCTTAGAACTTTGTAAAAGCTAATTGGAAAGCAATCACAGCCCAGCACTTAATAGACTTCCACATTTCAATAGCAAACAATTTTTTTTCTGTGCTCAACGGGCACGTCCTGGGCAATTTGCTTCCTTTCCTAGAAGGTGGGTAGTTTGATCTTGATTAGAGAGAAGGCTACAGTATATCACTTTTATTACCTACTTTATATGAGAATAAATGTTTTATAAAAGTTCTGAAAATAATTTCTTATGTCAGGGAGGGTGAGACTTAGTTCTAGTACTCAAGATGCTTTAATTAGTTTTCCCTGAGTCTGTTTTCTCAGTTATCTCACTACAACTGGATCAGCTTTATTACCCTGAAGAAATAATTTGCTCTTATTAAGACCAAGTACTCTGTTCAATAATTTAATATGTTACATTCATCTTTAACGCCAACAGGCCTGAGCCAAAGTTCACTGAAATCAATAGAAAGTCTGCTAGGGACACCAGAAGGCTTTGGGTCCTTTTAAGGGAGTTTTAGTCCAAAGAAGCATCTCTACTGCAGCTATTATGTGCAGCATATCTAACTTGAGTATTATTAGAGGTGTAACTATGGTAGTACAGGGCTCTGCGGGGCCAAACGGTAAGTATTTATGCAACTCCTTGAGCAGGTGGGTTTTTTTTGAGTCTGAGCTGTGTTTCATGCTGCTATGGTTACATTACTGGAAATACCTGCCCCAGTTAACTTAAATTTAGCTTACGTATGGTTACACAAGTTGAGGTCACTCCAGTATAGATATATTTACTCTCCCTAGAGGTTTCTTGTGTTATAGTTATATGATTTAATCCCTTAAATCAGATATATATCTGTCTGGTTTTGCTTTATCACTGGCTGGATCATGCTCCTGCTCATCAGCAGTCACCCGTAACAGACAGCCTTCTCTAGCGGTATTGTCATTTTCAGTTACAATCTATTTTCTACTTTCATTACTTGAAAAGGTTTTGATACTCCTCCTAGGTAAATTTTTTCCTAGGCACCTATGTTTCCCTGGTGGATCTGCTAATAGCAATAAATTAATCCCTAGATGCATTATAGCATGGTTGAACACATTATATTGACAAGTGAGCCAGAAAAACCCTTCTAGCTCAGTTCCTTAGAGACTGAATAAAAAAGCCATCCTAGAACTACATTGATATTAGACAGTATAAAAATTGTGTTGTGTGCTGGAAGCACTATTTCCCTGCAAGTCATAGTCAAGCCTAAAGCTTAGCAAATGTATTTTAGAAACGTCCACTATGCTCACTTATCAATCCAAGAGTCCTGAGGATTTATTCTAATTTCAGAAGAACAGTTAAAATCCCACAATAGGCACCTTGGACATTCATATAGCAAGAGAAAAAGTCCGTTATCAGGTTCATTGATATACAACAAGAGAAAATCTGATGTCTGTCAGCAATCTGATGTACTCGGGTATAGTTTGTTTTTGTTACGGTTTGTCTTGTATGTCCCCTTGAAAATCCTTTGCCGTATCCTAATGTGTCATTGTGGGCCAGGTGCGAAGATGACTCAGACCAAGAAGGAGATGCCGGATATTTTTAGTCTCTTTTGCCTTGTACCAACCAGATGGACCTAAACACCTAAAAATCTCTCTCTAACGTGTCTGTAATGCTCATTTTTTCAAAATGTAATGGAGCTTCCTTAAGGCAGGCAATTTTGTGTCCTCGTTTTCTGTTGTTTCAATTTTTGTTGCTTTTTTTGAAGTTTGTGAGATTTTAGGGGAGACAAAAGTAATTTCTTCTAAGTTTCTTCACAAGTGTGACAGCCACAAGTTTTTCAGTAATGCCCTGAATCAAGTGAGTGAGGCATGGAGTACTCTGGCTGCAACAACAGATACCATGAACCCTGCAATTAATTTTCAAGTCATGGTACTGGAACACTTCCACCTTCTGTGTCCTCACTGCATGGACTTCATGAGAAGGATTACTATGACTTCTAAATGGAAGGAAAAATGAGGGAACAAATTGAGCAGTTATTAAGAATGGAGCTATTTTCCTGATGAAACATGACTCATGCTGACAATGGAGATTCAAAGTACTCTGTAGATTTAATAGTCATAAGTGATATAGTCATACTAGTGATAAGTGATGCTTGAGAAAGATAAATCTTGAAGGCAAAGAAAATCTGCCTCAGTTTGTTCAGACACTTTTGTATCTTTTTTCTTGAATACCTTTACCACAACATCTATACAGAACCAATGCCTATGCTCTGAATCCAGCTGAAACAGCTGAACGTAATTTCTAAGCCTAAAACACGTGCGTCCATAAGCACTGGAGTTTTATCCCATACCGCTTGTAATTTTATCTTTTTACATCAGAACAGAGGCTGTTTCTATTGATATGCATGAACTGATTAAATGAACCACCCTGATACAACCAACTAATAATATATATTCTCACTTATCTTGATGGGTTAAAGAAGACAACTCTTGGCAGGCAGATTTATAACATTCAAAATACCTGGTATGAAGGCATGAATGAGCTCAGAAGCCAAAGGAGGCGCAGGCAGATTTCATGCCTTATTGTCTTTTTGTCTTCGGGAGGTTCAGAAATACAAAGGTTCAAAAAAGCCCTCTTCCTCAACGTGCGTGGGTGGCAACAGGACTTAATACATATTAATTATAATCTACCACAAGCCCATCAGAATGCTGTTGCTGGACCAAAGAAAAATACCTCTTCACTGTAATCTTGATGGCGTATAGAGCTATCATAGTTCCTTCTATGCATGTGAGAATGAGTGTATTATGGTATAACTGTATTAAAATTGCTCTGGCAAAAATTCTCAGCTTTTCCAGTGAGTTTTAGAAGCTAATATCAGCATTGATGCAATACAAAAGAAAGATTTTGTTCTTACACTTTTTTAAATGTGAAGTGCATGTTTGATATTCTTCGTACAGTACTGGTTTTTAAGGAGGTTAAAGGCTGCGCGAGATGTCTGTTTCTTGACTGATAGGAAGGCAGAAGGAGAAATTAGTACTGGGAAAGAACATTATTTGCTTCTCTCAGCACGATCTTTTTGTCTTCAAATCTGAACCCTTGATTATTTTCACCCTTGCTCTGTTGAAATTTGGGGTCAGGGGTTACTCAGGTAGCTGGACGTCCCTCCAAGCACATTCAGGTGAACTAAAAAGTCTCATGTGTGTGCTCCTGCTGTGATTCTCTAAATCCTTTAGCTCATCTATTGTCCATCTCCTTTATACTCAATGCTCTGTTCTTCTTTTTCTCTGTTTTCAAGCTGGACAATTCTATTTTCCGCTTCACCGAAATAAGAGTCAAAAGCCTTTGATTTATACCCTCAGTTCTCTCATTTACAGGTAGTACCATTACAGAGATTTTTGACTATCCATTCTGCTTTCAGGTAAGGTTAAAAGTGCTCTGGATCTTGACAGATATGCAGCAGCAGTGGGCTCAGGAGAGCTGCAAGGATGAGTCATGTGTGCTCCAGTGGCAAGCAGGGAGGAATTGGTATTCTCAAGCTGCAAGAGGTGGTTTTCTCCTCTTCTGTTTCAAAAACAAGAGTTATTCCTAGGTGTTCTGGCCAACTAAATTGATCAGCAAAACCATCAGTTTCAGGTCAAGAAGAAAGGAAATATGTTTTCAAGCTCAACCAAACGCATCACATCCTTTCCGCTGTGAGGGTAGCCCTATGTCTGCCAGTGTTTCTCATGGGGGGCTTCTCTTCCCTCCACCTCCCCAGGGCCTGACGGAAGAAGGTGCTGGTAGCTGGGGTGCCCAGAAGAAAGTGGCCATGCCCCTTCACTTATCTGCTCCTTGGCCAGCCAACTTCTTTTGGCTGGAGGTCCCCAGAAGCGTAGAGTGCAAGCTGCCCGCTGACAGCAGGTATTTGTGCTGTACTTGTGCAAGCGCCTTATTGCAAAGCTGAGAGCCTTTGGGGGACCAGGCTTTCCTAGCAGTGGGCAGCAGAACAGTTGCAGTCAGGGAGGAGAGTCAGGCCATGCAGACAGGGAGAAACATTCAAAGAGATGCCCAGATCTTACTGGAAGTTGATAGGCATTAGGTACTTAACAGACCCTTTCTACCCCTTCATGCCTTGTCCTGAGACAGAGATGTATTACTCATGCAGGATTCAGTGCTTCTAATATGTTGGGGGTTTATTTTTGCTTTGGTTTTTTTGGTTGCTTTCCCTGCCCCGCTCCCCCCGCCCCTCCCTCCCCCCTTCTTGTTAAGAATGAAAGCACTGTGGTTTAACCACCAGGACAGAGAGAAAGGAAACAATCAACAGCATTACCTTCCAATGAGTTTATAAGTGTAAGTGCCAGAGGGGTTCAGGTTCCCCATCTATATTCTTTCCTAGCTAGAGTCTTAAATATATTGAGTTATAACATAAACTACAACAGAGAAGATCAAGGGCTTTTATTTCCATTTTCTGACAACCCCTGATTTAAATTCATTGCACTAATACATTTAAAAAACAAATTCCCTGTATTTAAAAGGGTTAAAATAAGTAGTAAAAGTGACTACACTTTACAGAAGTCAACCACAGCATTTTCTTTGCCTCAAATATAGTACTATGTCAGGCCACTGTGAATGATATTTTACGGGAAGTACATGATAGGTGAGCTTGTAATGTTGGAGATGAGCCATCAAAAAACCTGAATCTACGTGGTTTTGACCAAAAAGATCAGGCTAGGTGTCTAAGAACAGCCTAACGGAGAAGCAACAGGGAGAGGAATCCTTATACATTCATGTATACACACATGGATGGATAGCAGAAAGAAATACGTATTGAGGGAAAAAAGGGGATAGTTCTGTTATGTTTGACAGTCACACACTTACGGATGCATAAGCAAAAAAGCTGAGGTATTAGTCGAAGACAGATGTCGAACAGGACATCAATCTGATCCAGACCCAGCACAAATTGAAACAATTTCAGATAACGGTAATGCTCGGCAAATAGAGCTGGGGGGTGGGGTGGGTGTTTGCACGCACGTGCACATGTGTGTGCATGTGTGTGATACACTCAAGAAGTGCCAGACTGGTGTTAAACTGCAGGCCAGTTGTTTATAGCTTAGAAAATACTTAGCACAACATCAACAAGAAGCCTGCAGAATTATCCATATAAGCACAGTCCTGGGGGCATCACAAACATCTTTGCATAAAGCAAGACCAGCTGGCAGAAAGGAAGAATCATTTTCTCTAATATTTGAAGTTATTAGCCATAAAGAAAGCCTGACTAGAAATGTAAGGCATGACTGCGTGCAACAGGAGGCAGAGGTCAAATAAATGCTGCATATTCTGAATTCCATAGGAAACACCCCTCCAGAGGACACCGCTCACAAGCTGCAGGGACAGTGCTGACTAAAATGAAAGAAGAAAATACAAAGACAGAAGCAGTATCAGAGAAAGACAACCTATCCTGAGCTGGCTGCTACAAATCAAGTTGGTGCGTTGTCCCTTATCAGCTGGAAATTCAGTTTTCTTTCAGCAGAGCTGACTATATGCACTTTCCCAGTCTACTGCAATGGGAAATTCAATCAGCTCAGCTCCAGAAAGCAAGTTGCAATCCCAGATAAATGATATATTAATGAAATACCCCAATCATTTTAAGAGCACCGTGCGAACTTGTTTGAGACACAGCTTTATTGAAATCTTTGTCTCAAGGCATTTTTAGGCTCCCAATGAGGTCTAGGTGGTTATTTAAAAATACAGATGTTAGAGACCTTGTGAATACGGCAGATATTCCGTAACGTCTGTCCTAAGGCTACAAACCACCAGGCTATTCCATCTGGCAAAAAATTATAAAAAAGCCATGAAACTCAGACCTCACTGAAGTAAAAAATAAGACAGGAAAAACTCCAACTGCTGATGTATTCAGTGAGGTTGGAATGACCGCATTTTGTACAGAGTACAGTTACATTCTAAAGCATGCATAAAAAAGAAACACAAGGAAAAGAGAAGAGAGTGAAAAGACCTGAGGGCCAAATGCAGAACAGCTTAGTCTGGGGATCTCAAAGACACAGTGGTGAGATCCAGATACGCAGCGCTGAAGGAGGTCTTCACAGTCGGTGTAGGAAACCCACTTTCTTTCCACCCAAGACGATACTGTCCACAAACCTACCACGCGTTTTCTCACGTCCACAGACCAGACCCTGGCCAGCTGAGCTGGGGGAGGGGGCATCCCTGGCAGACTGGCTGCCGGAGCACACCGACTGACTAGCAGCAGTTCACTCACCTGCCACCTGCAATACCCTCCACCCAGGAGGTACTTCACATGAAAGCAAATGAGGTGTTGGCTGACTTCAGCATTGCAGAGGTCAGTGCTGATGAACGACTAGTGAGCAGGAATGCAAAGGAACAGCTTGACAGGAATGCAATGGCCTGACAGGAGCACGAGAAGCTGAGCATGCCACCTGCATCTATTCCTGAAAAACAGTACGGAGGGAGGTGAAGGGGCTCAGCTGTTTTGCATATAACCTAAGGAAAGAGGACTCGGTGAAGGAGGACCAAAGAAATCAAAAGCAGTTTGTCCAAAAGCGATGACAGTGGCAATGAGCTTTCTGCTGAGCTTCATACCACCACTTGCCAAGGTCGCGTGGTCCCAGGGCGGCTGCCCCATGGCTGTGGTCCCACACATGTGGCTGTGGTCTCACACAGTGCCTTGCGCGCTGGTACCGGTGGCCCATCGCACCCATGACCACAGCTCACGAGAAGAGAAACCACGTGCCCTGGGCAGGGAGCGTGCCGCCCAAACACACGTGCTTCCCGGGAAACAGCGGGCTGGCAGGGCAGCCCGAAGGGTAAGAAGGAAACTGCAGGCCGAGGAAAGGCTTAGGTCTGCTCCAAAGTTTTCTGTCACTTTTATTTAATGACAGAAAACAGGGGGTTTGGCTAGTTTATATATTCATGAAAAGAGCTGATTCCTGTCAAAAAGCTTCATATTTTTAGGAAGGGGATTAGAAGAAGATGAAATTTTTCATGTGACTGAAAAGACTGCAAACACATCTTGATTGCTCTTAATGTTGTCTCAGTGTAAAGAGCTGCCAAAATGTTCTCTATCACCTCCATAATTGAGTACAGAAATGAACCACAAGCCAATGAAATCTATTTTAAACAAAGCCTTGTAGTCAGCATTGCCAAAATACATCTTTATCGTTAAAATAATAAATAACATTGACAAAATATGCAAAAATAGGAAAGATCTCTCTGTTATGGACTACCTCAAGAAAAATAAGTGTCAAAATACCTGAGTGACCTTTTGAAAATATTTTGTGCTAAAAAAAATATGAAGCATGAAATTGAACTCATATCCTGCTCCTTAGTTAGTGTCACTGTGTAGAGATAAGAATGAAACCACTTGTTTTGAGGTCTGCTAAAGAATGCAGGCAATAAATATCAGCTTCAGTTGTTTCTCCTTAAACAAGCAGAGCAGTATTTCAACCTACAACTCTCAAGTCACCTTCAATTGTTGCTAACAGCCAAATCCAGTCTAGCGATGGATGTGGATGAAAGTAGGATATAATCTCTGCCTAATCCTGAAGTCTATACCAAGAATAGCCTTCGCCTGATCCAGAACAGCTTACGGCTCCAGGACGTGAATGCCTTCCCTGTTGCTCACTTACATCCCCTGCTTGCGGGGAATCGGGTTCCTGCTGCCAATTAGGCTCGTCATCATCATTCATCCACAGAGTCTTACTAATCTGAGAGGCTCTTGTTGCTCTGTGTGTGTGTGTCTACCCCAAGCTGGTGTTTAACCTCATCTCTGCCAGGTCATGGCGTGCGGTAGAAGAGCACAGATAACTCTCGGGGTATGCAGGGGCAGGTAGCTGATGGGAGAGTCGATCAGCAGGTGATGCTGCTTCTGTGCTCCATTTATGTCATGCCTGCTGCTGAGAGATCTGTGTGTCAAGTTGGTTTTTGTTCTTGAACAGCACCCTTAGTTTCCAGTCCTAACATGAACAAATCTATTTCATTTCTTGGTTACAGACAACAGAGTTTACCTGCTGCTGCTATACTAGATCACTGTTGTACTGCCCAGCTCATGCCTTGGTCCTACACTGATGTTTACTGATGGGTCAGAAGCAGCAGGCTGCCATAGGAAGACACTGCATTATGCATGGCTGAACGTAGGCTCTTTAATCTTGGAGCCTGGCTCCTTTGAACTCCCCTGCTGGTATCTCTTCTGCTGTCAAACTTCCCTTTCCGAATAGAAATGTGCAACATCTTAACTCAAGACTGTATTTCCTTCTTTGCTGAAACAAGGGCATGGAACTAGGAGGGAAGGATTCATCCTGCCTTGTTTTGAGTCACAGCAGCATGATGCTTCCAAGCAGCTTTTGCTCACTGGGCCTCCCAAATAACTCTTTCATCAGGATGAGGGGGCCCCATGCAAAGGGGAAATAAGATGCAGATCTTCTCAGGTGCATGAAGTAGTTCTTTCCTTATGCTCAGCAGGCCTCAGAGGCATTCTTTGTAAGAAGCAAATATCAATTTCTATGTAGATACCCAACCCCCCCAGACAACCTGCATGAGGTATTTGCTGAAACGTGTAAGCCCCTTTCAGTTACCTCCCTTGTCCTGTTCAGATTTTTCTAAAGATTTGTGGTTGCTTCATCATTTTTTTAATGTGCTTGTCATTGTGCTTGGATTTGCTAACCCATTTGCAGGCCTGGCTAAGCTGTTTTTGGTTCTGTTGCCGTTGGACATTAACATATATAAAATTATTCAGATACAGAAGTGTTTTCAGAAAAAGAGGCTGTTGCCATCAGATGACTGTGACAATTTACAGGGAGGGAGTTCTCACATGGGAGACGATGCCTTGAAAGAACAGAAAAAAGCAAGAAAGGAACATTGCAGTAACTCAAAGAGCAGAGCTGGGCCTTGTTGAGGAAAAGAGAACTAAATGAAACCCCTGTTAAGAACAGAGCTTGGTACATTCATTTCGGTATCTCTTCAGTTCTGCTGCACACCAGCATTCCCTGCAAAGAGTGATACTTAAATGAAACGTACAATTTTGTCCTTTTCTGTTTGCCAAGATCCAGCCACTGCCCTGTCGCCACAAAATGATATAAAAAATAATCTGGCTCTGAGGCTTCCCAAGGACAACAGATCCATTTAGCTGCCAGAATACCATGTGCAGTGTCCAGTCCCCCAATTTCTGTCTCTGTTTCCAGTTATTGCATTAAAGTGACAAGGTCTGTCAGGGTGATGATGCTGAGCTGGCTAGCTGAGGATGGTGATGCACCACACAGTCCCTTTTTTCCCCTATAATCAGCCATCTGCAAATTTGAGATCCTCATTTTTTATGTGGACTTGCTATCTGGAAAGTTAACTTGTTTCAGAAAGAAAAAGTCACACTTTTCTGCAGGTGTAGGAGGTGTATTTTCCTATGCCACAGGTAGTGTCAAAACTGATGTTGGTTATTTGGGCAGCACCTTGATGGCTCACGTGTTTTGCCACTCTCACCTTCTGCTGTTATTCTGCCTCTCAGGTTTTCATTACACTGCACCACTGACCACAAGTCTATAGGCCAGCCTGGGGAACCCAGGGAAAAAGAAATAGCCCTTGGAAGCCTGGGCTTGGATTCTTCCTGCAGACCGTGCAGCTGTTCCCATGCGGCTTTCCTTCTCTATATTCTTTCCCTGTACTTTTCGTTTACGGATTTGCATTTGCTTCTGTTTTGCTCTGATTGGCAGCAGATACCTGGGTCTGTTCACTGGCATTTGAATGAGAGAATCGCTTCTATCTTGGATTATTCCCATTGCTGAGTGCACTGGAGTCTACTGCCTGGGTCGTTTCCTTTGCTTTGGCCATGTAACAGTTAGTCAACGTATTTTGCTTTGGCTGCCTCATTTCTGGAAGCTTGCTTCAGACTTCATTGAGTTTATTGCCTTCACTGTGTCAAACTACAGTTCATTATTGTCGTCATTTTATTAAAATGGTCCCTAAGTGCGCCAGATTCTGAATGCTTGACTGCAATATTCCACGGAGATCTACTTTATTTTTATATTGGTCAAAGCCAACAGTAAAGCTGCCATTAGCAGCCAAGCTAACGCCTTCTGAAATGCTGCCATGCTTTCCCAGTGCCTGGCATTTCGTCGTTGGCTCTTGAATGCTGTATCTCGACACTGGGCACATATAAGGGCAAAATGCACTTCCATTGCACAGGAAGCAACATTGAGACTAGCTGAGATCTAGTTCTATATTTAGAGTTTCATGAATTCTTTATAAGTTTTGTGTTATCTTTTCTGATCTGAAAAGGAAAGCAATGTTTTTGGCCTTTATGCTATATATTAAACTCTGGAGTGAGCTTTAATATGTAAAACATGCTGCTTACATTCCTCAGATCTATAGCAGAGATATCGTCTGGTTTAAGTGTAGTGCAACAATTCGAAAGTCTGTGTATTTTAATGCCAAGCTCATAGGGATGCTATAATGAAATGCAGATTCCTGAAAACTTTATAGCAAAGTAGGAGAAAGTCAAAAAGAAAGTGGAAACGGCATTTGTGATTCTTAAGGTGGGGCAATTTGCAGGGCTCTTGTGGTTCTAGGGCAGTGTTGTGAAGAAGCAGCCAAATGCAGAAGTCTTGGCACTTGTGTTCTGACAGTATTTTATTGTTTCCTACAGGCTCAGCAATAACACCATGGAGCATTTTAGACTTCGTCGTGCCTTTATGTTGAGCTTTTCCTGGCAAAGTGGGAAAACATGTGTACAGTAGTGTTTATCTTGTGAGTGAATGACTGTTCTTGAAGTATAGCCATACTGAGAATCTCGCTTCAGTGCAAGTGAAGCTCTTCAGATAATCATGTCTGGGTATTTTTAATAGCCCTTGGTAATATCTTATCCCCTTCCACTCTAAGTACCTTTGAAATCCCTCCAAGTTCTCCAGGAAAATGCTTTGGAGCAGGGCTATATGTGTAACAACTTCAGGTATTATCGAGAAAAACTTTAGATAATAAAAGAAGTTCAAACCTTGGACTTCCCAGTCTTCTACCATTAAGACCCACTGGTTTAATTACAAAACTTTTATGGAGGACTGATAATATGCAACCTTCTTACCAAACTCAGTGTAAAGGAATTTGTTTTGTTAGCTTTTCAAGACAAAGTACAGCAGATTAATCATTGCGTAGGGCTAGTGAGCCAAGTGTGAGGAAACCAAATCATGACCTCAATCATATTAGCACCATCCAAGCGAATAAAATGGCCAAATCTAGTGTTTGAGCCTTGCCTCAAGCAAACAGAATCAAACGATTAACATAAACAAAAAAGTTAAATTTAACAGGTTAGCACTGAGACTAATCAAAGAACAGAACCTTATAAGCATAATTTTGCTTCCATATCTTGTAAAAAAATTACAGTCATATTAATAGATTCTTTTCCCAGAGACTGATTTTGCAGCAGCCCTAAGTGATTACACACATCTGGTGATGTAAGTTAAAAACTGCAGTTATAAAAGGAGATAAACTAAAGACTACAGATTCCCTGTGCTATAATAGATCAGGTTTGGATCCATATCCATTGTCACACCCTTTAAGGGACAAATGCTGCTGCAAATTTGGAAGGACTCAACTGTAAACTTATTTATAACATTGTTATTATTAACATCTGTGTTACAGAGATATTAATTTCCCCGCTGGTGGAAAAGCAGCGTGAAAGATTTTGCTGCACCTCTAAGTTTAACCCAAATACAAGCGGTGTTGTATGGCAGAAATTTCACATCTCAGCGTCCTTGACTGGACCGATAGTTAATCATCACAGATGAATTTTTACAGTAGTTTTCCAAAGCCCCCTCTCCCCTACCCCAAAGCAGTAATATACATTGCAAAAATGTGTAAAGTATACAATTTTTATCATATAGCTCAGAAATATGTCACACGCTTTTGGCTGGCTTATCAAACCCTGACCACTAATCCATCTCTGCTCAGCTGAAACATCCCAGACACCTTGGCAGTATCATCCAGCTGTCATTTTTCAAGCTCTCCAGCAGCGAAAAGTTTCCTTTCTTTCCCAAAACAGACATTCCCTCCTCCCCCTACCATTTCAAGGCAATGTTTAGTGGCAGAATTAGCATTTGATCCTTCTCAAGGCAGCACACAGAGCAACGGGGACCTCGGGAGCTGTGTGCTTCCACCACATAGTGAGGGCTTGGCAGAGCTCGTGTTTATTCCCAGCTATTTATCTTGCCATTACGCTCTTATCTGAACGCCTCACAATCTTTTGGGTCCTCAGAGCAACCCTGTGAGATAAAGGACTATTCCCCTGTTGCAGCTTGGGCAACTAGAGCCAAAATGTGCAAAGGTTTTTAGTACATTGTATGCTGGGTCAGAGGCGGACGGGGAGCGATGGAAGGAGGAAAAGGTTACCCATTTTAAATGCTTTAACAGTTCAAATGCAATCCTGGGCCTGACCTCATTATATTATGAAGCTGTAGGTTTCCGAGTAGTGGATGCTGCTTAATCTATACACCTGGCAGTGAGAGGGATGGAGTCATCAGGGGCTCCCAAGGGCACCATCGCTACCTTGCCCAGGTACTCAGGCCTACGGGCTTGAACCATTTCCATCCTGTGTTGGAAATCTGGGTTCCTGAGCAACCAGCAACATCTTCTGGAGCTCCTCCTGTCTTGGCTCACCAAGGTGTGCTCTACGCCTCTTGTGCCTCTTACCTGTAGGAATTGCGTTTGTAGTTGACAGAGTTAGCATCTCACGGCTTAGTCAGTTCCCTCATTCAAGAGACCCGGAACCGAAGTGGTGAAGCAGGGGCTCCCAGATGAGCATTTCTGGCTGTGCTTTAGTTTCTTGCACAAAGTAGTCCTTCTCTGCTGATGCCCATGAGATTAGACTTCCCCTTCTGCAGCCGGCATGTTTAGGAAGAGGAGGGGAGGGTGGCAGGGCACGGCATTGCCACTGAGCTAAACCTCAGCCCTTGGTACCACTGGGATCTAGGCAGCTTCACACAGAGCCTCACTGGGGATCTCCAGCAGCTGGATCTTCACCACCGTAGTGACTTGGCCCTCAAAGCATCATCATCAGACACTGGGAAGCATGACAGTTCTGCATGATGGTTACAAGTTTTTTGGGGAAAATACCTCTTGTGGCCCATGGGCACAGAGTCACACACGAAAATACCATAACAGAGTGCTGGGGAGCCCAGGCTAGACAACCCCCCAGCTTTTGGGCTTGTTTATATTTTTCTCACTTGAGTGCAGAGGTGACTGAACATACTATATAATTAGTTACAAGTGAGGCAGGTGAGTTTTTTTGTGTATTTCCAAAAGTTACCAAAAATCATCTGGAAAGGCGAACAGAAAGGGAATCTGTATGCCTTTGGGGCTGTCCACTGAATTGTGCTTGAGGCATTGGGCTTTGTAAGTAGAAGGAGAGGCAGATCAGCCAGGCAAAATGTCTGACTTAAGATGCAGGCACACATGGTTATGGTCTGTGCAGAACAGAAAATGATCTTGTTTATGAGTCTGTGTGTGTGTATGTTGGGGGATCTGGCATTTGAGAAGACCTGCATAAAAATTCAGTCTTTGTGTTTTACCTGACAAGTAATAAACCCGTTCCCAAGTCAGGACAAAATCCTCTTGCCATACAGTAAACTCCAGCTTCTCTGGGGTCATGGTGGTGGGGTAATAAAAAAGAAAATAATTAAAAACACATTTTAAAAATCTTGCTAGACTATTTCTTCTGAAGTACCTTCCTGAAAAGCCAGGCACCTTACTAGCATCAGTCCAGTTACAGGACCCGGAAGGAAGGGAAATTACAAGCAATCATTTCAGAAATAGCCCCAGGATGCACTGTGTGTGCCTCTGAGCCAGGAAAACCCCAAAGGACATAAGTCTGGAATATAGTAGCTGGCTCATTCCCAGGCAGAGATCTGCAGTCTCACTGAAAGCCTGACAGACACACCGCAATGCATATATCTATAACGCAGCACCAGTGGCACTTAGCCATTCGGATCTGGTTCTCAAAAATAATTTGGGTTCCGGAGAGAAAAAACAGCAGACATTTTGGGGATAAATCCTGAGTATCACTGGGGCTCTGGTCCCACATCCCATTGGAATGATTTCTTTGTTATTATCATTCCATGTAATGATCCATATCCTGTTCTTTCAATGACTAAAGAGCCATGTAAGTTCGTAGAATGAGTGTCCTGGGCAAAGCACCAGACTTGTACAGTCCGCATGATCACAAGCAGACAGAGATTTTTTGTAGGATGCAGTCCTAGGAGCAGCACTCGTCTGTAATGACTGTGGTGACTATCATTATGAAAGAGGATATTGTTTAATGAATGTTCTCTGTGATGCTACCAGCCAGGGCAACACATACTTGTCTGTTTATGCTCATGCTTTCAACTCTATTCACAAATCGATACTGGAGGAGCTTTCTTCTTCCATTTTAATTCTTAACTTTCTTTGCTCCACTTGAAAGTATCGTGGAGGGGAGAGAAGGAGTTACTTAGCATTTGAGTTTTGGAACCAGCACTTGTAAATCTCAGCAGCCAGCCAGCAGCTGACATCTTCTAATGAGAATGATCCTTTTCTGCAAACAGCCAAATTCCTTCTTCTGGGTTCTGCCCTTGCCAGCACACTTCTATAGAAAGACTCTCAGGGACAAAAATACTTTGGAAAGTAGTAGCAGGAAGGGAAATAGCATTGGCTGCAAACCTGTCAACCCAAATCAGACATTAGCTTCCCTTCTTGCTTCCAATGTAGTACAAATATGCTAAGGATTTGAAAATGTGACTTTTGATCAAATATGATCCTATTTTTCACTCCCTGAGTTAAAAAGTGCCATTATATTAGCGGTCTGTCTCTTTCGAGCTTATAAAGTGAAAGAAGAATGTCTTGTTTTTAAAAGGCTGGAAATGTAACAGCGTGACAGTCATTTGCACCTGAACCTTCCTTTTCCTCTCACTCCCCTCCCCACGCCCCATTCAAATCCACAAAGGCCTTTTCCACATCAAGCACATGAGAGCTCTTTGTGTGGTCACATTGTTTTTTGCAGGCACTAATAATTCTGCCTGCTGTTAAGCTTTCAACACAAAAAAGCAGGACATATGCTTTATATGCCTGATTTTTTTATTTCTTTTTTTTTATTATTTTATTTTTAGATAAAAGAACAAAACCGAAAGCTCCATAGGGGGCAAGGAGAGAAGAAGTTGTCTGTATAGATACATTGCTCTTGCTTCTTCCGTGAAATCCTCCGTCTCAGGGCTCCCTTCAGCCCTGCAGATATGGGAGCACACGACACAACTTACTTAGGCTCCAGCTGTGAGAAGCAAGCAACCTGAGTGGGAAATGCAGCTCACTTTCCCTTTTACTCAAAGCGAGTTACAAGTGCTTCAGGTCTCAGAGAACAGCCTAAAACAATGACACAGGTGCAGCCCTCTTGGCCGGAGACAGAAGGCAGATTAAAAATATAATTTAAAAACTCTTGCAATCTTTAACCTAATGTCTTGTTGTCTTTCTGGGAAGTGAGTGAGCCAAAAAGAGTCCACAAATTGTTTTGGAGTGCTTGGGTTTGGCAGTCCTGAGCAGACAGGTAGGCAGACATCTGATGTTTAAAAGACACGATACACAACTACGTACACACTGCACAGAGAGGGAAGCTGGCTGGAGGCCCTGTGCTCTCTCTGTAAATTGCCAAAGGGAATGCAATTCAGAGTAAATGCTCAGACTTTTTGATTAAATCAATCCATTGCCACTACCCAATGCATCTTGTGTTCTTTTTTATTGCAGCACATTACCCAGCAATAGTTGATACCATAAATGATATATACAGTCTTCTGGAGCTCTGGGTGAAATAAGGACAAGCTGGTCTCATTATCTTCAAATTTCCCTACTTTTTAAACTTCAATCAGGCCTTTAACATCCTCTTAAGTGTCTTTATATATATATATATATATATTTATTGTATGAGAAGATAAAGGAATTCGTTCCGGAGATGCTAAAATAATTGTGAATGAGGTAGGTGTAGAGTCAAGCTGAGCTGCATTCCTTGTTAAAATGAAAATGCTGTGCAGGGGACCCACCTGTGGTGGGGGAACCAGCAAAGGATGGACAGCAAGATTCCTATGTACTTTTAGTCTTCTGTGCCCTTCTCTCTGTTCATCAATTTGCCTGGTGGGGAGCAGGCCATTGTTTAATTTACTGATGTAGCCTCCTAGCCTTGCTGCCAGGGCCTGTGGACAGCATCATAAATTGTAACCTGCATTTGGGGAATTGGTGCAACAGGCCACAGGGTTGCTTCAGGCTCTTCAGGCAACAAGAGGAAACCTGAGAAACCAAGTCATACTCAATCTTTCCCCCTTTCAAAGGAACACAAAACGTTCTTAATATTGTCCTGGTAAGTTTGTCACATTGCTTTAATGCAGTAAAAAAAACCCCCAATAATCAATCCTATATATCTGGCACACGAGGTAGTATATGCAGGCAGTCAGGGCTGGCCAAATCCTTGCTTCTCTGGAGGTCTCTGGAGTTGCATAGGCAGACTGTCCACTTCCCTCATCCCCAAAACGTCAGTGGAAAATGTTTCATAAAGTTATAAGCTCATTTAGGTTGGAGGCAGACAGTCTTCCTGGCCCAGCGCCCATCACAAAAGTAAACAAGAGACGCTGCAGAAAATTGCTGGCCATAAAATACCACACACAGGCCCGCACGCATGCACTCTTGGAAGTGGCAGCTGGACCTTTCAGCCTGTCTTTATCAGTTCAGTAGTTCTAAAGAAAACCAGGCAAGACTCTGAGCATCAACAGCTGAACGCCAAACCCCGAGAGCTCGTGTAGCAATTGCACGGAGCGTTCCGTGTGGATGGATGTACTGGGGAGACAAAACACAGAACTACAAAGGACATATATGAACGTGTATACGTGTGCAAGCCTGCGTGTACCTGCAAGGCCTTTGTATTCCTGCCTTCTCCCTGGGACCTAAATAGCTGTGTGGCTGATAACCACAACACATGCACTAACTGAAACTACATCCCAGAGATGCTCACAGCATTGCCCTCTCACCGGTGTTTCCCAATATCTGCATATGAAACAGACGACCTCAGCCTGGCCTTTCCCAGGTGTCCAACCAGTCACAATGCTAGATGAATTCCACTCCTAAATCTCAACAGTGAAGATTTTCATCACCCCAGCTGTGAATTGTTGCCTTTCCTGTTAAGGTGGGCTTGGCGTGGCCAAGAGGAGTCTGCACAACGCTGTGCCGTGGCTGCCCGGCTGGGGCACAGCACTGGGCGCAGCTCAGCATAGCTCCTTCATGCTGAGAAGTTCAGGGCATGGTCCTGCTCCTAACCCCTGAGAGGCAAGTGGAGGGAGCAGTGTCAGCCTTAGAGGGAGGAGTGAGAACATGACAAGGTGCAGCACCAAGACCTGCCAGGACCCCGCTATGTGACCTGATGTCTGCTGAAGGCTTTCTCAGCCCACTGTGCTGCCTGGAGCAGTTCGGTGAGGCTCGAGTTTTTCCAGAGGAAGGTCAGAGGAGAGCTTTCAGTCCCCCAAGACCCCTGCCCTCTTCATTGTGTTGTGGGCTATATATTCGTATTCCTGACTGGTGGAACTCAGGACCGTTTGTGACTCCATACCAGCAATAATGCAAGGAAGAAAAACAGCAGGCTTGTCTGGGATGACAGTAAGCAGGGTCAAGTACGAAAGAAAAACACTTATAGGACCCTTTGCAAAGAATAGTGCTTCAGCCTTTATTTTGCAAAGATTCATGCCCACACGACTCCCTCTTCTGAGCAGTAGCTGACATTTCTGGAATAGAAACTTCTTTCCAGCTTTGCAGAAAGTGTGCCCTGGGGGACACCAAGCTGAAGGTGAGCCAGCAGTGCCCTTGCAGCAGAGAAGGCTAATGGTAGCCCAGGCTGCACCAGGGAGGTTGTTGCCAATGAGATGATCCTTCCCCTCTAGTCAACACTGGTGAGGCCAAATCTGGAGTCCTGTGTCCAGTTCTGGGCTCCCCAGCACAAGAGAGAAATGGACACGCTTGAGACAGTCCAGCAAAGGGCCACAAAGATGATTAAGAGTATCTTGTATGAGGACAGGCTCAGATTGTTCAGCCCAGAGAAGAGAAGGCTCAGGGGATCCCATCAATGTGTACAAATGCCTGGAGGGAGGGAGCAAAGAGGACAGAGCCAGGCTCTTCTCAGTGGTGCCCAGTGACAGGACCAGAGGGGATGGGCACAAAGCAAAGCACAAGAGGTTCCCTCCAAACATCAGGAAACACTTTTTCCTGTGAGGGTGACCGAGCCCTGGCACAGGTTGCCCAGAGAGGTGGTGGAGTCTCCATCCCTGGAGGTACTGAAAAGCCATCTGGCCATGGACCTGGGCCACCAGCTGCAGGTGGCCCTGCTTGAGCAGGGGCAGGACCAGATGACCTCCAGAGGCCCCTTCCAACCTCAACCTTTCTGTGGTTCAGTGATTCTATGAAAACCTTTGTTTTGGCTATAGTTTGCTTTTTTCTCTAACCTTTTAGCTTTCAGCCCCACTCAGAATTAAAAAAAAAAATAAAAGGAAAGCAAACTTAAACATGGAGGAAGATGTCAAAGGGACCTCTCCCATGTGAACCTGTTCCTTCCCTTCCCCTATTGTCTTTTTCTCTCAAAAAGGGCTCGATCAAGGAAAAGATGCTGAACATAGGCCACTAACCCACTAATGGTCAGCACCTCTCACTCAACCCCAACGTTCATGACCCAATAACACTGTTCTCTCTGCCTCATGCAAAACCACATACACACACACACACACACATTATCTTCCCCAGTCCAGCCACATCTTCCAGAGAAACGATGCTGATGTGTAGTGCACATCACTTCTAATTTTGTTTCAAATAGACATATAAAAAAAGACTCAGTCATTTTTAATTCCCCCCACTGGCCCTTTCCCTGACTGTCACTGGGAGGCATATCACATGTGCATGAAAGCAAGCCAGTGGGCCACTAGTTTCCAGCCCTCATTAGCAAAGATTTGGATGATGAAAAACTTTGACCATATCTGAACATCTTATAAGCGGTAGTCTGAAAGCAGAAGAAACAGTCAATATTTCTCTGCCCACTGCCTTTCTGCTTCACACAGCTAGATGCTGCTGCTATTAGCACCCTGACCAAAAGTAGCCTCTGGTATCTGTATGGAGCTTTAAATACTGGTTTACCTGCTCAGAGTGGAAAAAATAAAGTGCTGTTTAGACCAGAGGGGGTTCTAGGCCTTCGTCTTTACATAACAAGGATTTGTTTTCCCCCTCTGCGTAGGGTAAGGAAAACTTTGTGCTACCATTGCTTTGCAGATGGCATCAGGAAATGTTTCTTTCAGGAGTTTTCGCTTGGCTTCCTGTACTGGAGATAATCCTTAGTCTGCATCGAGCCCTTTGCTCTGCTCTCGCTGGCAAAGCAGCCCGTGGTACACCTTCACCAGAGTGGCTGCGATGGGACAGCTCAGCCTAGCATCACCTGAAGCGACCGTGACAGCCAAATGGAATTGTGGCAGCAGCACAGGCCAAATGTTAAATAACATTTACAAAAACTAAATAAAGTGGCTGGGCCCAAAGGCAATGTGGAAGACAGCATTTGGCAATTGCTCTTTTTAAGGAGGTGTATTTTTAATGGTATTTTTATATCATGCAGATATTGCAAATATGAATTGCTCACCAGTGAACACTCATCTTGCAAAGATTCCAGCACTAACTGGATCTTACTTTCTCACATAAAAGGAATATATCACAGAAAAAATAGGACTATCTCCCACATGCTCAGGTTTTAGCAGAAATTAAAATCTTAAATATCTCCCATTTATTGCTCTGTTGTTAACCAGTGAAGTTAGAGAGCCTGGAAAGATGCCAGCTGATAACTAGTGTACAGGAGAGTCACTGCTTATTCTTGTTTTCAAAAAGACAGATTTCTTTAGCTAGGTAGCTGTGCTCATGCAGGATTATCTTGAACTGGACAGAAAACCATTTTACCATGTCTTTATCATATTCAGGAATGTCTTGGGGTCTCAGCAAGACTGGGGCTCTGTTGCATAAGGCCCAGTGCAGACAGGGAGTCTATGAGCAGTCACAGGCTTTGCAGTTATAGTTGGAACATTTTTTTTTCTGAAAACCATAGCTGCCACATAGAGATTACTGCCTGAAAATCTCACTTTATTTTTAAAGGAGTATGTTTCTCGCCCACAGTGCCTGGAAATGAAAGTCCTAAATGCTTCAGCACCAGAACACATATAAAAAGACTGTAAAATGAAATTGTCTGCTTTCATGGTGTTAAGTCAGTGCTGTGATTGATTGGGGAAAGAAGAGGGTGCGAGGAAGGGAGGGTGTTATTCAGGGTTTCTGAATGCTGGAGTTGGGCAGAACTGCAGGTCCTTGTTCCTTCTCCCCATTCCAAAACTTAGCAATTTTAAACAGAGAGCATCTTAACCAGAGCATCTGCAACCAGAGCATAGGCCACTAAACGCTGGTTCTCCAAGACCAGCATCTGTAGGCTGCTGTGTCATGACATAAGAGAACACTGGTTCTCTTATGAACAAGGACAGTCAGCAATCCTTCACATGCTGAAAAATGCAACTCACACCACACCATACCGGTACGTTCCCACTGTGCTGGTCTTTCTGAGAGTCATTTCTTCAATGTCCATCCTATTTTACTGTGGCTTGTGCTACAGCTTCGTGTTGCCGCTCACCCAGAACTCACAACAGATCTAGGCAGAACCATTGCAGTTCACCATGTGGAACATTAACCCCTGTTCCTAGCATAATCAAGACACAAATTAGCTCACAGTCGCTCATCGTCCCCTTCATTTCAGCAGCCTGGCCTTTTGAGTGTACAAACCAGGTTGATACCAGTGAATTGCTGCATGGCTGCAAAGTTCCTGATGCTCTTTCTCCACGTTATTGCTACCACAGTGGTTCTCAGGTATGATGAGGGACACTTTTATTTCTTTTACTGCTTTGAAGCTGTGCCATGTTGGTGTCTGCTGGACCTCTTGCTTCAGTGTTCCGGTCCCACAGTTCAGAAGGAAAAGGCTTCCATGTGTTTTGCTTTCTGACAGACTCCTTTGGCCACTGCTCAGAAACACGCGAGTTATAGCCAGGCACCACACCAGTACAGCCTCCAGGACAGCTGGGATGGACTCTCCATGACTAAGTTAGAGCTGGGGCAGGCTCTGGTGCTAGAAAAGTTATTTTTCACACAAATCCGCTTGTGGGGCTTATCTTGGAGTTAAACTTTGCTATCTGAGCAACAAGGTTAATCCATTAAATTGGGCTTGAAAAGATAATATTTAGGTAATGATAAGACAAAAAAGGCTTTGTCTAGCAAATGGGACAAAAAGGAGGGAAAATTCATGTAATTTTCTTTTGGAATTTATGGGTCATTTTTTTGAAATGAAAGAAATTTTTGAAAGTCTTTGAGATTTTCCTTAGTTTCTCTTCTAAAGAAAATCACATCATAGTTTGCATTTTTAATGAGATCACATTTGGGGCTTTTAAGATTTCAGAGCCCTTGTTCAGTTTTTTTGTTGGTTGGATGGGTGGGTTGTTTAGTTTGGGTTCCCCCCCCCTCCCCCTTTATAACTTTCTGTTGCATTTCTCTGATTTTTCACTCATCTTTCCACATTTCCTCCTGGGCTGGAGAGCAAGTACCGTCCATCAATTTCATCAGCCAGTATCTCAAACATTGATCTCAGGCTCTGACTTTAAGGGTTCTTCAGTACTGGCCTGAACATTGTGTCTATGAGAATGGTCCCATGATATTGCTTTCCCCTGAGGAGCCACCTGTGGTCTCCTCCAACGGTGCACTGAAAGAGCCATGAGCTTTTGTTCTGAGCAGCTCAGCGTTCGTGGGACCAGGACACTGCAAACAGCGTGAGGGAACTGTGGAGCTGGAAGCGGTGACATTTCTGTTTGCCCATCAGAATGAAAACCAGGAACACCCAACACCTGCAGCAAGAAAGATGGACTGGAAAATATTTTATTCATGTCCTTTTGTTCCAAGTTTCTGTTTGCTCTCCACCGTTTCATTACCTATGTTATTCCTTATTGTCTTTTTGGATCAGCAAACCAAGTTAAATATTGATCAGTGAACCTGATTTTTCACTCTCTTTCTTCTTACACTGGTAGGACTAGAGTTACAGTGACCAAAAGGACTGTTGTAGCTGCACAATCACCTGATTCGTGTAGTTTTGATTAGGGGGTTGTAGGAATGGCATACTGGGTCCTGCCCTGCATCATGTCCTTGATGTTAGACCAGCTTAATCACAAGCCATGAGAGGGAGAGCACAACAAAGCATTCCTTCCTCTGGCATTCACTTCCCTTTGCTGTCATTCAGTGGTTTAGGGACTTCGAGTCGCAGAATGACAAAGTCATTAAAAATTGACAATTTTCAACTTCCTGCAGTGGAGGCTGTGCTCGGTTTAATAGCCAGGAAACCAGAACAGTGCTGGGATCTAAGCAAAAGCCCCTGGTTTTCAGCGCACTTCTGTGGATGCTTAGCTTACACGGGCAGGGGTGAAAGCCGCCCTGCTTGTTTGTAAAATGACCTGGAGATCTACAAAAGCCTGCTCTCTCAAATCCATCACCTGGTGTCAAAGTGGGATTACGTCCCCTGGCCACAGCACACCCACACCCGTGGGTGAGTCATTCCTGTTTGCTCTCACACGCCCATAGGCTGCTGCTGCAGCCTTTTCCCCTTTCACGGGGCAAGGAGTGGCTGTTTGGTTTCTTAGCAGCATGTTCGGATAGAAAGGGGAGCTGCCTGTAGAAAAAGGTGCTTATTGTAGCTTGTGTTTGCACTGGAAATTTTGAAAGCGCAATGCAAACAGGGACATCAAATATAAGCTATATCTCAAATATGGTCTTAAGTCTGAGAAGTGTGAGACAGAGATGACCTCTACCTTGCTGAATGTTAGCGTTGCTAACAGGGCTAGCATAATGTCTGCAGTTGTGCATAGACATCATGATGGATGGTACATTTTCTAGTTCAAAAGTTGTTTTTTTCCCCAACTTAAAATACTGCATCATTTAATCTCTGATTATACCAGATGTTTATCCACAGTACCAAATGGACCCAACTGTTCACTGTGGATGCTTTTTCTGTTTCCTAAGGAAACCATAAAAGACATACGAGAAGCAAGCAAGAATATAAATAATCTAAAATTTAGAAGGTTAATTCCTTCGCTCTGAAGACATGCCTGGTAAATATTAGAAACATGCTGTGTGACTATATACTGTGTAACTTCCATGGAAGCAGAGCAACAGAAAGGCTAAATCATAGTGAAGTTAGGGTGGGACAGGACAAATATCTGAGAAATGGCAGCAGGAAAATTAATCTCTGTTAAAACTGCAGGTGTAAACCCAGGAATCAAAGTAAGAAAATGTCATGAGACAGAGCAAGATGCTAAAGAGATACATGAAGTGAATAATAGAATAATCTCAAAAGGATGGTAGTCTAACTTTACATGACCTGCACCTAGGTGCTTCAGTGACTGTGACATTGGTTGTAGGGTTCTTCAGTCAAGTAGCAGGGGTTAGCAGGTGCTTCCAAAGCACACAGGAAATAAATGTGAAGACTTGCTGTAGTGGTTGTCCTAAGTGAAAGAGTTAAAGAAGCAGGCTTTGGCTAGGTTTGAATCTGTCCCTTGTACATCTCTCCCAAGAAGAGCTTCTGGTTCCTCGTGTCATGTCCCTTGAAGCAAACTGTTCATTTTCTTAGCCGCCTCTAGCTGCTGAGCATCGACTGGTGGTGTTTGTCTCAGGGAACTGTGAACCTACAAATTGTACAGCTGGTGATTTTGAGGAAGGAGCATCTGAAATGAATAATTGCTTGGGCATGGGCCCCAGACCTCTCCACTTGCAGTGTGCCACAAGATCATCCTCTACGTCAGCAAAGAAATTAAGTTTAAAATGAGAGAGCTAACTAGGAAGGGGGCTAAAAGCAATACAGAGAGTCTGTTCAACTGCAGATAAACAGATCCAAGGTAAAGGTCCTTTTTGAACTAGCGACACTTCTGAAATTTCTGTGAAAAAAATTATGGCAGAACTGATCAGTCAAACCTGAAACGCCATAAACCTCTTTGTTTTGGGTGCCAATCTCTATTTCGGTACTTCTGTGTTTAGGTGACCAGAAGTAAAGAGGCACAAAGAGCAAAAGCCTTTGAAAGCTTCTCAGTTTTACCTAAGATAAGCAGATACAGCTGTCTCAGGGTTTTCAGTATCATTTGTACTTGTCTGTGCCTACTACAGGAAATTCCTTGAATGTTACAAACACGGGAGTTATTTAACTGCAAATAGCAGCTACCGTTGGTAACTAGGTTTTTAAGAGTCTCTGCTGCACAACTTTTCCAAACCTTAACCAGAACCCCATTCAGATTCAAATTGTGGTCAAATGAGCAAAGCCAGTTCTTTATGGCAAACAAATGAGCATTTCTCATCCTGTTCTCCCTTAACCTCAACCTGGCAGGATCGTTGTTCAGCCGTTCCTGAGTTCCGAGAAATGCCTCGGTAATTTGGACATCCCCATCCCAGACTGTTACGAAGTTCTGACAGATGCGGGCTGCCAGTCAAATGCAGATGAAAGCTGCATCGTTGCTGACTTCACACGGGAAGAACCACAGTTTCATTTTGGGATGTTCTCGAAGCACTTCCACATCTCTGAAAACGCAGAGAGCCTCGCGCCAAGGGCAGCAGGGCTGCGCATCGCCCCCAAGCCATGCACCTCCTCCAGGCATGTGTTGGGCTGCTGCACCAGACCTGCCCGCGCTTGTTTGCTGTTTCAGGGAAGTGCCCTGGAGTCAGAGAAGGTGCAGACAAACCGTGGAGATGTTGAAATCTGTTTTGGGTGTTGTTTTGTTTCATGTTTTACTTGTGCACACTCCGAGATTTCTTCCCTCTTGCTGCAGTGAGGGCCTCAGTTTATAACAACATGGGAAGGCAATCATCTAGACCTGCCCCAGTTGGATTACACACTATGGAAAGTGTGTTTAATTATGAAAAATTAAAAGACATGGGGGATATGTTTAGACTAAGAATGTAGACAGTTTCTTGGCTAGAAGCAACGATGAACAAGAGGGGTAAGAATTCTAGAACAATTGCAAAAGATTTATTTACTTTTTTAGAAAATCTACATATGTTTTCACTTACAGATCTTGGGAGGGTCATTTCAAAGATTAGGACTGCTGGCTGCTCACATTTATTTCTACCTCTATTCGCTCTGCTTGCAACTTCAACCTTAATATACAGATCGCAGCAAAAGGAAATACATGTCAGGTATGACATATCAAGTGACACAAAAGCTCAGTCACAAGAAACAAATTTTAAATTGATCAAGTGCTGTGAGGCTTTTTAGTAACATTTGTTGGTGCATTTTGCACAGTTCAGGCCACAGGAGTTTCCCAGAGAGTTTCTGGTCTTGATGCCAATGAGAAGTAAAACTTATAATCCTAAGGTGTATTCCTTTTAAGCCCTCCTGAGTCACAAAATAAAATAAAATAAAATAAAATAAAATAAAATAAAATAAAATAAAATAAAATAAAATCCAAACTTTTTTCTCAATAAGTTTTCTTCAAGGTTTTTCCATTGTTTTGTTTCTGCTTTCTTCACTATACATTTCACGTGGGTTATACTTAATCTCCTCTTTAACTCTCTAAAGCCTCAATAATCCTTACCCTACCTTTCTGGGACACCAAAACCCAGCAGTGCAGTTGATCTACAGATCTGAAAATGGGTCATTAGAGCTATTCATCACAAACGACACAGCACAGTTTAAACAAGAAGAGAGTGCAAATATATGCCATCCTGAGTCAGATTAAATGTCTGTCTGCCATAATATTCTGTTTCAGTAACAAAGGCTCCGTGACCAATTTTCCTGATAACATGGGAAAAAATCAGCAGAGATGATAATGATGGCAAGGGAAAGGACGCTCTGGATTTCTCCAGCAAAATCTTCCTCCTTTAGGAAGGATGATGCTCATGTCACGGAGCTCTCAGGCTGCAGCTCACCCATGCAGCGGGGACAGGGGTCAGCCTAGCCGTAGTTTACCTTCCCTAAAGAGCTATTATTACCGTATAGCCACCTCAAGCTCTCAATACAAAGGTCAAAGCTCTTATCCATAGCTGGGCGTCTGGACTGCAGGGCAAGGTGGCCGGAGGCTCTGATTATAGCCTGAGAGCTCCGCAACAGCCAGAGGAAGAGGGACCAAGAGAGGGGGCAGAGCCCTGACGTGCAGCTGATTTTGCCACTCTGGACCTCAGGAGAAAAACAAGGTCCAAAGGCTTCAAACTCCTTTCTGGGTGTTTTGAAATTTCAGTGCTAAGAAAGCGTGGTATGTCATTAAAGAGAAATAAATGCAAACTTTCCTGAGCAACTTGCTGCTTGGCGCACGATGTGTGCAGACCCAAGACAGCCACAGCGAATTTCACTGGAATTTCAAATGCAAAAGGAGGATTCACAAAGTCACGGAAAAACACGTGGCTTGCAGCCATTGCGAGATCTCAGGTTTGTGGCAGCTTTTTAAACAGCAGACCTTCACCTCCGCGCACACACCCCTGTATGCACTTGTAGAAGGAAACAAGCATTACCAGGGCAGTTGTACTGATGACTGTAGCAGATACAGACACCTTCGGCTGCTTGAAGTTCTACACTTCAAGCCCCATGGAGCCAGGTAGGTCACCTGCCCTCAGCTCAAGGATAATTTTTGCCATCTGTGCGCTTAGTGCTGCAACTACACCACGTAGTGATGCTGGGGGTTAAGAATGGAGCGCATGGCACACCCCTAATTGCTAAGGAGAAACAATGGCCATGAAGAACTACCTGAGTGTTGGTGTTGTCAGCCACACCTAGACAATCCCAACCCGTGAACTTTCTGTCCCTTCTCCAGGAATGTGTGGCTCTAAGACAGAAAGCAAGCGGCCAAAACAGGCAGGCAGGCACTCGGCAGGAGGCTCCTCTGGCTGAAGCTTTGAGCCAGAAAATGGACATTTTCATGATAGTGGCATACAGACAGAGGATTCCTGGAGGGAAATAAAACTTGTTCTCAATCTCTTCACAGGTGACAACCCCATCTGCTTTGTGCTCTACGTGATCGTGTCGGTTGCATCTTCAGAAAGTGAAAATTTAATGTAATAATGGTTTCCTAGGTATGATCGGAGGAAAAAGAAATAAGCCTTCCGCTAAATAATGGATCGACTGATTATAAACTGCATGACAGCAGACATTAATGCTCGTGATTCAATGCCACACAGAAAATGGAACTATAAAGAACGCATTTAATTTTGGGGGACTGAGGAGAAGAAACATGAATGACTCCATTGAAAAAAATGTCGTATTATTGTTTCCATCCTTGCTTGCTTTGTACTAGACAGGAATCCATTAACATCAAGTAAGGCCTATTTCTAATCCCCTTGCTAAGCCTCAACCCTCGACCCAGGAGAATTTGTGTTGAAGCAGAAACATGTCAATCATTTTGGCCAATTAAGCACAATAATAAACATGAAGCGAGGAAAAAAATGTGGGCGGCATTGCCAGGATAAGGAGAGTAGTGTTTACACATTCTGCAAGCTTGTCTAGATTATGGGGTTAGCTCAATGAAAAATCATCTACAACTTGTCTCCCAGGTCCAGGGGATATTCCTGATCTATAGCTTATTCATTTCCTCTGCCAGTGACACATGCGTTCAGTATGAGGCAAATGGTACCGGCATTACATTTCACACATACTTCCCTGAGTTTCTGCTTCCTGAGTGCTCCCCATGCCTCTGTAGCATGTTTCAGGCTAACGGCAACCCAAATGATCACCGGCTTTATCTGGAAGCTTGTGAAATAAATCAAGCGCTTTTTGCATGCAGCCAGCTTGCTAGATATGCTGGTAACAATGGTGTTGGTGATGCTCTTAGCTGACGAGGAGATAGTTAAGAAATTCCTGTTTGATTTTTAGCTGTTCTCTAAGCTTATCTTGTAAACGGTAACACATTTTCTTCTGACAGCCAGAAGAACAATGTCACTGATTTGCAGAGGGTATCAGAAGTTCCACCAAATTTTTATTATTTATATTGATGGCCTACTTTTCCTCCTTCTGCCTGCTCCGTGACCCTTCTACATTAATTGAGTGGGCCTGCGGCAAGAATTTATGCCTGGCTCTGCTACAGGTGAAGCAAACGACAGCAAACAGAAGCTGGGCAAATTGCCTCTGAAGGCGATGCACACACCCCCTAGAACGTACCAGCTTATCGTGCCATGCAATTAGGAAAGGAAAGGTAAATTTTGGTTAAATATAGTAGCCATAAAATGTAAAACCACTCTGTGATTAGCTGAAGGCTGGTGTCTCTCTCCAGCAGTAGCCCGGCTCCTGTGATGATCGAAATTCTGGGAGGAAAAGCCCACGTGCAGCGTGTGCACAGCCGTGGCGTCTCTCGGGGGTCAGAAAGCAAGCATGGGGGAGGGGGGGGAAGCCTGGCTTGCTGCCAGCTCACATTTTCATTTCGAACAAATGTGTGTAAAGAGTTTAGACAGGGTCCCTGCAGAGGGTGTTTATCTGCTCAGCTTCAAAGCAAGCCGCCACAGAAGGGCTGTGATGAAATCTGGTGCAATTGTCCCTTTCAAAGCCAAGAAAAAAAAAATATTATTTTTCTTCTGCTGGAAAAGACTGATGGCTAGGTGAGTGTGGGCCTGAACAGTCCTTATATTGAGGCATAATAAGCCATTTATCATTTCCATTTAGGGGAACTCTGATCTGTCCTTTGCTTTCCAACCACGAGCCGTAGGTACAGCCATTTCGCTGGAGGAGTTGATCTGCACTCCCTCAGCCACAGCTCTTGACATATGCTCGTGCAGGCAGGTTGTAGGCTAGCTCTGATTCATGAATTATGTTTTTATTTTCCTTTTATCATTCCCTTTGGTTGAAGCAGTGTCTATAAATACCATATCACCCAAACACCGAGATGGTGGAAAACAAGTTAGGAATGCTGTATACAGGCAAATCCCTCCTGCTCTCTCCCTGTCTCCCCAGACAAACAGCCCATCTCTGGTTATCCATCCTAAAGTCACCAATGCTTAAGCAAGTGGCTGGCAGGCCCTAAATAATCAGAGGAGCAGGAAAGGCTTTTGGGGATACCAAGTCCCTCCTGCAGGCTGAATAGTACTGTTGTGCATTGTGATGGTCTTGAGCATGGCTGAAGTTTTTTGAGCTCTGGACAAGGCAAGTTTCATAGCTCACACGAGACCCAAGTGAAGCAGACTCTACCTGGGAAGGCTTTATTTATTTTTAACCTTTCTAGCTGTACCATCGGTGATGCTGACATTATGCCAGTAACTTGCTCTTTGCATTTTAATGTTAACTATATATGCATCCTTTGCATAGCTGTTCAATCTACTCTACATTTGTTTCCAGCTTTTTTTTTTTCCCTCTGTCTTGATCTAGCTGATAAATCAATGAGGCCGCTCTTTAGACTTAGAGCCTTTGGAGATTAACATGACCGAAGAAAAGATTATATAAAAAGGGAGGGGGGAATCACTGCACTTTTACAGCGAAATACTGCCAAGAAACAAGCACAAAGAATACAGGGCAGCATATGTTCGGAAACCTTGGGACAGACCTGCACTGCCACTGGCAGTAATATTAACTTTTGTGCAGCTTTAACCTGGGCTGGCTGATAATGTGAAAGGTTTTGCACCATGGGCTGAACATGGGCTGCCAAAGCCAGGCGAGGATGCTAAGGATGCTCATGTCAGCTGAGGCTACTACTCATGGCACCAAAATTAGCCAGACTGAAAGCTACCTGGCATGTGCCACCACAGCAAGATCCCGTAGGCAGGCAGAGGCACAGCCAGCACTGATCTGCTTAAGGAGAACAGCATGACCCACCCACCCCACCCCCCACCAGCTTATTGTAGGTGGATAGGTGACGTACAGTTCAGCCTGGGGAGGGTCTGTGTGGTCTGTAGCCAGACTCTCCAGAGCCGGAGCTGAAGTCCAGCAGTGCTGTCTGGGGAAGCTGGTATTCCTTTTGATTCAGACAAAACCAAGAGCTTCAGCTTTTCCAGTTAACAGCTCTTTAACCTTCTGCTGTACAAGTGTTTACTCAGCATGCAGTCAGTGTTAGCATAAAATTCACTCAGGACCTTAATCAAAGGCCACTGTAATCAAGGTAAAGATGAGGAGGAGAGTCAGCAGATATCATCTTCTAGGGATTTTTCTGTGGAAGTTGGGTTCCAAATTCTTAAGGCTGACTTGAGCTGAGTTTCACCTTTGGGTTAGGTTGAGCCAACTTCTCTAGCTAGCTAGGAAATAGCAAAGCTGTCATCCAAACCAGTCACTTCTGACACCAGCTATAACGATCAGGCATCTGGATGAAGCTGCCTTTTAGCTGAGGTTAGACGTGACCTTAAACAGATGTCCCACCTCTGGAGTCACAAGTCTTAAGTAGTTATCTACCTTCCTGTGCCACATGAAAAGTCCTGCCATGTACTTAGCGTCCATGTGGGAAAGGTTTCCTTATGCACCTGGAGAATGCCTAGCCTGATGGCCACTCATCCCAGCTGATGTCTCATCTCTGAGCTACAGATGAGTTAATGACAATTTCTCACTTGATGCCGGTGGCTGCATTGGCTCTGCAGGGCAACAGTGAATCACAGCTGACATTTGCAAGTGCAGCCCCTGTACCCACAGGACATATGACGCTGCCTGAGAGTCAGGGTCAGCGAGCTTGGCAGCACTCTGACAGTCTGGCTTCGCTGGGCATCCAGATGGGGAGACATGTGCATCACAGCTCTCTGACTGTCCACACAGCAACGCTCCCCTCCACAGGAAACCAGAAGTTATGAGACGTGTGGCACACACCAAACTGGTGCCCACACACCTGCAGGCAGGGTACGGCTGAGACACACGGTATGGGTAGGAGGTGAGGAGGTCGGTATGGGTAGGCGAGGAGGTCGTCATGTGTCTCAGCTTTGACACACCCACTAGTCAGGCTTGGACCACCGAGGCCCAAAAGGTAGGGAAATGTAACTGTTTCTGATGCTTTATACATTTTTGTTCATTCCAGACTTTCAATGTGAGTAAAAATGTCTTTTTTGCGAGCTCATTGTATAGCTGTTCACTTATGCTGCACAGCTGGGTAGAGTTTGGTGGTACGAGCTACTAACAATTTCAATGGCAAAGGGATGAAAATGGTTATCTTACCACTGCAGCAAAAATCCATCAACTGTGATGCAACAGCTCAGAAGTCGAGCTGCTTTCTTATGCTGCACTGGCAAGGACTGCTTTTATAGCACTGTCCAGATGCTTTTGCTTTCAAAAGATGTGCACTGAGCATGTATGGTCTAAAAAGGAAGTGAAAAAAGCTCTGAAGTTAGATAATGCAAGCTTTGAGGGGAAGGTGAAGAGAATAATTCATTGAGCATTCTTAGCATTCTCTCTCAAATTTTAAACAAGAAGAAAATGCCTTTCTAACTGAATAAAGTGACAGGTTTTTTTGCTTTACACACTGGATACCATCCACTATCACCCAGTACCCTTATCCCAGTACCCAAGACACTGTCACCTCATATTCACATCTTCTCAGGTGGTTGGTTGGCTTTATGAAAGTATGGTAGAACGGTTCTTATCTAACTGAGAGCAGGACACCAGTTTTGTCTCTGCTGATCTACAGCATCATTCCTGAGGTTGTCCTCATCTGACTGAAGACTGCAAGCTCTGTACTCTTATCGATGCAGTACCTTGCCCACAGCACCACACCTGCCCATCCTATTGTACTTCTCCTGTAGAGTGAAGTAGAGGGGATCTAGGGGATCTGGGGGTGGGGATGCCTGGATTGGGTGCTCTCAGTTCAACATTTAGTGCAGCTCTTGATGGCTCTGGGCCACCCATATCCACCTAAACACAATAAATACACCCCTAAACACAGCTTAGATTTCCCCAGAGGGTAATTCTGTTTTCAGCAGGGCATCATGAACAGCTGCTCAACACAAGCTCTCCTGGCTTCCCAGACCAACAGCCCTAAGCCATTCCCACTTCCCACTGTGCAGGGTCCCAGTCCCACCCTCTCCTTCTCTAATCTTCTCTTTGTCCAGTAAAACTGAGATGTCCCAGCCCTCAGCCTCTACCCACATTTTGGATGATCCGCTACCTATCCCTACATCATGAACCAGAAGTGCAGCCCCTCAGACATCCCGTGTAACTTTTCAGCATCCCTGAGTTCACAAAAAAGGCAGCTGCCTCCTTCCACCCTGTGGCAGGAGTCTCAAACAGATGCAATAATTATCCTCTGGAAGTGCCAACGTCTTTGGATCAATGGGAGCAGGCTGTGTGCCATGCTGCCGGATCCCAGGACCTTGGGGCAGTAGCTCGCATCCTTTGATCGGATTTGAAGATGTTGCTCTCGATTAAATGTAAGGGCCTGGTCTATTGTTAATCTGTGAAAATGTCCAAGAAACCTGCAGTCTGTTCTTAAGATACCTCTTCCCATTTGAAAGTTCAATGTTATTTTGCTATTTTGATCCAATTATGCATAAATCAATGTCATTGGTGCCTAAGCACATAACTTTTCCCTTAGGAGAGTAAAATGGGTTTCTTTTAATCATTTAAAAATATTTAGTTTGATGAGCACTTCCTGTGCAGTGATAACTCCCCTGATCTATTACCCAAGTCATACAAATGCGCTCTTTTGTTATAGGCCTACATAGAGACTATTTTTTTTTTTTTTATAGTAAGATTCATATGAATTTTGATTTGTGTCCCATCTGCCTCTGGTAACAGTTCACAGACAGATACTTACGTTTTGAAAATAGCTTGAGCTGTCTAGTGAATATTTCAAGGCACTCACAAGATGACTCCTTCTAAAAGTCATTGACATTGGTAGGCACCGAGCGTATGATTTTTTTGGTGAGAGACAGATGAGTAAATGGTTCTCAAGAAAGCTGAGAGAAATTTAAAACCTGAACATGGAAGAAAAATAGTTTGCTTTTAAAAGGATCAGTCCATGCCAGTATGAAGGGATATATTACCATTGCAGAATCTTTTTTATCATCCATTCCAGCTAGGGTTCCCCTAATATTTTTGAAGTAATTGTGTATTTTTTCTAAGAGTGTCATACTTCAGATATGGGGCAAATGGAACAGCTGAGGGAGTGTCTTTCAAAAAAGTACTTGCAGATCAAGACACGCTGACAATGCATGAAATGCGTGGCTGGATGGTAACCTGTTAAAGGGACAACTCTTTCCTATGCCTTCAGAAATGAAGTGCAAGCTAAATAGACCTTGTTCAGATCAATGGCACTGATAATGCTCTGCTAGGCAGCATTCAAATAAATTAATATTGAGCAAGAAAAGCATTGAGCTACTTTCAGTTGACACCTGTCTTCCACTGGGATCACTGTTCCATGTAATATCCACATTAAGTACAGCTGATATTTGCCTTTACAACAACGAAAAATAAATATTTTTAAACGGGCATTTGTTAGCCCTTGCAGCCATGCAGATAGGAGCCTACAGCCTACAAAATACGGAACGATTCTACAAAGGTCAGAGCTGCTTCTTTTTTTTTCTTTTTTTTTTTCTCTTTCTTGTAATAGAAGACCGAGGAGATACCCAAGGAAATAAAAAAGGTAATAACTGTCAGACTGATAAAAGGCAAAATTTGTATATTTGCTGACCACAGCAAAATGGAGGCAAAGTAGGATATGGAAAGGAATTAGTCATATCTAAGAATAATAAAAATATCCACTGTCATATTACTCATGGGATGACTTTCTAAAGAAAATCCTTGTTCCTGGTTTGGGCCCTGAGCAACTGCCTGCTTGCTGGGGTTAGAAAGAACTTTCCCTTGAAGGCAAGAGATGTGTATTTATCTATTTTTATAAGCGTGGTAACTTCCAGTGCAGACTCTGATGCTGGCTGCTACTGGACACCAGAAAAGAATGCCTGTTGCTTTGAAACAAATATAAGAATATTTGGAATGGAGTCTTTCCAGTGCTCACTCTATAGACCTTTATGTCTGAGGCAGATCTGTAATCATCATTGAGAAAACTTTCACTGCAAAAAAAAGTATGTTTACTGAACACACTTTAGGCATGATTGGGCTCTCGTTCTAGATTCTGCAGTAGATGGGCCATTGGTAGGTGTTTATGGTAGATGTTAAGTCCAAGTACAAGAAATGTGTTCTCCAGCTCTTTGAGCCCAGAATCACAACTGACACTGCTGTCAGCAATGGCAGGAGAGGGCCTTGAGACTCTCAGCTCCATGTCTATTTAGGTTTTTTTTACAGCTGGTGAAGGCAGCCTGAAAGAAAAATCTGTGGGAGGTTTATTTTGTCACTGACTGTGTTGTGTCTGTTTCTTCAGAAAAACGGAAAACTTCAGTTTGCAGCATCTTCCACAAGAAGTAACTTAATGCCAGAGTTTAAACAGCACGGAAACACTCTGCTGGGATCCTTACTCATACTCTCACCTATGACTCTCTGCTTGCAGTTTCTAGCTACATGAACGCTTACATTTTCCATGTATTACTCAGGTTATGTATGTTATGAATATGAACAAGAAATTGGCAAAACCTCACATCTCTTAAGACAAAATTCAAATGTCCTCTTAAAGAAAAAACCCTGCATTCTATCTTTTAAGTCTAAAATTTCCTTTGCGTACTTCCAATGGACTATTTATTTTACTGTCATATGGATAGCAAGGAAAGCAGAAAAGTTCCCCCAGCTAGTAAATGATGGCAAGCTTTTGGAGTTACTGAAGCGTACTGAAGCGTGCATTAACACAGTAGGATTGGAAAACTAGTCTACATCTTCAGTCCCACAGCAGTACAGACTTGTGCATACTCATGGTAGACATGTGGGTATATGGTATTTGATGAGACAATCAACACCTTGTGTTGAGAGCAACGCAGCACCCATGTTGTTAACCACCTCCAGCACCTATGGGTTATATGATGTCCAAACTAGGGACCTTGGATGCACACAGGAAGAATTCCACACCTCAGAACAGGGTCTGACATGCACAGAAGATTGAGGAGGAAACCTAAAAAAGACAATAAGGAAAAGCTAAGGTGCACCTCAAGTCTTACTGCCGCCTAAGATTTAGCTGCGATTTCATTCATGATTCACAGCCCTTGAACACTTAATCGTGAAGATCACTTCTTTCCTCCCCCATATTCAAGGAGGATAGGCCTTTGTAGCCTTTAGTGAAGGACTTACCATGCTGAGAGTTTAAAGAGCAGTTCCTACATTACAGCCCACGTGTAAATCTACCAGGGCTCAGCTGTAGGGTAGGTGACAAACTCGACAGCCCTGTCCAAAGAGCTGTAATTTTACCTGTGGCTGGAGACAAAACTCCAGTGCCATGTAAATGCCAGGTAATTTTGAGGTTTTATGGTTTGATCAAAGGTGTTGGGGTGACAGAGATGGCCTTCCCTCTCTAAGCTGATCGCACCCTTCGTGTCACCCAGCTGGCACTGGCGGAGGGACCCTTGACATCAAAGAAGCCTTAAAGCTGTCGGCTGAGATAAATACCCTATTGGCAATGCCTTACCAAAAATTCTGTAATGATCATTCAGCGATTAGGTCACAGAGAGCTACAAGGTCAAGGGGGGAGGAAAAAAGGTCACCTAGAAATGGAGGAGTGACAGAGCTGAGCATGGACCCTGCTGTGCAGTGTGCTGACCCCCACGCACGGACCCCCAGCAGAGCCCAACCACAGCCGTGCACCCCACTCCGCTGGGCTTCCCGGGTAGGCTGGGAGAGCACACAAATAAAGCTGTAGGCAACAAATGTCTTCATAAAAATCTGCTACATAGAAGAGTCATAAATGTATCTCCCTTTTACACACATGAGCAGGGGCTTGGGGAGAGGGATGCTTTCTCTCAAGGCTTGCAGATTATCAAAGGATGTGTCTGGAGGATAGTCAGTGAATGATAAAAACAGAGAGGAGAGAAACATTCACTCCTTGGCTGGGAAGTTATCAGACTTGTAGAGCCTAGGGGCTATCTTCAGATGCATGAGCAGCTCCTGTTGAAGACAAGAGGAATGGTGTGTCTGTGCCCGTGAACAGGAGTTGATCCTGGCCCCAGGTACTTTAGAATGAAGTATTTTCTTGCCTTTCTCTAAAAAAACCCACCACCACCCCTACACAAACCAAAAAAAATAAAAAAAGAAAAGGATACTTGATTCCTGTTTCAAAAGCAAAAAATAAACATCATAAAACTTGCTATTACAGTCTTGGTGCGGTGCCTCCACCCCCTAGGTTTAGTCTGCCTATCTCCTTGTTATTTAAATAGAAAGTTAGCTGTAGTACCCAACTTTAAAGTAACCTTATATGGTAATTTTGCTGCAACAGTAAAAAATGATCAGTTTCTCTGTCAGACAGCCAAACAACACTTCTGCAGTACTTTTTGCGCTGACTTCCAATCTTATGAACATTTGGTCGAGAAGCATGTTTTTGTTACAGTCCTCATCTCAGCTATGATGTCTGAAGTTTACAACACCCTGAGTGAAAACCAGGCAAGAGCCATCCCCAACAAAAATAGCAACAAGGAGAAAATCCCAGTGAAGGAATTCAAGCCAATCTTTGCAGCATGTCAAGGCTGATATAGGCCCTGCCAATTCAGAAGTAGGCGATGCGTGCTTCACACGCTTAGTACAGAAGCAAGGTGAATGAGAATAAAGTGGCCAGTCGCAAAATGCTCACGAAATCCCGTCCGATAGCATTGTGCACAGGGAAATGCACCCTTCCTGCGTCGCCTTGGTCCTGCTGATGGGATGGGAGGAGGAGGGCAGTGATGCCACTGCGCGGTGGGAAAGCAACCCAGAGAAGACCCAAATGCCGCAGCAGGACACAAGTCCATTAAGGGGTGCTTACGTAAGGGAGAAAGATAATTTTTTAAACTCTGATACTTCTCACCTTCATCAAAAGGACACCTTAGCCACAAGACCTTCCTGCTGAGCAATGGCAGGCATTCCCTCTGCATGCACCAGGGAAATTAGAGATAGCGGAGCTATGCCACAACCCTCAGAGTGCAGCCCAGCACAGCCAGCTTTTGTTCATTTTCTCCCTAAAGAAAGGTCACACATCAATTACTGTATATGGTGCACTTCATTGAGAGATTACTGAACACATTGAGAGATTACTGAATGCTATCAATAAGGCTATAATAGAAGTCTGCACTGCATCAGGAAAATCCAGAAGTTTGACTTAGCTGATGGATGCGTCATCCGTTCCCAATATCCTGACTGCTATTAGAAATGAAAATACCTCTTCCTTTAACTGCTTCAGACATTTCATCTGTTCTTCTGGGTGAATGTACCATTAAATGTCAGCCTATATACATATCATCTGGGGGGTGTGGGGGGTGTGAGTAATAGGCTAAATTGTTCATATCCGAGTGAGACACACCAACCCGAACATCGGCGCATAAATAAATGGCTCAGCAGTCACAAAGGGCTCAGCAGTCAAAGCCAAGCAGCTGTAATGCCTCTTGGCATCGCAGGGAGCAGCACTTCCAAAATCTGAGTGGGGATCAACTGCTCAGGGATGCAGCACAACTCAGTACAGGACTGTTGGCAGAAGCATTGAAAATGGCCCTGATTTTCTGTAGTAAGTGTTGGTGAATGGAGGTTGCTTTACTTTTTTTCATGGGATGCCCTCCCGCACTCTCCTACCTTCAGAGCCCTGTGAACCGCAGATGGTTTGGGGAGCAGGTCTGGCAGGGGTACCGGCAGGAGAGGAAGAAGAAGAAATGAGTTAATGGCACAGAGACTGCTTGCCTGAGTGACTGCTCTGCAGAGGGTGGCTGGAGAGGGAAGAGCTGCACCATTTTTCTCTTTAAACGTCTGTTGCAAATGTGCAGATGGTACATCAGGGCTCCTGGGGCATTTTCAATGACATCAGAAGAGATCATTTAACCTCAAGAGGTTAACATTTAATAATTAGGTTAGAACCTGCTGTTATCAAACTTGTCAGTCTTCTACCACTAAAAGAAATTTTAAACATCTGTGGAGGCCACACACTGGGGGAAAAAGTTGTCATGCCTTAAACACTGGGCAGAAAAATGTATAAGGAAAATATTTTCAAAAGTATCCTGGGATCATTTACAACTAAAGTGTTTAAAAATGAAGGTTGATACCTAAAATTGAATGCCTAGTGAGATTAAAAATATCTACTGGAACTTTTGTAGGTGATGCTGCATATGAGTTTTAAATACCCAATACTTTTTTTTCAGTCTAGTCTTAAGTTATTTACATGTTTTGAAAGTTTTTGGTCTTAAGCAGCTAACTCCTTTTACTCACCTGAATTCTCTCAAGTCCCTTGGGTATCTAAGGGAGGCTTAGTCTTCCCCGTTACTAAGGTGCCTTTGAAAATTTAGAGGAATTGCCTTTGCTTTGACACACCTGTCTGAAAGCAAAGGTTGTAAATTCGTTATATACTGGCATTAGACTAGGAGGAAGGAAAGCAGCAGCATGCACATCCTCTGATAGACGGGACATGGTGTTTGCACCAGCCTTCAGTGTACATGCAGAACAGTCACCAGTAGATTAGGGGTTAAAATACAAACTGAAATATAAAAATCACAGAGCAAGATGAGGAAGCACTTGAAAAACAGACACAAAAGTAAAGCTTGCACCACAGCTCGGACCAAATTAAACCAGACCTGCACAACATCTGGTCTGGAGATGGTGTGCTAGCAGCTGAGTGGCAGCATGTCTCACAGGCTGACAGGTAGTCAAGGGAAGGCACAGCTTGGGCTGACTGGGAGGCTCTCCCGCCCAGCTTAGCTAGCTTGGGATCCCTGCTCCACTGCTCAGCCTGCAGTGAAGGCAGCCTGTGAAGAGGAGGCCAGGAGGAAGGCTGCAGGGAGGGAGGGAGGGAGGATAGCAACAGGAGAAGACACAAAGTTATAGGGTAGGAGGCATGGGCATGAGTTACAGAAGAGAAGGAGGTATGTAGGTCTCATGTAATTACAGGTGGAAATACAGGAGAAGGTGTGGGCATGTAAAGGAGCAGAAAAGTGAGGTCCAAAGCTGGAATGCTGAAGTCTCGCTTTCCACTGAGCTGGGGACCCCTGAAGTAAACCCATGGGTTATGCACAGTGGCTTAGACACCCACAGACCAAAGCAGGATGAGGTGTCCACCCTTCACTGTTCCGTCTTCCACCGGCTCGGATCCGAAACGGTGTGGCCAGCAGGGCCAGGGCAGTGCCCATGCCCCTGTGCTCGGCGCTGGTGGGGCCGCACCTCGAGCCCTGGGTTCAGTTTCGGGCCCCTCAGGCCCAGAGGGACGTAGGGGGGCTGGAGCGTGTCCAGAGCCGGGCAGGGGGCTGGGGAAGGGGCTGGGGCACACGGCTGGGGGTGCTCAGCATGGGGAGGAGGGGGCTCGGGGGGGACCTGATCGCTCCCTACAGCCGCCTGACAGCGGGTGGTAGCGAGGGGGGGGTCGGTCTCTGCTCCCAGATAACAAGTGACAGGTCAAGAAGAAACAGCCTCAAGTTGTGTCAGGGCAGGTTTAGATTGGATATTGGGAAGAATTTCTTCATCAAAAGGGTGGTCACGCATTGGCCCAGGCTGCCCAGGCAGGTGGTGGCATGACCATCCCTGGAGATGTTCAAAAAACATGCATATGCAGAGCTCAGGGACATGGTTTGGTGGTGGAATTGGCAGTGCTGGGCGAACTGTTGGACTTGGTGATCTCAAAGGTCTTTTCCAACCTAAATGACGCTGTGATTCATGATTCACACAGCACTTGGGCCGAGCTGCACTACCTCCCAGGAGAGGACAGCAGCTGTTTGAGGAAGGCGATCAACTGCATGGACCGATGGACGTGAGTGCAGCCCCCAGCCGCAGTAAGGCTACCAAGGTGGTGAGCTGCGCAGTGCCAGCAAAGCTCAGATCGATCCCCTCAGACGGTGGGGTCACGGTTGGCACCATGGACCTGATGCTTCAGTGCTGAAGGGGCTTCACCACCAAGACTTGCAGGAGCCCAGGCACCCAGCCCCACTTCTCAAGCCTGTGGGCTGAGGTGGCTCGCTGCCCTCCCTGAACCCTCCCCAGAGCAGCAGGAAGCAGATTATCACCATTTCTTCTCCTATTTCACAGCTACCAAGACTGCTGAACACATACCAATTTTGAAATGTTACAGTTGTGTATGAAATAAAAACACATTTAATTGACTTATTCTTCATCTCAGTTTCACGGATCTGACTATCCCGAATGTCACTTCCTGAATCCTCAGCAGTTTATCAGAACTGGAGTGTGTGCTGTTTCCCGAGTGCCTCATGAAGCCAAGAGAGCACCAACTTACTGTACACCACAAAAAACCAGAAAAGAAACGTAACTAGGGACCACAGGGACTAATTTGCTGAGTCACTCTGTCCAGCCTGCCAGCTTCATCCTAGACTTCTTCCACACTGCCTTGCACTACTGCCCTTCCTCCTCGCCTTGCAAAGATCCCAGTCCTGCACAGATATCCAAGTATGTCCGTGAAACTTCTAGCAGGTGCTTTGGTCTGCCAGTGGGATTTAAGTTGTAGCCTTCTCATGCTGGGGCTCTGCTGTCGCTAATGCTCCCATGCTGCACCAGCCTGCACAGCGGAGTTCAGCACATGTGCAAGGGTTTGCAAGACTGGCTATTTGCTCGGGAACACTTATAAAGAAACATTATACAAGGGCTATAAATATTTGAAAAGTGGCCAAGTACAACTTTTGAAACTATAAAAGTAACATTGGGGGCAAAATGACAACTTCCATAGTCCAAAGAGCAGTGCTTTATTACAATTTACTGGTGTTCTAAATGTTTCCCCCCCCTCCCTTGAAATTACAGAACTATTTGAAGAAAAATATTGCAGGAAGTTTTCTTTAACACAGCTTCTGCATTCTCCTGGAAACAATCCTTTCAGACACTGAAAGAACCAAGGTACACCAGAATTCTAGTAGATTCTTAGTTGTGCTTCAGCATAATCTGGAAGTACTATGCTTGTGGTTTAAAAGACCATTATTTTTAAATGCTGTTTCAGCCAGTGTATAAAAATATCAGGAAAATCAGAATGATTCTGGCAAATCAGCTTTGTGACGCCTTCTCCATTAAGGTTACTTATTCAAAATCATACAGAAATTGATTCAACACAGAACATGCTCAAAGCCATACAATGTCTCTGCTTGCCTAGATGTGACAGATTACAACATCTGACAAAAAGCACATAAAAGGAACTCACAAAAGAGATTGCAGGAAGGAATGATTCACAGGAAACAACATATGTAAATGACAGGAGAAGGGCAAACAAAGTGCCCATCATTATAAAAAGGGGAGGAAGGCAAATTACTGGAAGGAAGAAGCCAGCAACCTAGCTGTAAATACATGGAAGAAAACAAGAAGACAAGCCAACAGCCAGTGAGGATTTCTTAGAGGCAAACCATATCAAACAACTCATTCATGTCAAGATGACAGCAGAGTTTCCCTTTGTGGTTAGGGAAAAGTATACACTTCATATAACTTAATTTTAACAAATTTTTGTGGTTTTGGGTTTTGGGGTTTTTTTGGTGATTGAGGTGGGGGGGGGGTTTGGTCTAGTTTTTTTTTTTGTGGTGTGTCACAGGAAGACCACATGAGCAAACGAGGGGAGCGTAGAATGGGTGCAACACTTACAGGGGAGTCATAAAGCTGGTTGGAAAGGTGTGTTCAGGGAGGAGACATGAGGGTTCCACGGGCAAGTTACCTGGTGATTCTGGAGGTGTACAAGTGTTTGTCCTTGATCCGGTGATATTTTTTTTATGTTCATTAATGACCTCAATGGTGGAAAAAGAGAGGACACATTAAAATTTGGAGATGAAGACCTGACTAAGCAGACCTGCAAGTGGGTCAGAAGAGAGGATGAATCTGGAATGATCTGGATGGGTCATAGAACTGGGGCAATAAAAAGAGACACTAATTCAGCAGGGACAGATGGAAGGTACATAGACAGGAACCATCAACATGAATAAAGTCAGGCTCAAAAATATCTGTACAGGTAGCATTTCTACAGAGCAGATCTAGGGATCTTACTGAATCACAAGCTCAACAAAAGCTGGCAATTTCATGCTGTTTTGGAAAAGGGAAATGCTCTATCAGAAGGTATAAACAGGAATAAGTGAAAAAGACTTTGACCTCTATTCAGAACTCCATAAAGCTTCAGCCGAATATCTGAACATCTGACCAGTTCTGAGCAGAACACCGCAATAAATGTAGGGATCAATAGAAAAGAATCCAGCAGAGTTCATGAAGAAATACCGAAAAACACAATCTCTGGCAGCAGATTGAATAAGTTCTGATTGTAGCAGAAAGCAGAGGCATCGCCAAAGCCCACAGTAAGGCAGACAAGCAGCAACAGGCTTATGGTATGACCAGAAAGAGTTAGGTTAGCTGTAATTACAAAACCTGCTAAAACTGAGAGTACTGAAGTGACAGAATAGATTTCCCAGCCATGACTTTTGTTGGAGGTCTTTAAGGACAGGTTAGACAATACCTGTGATGGAGGAGATAAACACCACTGATCTCCCCTCCAGGACAAGGATTTCTTGAGGGGCTACAGAGACAATAATATTGTCTTCTCTAAAGTGCTTTTATAATGTTTCTATAAAGAACTGAGTTTGAAATCGTTGCAGATGGTTTAAGCACTCAAAATTTCCATTCAGGAACTGAATCCTCTTTTTAACTGGGACTGTGAGGTGAAAGGTTCCCTCAAGTGCCGAGAACTCCAGACAAAGCCATAGGATCTGGGTGAGCTTGCAAGACCAGGTCGCAACTGGCTTTGCTAATACTCACCAGAAACTGCAGTCTTTGTAAGAGCTTTTTTGGAATCACACATAAACAAATCTGTTACCTTGCTCAGCCCAAAATTCTGACCTTGGCTGAAATGTTTGCTTGAATCCATTACTGGAAAAGTATATTCCAAGGAAAACTGCATGCGGCAATGGGTTGAAAGCAGAGAAGGAGCCAATATCAGGATCACCTTCTTATTCTGGAAGTTGCATCCAAAAAATCAGATCTTTCAATCATGGAGATAAAATATTGAAATCCAAGAAAGATTGAGACAAAATCAGCAAAGCTGTGTTGGAAAGAGCTTATTATGGAATAAATTGGACTTGATATGTTATGATTTAGTGACGTGCCTTTCTGTACTGAAGTATGGCTTGAAGTGCTGGTCCTGAAGGCTGCTGTGCACCGAAACCAAGCGGGCTCGGTGTTCCGCTGATGCAGACCTAGAAGCTGAGCTAAGTTCAGCTCGCCGAACTCACAAAGGGAAGCCTGGGTGGGGAGAGAGGGATCCGGCTGCATGCACCCCCCCAGAACGTGGTGTAACTCCTCATGGTTAAGGGACTGGTGTGGCAGATAACTGGCACACAGACGGTCATTTATGTGTAGAAGCTGTGAAGCTGTTTGCTGAATGCTGTATAAAATTGTGGTAACTATTAATGGAGTGGTATGCAATAAAAAAAGAAAAAAGACGACTATTTTTCTTGTTGCAGATGACTCCAAAAGCTGGATTTTTTAACATCAAAGACCTGAAAAAGCAAAAGAAAAGAAGGATGGTTGCAACAACAGGAAAGGATGAAGCCAGGGTGCTAAATCACTGAAATTAGAGAGAGCAAACATTATTAACTCTCTTTTCCTGATTATGTAGGACCTTTCCCTTATGGTATAGCCCCCAGTGTACTGCCAAAGCTTGTTTAAAATAATTCAGTCACTTCTTACGGGATGCAACTCTGCTAACGAATCATTTGGATTTCTTTTTTCCCTGATTCTTCTACCCACAATTTTACATCCCACTGCACTAGCCCTTGGATGACCTGCATACAAATTCCTTTCCATAAATGGAACTTGCACCTTTCAGAAAACCCATATGTTGTTGTCACATCAGCCTCCCATTTCATTCTGGGTTGGTCAAAGCTACAACATAATGTTCATATTTATTTCTGGTAATTTCCTTTCATAAATCTGTCCCTCCAGTGCCTTAAACACATCTGTTACTTTTCTCTGAATGTCTTCCAACCTACCAATATCTCCCTGGAACTGAAGGACCTAGGTTTATATCCAGTCTTTTAGGTGAACCATTACTGCAGAAGCATTTTGCACTGTTAGGTCCTATGAACAACTGCAAAAAAATTTAAAAAGCTACATTCCAGTAACCCTGAGACATAAGATTTCAGGGTCTGTTCTGTGTGGCACGAATAACAACATTCTGTGCCTCAGGTGGGACATCACTGGAAAAAAAGACACTGTCATGCTTAAAGCAAACTGGGGCTGCTTCATGGTCTTCTGCAGCTGTTTTGACTTGTGAAGATTATAGGTGCTTCATTGATACTTTCTAGTCCAGTTTGTCTAACGTTTAAATCAGGTAGTGAATAATTGCGGTGCTGAAATTCATCTCTGTGCAGATAATCTGCATGATGCCTAAATTTCCATTCGGGACCTGTTTTGAGGTCTGAGATGTTCTCAGAATGGTTTGCAGGCTTTACATTGACCATATGTTTACCCCTAATACTTACAGAAGTTAGTGACTTTGGTATAAGTGAATCACAACACATATTGAACTGCATTTTTAATTCAGCTTTATGCTTCTCCTTTTCTCCCCTTTTTGCAGCAGGGTTCCTGAGGGACCTGTGGGGTATGGTTTGCATCAGGCACCAGGAAGGAGGAAGATGGGCTGTGGTAATGGGAAGGGTATGACACAAGAACTCTTCCGGGCCCCTCCTTTCCTATTTCACCTTGAATTCATCCTGACCTGGCTCTGGGGTTGTTGCTTGGCAGAGCATTTCTGTTTAGACACTTCCCTTGGTTAGTCAGTCTCCCCTGGCATTTCTGTTGCTGCCTGTTTTATCTGCTGGTGGTTCTGCCTGAGTTTCTCATGAAGCATCGGTAGATGCAGTGCATCAGCACACAGCAGCTCCGCCTTGGATGAGGGAGCCATCGGGACACCAACTCACGCCGTCCACATCTTTCTCCACCCGACCAAGGATGAAGCAGTGCCCTACTTTGCACCCAACTCTAGAAACAAATGGCTGATACTTCAGGAACATTGCCAGCATGGTTATAGCCTGGTAGGGTTTTATTTTCAAGGAAGCTGTGATCAAGCCACATTTATATAGCTACTTGACACGTTGCTGTTCCTTGCTGACAGTCAAATTTTGAATTCCTAGAAAGAGGGGAGTTCCCCACACCACCACATGAACACACACCATCACATGGACATTTCTAAATGCCGCTATTCTGCTCTCTCTCGATGCTGCTCTTTGTTCTTTGAATACTCCTTGTGATTTTCCCCTTTCTTCCCAGGAACAAGAATCAGAGTAAGCCATGAACCTGCTAACCCTTGTGTGGGTAGGTGGCCCAGTCAAAACTGAAGATTCTTCCTGGGTGAGCTGGAGGACTCCCATATGGGGCTGTAAGAGCAGGCCTGCTGCCTGAGAATCTCTAAAGCAGATTTAATTGCTTTAAAAAGACGGCTGGGCTGTTACCAACTGCTATACTCATGTTCTTCCCACCACTGTTGATATAACTTAGCTTGGAATCTGAGCCTTTAATAAAACATTTGAGTGTTGTATTTTGCATTTTATTTTGTTATGTTTTTTTCTAATGCACATCAAAGTCATTCATAATTCCCAGAATTTTCTACACTGAACTGTTTGCTTAAGCAAAGACTCTAGTGATGGTGTGAATTATTTATTTATACAGTCTACTTTTAAGTTGGGGCCAACATTAATTTGGCTGGGTCACTGGCATTGTGGATTTAATTGCCATGTAAATAGCTATGGAGCCTATGTCTTTAATTAGTGTGCTAAATTCTACACAATTTATGAATAAAATATACTCATTTTGACATTTTAAAACAGTTATTTTATTAATGAAGAATTTATCAGTGTTATGCCAATTCCCTTGCCTTTTGTTAATTATAAGCCTCTCTTGCTTTTTCTGATATGTTAATTTTGTTTGGTATAAATATTTGTCCTCATTAAGATGAATACATTGTCAATGTTGACTCATCCTTTCCCCCCTTGCAACAGATAACTTGAATGTGACTTCAGTTTTTCATCTTGTGGTTCTTACTGATTATAAGAATCATCTAGCTCCATCTTCCATTAACTCCTTTTCAACAAGGTCTAAAATTTCTCCCAGGGAAGGGGCCGGCTTTCCCTGCCTGGTACGCATGCCGCCTTGAAAGGGATACGGCGTCGGATTTAGTGAGCAGCATCTCTCGCAAGAGGGGATGAGGAGCCAAGTTTTGCTAACATAGCACTGTCCCTTCCGTGAACTTCTGCTGCAAGATGGGTAATTCACACATGATGCATGCCGAGAGGCTTAAAGTATGCAGATACGGAACAAGGGGCATGGTCAGAAGGAGGCCGTGGTACCAGAGCACTTCTAGGGCAGTAAGAAAGCCATGAACTTGTACAGGAATAGCTACGTCTCTGTGAAAAGCAAGGGCTCTTTTAACCTCACATTCCTAGCTAGGGTAATGCTGACTCCCTTTTCCTCTCAAAGAACAGGGGACCAAGCAACCAAATAAAATTGACGTACAACCATGAGTCCCTTTTGACACACAGCTTGCTTATTTTTGCTTGCACATGCGCTGATAGCGTGTGGAGATCACCAGGGAGGTACAGGGGATGCATTCACTGGGCAGGGAGAGGCTGGGGGGCAGGTATGAAACCTTCGGAGAAGGCAACAGCAAGTCTGCCTCCGTGAAATGGGAGGGCTGGGAATGGCAGCTACAAATAGTTGTATGAAGAACCACCTTTATTCTAAAAACATGGAATCCCCCAGGATTATCATTTGTTTATTTATTTATTTATTTATTTTTCTAGGCACTTACACAGCCGTTTGGAGTGAGAGCTTATAAGGGAGGCCAGACCTTCAGCTCGGACTGAATGCTGAAGATAAAACTTGCTGATGAGACGAAGCCAAAATATTGACCCCTGGCATGATTCGGGAACCTAAAGAGTTCAAGAAAACAGGCAGAGAAGCAAAGTACGGGGGGAAAACAACTTTACAGGAAATAACAATATAATGATTGAATCGGTTAAATGAAGTGTATTAAGTAAAAAATAATATGCAGCACAAAGATGGAAAAGAACAATGTATCTTGCGTAATGTTTACAAACAACAGAAAAGCCTCGCCACACTGAAATTTTATAAGCTTTAACATGCTAGGAAACACTGACAGTTGGGTGAGGACTTAGAAATAAATCCTGCTCAGGTACCCAGCATTAAGTTGCAAAGGACTCAGGCTGTGGTTGTACCTGGGGGTAGGAAAGCTGATACGAGCGTGAGCTCCATGCGGAATGAACAGCACCTTGGAGGAGAATTTTCTTTTTATGAGCTAGTCACATATAAAAAACCACACTAATAATGACATGAAAAGCAGATGTTCCTAGTTTATTACACTGTTCTGGACAGACTCTATCAAATATTAAGCCCAATTAAGCTGAGGTTACCTGATCTTGTACCTCTTGGCCTCTTAGAGCTGTTAAGAAGAGTTCAGTAGTTCCACTGCTCCTTGTTAGAACAGGCGAGCTTTCTGTTTAATTATGCCTCACCCGTTACAGCCCGGAACCTGGGCTCGGGCACAGCAGGGTGTCAGGAGAAGGCAAACCAAGGGAAGCAGCTGAGAGTAAAACATACTAAAAGCCACACTGCTAAGGATGCCAACAAGTCTGGGAGTGCACAAGTTGATGTGGTTCCAAGTGCACGGATGAGATAAGCTACTGGACAGTAGATGTACTGAGAGTTCCCCAGGCAAACCGTGTCAGGGTCAGGAAAGCCCCTGGGCTGAAGGTTGTTGGAGTGGGCACAATGCTCAGGGACCGTCACGCTTACTTGTCCAGTTCTCTTTTTGCAGGTACACACAGCTCCTGCAGCACACAGGACAGGTCCTGATGGATCTCACCCTGGGTTACCTCAGCCAACACCCTCACTTTGAGTGATGACCTTTCCTTTCATTTGCCTTCCCTTGACTTCCCATTCTGGTCTAACTTAGAAGGCTTAACGCAGAAAGGGTAACTTGTGAAATACAACTTGTAGGCACTCAGTGGCTTGCTAGAGGGACTAAAAAGTCTGTTAGCATTACCCAGTCCGCTGTCACTGCCCCTCTGCACCTCCTTTCCTTAGCCACTGTCTTTTTTGCTCCGTATTTGCACAACACCCAGCATAACGGAGCCCTGCTCTGTGCCCCCAGTGCCGTGCGCTGCTGCCAAGCATGGCTCCAGCTCAGAGATGCTCCAAGGGGCCAGGAGTGTGCACAGGGCATGCACAGCAAGGGGCACCAAGCCAATGCCACCCCACCAGCTGTCCTGTGTCCTTCGCAGCTGATGTGCTACAGCACTTGCAGCAGCTCTGCCACTTGGATGGGTCAAGATATACCATCCAGAAAATTATGGCGTCTCCCTGGGAGGGGGTGAGGCTCATCCTGATGGAATGGGCATGGTGAAATGGAAATACATAGAACTGGAAGAGATATATTGTTCCTTGGAACAAGCTGTAAGCATCTGAGCAATGAGGATGCCAATATGGTTCAGATGGGAACGGCCCCGTGGACTGAGATGCATCTCATCACACCGACTCGTCCTCTCACGCATGGTCACTGCCTGGCCACAGACAGCAGCGCAATGCAGCGGGTTGGATGTGTGCTCATTTTGTAGCCGAGGAGCTTTTAATAGGAAGGCGCTTTTAATCAACAGCTGCACTAAAAGTCTGGAGACGACGCGTCTATGGATACGCATGGGTATGCATCTGCGCAGTGCACCGCTGACACAGGCCGTTTTGATACGCAGATTCGCATGTAATTACCACACCTCGGACCACCTCTGTAAATCTGAACTTTTATGATCCTCACAGACTCTGTACTAGCAACCAGGCTATGTGAAAATGTTGGGTTTTTTTTCAGATCCTACATTTCTTTTCCCCATAAATGTGCTATAAGTAAACTTAGAACAGCCAGGGTTGTGCGCCTGCTGAGGTAAGTTGGTGCCAAAGGGCAGATGGAAGATGTGGGCCTGCGCATGGGTTCGGACCCTGCCTGCTGTAAGTCACCTCAGAGCACAGCGAACCTCTTCTCACTCTTGAGGTCTTCAGCACTTGGATTACTTCCCACTGCAGACAAATTTCAGGTCATCAGGCTTATTTCAGTTGCAGTTAAAACTAGGATTTGAACGCAGATTTAAAAGTAATCCGAGAGTAATCCACTGAGCTCCTTGTTGAGCTATCTCCACCTGTTTCTACTATTTGAATTTTGCCATTTTTGGACTGTGACTACATTCACATTTTCCTTTCTACTTCCACTGTTTATTTTTCTACTGTTCTGCTAATTTGGCATTTTCTGAGGTACAAATGCTTGCAGGCCTTCTCTGAAATTATTTGATCATATACATTTGTGGAGTGCTTTAGCATCATCTGCTACTTACTTTTGTAACAGGCACTTTAGACAATGTTGTGATTTGTTTGGACATTAAATTCATTTGTGGATGGAAGCCAGCGTACTGCTTTCACATCATAGATCTGTGCTCAATTTTGCAACATTTGGATCAGGAACATTTAGGATTAAATATGTTTTCTAAATGTTTTGAGAAAGCTCTTCTCAACAGAAGCTCTGTTGCAGCATTCACTCTTTTCAGGTAACCGATCTCAAGGCTCTCTGCCTCTGAACAGCAGGACTTGGAAAACTTCAGCCAGGAGGCAACTTGATTAGTTAATCTTGCTTTTTCCTTTGTTTCCTTTCACCTCCTCTATTTTATTACATTTGGAAATTAAAACAAACTCTTCCAACAGCAAATCTGTTTCTATGTTTCCCTTTGTTTGCACTGAGATTTATATATTTGCATACAATTGCCATCCCTTCTTACACTGAAATCAGTTCTGCTTTAGTGTCACTACAGTCTAAGTAAGGGATATCCTACTGCGATTTCAACACAATAAAGACTGATTGAAGTGTCAATGATTTCAGCTGTATTTTGTATTACAAAGTTAAACATGCTTTATTCCATTTAAGCAAAACAATTCCAAGAAATTGAGATGAAAATGTAAAGGGCAATAGTCAAAGATGTGAGGTCTTTAGTGAAGCTTACTGCAACAGGAAAAAGACCCTGATTATATGGCTGCACTTCTTTCTTTCTTTCTTTTTTTTTTTTTTTTTTTTTTTTTTTTTTTTTTTTAAATTTAATTGAATGATATCCTGGTACAAAGAAATATCTGTTCCCCAGGTGTTCCTGCAATTGGTCACGAGACTTGATTTACAAGGACAGAGAGGAACCACACACAGGTATATACAGAGAAGGATGCTCTAGGAAATTATAAGAACCCACATTATAGGAAGTCCATTAGCTTTCACTTAAATAATTAAACAGCACAGTCATTCACCTTATCTCAAGAAGTAAAAATGCCGCTTTTGCAAAGGGCAACCTCTTTTATTCGAGGAAATATGATGCTTCTGCAGAATGCAGTTTGAAATGTGCTGCAGGAATTCTGGAGAACACAGAGAAATCAATCAAATTTCATTACAAAGGCATATTAAAAACTACAACTTTTCATTACACAGACAGTCAATATTTATGCAAGTCGACATGAAGCGATAACTCCACAGTTATTTGTGGATCAACATCACTCATCAGTTGAGCCCATCAGGAATTTTGCAACACAACAGATTTTCTTTAAAGGGAAAAAATGTTGTTCCTTGAAAGCAAAGTGTGTGCAGCAGCAGCTCAGTTTCACCGCGCTGAGGGGTGGTTTGAAAGCCAGCTCTCGGCGGGCTGTGCCCAGTCATACCAGTCCAGCCAAAGCTTTCAGGAACTCGCTTCTTGGCTTTGGGGAAGGAATTCTGGAAGGCTGGAAAACTTCAGCCGTATCTCAGCTTTCCAGGTCACTAAGCCTCCTTACTTTATGCCAGGGGCTTTCCAGACTAATCTTTCAGGATGGCCAAGGTAACAACACAAGTAAAGAACAGATGATTATTTAGTTTCATATTTAATAATTCCAAGATGAGGTATTTATCTTTTTATAAAGTATTTATAAGTATTCTAATTTTCATTCCAAAATAAGAACAAACCTTTCGCTATGTCAGAACTTTCTGCAGCATTAGGAATTCATAACTTTGACCTGCTCTAATCACAAGAATTTAGAGTTTTAATTTTTATTTTTTTTTATGGTAATGTTTGTAAAACATTTGAAATGTATTTAGTTGTGCTGATTAGTTTGAAAACTTAGACCAAACCCACAAGGTTTTATGTATTTTTAGGTGTTCTTTACTAGGCTTCCATATGCATTTTTTAATTAACCAATAAGGAGGCAGAAATAGCAGGATGTGATTTAGGTGCTTGCACTGTCTCAAAAATATTAGTAAGCGCTGACTAATCAAAATCACTAATCATGGACTGATATGTCTTTGTGTAAGTTATTTTCAAATACATCTTATGCTAGTGGAGTATGAGATAGAAATTAGAAGAAATTGGGTCATGTCCTGCCTGGGTAATTAACGGAGGCTACTAATTTGACTAGTTCTAGGAAAACTGATCAGCTACAAATACTGATCTTTATGCATAGGGCTACATATTCTGAGCATCTAAAGACACAAGGAGGCTCAGCTTCAGGGAGGTACCTCCCAGGCCCTGGAGGCACAGCACTGAATGGCTGCCCAGATACTCCCTGGGTGGGTTTGTTTCTCTTTCTCAGGTACAAATGACTGACTGCCAGAGGGAGTGTACAAAACCCAATGGGCAGCAATTCCCCTCTGTCACTGCTAGCAAAAGGTTGATGAAAAAGTTACACAGCACACAGCATTGGTAATGATAGGTTGTGACCAGTTGTAAAGGTCTTAAGCATCAGCTCTACTGGGTGTTCCTGAGTGGCCTCTGCTCTAGGCTCAGACCCCTGAGCACCTGTCTGGGGTGTGTGACACAAACCCCTGAGTCCCCCTGCAGCACCTGTCTGGGGTGTGTGACACCACGAACCAACTGCAAAGCTCTTGCGGTTGGTAATCAGGTTTCTTCTGTCAGAAACCACACATATGTGGTCAGGCCACAGGCTGAACAATTCTGCGGGCTCATCACTCCCATCAGGCAAGAAGACATCCCTGTTGTACCCGCCAGCCCCTGCCACCAGCCCCTTGCTGTTTTCCATTGCTCTTCTTTTCCATCGCTTTCTTTCATGACAGTGCACTGAACAGCTGTGACCAAAACCTGAGTACCCGATCCCTACTAAACTTAAAACTGAAAAAAATGAGGTGAGGGGCATGAAAGCACGGAGACTCTTTTTGATCCTTCCTGGCACATTTATAAATGACAATTCCCTTATTCAAGTGGTTTAATCAAGATAAAAAGTGTCTTAAAACTGCTAGCACCAAGAGAATGTTAAGAAGGCAATATCTCGGAAGTCCCTGAAGACAAATACAGCTGCAGAATGTCCCGTCTGTAGATGTGTGTTATCTGTTCCAATTTGTCGCTCTAGTCTCAAGGGGCAAGTCCAGTCAGACTCCCTAAAATCCCTACTGACAGAGCCCCAGTTCTGAAAAACGTTAGGAAGCTACCGGCCTTCTGAAAAATCAGTCTCCTCCAAGATAGTATTAGATTGCCAAAACCCGTGACCTCCAAAATCGCTTATCAGGTATCTGCACTAATGGTGGCTTACAGCCTTCAGACTGTGCTCCTTAAAAGTCATTGTGTGGCAGACTGAACAAACAAAGCAGCCAGTTTATACTGGTACGGCTTTGTTTCTCATCTGTGCACTGAGATGAAGGGGGTGGAGAAGCTATCTATGCATTTAGCAATCTATGACCATGATTCATTACCACTCCTCTCTCAAAATATATCTCAATACCAGAATGATTTAGGTGTTTTGGTTAACAGGGAAAGAAAAGTTTGATAACCAAAGGTCAAAATCTCACAGGTCAGATTTCACAGGTTTCTGGGTCTTAGTTTCTAACGGCTTCATCTCAGTGCTTCATTTAAAGAATTCTGTAGTTTCACTGAACTCGGTGGGACTGCTCATATGCATAAAATTAAACAGTCTTGAAAATGAGCTGGGATAAGGTTTCTCTACCTTACCATTTTTTGCTCAAAATAGGTGCCCAGAGAGATTTGTAAATGTGCACAAGCAGGGTTCAGTGATTATTTTTATAAATTTTATAAATTTATTAAAATTTATAAATTTTATAAATCTTTTCTCATTGAATTTTGGCGGGGACAAAAATGTCAGTAACGTACTCAAGATAAATATTTGCACAACACTGCGAGGTGTCACTGCTATCCCTGGTGTTTGCCCTGGGGCACAGGACCTCCAGCACAGGTAGGCAGCCCTCCCAGCCTGGCACTGGGGTGTTTCGTTCTGCCACCTCTTGCAGGGCCGAATGAAACACAGATCCCGTCTCTGATCACAGCCAGAGGTGCAGCTTTCTAATCTGCTACATCTGCAGTTGAATCTTGCATCTAATATTACATAGGCACTTCCTTTTATTACGCTTTCGTTACACTTGCTCACTGCAGAGAAAGACAAAACCTGTATGAAACTAGAAAACACAGCCGATTTCACCCGGACCCCAGACCAGGACACTTGCAAGACAGAGTCAGCCAGATATCTTCAAAAATCAACAACTGTCACCTTTTTTGTGAGTTCCGAGGGAAAGCAGCATGTAAAAAAGCTTTAACAAGCAACTGTAGGAGGCCTGTGAAGAACCACATACAATATGTGCAACTTTTTCCCTGTAAATGCGTAGGGCTGAGCCTCTTTAAGGACCGTACCTTTCCATTTCAGCATCGCTGCTAACAAAGGTGATGAAGAACAAGATCTGAGCAAGACCTTCAGACTCTCTTTGTGTAACACAAAAATTTCCTATAAAAGCTTTCCCTACACAATACACCCAAAGGCAGCCCCGAAAATCCTCCGCTAAAGGAGTATATCGCTAGAAGCCAAACATGCCAGTTAAAACCCCCATCACAACAGGAAAGCAGTACAAGTACCTATGCATCTAGGTAATAATTACAAGACTTTATTTCTAGTAATAGGGTTATGTATGTGAGGCAAATACTGATTGATGGTACCAGCAGATCACTTACATAACAAAGTACAGCATGAAAATGCTTTGTGGAAAACGGTAATTGATTCAATACCCAGTAGTTTATATGCATATTGATATCTAGGTTGCCTGAGTAACCTTAAGGCTAAGTACAATACAGAAGGTAATTTAGTGTCACAACTCCCCCAAACCCGATACCTCATTCACACATATATTTTGAGACTCAAACCTGAACCGTGTGAACCATAGTGTCTATCATGTCTCGAAGCAAGCAACAGACACTCCCGGCGTCTCTAGGAAAGCCTGAGAGCTTAGCAGGGTGGGAGAACATGCGGCACGTTTCCTTCCACTGCTCTCCCCTTCGCCTCGGTTCCCTTGGGATCCGGTGGCACTGGGGAGCTCCAGCATTACCTGAGACGAGGCATCAGCTCTGACAGATGCAAGGACATAGTGGGAGGGAGGGGGAAGCAATTTGTATGCCGTTATATTTACTGACTACAATGCTTGGGTTGGAGGTGGTGGCTGCTTTTTTGCTGGACTTCTCATCAGAAAGCTGTGCATTAGCTGGGAGTAACACAGCCGTACCCCCTTGGGGATCAGAGAAGCTGAGCCTAAGCCCTCGAAGCTGCTAGCTTCTGGAGCTCAGGCTGAGCTCCGAACCTGGTGCTTGCTTGGCAGGCAGTTGTTTGCCTGGGTTTTGCCCCTGTCCCACCAAATTCCTGTGAGACAACCCAAAATCCTGACGTGATTTCACAAGGCAAGTCCAGCTTGAGGTATGAACATAGTAGCTCAAGATCGTGTCTGATTACTGAAGCACTAGTCCTGAAGAGAAAATGCAGTTCCCAAGGCCCTCATTGTGAAAAGTGGAAGGATGCTCACTCCAGGTTTAGGCTACCAATCAATTAGGAGTTCCTTAAAATCAAATGCTTGACCTGAAACAGCCAAACCCTCTTTATATTCTGCTTTCAAAAGCATTCTCCTACCTAATGCTGTCCGCTGTAGCATTCCTGTTCACAGCAATCAGTATTCTGGGACACAGACTCTTTCCCTTCTTAATGCAAAGCCTTACTTACATTACACTTCTTTTAGTAGGCTGCATGCTAATAAGGATGGTTTGCAACCTTCGCTGTCAGTTTGAAGTCTCAGGGTAGCTCTCCCTGATTGCTGGCTGGTGGGGTGCGCTGCACATGGCACCCTCTAACTGGGGGGGAAAGGCAAATGATACCTTGTCAATGTGCAGTTAAAGCGAGTTAACACAACGGATGGTTCGTGTTTAATGCCAGGTTGGCATTCCTCAGAGATCTTCTCTGTTGGCCTTTAACAGAGCTTCAGTGTAGTCGCCAACTTTGCTGTGCTTCAGAATCTGGAGGTTGGAAAGCTGAAGCATCACACGTGCCCGTGTGCAGCACACGTGGTTGTGCACGGTAGCAGCAGCATACAGCTCAGCATGGTGTTGTCAGAGACCTGCCTGCTGTTACCTAGATTACTGCTTCACTGGGATGTAACAGGAGATCAGGGTGGCTCTGACCCAGTCACACTACAAGCATCTCCAAGGATTTAACCTCTGATGAGATCACAGTCTCCCGTGCCCTCTGCAAGATGACACACAATGTCAGGAAAGAGCCAGGAACAGGAACTAATTCTTTTGAGAACACTTTCTGATGTAGCCAAAGGAGCACATTGTGGACATACGTGGTGCTATGAACATCTATGCATAGCTCAGCACTCATTCTTTCACATAACTTGGTCAGGGAATAGTTAATATTTTCAAAGAAAAATAAAGAAATAAGTTTCAGTGTCCTCCCAGGATTTAATTTGCTTGCACATTTTCTCCTGAGAAACGCTAAAGCTTCAGGCTATGTGGAGGTGAAATGTAACGTGGCACGGACGAGGGAGAGGAATCCTGCATTAGGTTCAGCTCCTGTCTCAACTACATCTACTGGATCCTCCAGTTTCAGGCTTGTTACTTGATTTGGAAGCCTCGTGAAACTTATGCATACAACTTCTACCTGCTTTCATAGCTTAAAAGCTGTCATTTCACTTTATGCGCAGAGAAATGCTTTTCCTGTCTATGTCAAAGCAATCCACACAGATCTCCCACGGAATTTTGGAAGTGTCTTCCGAGGTACAGCAGCACAGCGTTTTTTCCGTGAGAGCAATTTGCTCTGCCATTATGTTGTCTGCAGGTATGCAGCTGTATTGTTTTACCATGTTGATCTTGGAAGGAGCTGGAAAGCTCATAAACTGGAAAGCAATTGGTTTCCAGCTGAAGTTTTACTTCTTCCTAGCCCACTGTGCTCTCCAAGGGGATCTCTGCAGGATTTTGTTAAAGAGGAAAAGGAAGACACAGTTGTGTTCAGAGCTGGGGCAGATGCAGCATTACTCCAAATCAAGGGTTACATCCTGCTCTGTTTTTAACTCATTTCTTCTACCAGCTCACACAGATCATCAGCGCACCTCATTCTGCGTCTGCATCAGCTGCCCACAGCTCCCACCACCCGGCTCCACATTTCTCTCACCGCAGGGAGCCTGCACATTTACTGCAGCCACAGAGATACTTCAAAGGCAAACACAGGCGACTCCTGAAACATGGATGATGAGCACAGGCTGGACAGAAAAAACACTTCATGCAGAGGGGCAGAGGATGTAAGTGGTGCTAACTCACCGATCCAGCATCCCAGACACTTTCTTTTAGATGTAGCACCGGTAGCAATGCCCAGAGTCTGTACTCAGGGCTCCCCAGTAACATTCATCAATGGAAAAAGTGTGGGAGACAAAGGCCACAGACTGCAAGAGAAAGAGGGACAGGGGGGAAAAAAACTCACTCCAAGAAACGGTGCAGAGCTGCTCTGCAGACAGTTAGCACGTATGCGAGCTGCTCGTAGCTTGCAATTATTGATGGGAGTGAAATGTGTGGAGTTCATGGGGAATTTCTATTGAGCCCCATGCAGTTACAGAGGCATTCCTCCTTAAATTTAAGGCAGTTAATTAGAATAATATATGTGCCACTTCAGCGTGATGCCTGATGACCACACTGTGGAGAAAGGAAAGAAAAGCTTGCTGGAGAGAAAATGTGATCATCTACCCAAAGCAAACACAAATCTGGAACTTGGTGTGCACTTCAGAGATGTTGCAGTTGTCAGTCGCACAGTGCACGGCTCTGGTCCCCAGCACAGCGCACATCCGAGCTCTGCAGCCTGCCGCCCAGTGCTAAGTATGGAGCCAGAAAATAAGCAGGCAGGTCACTTCCCACCTAATTAACACAGTGGGAGGGGGGAGGTCTGAAAAATAAGGCTGTAGCAACAGCCATGAAAGCTTGTTGGAAGCTAACTGATGCCCAAGAGCGAGCCGATGCCCACTCTTTATCTTATTTCTTTTTGTCTCTTTCAGTGGCTCATTTTCAGTCATTCAAAACTGCCAGTGTCTTCTGCCACTCCTAGCATTTAAGAATCCCAAAGCAAAGAAAAAAATTTCTCATTTCCTGAAGCTACAGGAGTGGAGATTTTCTTTTTCTGGAAAAGTAGGAATTATCTCAGTGACCACCTTTTGTGCTATTGTAAAAACACCTTGTGTCAATGTGGGTGTGCTGAGGGTTTGGACAGGGCAGGAGGATGCAGCTGGAGCACTCCCGGCACTCAACCAATGCTACTTTGCTTTTATCATGCTGCACAGAGATTATCAGCCTTGAAGCCACTGCTTCTCTTGTGAGCAATGTCCCAAGGATTTTCATAAAATCACCCTCCTACAGTCTAAATGTGGCTATGTTGGGGTGGGGGTGTTTTGTTTTCTTTGCTTCTCTCTAATGCATTAATTTTTAAAAGCTGCTTACAAGAAACCCTTTAAACAGAAGGGTAAATATGTGGAAGGAAAGGTAGTAAAAAATGTTTGATAAAAGAAAGGAAAAGGTAAAATGTTCGTAAAAAATGAAAAACATGTTTTGTTCAGAATGTGTGCTGAATTCTTAATTCCTAAAGGTTCATCTGTAGCCATTTTTGTTTTGTTGGGTTGAGGGCAGAAGTTTGTATGTGTTGCTTTGATTTTTTTATTTTTTAATTTTTTTAAAAAAAAGGAAGATAAGGTTCTGCTTTTCCCTTATAGTCACATCATGACTTCTAAATGGAAAGAACTGTGTTGGAAAACAAAGCCTTTTCAGCAGCACATCCTGTTCACACTGTAAACCTTACAGAACCAGCTGTGACACAGGTTAGCAATTATACTGTGAGGAAGCAGACAGCCGGTACACGGCTACTTGCTTGGGGATGCATCAAGAAAACAGAGAATGCAAAGGTCTTGCAACAAAAGCCACTTGCAAAATCCAGGTTCAAGCATGGAAGGCAGGCCTGGGTCAGAAGACAGAGGTAGCCTAAAATACAGTAGCAGGTCTCAACTCAAATAGGCGCTTCAAATCTATGGCTAACCTCCTTACTGTGGAACGATGCTTGCTGGTCCGATACAGTTTGAGACAGTTTCCTCCCATTCATCTGTTTCCAAATGAACCTTCCGAAATGACATATAGTCATTTCTCAGTAATATTTGTACTTGAAATGCTAATGAAAAGGAAGCTTTGGTTGGACAAAACCCAGTTCTTGTTTTTTTGACTGCACTACGTATAAAGCCAGCTTCGTGCCAGATGCCGACTCTGGCAAGGGGCAGCCAGAGCTCATGGTTCCTTGTGGGCTGGGCATGGCCACGGACCAGGCTGGCTGTGAGAGCAGCGCCCACTGCCTGCCTCTCCCCTGCTCGCCTGCCACAGCCTGTGTGCCCGTGGTGGGCTGGTGCTGGGGTGAGTGTCCTTGGCACAGAGTCATGTCACGGGCACTTGTTCCTTGGGTCCCTTGCGGGGGAACAGGTCAGCCTGATGTGAGCCGCGTGGGTGCCTGGTGCTGGCAGAGCATGGCACATCCCACTGCACCTGGCACTGCTGCAGGATTCCACCCACCGCGGTGGGTCTATGGCTGCCTCACGGCACCCCCCAGAAAAGCAAAGAGTTGGTGTGGGCACGGGATACTGCAAGGGGGAGAGGGGTCTTTATATCAGAGCAGGAAACATGATGGTCATCGTGAGGTGTCACACCACTGACAACAAAAGGGGTGACTTTTAATTTATTACCAAACTTTTGTTAGCTGAAGGGATTGGGTGTGAAAGCTGTGGTGCATACAGCTCCACAAAATTAAACACCAATAAAGACAGAAAATGCCTGCCAGCCTGGCTAGCAGAGTTCTGTGAACAGTTCTGCACATTTCCCCATAGAGACCTGGAGGCCATCTGACAAACCACCCCAATGACAAAAATGTAGCTGTGTCTGCCTTGTACGCGCTCTGGAGGCGCAGATGCAGCCACCCATCACGGCGCCGGTTGGTGCGGACGGCTGCTTTCTGTGTGCCCCGGGCAGGGACCGGCACACCAACAGCCCCCTGCCCACGTGGTGCCTAGCCCAAGGGTCCTTCTCCCGCGCTGCCCAGCCTGCCCAGTCCCTGCTCCAGGGCAATGGTGGCAGTAGGATTTGCTGCCGTTCTTGCCCCCGTGTCTGCGGGACCTTTGCTCACCTGGCAGAAGGATGCAAGGCTTGCAGCATGCAGCAAGGCAAAAATAGCATGCCAGGAGGTGAACGCAGCAAAGCCTCAGCCTTCCTGTGCTGCAGCCTCCTTTAGTTATTAATTTTCCTCTCCTGTGTTGTAATGACAGCCTGCCACATGCCTTTTCCGATTAGTTCGGGTAGGGAGAGGTTTCAGGAAAGGTTTCTCACTGGAGTTTCAAGTCAGAAAAAATGCCATTAGTTCTCAGTTACAGCATCCACAAAAAGCAGAATGATTCTGTAACAGCTTCAAATCAAACTTTGACTGAAAGTGATAAAAATAACCCAAACAAACCAAAAACAAACAAACAAACCAAACCAAACCAAACCAAACCAAAAACCAAAAAACCGTGGGACCATTTTTAACCAAGGAAAATGGAAACAGCACCAACATTTCCTAAGGAAGGTGCTCCCTTCCTCTGAACAGACTTTAGTTGTACCCGGGAGTGCAAACCTGACTCCAGCCAAGGGCTGTCTCCAGCAGCCGACTCTCGAAAGGGTGGCGCAGCACCGAGCAGAATGAGACGCTCCTCTCCAATTAGGAACTTCAGATACTTGTGGAAAGTGCGTAACGTAGCTGATGTAACTGTCAATAAACCCAGTAATACTAATTTTGGCACTATTCAGCCCCCACCTCGTGGTGTCCTACACGGTACAACTAAGCACACAGCCTTGTAACCTTCATCCCCGGTAATCAGTGCCCATGTTTATACCCGCGGGACCTGCCCAAGTGGTCTGAATGTTTCCCTTCTCTCAGCAAGGGGAAGATTTACAGCTGTTTGTGTAAATCAGTGGTGTTTGGGTGAATAAAACCCCCCTCTTTAACTCACCCGTTCGCTGTATAGGAGACATTGTTAAGCTTTGTAATTTAACAAGGGTATGCAAGTTCTTTTCACCTAAATTAATTCTTAGCTACACGAATAGGTTAAATAATTTAACAAGGCTTTAAGTCTACATGAGAGCTTAAATTTAGTGTGCAGCTTTCACTGTGTGCTGAAGTAGTTTCGAGGTCAGTTATATTAAACAAATGCTAGCCTAAAGATGGTGTTAAGCTGTGCAAATAATTCCCTGAACTGGGAAGCACGTAACCAGCAGATAACTCGGTTACACTTTTAATAGATGTTATTTCTTCCATCTTCTCAGTTTTGGAAATGAAACTCCTCACTGTAGCAATCACAATGACATATGTGCAGCCTTCACTAGAAAAAAAAATATTTTCTGAGCTGGGATCTGAGATTGAGCTTCCCCAAATCAAGGTTTAGACATTTTTTATCATCTGCTAATACACGTGCAGGTATACTGTTCTTCAGATTTCCCCCACCGCTTTCTTCAAAATGTATTATTTCTAAGGGACAGTCAAATTAAGTTTCTCGTCTTTGGTTTTTCTCTTTTCCCTTCAGCTCTATATTGTCATACCTTGCCAGCTACTCTTGCTTTTCTTGTGAACAGCATACCCTACCATTTAAGTAAAAGTGGTTTTCAGAAAAAAATATGTCCTATAAGATGTTATGACATTTTGTGAAACAACATAATGCAATGTGACTGATGCAGATGGATATGCCCCATAAAGCTGAGAGATTTAGATATGTAGTTTTCCCCAAAAAAATCACTTCATAAAGCAGTTTTGTTTAAAATATCACTTCAAAATCCTATTTAAACTCCTTGGAATAGATAGCAAATTTATTTAAACTTTTATATAAAAAGCTTTTTACCTGAATGCTTAGAGATTTTCTATGTGCAATGCTTTTTTCAACTCAGTACATAGGGGAAAAAAGTATACAACATATATTGAAGCACCTAGCTAATGCTTCCTTCTTTACTCCTTTCTGTGAAGGAACAGAAATGCTTTAGTGGGATCAATAGTTATAAATCATTACAAATTATTTGAGGTTTTATTTCATCTACTTTTATTATAATGTCCGTGCCATCTGCTGTACATATTGAGCTTATTACACTAATTCATTTTGCAAGCCCCAACCTCTGAGTGAGAGATGTCAAAGGGCAATTGATTAAGGGATATTTGTTCTGTTACACTTTTTTTTTTTTTTTTAATTTCTCTCCATAAGGATTTCAGGTTGAGCAAATGAGCTGACATGATAATGGGGCCTCAGGTCTGGAGATAAATGAGACGTGTGACTTTGTGCATTCATAAATATCAGAACGTCTTTTAACCCGGTGGTGATGGAAGGAGCAGCCTGTGTCAGCTGTGTGTTAGTGCAAAGCTAGAGGCATGAGGTTGTTTCTCTTCTTCAAAGCTGAAAGACAATGGCTACTTGACATACAAATGATAACTCAGTCTAGGATTCTACCTCCCATACACCCGTTATTATCTGTAGTTAAAAGAATTTTGTGTGATGATAGTAGGACAAAGAGGAAAAGTGGAACAAAGCAAAACTGGAAAGGTCCTCTGGTATAGAATGTGGAATTACTTACACAGTGAGTGAGTATTTGCATGGGATTGAGTATGTGTATCCCTACTACAAAGTAAGAGCTGATTTCTTTTAAACTTTACAGCTCTAAAGTGTATATCCTCAAATCCTTGCCTTCCACATTTACACTGAGGAAACATTAAGATACAAGGGTTATAGGTGCTTGGAAAAAGAAATCCATCACCTTGTCTCCATCAGTTCAAGACAGTGCCAGGAAGAAGAAGTGAACAAGACATGTCATAAATATTAGAGACTTGCTTCGTAACCTTAGAGCAATCAGTCCAAGTATGACAGCAGCCTGAATATTTAAGAACTAACACAAACTTCACAACTGCAACTTGAGCTTCATCACATTTTGACCTATTTATAATTAACTTGTCCATCATGTCTGAGGTTCTGACACTCTACATACAGCTGAGTAACATTTACACAAAAGCAGTTCCGCTGAAGTCCGTGGAAAACCATGAGAAATCTTATTTAGTGGATACTGGTGCTGGATCCTAAACGCATCCAGCCACGCATGGGCACATAGGTCCGAGATCCTCTCTAAAGGTCAGGACAGCATTTTAGCAGAAGGTTCCTGATGGGGGCTCCAGGACCGCCCAGCCAGAACACCTTCCCAGCACGATGCCTGCTGTTCACAAAATAAACCCACGTGGGCTAGAAAAGAGGCCTTGCCAAGCTGGACCACACGATATAGCTGAGACCAGTCACTTTGACCTGCAGCCCTGCACTTTCTGCATGTATTTTGGAAAGCCTGGGTCTCTGCAACACGCTATTAGTTGCACTCATGTGTGGCTTGTGTCTAGCATGTGCCTCCTTTTATGCCCCAGCTATTGCAGGATTCAAATGCAAGCCCCGTAGCCATCGAATCGCACTCTCCCTGCGTGCCCTCCCATGCCGTTCCTGTTGTGCCAGTGAAGTGCTCAGATCGTCATTTTTCATTTGAAGACAGACTGAACAATTCCCATTCATTTGGGTAAAAATGTCCTTGGACAGTCTTAGTATTATGTAAGGTTCTGTATTAGCCAACGACTACTTCAAACACCAATTCTGCCGATTCTCAAGCACATACTTTACAGTGAAGACAAATGGCACACCACAGAAGCCTGCATTAAACTTCTCATCAGTGGTACCTCTCAGATACTTATCGAATCTGCTGGTCAAGAGCTTTACCGTTATGATGCCTCCAACCACTTTGGAACCGCAATAAGTATATTCCATTTCTGTTCATGAGACGCTGTACGAGATGACACCCCTCAATCTGGTAGCGTCATTTTGTGCATCTAGTTTCCTCAGCACACAAGCTCCTGTTTTCCCTGTTATTAGGCACTTTACAGCTTCAGTGCTAATTGCACAAATCGATTCATTTACAGCCAGCACAACAGAAAACAGGGCAACAATGGATACAAAAAGATTGCAGCAAGGCATTGCAACTGGTGTACTGATGGATGCTGAATAAAACTGCCAGCTGTGTCTTGTCAAAAGAGGCAACTGAAAAAGAAAATCCCAACAAGGACTTTGTGAATTCAGCCGCATTTTGGTGTCTGCAGGGAAGAAAACAGCAGAAAGGATTACCAAGAGCTCCCCTACCCACTAGGTCATGCCACCGCCCCGTGCTGAAGGGGTGGGGTGCCATTCCGCTGTTAAATGCAGTTTGCACAATACGGGATTTACTGCTGCGTTAAAAACAGAAAACTTTTCTCTGTCATTGACAGAGCTTCAGTGAGCCGTGCCCTGTGGTACCCATGGTACCCATGCCTCTGCGGTTGGTTTTCTCTGCAGCTTACTGACCTGGCAGCACCGAACAGGCAGGACTAAGAGCACGGCAAGTGAGTCAGGAGTCTGACTGCTGGGTAACTTTTTTGCTGGAGAGTAAATAAGCTCCTTTATAGAGGGCAGTCTCAGGAGAGTTCTCCTCCAGTTGGCACAGGCTGTGAAACATGTCCTTTCCCTGCAATACTGGAAGAAAAAGTAATACCCTTCTGCTCTAATCTACCTTGCAGAAAACTAATATATTCTTATTGGCACAGCCCAAGCCACCGGCTACCAGCTGGAGCTGTGCAGGCTCGCAGGACCTGTGCAGAGATGATGAATGCAGGCCACGTGGGAGACAAGCCATTTACATTCTGGCAGTCTCCACAAAGGAGGTCCCAAAAAGAGTTTAAAGCCGTCTTAATCTGGTGGGGAACAGAGATGTGTGTAGCTCTGTCACCATAATGTTTCCTGCCACTGGAAACCTGTGCACCCTGCAGAGCCCTTGCCTCTCATCTAGCCCCCTGGACAGACCTATGGTGCTCACCTGGGCTGACACAGATAAATCTTCCTCAGTATCCAAAACTCTGATCTAAAGCTTCATCCCATGGGTCCGTTCCTGGAGCTAAAGGGAATTATGTAGGGCAGAGGCAAATATTCAAAAGTCCCAGCCCAGGGGTTTCAGTAATTTAATAAGACCAAATAAAGCATAGAAAAAATGATTATCAGGAGCACCTTAGCAGATTAGCACCTCACATACTGAAAGCATTACAGAGTCTAAATATTGCAGCATGAACATCTTGCTTGTCTATGAGTACAGGCAATACTGCAAACCACGTAGGAGTTACATTTTAGATGACTGAAATGCACAGTTAGCTTAAAGAGCCACGGTCATTATTTTTAGACATGGCTGATTAATTTGCTTTACCAAGACTCAAATGTAACATAATGTATATAATGCAATTAGAAGGCTGTGTCTCTATTACTACCCTATTATTTTACTGCAAAATGCAGAGATAAACTTCGGAGCAGCTTGGAGTTGGAGTCTAATAATTATTTACACCTTTATCCTGTCTCTGAGAGCTCATGGACTTCAGCCTGAAAGTTTGGGCATTTGAGAGGCATGTGCACTAATCAGTGTGTTATTGATTTTCCCTCAAATTCCACACCTGAATATGTCTTCCTCAGTTTATGTGACAGCCTAAGAATCTAACAGGACATGACTATATGCTGAGGAGGTCAAAAAAGAGGACAAACATGCAGCAATCAGGTGCCACGGCTGGAAAGCAAATGAAAAGTAGACTTTCTTCCATGTGAGTTTATCTTCTGGAGGACTGGCACGCCAGGCACCCAAGTGTGATGCAAAGGAAGTAATTTCTGCTCCATATTCATCCAGGTGATGATAACTGTGCCGTACATAGCTCACAGAGGGCACTCGTTCACCTTCAGCACTCCTCTGCCAGGACCACAAGGTTAATTCTTCATCTTGGCTACACTGTCTAGCAACACACACAAGAAAGAAATATTTATTTAACATTCTGCAAACTAACAGCTACGTGTTGTCAATCCGACGGTAGGGTTAAAATTCTGGTGCATTTCTAGGCCTGTACGTTGTGTAGAAATAGTCATGTTAAAAAAACCAAACAATGAAACCACAATGAAAAATCCAGTCCTCAAGGAATTAAAATCCCAATCCATGATTGGCAAATAGCCTAGGAACTGATGTAGAGATGCACACTTCATGCAGAGCCTGTTCATAGTTCTCTTTAATAAATTGCATGAGTCATCTTTTCTTCCTTGAAGAGTTCACTGGTCCCTGCTTGTTTCTCATTCACTAATGGGCAAGCAAGAAGCGACCACATTGAAGGGCTCAAAGCTGTCAGCTCGCCTGCAGATATGTTAAATAGGAACTAAGAGTATAAGGATGAAAAAGGTCAGTTCTGGAAAACACCCTACAGGCAGATGAAGTAAATAAGCTAAAGAGACTTAACTATTGTCTAATTGCAGTAGCTATTTATAGAATTTAATACGGTTGAGGTTTTCTTTGCTAGCACTGCCCAGCAAATTGCCACTAAAGGGTCTCTAAAACTTGAACTTGATTTTATTTTTTGGAACCGTGTTGTAGAACTGATTAGTGTGTGCTTATACAGAAATGCATAAAATAATCTAATTATAGTAATACATGTGTTGTGACTGAGGGGTGATTTCTGTTCCAGACTAGTTCTTTATGTTGTGTATTTATTGTAACTAATCATTTAATAAACAAACACAAAAAAGTACAAACAAGCGGCAGCAGAGCAGACATGCATCCAGCTACTAAGAAACTTAAAAATGGGTGTGTGAACACCCTCATTCTGGAGGGATTTTTCAAAGGAGAAATAAGGCACCTCAGTCTCCATGATCCGTTCAACCCTCCACTCCTTTCTGCATTCAAAACCAGAAAGATCTGGTATCATGATAAAGTTTTCAATAATTGACACAGATGTGTTTGCGTCCTGCACCACTGCAGTTAATGGAGAGCTCCAGGGAGCCAAGATTTTGCTTGTTGTGTATTCATTTATTATTCATTTAAGGAACATGGCCATTTGCCAATAGGAACTGAAATGAAATCACCACCTTCACGCAGGCAATCCAACAACACTCCAGTCGCAATGACATTCAGTTACTAATGGGTTAGTTCAGTTTTAATCTGCTGCCTAGAGATGAATAACATTAATTATTGTAATTGGTAGTGACAGTAATGGGTGCAACATTTCCAGGGCTAATTTACTCTACTTTTGTATCATGCTAATGTGGCTATTCTGCTTCAGTACCCAAGATAACTAAAGCTAGCTCAAATATCTTTCTACTGTAAAGAATTGTGTAACGCCTGCACGTCCTAAGACTTGCGATGTATGAAATGGTATAGAGTTCCTGCGCTTCGGCAATTGACTGGACACAAATGTACAGAGAACCATGAAAGAATGTATGGGAACCCATCACGCATTGGCATGAAATGTTTTGTTCGGTTTGGCAGTCGAGTTGGGGAATAAATACTGGTTTGACTAAATGATAATAAAGAACCCATTTATAACAGGTGGAAATAGGAACCAGATTAAAATAGGTATTGTCGTCATCATCATCATCATCATCATTATTATTATTATTGTTGTTGTTGTTATTGTTACTATTATTATTATTTTGTACTTTAAAGATTCAGAGCAACAATTTGACCCAAGGTTTCTTACCTCTGGAGTGACTTTCTCAGCCGGTGGGTGAGTAGTGCATGCTGCAGCACGCCTCCCTCAGGCTCGTCTGCTCAGAGTGCTCCCCTTGGAATACCACACTGAAATATTTGGTGAGGGAACACAAATCATTATGTAGCTGCCTGTCAGGATGCTAAAATATAAGGGACCCAACTGCTTATCCCAAAGGGACTAACACCGACAGGAAGGGCGGAGAATAGCTCTCCATCCCCAGCCTCTTGCACAGATGACAAACCTGAGTGTTAGGACACATCACCAGGAAAAGAGGTGCTGGGGAGTTAAGGTGCCCTCCAGCAGGGAAGGGCTGAACCTGTGCCCACATCCTACCAGGGAAATGTCCTAAACTGAGAAGTACTCGATAAAACTGGAACTCGATGAGTTTAAGCACTGAAATCTGATTTTTGGTAACTATAGCTGAGATAAAAACTTAATAAAGCACAGATGAGACTAAATTTGTCTCTGCTTGAAAGAGTTCAGGAAAAATTAACACATTAAAAAAGAAATATCTATGTAGATAGCAATTTAACATATGTACGTATGCATATATGTATACATGTAGACAGTTAGACACTTGTAGGTATCACCAGCAAAGACTATCAAAGAAACAAAACATGTTAAAAAACCCCAGCTATCTTGCCCAAGTAGTATATGTCATCTCAAATATTACAAGGAGCTCCCATTCAGAAAAATTGAATTTAAGTCTGTTGTCATGAGTTACATTAAATTAGATTATTTTTTTATGTACTGACTGGAAAGAAAAAAATACAAGGTCATGAAACAAACAATCAAAAGTAATCCAAAAATGTTTTTTACAGTCAGTCTGAGTGCTTCCAAAAAGGCTTTTATGAAAATAAATCAGTATGAGAATTACATTAAATTCTTCTTTATCAGTTTTTCAAACTTCTGACTCTTTTACTGCTTTTTTACTTCAATTTAATGAAAATTGATACTATTTAAAATGGCATCCTATTTAAAATTATATATATTTATACACAGGGTAAGTTGAATTTCTGAGTTATGCGGATTCTATGAAAAATAGCACAGCTCCTACCAAAGGCAGGTGTGCCCAACACCTGAAGGCTGCCGACGTTCCCAATGAAAGAGAACGTGCTACCCGGAGAAGCGCACGAGACATGACTCTGGGTAGACAGGATGGGAGGTGACCCCTGGGTTACCAAGTCCAGCTCACAGCTGCCATGTGCCCCTGTGCCAGGTCACTATGCTGCCTCAGAAGGAGTTAAGCTCCCACTAGTCCCCTCTGCTCCAGAGCCTCCCTCCTCAGGTGCTCAGAAACCTTTCTCTCCTACACAGCCAGAATTTATTCATTGCCTGTTTAGACTCATTTGTTCCTGTGCCAACATTGTCCTTTGGCTTAAATTGCTCTCCTCCCTCCCTGGTGTTTATCCTCCCCAGGTTATAGATAGCAATCAGAGCCCATCTCAGCTTTCTTGTTGTTAGGCTAAACACACCAAGCTTTTCCCAGTCTCCTCTCCCAAGACAGACACCTTATTCCCTGTTATCCTTATTATCCTGTTATCCTTCTAGCCCTCCTCCGCACCTGTTCTTGCGTCAGCTATTGGCTTACGCTAAGAAGCTGAGACACCCACTTGAGGACCAAAGTCCTCTCTCTTCGAGGTGCACGCTGACAGGTGGTGAGGATGGAAGTCCTCTTCCCAGGCAGTGGTGGGTGTCCCAGCTGGCTGGGAGAAGGCTGCCATCCAGAGTGAACCGGTGGCTTCAAATGCTGTCATCACTGGGGCTGCCTCAGCCCTGCCGACCATTGAAACCCCTCATGTATATGCATGGGTTAGCCTATGACTGCACTTAACGGGACACTCATTATGGGATGCACCTAGAAGATCCATCACCGGATTAAATGGCCTGCGCTACTTCAGGCCTGTGGCAATGAGATGTATGCTCTTTGAGAATAACTAAATTAAAAGTATGCATTAATAGGGCTACTGTTCATATTTTCTGACAATGTATTTCCTCTGTACTATTTATAAATCTTACATGAAAAATTATTGGTCAGATTCTCAGCTGGCATACATTGATGAAGCTTCATTAGCTACAATGAAGCCTATCACTGCACCAGCCAATCGGTTGACTATTTATTAATTAAGTTGTAGAACATGCCTTTGAAGGGGATATTTCTTCCCTCTACATAATCCATCCAACCATATTTCTTCCTTCACTTCCCCATGGACAAAATATACTCTTCAGACCGTTGCCAAAACCTGCATGATTCACTATATTGAAATAAATCTCCCTTTCTGGAATTTATGGGCAGGGGTGCTGTGCTGAGTCTGATTAATCTAAGATTTGAAGGGCTTCAGCCCAGCTATGAGTTTCAGTAAAGAGCTGTAATTACAGGTTAAGTATAGCAATTCCACATTGCTGAACATCGCTGCACTGATCTATTCAAATCATTAAATATGGAAGTTCAAATTCATGCACAAAGGCACCATTTTTGAAATCCTGGTAATTTAGGTGGGTTGTGTTTCTGCATGTGGTGGAAAACACTTGTCTAAGCAATGGCTTCTCTCTGCCAGAGAAACTCAAGAGCAGGATGCACAACTAGGACTTTCATTTTATTTCAGAAGGATAATGTTTTTTTGAACTGCCCTCCCTCTTCAGTCATATTCAGACAAAAGCAGAGAGCTCTGAGGGGAAGATTGGGTACCAAATTTCACATCACAGCCATGAACCCAGTGATTTCCCAGGCTGCTATCCATTTGACAATAGGTTCACGCTGTCAAAAAACCACTGCTTTTTCCATAGTCTTCCTTTCCATGCTGCTTCCAGTGCAGGGCACCTTTCCTTCCCACCGTAGGAGCTACATAACAGGTCATATAGGGACTGTGAGGTGCTGCTCATCAGTGGGGAGCCCAGCCATCATGGCGTTTAATATAAAAACATGTTACCCCCAAGGCATAGAGGTCTTGTCTCCTCCAGCTAAATCAGAGCACCGTCAGGATGCTCCCATCTGCTCTGGCTACTCCCTTTCCTGCTGGGGCCTCCTGCCCCATCCCATGTTGGCAGGATCACTGCTCACACCAGCTGTACGTCACCTCCCAGGTGAGGAGGAGGATGGCGTCATTCTGAGCCTTCTGCCCTAAAGTATAAGGGGAAGCACACTGGGGAGGTGGGGTTGTTGTTTGTGTCCATTTGAGTAAAAATGTTTAAAAAAACCCCAGAAAACTGGGTCCAAGGAGCTGGTTTTTTGCCCTTTTTTTTCCCCCCCCCCCCCCCCCCTTTCTTTTTAATTCAGTGACAGTTTTGGTATTTGTTTAACTGCATTCTGTAAGATCAGGGTGGTTGGCTCTTTGTGCCTGTAATCGTATTAAAAGTGCCATGCAGCCTTTCCTATAAGCTAGAATATTGGTATTATGTGTCATCTGTGCAAAACACTTATGAGATCTGGTCCATAATTACAGCTTTCTAACATCACACAAGAACATTTCTCAGACCTACTAATTGTGCTGCCCTTTATGGTCCATCTTATTGATTAAACATCTGTTAGCGTTTTGGCAAAATGAGAATTCACTTGCAATGCGATGTGTCTGGTATATTAAATTCTGTTTAAGTCAGCTCTAACTACAAGTTTGAGATACATGTATTGTATCTCCTTAATTGTATCTTAGCATTTTTTGCCTCTGTTATTTGTACTCTTTGCTGGAGGGCAGGAGTGTTCTAATGTTTTCTTTACAGCAAAGTCAAATTATATTCCCTTAATTCTTTTGCCACTCTTGAACCATTTTAGGTGGACAAAGACTTGGAAACTCAGCAAAATAATAACTTAATACAGACCGTTACCTTTTTTCATATTTTGCAATCCAATTACACAGTAAATTTTGTCCTTTTTGGCCATGTCAGAGAAACTGATGTATGAAGTGAGCTAATAAAAAGAAAGAAAAAAAATCCACAACCAAACCCCCCTACAAAAAACAAAGACTTTTTAATTAGACATTCTTAATTGTGAAGAATTTCCTTTTCAACAACAACAAAAAAAGGCTCTTTGCTCTTTGAACAAGATCCCTTTGCTCCTACTCTTCATAATTCAAATTAAAATAAAAAAAGATGTTAGTATGCTGGTAACCTCTGGGAAATTAAAAGAGTAGCTCTTGCAATGGGATTGCAGAGGAGCAATGCAGAGTCCTTCTCTCTTTCCATTCCCAGTGCCTACTAAAAAGTCAGAAGTCCTACACAAAAGAAATCCAAAAGCTGACACAAATAGAGAGGAGAAAGTCTGTTTCAGTGCCATCCAATGCAATTTCAAACTGACTTACCCTTTTTTTATCTCATTTGCTGACTGATAAGATCTTGACAGTATTAAAAAATAATCTAAGTCCTATTGCATGACTTGTTTTCCTTCTGCATGTTTTACGTATATTGATTGGAGAAATGAAAAAATGCTAATATCCATATGTTGTCACATCAAGAAAATGTGGACCACTTATTTTCTCAAATTACATTATGTCTGGATGATTTCGCAAAGATCTGGGAGCTGAGCTTGCATTCAGTTTCGAGATGAAATGAACTGACCCAACAAAGAAGGAAAATTAGATTACTTCTACCCATATTTTATCCCTTTGACATTTACTTTCAGTGCCCTCCCTCCACCATCTCTCTCAGCCTGACAGTTACAGTATCACCACTGAAATGCTGCCTGGCAAGAAAAATACCCCTTAATTTGTCTCTGATCTGGACCTGGATGAAGTCAAAGGCGCTCTTTCCAAAATTAGGGAGGTTTGGTCAGGTCCTTCACCTTTCTGGATGAGAATGGAAGCCCTCCTGCAGTGCTTTGAGGGGTTTATGCTCCTGCTTAAATATTTCAGAGTCTAACTTGGGAGTGTAAGAACAGCTTCTTAAACTTCAAACAGAAAAGGCACTCACTGAAGGGAACATACACGATCTAGTGTTACACTGGACCTGGGGCTTCATGCTTTATCCAAAACCCAAGCTCAAGAAAAACTGCTGGGGAGGTGTGTGCTACTGTGGCTGGCTACCAAAAAAGCAAAATGGACAAGCCAAGGAAACACCAGAAGAATAAAAAGAACAAAAAGCCACTCTTGGATTCCCATCCCCATCCCCATAAAAAAATAAATAATAGAAAAATTAAGCTAGCAGAACCTGAGACTGCTTGTAAACTAAAGCTTTCTTAAACTGTTCAAGTTGTTTTCCAGTCCCAAAAAATAGGCAGACCTAATTCCTCCATTTATACCCACATGACACCTTTACACTTGTGCAAGGATCTGAACAAACCAGCTCCTGCAATAACTTCAATACACAACATGCAGGCGCAGCAATCCAGCTCTAGAAGTTGCTGGTTTGACTCCATGAAGAGCAGGCAGCAACGTGGGCAGCAGGACTGGGAGTCTCCTCTCTTTTCTGCTGCAGAAGTTCGATTGTGTGGTCACTAAGTCAACCATTAAATATCGGTGATTACAAGACTGCAGGTCAGAGCCCTGTAGAGCCATTTAAACATCTCAAAATTAAATCAGGCATCTATACAACTTTAAAATATTGTTCTGCAAATGCCTGAAGTTCACTCCATGAAGACCATCACCTGCAGAACACACAATTCTGGCTCAAGTGAACTGACAGCTGTACCTCTATCAATGAGGATTTCACCTTAGGTCATTGACCACCAACTTCACTGTGCACCGCCTTCGTGTTTTTTCAGAGACTTCTCTTGCCGTTCAGGTTTCTGAAGGTTCCCACTCCTGCCTTGCTTTGCTTTCAAACAGTACACTGTACCCCGCTGAGGGAAAACCCCCCATGGTCCACGATTTACCTGTTTCGCTGGAGATCTTACACTGCACCAGCAAAGACCAAGTGCACAGGGACCCTCCAGGGGCAGGTACCAGCTCCGTGCTGAAGCAACAGGCAAGGGCAGTTCCCTGTGGCTTCTACTGTGTGTGGGTTTTTTTAAATTTCTTGATTATCAGGCGTCCCACTGTTTTATGGAGAAATGCTCCTAGGCACTGGCCTGGGAAATCATACTGCCTCCATAGAAATCTAAGGGAATGTTTCCAAATAGTTGGGAAGAAAGATTTTAAAAAAGCCCAACCACTTATATGTGCATTTTTATATATATATATATATACACATGCACACACATATAATCAGATGATCAGCAGTAGGCAGGAAGGCATGGAAATATTTAAGTGTAAGCTCTTCTGAATCAACCGGACATTTTACAGCCATAGTATACTACTCTAGAAACCTGAAATAATTTTGTGCTTTGTAAACCTGTGTCCTTAATTATAGACAATGTGAGAATTAGGAAGAACCTGAGTTTAATATTGAGTCAGTCATGACTCCAAAAATGTGGAACAGCAAGAAGGATGTGTGGGTGTCTCGTATGCTTTGTGAAGTGCTCCAGCATGCAGGTATGCTCAGAAACAATACTTATTTCTAGTAGCCAGCTAACTTACTGCTTTGATTTTCCCTGCTGAAAAGTTTGTCAAACCCTCCCTTTGGACTCATCTCAGATGCACAAAGTGCCCAGGGGACAGCTTACAGCTTAAACAAAACCCCACCAAACAACTTATAAGGGCTGCTATGATTCAATGCATAGCTTCAGCTTTAAATATGAATGTCCCCAGCTTCAGAAGGCATTTAAAATGCGCTTCAGTGTAAACAACTCAGGGACATCATCGCTCCTGCTCTAGGACAGCAAAAAAAAAATCCTCATAATTTTTGCACTAGCTAATGGAAAAGGTCCTGGGTCAAGCCTTGTGGAAGATTATCTCACCTTCCTCAGGACACATCCTACCAAGTCAGCGTGTGAGAGGCAAGAAAGAAGAAAGAAACTGAGGGCTGCATTAAAGGTTTCTGCTGGTCTTAAGGGCAGGATGCAGAAGTAATTGCATCAATGGCTATGGTAGTGCTGTGCCTCACTCTACCAGCTACCTCTGGGCTGTAAAAAAACAGGTGTGATTTTTTTCTGTTAGAAAAAATACCCTCCACCGTACCAGCTCAGTCCAGCCTGCATTGCTGCCGGTTGGCCTCTAAGGTCAAGGAGGTGGCAGCATGGGATACTGGCTGGTGGCTGGGGTGGCAGCTATGGCAGCCCTGCCCATGTCCCGACTGCCCAGAGGGAAGGCTGGGCATCTCTGCTGGGCTGCAGAGCTCTACCCTGGGCTGCTGCCGTGAGTGCACGGCTGCAGGTGGACAGCGGGAATGGGAAGAGCTGCTGAGATGTTAGTGGAACAGCCTGCACAGACATGCCTGCGATCCATGGGAGCTGTCGCCTCTCAGCCTCGTGCCCAACTGGCTTTCCAAATCGGAGCTTAAGCAGGTCCCTGTGTTCGATACAAGCTCTTAATCAAACAGTTTGTCTCAGCTGTTTGGACAAGGAGAGGCACTTCGAAGGTTGTCTCATTCTCTCCTAGAGCAAACGTCAGCCAGTGTTAAATAGGCAAGAGCCGGAGTGAAGCCATGCTAATTGCAGCCTACGGGTTCTTGGCCAGTTCTGGCTGGGCAAAGCTGGCTCTCTTATGCACCTCTGGGAAAGGATCTATCTACACAGAAAAGGGGGGAATCTCTTTAACAGTGAAAAATCTGATATGCCAGAAAGAGCTTAAAATTTTGCTACAAAAATTGTATGCCTGTTTCCTGGCTGTAAAGGCAGATTTAACAGAGTGGGGACTACGGCTCTAGCCTTTGAATGTAACTAGGGCAGCAAAAATTCATTTCGTAATCCTTTTGTTTGAGAATTCTTTCCTTTGCTTCTGCTTGTTTTAGGCAGCATGTACTGGATACATGATGTGTAATACTTAGGTTGTCATGCACAAATATGTAGAAACTGGATACCGTAGCTAAAACAGCAGTCACAGAACAGAACGATCCCAGTGCAAGTGAGCTCGTGTGTGCTGCGACAAACAGCTCCTGCAGAAGCTGTCCTCAAGGTGCTTCCCTCCACTTCTGAAACAAAATTCACTGTATGAGGTAGCGGGTAGCCCTCGCCTTCGTATCAGTACAAGTCTCAGAGCAAACCCCAGACTTTGCTTTCTCAGGCTGAAGCCCCGTATCATTGCCTCTGCAAGCAGCTGAGTCTAATTTCACTTTACACCAAGCAGACCAAAAATCCCATTTGAAAGGTGACAGGCCAGTGCATTAAGCGATTGCACCACTGGTGGGGTTAAGGTGGATAAATTATATAAGACTAGAGTCTGACACTAAAAAACACCAGCTGGATCAAGGACATTTCTATCCATTCTGGCTCATTAGACTTAGGACAACAAGGTCAGCTATGTTAAATTTAATCACAGGGCTTCCTAGAGGGTATGGTAAATGTGTTGGCTAATTTTTCATACCATATTCTAGATAATATATCACCCACAGCTTGAGAGGTAGCTTGCTTGTGTTTAAAGTATTCACTCTACTTATGGCCAGTTAAGACAAATCTGTATTGTTTTTCAACCAGGATGAGCCAAATTAATCACAAGTATTTACCTCCTTCCTCCCCTATTAAAAACAGAGGGGTTGTAGTTCATGTATGTTAGCACTCAGTTTGGCATCATCTTTTTAATGGAAAAATAAACTGAGCTGTCTATTCCAAATTGAATCAGGCAAAATAAATAAGCAAACAAGATTTTTCTTTGCTGTAGGTACAGAGACCATGTCCGGAATGCAGAAGGCTAATTAGTTTTAAACTCTTTGGGGAAAACACTGTCTTTTTGTAGTCTGTTTGTAAGGTCCCTAACACAGTGGGGATCTGTTCTATTACTACAGCTTCCCTGCACTACAGTAATAAAAATAATAATAATGTGAAAGTTATTTAACATTGAGTCTTCTTAGGTGAACTCCATCTCGCCTCTGGAACATCCACTGGTCCTCACAGAACAGTGCCGTGCGTGAAAAGAAGAAATGGTATGAACAACTTCTATGCCACTGATGCAGCTTTTGTGATGCACAGCATTTTATAATAATTAGCTATAAAAATAATATGATAAAGCAGAGGTAGGTAGTACCCTCCCTTCCTTCTGCTGCCAAACATTGTCCTGGAGAAAACAGTGTGATGCCCCACCAGAGTACGGTTTTGCTTTGCTATTGCCAGTCCAGGACTTGCTTGTGTGGATTTTCCATTTCTAGGAACCATCATTTCTCCGTTTCTGGTTGCCTTGCTGGCAATCTTTCTGCTCATTTGAAGGCAGCCCTCATGTGAGACGGTGTGCTGGTCCCAGCCACCAAAGGAGCACACGTCACGTACGTAACACAGGTCCTGCTCAGGGAGGCATGCACTGCAGCTGCTCCCCTCTAGCTAGTGCTGGTGAAAGGGTCAGCTCTCTCGGGGCACTGAAGCAGGTCTAAGCTAGGCTGCAGGTAATGCCTCTAAACTTATTCTCTTGGGAAGTGTTGGAATGATGCTCTAGGAACTTCTGCAATGGCACAAAACACCAGATGACACCACACTATGCCGAAACTTCAGAAGGCTGCACTTTCAGTGTTAGGTGATGGTTTAGCACCAAATTACATGCACGTTGCTTTATCTTCACAGGGCTCTCAGTGGTTTGCTTGGGTATCACCACATCAGAAAAGCACCAACTAGTGAAAAGCCAACCTGAGCTATCAGCAATACTATCTGAGATACTATAATTATGACCTTGTAATTAATTGTCCATCTCAGATACTCTGGTGCAGTAACTAGCAGTTAGGTAGTGTCTTATGAGTGCTACTGAATTTTTCAGTAGCATTAGGTGAGACTTGAAGCCTGACTATGCACTGCTCTGCAATTTGCTGAATTATACACACCAGGATGAGGTGAGTATTAAAACGCTAAGAATGTGGTTTAGTGGAACTTGACATTCACCTTCAGCCCTCTATTTCCCTACTGGTATGTAAAGAAAAAAAGCTGGCTTTAAGGTCAGGTGATTAAGCCTTTGTATTTGTATCAATTTTTCCCGTGGAAGTCCTCACAGCACGCAGAAAATTAGGAAGATAACTTGACCACAGGTAATAAGGAGACCTTCAGAAGATTCACTCCTCGGTTCCCATCAGCTGCAAATGCAGGCACTGGAAGGTGCTTTCCGTTGGCTGTAGGGGAAGGGAAGAGCAATAGCATATCCAATTAAAAGAACAAAGGACCATTTAGGCAAGCAGAGCCAGGGAACCTTTTGATGCAAAGCTCTACTGCACTACCAAAGCCAAGGCAGCAACGCTGATTTACACCAGCAGATGAATATCAGACATGAGTTAGAATTTTGCCCAGACCATCTGTTACAAGATCTCTATGCTTAAAGTTCCCTGGGGTTCTTTAATGACTAATAGTCAGCTTATTCATGGGTTTTATGCCTACTCCAAAAGACAACGCACCGCGGGGTTTATAGAATATGGATACTCCTAACCTCATGCTGAGGTGTTGATTCATTACAGATTTGGCAGAGTATTGATTCATTTCACTGAATAACCAACAACTTTTCTTTAAGCACTCTAACATTTCCTAGGGTATCTACTGTCCAAATACTTACCTATTTCATTAAAAAACTCCTATCAATTTTGGAGTCCTGCAGATGAAGACATGCCAGGTTTAATTCATGAACAAAAAATGTGCATAAACAACTCAGTTCCAAACACTAAAAAATGGATTAAAAACTTGTGTTGAGTAGATACCACAATTTTATACTACTGAAGGCGCTCTACTGTTCAGTATGCCAAATTCTAGGACAGATTTGAGCTGATGCACAAAAGAAGTTTGAAATACACTTCATTTCATATAAAAAGAGTTATTATGGTTCTGGGGTATCATGTCCTCCACATGGCACATATTCTGGTTTAGGCTTTTAGAAATAACTGGGGTGAAGAGGACAGAGAATCTGTCTTTCTATCCAGAATGCCCGCATTAATTTGCAAATCCGAGGAATCGGTCTCACCTATAAAGCATTGCTTTACAGGTATTAGCACACACCACACACACACTTACATACACACACACACACATTTATTTTTGACTGAGGTGCTGAGTTCATAACTACACAAGAATGTGTTGCATTACAAATTATAGTGAACCAGGCAAGCCATCGGATGGTTGCAAATGGAGAGCAGGCATTGTAACTGATGTCCCTGCAATTTGAAGGCTTGTTCGTGACTCTTACCAAATGGATCGATGGTGTCAGTTCACTTATTGGTAGGCATGTGTCCAGATCCACTGTCATCATCCTTATGGTGCATCTAGTGAGTGAATTTCACTTCTGCCTGAAAAGATTTGCCTGTCTGCAGACGTGACACCCGTTTTGCAGTCAGTCATTGGCAGCCGATACATAGCCCTCTCATGGACCTTTTCATTTTCTCTCAATTAAAAGTCAAACATACAGTATAGATATTTTTAATGGAACAGAGCTCAGTGTAGTTTAGCAGAATTTTTTTTTTTTTTTTTTTTTAAGGGATGGATGGAAGGCACCATGTCATATAAGAGGAAGAATGCTCTTTCTGCCCTTTACCTCCCAGTCGTGGGATCCGACACTGAGGCTGGGACAGGGGTTTTACATGCCTGCTGTCATTCTGTGCTGCCCTCTGAAAATGCATAAATGCTTTTCATGGCAGCTCGAGAGAAAAAATTAAGCAAGGGTCTGTGCCCAGAAGAACCCAGTACAAGACCGTGTTCAAAGACTTCCTTCAGGATACTGGGACAAGCTGCATTACTTGGAGATTGTCATGGCCCATCCAGATGTCTGGTCACTGCCGCAACACCTGGACTGGCAACAACTGGTAAACTCATCAACAATTTCAGCGTGGAGGCTTATGAGTGAGCAAACACAAGGATGGCACATTTTCTCAAACACACAGGAGGTTTGGGGCATATCAGCAAACAATAAGTCAGTACAACTGTCATTAATGCTATGTATACTTTTAGAATAACTTTTCAGGTCTATCACTCCACAGCTTTGTGTTTATGTCATGCTGATCCCCTGGGCCGTCAAGGAAATAGCCATGTCCTTTGTATCTTACTGATGAATCCTCACTGAATTTAATGGGGCAGAACCTTGCTGGTGTTTAAATCAACACAGCAAGAAGACTCTTTGCTAAACACAGTGCTCTGCTGCGTAGGATCATGTGGATCAGCTGGGAGGAGGAGGAGACAGACAGGGTAACCTCAAAAGCAGATGAAAATAAACACCATAATATAATTTTGCTGAATCTTGACTGGTACATGTTCTTCTCCCTAATGTTTTCTTAGATTTCCTTACAGTTTTGGGGGAGAATGAAAGGGAGATAGAAAGCACCTACGCTTCCTTCCCTGTACACAGGCAGCAGTTTTCTGGAAGGCCATTAGGATGGTGCACGGCAGCGCAAGCACCCCTGCCTGAATTTAAAGACTCAGTTGATGATCTTGAGGCAAACCTATGGCCACTCCAAATAACGTGTGTGCATGTGTATTTGTACAGTGAAAAATGTCAGGGTTTTGTGTTAACAGCATTTTGCTTGATAGATCCTTCACAACCTAAGTACTGTGGCCAGTCCCCATTGTGCTTTTCATTTCCTTGCTTTCTGTTTTCTTAGGAGAATTTTTCTTTTATAGAATATTATTTTTCAGTTCTAATTTTCAAAGGCCCTCACTGTGAGGAGCTTTTCTCTGCTAAAACACTTGTGGGGGGCCTTTGGCTTTCATTTAACATTCCAGATAGGTTTCTGGGGCATAGCTTTACATGCAGAATCCCCCCAGGAATAACAAATAATCCATTTTGTCCCCTTTAACATTTGTTGTATGCTTTCTTACTTTCAACCAAGCAGACACATTCAGCTACCTCTGTCAGCAACTCCTCCACTCCCAAAGACAGCAAGTACAAAAAACAGACTTCGCTTCAGAGGCGGCAGTGGTGGGGGAGAACAACCCGAGGAACGAGGGGCGGTACAGCCTGTTATTGCCAAAACACAAGAATTCAAGCCAGTGCTCAATGAAAATAAACAGGCTGTTGAAAAAGAAGGTGAAAAGTGAATCAAAGTTCTTCTGCCTCAGGGAAAATAACCTCACCGTTTGCTTCATCATCTAAGCCTCTCCTCAGCACTGAGACAAGTATCTTCATCCTTACTAAGTGGAGCATCTAAACATACGCTTAGAGATCAGCAAACATGCAACTTAAGGGATTTGTTTGAATTGCATGCCAAGATAAAACTCCTTTAATTTTTTTCCTTATTGTTTAGTCATTTTTTCACTAGCCATTTAGGAGACAATGCCCTCTGTGGCACTTAACCCCTCCTATTTGTTGCTTATTCTGGTTACCTGTGGAAAGTTCACCCACGTGCCTGCCTGTTCTCCTCATCCCCTGACCACACAACACCCCTCAGATATCAAACCTGCCCATGTAATTCTGCCACCTGACTTCGAGTTTCCCTTCATGAGTCACCGAGAGTCACCCAAGCACAGCTGCTGAAGGATAAGGCAGTGTAAAAACAATAGAAAACACTGTAAAACAGGCATAAATACAAGCCCCAGCCTCTCTTTACTGCTTGCACCCCGAGTAATCATGCGCACCACCACCACATTAAATGCACATACTTAACACTGTTTCTGCGAGCTCCACTCTGAATCACTTTGCAGGGATGCAAGTGACAAAGTAAGGTATAAGGCTGCGAAAAAAATAATAATCATGAAGTCTTGGTCTATTCCTGTTACCTGCTGCACATTACTCTTCTTCAACAGAACCACTCTGATTTACAGCTGGGTGAGAAAGGTGCTGGCTGGAAAAGCAGCAGGTTCGATGGGCAGATGTTTACCCCTCTGCAGCCATGGTGCAGCTCCTTCTTTGAACCGCTGCAGAAGCTGAAACCTGTGTGTGGAGGAGGAAAAAATGCCCTCCAACACCTGCAGCTGAAGTCGGAATTTGAGGTAAATGGGTTAGAGTGCAGCTGATGCCCAACAGGTACCTCAAAAGCATCATGTTTTGTCTGCAGAGGGACGAGTAGGGTTTGGGCAGGTTCACCTATGTTTTGCTATTTGGGTGTCTTTGGGCACATGGTTACACCCTGGTTACAAGTGGTGTAACTCTGGCAAGTCTGAGGGGGGGCATGGAGGGTGTAAGGGTGAGGTAGTACAAAGTGCCATCCTCCCACATTTCCCCAGGCACATCTTCATCCAGCTGAAAATTCTGAGCTAAAGCAGCCAGGGGTCTTAGGCCATTTTTCTGTGGTTTCTGGACACCCACAAGTGTTTGCTAAACATCTGGAAACATGGGGCTTTTTTGGCTTATGCACGTGTACAGGTCAGACCAGTGCTAAAGGCATGCACAGATTAACATGCCCATGTTAATGTACCCAGTGGACCCAGAGGCTCACCACTGGTGTGGGAAGAGAGAAGGGTCTTGCATTTCTCTCCAGGAAAGCCCAGTAAAAAGAGAATATTTTGGCTGTGATGTTAGAAGAGCCACTGTGCTTGCAAAGCCTCTGCCAAAGCTGCACAGCAGGACAGCCCCTGCGAGCAGGGAATATTGCTCCTGTGCTCCAGAGAGCCAGGTTCCAGAAGCTTTGCTTCCTGACACAGCCTGTTCTGCAGCATCCCTTAAGAGCAGATTTCTGCTACTTTCACGTCATGCTATATGCAGATACGTGGTTTATCTGAGATCAGTTGAGTTGCAGTTTTTGTTGGCCCTATCAAAATCAGGTGCAAGCTTATAACACTCATGTGTGGGTGTCTGACCTGAAAACAAGAATAATAATAACCCCCCACCACAAAACCAAAACCAAAAACCTACTTGCATTATCAAGTTGGTGTGCAAAAAGCAAAACCATCAGGTAGGGAACACTGCTCATGGGTGACGATCACAAAACTGTGCCAGCATCAGGTGCCGCGTTGTGCTGAAGCCCCTGTAACAAACATGCTGTCAGTGGACACAACTGAAGAACTGTAATTGCTTGGTTTTCCTCAAACTGTGGCCTCTATCACCACAAAAAAAAGTAAAACTTTGTTGAGTGTAGGGTATATTGTGGGCCTGCAAAGCCTGCGTTGTAGAACAGCCTCCAGCCGAAGGAAAAACGATAGATCCTCTAACTTCATTCCTTTTCGTGGAACCCAAATGCCTGCAAGGAACCCTTCAATATTTGTGGCATTGAGCAGAGAAGTGTTGTAAACAAACACTTAAATGAAGATGAGGCACTTTTAAACAAAATGTGATCTCTAATCACCACCCCGACAAAGTCATCTTATGTGCAGCTCATTTCTTTAAAACCTTACCCAAGAGTATTTGAACCTTTTGAGGAGTGATGCGAGGACAGCTGCCCAGGAGCTGTGGGCAGGACACCTTTCTCTGTGCATGACCTTTGGGCATCCTCTCCTCGGGGCCATATGTATAGATTTTGTACAACTAAGATAAAGGCAGTGATCTTACTTGGCATAATCAGCTGAGCTGGTTTTCTCTGGGGTTTTTTCTTAATTTTTTAATCAGGTTGGTTTTATTTCCCTGCTTTTCCTTTAAAGCCTTGCTGTGTTGCTTTCTGAGCTGAAAATCCATAAAGTTGTCTCATCACCACCGTATTTCAGAAAGTAACTCTCTTCTTTCATGACGTAAAGCCTTTAGGTTTGTCCCTGGGAACCACATTTCTAGCAGATACCTTGGCAACAGACAGTGCCTTGGTTTGATCCTTATAAGGCTTTAATCAGAATGATTTTTGAAAACATGGATTAAGCTCCATCTATGCTATAAAGAAACCATTTTTCATTAAGCCATTTTCAGCCAAACTGCATTCACTCAGGACACTAAATCATGCAAACAGAATATAAATCACTTAGAGGCTTTATAAATCATGTTGGTCACTGATAAAAAAAAAGAAAATGATTAAAGTATTCATTTAAAAATGAGCTTCAAAAAAAATAATACAACAAACCACTTCCTGCACCTCCATTGCCCAGTGCTGTGTTATTTAACTGGGCTGAGACCTATGTAAGGCAGCAGGTTTTCAAAACCAATGTAAAAATTGCTCAAAGTGGTCAGGAATTTTCGGACTAAACTTTTCTTCTCCCTCCACCCACAAGGAAAAAAAAAAAGCAGTCATCTGTCAAAACTGGAATTGATTGATGGCAAAGGTTTGTTTTCAACAAATCTCTCAGCTTAAAAAAAAAATCAAAAGAACCTTTGAATGATTAAGAACTGCTGTTTTGACATTTTTTAAAGTGAAAAGTTTTATTGTCTAATCGAAGGAAACAAGCAAAAACCCCACGTTCCTTTTGTACTAAAAAGAGGCAAGCGCTTAGAAAGGTCACAAGCAAAATATACTCTTAGAACATTATTAAAGTAAAATATTTAGTTTGGCCCCATCTTGATTTTATTTTGGAGATTTTCATCCAAGTTTTAAAAGGACCTTTCCTCCCTGGTGGGACACAGGAAAAATACTGGAATTCCTGAAAACCCTGACAGGGTGAGGAAGCTCCTTGCTATCCAGGTTCAGTAGCTCTTTCCCTCGCTCCAGTTGCACTGGAAGGGTATCAAGGCCGTCTGTTTGTAGGCTCACTCTGAGATGGCTGAAAGGTAGAAATGAAGTTACTTGCAGGCTTTAATTCTCAGTACCTCAGGGATGGACAGGTAAAGATCCCAATCACAGAAAGTCGTATTCTCACCTCAGGTCAACCAGAGCTGCAGCTGGGCTTTCTCTCAGACCCATCGTGTACCAGCACACACACCTGCTACGGTGGCAAATCAGGCCCTATGTCTAAATGCAAACATGGACTATATCGGCTGCGATGCTACCTGTGTTGGCCACCCCTCTGCTAAGCGGGGGGTGAGGGGGGGTGGGTGTTTGCCATTAAGGTACCTTCTGAGTCCATTTTAAAGAGAAACTAACAAGTCAGCCGCTGATTTACCATGGGACCCATTAGCAGCAGGCATTTAAAACTGCAGACCATTTACTTTAGTGTATTATGGCCCTGCTGGTATCAATCACCTTAACATCACAGACATCAGCCGGGCTGCACCAATTTATATGATCTGAGGATCTGCCTTCTTACCTTTACCAAGGTATTTGCAGTAATTCAGCCTTGATTCCGAGAGCGGTTATTTGCAGCTGGACCCCTCGTAGAGCCTCAGTGAAATAAAATTAGGTGAAGCAATTTCTAAGGCAATTTAAGGCCATTAAACATGACCGAAAAGTGATTAACATTGTTTGTGTGATTTACTGCCCTGGCTGAGCACTGTTTGGTTGAAAATGACTTAGTCAAAAATGTTTTTACATGCAGTATGGAGAGGACTTAATCTGTGCTTTTCAAAACACTGCTTTTAGCCAGACGTGGAGGGTCAGATACAAACACTCGGATTGTTACCAGAGGGGTGGCCGGAGGTATTCCTCTGGGGAAGAAACATGGCTCTCATTTCACATCTAGCCCCGAAACCAGCAGGGCCCCACACATAAACCATGATGCAGTATCGGGGTGTTCCTAAGAAACCCCCTCCATTTCTGCAGTGAGGATTCCTTGGGGTGGGAGGAGGTTTGCAACACAGAAACGGCCCCACGGCCGCCCGGCTGGGGAATCACTGTGGCACATCATAAATGTCCCCCTCCCCTGCCCCGGCGGCCTCCCCTTCCCAGCCTTCCCCAAAGGAGAAACTCACTGTGGAGCATGCCTACATGCACGGCTCCCTGTCACAGACAAAGGGCATGCCTGCCGTGTCAGAGGCAATATTCACAACGCTCTGTAACCCAAATGCTGATTCCTCACAGAGTCCCTGCGATGGTTTCACCCAGCCAGCAGCTGAATCACACGCAGCCGCTCGCTCACCTGGTGGGATGCGGAGGAGAATCAGGAAAAGGTAAAACCCATGGATTGACATAAGAACAGTTTAATAATTGAAATAAAGTAAACAGTAATAACAACAATAATAATTGTATAGAAGAGGAGTGGGACAGAGAGGAATAAAACTCAAGGGGGGAAAAATTATGCACAATACAAAGGCTCACCCCCGGCTGACCGATGCCCAGCCAGCCCCCCAGCAGCCATCGGCAGCCCCCGCCCAGCTCCCCCCAGGTTATATACTGGGCACGAGGTGCCCTGGTATGGACCAGCCCTTCGGCTGGTGCGGGGCAGCTGTGCTGGCTCTGCTCCCTCCCGGCTCCGTGTGCCCCCGCTCCCAGCAGAGCCTGGGCAGCCCGAGGGTCCCTGACTTGGGGTGGGCGCTGCCCAGCCACAGCTGCAACATCACTCTGCCGTAACAGTCTCTTCCTAAATCCAAAGCACAGCCTGCACCGGCTACTAAGAAGACAATTAACTCCATCCCAGCCAAAACTGGGACAGTACCTCTGTCATTGTTTCTTAAATAGGTACAAGAGGGGTGTGCAGAAGAGCCTTTGGAAAGCTGCTTCTAATTGCTTAGGTTGTGCACCAAATTAAAAATCATCTCATTCAACAATTCTCTGGCATAGATCTGTTTGCTCCCACTGCCAGATGCAACTTAGTGGCACCTGCTCACCTTCTGATTCAGAAGTGAGCTGGCAACACCTGTTCTGATTTAATTTGATGAAGGTAAATCACTGCACGTCCCCTAGCAGCAAGGATCCATTATCGGTAACTACATTATCTGCAGCGTACTAAACATTTGCTCTGAACACGCTTACAGGAAGATAAGCAAAATAACAGGAAGCATCTCAGTAAGCAGTTGCCAATCTAAATTTTTCCCTTTCTAGGAGCACCTAGCTGTGTGGGCAGGAGGGAGGGAAAGTGAGTTTACCATCAGGCTTTTGAAACCTGTAGATGAATACAGTTAATAAATCTGCATTAATGGATGAGGACTTGTAGCTCCACTCAAGAGGACATCTGCAGGAGGTGGAGGACATATTTTGGGCTGCAAGAAAAAAACAGTATGCTGAACAGTTGTCGCTGTGAGAGAGAGAGCTGGTGCGGTGTGTGAAGGTGGGATATCCATCCAGAACTGCATAAGTGGGAAGAGGAGGTGGCTCGTTTGGGCTGCAGGGCACACAGCCACATGGCTCGCTGCTTGTGCATCAGTGGGTTGTAGGACCATTGTGATCTCCCAGCTGCTGCTAAGCTTCTCACTGGGATTCGAAGAATTCAAAAGAAATGTCACGACAGGAATAAAAACTGATTTTGGCAGTGTAGGAAAATAGACCCAAAAGGTCCTCCGACGGGAAATGCAAATGGCTTGTGAAGACGACAGGCAAAGCATTAGAACAGATTTTGTTCTTGTGTCTCCCAAAGTCTGCAGCAATGCACAGCTAAGGCATTGGCAGCAGTGAGGCTTGCCTTCCGTAACCCAGCCCTTCCCAAGCAGTAACTCAGTGTGCTGCCGCTTTCCCCCCTTCCTCACACCGCCCAGCCCCAGCAATGCCCAAGTCCCTTTCAGAGCCAAGTACATCACCGTTCCCACTCTTCACCCGTTCACCAGCAAACCCTGTCTCACATTCTGCCTCCATCCCCATCCCCAAACCAGACAATAGAACTAAAAATTAGGGAGCAGAGGTGTTTGCTCAGAGGCACATCTCCCTCAGGGGCTCAGTGGCCATCCACAGGCATGCTGCGCTGCCAGCCCTTAACAGTCCCTAGACCTTAATTTCACTCCTCTTCCTACAGCAGCCTCAAAGACCTTCATCTGCATGAGCACATACCAGAAGGCAGTGCCATTTTGCTTGCTGTTCACTACTTCCCATTTGACTCAGCTACCACCTTCTTCTTCCTCTTTTTTTTTTTTTTTTTTTTATTTTACAGCTCAGTTTTGCAAAGCTCAACAGTGAAACCGTAACCAAATGTAGTTCACAGAAGGGGAGAGCTACCTCAGAGGCATTAAGAGAGAGCAAAAGCTTGCATCAGCTTTTGCGCAGGCACAGCAGCTGACATATGGCACAATGCAACTAGCAACCAAACCCAGAGCTATTTGGCAGTGACCTACACATCTGCTGGAGTAAGAACCAGGGCCTCAGGGCACAGCTCAAGCCCAGCTAGTCTGAATGAGAAATGGCAACTTCCCCATTCTTTCTTACGGTGCATCCATCTGTGGTGCAGCTAATATCAGGAATGGGGCCATACCTATTATAACATCCTATGTTATAAAACATTAGTCTAAAATTACATGGTGGGGTTCCCTGCCTAATACTGGATTAAATTTACTTTGTATTCAAGTGAAGAAGTTTATTTTATTTATTTTATTTTATTTTATTAATATTTTCCCCTAACTAGTAGACTAAAGATTCATTCTGGGATCCCACAAAAGCCAAACCCAAACACTTCTATTCTACATTTCTAGCAAGAAACATTGCTTAAACAAAAACTTCCCCCTAAGCAACACCAGGTGATACAGTGGGTTTGGGAACTGGGGAGTTAAAAACCAATTTTTTGTTGTAAAGGAATGAGGATCAGGATTTAGCAGTGGCCTGAAGGTGCAGAGTTAAAGAGGGGAAAATCAAGGTAATGAATCTGGGGAGCATGGAAAGAGGAATATGAATAAGGAACATGGGTTTTGCCACAATGAATTTAAGTGAGTGGCAATGGTATCTGGAAAGGCAGACACTAGGGAAGCAGGCAGAGACGGGAAAGTAATTTGAAATGCATTGCCATAGAGATCTGAGATGTACTGATGCGGGGATAACACGAAGTGGATGTGAGAGAAGGGCTGTTGCAATACCAATGGGAAGCAAGAGGTAAGGACTGCCACAGGAGAGGAGGAAGAGTGGAGATGATGGGCATATGCTGGGAAAAGGCTGAAGGAGGACAGAGATTTGAGAAGGAAAAGGTATCTCCAGTATTGAAAGCAGTAAAAAAGTTCAAGGATGAAATAACCAAAGCAGGCTAACCTCAGAGCATGTTTATATAAAGGGAGCTCCTTGGTGCCTTGCTAGTATCATCAGGAGATGTAATTCAGTCCCAAGTTTTCCATCACGAAAGGGCTGAAAGTGTAACGTATATTTCCCAATTATCACTTCTGATTGAACTACAAGTAACACTTCCCTCCCCTGCTGAACGAAGCTGCAAACATTAGTCAGGGTGTTACTCCATTCTCTGAAATTGTAGTTCTCTTTCTCATGCAGTTCTGAGAGTTGAGGTTGTGGGTGAAGATTAAGGGGCAGGCCAACGTGGGGGACACTTGTGGGTGTTTGCTACAGGCCACCTGATGGAAGAGCAAGTCAATGAGACCTTCTACAGAGCTGGAAGTAGCCTCATGATCATGGGCCCTGGTTCTTGGGGCAGACTTCAGCCCCCCTGATGTCTGCTGGAAAGCCAGCACAGCCAGGCACACACAGCCCAGGAGGTTCCTGCAGAGCGTCCCACGCTGGCAGTGAGCGCAGGGGCTGGGCGAGGCGAGGGGACAGCGCGGGGGGCTGGGGCCTGGCTGCAGGCAGAGCTCAGGGGCTGCCACCAGCGGCGCAGGGCCTGGCTGGGGGCTGGAGCTCGCGGGGTTCCCAGGGGCACGGCTGGGTCCCGTCCTGCTCGGCTGATCCACCGCTGGCCTGGGGGAGGGGACGGGGCCCCCAGCACGTGGGCTGGTGGCACAGGCTGGGGGGAGCGGCCGGTGGCCCAAGGGGTGCCGGGGGGTGCCAGCTGCCCGCGGGCCAGCAGTGTGTCCCGGGGGCCAAGGGGCCCGTGGGACCCTGGGGGGCACGAGGAGGAGCGTGGCCGGCAGGGCGAGGGAGGGGACCCTGCCCCTCTGCTCTGCCCTGGGGAGGGCACGTCTGGGGTGCTGGGCTCCCCAGTTCAGGGGAGACAGGGAACTACTGGGGATGGTCCAGCAGAGGCTGTGAAGATGATGAGGGGCTGGAGCGTCTCCCTGATGGGGACAGGCTGAGGGAGCTGGGGCTGCTCAGCCTGGAGAGGAGAAGGCTGAGAGGGGACCTTTCCAGTGTCTACAGACACCTTAAGGGCGGGTGCCAAGAGGACGGGGCCGGGCTCCTTTCTGCGGTGCCCAGGGACAGGACACGGGGCGATGGGCACACACTGCAGCACAGGGGGTTCCTTCTGAATATGAGGAAGAACTTCTTTACCTTGAGGGTGACAGAGCCCTGGGACAGGCTGCCCAGGGAGGCTGTGGGGTCTCTGCAACCTGCTCTGGGAGACCCTGCTCTAGCAGGGGTTGGACTGGGTGGTCTCCAGAGGTCCCTTCTGACCCCATCCATTCTGCAGTTCTGTGACTGGCTTGTGGTTTCTTCAGGGTGGTTTGGGTTACCTTTTATTTTCTCTTCATATAGAAAAAAAGTCTGTGAGCTTTGGCAGCATGACTTGAGTAGGTTCCTCTTTTCTCTAAAGGACTTGCACTATTTCCCTGAGCCATAAACCCGGTTCACACTGGGAACACATGCTAATGCAAAGCAGGATGAGACAGAGGCTGAGAACTCCCCTGCGATGGGGCGGCAACGACACAAGCCGAGGGAGCTGCCAGGAACTTCACAGGGTAAGTCCTAGAAGCAGAGTGAGGTAAGAGGAGTTGCTACTTCCAATAGTGTGAAGTCACTTGAAAGACGCAGACATTTCCAAAATTGGGAACGTGTTCCTGGAGGTGAACGATTCACAGCAGACAGGAAGCAGCGAGTAATTTCCTTTGGGAGGTATTTTCAGTGAAATTGGCCCAACTTCATAAAACCCAGGATGCTATGTTTTTTCCTGCAACAAATCCCCATCACACCAAATCAGTCAGACCTACGACCAAGTAAGAAGACTGCTAGGAGAAATATCCTGTGCTGGGAAGGCAGCTCCTAGGCCCCAAAGGCAGCAGGAGAGTATAACTTAGTTGTGAACTCAGCCAATACATTAGATTTTTTGGGCTAGTTCAGGAAGACCCAAGTCAGCTTTCAGGAATTTCTGGCTATAAGCCCTGCTATTCGGAAGTCAGCACGAAGAAAATAAGAGTCTGCCATGTGATGAAAAAGGAATACCCAGAGCACTAATAGGTAAATCCCACTGCTCACCATGCAAATCCCAGCTCTGAAATGTGAAAGTTCACAGTCACTTAAGAACATCGTGTAGAAAATCCCTAGAGTACTCCAAGGAAGAAGGTGTGTGCATCACCAGCTCTCTCTCACACACACACACATGCACAAACATGCACACTAGCATGGGTTTGCACATGTAGACACTTCTGCTTCTTGGAATCCAAACAGGTATGAATGGTAGCAAACCCTAAATCCTTCACTGCAGAAGGGTGTCCCTGTGGAATGTTGAGCTATAGCACCTTCGGTGAAGTGCTGGTTGGACACCGAGACATGAATCACGTCATCTACTGCAGAGGGCCTTAGGGAGGAACCCCTTAGGCAGGAGAGCAGAGTCACTGCTTTTATCAATAATGCCAAACTCAGAGAGGACAGAGGATTTCCCCATCCTTCTCAGAGATGCATGAAGGTGAGCAACCACCAGTACCATTTCACAGAGGCTGACATGCTCACAAATGTTGCCACATAGGCGATCATTTGTGTACCTGGATGTAAGAGGCAAGTCTGACTCACTAGGTAGGTTGTGTGCTTTTCACATGCACCAGGCTTTCCCTCACGAGGCTGTAAAAACAAGCAAGGTGCCAAGTCCTCAATACCACCCCAATGCTCTCAGAGATTACAAGGGGGGACATGTATTTCCATTTAATTGCAGTCTGTTTCCTTCAGTGATGCTGGGACACCGGGTAAAAGACTTTTGTGCTGACCACCTTCTCCAAAACACTTGAGAGACCCTGGAAAAGCTGCAATAAAAGTGTCTCTTTGAAGGCAATGATATCCCATACTACAAATACATAATTTTATAGTAACTACATATATTACATAATACAAGTCACTTCTACATCAGGTAAAGAAAGCTATTCCCATTATCAAGTGCAGCAATCTGATTCAATTTTTTACAACACAATGCTCTCTGGAGTGAGCAAATTCGGTTTGGCTTTCCACAGAATACAATTATAGGCTTCAAGCAGAAGAGTCTGATGAAGGATTCAACGGTATGTCTTTGTAAATTATACTCTGGGGTTTGCATTTTTCTCCTTATTTGATAGGGTAAGGGTAAAGAGGCAATTGCACAGAGTGGGACTCAGAAAAAACATTTCAGTAAAAAAATGCAATCCAAAAAAAAGTTCTATATGATTCAGAGAGCAGGCATGTTGACAGCAGGAAGTTGAACAGCGGCAGGCAAAATAGCCAGGAGAATTAAGGAAGTGCAACAGAATGAGGGAACCATCTAGCTATCTTTTGTGGGCTCCAGTTAGTCGGGTGCAATGCACTCTGGAGTTGAGAGTGCACGTGTCTGTTTCCTTATGACTATATTTGATTCTGCAGCTGATAGAAAAGAGAAGCACCCACCAAGAGGCTGGGCCACCACGCTGGCTGCCACCATTTGCAATATTAATATATCTATAAAGAGGAGTCCACTCATTCAACATAACCATCTTTTTCTTGATTAGTTCAGTCACTAATCAGGATTTTCTCACTGTTTTTGTGTCTTTCAATCATGCTCACCCTTCTCTGCCCTGGCCTGATCTGGCTGTGTTTGGAGAACAAACATCTCTAAATCGTTTTTGCATTTGTACTGTGAAGCCTAACAAGCATCTTCATTAAAAATCTAAGACATCATTAAGGTACTGTTTCTCATATTGTCAGTTGTAATGGGGAACACAGAATGTATGCTACGTTACTAAGTTTTTCATTTGATTTCCCTACAGAAGGCAGGAGCGGATAGGGAAGCAAGCAAAGCAATAAACAGGTGTGCTTTTTTTGTGGTTTTGTTTTTTGTTTTTTTTTCATAGCTCTGTGGTCTTCAGCCACCTGCTTCATGCATCTAGTGATATGTGTTCCCTCCAGCCTCCTGATACCCAACACTCTAGAAATGATGGCCACATCATTCAAATGGTCTATTTTATTCTCTAACCATAAATTATCATTTCATCAGATGCGACCCTCGGCTAGACATGTCTCAACCTTTACACTGCACATCCCCAGCCTTTATCAATGCTATTCTAAAGGGCAGGCATATTCAATTTAATAGTCTTTTTTCTTTTCCCTTCATTTTCCTGTCTTTTGTGACTTAAACAATCAATCTTATCTCTTTTCTCCCATTTTTTACTCGAGAACTTCTATTTTTACTCTCGTTCCTGCCTGTGTCTCCTTTGTCTCTAACAACCTGTCAGGAAATAGCATTTTCTGTGTTGACACAACTCTTTCCCTTCCGACGGCAGACCAGAGGCACTGGTGTAACTTGGCTCTGCCCTGGAGTCAGGGGAAGGGGTTATTGCCTCTGGGGTGGTGACTTGGAAACAGATAAACTGCTCAGAGGAACAGGGACCACTGTGCTTGCACCGGCAAGCATTTGGGATGCTCTCCCAAATCCCAGCTACCTCATCCTCAAAACCACCCCTGCGTTTGGGTGTCTATCAGCTGGTTAGGATGGCACCGTATGATGATAGATTAGGATGGCTCCTCCAGCATGGCAGCAACACCTCCCCCTCTGACACTTGATTAAACACACACAAATTCAATTTCTCTCACAAATGCCCTTGTGAGCAGGGAACTGTTGCTGCTGGTCATGAGATGCAGGATCCCAAAGTAATTCCCCAGTTTAAAGCCCATCATGATACAAGTGGTAAAGACCAGCTGAGGTCCTTGCAGCTTGCTGGAAATGTGACTAAGCTCACCCCTAACCCCACCTCCCCTCTCCTCTCTGGCTGTACACACAAAATGGCAAGGAGAGAACCCCCGAGGCTCTGGATGCCGAATGGTGCTTCCCACGCTGGTCACCTTCACTCTGCGGCACAGCGAGCCAGCACGGCGCTGAGTGATGGAGAGCTGTTGCATTCATGTGTGTACCAAAGACACCGCTCAGACGAAGAGCTAAGAAATATGATTTCTCCCTCCCTCGTTTGTTTGTACTTTCTCCTCTTAACAAAAAAGGGTCATTTCTGCAGCCAATAGGGATTTTATTGTGGAGCTCATCAGTCACAATATGACTCATAAACACAAAATGCCAGCACAGATCTGTCAAGTCTCTTCCTTGCCACATGACACATACCTCTCTGCTCCCTCCCCACCAGTCCCCTGCCCTTTCCGCTCTCCTGTGTCTCCAGGCCAGCAAGACGCTCACTGCCAGTGCCATGCCAAAGCACTCCTCCAGCTGTGGCTTCCCTCTGCACCAGCTTTGCCTGGCATCACCCTGCCTCTCCTGCCACCCCTCCGGAGAGGGTATTAGCATGGGGTCACACCACGCAGCACACGCTGCTGGAGGCAGGGAGGGGGAGCACATCATCCAGGAGGACTCACCAGGCTGCACCTCATCCTTCTGGGTAGCAAAAGATGTGTCAGGCTTCCTGTGATTTAAATCTGCCTGGAGTATTCCAGATCCCAAAATGAAAACCCAGGGCAAGAACTGGTGGTGTCAGTAAAGCTGCCCCCTCACCCCAGGGATTAGTCTATAGGGCAAAGAAGGGGGCTGTGCTACCCCACACAGGGTAACACATGCACTCTGTGCCAGGGAATCACCAGACATCCCAGCAATGCCTGTCGAGTGCCAGGTCTTCAAGAACACGAATAGCTTGTGCAGTGCTTCAGGGGAGGGTGTTTCAGCAGAAACTCTTGTATGGCTCCATAATGTATTATTGAACTTTAATGCTGTTTGGGCACTGGTTGTTCCCAGGAGTGGGTGCAGCTTGGATGGGAATAGGGAAAGCCCTTTCCTTCACTAGCCTCTGCTCTGCTCACATCACAGACCACGGCGGGGGATGCGGGGCTGCAAGAGGGGGACCGAGACCTTCCTGGGCTGCTGTGCCACTGCACTGCTTGTGTCTGCCCACACCTGGGATCGAGCAGCAGCAAGAAGCCTCTCCCCATACATGCACAGGTGCTGTAGCAGAAGACAAGGGGTAAATAAGGTGCCTGAAGCTCTCACCGTTCAAGCCTTTTTACCACTTTCTCTTCTCTTCCCCAGGTAACCCTATGCCTGATTTATGCAGAACTAGGAAAGCACAGAAGTCAAATCACAAAAGCACAGGCAGGTTTTATTCAGAGGATATTCTGGATCTTTAGAACCCCCTGGTTTATGTTAAAACCCCTGTGCTCTCTCACTGTCCACCTTCCTAGATGAAATTTCACAAAGTTTCAATATATTTCCAAACTATTTTTTTTTCCTGTAAGTGCCTGTTCTGCTGAGGTCCTGTGACTTGCACAGCAAGCACTTTTAAATCCCTGACCACGGCAATCCAAGCCCATGTGGGATCCTCTATCAAACCTATGTACTGAAAATCTGGAAGGAGCAAACAGAGCCGGTGTGCAGCCCCCTGAACCCACTCCTGCACTGTGCCATTTTACGTAGAAGAGGCGTGTGCTAAGGAGAGGGGGTGTCAGGTAATACAGAACTGGTTACACAGCAGGTGAGCAGCAGAACACTCCCCTGATGATGAGGAGATCCACAATAAGAAAAGGTCACTGGCTTCTGAAGGGGACAAGTAAAGCTGCCTGAACAATCCAAGTGTATCTCGGGAAGCTTCTCAGAAGTCCCACATTTCAATCATCTCAGACCCTTAGCAAGTCTAAGTTAAAGATGTTAAATACCTTAAAAACCAGGACTAAGATACCTCCAAAAATACATTTCTATCACATTCTCCCTAAGGCAAGACATTACTGACAAGAGATTTCACATGAAAAAAATCAAGTTCCACTTTCCTGTCCCACTCCCATTCAGTTCAGACTCGATGCAAACAGCTCCTCTTCCTCCAGGAGTATCTGAACTCAAAGAGCTCCTTTGTCTCACCACAGGCTTTGGGTAAGGATCCCACCCTTGCCAACTTCAAAAGCTTCTGTTTACAACTTCCAGCACTAGAAGGTGGTCTCCATGTTTAGGTCTAACAAGCCTATATTTTTCTGTAAAAGTAAAGAAATGTAGCCACCATTGGGTTAAGGCTGTGACTCTGCAAATAAATTCCTGTAGCTAAATCTGTCTGCATTCCCAAACCACCCATAAAGTGATGGCCTAAACACTGAATGCAAAAGTTGCCAAGAAAGCACATCTCTCTTACTCTTATTTGGACCTCCATGTGTACATCAGTAGAAGATTAGCTTATACATCGTACATCACGTTTCACTTTTTTCACACACATTAAAAAAAAAAAACAAACCCAAAATGCGCTGTTTAAATATTTTCTTAACTGTTTAAGGGGATTTCTTTTTATAGTGCAGATAATAAAGTAGTGAAGATGTAGTGATCTCTTTGATACAGAGAGAATAAAAGATTTCAGGAATTTTAAATAAAAAAATATAACCCAAACCCTATCTGAATTGACTACTGTACACTTTGAAGTATAAGGCTGATATTTTACCCCCATTCTTACAAAGTCTTCCAGTTAATGGCTGTGCATATTTATATCACTTAAATTACTTTCATTCTCTCATATTGTTCTATGAATATAAGAGAAATTAAAGGAGGGGGATTAAAAACTTATGAAAATAAGACAGAGTTGAAGTTTGTTCCCTAGTCCATGTAAAGAGCCCAGGCACACAACATTTTGCCAGGTTATAGTGCACTGTATTTCTTCCTATTTCAATAACAATAAAAAAGTGATTTGATGAAAAAAGAGAATTTTCCTGCAGCTTCTTTCTAACTTTCTGTGTAGCCTAATCACTTTTTTTGATTGTAATATAAAAGGGATTTGGACTGTACAGAAACATAATGAGAGACAAAATATCAGAGTCTGGTATCTGCAGAGCCATCAGGTACCTGTTATAGCCATCAACTCAACAAATCACTTAAATGTGCCTATTCTTAGCACTGGCTGAAGCCCTATGGGGCTTAAGCACGTGCTTAATGGTTTGCTGCATTAAAACTGAGACTAAGTAGTAATGACTGTATTTTAATTTGGTTTCTTGCTGCTACCGTAGATAAATATACTTGTCACTGCCTCTAGTAGCAGTGTGTGCTGCACTGTGGCCTTAAAAGTTACTCCACACGTAGAAATCCCACTGAAGTGCATTAGTAAGTGCTTCTTAAAAGGAGCTAAATAAATATCCTTGTTCTTGTTAGCTTCAATGACATTGCTTGCTTGCATTTTCAGCTGTAATTTTGCTAACTTCTTCCCACATCCTTGGGATGCTGTGGGGGTCCCAAGAGCCGGCTAGGACATTACGGGAAGGTGGTGGCTGTGTTCACCAGGCTGGAACACAAAGGTGGCCATCAAAGGAAAGGCGGGAGCACGACACTGAGGCCAAAGGATGGAGGGAGTAGCTGGGAGGAGAGGAAAGTCTGGGAAACAGTTGTGTGAAGTCCACACAGAACCAGTAATACAGGCTTAACTTCCCGAGCCACAAAGCTCAAGAGGGTTTGACAGGTAAAGCAGGTTTTATAACCAGTCCTGAAGGCAGGTCATCATGTGAAACAAGACAAAAGCTCTTCAGAGATGTTTTATTTCCTAACCTCCTTCCCTCTCATCCATACATCCACAGACCAGATATTTTGCGAGATAACTCTTTTTTCAGGTAGAGGTAGATCCAGACCTCTTGCTGTGCCAGCATTTTGCAAGCTGCCAGGTCAAGTGTGCGCCCCCACCACTCTCCCCCTCCTTTCCAACACACACCCCCCCCCCCCGCCCCGGCTCCCTGTTTGAGCTGGGGCTGCATCCGCTTCCGAAGGAAGGAGGCATATTTCATGTCTCCAGGAAACAGGAGACTATCATTGCTCTGGTTCTTTCCAAAAATTCAGATAATTGATTAATGAACTTTTCCTCTCTGCTCATTTGCAGCAGCAGGAGGAGATGGAGGTAATTATGGTACTCATAACTGAAGGTTCAGTACTGTGTGGTTACAACGACCAAAAAGCTTGAAGCGGAATGCACACGACATGAGGTTTCTAAGAGTTTTTTGAACCTCAAGAATGAAAGGGGTATCAGCAACAAGTCCCAGCAAGCTGTGCTGTTTTGGTCTTCCCCTTTCCACACCTTGCCTGACAGTGCAGAAGCTGCGGAAATGGATGCCCCAGATAATCCCAGCCATTGCAGCTCAGGCTACCTGAAAACTCAGGTTCAGAGACATTTGTGTATCACCATATATGTAATCACATCCGCTGCAGCACACGCTTAATCTATTTGTTACCCACCGCACAGCAAAGGTTGGAAGCAGACAAAACACTTCCAAGCGCACTGTTTGCAATGTCAAGCTCACAGTGAGTTCATCTGCATAAAAGCAAGCTCCGTTGTCTTCGGGGAAGGGACTTCAGAGCTATAATTCAGCTATAATAGGATCCACATTTTTTCCTACTGTTCCCAAGCCACTGTTTTACATACACGTGAGCGCCTCTTATCAAACCTGCCTCCCTCCCCTCTTTACAAAGAAAACAAAGCCCCGCACAGAGTCATAGTCTCTGAAGAGCCAGCAAATTATAGATCCCGCGCCTTCAAGGGGCTGCAGACAAACAGCTCACTCCTCCAACAGCCACAGTAACCCACTAACACAGCAGAAACTGGGGTTTCACTCGGTGCCTCCGGGAGAACGGGTACCTGAGCCCAAGGGGGGTACCCAGGGCACAGCTCCAACACCCAGGAAAAACATCGACCACCCTTCTTTCCAGAGGGTGCTGGAACTTGAGAGTGTGTGCTCAGAAGTCTCTGTCACTAAGGGGATTAAATCAAGCTTTAGCTTGTGGGTGCACTCAATTAATTCAGTAATCAATCACCCTAAAATATTCCAAGCAAAAGTAAAGGCGTAATTTGTAACTAAGACCAGAAGAAAAAGAAACAAAATCAATATTAGCATATAACCAAGTATAGGCAAGAGTTTCCAGCACGGGATTACCCATGGGATAAATACAAACACTTAGAAAACAATAACACAGAAAGGTAAATCATCCTGGGATGATACATGTCAAGGACTGCTGTACAGAAGGCAAGAGCCAAATGTGAGTAACAAGAAATGAACAGCAGAGAATGGGAACCATTTTTGGTTTTTTTAAAGCTAACCTTCCAAAGATTTTAAAACATCTATAAAGCCATCTAAAATGTATATAAACCCACAAAAATGTACATAAACCCATGACATATGTGTTCAAGGTATTTTCAGGGTTTTAAAATTCCTCTTTGCAGCTTTAGACATGTGAGGCTTTCCAAAGGAAGAAGCTGCCAAACCTGTTGCTTGAGACAAAGAAACACTTTGTTCGGTAGGTTACTTTCCTATCAGGTGAATTAATCTTATGCATGAAGAACAGCTGAAAATCTGTGATTTCCTCTTTTTTTTTTTTTTTTTTTTTATGTGTTATTTTCCTCATTTCAATTAATTATCTAGAAGCATAATCAACTTAGCAGGGTGCCTTCAAAAATTCCTTCACTGCAGTGCTATACCACCGAGCAGAGAGTTTAACTAGATGATTTTATTAGGGAGCCAATTAACACTCAGATCCCCCAAAAAAGCAACTAATCCATCTTTTTATTTTACCCTTCTGAGCAAACTCCACATTGTGAGTCTGCAGTCAACCCCCGTTACACATCGTGGATCCCGGACCAGAAAAGGCTTTTGAAGACACGTACTCCTGATTTTGGAGAAATATTATTTGCCTGATCATGGGAAAGCAGCTGTTCTATGCCTTACCGACAGGTAGGGAACAAATGAGAGAAGACAAACTAGAGTGCAGCTTCAAATAAGTGACTGAGCAACGACACTTGATGTGAGAACGGGGATGGGTTTGGTGCCTGGGCTACTCTGGTCACAAACCAGCACAGCAGAGGGAAGGGGAGGGCATCTCAAAGCAAAATGCTGCCTTTTGTTCCAGCAAAACGACATCCCTCTGTACCAAATCACAAAATGTTGTGGGGTGCAATTTTCCGTAATAATGCACTATTTACTGCCATGAGTTGGCACTGGACTTCTTTTCCATTTCCTTAAATCCACATTTTCCTGTCCAAAACTAGTTAGAATGGAAATTTTTCGATATTGGTTTTATGTCATGCATCTGTATAATTCCACTCTGACCCAGCGTGTCTGTACTGGGATTGCACTAAGAGCGTATTAGGCGGCAAATAATTAAGTTTCCAGGAGCAGAAAAAGAAAAACCAAATCAATTTAGTGGAGCCTAAACCAGAGAACTAGGAGTCAGGAATGGTATGTAGGCATAGAAACAGCAAGAAGGCACAACGAAGGGGCTGAGCTGCCAGTATCAGCTTGGCCTGGGGTCCTGAACAGCCTCCACCAATTTGCAGAGGGGCTGGCCCTGCCTTCCCCCGCTTCTGTCTTTGCTGTAGCTTTACAGTATCACCTGTACTCAAAGCCAGAGGATGCCCACATGCTTGCATTTTCTCTCCAGAAATGCTGTCTCCTCTCCGCAATGACCTTCAACTTTCTCCCTGTAAGGACTCCTGTGCCACACTGATATTTGCCCATGCTGCTGCGGAGCGACAAAACCCAAAGGTCTGAAGGCGAGAAATGAAAGAAATGTGTTTAAACACAGGGGTGCATAAAAGAGCTGAGAAAAATAAGATGGGTTTTTACAAGATCTCATACGGGCAAGCAAGCACCTCAATAAATTAAAAGAAAGGATGGACTCAGTAATAGCTCCAAAGGGCCAGATTTTCAATTTCTGCTCCAGGAGACAGACTGCAGGAAACAATCTCGCACAGACACAAAAATAGCTGAAAGGTCTGAAAAACACTTTCCATACTCTCTGACAAGGTGACGAACTGCTGATAAACAGTGTCCAGCTCTAAAACGGTGCACTCCAAATTTGGAGTCCCCAAAATACTCGTGAAGGAGAAGGGGAGATATCGAAGTCCAAGTCCAGAATTCTTACTTCAATTTAGAACAAAAATCCCACGAAGCCAGGCTTTGACTTTAAAGAATAACTTCTTTATCAGCAACCACAGGACATAGGCAACTAACCCAGCTGGTTAGTTGGCGCTCTGTGAAGCCAGTTATCCAGGATTGATTGCAAATGAAAGAGATGGGCACCGCCAGAAGACATGTCCCCTCCAATAAAAACGCACCTGCAGGAAGAAACTCATCCCCTGCTGCCTAATGCCAGAGGCCCAGGTGGTTAGCTTAGATAAGACACTTTTAGACAGTTCATTTCTTCACCCTCCAAAAGCTGTCCCATCTTTTCTTGGGGTTTGGCCTTGTTTTTTCGTAGGTCTAAATTTTGGCTCTATAACGAAAGACAAAGCAGCGAAGCTAAGTCCACTTTGGTTTTGCTGGGAAAGATTTGCATAGCTTGAAGCAGACACAAAGCAGCCAGCAGCATCGATGCCAGCCAGACTGATCAGGAGCAATGATTTTAGCCCCAGCTCTTGGTACAAGGTTGTGTGGAGCAGAGAAAAAACCCCAAACCCCAGTTACCTACGTGAGAGGTGCTGAGCTGAAGCAGCAGACGACTGGGAAACCAGGGCACAGTAGGTGTAGGCAGTGACCTTGCCCGGCTCCTGCTGCAAGGGGGAAGGTGGAGACAGGCAAATCCCACCGCCCTATGGCAATTCTCAGCTGCTGGAGGTCTCTGCATCTTGTGAAGCCAGCCTTTGGCAGGGTCCCCTCCTCTTCCCCCTTCTCCCACCTCATGATTTACGTTCTCACAGTATCATGAAAATTACTGCTCTCCATTTCCATAGCTTCGGTTAGCTGTATTTGAATTTTGGATGTTATTTACCAATTACCTTCACTTCAGAAGATATCTGCTTTTAGTAGCCTAGCTGTGTAAAGACTGACAGCAACCTTCATCAGAGGATAATTTCCAAATGAGGGAAGTATCCACGTGGGACTGTCAGAAGCACTGAATTGATTTGTGCCTACACCACAGGTCAGATTTCAACCCATTTTTCTTGAAGACAAACTAGACTGATTTATCCTCAGGAGCCTTGCCCTCCACTCCTTACAAGCCTCAAAACCCAGAAATAAATGATGTATGTTCATTTAGTACACCCATATCATGTGAGGGCAATTGATTCAATTGCATTATAGCTACTGGAAACAAAGCAGCCATATGGCAAGCTTTCTGCCCCGAAGTAAAGGATGCTGCACAGCCACAGCTCTGAGCTGGGAGGCAGCTCCCCACATGGATGCTGCCCCCTAAACAGCCTTCCCTGGGGGGAGAGCTTTCCCAGAGCCACAGGGAATTCCGAGTTCAAGCCTGCTTAAGATAAACGTCTAAACCTTAGGATGCTTCTCTGAAGCTTTATCTGAACTAGCCAGACCTCCTGAGTCTACAAAACTACAATGTAAATCTCGTAAGAAAAGGTTTTGTGTGTGCAAGTGTGCATGGGTGTGCGGGCACTTCTGTTCGTGCTTTGTGTCACCTCTTGATGCTGGGAGAACAAGAAATAGATTGAGAGGAAAAGCAGTAACTGTACTCTGTTTTGCTTCATATGCCATGCACAGTGTTGGCTCTAAAGACACACAAAATTCAATCACGAGCCAAATCTAGCCTTAAATCAATAAAGTTCTGCCGGCTTCAATGGAGCAATTGCAGAGATGTACTCCAGACACTGCTCTAAGCCCACCCATTTTCACACCCTCTCTGCTTTCCAGCAGGCTGTCTGGGCTGCCAGCCGGAGCTGGAAAACACAAAGATTCACAGATAGCTACGAAATCTGCATTAGAAGTAGGATGGGGACGTTCAGCCTGGTTTTTGAAACAAAAAAAAAAAAAAAAAAAGACAAATAAGAAAGGGGCGGGAGGGGGGGAAGGACAGAAGAACCCCAGCTTCCCCCTTAACTGCAAAGGGAAGGTTTAGTTGAACAAGTTTTGTTCTGACTGTTGGAACATTCACCCAGAACCTCATTGCCAGGCCAGGTTTTCTACCTCTGAGCAAAACCCCCTTTGGTCCAAAAAAGGCCCAATATTAAAAGTAGCTCTGGGAATAGGTCTGACTTCCTCCTAATGAATTAAAAATGTGACAGCAGCTTTGGGATTTTTGCGGTTTGCCTGCGTATCTATTCTGCCCATGAAGAGCCTGCTAGTTTTACCTCAACTAAGTAGAGCAGTTAACCTCAGAACAGGCAATATTTACTTGTACTTCCCAATACTTAAGACAGGAAATGCCTTAAATCTTGCAAATATTGAGGTTATAAAACTGTAAACGTTTGCCTGTCGGAGGCACCTGACGAGTTTTTACAGCACTCAGCTGCATGGAGGCAGTCACCCCCACGCCGGGGCTCGCTCTGTCCTCCCCTTTCCCGTGCTGCAGAGCTCCATGCAGAACAGATCTTATTGTGCACTTGAGTTTCAAGGTTACTGTCCTATCAGCACGAAAGGCGATTCAGGTTTCACTGAATCCTTTAATTATCTCCTTTTATTGATGGAAAGCTAAATCTCTGCTTATGTTTTGTTTTGTTAGCTGGCTACAGAGGCTCAAGGCTTCAAACATGTTCCTCAAATTATTTTAAAAAGAGAAAATCAGCAGGTAACCGTTGAGAGGATTGATGCAAATTATTTCTTTTTACTGAATGATCTAAGCGCATGCAGCATGGCATATGTCAGGACACAGTGCAACAGTAGCTTTTTGACACCATTTTCCTCTATGATACCTTCAAAATTTGGCCAAGCAGTCATCCTGCCTGGTGTTTCATTGCAAGCTTACTGCCTTGGGTATTTCCACACTCATTCTTGCATAGGCCTCTTGGAAGTGAGATTAAAATCTGCAGCCTGGCTTCTCCACCTGCCTATGCCAGCTGTACAGCAGCCACGGCACCCAGCGCACCAGCTGTGCAGCAGCCATGGCACCCAGCGCTGCAGCTGCATGGCAGCCATGGCACCCAGCGCACTGGCCGTGCAACAGCCATGGCACCCAGCGCACTGGCTGCACTCACGCCAGGGAGTGAAACCAGCACAACCCCCCCACCCCAACCAGAACCAACAACCCAGGACGTAGCTTCTGCCATGAGGCTGCTGTAGAAGTGAGATAGGCAATTTCTAGACTTTTTTTTTTGTTGTTGACTGCGAGCTGTTACTAGTGCAGTCACATTCTGTCTCTGTGGCTAGCATTGCACCCCAGAGCGGGGGCTGGGGTGGCCAGGGGGGTCTGCCAACCTGTCTGTCTAGGATCTCAGGTGGTTATGCAGGCAGCTGCCTGCTGCTGGAGCCCCCACTGCCCCCCACCCTGTTGCTGGGATGCGTGCTGGCCTGGCACCCTTCACCTTGCTGGCCAGGCACCCTGTAGCTCGGGTGCCATGATTGCTCCTTGCTGCTGCAGTGCAGGTCTGGGGACCCCCACGAGAAGGGATTTGGGGCACTGGCGCAGTGTCTGCTCTGGGTTGTCCCCATGCTGCTATGGAAAGGAGCCTGTATCAGCCCGACTGTCCTCTGGGAAGCAGTCATTCCTCAGAAAAGACTCTGGTAAGGGCCAAAATAATAACGTTGTTTGGGTGTGCTAAAGCCCCTGCCCCTGCCAGCTCTGCCCGGGATGTGTTTCACTTGCTGTCTTCCAGAAACGCTGCAATAACACTTGAGCACCAGGAGCCTTATTAAATATCGGTGGCCCAGCTGAGCACATTCTAGCGGAGTTTTTATTACAAACCACTATATGTCCTTGTCATTAAACTGGCTGCTAATTCATTATTTTGGACATTAACAGAATGCAGAAAGTATCTTAAAATAACATCTTAATTTATATTTTTAACATCTTGGCACCTCTAATTTTTATTTTATAAGCTCCATTAATGCTTAATGTCTGCTGCTGCATGGCAGCACAGCTATACTGACAGCTATTGTTGCAAGTCTTTAATCTTTGATCCACCCAATTGGTCAAACAGTGAATTTAGTACAATTTCCTCGAATCCAAAACATTCCAACTTTTGCCATTGCTTCTGCGATAGGGGTAGATTTTTAATAATGTTCCACCTGAAATATAAACCAACTTTTAAAAATACATGTATCAACGAAAATTTTCTCCAACATTTTAGAGGACTTCTGTCTTCTCCAAGGATATCAGTATTTCATATGTGTGAATGCAAGGGTAGCAAAATAATAATTTATAACGTTACCAAATTATTTGCCAGTTGTTAATATATTTGGCATTTGGACAAAAAAAAAAAAAAAAAAAAAAAAAAAAAAAAAAGCTAAGCACAACCCTCCAAAAAGTAAAAAAATAACCTGCTTACAGGGAAAAGGGAGAATAATTTATTCTGACCCTTCACCAGTTACATTATTCCACTGCTCAAAAACATGTTACTTATGATTTATGCACACATCATGTTTTGCTATGTTTCAGCATTTTTGAAAAATGGACACCCTCTTTAAAGTCTCAAAGACAATCGCCATATAGTGGGCTTGCAGTCTCTTCAGGACTTAAGAAAAATGTATAGAATAGTGCAAATAACTGCACACATACAGGACTATTTTTAAGCTTAAAAAAACAATCTAACACAGTGATTCTAAACACAACTTTAATTGGAAACCAGACTAAATATTTTTATATGAGGCAAGCTGAGCAGAACCTGAATATTCTTTTTGACTTTGTGAGTTTTCTCTCTCTTCCACAGCCTCTTGTTCCTTAATGTAAGAGGAGCTGCCAGTCCCGGGTATCCTCTGTCTTATACGTGGTTTTCATGAGGATTCGCTCCCAGGTGTCCCAAAAGGTAGCCGGGAAGCAGCTGAGGGAATGCCACGGCACAGCCGGAGATCGGCGCATCCCCTGACAACCATCCCCTGGGCGCAGGCAGCCCCCAGCCCCAAACACTGCTCCTTAACTGCCAGGCAGCAGGACAGTTTCCTTAGCAGCCAAGGAATTTTCTCCCAAAGCAAACCCGGGGTCCATATATTGCCGTATCATTTTCACCAGTCAACATTAAATGCTTCAGAGGCAAGTGTAAACAACGAGCCCCATTTAGCAAAGTAACAGCTGCTTTGCTTTAAGTGTGCCTAAGACTCCCAGCTTCAGCCTTCACTGAAAGACAATCACAACCTCAGTAGCACCTCAAACATACATTTAACATATAGACTCCAGGTTACTTGAACACATTTTTACCTTGCATGCAAAATGCTGCCAGAGGACTGAACCCGGTGCCTAAAGCCAAGTAGGAATTTCAGCGCTTACTCAGCCAGGGATAAATAAGGGCACATAACTGAGCGCACTGGTCAATCGGGTTATGTTGATACAACAAAATAAAAGCCAGCCAAGAACCGATCTTGGCCCCCAGGGCCAGAGAGTTGCCCTTTCTGTGGCAGGTTTGTCTTCGAAACAAATATTTGGAATAGTTGGAAGGGGAGCCAGGGGCTGAGCTGGCTCGCAAACTAGCGGGGACAGTGAGAGCACAGGCTCGCCCTCCCAGCACACCTTTATGTAGCGGTACGGACATACCCCCAGGATGCTACACCCCAGTTCTCATGCCAATTTTCTGTTCAGGTAGCACCACAGATGTCACTTCTGTTATTCCTACCTACACCAGTGCATGCCCCTCAAAGGTCCAAATAATTTTCATACTTATGCAATCCTAAGTCCCAGGAAAGTTTTTTTTTCCCCCCCAGGTCAGGATGCTAATGCCATGAGGTAAACATGTTTGTATACCCTGGGAGTCTCAGGCTTCTCTGCATTACTGATGTTTTGTCCATTTCTGTTTAATCTGCCTCTTCCATCACTACCTGGGACTGGTTCATTCCACTTCTGTTCTGGAAATGTCAGTCATGTACTTTGATTTGTTGTCAGATGATGAAAACGGACTTAAGCAAAACTTTCCTCGGGAACAAGAGTGAATCAGAGCTGTAACTGGACCTTGATAAAAATATGGTATTTAGAAAGTCGTTGTTACCTCACTGATCTGATCAATCCAATTTACCTCAAGGGGCAGTTACTGTCTGAAATGTCACAGACTCTGTATACCATTTTTCTGGAAATATTTCCTCCATAAAAGATTTTTCTTATGGCACAGTGAGGATGTTGGTGTAAAAAGCCTGGCCATAAATTTCTGCATTTTAAAGCAAATACCAGTATTCTTGGAGCCAGGTTCCAGGCTTCCAGCTCTTTGAGATTGACAGGTTTGTCTTTAAAATCTCTGTATTTACTTTAAAATTCCTGACTGCTGTAATCAGCAGATGAAACAACAGCTAGAATACCGTACAGAAAGAAGTAATGGTGGAAGTGAATTATTTTTTTTTTTAATCTCTAAGTATCACGTTTATTTTTTCACTACACATTTCTATTTCATAAGTTAAAGCATCTTTAGTCAGTCCTAGTTCAATCCTTTTTCGTAAGGTGATGGGAGTACCTCGCACGATGCAGCTACACTGAGATCCCTTTACTTGATATTTCATAAAGAGGTCAGATCTCAAAGGCAAAAGAGGAAAAAGGAAACATGATGACAGACTGTTCCAAACTATAATTTGATCATCACAAAAAAGAATTTTTCATTTTGTTGTAAATAGAATCAGAAAATGGTCCCGTTCCCGAAATCAAGGAACCTGCAGATCCTTTTTATAGCAGCAAGCTAACCAGCATTTTTTATCAATATTTTTACTGCTTCTGCTGAATGAGAAAAAAAAAAATAAGGCTGAGCTATGGAATGAAGCATAATTTACAATTTATCATTTAAACATGCAGGCATCTATGGGAAAAAGACTGGAACATGTAGGAGAAAGAAGACAATTATATATCACATTCCAGAGGTCCTTTCAGCCCATACCTCAACAGTTCCTAGCTACTCAGTCTGTCACTTATTTTTAGATCTAAATTTCTCTCCGTCACACATGAACCTGTTATCTAATTTATAAGGTACTCCATCAAAACTTCCAGTTCTTAACCATGAGGTAACAGAAAGCATCAAACACGTTAACTAAAGGACCTCCCAGGCAATTTTAAGCTCCATTTTTTCTGGTATTCTGCCTCCTTTATTCTACTCCCTTTTTTTCCCTTGCCATCTTTACAGTAATTTTACATCTATCATGGGACAGTGCCTGAGCAATGTATCTAAATAACTTGTATTTAAGATTAAAGAAGGGGGGGAACACCAAACAAACCCAACCTTAGGAAAAATGAATGTTCATAGCTCCATGTGAGCGAGCACAAGGGTGCAGAAGCCATCCAGTAGCAGTGGCCCCCTTGACCCCAGCTGCCGAGCAGCACAGCGGGCCCTGCAAGGCAGGCAGCAGCTCCCACAGGACAAGGGCAATAACCATGATGCAGCAGCACTGCAGAGGCAGCGTTTGGCCGGGGACAGGTTGAAAAGCAGAGCTGCTGCTGCGGACAGCCCCCGTGCTCAGCACCGCCGCCACCCTGGGCAGCTGCCGAAGCCACTGGCTCCCCCCGCGCCAAGCAAAGCTCTCGCTGCTGGCTGTTTTCATGGGGCACCGGTTGGCTTCAGGATGGGGGGGAAGGTCTCACAAGGGTCCCTTGTCCCCTTCATGCCACCACTGCAGCCACATTTCAGTCAGTACAGAAAATGGCAAGCACGGTGCCATGGTGCAGTCCTTTCTCTATCTGAAAAAACAGCTGGAGGCCTTACTTTCCTGGGTAGTGTGGTTGCCACCGCGGTGTCCCCAGGGTGAAAACCGCTGTATAAAACATGCTCTTCTTCTCCCCCTCTGATGCAGCCCCCTGGAAAGGTTTTTAAGCCCTTGAACTGGTGCCGATTGCCTGGCAAGCTCACCTTTGCTTTACGCAAACTGGGAACTATGCACTAGATGGTGTGATCAAGAGCTGATAATTAGCATCTTAAATCTAATGCTATGGCCAGCAGACACGTCGAATATTTCATGCCTTTAACAAAAATAGAAAGGCAAATGCTTCTCTGCAAAGTCAAGGCATGTGTGTCCTATTTGGCAATTCTAATACCTTTCTCTAGCAGATCTGCTTTCATCCCTTAAAGCTCTTTAAAATAACACAGGAATACTCATTATAATATTGTATATAGTATTGCTCAGCTCTCTTTTCAGCAGACGGAGTAAGAGAGCCCACCTTGTAAAACTGCCTTCTTATCACTGTATTTCGTTTGTGGCTTTCCATGCATTATACATCCTTAAACAGGAAAAAAAAAGGCACTCAGTATTGTAACATCAACGAAGCTCTTAAGCAATGGAGTAATCCTCTACTTCCTTTACACATCCTTGAAAAAATATGCAGGCTTTCCTAACTTGCTTCAGCTGGCAAACCCCGATCCAACCCTTCACGCTGAACTAGAGCAACTTAGCTGGGTGCTAAAGGGATTTACAAAACAGCCTTTTGTGAAGAAATTCACCCTCTTACACAGCAAAATAACTTCCAGGCCAGTCAGCAGCTCATAGATCCAGTGCAGGGAATATCTTATTTAGTCATTCCCTGGGCAAACTGAAAAGTGACTGCAAACTTCAGCTTTTTCAGTGATTTTATTAAAAAGTTAATGTCAAGAGGAGAAAAATACTGCTTGTACTTGGTTGAAACAAGCAAAAATATTTTACTTTTTATTTTCAGGTTATTTATCTAACTCCTTTCTTCCTGGAAAAGCCTCTCACTCAAAATAAAATTTAAAGGGTAGGCTGAAATCACATCACTCAGTGCTGCAAGGACATGCTGCCGCACGGGTCTCTGCTGGGGGGATGATCCGTGGGAGCAACAGCAATGCACCCCGGGCACAGCACTGCCTGTGAGCTGTGTCAAACAGACACACACACCAGTAAAACCACCAGCAGCTGGGCCTCAGCAGATGCAGAAGCTGGGACATGCGGGGGGAGTAAAGGACAGCCTGTGGGGCAGGAATTTCTGTGATTTTTACTGTTGTAACAAACTTCAGGGCCCCCACTACCCCCCACACCTCTGAGATAGCCTCATGCTGCTAGCAGAGCTGTCAGTTCCTCTTAGTCGGTTTCGTTTAAGAGGGAACTCAATATCAGGAGGTTTGTTGGGTATCAGTAGCAGCTGATGCCCTTTCTGTTTGAGTTTACATCCTGCACTAAACAGCAGAAAAGAGCTTTCTCATGTCACAGAAAAGTGATTTCCTATGTCTTTCTTCTCTTCCTAGCTCTTACCATAAAGAGGGTGGGAATAAATTTGTAGCATCCTCCTCCTGCACTACTTCCCAAGGCAGTGAAGTTGAGCAGGCAGCTGAAGCATAAGTGCGGACCCTGGCTGCTGGTCTGGGGGGAGGATGGCAGCCCTGGGCTGTGGGTGATGGAGAGAAGGATGCAGGACGGACTGCAGGGTGGAAAGGCTGGCGAGATGGACTGTGGGGTGGAAAGGCTGGCAATACAGGACTGCAGCCACGGCCAGTGGCTTTGAAAAAGGGGAAGATGTTGTCATCTACCGGCGGCAGGCGGTCACGCCTGGAGACAGAAAGGGGCCTCACCAAGCCACAGCTGTCAGGCACTCCTCCCCCAGGGCTGTTAGCTAAAGGGCACCCCAGCACAGAGTAAATACATCGTACCTGCCAAAAGTTGCCTGAATACAGCATGACACACTCCTCCTGCCCTAAGGGCTTGCTGTGGGTGGGGTGTGCACAGCAAGTTGCTCTTTCCCTGATCTCAGAAGCGCTGCAATTCCCTCTGAGACTAAAAAGGATACCTGCACATACTGGTGGTCTTGCTGTGTTTTACTTGCACACCACTTAAATTCCATTTAAATCCGATAGTTGTTAATTTAGGCACACAAACAGACAGATAAGTCCATCAAGCAGATGCTACTGACATTTTCCATGTTGAGGGCTGGATGGCAATAACAAGCAGAGGTGCCTATACTGCTGTGTGTCAACATTTTAAAACCAGCTCCACAAATGCCATCATCTCTCAGCACCTAATAAACTGTTCAGGAGGAAGTTGTTGAAGCTGCCAAAAGGGGTTTTAAAACTAGAGTGTCTCACAGAAGCCAAAGGCACACACAGCTTGCACTCAGAATGCCTCTCCCACCTTGCAGGTGGAAGCACTGGAAGCCCTGCAGGCTCTGGGTGTTACAAAACGGCTCCTTAGCGGGCATCCCTGCCTGAGCCAGGCAAGGCAGCGGCTCTGCAGGCTGAAGCCCAGGTTCCCCCCTCTCCTCCCCTGAAATAATCAACTCTCCGCTCTGCTGACCAGCCTCTGGAGCTCCCCTTCCATCAGGCACCCATCAGCAGGCAAACACCCTCCAGGAGCTCTCTTGGAAGCACAGGCAACAGGATGCTGCCTCGGGGCAGGGCACTGGCAGGCTCCTCTGCCCCTTTGAGAAATCTCTCAGTCTCTAACTCCCCAAACCTGCACTGGGAGATCCAGGATGATGCCCACGGGAGGCACAGAGAAGAAAGTCTGCCCAGCCCCTTGGTTTAGCACTCGTGCATTGATAGAGACCCGCTAGCATGAAAAGAGCTGTACCACTGTAAGATGCGGGTATGATTAATTTTATTGACGTGTGAGTTAGAAGAGATGAATTGGTGCTAAGTGCTTTGAGACAAAACACTATGATGTGTTTCCAAAGGGAACTTGATAAAATAAACTTTACAAAACAACAGGCAAGGTTAATATGAATTGGGAGTTGGAAGCCGAATAGAACATTTGATGCTTTGGTATTTGACTCAAGCCCAAACTTTGATTATCACATCGATCAGTTGATTAAAACTAGTCACCTGAAACCTGGTATTATGTGCTGTGCAGGACATCAGAAGATATTGTTTAAGCCAAGAAGCATAAAAGGTTATTGCGTCTCAAATCTTCATCCCATACTTATGCTGTGGTGATGCCATTTATAAAGACAGCAGGAATGCCACATTTGAACAGAGCCAGTGTTATGTATGACTGCAAATGTTGTTGACTTATTCTGGGTCATTGGAGATTAACATTTGGGAAACTGCAGACATGCAGAAGATACGGTGTATGATATATGGAACAAGCCTGTTCTTGCAAGATTTCAAACTCAATTATGCAGACACAAGAAGTTTAGATAAACTTTTCAGATTATAGCAAATTAACTTTTGGTTGCTTATCTGGACTGACCCTCTGAAGGCATTTGAGATTATTCTGAATGCTGCTGTTGTTGCTGGAAATAACAGCAAGTTACAAATTTGGCCTTAAGTTTTACATTTCTCAAGTCTGGTTTGCCTGATCGTGCAAGGGGTGGGACAGATTCCAAACTCTTTGCCTATTTTCATCAACATTTCATTATATCTAGCTGTCTGCAGTTAATAGTTGCTCTTCAGTGCAAAGAAATCACAACTTGAGCCTTAGAGTCACATTAGAAGTCACATTTGCAAATTGAACTATGAAACACTTTGCTTGTTTTTTTGTGAGAACATAATAAGAAAAAAAACCCAAACAAACAACACCCACCCTCCCACAAGACTTCAGTTTCAGGGGGACGATAGACATGCTTCATGGTTTTGCTGGTTTCTACCTCATCCAGGTCAGGACTTCACATACCCCTGTGCTAGAAGGGAACAGCACCTGGTCAGTCCTGGAAAACATTAAGTCAAGATGGGTTTTCCATTTGCAGGCTCCACCTCCTAGCCTGGATCTGCTGCTGTAAGGTCACTCAGTTACTGAACCGTGCCTGGAGGTGGGGAGGGAGCAGCAGTCACTGGATTTCATCCTTCTTCCAGGCACTTCCCCATCCCTGCACTTCCAGCCACGCCGGAGTAGGAGGTCACGGCAGGGCTGGGACAGTGGTGACACCAGTCACCTCTGTGGGAATGTTGACAGCATCTTGCATGAGCTGCAAGCTTGGGGCTCCAAGGAGACCTGTCAGTGCCGAAGAGGAGGGCTCAGGGGAACAGGCGGAGGGAGGGAGGGCTGGCGTAGAAAGGAGTGGGGAAATCTGAGAAAGAAGGGCATGCAGGTGAGACTCCCTGGAAAGTAAAGGCTGGGGGACAGTAGGGTTGGGGGTGCACCAGCACAGGGCCACGCTGAGCTGATGCTTTGTGGCCAGGCTGCCAGGAAGGCACCAGGCGTGCACAGCCCCAGGCACACTTCCTGTGTTCTGTTTTCAGAAATGCGTGGTCTGTGAAGGTGCTGGGCTGCTGCGGCTGTGCTGCACTCGGCAGAGGCTCTCGACAAGGCACTGCCCTGCAGCTCATGTGGTCCTGATGGAGACTTTCTGAAGAGCTCAGGCTACACTTTACAGCCGCCTCCTAGTCGGTAAATGAAGGACCCCAATATCAGAAGCTTGATCCTGAAACAGTTCCTGGCATTGGTGATAGCAGGGATTTATAGCCTTAGACCATACAGAATCTTCCTCAGCTTGACCCTTCGCCAAAATTCCCTACAGCCCTTCCTAACCAGGTAGCTGGGCTGTTTGCTCTTCTGAAAAATGGTAAAGAGCAACCATTCAACTGTACTGAAGTTTTCCAAAAGAGGGGAGGAAATACTGCCTGCCACTAAGATCATACAATTTTTTTAAAAGAAGTCTGATTACCAAAGTTATCCTGAAAGTTACAGGACACAAAAAAGTAAATGACTGAATTTTATAGGTACTGTAAACTGCAGTAAGCTGCGGTCAGAGCATACAGCTGAATTTACCACATTGGTGCTCATACCCATTCAGCAATGATACAAAAGCTCTCCAATGCTGAAGTTCAAAGAAGTAACTGCATTTCACAAGGGAGGTCAAGCTGTAACACCCGTACCAACACACACGTGTGCAGCAGCTCTCCACAGGGTGGTAGCTGGTTATCACCACCACGGCCATTCATCTGGCTAACAATAAAAAATTCCTCTAGGTTTGTTGCCGTGCTTGAAATATAGTTTGGAAATGCAAATAAGCTCAGCCTTGGAAAGCTCATGTTTATCTAACCCCTCCTATTTAAGCACAAGAACAATCTTTTGGCTTCCAGAAGCCAATGCATATAGAAATCTATTTGAAATCTAAAGGGGAGAAATATTTGTGCCTCAGCACCTAAAAATTAGAGTGGGTTCACGCAACATTTAGAAATACCTGTACTCCGAAAACTCTGCCATGCGCTAATGCCACCATGCTCATAGTGTTCACATTTCACAGGTGTAGGTGTCAGCAGCTAAACATAAACCTTATATATGATGCCACATTATTTATGGTAACCAGCGCTGCCCAGAAAGCCATGGCCCACAGCTGCAATTACACCTGTCACTCATTTGAATAAAAATGACATCTTGCCATTACTACCCGGTAGGAAAAAAAAAAAAAGAAAGAAAAAAAAAAGTAGCAAAACTTGTTTTTCTTAAGAGGAAGGAGGGGGAAAAAAAGTAATCTCACAGCATAAGTTTAACGAGTTCTCACATGTCAGCTGCGGGCTGCGTGTGGCTGCGCAGCTCGTGCCAGGCAGCGCCCTGGGGAGAAGCAGCTCCCAGCCCAGTATTGCAGGGCTGCACTGGGCACCGTGGGTGGGAGGCTGCTGGTAGCAGGGGATCTCCACAGGCAGCTGCCAGCGGTGCTTCTCTAATACCGATACAGACTGGGGCTGGTTAATGTCAGTACGTTTAAGCATGTAAACTCCCTCCCCGACTTGTGACTGTAATGAGATATTCCCACTAGTACCTCAAGCCGAGAACCATTCATTTGTGAACAGCCAGTAAGTCATTGCCCAGACAGCTAAAATAAATCAGAATATCTATTTCCCAGAAATATAAAGTAACTCTATTTGTTTTGACGGCAAAATACACAGCATTAATCTCCATTAATTTTTTTTGACCTTCTGCGTAGAAATCCTGGTATTGGAGAAGGCTCAGAAATGGAAACCTATCAAGACTGTCATTGCCTTTCAAAGAGAACAGACCTGTGTGCTGACACGTACTGAACGAATGTGCCCATCTGTATAGACGTGAACGAGTGTGTGGCTCACCCCCCGCAGCCCCACGGGTGCCTGGGACGCCCCGACAGAGGCAAGCAGCTTCTCCCTCATCTACTCAGACAGACAAGATCTCTGGCAGGTGCAAAGCCCATGTCATGGGGGCAGGTGGAAGCACACTGAGGGACATACATGATGGCTGAAGGACATTTTGCTCTTCTAATACTCTTTCAATGTGGTTGCCTCTCCGAGGTGACCTCTGCCAGGAAAATCCAGAATAGACATATAAACCATCCTCCTTCCACCCCCTCCCTTCTTCCTGACTACAGAGAAGACACGGTATCTTTAAGATACTGCCCCTTTGGCTCTCTCTGCCTCCCTGGGCCATGCATGGAGCATGCCTCAGCTAAGAAAACTAAAACAGAAGGCCTGGCTGTCACCAGGGAAGCAAGGTGCTGGAGACCACCAGATGGACACAGCCCTGCTGCTTGCCAATCCTCCTGCCCCACCAACCCTTTGTCTTGTCCCCACCTGCCCTGCTTCCCATGGCATGTCCCTCCTTGGACTCATAATTAGCTTTGCTAATGAGAAGAAGCCCTGGACTGCGTGAGCTGGTCACACACAGCCACTGGCAGTAGAATTGATGGTGGGAATCTTTGCACATGAGAAACAAAGACCATGGAGCTTTCCTTCCAGAAGCCAACACCAGGCACATGGCGGAAGCCATATTTTCAGCCTCTGTAGAAGTGCAATGAGTTTCCTTTAGATCTCTTCAGGAAGCCTTATACCCAAAGGCATTTTTTCAGGACAGAAACCTATTTTACCGACTTGAGGAACAACAGCTTGCAACCCCTGAATGAGTGCATATCTCTCAATGAGAAGCTTCAATTGGGGGGAAATCCCTCTGAAGCCCAGCAGAACCAGCTGGAGAATTGCATAAGGGCTCCCACCATGTGGGATGCTCCCAACATTTATCTGACACCAAAGTAGGGGTTTCAGGGCAGACACTATGGGAGGATGTAAAGGATTCAGCCTGTTCTCAGACGGTAAGCAGTAAATGGCATTAATATTGCAGATTCAAAAAACCTCCTCCTTGCGGGCTGGCTTACCACCAGGCAGTGCTCTGCTAGCCAGCCTTCTGAACTGCCTAAACTATGGGCTCCTCAGGAATGTATGCAACAGGCTGTAGCTGCTGCTCCAAGCAATTTCAAACAGTACACAACCTTTAAAAACTTATCCAGAGCTGAAACAGCCTGGAAATTTACAAGTGGAGGGTTCCTGCTGACTTAGGAGACCAGCCTAAAGGAAGACTGCCAGGAAGTGCCTTAATTTCTGACAATAGCAGGATCTGAAGCACTTGAGTGTTTTTAACCATTTCAAATTAACTCAGAAGTGGCTGACGGTGAAACCATAACGCAGAAACGTGAAGCACTTCGCATGAAAGTGAACAAGGTATGGTTGAAAATAACCAAGTGCCAGGAGAAAGTGGAGAGAGTGAAGAGCTCAAAACCACCCTTGGGCTGAGCGCAAGGTTGCTGGTGTGACTAGCGACCTCGCTGGTGCTCATGGTGCGTTGGGCAGACGTGCCCCAGCCAGCCTGCTGTGTCACCCTGCCGAGCTCCAAGGTGCTGCTGGAGGAGGGTGGCTTGGTGAGGACTCTGCCCAAGGTATCTCCTACCATGTGCCTGCCAGGTGCTGATACGGGCTTGGTGGCCAGTGGGCACCTGACTTGTGGAAAGCTCATGTCAAGGGGACATCTTGCCCTTGATGTTGCTGGCTCCGAGAGCTGCCATGGGGCTGCTCCACACTGTACGTCAGACCTCATACCTCCACGCAAAGAGCCGGGCCAGGGAGCCGACAGATTTCATTCCCCTCAGATCTGCTCACTGGCTGCCTTTGTAGCTGACCTGGCCTAAACCACCATATGACTCAAAACACACAAAGCTTCACCTTAGTGTCTGGAACCGACTTTCAGCGTTTTGCTGTTGAGAAAGGCAACCTAACCCAGCCAGAGGCCAGTGAACAACACTCTGATGTTACTGAGGATCTCACACTACAGGCAAGGAGCAAGCAAGGAAGAACATGCTAAATCAAAGGCAGGCTCCATGGGAAGCAGAACGTGAATCTGCAGACACTGCAGTGAAGAGCAAGAGCCAAATCTGTGCCTGGTATTCAGAAAGAGAAGAAATAAGATAAAGATATAAACCAAAATAAGCGAAAATCGTCTATCTGGTGGCAAAGTAACTCTTCTGGATCAAACCAGGCAGAGATTTATTTGTTTTGATGGAAGCTCTTACCTAGCTCTTGCGGCTAACAGAAAGCATTAGAAGGAGATGCTGACACAAAACCTGAGATTGAGAATATCTATTTTCTCTAGATATCATATCCCCAATGTGGTAACAGCTGACAATAGGCCTGAATTTAGTAGATATTAAATTTTAGCAGTAAAAGGAAAGATTAAACAAGAGAAGTCTCATTATCAGCCACCCAAGTGGTTGGTGGAAAACAAAATGTCAAGCGATGCAGAACAGAGTCAAACGCGCATCTGCACTTAACACTGCTGCAGAGCAACGCCGATGAAGGCAGCTTGTCACCTGTTTTGTTCCATGAAAAGCAGAAAGTAAAACTGCCTACGCTGTTGGAACCAATGTCAGAGTTACTGGGGGCATGCAGATAGATAGAGACAGGCAGAACAAAACCAATTAACGTGAGAGTCAGCACCCTGGCCACGCCAAATGAGGCAGCGTTTCTTGGTAGTTGGAAACAAATAGGTATGAGCAGCGATGATATTGCCAGGAGATTAGAGGAGGTTCTCCCTCTCTATCAAACATAAAGAACACCTGTACACCACCCACCACCACCACCCCAAGTTGTTTTTTCGCCTAAAATGTCTTGGACAGGCTAAACCATAGCAAATTTAGATAGCTGAACCCTACAACATGATGATAGACTCAAATTCAGTAGGTATGAATTTGAGCAGTGAAGTGTAAGTTCAGATGCTCATATCCAGAACTAATCCACTTATCTCTACCTGACCATAGTGACGGTGATACTCAGGAGGACTCAATAAATTACAGGCACTTCAGGGATTATTGGAGCATTGCTATTTATATGTATTTGAAGTGGAATTTTATGATATACTCAGGCTGATGAACTGTTCTTATTTCTGACTGTAGCTTTAAGAAGTCCTCCCTTTGAACAGACTGAACCTGTTTATTGCATTACCCACAAACTCGTGCTGCAGTGACACAAGTGGTTGTAATCAAGGCACCAAAGGAAGCCAGCGTCTGCCTGGCTCCGAACCCCGAACCCCGGCTGGACTGCACCCTGACCTTACAGCCCGCGTGCCGGGCCAGCAGGGAAAGCGGTGACGCAGCCCCCAGCCCTGCGCCCCATCTCTGCTTACTCCTTCTAGGCTGGGGGGTCCGTTGCACCCCCCTGCTTGCAGCGTTCCCCAGCCCCTGTCAAGGCAGCTGGCATGTCTGCAGCTGCGGTCTGGCTCTGGGTGGGGAGGACAAGGAAGAGACAGCGAGAAATTATCTCGGTGACTATGTGAGATGGAGAACACATTCCCTCAAATAACCCACTCTGCCTGCTGAAGCTACCCCAGCATGCCACCCTAGCGCTGGCTAGTGCCAGGTTAAGTTCAGTTTGCAGCTGCATGCTCTGTAGGAGATCTGTCCTTAATTGAACAGCAAGCTCGGGGACCACAGCTACATGTAATATCTGCTAGGAAAACACATCCATCTCAAAAGACATTTTTCAAAGAGGTACATGCAATCTTGTTAAGAGCAGGAACTCTAACGGCCGTTTGTTCCATCGTACACCTGCAGCAGGTACGGCAGGGAAGGGAACAGCTGCTTAGTTGCTTCTGCGATCTATTTTGTCTAGATGTTTGTATGTTTGGGAGAGTGGCCTGGCCCTTTTGCAGCTCTCAGATGAATCACTCTGCTAATGGACTAGCAAGTGCATGGATAACATTATCAGCGATGCAGACCATGGTTTCTATATTGCCTTAATATGCCTCCAAACCAATCTGGTAAATTACTTCCATTATAGGATTTAGATAGTATCCCATTACAGATCAAGCTTTTGGTTAAACGTCATTTCTTTGAAAGACATATTTGGTGTCAAGGTCTGCTTGGCAGTTTCAGAAGAGACTGAACAGAGTCCCAGGCTTCCTTACTCATTCCTCAAAGCGTTCCCTCTAACCAGCAATCGAAGGGTGGAACCACAAAGGCCAGGAGACATGGGGAGAACATCTTCCATCAACAGAGGAGCGCCAGCTAGACAGTTTTTCACCAAGGTCTGTCCCTGGACTACTGTAAACATGCAGGTCTCTTGGTCGCATACTGAAAATTGTTTCTAGGCTGCGTTGGGTTATTCTAAAATTAAAGGGACTATCTACCATTACACTATTACACCAGAAGAGTATTTCTGCGTACAGGCTGCTGTTAAAGAAACTGGCTTTTCAGTACCTTTCCAGTGGTTTACTCCTGATGCTTCAGTAAAACGACAGAGCCCATCCTAGCTCTCAAAGTACAGGCAGTCTATGCTGCATTTATTATTGCATAGTTCCCTTGCTTGGTCTGACAGCAGATCTAAATAAATTATTTTTTTTTCAAGTCCAAGTGGAAAATACCCTGCAACAACACCAAGCCATACAAATGTTTCTATTTGTATTAGAAAATATAAATGTTCTTCCTCTTTTTGAAACAAAATGAAGACATTTGTGTCCAACCTATGCTTCTTTCCAAGATTTCTATGCACCGTTTTTACTTTATAGTTTGTAAAAAGAGGCATTTCATTCTAGCAAAGTCCTGGCATATTAAAACTAAAGTGATGTGGCATATTGGAGGCACTTGCCAATATTACCTATCTTTAAATGATAATTTATTCTGTGTTTAGTGTTCAATGTTTGCAGTATTTAATACAGCTAAAACATAATGGTGCTGTTTTATTCAAACAGTAAACTACATGATCATTAAAAATAGATGGAAATGTAAACATCATGTCAGAGTTCAGTATTTCAGAAAGGAGCTGTTAATCCTTGCAAACAGTTTCATTATAATAAGAAGTCCAATCAATTAATGATTTTGTTTCCTTATGTATTTACTTGGTATTATGTATCCATTTAGAGTAATTAATCTGGTTATATTTCAAATTTGTATATATTTACATTTGTACATTATTATAAAGGAATGTGTCATTTTTTCTTCTGATTTGATAAGAAATATAGATCGGCAAAATCTGTTTAACTACAAAGCTGGGAGCTCAGATCAATCTCCATTTCACTTGAGGATTGAAAGCACAAAGCTTCTGGCTCTACAGCAGCTTTGTCAGCTTTGGCAATTTGCATTATGTTACCCATGACAGTATGCACAAGGATCCATTGCCACCAATGCAATTTAAGAAAACACTTTCAGTTCTTTTTACTCCTTTCTTAGTATTTTCAGGCAGCTGGAGTGCCTTTTTTCCCTTTGGTGTAGAGACATTACTTATTACTTGTGTTTAACTGAAGAATAATAAAAAATCTTGAAAGGTAATAAATAAGTTGTGTTCCTAAGAGAAACTTTTCAGGGCTTTTCATGCAAAGGGGCAAAGCAAGAAGGATTTTGCTGGAGCCTGGTGGCGTACTGCTCTGGAGAGCGAGAGTCCCCGCCGAGCAGAGGAGTGGGGAAAGCCAGGGTGGGGTTTCTCTGGGAGCGCTTCTCCTAGCCCCCTGTCTCTTCCTACTAACCTGGCACTACCTCGGCCACTTCTCAGTGTAAGCTGGCCACTGAGGCTCTGTGCGCTTAGTGACAGTATCAGCACAGCGTCAGAAAGTTTTCAGCTATGGGTTTTGCAGGAAGATGCGGACAGTGGGGGCCGATGCCTGAACTAATTAGTATGCAGCCTTGGGCATTTTTCACTGTCGGGCAAAAGTGTCTCTGTCTTTACTGAGGTCAGGATTTCATCCCCAGAACCTGAAGATTCAATACCAGCCAGATACAAGAGTTGACCCATACCTGGCATGGCTGTCTCCCCACTCAAACACCACTCTTGATGCAAGACTCTTTAACTGTTTCATCAGGTTACCCGAGGGCTTGTTGCATTGGGGTTATCTTCCTCCAAATCTGACTTCCCTTTCCCTACCAGGTTCCTGCAACTCAGCCTGACCAACTGCAAAATGCTCGGAATAGCTCTGCTGCGCAGACAGTGAGCAATCCCAGAAAATAGACAAGCCTTATCTGTTGCCTTTGGGCAGAAGGACACTGATAACGGTACACTCAGGATTTTCCTGCGAGGCACAAAGAGAACAAGGTATTAACTTGCAACTTAGCTAGGGTCTGCATTTTGCCATCCCTGTGGAAGCTCTCCGCTTGCAGATGAGTCACGTTTCTTAAGAAAAGCCCGCATCACAAGGGAGAGGGTGAAATCTGGAGGTCTTTCTAGGAAATCACACAGATTCTGCTTTGATCTAAATGGAAAACTCAACTTTGGGGTGACTGGGTGAAAGTTTAAAATGGAAGTTCCGAGTTAAAACTCACTTAAAACTCAGTGTTGAGTTACCTGTGTGAACAGATGAAAGTCTGGGCTCAGCACCTGAGGCTCAGTCATCTAGCTGATTCTTCTAACTTTAAAGTCTCCGAGACTGGGGTTGTGATGCTCCATTTTCTTGTCAATTGTTTGTCCTCAACACTATGCAAATTCAGCATGAAAATTTGTTTCTTACAGGCACTTAATTTATACCATCCATTACCCCTGCCTGCGTGACTGACATGTACTGCGTGATGCCTGGTAAGTAGTGCTGGCAGCTGAGAGCCAGGAGACCCGGTGTCTCTAGCTGATGTTACTATCTTTGGTAAGTCGCTTCATCTCTTCTATTGCATTCACTTAATCACGGTCATCATCTTCAATTGAGCTGTTTGAAGGGACTCTATTATTACAGCTGTTACACCCAATACAACAAGGCTTGAATTATTTTCAGGGAACACAGCAATACAAGACCGTGAATTATTAGGTAGCACGCCTAACCTAAAGTATTCGGCAGATGCAGTCACAGAGTTGAATGTCACACCATCCAGGGCTTTTCCACCCAGTCAGCAGTGTAGATAAGCAAAAAGCAATGTCCCTCACCCACCGTGCTGCAGAACAGGGCGTTCATTTTGCCCGGTCTTTGATCATTATTGGTTTTTTTCACGGGCTTGATCCAAAGTCTGACGCTGCTGTCTGGGGTCTTTTCCTTCTCTTCGTTCCCTGTTTAAGTAACAAAGTGTTCCCCCAGCTCACACTCCCCTGTTGAAACTGTTGGAAAACAGGAAGCTAAGCTGACATAGAGGGAGCCACAAATCTGTTAGCTGCACAAATTTGCACCAGATAAATGCCCTAGACCATCCTTTTCTCTCTTGATACCTCCAAATAGTATCATGTTTTATCTCTGGTGTTCCTGAGAAAAACCAGGATGCTGATTTAATGAGGACAAAGAACCTAATTCAGGAAACATGAGAAGCCTCCAATGCAATTCATCTGATGCAGAATCAAACTTTACCCAGAACTCTGTTACCAGCATGACACGGTTAAGCAGAATTTTCACGTCCTTCAGCCATTAGCACTAAGAGTCCTAAAAGGAGCTAGAGGACATCTTGTGACAATGCCTGTATCAAGGGCATCAGGCAGTTTGCTAGCTCTCTTTTTACAGAACAATTTTCAGAGACATTTTGGATAGTAGCATCCTAATATTTGAAACTGAAATCTTATATATTTGAATACTATCTTATATATTTGAATATTTGAAGCTTTGGGAATTCAAACTTCTCTTGGGATCACTGCATTGATTTCACATGGGCTGCAGAAAAAGAAAACATTACAGGTCCTCTAAATCCTCGTGCTAATCCATTTCCATCCCTGGTGTAACAAAACATTCAGAGGCACAGACTTCCACAAATGATCTCAATATTACAAGGACCATTTATTATTTACTGAGCTCTAACCATGTCCTTGGCACTTGGCAACTCATGAAGACCTCCCTACTTAGAGGAGTCTCTCTGAGTAGCAGGCAGGAGCTGAGACCTGCTGGAAAACCATGGGCAGGAGGAGGTCAGAGTCCCTCTCTTCTGCTGTTTCTCCACCACCCTTTGTCCAGGTACTGAACCTGTTATTTAGCAAGTTGTCTCCGAAGCCTCTGCCTCACTGGTGGTGTGCTCCCTGGCCACCAGCATCACTGCGGGGAGCCACTGCACTGCCCCCGTCCCTGGCATCGCCAGGCTGTCCCCTCCCCTCGGCTTGCTGCTGAGTCCCCAAAGCACCACACGTTTCTGGAGGACTCGGTGTTGCAGAAGGTAGGTACGTGTCACTGAAAAAGGAACATCATTTCACAGCTATTTTCCTGCATCCTTAATGTTAAATTTTAAGGTGATTTTTGCCCTGTTGTAATTCTGTAGCAAGCATAACTTAATTATTTGGCCAATTATAATATCAGGGAATATAACAGCCATTACGCGAATGGGTGTTGAATCAGCACATTTTCCACTCCACAGTAAGCAACAGGAAAGAGAGAAGAAAATGTATTAACTGAGCAGAATCTAATAAACATAACGCTACCTACAGATATGTGCTCTTTAATCTCATGAAAGGATTTTATGCTTCTGTTCACATGGCAATATCAGATAACATCTCACCGAAGGAAGCAGTGACTCCAATGTGCCAGTCCAACACCAGAAAAATAATGATTTTGTTTTGATAGCTGCATGCAAACAAAATGTTGCCTTTCTCAGTCATTATTAAATGCGGGGGGAAATTGTACAAAGGTGTTAACATATTTTTGGCTATATCCAGGTATAAAATGCTGCCATTGCCTTCAATCCAAGCTTTCCAGACAAGTCTGTGAGCTTCCCTAGGACAGGCACATCTCCTGTTTGTCTGTGTAGACCTTCCCTGGCTGGGGCTGGAGCTGGCTGGAACGGGGTGTTACCAGCTCCTGCCGATACGGAGAGTGAGGGTCTCTCATCACGAGTTCAGTTAAAACACATCTGCCGGGCTCCACTCTGCTGTTGTGGACAAGTCCAAGGTCTGACAAACTCCCCACCCACCCATGAAATTCAGATGTTTCAATCCAGAGAAGCATGAATAATGACTTGGTCAGAAGCTGTGCTGGAAAATGAGAAGGGGTAAAAAACCTCCCTAACATATCAGGCTTTAATTTTCCTCTGTACCCTTCACCTTAGGAGGATGGGGGGGTGTAGGGGAGAAGGAGGCACAACAGGGGATGGCTAAGCTTTTCGAAAATAAGCTAATGTAAGAAACAAAACAAAGTTTGAAAGAACCAACACTTCAGCTCAAGAGGCAAACGTTTGTCCTGAACCTGAAGTCATGCGGCGCTCCACAATTGTTACATGTCCTTTCATTACTATCAGCTGTAACAGCTACGTGTGGTATTGGTTGTGTTAACAACCGGGATAACATCCTGGAGAGGAACTGTTAGATCTCCTAACAGTGATTAGTACATTTATTGCGATCGGCTATACAATTACAGAGTTGTTAAGGTGGTGTTTGGTTGCTTAACATGGCATTTTATAAGTCAGCCACCATTTAGGACATCAGCGGACCCAAGCTGGAATGTTCACACTTGTAAAGTAAGTAACATTTTCTAAATATAGAATTCTCTTTTTAACATTCATTGACTAAATAGGATCCTCAAGTAGAATGTTTCTGCATGCCTCTTGGAATGGAAGCCCACAGCATCCATCCAAGTCTAAATCTTTTCAAAAAGAATAACCACATTTTTGGTGACCTTCTGTAGCATCTGAATACATCTCTAAGCTGAATTTGTTATTACTATTCCTCTGATACAGGAAATGATCCCCTAAGAGCCATACATCATGTAGTCCTTCTCCAGACACTATTAAAGTAAATGGGAAGGGTCCTTTTGTTCAGGAACTTAATGCAAATCCTAAATTAGGCGCTTTGAAAAGTTAAATTTTACATAATTTAGGTTGTGTTCTTATTTTCAGATTCAAAATAAGACCTGACTAAAGCATTAAACAGAGATTTTTACTGCAGATGGAGTACCCACTTGTACAAGTTAACATTAGATATATCAGACTATAAATTCTGAGTTTTTGAGAACTACACCTGGACTGCACATTTGTTTTTCTCATGAAAAATGGCTGACACAAGAAAGATTTCTAGATATATCAAAATCAGGAATTTATTTATGCTTAGCACTGATAAACCAGTGGAGCCTTATTTTTCGTGTTTATAGAAGGCAAGAAAAATAAGGATCAGCTGTCACATTGCAAACACCACCTATTTTACATACCTGCAGCTAACTCTGTGGGGACAGGTAAAACCAGATCTTTATCTTTTTGGTACACAGACATATCAGGCAACCCTAGAAGTATGAGGGAATCTTGACAAAACAACCATATCTACACTTTAAAAACAATTTTAAAAGTGCGTGGTACTGCAACCCATGGTGTCTTCTTGTTATAAAATAAAAACCAGCTATGCTGAATGCATCTCACATTTTTTCAGAACGTACTATTATGCTGCTCTTGCAATTGCTCTTTCTTCTTGGCCATACTTAGCATAGTGACAACTGCTTTTGTAGCCCAGATTCACACTGCAGGGTTTTAACAACTGGTGTATGGGTCCCTCCAGGCAAATTTCAGGAAACTGGCAAATCTGTTTCTCTTTTAAGCCTGATTACATCTCCTACCTCGAATAGCACAAGGTCTCAGAAGACACATGGTCATCAAGATCACCTGCATAGATGCTGCGCTGTGTCCCAGCAGCCCTCAAGAAACAGTCACCTACAACACCTGTATCCATGATGGTGACGAAGCCACAAAGTCCCATGACTCAGACTGCAGACTTCTACCCGTATTTCCCCATGGAGATGCCTTTGCTGCAGCAGCCCGTTGCCATCACCCGACACATAATGGTCCACAGAAGATGAGAGCATCGCTTCAGCTCTGTGCTGTTGGACAAGTGCAAGGTCACCCCAGCCTGCAGGGGCAGGGGACCATTTCAGCCCCGCTCTAAGGGCGGCCAAAGCAGCAAGAACAGCAGGCCTGCTGTTGCAAAGAGGACAGACACCAGCAGCCACAAGGGAAAGAAAGGTGGCCAGAACTCAGCCCAGGGAGCCTGCCCTGGCGAAGCACAACCACAATCCACACAGCTTCCTTGGAGATCACCAAAAACAGCCCCGGTTTGGGAGCAGTCGCTCCTCTCCGGTGGAGCCTTCCTCCACACACTCAGTAGCACTACGGATGTGTCAACGGGATGGAAGAGCCCCTGGGGAATAGGAAGGGGAGGGTGGGGGGGTTGGCACTGCCATGAGGACATAGGATGTCGCTTAAATAAAATCCTACCCTTAAAACATCTTGTCTCCACATGCAGCACATAAGCCCGTCCTCTCTCACATCCTCTTTAAAAATGGCAGTCCTTTGTAGAGTCGAAAAAATAAATAGCAGGGAGAGAAGCTGGTTGATTTCAAAAAAACTGTCCTAGCTATGTGGCAAGAAACAGTGTGAGCCATCTGGTGGGGTTTCAACTGCTGCAAAACAGAAATACACCAGGAATACATTTCATAAATCAGTAAAATAGTGATCCAGGTTCCCAAGCACAAAATAAGTGACACAAGGACTTAAAAGTGTGTTCCCCGAAAAACTTGCTAGTGACTTTAGCCTGAGGTCTTGTTTTTTTGTTTTGTTTTGTTTTTTAAAGTCCCCAGTATTCATGCACTGAAAAACACAGAACTGTAAGCTCAAGGCCAATTTTCCACCTCCAGACAGACCAAGCTGTGGCAGAAGGTGGCAAAGGGAACACTAGTTCAGCTTATTTCAGGAAGAATTTCTGTTGTCTGTTATGCATTGCTAGTGAGCAACAAGAGTCTTCTCTCCTTGCACAGCATTTCTTGATCACTCTTAACATCATCACTTTTTTAGCTGGTCTCAACAGCGTTTGCCAGGAGATGCCCATCAGTCCTTAGCTGCTCCATTGCATGGTAGAAAACATAATCACGACTAGATGTAAGCAAACCAGGTTCACCAGCAGCTTGCACTTCTTCAGCGGTGTAAGAACAGATAACAGGCAACTCTCACATCCACAGATTCTCTTTCTTGCTCTGAACGGGTTAAGTTTATTTCTTTTTTTAGACTTTTTGCGCACACTGAAAATGTGTGATAAAGTTCAGCATTAACACATGAGAACCAGTAAATGTTTTGTACCACCTTTTTCCTTCCTTTTGACAAGATCAACAACATTATAAATATTTGATCTATTTACACAAGAAAAGTACCAAAAATAAGCAACAATTAAGCACATGTTAAGACATGGTGATAAAGTGGTATCTCCCTCAGCTTCAGCTGACTCTGTGTTAAAAAACCAACAGCTTTTTTCCATTTGTTTCCTTCTTCTAGTCACCACATCATCTTTGCCACACCAAATTCTCTGCAATACATAGCAAGAAGCAATAGTAGGAAACCTGCTTGCCTCAGAGAGCCGTGGGCAACTCAGCCTGCTAACAGTATGCCAAGTGTTCCCTGGCTTCAGGGTGGCAGAAGACAGGGGACCCCAGCGCTCACATCAGGGGGGCTGGCTCCGGTGTCTGCTTTGGACAGCAAGCAGAGACACCGGCTGCACCAAGCCTGGCGTTCTGCTCCAGGGCTGGCCACAGCGAGCACCAACACTGCCTCGTCACCGCACCATCACGCATCTCTCGGAGACAGCTGCCAGGCTGGACCACAGCCCATGCAGTACAACAGGCACCTCACGGTTGAAAAACAAGAGGAAGAAAGAGCAAGAAATCAGGCTTTGAGACTGCAAAAATATCACAGGCTAGTGGGAAACCTCTCCCACCAGCCATCCCCCTGGGTGCTGCTAGGTCTCCCAGGCTCCATTACCCCTACCACCCGCCAGGTGCTCACCTGCACCGCCTGCTTCCTCTTCCTGAAAGATCCTGTTAGCTCCGTAGCAGCTGTCATTTAAATTACACCAGACCCAGGTTAATTGTGTAGCTTAGCTACGAGCAGACATCAGATATGAGCAGGAACCATGACCATGCATGGGAGAGGCAGCTGCTGCCTGCTGGGGATTTTAGGTGGTAAATAAAAGAAATGGTGGAAAGCCATCCTCACCCACCCATGGCCTCCTCAGCTCTCCTCTGTGCTTTTCTGTGGACCACAAAAAAAAAGTATGTCCTGTGAGATACAATGCCAGAGGGCAGTTTGGGGAATGAGCCAGGGGACTGCATGAAGGATGAGCTCAAGCAGCAAAATTTGGGGTTTTTTTGGAGCACATGTCAAAGTCAGCTGTTGCACGCTGATAAAATTTGTAGCAGCAAGCTTTTTAGTGTAAACATAGCCTCACTTACACTAAAGCAACTGGTCCTACACCCTTCTGCCAGGGGGTAAAGCCATCTCTGCAAAGCAGGAAAACATGACAAAAGTCAGATAAAATGCGTGATCATTCACTAAAAAAATTATAGAGGAATGGATAACTCATAAACATGTTAAGCAGTTTACTCCATATGGCTCAAACCCTGCTAATGTTTAGGATTGCCTCTCACAAAAATGTATACAACTCATATCAAGAATTTCCCTCCCAGAGCACTCTTGCTAAACAGAGATTTTCAAAAGCATTTTCTGCTGGGCTAAGCTTTGCTTCCCTCAAAATCCCCTGTGCTCCAGTTGAACTGACGGAGCGAAGCGAGGCCAAATCCCACCCACCAAGTTTTATTTACTAAATGCAGGGTGCTAATGCTGATATCTCCACAGCCATATGAAATCACAGCTCCCGTGGTGTGTGCCTGGAAAAGTGAACTCAGGACTTTCTAGCAATAGAGAGCCTCAGATAAGAGCCCATGCCACCTCCACACAGATTATCTCTTCATATGAATGACTTTTCATCAAACCCTAGTTATAAATGCTTAGGTAAGGGTGTCAATATTACACTATTGCATTGGGGAACCAAAAATAAAGAAATCTAACACCAGCAAAAATTAAAAAAATAAAAGAACAATAAAGCCTGGACATGCTTTGCATTCTTTTTCAAACCAGAAGCATTCACTGTTCAGGCAGCAGCCAACTCAGCGGCTCGGACTACAAGTCTCCCCTGCAATGCGAGACAGGACTATCAGAATTAAGGAGGAGAGATAACACAGAAAAATAGAATTCAACAAATAAAGAAATAAAAACACAGAGGACTAAACTTATTTCAGCCTAGCAGACCCTACTAATAAGGCACATCTTATCTCTATAGTCTTAATAAAAGCACAAAAGGACAACATCTTCCTTTTCAGTACACACTGAAATCACTCAAAATAAACTGTTGTTTGGTTGTAGATAGAGCTACTGAGGAGCGTAATTACACGCAAAGAAAATGGATATATCCAACGTAAAAGCTTTCTACACAGAACTAAAATGCAATAGCGAAGATAATTACTTTGATCCTTAAGTCTTTTCCACAATGACAAAAATCTTGCCAAGCTAGAAGTTGCTTGTGCAATTTTTAATGTCTTTTAAGATAACTTATTTCCTCCCGCTACCCCCCACCAACCAGTAAGTTCCAGATTTTTTAAAACAAATTACTTAAGGGGACATGTCCACTTCAAAATACACTTTTTCCTTTCTTTTTTTCTTTTTTTCCTTTCTCATCTCTCCTTTTCACTACTGCTACGACAAGTAACACTTAAGGTCGAATCACAGAATGGTTTGGGCTGGAAGTGATGTTAAAGACCATCTAGTCCCACCCCCCTGCCAGGGACAGGGACCCCTCCCCCCAGCCCCGGCTGCTCCCAGCCCCGTCCAGCCTGGGCTTGGGCCCTGCCAGGGATGGGGCACCCACAGCTGCTCCGGGCAGCCTGTCCCATGCCTCACCACCCTCACTATAAAAACACTTCTTCCTTTTATCTAGTACGAATCTACTGTCTTTTAGTTTAAAAACTCTGTCCACATCTTCCTTAAAAGCCCCACATAAGTACTGGCAGGCTGCTATGAGGTCCCCCTGAAGCCTTCTCCTCTCCAGGCTGAGCAACCCCAACTCTCCCAGCCTGTCCCCACAGCAGGGGGGCTCCAGCCCCCTGAGCATCTTTGTGGCCTCCTCTGAACTCCCTCCAACAGGTCCATGTCCTTCTTGGACTGTACTCCAACTGAAAAATAGTAAAGATGGGGAGGAAACAAAAAAAAGTCATACTGGGGAGGGCAGGTCCCCCCACTAGTTATGTTTACTTTTGACAAAATCCTGCATAATTAATTGCCAGAGGGTTTTTTGTCGTGGGCATTTTAATGGGATTGGAATGGAATACAATAATAGCAACAGTAATAGTCTTTTTCATTGCTTCCTATCCTGAAATCATTTAGTTACTTCCTCAGTTTGATACAGGAAGCGAAGCTCTGGTGTTGCAGCAGGGAAAATACTTTTTTTTTTTTTTTTAATCTGACAGTCAGCAAGGGTTGCTGTTGAATGGTGCACATGGGAGCAGTTGAGGGCAGGGAACAAAGGCATCTTTACAGGGGGATCTGGCAAAGCGCTCACTGTTCCTCACTCACACCAAGTGACACAGTACGCAACTAGAAGCATTTCCCGACACCCATAACTGTGACGCTGCACACTGAGGTCACGGAAGACTATTCCTCTGGCAAAACATATCCAGGAACCTTCCGCTGATCTGTTGCCACACCTTATTGCTGATTTGGAAAATTAAAATATGACTTGGTACACATTCCTGCCGAGGACCTTTCCAAACAGAAACTGTTGGGCAGCAAAGAAGAGTTTGTAGCTGGATCTATTTTGGCCAGGTACCGCAGGGCAGCCGGAGCCGTGTGACTGCATACTCGCACCCCTGTGTGCATCTATCCCTTTTGCTTCTTCCCTCTCCACCCGCCCTGTAATCTTTGAGACTTAAATTCTAACCCATTTCACAGGAGAATAAAGCTCAGATTCTCACCCCCCTACAATACAGTAAGAAAAGGAGTTGGATAATGAAGATCTTACTGGAGCCTCTGCTGAGGGAAAGGTGGTTGTGGAGCTCGGTGAATATTAAATACCACCCAGCCTACACAGGACATCATTCTTGAGGCACGAATTTAAAAAAAAACAAGCCCCCACTGTTCACACAGCTGTTTTTTCTCTACCTGGCTGTACTCTTGATAGATGGTCTCCCTTTAATTTTGGTGAACATGCACCCACTGACACATCAATTGCCCTCAGCAGCACCAAGCACTGGAGCCCTGTGAGCAGGCTGATGTAGGTGCAGGCTGACAGACTGAACGGTTTCTGCTGATGTGCTACCTGTTCAGCAGCGGGCTAAATATATATATGTATACCTGTCAGTGTATATATTACCCATGCAGGAACAGTTTGGTCCAGCGCTGTTGTGGATTTTGAAACAACGGTCTTGGCCTGAGGTACAAACAACAGCAGAACATGGACTGACTTTTTAAAGGTGTTTTTGAAATAGGAGCCCAGGCTTTGTTTGGATACAGAGTGTAACGCGCCTACCCCACCGCTCCACAGGAACGCCGCTGGACCACATTCCCACAGAGGGATGGTAGTAACCACACACCTCTGACATGCCTAGTTATGCTGCCCAGCTGGATTCACCCTTTTTTCCCCCCTGTGCAGAGTACATGAAGTAGGAAAGGTGGCTCATAGGTTGGGCAGCGATTCTCCCCTTTCCTCTGTAGGCTGCACTCTACAGCTAAACAAGGAGAGGAATTAAGTCAGCAACTAATGACTGTCAACCTGGCAGAAAAGGAGAACTGAAAAGCAATGCACGCTTGAGGACACAGGCATAAATTACTCCAGGTAAGCCACACACAGCATGTCAGCAGCTCTGCAGGATCTCCCTTCACACATCTACTCTGCCACAGCCAGTGGCAAAGGTTCATTTATCCCTTTGTCCCTGCAACTTTCTGAAGCACAAATGCCTTCCAGGGCTGTCCCTGGAACAACGCCACTTAAGCAACATCCATAGCCCTGGAAGAAATCTTACCACGTGTATTTCCTTTGCTCCTTAAAGTTGAATCTATTAGGGGCTTTCATACAGTACCTACTTTCTTCATGCTCATGTAATACAGGCTTTTACTGTCAGGATTTAATGCATCAGCAGGGAAGAAGAAAGTAATTTCAGCTCTATACATTTCTCCATTTACATCCATTTCTTTAGGGGGAATACAATATTCCCATTTGAAAGCAAGAAAAAGGGTTTCCAGGTGAATGAGTGCTTCAAGTATAGTACTTCAACACTATTACAGAAGCACCCAGTGATTCCAAGGACATACATGCAATACTTTTGAGTAACCCATTTCAAATGTTTTGCTATTGAGCTGATAGAGCATGATCACGGCAAGCGACGGCTTCTGGCCTATTTTACAGACAAGTAAATAAAGACAGAGGAAACAATGCAGGTCTTTCAGTTCAGGTTTAGATTCCAGTGCTACGCATACAATAGTGAAATGTTTTCTGTGTGTTTTCACAACAGTGACAATATTTCCTGAAATGACACACGGTAGTAAAAAGTGGCTTTTAATTACAGGTGTTTTGTCCCAGACCCACAGATTTGCTGCTGTTAAATATTACATTAAAATTAAACAATACAGCTTCAGGGAAATCATCTGTTGAATGCTTTTTTCTGCTTAGAGAACACCTAGAGAGAAAGAAGCCTCAGAAGTTTTGCTCTTCTATCATATCCAAGCCACAAGAAACTTAGTGTTTAACACTGATTTTGTTTCAAACCACTTGTTTGCACTTCTCATGTGAAGCAAATTATTCCATTTTGTACTTCTGCAGGTTAGCTAAGAATCAGTCCCAGGCAAGGCAGTTAAGCAGATAATACGCAGTTACGCTGAGAGTTGGTCAAGCTTTTTTCCAGTTTTTCTTGGTTTTTTTAAGAAAAAAAGCAAAAGGATTTTTTAGGAGCTTGGAAAAGATATTTTTTCTGCAGAGAATCTGTTTTCACCAGACTTTAACTGCTGTTCTGTTAGAAACCTGCATTTATTTGCAAGCAATGCAAACAGTTCTTCAGCTCAGAGACGATACAATGAGAAAGCCCCTAGCATGATGGAGTGCTGATGTCACCTGGGTGATACTTCAATGAAATCAGTAAAAAAGCATAGTGAAATCTCAGCCTGAGAGGGACTGATGTTCTAAGTCTGTATTGCCTTTTTCTTGTTTTTCCATTCATTTCGTCCAGACCATGTAACTGACTTTGGTCTTAAACGAGGCAGGGCCCTTCGGAGGATTTTCACTAAGCTTTCCCCAGCTGCTGGATTAACGGGACACTCAGATGCATTTTTTTCCTGTAACGCTAAGTATCCTGTCACTTCTAATTCAAACTGACCTACTGCAATAGCATTAGTTCCAGCGCAGTTTGTTCGGGGTGAATGAACGCTTTACATTGTCTTTGACAGAAATTTCAGTGTAAGTACAATGCAACATTTACCGCTATAAAACCAAACAAATCATGACCTTTAAACGCCAGGGCCACTTCATGTAACGGCAGGGACTTTGGGAAGAACAGGAGGCTTTCGTAAACTGGAAGTGGCACTGCAGAAATGGCATTAGCAGAGTGAAGAAAGTTTAATGGAAAATATGGCAGCTCAGGATTAAAGGGCAGGCAGAGGTAAAACTATTTCAACGTGAGCTCCTGCTTTCTGCTCAGCAGATTTTGACTAGGCGAGCCTAAACTGTTTGCATATAGCTGTTGTTCCTTGTCCAGAAAAATAGACTAACTTCATTTCCTAAGAATTTCCACCCCCCTCCACAATTGCATGGCTTCTTTCTATACTCCTGGTGTGGAAAATATAAATCCTGAGCAACTGTCTTCAGGCTGCTGCTCTCTGCAGATGCACCCAAGGTTATACCGATGCTCTTCCCACACACACACCCCACCCCCCAAGAAAACTGCAATGATGCCTCAGTGCACGGTGCTCCCCCAGAAGATTTTAAATATCCAGCAATCAAGACTAAACAAATATAGGCTGACCAGGAAAGGAAATTTTTGAGTAGGTCTCCCAATAAATGGCAAGTCTTAAAGGAGAGGTTGCACCCCCGTATTTCCATTTTGCGCAGTCATTCACAAATCCATAATTCCCCTCCCCTGCTGCTAGCTCCTCTCCCCTGAAGGTCAGCACTTTTCTTCCCATGGCATTACAGAAAAGGGCTTTCTTAACCCCAGCCCTAACCTCCCGTGTGTGTGTCCAGCTTCCTTCATAAAAACCTCTTTCTTCATAACGTGAAGTTAGATGGAAGTGCTGGGTGCATTTCACCCACTACAGACTGTTCTGATCCTTTCTGCTTACTGAGGGAAAAACAAAAGGGGGAGAGAAGGGGGAGGAGAAGAAGAAGAAGAGGAGGAGGAAAAAGGAAAAGATAAGAAGAAGAGGAAAAAGAAAAAGAAAAGATGAAGAAGCAGGAAAAGAAGAAAATAAGAAAAAGGGAAAAAAAAAAGAAAAAAAAAGAAAAGTTTCATGAATATTTGACCATGTACTACTTAACTGTGAGCTGCTAGGGCAGCTCCTTACTAGGTCCAAAGACTGAAGACATTTTTTTGCTCCCAGCATGGTTTCCCAGGTGGGGACACCCAAGGAGAGGTGTGACAGGGATGTGCGTGCTGCCTGTGACTGCCTGTGATTCCCTTCTCCCACGGGGAGGGAGAAGACTCCCGTCGCCAGGGATGTCAACCAGGCGTTTAATTTGCAATAACAAAGCATTCCTTTAAGCCAGACATCTATTTAATAATGCTTACTCTTTACTCAAAATTGCAGACAAACCTGTTCATGATCAGATAACACAAGAAAGCCCTGACAGATGGCTGGTGACTTCTGTGCCTGCCCCTTTCCCCACACTCCAGCGCTGCGTTGTGAGCATCCCAGAGAGGCAGGCAGCTGCGAGCATCCCAGAGAGGCAGGCGGTGAGGCACAGGCAGCCTGGCACCCCTGGGCAGCGGGGAGCATAACCTGCTGGTTAAAGCAATTATCAAAACAGTTTGGACACTGTTCCTGGCCCCACAGAGCGTTCACGTGTCCTGTACAACTTGACAGGTGGTGGTTGTGTAAGGTTGGGGAGACTTTTTTGTAGTGCCACTGAAAAATCTGGGATTTAAACTTTTTTTTTTCTATCTTGCTGAGTAAAGGAAGTTTTGCAATGGAAATATATTACCTTTGACAGCATTGCTGCCATTATACTGAAATTACCAAAACAAAGAAAACCTCTGCAAATCTTTCCTTGCTTTCAAAAACCAGAAATCACAGTGGTGTTTATAGGTGTTCTCAAGGAACTGTAATGCATACTGGTACACCACACATTACTAAAGCCTGATGCTTTAGTCAAACAGTTCATCTGATTTATTCAGGTGGCCAGGTTAGACCAGCACTTCATCCAAGCTGGTGAGGCTATTAATTGGCAATAAATAGAAACATGCTATTTAAAACACTTTTGACTAATGCAAACCCAGATAAATCCGAGTTGGCAGATTTATTAGCACCCAACATTATACTATGACTCAAGGACTGATTAGCCAGGACCCTTGACAGGCTGAAGATATATGATCTGATACGGCAGTCTGTTTTCAGCATCTATCGAGAGATGATTTGAGGTGTGTGGGTGTTTGTTTACTGCTCATGTAAATTGTTAGATTGATAGCCCTGAATTACGAAACTTTATCGTCAAAACTGGGCACAGTGTGGGTCCTTTTTTAGACCGCTGTACTGCACCTTAAACCAGGCTCAGGGGCTCATTGCCAAGAGCAGGACAGGAGAGTCACTTGGTACTTAGTCACCAAGCAGACAGCTAAGAAGTTTAATGAGATATTTCTTTGCAATGTAGAAGGTATGAAAATACCTGGGACATGCTTCATGTTCCTGGTGAGTACAGAATTGGTCATCTTTAAAACATCTTACAAACTTCTCATGCTGCACACCTACATTTGCTTTCTGTTGTACTTCATCCTGAAGAATTAGTTATCCCTAAAGGGATATCTTAGTGAAAGCACTGGAGAGAACAAGTACAAAGCAAGCTCTCCAAAGATAAAGAGAGAATTTGAGAAATTTCTCCTCCTCCCCCCCACCCCTTTTTGCCTTGCAAAGGGCATCAGCGTACAACTTCCTTCAAATTGAAGTAAGCTTTGCAAATTCAGCAAGTTTCAGCAATAGCCTGATCCAGAAAAGTCTAAATTAACTGATTAACTACCCAGAATAACCTGAGGAAAGGGTTCATGCAGAGATGGAGGGCAAAGGACGGGCATAAGTAAAACCAAGATGACAAAAGGGTCTTGAAATTTCCAGTGAGCACCTGAATTTTGTGAGCCACCTCAAGCCCAAGAAGAACATGTTAGCCATAAGCAACAGGGCTGCAGCTGAGCTCCTGACAGAGCTGTAATAGAAAGAGAAACATCGCATGGACAGGGGGTATTAATGGCCATTTCCTTTTATTATTCCCTGCTTTCTTAAATTCTTATTAGGAAATTAATAAACACATATGGTATGCAGAAGAAATCCAGGCACTTAGAACTTTCCAGAGTATTACCTTTTCTTTTTTTTATATTACTAATGGTAATTATGCCTACAGGTGAAGTAACAGCTGAGTGACTCAAGTTACCCTGCTGTTTAATTTAATCAAAGGAGTCATGAATCCTTTAACAAGACCTTTAGAAAAGTCCTTTAGAAAAAGGACAAAGGAAATTTCCCCTATTATTGGGTTACAAAGAATACAAAGAATTTATTCCATAACACCTAATATATAGGAAAGCTCTATAAGGAGAGAAAGAGGAAAGGAGAGGGGATCAATAAAGCCACTTGAAGGCATGTTGATTTTTTTTCTTCTCTGAAATTCTGTGGCATGTTCTTAAATCACTGCCATAATCTAGAGGCCTTATAGATCCTACAAATTAGTCAAAACAACTGTGTGTTACATTTACAGATTGTGAAGTTAACGGAAAGAACATTTGACTGCTGCTTGTCTCTAGAGCACGCAGCACACATCAGGAGGAGGCAAAACTCCATCTACCAACACTAAATCTTAGGAAGCTGGGCTGAGACTTCATTATTTCTGCTGCTCAAAGCCTGAGGCTTGCAGAACAAACTCTTGCATAACCTGGGACTCAGAAGCAGCAGAAAAGAGCTACTTATCTGTGGTGTATTCTGTCTTCTCTGATGTCCCAAAATATGATAAATTTGAGACTAGACAATAATTTGAGAGGTTAGAACTAAACGTGGAATTTAATAAAGCTCTGATAGAATTTAAGCACCTTACTTCTTGAGCACTGATGCTCCTGAAGATTATAGCATAGAATAAACCCTGGCTTATCGATACAACTCTGCTACTACTGGGTTCCTCACTTCATAAAAATATTGGGAGTTAATGCACCAACTCCACTGCCAGAACAAGAGCTGCAATCCCTCCCACTCGTAGCGTGTCTCTTCACTGATCTGTTTCTCCCGTTCTCATCTTATGGTGAAGAAAGAAAATATAAGGACAAAAGAGCCTAGAACAGTCTTTAACCGGTCCCTTGCAGTAAGCAGCAAACAGTGATAACCTTCACAGCAACCCGAGTCGGCTCACGGCTGGATTAGAGAGGAGCCGGCGGGACTACCCAGTTCCCGCAGCGTGGCTTCTCGCCCGCTCAGTGTACGCGTAGCCACTGCTCCTCACACCGGCTAATTCAGCCACAGGGAAGGAGCTACAGTGTCTCTGTGTGCCTGCAAAATAAACCCTCTGCCTCGGTGCTGGATCGCCCAACAGCCTGGGTGCATGCGACGTGGCTCTGGTTCCCTCAACACCCAAACCCGAGCTCACCAGGGCTCCTGCCCGAGCTGTATCTGGCTTTTTTGGGGAGATGCCTGATGGAAACGTAAAGGCTACGTGCCTACAGTCACACAGCTGCTCAGTGGCTAACATAAGAGTAGAACAATTTTCTACTCAAGAGATCTTTTTTTTCCAGACTCCAGCCCAACCCCGAAAGTCAAGAAATTAACTTGTACGGCAACCTTTCACTTAAAGAGCTCATCTGTAGAAATTTCTGTTATGTTAAAGGCTAATTAAGGTCAAGCATACCACACTATGCAGGAAGGTTTAAGTCATTCACTCTCTGCAGGAGCAGTGTTGGTTTCCGCAGGACACGTGCCAGTTATTTTGTTCAAACTTTCAGAAGTCACAAGCAACAGGGAGTTTGAGTAGTTCCTTTGCAAGACACTTCAGGTGTCCTGGCACCCAAAAGCTCTAACCTTTGACTTTTGGCTTAAATGTATCCCCACTTCAGTTTTACATCCCCATGCCTCTTGATGGTGCTTGGGTGCATCAAACAACGCTTCTTTCATTCCTGGATGTTTGCACACTTCAAACATTATGTTAAAACACTGTTGCTCCTTAGTCATTACCTAGTGGTACACTGGATTTTAAAATCATTCTAGTATTTTGTCTGAGTTCTTTCCTTCCACTCCCAATATTTGCTGCTTCCTTCTGAACCCCCTCCAATTTGTTCCTCTGGTAACACAGCACTCCAAACGCATTCAGCAGGCAAAATTCAATACTCAATGTACCACATGCTACTGTTTCACTATATTTTCTTTTCTATTAGTCATGTCTGTCCCATCTCCACACACACCCCACCACACCCCCCCACCCGCATTTTACACCCTTCTGAAGATCAGGTCCCTATCTAGCATCTCATTAAAATAACCAGGTGTGTTTAGCGTCCAGGCTAACCCTTGACATATAAAACATTAAACATGCTGAACTCCCAGGACACAAAGGAAATGGCCTTGCACTCACTTGCCCAAGGATAAAGCTGAGTGCCTTCTAAAACCCGCGCCACCGCAGCACCACTGGAAACAACCTGAGCCCCAGTGCCCGTTGCCACCTCCACTCTGCCAGCAGCGACGGGGAGCTGATTCCTTAAGCGCCGTGAGTAACCCACGAATAAAGACTGGGGTGCAAAGGAAGCTAAGGACACACTGCTCTTTGGTTATCGGGTGAGAATAAAATGAAAGCGTTGGTCAGAATGGGCTTGGGAAGCATCCATCCCCCTCCTCCCTTCCCAGGCAGGGAGAGCTCCCCCACCCAGACCTCCCCCTGCCCACGCCCTGGGCTGGGGGCTCCTTCCTGGCCCCTCCCCGTAAGGGAAAAGAGGGGATTTCAGCAGGGGCACGGCATTCCCTCCTGGCACAAAAGCTTCGAAGCCACACAGGAAAACAGCATCTGCTGTACTTCTGCAGGCAGAAAACATATGCTTCGGGAAATAAAAGCATTGCACCAGCATTTATAAGCAAGCTGTTAAACAAAAGCTGGGGCTCCCCTGCTTCCCCACACTTCTGCTGGATGGGAGGCACCTGGAAAAGAACTGTATGAGGAGAAAACTTCCATGGCATGATCCCCCCTTACACCTCACTCCTGGGGGTGGCCAGGGTGCCCCAAGCCAGCCCAGCAGCCAGGGCAGGAGGCTGAGCGATGGGGTCCCACATCTCACCACCAGCCTTGGTGCCCCAGGGAATCCTTCCGAGGTGGAAAAAGATCCAAGCCAACTCTCCAGTGTGTCACCGCATGAAATTAAGGGCACTGGTGTTATTCTCCTGAGCGCTGGGAGAGCTCAGCCCAGCACGGATCCCTGCTGCTGCGGCGGCTGCGGGGCACCAGTGTCCGAAGCAAGGCTTGCCCTGGCTTCAGCTGGTGTATCCTTTATCACACCCCTTTTCAAACACTGGTATTTTCCAAAGGAAAAGAAAACAATTTGTGCTATCTGGAATTTTCCATGGTTAGGCTTTGCCCAGAAGTGACTTGTCCCTCCCAGAAAACTTTCAGCATTATGTAACTTCTTTTGTTTGTTTTGTTGTTGTTGGGGGTTTTTTTATTATTATTATTTTATTCTGTTGTTTGTATCTACAGAGGCCGTCAGATAAATGGGGAAAGAAATGAAAGAATAGCTTGAGACTCTTATCAGAGCGCAGAGCTAGGATGACTCAATGATCAGCTGCTCTGGAAAGTTTTAGGCTTTTGTTAATGGAAGATTGCTGAAATTCCAGGATGACGGGGGGGGGGGGGGGGGGGGGGGTCATCCTAGAATCTTTCTCACAGAGGAAAATGTAATTTTAAGAGAGGGGTGTGACTGGAAATACCTAGAGGGACTGCCAGTTTTAATTCTGAGATCCTATCAAACTGTGCTTTCATAAAGAGCTAAATGTTCAAATAACTGCTTGAGGATATGGGTTTTGTCAATATTTAGAAAAAATGTATAAATATTAGTGATTTTAGAAGCTACAATTTTGCATCCCACTGTTAAAGTTTAAATACACAGTTTAGTTGTAACCACTGTTACCCGAATTGCCACTTTCTGAACATTTGAACCCCTCAGCCCCATGCACCTTTTGGAAAGTGTGTTGATTCCTCCCAGATTCAGCTCTAAACTCACCCTCCTCACTGCTCCGTAACATAAAAGTTGGACATCAAGCATTTTTCTGTGTTATTGCATAATTCTTGCACACAGTGATACTGTAGTATAGTTTCTAAACAATACAATTACTCACGCCAAACCTATGTGCGCCCACAGTCCGCAAAAGAGTTGGGGGGCTGGTTCATCAAGATGAACAAAGTGTCCTGTCATAAATGTATTTTCATTGTGAGGCAGTTTGTGTGTGGACAATTTAATTACTTGCTTAACCAATGGAATTCCCACAACAGTAAAGGCTCGCCGGCATACCCATTTCTCACTTGATTAACCTGCTGAAACGCAAGACACCTGTTCCAAACTAACAGATTTGTATGGAATGAGTAATGGAGGAGTTGACACTTTGCCACCATCTTGGCATCATATTTCACATAAGATCCCCCCTCTGGCCAAAAAAATTGCCATTCATTCTGTATGACAGACACATTTGCCTGGAGCTGTTATCAGGAAGAATGCAGAACACCTTGTCAAAAGGCAAATGTCTTTTTTTTTAAAAAAGAAGATATGATCTCAAGGGGGAGGGGGGGGATGGACAAAAAGAAGTAGAACAGTATACTGATCATCCATATCCAGAGGCTAAGAGGCTAAATCCTTTTGTTATTGATCTACTAGGTTAGGAATTCAGGAGATAAATGTGTGCCTCTGCATGTCTGTGCTCTGCTGGTCTGTGCTGTGCTCCTTCTGGGACACAGATGAAAAGCTAAGTTCAAGCGCCTGTCCTAAATTAATCTTTTATTCGTAGCATTGCCAATGCCCATGGGTTGTAATACCCAAGGCGCCAGAGGTCTGTAAGCATCCCCCAAAGCATTGCAGTATGCCCCATTGAGGCAAAAAGTGACTCAAAAACAGGGGAAAGGGCTGTTGTTTCATTTTGTTGCTTGAAAAATATTATACCCCTTGTGTCATGGGATTTAGAACATCAACCCATCTGCTCTGGCGGTTCAACTCACTTATCTGTTGAGATCAAACTCTTAGCCGAGGGAATTTCAAATAAAATTAACCTCCTCCTTCTCTGGTATACCAGTTGGGGATCACTTTTCTCCTCTACATCCTGGGAGAGCTCATGGTGCAAGTTCCCCGTGGGGCTTGCTCTGTGCTGCCTGTGCAGGGACACGGGAGCAGCAGGGGACCTTCTGGGGGACCTTCTGGGGGACCTTCTGGGGACCTCTTGCACAAGCCCTTCAGCGGTGCTGTCCCACAGCAGGTCTGTGGCAAGGAACTTTCTGAATGACAAGGGAGCAACCGTTTATGCCATTAGGTTAAAGAATTCAAAGTAAATTATTTCATTGGGAAAAAAACCCAAAACGAACCACCCTTGTTTCTACTCCAGCGGTTGATTATGCCCAAGCCTGACAGCAGCGGGTACCAGCTATAAGAAAACCTGAGAAGTTCCGGCTGAAAGAGACCGTCAGGAGGACCGCGGGGCCCCGGCAGCCCTGCCCTCCCTCCTCGCTGGCAGGTACCACCGCTCTGCCTCCGATTCCCCACTTCTGGCACGCAGAGGCTGCAGCTGCCTTTTCCCAAAGCAAATTCAGCTTTTGCAACAGGCCAGTGACAGGTCCCTGTCTGGCCGTGCCGGGTGACACAGACAGCCCCGCGCAGGGGTGCAGCATCCCGGCCGCAGGGCGCTGCCGGTGGCGCAGCCGAGGGGGCTCTGCCGCCAGCCTCAGCCCCTCGGCCACCCGCGAGCACAGGGTGACGCCCCACTGCAGCCAGCGGGTCCTGTCATGTGGGACACAGCCTGGCCGCACCCTTAGCGCTGATAACGCTTACCCTCCACACCGCGCCAGCCAACAGAAGGTTAACCACCAAACCCATGGATTGGCCATGCCTATCCTTGGACATTTTCAGGTGTAGAAATGCCGTCATAAATCGTAACTCCTGACACATTTTCAGAAGAGGTTTGGCCTTCAGAAACCCGCTTTAAGCAAAGCCGACGCTGCAACGCAATCACTGGCTGGTATCAGTGGAAATGAAACAAACACAGTATCCAAATGGAAAAACATCCTGTTGTCCATCACCAGTATGATGAAGCACTCAGTACCTGGTGTAAACCACAATTAACACTGCACGTGGATGAGTCACTCGATGATTTCAGCTCTCTGAAGGAAACGCTGTTGCCTGCTTTCCTCCTCAGATGCTCCACACTCGCCCAAAGACACCTAAGGTTATGGTATGTATTAAGCCTTGTTCCTAAGGGTCAGTATAGCATATCAATGGGAGAAGTACAGCTTGTTGCTAACTTTCTGCATGCATCATTCGCAGTTCTGTTCCAGGGGCACTTGCTGACTGAAGTAATCTCAATAATAAAGGTGAAAAATATCTGTTCCTAGAAGACTATTATATGGAATGACATAGGATGTGATACCCTGTAGCCACAGAGAAACAATGACTTTAAATGAGTGAAACCAGTGCTGCTTATGTGGTGACAGGAGGATACTGCCTTTTTAAAAATATATATATCTGTAATGAAAGCTAAGCTGTTATTATGTGTAAAGCAGCTGCAAGGAAAGTGATAGCATTAAAGGCATTAGAACAAAGATTATCTGTTCTTAGTAATTAAATCCTTTTCCTGGCTTTATACCAGATGACTCCTCAGGTCACATGAGCCTAATTCAAGCATCACCCTTGAAACTAGCCTGAAGAGGTTGGAGACAGTCACTGGAAACTCCCTTAACCTACAGGGATTTAATTGTTCAGTTGTTTGCATCCTGCCTTCTCTCTGCAGGAGCGGAGAGCTGTAACATCGATCCTGAAAGTATCGGGGAACGGGCTGGTTCTTGCACAGCTCCCACATCCCACACACCTTTTGCTGGTGACCTCTCCTACATTTGTGGTGACAACACATAAATACCACTTTCGCGCACTGCAGGTAGATTATTCGCATCCTAGTTCCAAAAGCTGCATGATATAAAAATACAAAATACTCATTGTGGCCCTTGAAGTGTGAATAGCCATCTCCCAGAAAGAGAGCGTGCTGTCAGGCCGTTCCCTGCAGGAATCAGGGGGACGGAGGAGCGTGCCTGCAGATCTGTGGCAAACACAGGCACTCCTCAACCGCCTCCCATCAGCCTGTCACTCCGGCCAGGCTAAGGGATTAGCTCCACGCTCTCCGATGCGGCTTTCCTCCTCGTCTGACACCACACCTCACTTGTTGCTCACCTAATACTCTCCCCCTATAAGCAGTCACACAGGTTTAAAAACAATAAAGGTTTTTGCACAGTCTGGAAGGAGGGGAAGAGGGACTCCTGCTAGTTCAAACTCTGATCCACGTCATGGGCGATCAAAGAAAGAAAACAAGGAAAAAGTTAAAAAAAAATATCACTGCTCTTTGGTGGTTTATGAGAGCTGCTGGTCACAGTCTAGTCACAAGAGGGAAAAAATAAATAAATAAAAATCTATTCACATGGATACCCTCAGCCTGGTAAAAGGGTCTCAGCACTTGGAGGGCAGGAAGGCTAAACTAACCTTTCCTTTACCTAGGGTCCCTTTGGGTGGGAGTTGGAGATGAAAAGAAGGTAACAACGGTCAGACCTGAATTGTGCCACATCCCTTCACAGCCAGAAAAATCAAAGGCTGACCCAGGCCACCATCCTTCCGCACCAACCATTCTCCTGCCAGACAAAGTAGCCTCCCTCCAGTACAGTCCTAAGGAAAGCAAGCTGTGACATTTACAATCTGTTTCCTTTTATAATAACATCCATTTTTCAGCTTGCAAGACAAGTTTGTCCCTACTTAATCTTAGTACTGAAAGAAGAAGAAAAATAGAGGCAGACTGACTTGAGACACACAATAGTTTGAAAAAATTGAGATATGAAATCCCTCTCTTTTTTCTTTTACGCAGACAAAACAGGAGTGTAAATGCACCAGCTCTGCCAGAACCAAGGTGGGAAAAAAGCCTGGAGCCTCTGTAACTCGCCCAGGAGCCCCAGCGGTGCTGGTGGTGGGAGAGCAGGCGAGGTGGAAGAGCCCCAGCTGCCCAGTGAAGCCCAGTGGCACGAAGGCAGGCTGGCTGGGCACAGGCAAGCGGCACCAGCCCTCGTCACTCCACTGAAGCTCAGTCTCTGCTCCTGCCTTCATTTCTCCCGACTTGCTGTCCCAGCTTGCTCCTTCCCTTACCACCTCCACCCGTGTCTCAAGCAGCAGCCTGCCCAGGTGACCATCACCCCATCAGCTCTGAGGATTCCCCAGACCCTCGTTCTGCTTTGCATGCTTCATAATCTATGGCATGTCCCGACAGCACTATCCTTCAGAGAGAGACGCACACGTGGAAGAGAGGACAACAGCAGCACATAAGCCTGGTCAGGTAAATGAACACACCCCCACCCCCACTGGGGTGACACAAACTGGGGAGAGTCGGAGCCAGAGCAAACAGTGAAGGTCTGGAGAGCTCAGGCTCTTGCTGTAGTCAGTGGCCAACACAACTAACACAAGGAATGGTGTTTATCTTAACCAGAACTTTTTCACCCAAGCTTACAAAGGCTACTGCATTTTACAAAACTCGGTTGTATTTATGTTCAGAGCTTTATTAGGCTTCTTTTGCTGAGCGGTTAAAGGATATTCTGAGAAGCCATGTGAACATGTAAACTAAACCAGAAGACTGACAAGAGGAAGAAGAAAGCAAATGAAATTTTATGTGAATGTGCATATGAAGCCGTGGGTGCTGCAGGACCGTGGCTTCCCCGTGCACTGTTCCATGCCGCGCAGCAGAGGATGCTCAGCTGGCACCAGGGAGCCAGGAGAAGGCGGCAGGTCAGCCCCCCTGGTTCTGCACAGCATGGCAACATGCTGCCAAGCCAAGTCTACAAAACACTCCTACAGCTGTAATGTCGGTGACCACTTCCCTACAGCCCCCCATAAATTCCTTTTACTCTCTAGAGGGGGCTTAGCTGCAAAGATTTGAGATGGATTTTTTCTTTTTCTTTTTTTTTTTCCCTGTAGGGACTAGCTTTTGCTTACTGAATCAACAGAGGAAAATTGCAAACTATATAAAAGTTTATACTGGAAATGAGGACAAGACTGGGAATATGTGTTTGCAGAGAGGTAGAGGGGTGTGTTCAAAAGCAGAGAACGAAGCAGGTCTTTTGCTACAAGACTTACAACACATTGCAGTATTGAAAGCCAAAGCAAACAGGACTGGCTAAGGCTGCTTTCTCATATCCTTTTTACAAAGGCATCGTAAAATCAGGCATTCCACTATCCTGTCTCTGACACTTCAGCTCAACGTACGAGTAAATGGTATGTTGACAAATGATGGATTTAAGGAGAGCTTATTTCTTAACCAAGGGAATTAAAAGTTGGTTTACGCCACAGAGAACAAAGCTACATTTGTACATTTTTAGTCTATATAAAGCAACAGAATATTTTAGGTATACGCAAGTTGCTTGTAGAATCCTACCTTTTCACTCTTTTTGTACTATCTGGCAGCATTTACTACATGGTCTAAACTTGCCACATTAAAAAAAACAAACAAAAAAAACCCCAAACCAAAAAAAACCCTCACACCCCAAACCAAACAACAAACCAACAAAACCCCAAACAAACACAAACAAAAATTTTCTGATTGTTTTCTTGGTTTAGTACCTACTTGCATTCTAGCATTAATAAGTTTTATTAGTATTAGCATTGTTTTGGAGAAGCGGGAAGAACATGATGTACAAAGACAGGCTGCGAGAAGTGGGTTTACTCAGTTCTAAGAAGAAATGGCAAAATCATGTCCTACTGCTTTCAACTCCCTAACAGGTGCACAGAGAGAAGGCAGAGCCAGTCTTCTCGAAGGGTCAGGTTTCTAGGATGGGAGGTAACAGGTCCAGGTTGCAACAAGGGAAATTTCAGTGGTGCTTTAGGGCTGGAGGGGGTGCCTGGGAGCCTGTGGAACCTCCATCCTCAGAGACACTTTAACCTCAGCTGGATGAGGCCCTCATCTCATTTGCTCCGTCTTTGGGCAGGATGACCTCCAGCAGTCCCATCCCACCTAAACCACCCCACGGCACTGCTGCCCCACCTTGCTTTACTTCGTTAAAGCAGCTTCTTACTCAGGTTCTTGCAGCAGACTTTCATCAGCGGTAAATCTGTAACATATCAGCAACAGTACCTGGTGTAAAGATCCCCTGCACCAGTATTCTCTGAGTTTGTTCCATGACATGCACTTCCAAGAGTTTAAAGTTCATTCAAATGTATAGGTATTAAGTTTCTGTGGGGGAAAAAAGTAAATCCACTGTAGCTTTCATTCTGGATCCCAGAATACATTATAAAATGGTACCGCTCATTTCTGCCCACCCCCCCAGCTGTGTGCTTTAGGCGTTTGGGTTTCATACAAAACTATCTTAATTTAGCCATCCCAGGCAAAACAATCCTCATGGACATCTGCTGAAGTGCTTCAGCTAGCAGGTTGTTTGCAGTAGGAGGAAATTCCTAGGAAAAGCCTGAGTCCTTCTGCCTCCAGGACATAACCTCCAAGCAAGCCCAGACCCTTGTCTGTGGCAGGGGACTGGGGTAGGTAGCTGTTCAGTGTCAGATAAACGAGAATGAAACCCTTCCTAAGCACCAAAACAAGGTTGTTTTGTTTTTAGGAGGCATTAAATGATTGAAGGATAAGGTCTTCAATATAAGCAAGTTTGAAAGTAACAGATAACTATTTTTACCAATATAAATATTTATATTAAATAATACAGATAAACAATATAGATATAAATAAGCATATCGCTTTACAGACACTAGTCCATTTAACCTCATGTTAAAATAGCCATTTAAATCCACCCAAGGAAGCCATCTCAGACAGGTGGTAGAAGTTACTTTACATTTTCAGCAGCAAACCACCTCCCATAGCACCAAACGCTCCATCTCCTGCCCTGCTGAGTTTCTGGGGACCCACATTTTCCTCTGCACCTTTGCCAGGTCACCCACTACCCTCCAAACTCCTGCTCTGCCCTCTGGTTTTCCATGGGATAGATGTTTCTAGCATATGATACACATATCTCTACAGTTCCTCTACACTCACCCACCCCATTGTGCTCTGCCTTCGTTAGTACCCTACCCAGCCTCTCTTCCCGGTGTTTTTCCTCTTCATTTGTCATTGATGTTTTCCTTTGTGTAGATTAGGCTCCTTCCCCCCCCCTTCTTCCCCATGTGCTTTCATTTTCCTTCTATTGTGATTAAGATTTCATTTTAATGCTAATTTCAAAGCAAAATATTGTTATTCCCAAATGCTACATGCACACTCCTATTTGAACAAGACAGAAACACTTCTCATCCCTTACCTTTTGTTCTAGGCTTTCCCACCTTGCTATGGTGGTTTCTTTCTTCGTCTGGATTAACATCTCATTTCTTTCTTTGATGCTCTTTTCTTTAATAGCACAATTGTTTTTCTTTGATGGTACGTTAAAATTCTTTTATCAGCATTTAAAGCTTGATTGATGTTTGACTTCTTTTGTCACCATTTTCTTTGAATACCTTATTTATTCCTTCCTACTCTTGGACTGCAATTTTATTCCATCGCCATTTTCAGCAATACACCTCAAAGATCATGCTAAAGGAAGGCACTTTTTCTTAGAGGGCTAAATACTATTACATCCTTCATGTGTGCAAACACTAAAATTAGTAACAGTGCACACCTGCAAGACAGAGTACATAAGCTTCCCCCAACCCCACCCCACCCCTTTTACTTTTTTCTTTTTTTTTTTTTAACTCAAGGCACTTCTAGGGTCTGGTGCTGCCAGTAGTTTGCACCTTGAATATGCAAATGTAGAGAAAAGCAGGTGTTAAACGTTGCACTTCAGAGCCACTTAGCAGTGTGAAGTCAGAAGCCCTGCTTTCCCCTTCCCCCAGCCAGGCCATAATCGAGGCTAAATAGAAGACTACATGTCTCTTTCTAACGAGTCTATAAGTCTGTAGTCAATTCATTGAAAAATTATGTTTGTGACCTTTTGTTCTGGCATGAACAGCCACCAAACTCCATTTTCCACGAAGCGTTGTCAAACATGGATGTTTTATCAACTTAACTCTAGAAACTGAAAACCAGAAGCTCTGGAATTTAAATAACACCCTGGTAAATATTGAGGGGTAAAATTAAAGTTTTGCTTATTCAACCACAACCTAGGACCTGATCTTGCATGTGCTGAGGTGCATGATTAACTCTAGGAAGCAAGGGAAGTTGTAACAGACCTACAAAAAGTGTTTTCTATAGAAGAAAGAGGTTATGGAAGATTTAAACTAATAGTTCTGCTCTTGATAGTAATTGCTCCAGGCCCAGCAATTCCTCACAGACAATTCAATTAAATGCTGACAGAAACACAAATAGAGCTCACACGGTCTTCTAGTCCTTTCAGTGTTGCACTGATGTCATCTTGTCTGGAGGTTACTGCGGAGGCTGCTCCTGCCCAACACAGAGCTACTAAATAACACCGAGGTGTCCAAAGAAATTAGGAAAACAACAACCCTGTGCTTCAAAACCTGAGTTTCCCAATCTCCAGCATTGACCTTGTGGTACCTGGCAATCTCATAGTCGATAATGTATATCTCTGCATTCCAAACTTTGATGGGTTTTGCATTTCTCCCTCTTGGGTTTATGCGTGCATTTGTGAGGGCTCTCTGACAGTAACTGAAATAGGCTGCACTTGTTGTAGCGCTGAAATTAGCAGCAATGAATCACCTGGATTGGAATTTTTTCAGTGTGTAACTAGTTTACTCGCTCTAATCTGTTCTTGCACAGATATTTGTCTTTCTGAAATTAATCTTGTCAATGAATATCATTCAGTTACAACTTGTCTCTCCTGATTTAATGATAGAGTACAGTATTACATAAATATATATAAAATATCAAGTACAGTTTTGAAATGCCAGTGTTTTTAATGGAAAAAAAATGTCTGCAAAGCAAGGCAAAACAGCATTGTAGAGACATACAAATAGGCACGTAGAAAGATCAAGTGTTACAATAAATTGACACAGTGTGAAATTTGGGCTAGTATTAAGTTTGCGGTAAAAAATTCCAAAGCAAGTATACCTATAATTAATTTTATAATAAGGCAGACTGTAAACTTACAAACCACACTAGGATGGAGGGAAATCTGAGAGTGTTTGTTGCAGTATTAATAGCAAGCAATTTAAGGAAATCTTCAATCATCTTAAAGCAAAGCCTTATAAAATGAGGGTAAGCTTAAAAAGAATATCAAAAGCTGCTAACATATGGAAGCGCCCACTTAAGCCTCTCAAAGAGCTTTAACTCTGACCGCCAGTGATGCTGTTGCAGAACAGTATTCAATAACCGCCTAACGCAGTAAATGCATGTTTGTATTTATCATCTCAAAGTAGGAAAACGTGCCTTTCAGACGTCATTAAAAGAATTTGCACATACGTGGCAGCACTTCGCCGCAGAATCAGAGTGCGGGCACAGTGGCTGTTCGTTGCCCAGTTGTGTTGGATGAGTGTTAAATAAAAGTTTTATTATTTGTTGGCAACATTTTCTAGGGGAGGTTGAACATTTATACTCAAAGTAGTTAAAATGTTTTAAAATGTAAGGAATCCATGTTTGTATCTTCTTAAGTTCTGGGGCCAAACTGGTTACGGCCCCAGATGTGTTTGTGACTGACTCTGATACCAGTTATTAGTGCTTGGCAAATATGTATAGAAATAGGTAAACCCTTGCCTACCAAAACTGTTGTGGTTTCCTTTTTTTTTTTTTTTTTTTTCCATCTGCTTCAGTTATAAATTTTCATATAAATAACCCTGTTAAAGCTTTACCACAAGATTCTGCAGTATCACAAAAATATTTAATGAACCAAACTCCAGCAAGTTTGGTTCCATAAACCCAACTTGAATAGCATCCCACAATTCAAGCAAGCAAAACTGGTGGCATTCTAATGGCTTTATTTGGGTCTAAGCTTCACTAAAATTTCTTGATGAACTTTACAATCCAGCCATTTCTTGGACTCCTTTGATGAGAAATCTCTCCTCAAATCAACCATTTCTCATTACCTGAAGATTTTTACACTCTTTCTTTCATAACCAAGACTGTATCTAGCTATGCTTACTCCTTCCTGATGTTTCACTTGCTTATATAAAAAAAAAAGTACTGGCAATCCAAGCTGGTTTTATTTTTGTATCTCTCAGCAAGTTCTAATAAAGTAAATTGCGCGATATTCTCAGTTTATTGTATTGATAAACAGACTGTAAAGTGTTTTATGATTTGGTACTTCTCGTATGAAAGACACTAGACTAACATAAATTGCAATTGTAACTGTAAAGTACTAAAATATATTTTCCCTCTAGGGCTCACTAGTATATTTGGCTGAAAAAAATAAAATAAAATAAAATAAAATAAAATAGACTTGTTTATTGTGTATATTTTTTGTAGTGTAATTAAATGTCTCTATGGTTTCCACTCAGAAACAAAGTCCTCTTTCCCTGCTCAAAGCAGTCTTAAAGGCCCACAAATAACTTTACAGAGCTGCCTTGTTCCAAATTGGAGGCGAAAAAGCACTTTCTTTTTCACTTTCTCCAAACTGTCTCGAGAGGAACGGATCTCTCACCACTCATAGCCCTGTCATTTCCAGGCCATGCTGATAGTCATTAATAAAAAAAAAGCATCAGACTCCTGAGTGACTCTTCCCCACTGCCCCAGGCATACTGCCTTGCTGCAATCTGGACCGACCCGCAAATTTCCATTCTTCACCCAAGCTGGCGTCGAGCGGATTCCATGTGGCCATTATTTTGGATCTCGATCAACCTGAGCATCAAGCAAGAAGGTATCTACCCCCCAGGACTAGGACTTGTCAGTGTGGTATCTCCTGCATCCTAAGGGATGCAAAAGCTGGAGGCAGCTGCCTGGGCCGGTGCAGGCGCAGAGATGCTCTGCCTCTCCGGCGGGACAGCCAGCCCGGGCACAGCTCCCACGGACCCCCACCAGGCCAACATGATGCAGCTCTGCCACACGCGCAGTGAAAATTAGTCCTCGAGGGTTTTATTGGGGAAAAAAACAGAAATTTGCAGGGATGTAATAATGTAGCTACAGACTCCAGACAGGTCTCGCGCTGCACAGGGCAGCTGCACTTTGAAGCCCAGCTCTCCAAAGACACCGGGACCTACTCTGATCCCTCTTATGGTGCTCACCAGCAGGAAAATTACTGAAGTGCCTGGAAGTGCTGAAGGGAACAGTGTGAATCAGAGCCACATCCAGACCCGAGGGCAGCAGTCTTTGTTCAGTAGATACAAACCCTCCAGTTTCACACCTCCTTGCCTTAACAGCTCTTCCCACCCAGACCTCCCATTAAGAAGAAAGTGCTAATGGAGCTGTTGTAATCCTTCTTCAGGCAAAAGGCAGCTGTTGAAGTAATGGGTAACTGAGGAAAGAGTCCTCATGGAAAAGTCAAAGGACAGGTAATGGATCTTTGAAATAAGGGTGGAGGTGAGATACTTAAAAAATTAACCTCCTTCTCTCTTTTGGTCTTCCTTTAATAAAGCAGCGACAAACCCATTACCTGTTTTAAGGTTCAGAGCAGCTGCATAATGAATCTGCTGTAATACACAGGGAAGTGTAAATTCACCATTACACTTCAACAGCTCCTGCTCCACTCTGAATGAGATGGAGGATTATACAAGCACAAAACCACTCCCTGGAGCAGCTGAATGGAGCCGCTAGAATTAAGGCTGAAACGGTTGCAGTTAACTCCCGACCCATGTGCACATGCTTTAAGCCCTTCTTTGACACAGATTTTCATAAGCTTTGATTGTCCTTACATAAAATTTCAGATGGGACTTCTCTCAGTCTCAGCTTGCCTAAAAAGGCGGAGGGGGGAGGGGAAACGCCTCCCTAGCCACATATGAAGGATCTGCTCGCTTCCCCATGGCTCTTTCTAGATTGTAAAACACTCTCTTGTGAAATTCAGGATTTATTTTGGTGTTTGGAACAGTAGTATTTGCTAAATCTCTCTTGAGCAGTGGTCTATCTTGGATCTGAACCTGCCATTCTAATTTGAATGTATTATTCTAACACGTGCATTCTCCAGTATTTACTCTTGCCCAAGCCTTCCTAAATATTCTTAAACATTTCTTTTTCCGTGAGCATCTTATAACAGATAAAACCCTCATTGCTCAAATATAGCATAAGATAAATATTTTGTGTTGTCTCATTGACTCATTCTTCAACCAGAGAATCATACTTAATGGTTTGAACACCTATGAGGCAGAATTTGTCTCACATCTGTATCTCGTTGTACCCATCATTACACTGTTTTGGCTCAAAACAGCCAACCTCTTCTATCCTGAACTTTCTGAAGAGGTCATGTCTTATGATAAAGCAAAGTATGATAGGGGCACAAAATCTGAGGCTTGCAAAGCTGATCCTACACTTCTGTGATAAAGCTGGCAAAGCAGCAGTAATGTTAGCTGTATAGAATACTTTTTTCTCCCAAACTCTGGGGAACGTTTGAAAAGGAGGGAAAAAAACCCAAAAACCCAAACCCAACCAACACAAGCAAGCAGATATCACAGAAGTGTACAGAATCTCAGGAAATGATAGACTTAAGTCTTGATTAATTCATACATAACTGGTCCAAGCCATAAGCTGGGCCAGAGCAGCAGGGTCCCCCTCAGCCAGGCGAGCGTACCGACTGCTGAGGTTCCCTTTGGGAAACAACCAGCATTTGACAAGCAGGACCTCTCACCAGTAGCCTGAAGGAAGAAGGAACGGGTACTTGAGGTGACACTTTTCTTCAGCATCCTAGCAGTAAGTAGTGTGTGTGCCAGGTTTTGTACTCTGCAGAACCCCCGTGAGGGAAGGAAAAAAAAAAAAAAAAAAAAAAGATAAAAAAGCAGATCCCTAACCCAATATGTTTTGTGATAGCCCTGGGTATGATCAGAATTCATATATGTTCTTACTATATAAAGATGGTATTGTATTGCAGACCTCCTCAAATAACTTTTTTAGAGTATTTTCCTTTTAGATTACTTGATAAATTTGTTGGTTCATGCACACAAAATCCATCTGCTCCCTGAAGACTGCCTCCGGACTGTAGAGCGCTGCCTTTAATAATGCACATCCTTCTTCTTGTGTGTTTTCCTTTTTTCCTGGGATGTGTATGGAGTGGTTTTGATGTTTCTTCTCTATAATCATGATAGAGGATGCATCAAACTTTAACCTTGCATGTCAGAAACAAACAGACACCCCTCTAAAGAAGACCTTATGTACACTTTTGGGGATGTGAGGATCTCCCTCCTGTCACCATTTCATCAGTTGAGATACGCCACAGTCGAAAAGCAAGCAGGTAGGTAGCCTGCCCCAAGCAGAGGGAACATGTGGTTCCTTTGCACACAGCAGAACTAATGAAGCCAGGTCTGCCCTGTGTGGATTCCCAGGTGTCTAATAAAGGACGAATGTCTTAGTCTGCTCCTCGGAAGGAGACCCTAATAGGATCTCTCTGTTCTCCCTGGTCACCTGTTCGCACAGAACTTGCAAGATACTCTGAGGTGAAACTGAATTGAGTTTTGCCACTGGGTTTGGGGTTGCCTGGAGTGGAGAAGATGACAAAAGCCCAACCGAGTATGCTCGTTCCTGTAGAAGACGGGGCTAAAGATCCCGTTCAGCTGGGGAGAGGTGGAGGGAAGGTGAGGGGTGAGAAACATTGGCAAAGGAAAATCACCATCAGGATAAAGCAGAGATGAACCAAAAGGCTGGTAAACCACATAAGCACCAAATCTTTCTTGCAAGTCTTTTAGCCCTTCATCTCCGAATTCCACTTTACAATTCAAACTTGAATAATCAATATTTCTCCAGGTTGGAATAAAAATACAAATGTAGCCTTTTCTCTTCAGAATATAAATAATATACTCATGTCAGAGAAAACAAAGATTTGTTTATCAGTAAATAAAGCATCACATGCCTTCACTTAGTGACTTTATGGATGCTTTGCTCAGTAGGAATAACTCTAAACTATTCCCCAATGCATATAGTTGTACAACAATTCTGCCTCATCCTACTAGGTTCTAGGGATTGAATCTGGCCTCTTGGTGCCCCCTTCTTCCATGTTTTCCTACTGGAGGTAAAGCAACTGTTCAGTCAGGAAACACTTCAGCAAAAGACATGATTTTTTTCTGACATTTGCTCACAGCCCAGCACAGGTTGCATGTTGCCACTGTTGCTGTAGCTTCTGGGGAAAAAATGTGAAGAGGAAGAGGACGGGTATCTGCAGGAGGAGGAAGGAGAAGAAAGGGTTCCAAATGGGGACGCTGTGACAGGTCCCAGCCTATGAATTCTCCTCTCCTGCCTTGGCCCTGCCCTTGCAAGAGGAGTGGGTGATGCTTTAGCCAAGGTTCGTGAACAGATACTGAATTAAGTGGCCTGAGGGGTGTGAATAAAACTTCCCAAAGGCAATCTGTCCAGTGACTTTAGGTCTGACCACAGTGTGTATATCTGCAGTATCTGGACTCTGGATTAGGAAGCTTTTTATACGTGCTGCCATTCTGGTGCCTTCAGTGGGAAGCTACCGAAAGCTGAAGCTAGGAATGTGTTTCAGTGCCTGCATCCATAAAGATCTATATTGCTGGTGTTGTGGGATGGGTTAAGTCAATATAACAAGCTCTACCCAGTAAGGCTTTCCTTTGTTTTACAGCTGGAGATATCTGTTAGAGATTATCCGAGTGCAAACACCACAAACTCAGTGGGACTTTTAACTTGTGAGTTTTTAGGCACAATGGTGATTTATGGCAGAAAGAAGGGGATATTTTCAATGCCACTCCTTGGCAGAGGAGATCAGCGTTTGGCCTGCTGCTCTAAGCTCATTTTGTAGTCGTTGTATATAATGGCATTTTAAGAGCACAGCTAAGCAGGCGACTCACCTGTTTCCCTTGGCTTGGCTGTTCCCCTCTGGGTCAAACAGTCCCCCTGGAAAGAGGGAGAGCTTGTCTACTCCTTGAAGACTGGCCACCATGCTTAGCTCCAGCTGTAAAGTGAGGCGGGAGGAAAGGATGGCTGCAGGAAGAGACAAACCTGCTGCACGGCTCCAAAATGCTCTGTACAGCTGACAAGACACTTGGGCAATCATGCCTTACTAACAGAATGGGGCTTGCATGTAGGCTGGAAAAACAAAACCCTTTACCTGGGTTCAAGGCAACACTGGAAGAGGTTGAGAATCAGAGCCAATGTTGTCTCAGGAATGTTGGCTTTCCCTGGAAAGAAAAGAAACTTGTTGTGTGTTTGAGGGGGAGAAGAGGCAGGGAATCTAAATCTAATCTGACATATCATGTTGGGGTTTTTTTATTATTCTCTGCAACAAAAACACTCCTAACAGCTCTATTTTTCCATTTCATGCCAATAATACAACAGTTTCTGATTGACCAAAGCCTGATTGGAACAATTGGAAAATTGTTGTCAGCAAGTTTGCTGGCCCACCTGCTCATTCCAGTGCAATGCAGTTGGGCAGTATGAAATAAGTTTGCTGTTGTTATTAAAACCCACATCCAGCATGACTCAGTGGGGCTATTTCAGTATTAGTTACAGCAGAGACAAGGACCAAACGCAACTGAGCACCTCTGAACAGCTTCTGAAATAGATACATTGATCTAATGTGTCTTTACATAGTGCCTCCTATTATTTTTGCAAATTAAAATACAACGGGGCAAGTTCATCAACAACATTCTCCAAAATGTGTAGGGTCTATATGGAGAAGGTGGAGCATTTTTCTGAAGGACTACCAACCATCTATACCATTCTTACCCTCCTCCCTAGCGTTGCTGTGACTTGCATGGCTGGAAAACAAATGTTGCTACCCTTGATGGCTTTCTTAACCCAGCCCTCACTCTACATTCCATTCTGATGGGTTTGGTTTGGGATTTTTTTTCCTCTTAACCTTCATTCCTGGTCCTTGGTTGGGAAGTTGCAAGTGGGTGGGAGATCCAGATGCACTCTTTGCTAACTTAGATGGCAACTTGCCTTGAATGTTTGCCCTCTTCCTCTTGGAACCCTGTTGCTCAACTCCTGTGGACTGGCCTGAAGGTGCCCGTACTCACCCCCTGCCTGCCCCTTTGTCCCCTGAGGATACAGCAAGCTGCACAGGACAGAGCTGATGGAGGAGGACCTAACAGAAAGAAAAAGAGCAGAAGCAGCTGTAGGAGAGACACTAAGATGTGTCCAGCCGTTTCCACCCTTGCTCTGTTTCTCACGGGTGTTGATAGGTCCACTCCTTGCTGAGCACTGGAAAGGAGAAATTGGGCTACACTAAATGCACCCTCAGAAGGAGAGGGGCAGGGGCAGTGCTCTTCACTCAGACCAAATGGAAGCATCACTCCTCAGGCCAGGCCTCTGCCGCTTAGTGCCCGAGTCCTGAGCCCTCCCTGCCGCTGTGAACCAAAGGCGCCTTCACTTTCTCAGGGAATTGATATAGAAATGAGGAGCCAAATTTTCCCCTCAGAAGTTCCAAGCTATCAGGCTCTCCACGTTACTTTCCTGCCTAATCATCCAACCCTTCATCTCTGGGGAGTTTAAAAGAATACCCAGATCACAAGCAATGAAATTGAGTTTCCTTCCTAATCTCCCACCTCACCAGCAATCCCTCACCGCCCGTGTGATCCTGATGAGGAATAAAAACCTGTTCTCCACACCTCATCCTCCTTCCTCCTCACCTCCACTTCAAGCTGAAACAACAGAATTAAGGACTGTATAAAGGTACCGCTAATGGGGATAAACCTACATACAACAGAAGCTTCTAATCGCTCTCTGCACCTTAAACGTGTGAGTTATCAGGTAATGTATAAATAAATAGTGCATATGATGCCTATCGACCTGAATCCTAAGCACATTTGTAAAACAATATTAAGACCAGTGACTAAGTGTAAAGCCCGTGATTACAAACCAAACCTTGGTCTCCTCTGTATGAGTCACTTTTTTTAAAGCACCAAGAGTACAAACCGGGGGGAGCAAGCCCAGCAGTAACGGACAAAGCCCTCCCCAAGGCCATTCTTACTCAACAGCAAAATAAAGGCTGTACAGCTACAAAACCTACCTGGAATTTTCAAAATTCAAAACTTAAACAGACAGATTACACTGTATGCTATATCAATGGAAAAACATATTCTTAATTTATTTTTACTGACTGAGACCCTTCTCAAGTAGCTGTATTTTCTGATAACTGGCCCAGCACATTACAATCTCTTTATTTCAATATTATCTAAGTCTGCCAGAGGATAAATGCTGTCTGCAACTGAGCAGAAAATTATATATATAGTATCATTAGTGCTTTAATGCTCCAAAAGATTATGGAGCTCAGGGGTTTGGGCTTCTCATTTACTGTTCTAAACATGATGGGGGTAGGCACTTGTAGGGTTTTTGTCAAAATTTCCTACTTCGGAATTCCAGTTCATCTAGCCCAAAACTGCAAGTTTTTCACTCTTGTTTTCCACCTGCTTATTTCCACAAGGTCCTGTTCATGCAAAACTTTTTTTGCATGAAAGGACAGGAGAAATCAAGATAAGCGAAAATGCCAGCAGAGTATTATCTCCTTCTACATATCCATGTACTTTCTGACTGCCAGTAAAAGCCCTATTATACCTTGCTTTTGTCTGCTGCGTTATGCCTACCATTCCATGGCAATAAGAACGGAGAAGGATAGCTTTGCTTGATGCCTTTTCATAATTACAAAGTCTTTAAAGTCACTCCTTTCAGATAAATACAGGTAGACAATGACTAGCATTCAGTGAAATTGATGAATACTACATTGAATGCAAAATGTATATAGAGCAACAAAGAGAAAAATGTGATGTTTCACACTGAAACCAACACGTCTTCAGGGCTTTTGTATGACTTTCTGTCCTCATTGCTGAATATACATAACTTTTCAAAGATCTTTTCAAAGAGCTGCCAAAGAGGTAATTCACATTTTTATAAAAGGAGAGAACAAAATGTTTAATTCTACTGTTAAATGTATTCACCCCTGCCCCTAGCATTCACCCTCCATTTTATATACATGAGGTTTTTTTTGAGAATGTGTGTTTTGATTTGAACTGCCACATTTTGGCAGTTTGAGTCAAAACGGATTACTGAGGTTGCTAGCCACCCATGAAGACAGAGGGGGGGAAACCACATCATCCTACACCCGTCAAGGTTTTGTCTCTCTGGATTTGACAGGAAAGCTCAGTTTAGTTACTATGACTATTTTTTTCTTTATCCAAGACCAGAACTTTAATTGCACCCGTAACTTCTCTTATCAACACATCTGTATCCAACTGTGCTAGCACTTCGCTCACCTTCAACTTTTTTTGTTTGTTTTGGGAACATTTCTTTGTGGTTCTAAACAACATAAATTTGGTTTCCTCATCAAGAAGCTCATTTAGCTGCAGCTTGATTGCAAGTAATTTGCCCTAACTGTCTTCGTCTTTTAATTGTTTGTGCCTTTTTCTAATCTATAAACTGTAACTTCAGGCAGGCCATTTTTGTCTTACCATTTCCTCTTTGGAAAGGCATATCTAATAACCCACCTCATATCCCGTGGCTTTAGGCATCCGAAATCATATGAACAGAAGGGATAGACCATCGATTCAACTCCAAGTTCATTTGAAAAAAATACCTCCATAAAATCTCCTTTTTAAGAAACAGGAAAATAAAACTTCATCCATGAAATTTAGTTTGGTGGAAAATAAACATGCATCACCATTGGTACAGAACTGACTCCCTGTTCTGTTTCCACAGCATTTCCTTATGACCTCCGAGAGACATGAAATTCTAAGTGCCAATTTGGGTACCGCTGCAATCCTTGAGTTAATCAGAGTCCAATGAATTTTATTCCCACAGTTCTGAACTGGCACAATGTACCCTACTGGAGACAGAACACATGATCTCATTAGAGTCTCTGGACTTAGTCAAGCCTAGGCATAAGGCATTTTTTTAAAATTTTATTTCTTTTTAAAGTAATCTCATTAGAAGTTCTACCAAATATGGTATCCATATCAAATCTCTTTAATTCCTCCCACCTAATCCCCTTTACCCCCAAAGTGTAACATAAATGTATTAGTCAGATTAGCTGCATATTCAGGAGTAATCCCTTCCAAAACAAGAGAACTATATGTATTTTTCCTGATCCCCAAACTTTTGTTTGTGTTAATTATTCTAAAGCTGACTGACAGTGTGAATAATACTCTTCCCCCCTCCAGTCTGAATAGCAATTAAGGAATTTGCATTTGCTGCTTCTTTTCCTTACAAAATAAGATATTTTCTCTGCATTTTTTGTTCTGAGCAAGTGCCTGCTCTGACTCCCGCTGAAGTCTGTGGCCAAGCTCCCAAATGAATGTTTTCAGCTGCATCTTGCCTTAGAGCACTTGCACAAAACATAAAACACATACAGGAGTACGGCAGCCTTGGGATGGGGAAAGAATGCCAAGCACAGCAGGACCTCTTTCTCCTAAAGCTCCTTAGACAGGTATCTTCTCCCATGATCTCAGAACCACCGTTATTGCACTTGCCTGATGGGGACCAGGGATTCCATCGAGAGGAGCGAGTGCTCCGAGCAAAAGGGATGGGAAGCGTTTTCTGACTGTGGTGACAGACACTCAGAAAGCTTTATCGCTGCCTTGAGAGATTTTCCTTTCCATTGTTTAAACCACTGAAAATATCAAGACTACATTATGAAATGAAGACCACATTCATGCAGCCCGACTTGAAACAAATGCCACTGCAATGCTTTTAACCTGTCTGGGCAGCTCTCCGTGAGGGAATCAGCAGGTGTGGGCACACACACTCAGCGAGACATGTGCGAGGCACACGCATGCATGTATCGTCCCTTCAGAGCTCACTTGTCTATGTAATGTGTTTTCCTGATGGATAAATAGAAAGAAGACAAGTGATCAGACAGCCTGAACAATGTCAATAAGCTATTTTGAGAAGAAGACATGTTGGCTGAGAAGTTCTATTTTATAAGTGAAGTGGCTGATGGCTTCTTGTATGACCTGCAAATTATTGAAGTGTTCCTGAAGATTTTCCAGTTTCCTTTGAAACCAGTTCAAATTGTACTGGAAGTTCCAGGAGTTGATTATACCGCAGTATCTTACATGTAAACCATGGAGACATTTCCATCCAGCAAAGCCAAACTGGCACGAAACAACACCAAGACCCCTCAAAAACAACATAGCCAAATACTTCATTGTACTGTTAAAAGGAAGGTAAAAAGAATACTTTTAATTCTGAGAAAGAGGTTGATTTTGTGTGAAAGCTCTGACTTCACACACACACACATGCATGCACACACACCTGAAACAAGGAATTAATTTCCAATTGCCCAATTCCAGTTAGGAAAAGAAACTCCAGCTAGCTTATGGATACAAACTTCTCTTGCCTGAAAGACTCAGAATGCCAAGCCCCATTTTAAAATGTGATATAAGTTCTTGGGACCTTAAAGGACATAGGAGTTAACAGGACTGAATTGCTAAATCACTTCTAAATAAGTTCCATCAGCATAACATTTCTCAAAGTCCCCTGGGGACAAAGCAGTGCAAGTCCCAGTTGGAGACCATACAGCAGGGTCCCAGATCTCATCTGCAGGGGGACTCATGCCCTCCTTTCAGTGAAAATTCTGTATCACTTACAAAAGTCCTTTGGGCTCCTTTCCTCCCTGTTCCCATCGCACCTAGCGAGACACTGGGCTGTCTGAGAATGCAGAAATAAGGTATTTAGGACATTAAAAGAACACATTCATTGTACAAGAAGAGTATTGAGTCTTTGGATTAATGAAGCAGATATTGTTAATAACAGGAAAGACACCAAAAAAATGCCACTAGCATGCTGAGTGGGAATAATATAATACACCATGACCATATGGACTCAGGAGAGTAATTACATATGAGTAACCCATCTGATCTTTCATGTTGCCAGGCTTTTATCTCAGATAGTCATTTTTCTCTGCTATTACCAGCTTTTTGTTCTAATGAAGAACATCCTCCCCTTTCACCATCCTTATTATGTCTAAGTAATCATTATACATGGATACGGAAGAGGGTAAATTCCTCAAAGCAGATGCATGCCGAGGAATAATAATACTTCCTTTCTGCAAGGCCAGAACAAGCTAGATAGGCTCATTTGGTACCAGCAGATAATTCAAGTTTGTCTGGTTTTAATGGGCACTCCCACTAATTTTAATGCAATTCATATAGTGAAGTACTGCTTAAAAATAATAATATATATACCTTACTTTTAGAATGATATTTTTCATTTAAAAATACAGAGAGAGAGAGACTTGCATTTGATCACAATATCGATAGACTCACTGGTCAGTTCAAGTGAAGGGGAAGCACATTGGACAAAATAGGGATCTGGCTTTTGGAAATATAGAGTATATCCCACAGGGGAGTAATGATGCCTCAGGGTTCTCCATAAGCACAAATTTTCCTCCTGTCTTCCTGTCTGCATTGGAAACCAAAGAAACAGCTTTCCGTGTGAAACAGGTGCTTAGCCCTTAAAGAAATTTTACACAAGAGGCAAGAAGAACAGAATAGTGGAGCTGTGATCTGAAATACATAACTGGGACTGGAGGCTAAGAAGGTAGATTGTGTTTTCCAGGAGAAAATGACAAAATTCTACTTTTCCTAGCTTTGTGGAACTTCATAAAAATGCCCATGCACGCATGCTTGCTAAGGCCGGCTGCAGGCACTGCTCCATCGCTCACTGGCTTTTAAAGAGAGGCAAAGGAGAAAGGGCCAGGCCAAGGCAGGGGGACTCTGAACAGGTGAACAGATGCACTTGTTCACCTCAAGTGGGGAGGAACCTGGAGCAGTTCCAGCTAGATCAGAGGCAGAGGAAATGTCTCTGCTATGAGAAGATTAAAACCAGGCATCGCTACAGTCCCTAACAGCTTCCCCGTAGTTCACCTTTTAATATTCTGGGGAGCTGTTCAGACCCAGTATGCCCCTTTCTAGTGGGTGCTGCAGAAACACAAAGGATTGCAGTTTCCTACCACAGGAGGTACCAAACCACAGCCTCCTGGGAGACTTTACAACCTGTGAGAAACTCAGGCTGCATACGCTAAAGAATCTGACGCACCTCGGAGCAGCACTTGGTTCTCTTGGTTACTGGCTGTAGAACACGAGAGCTCACGGGAGTGATTTTTGTGCCCATGTGTAAACTGATTACACCAGGCTGGCACCAAAATGATGAAGATCATTTGCTCCATTCCGGTAAGGCAATGATTTTACTCACTTGTTCATGTCTGGTGTTGAATGTGTTATTAACCCACATGCAGGAATTATTTGCACATCGCAAATCTGATTGAAAGAAAATTTTCCTAAAATACTGGCTAGGGAGCCCCGACCAGGCCGACAGATCTCTGACAAGCTCCTCTCTGTGGCTTTGAGAAGAGCTACTTGCTTAGACTGAAGGCAAAAATAGGCAAGATTCGACTCAGTGGCCAAAGCACAATTTTTCATGAATTTGCACAAGATGAAAGTTTGCTCAGCTTTTAGGGAAACAAAAACGTCAACTGTTTGACTAAAAAATGAGCATTTTGCAGCAAACACTCATTGTTTGCCTTTTCTGTACACACAAAAAATGTCTTTCCTCTATATAGAAGAAAGGGCACTAAGAAAACACATTTTTGCTTTCTCTGAAGGCTGAGTTCCCCACTGAAGACAGTTTTTCCTATGTAGCTATAGGTTTTTGGAATCTTGGAACCACATTTCTTTTCTCAGTTGGTGGCTTGTAGTCACATTAGCCCCATTAAATCCCCTTGCTGTGCTCCAGATTGCCACTGGAGTTTCCCTGACAGACAGCCTAGCGCCTGCACCTGAGGATTAGTTCCACTTACCCTGGGCTGCAACAAAAGCTCTTGTTTTCTTGGGGTGGTTTGAGACAGTCTTCTGATGTGCTATGAAGTTATTAATGTTGCTTGATATTTGCTTTGACAGCTGCTCTGTACCCTCTTTAATCATCTTCATCATGGTTCACAGCTCTTTTTTCCCTTCATTTCACTTTTGCCTATGCTTCCTAGGGAGAATGATGCAACACACAAGTTGACAAATCTTTCAGCCCTTCGTGTATTTCCCCCCTTTATCTTCACTTCCAAAGTTTCGCTGTTTGACATTTTTTTCCCTGCTGTTCAATAAGAGAACAGAGAAATGTTCCAGATGCAAATACCACTGGAGTACAGTATTTTTAAAATATTCTGACTCTTGTGGGAGAAAATTAGTTTGCAGCCCACACCCATTCAACAGGTAATTTGGTTATGCATTAAAAGGGCTCCTTCAATACTTGAGAAAACTTTTAAAAATCATGTTCTGAACATTAGCTGCCTGCCTGTATTGTAATAATACCTAGAGGAGCAACCTTTGCTATGCGAGAGCTTTCTCCTCTCATGACACTTTCTGGAACGATGTCATACACCTGCTTTCCACTTCCCAGGGCAAAGCATCCCCTGTGAAGCCGTAGCTGTGTCCGCCTTGTCTGCTGCCAGCCAGGCTCCCCTTTCTGCCTGACCGGTGCAGTGCAGGAGCACAGATTCTCTAACCAATGTCACTGCCCCTCTCAGCTCCCCCACCAGTCCTGGTCCCTCTGGTGCTGCCAGGGGTACAACCCGGTTTGGATGCCCGTGCTCCAGGCTTAAGATCTGAGATCCGATCAGTTCCCCAGCAGCAACTGGCAAAGGTTGCAGGCTATGTGCTGCCTCCTCCGATACCACCCCAGGGTCAGCAGGCAGGGATGTCGGAGGACTGCAATACTGCAACTGAAAAAGGAACGTTCCACCAACCGGAGTGATCACAAAGCTTCCCAGAGGGCCAGGACACCCTCCAGCTTCTCAGTCTACATGAAATCGACAGCATTAGAGACAGCCAAGAAAATCCATCCCCCAAAGCTGGCTTCCAGGCCCTGCAACCTATTCCGCACATCATGGGACAGTGTCCACAGTCCCTGAGCGTCTCTGTGGAGTCAAGTGTCTACATTTACATGTCCTTTCACAATGGTATAGACAGGGATTTGCAAAACATCAAGATACTCTGTCTGGTTGGTATTACCGAGGAGGCCGATGAACAGCCAAGCTTTGATCTCCTTCACAGCTGTGCAGTTCAGAGATCAAGGACGTCTGCATCAATCTGGGAAATTCATAACCCCCCAAAAAACCAAAAATAGGGCACACACACCCCACCACCAACAACAACTGTCAACAAAAACCTAACCTAAAAAAAAAAAAAAATCAGAAAATTGAAAAAGAGAAAGAAATTCTCCCATCATCTGTCAGGCATGTGGAAAATACTGTTCTACTTCAGATTTTACAAACAGGATCCCTGACTTCAAATTCTTGGGATCAAACTTCTGTTACTCTCAATCACATTAAATGCATTCTTTTCATGTCAGTAGATTGCATACATCACAGAAGAAAAATGGCTCTTGATATCTGTCAGTTTCAAAGTCAGATGATTATGATCAAAGTTTAGAATCTCAGCGCCTTACAGGGAAAATCCATTTAGAAATACAAGGGGGGAAGCAAGAGCAGAGCTACTCCACTTTGATTTCCAGCCAGGGTGTATCTAGGAACTGAAAATACACAGGTGTGATCTTTCCCTTGTTCTTCATACACAGCAGTATTCATGAGGGAGTCTCTGGGTGGCTGCTTGCCCCACACGCGTACCCTTTCTGTCTCAGCTCTCAGAAAAACAACATTTAGCAGTGTGGAAATGCAGAGCTTCTGTAAGGTGACTTTCTCCATTTCAGTACAATCTTTCGTCCAGCTGTACCCTGCCACACATGACAATCGTCTCCAGCTAAGCTACTGCAACATCAAAAGCCGCAGGAGACACTGCTGTCTCCCAAACACTGCTCTGTATCACGGCATCTGACTCCTCCTAATTAATTTCCTTTGTTGTACAGAGAGCATCCAGGAGCTAATTGTTCTGATGAGACAGATAAAACATCAAAGGAGGTTTTAAAACGTGTTTAAAAACGTGGCATGTTGACAGCACTGCACTCTGAAGCCCACCCGAAGCCCACCTGTGCCTGTGCCAGGGAAAGCCGGTCCCGGGGGGCTCGCCAGGGTGCCCAGCAGTGCCGCCACAGCCTGCTTCCCCAGGGAGGGGGAGCCTGGGGAACAGTTCTATCCCCATAGTTTGCTTCCTTAGCCGAGGCTGTGGACAAGGATGCTCTCTCAGTTGTAAGGGAAGGTGCTGTATGTGAAGTGCCAGATGATTCCCTGCTCCTTTACCTTCCCCGCCCCCTCCCCTAATTTCAAGTAAGTCCTAAGTGGCCATTAGACAGTAACGAGTTTTTGCAGTAGGCAAGCTGGATGGATTTGAACTACTGGCCCAAGAATTAAATACTCCATATGTGGTTTTCTGTGCATTCAGAATTTGTCCGTGTCTCACTAAGCACAGCAGCCAGCTTGGATTTCTGACCAGACCCTTCCACTTCCCAAAAAAGTACTGGTAATCTCGGCTGGAAACAGGATGCACTCAAGCCCCCGCCACCTGATGCTGAAGTTGCCTTTGTGCTCTAAACAGAAGAAAAAAGTGATGTAAAAACCCACCAACCCAACTCTAGCCACTGCAGAGAAGTTTTTTCCCTTTAAAATGTTCACACAACAAACAAGAAAGGCGAAGAAAGGAAAAGTCAGGATCAGCCCCTGATGACTGCTAACACAGGCGCGCTCACCGGGCTTCGTGGGGCTGGCGTAGGTGCCCAAGCACCAACGGGACTGGGACTGCTCTGTGCAACGGGCCTCGGGAAAGGGGGAAGGCGAGAGCAAAGAAAATGTGGGAATCTGTTAAAATATCTGAAAAGGAATCGGAGGCAAGGACGTAAAATAGCTGAAAGAAACAAAGGAAACGGGCAACAGATGAACTGTGCTCAAGGTGTGATGAAAGGAAAAAGCAAGGCCATGGTAAAAAAAGTCATGGTAGCATGGGGAGGGTGCGAGGAGAGCACTGGGCTGTACGGGGAGCTGCTGGGAACCACAGCCCAGATGAGATGGAGCAACCTGGCAGCAAACAGGAGCCCTCGCACACTGCAAACCAGCCTACTCCTGCCCTGTCCCAGTGTTCCCAGCACCGAGGGACTGGTCCCAGCTCCCAACAGCTTTGCAGGAAAGGGCTGGACAACTGTTACGCAAAATGCCTTTGGGCACTGCAGGATTTACAGCAAATATCTGAGAAAAATTCTCTCCTGTCCCTGGGCTGTCAGCAGTTTTGGGGGATGGAAGCCGGTGGTACTGTTTTGATAACAAACCCTGTTGATGCAGGTACAAAAAGGAGGCTCCTGGAGGTCAGCCACCACCCTCAGAAATGGAGCGACAAGTGTGACAGACTCACAATGTTGTTTTCAGTGTTTGACCTTAAACAATACATGAAGCTTACAGGATAAAAGAAAAACAGAGTTATAAACATGAACTGAAACAAGTTTTTCAGAGTTCTATTTAAAATGCAAACATGAAAAGGAAACTGAGAAAATAACCACATACGAATAGAAAAAAGGGGAAAGAAAAAAAAAAAAGAAAAAAAAACCAAAACCCACAACACAACCAAAAAGCTGCTATTAGAACTACAAGGGGGGAAGTATTCAGAGCAGATACATTGCCTGTCACAGTATTTTTTTATGATTCGGGCCAAACATGCAAAAGGGCCGGGCACTCCATCCCGAGTGGAAAGGTGATTTGCCCATGTTAGCTCTCAGGCTTTGCTTTAGGTTATTTCCAGCACTGCTGATGGAATGAGATGAAGAGAGACAGTTTTATCTACACTGTGCTAAGGATACGCAGACAGAATTTATCTCCAGATCCAAGCCCAAGCCCAGGCCTGGAGGTACGGTGGCACCAGGCACAGTGGCTTTGGTGGCCACCACCACGCTCAGCACCTCCCAGGATTCAGCCTTATGCGTGAAGGCTTGAAAATAACTTTTGGCCAGATGGTTCTCTCCCGAGGATAGATGTAGTTTCTCTGAAAACACTGTCATGCTCAGTGTGACATGACACTCCTAATGTGTTCTGCTTTCCTGGAGTTCTAAACTTCTTTACAGAGAGGCTAACACCACATTATATCAAATATAAATACCTAAGAGATACAGACAACCTACATGGGAGAAAACAGATATTTATAAGGAGTCTTTGAAAGCAAATTTTTCTGATGTGGGATCTGATTGTATTTTTTCACTTTCAAATGAGGACAAAATGTCAGTATTTTCCTATTTACTTATTTTTTCCCTTCAACTGCAATTTTTAAAACTCATTGGGCATTTTTGATATGCATTTTCAAAGCGTATTTCAAAAAATGAAAAGTCACTGTAAAGTAAAACTTCAAATTTCTGATTCGTAAGAACATCTTCAAAAGTTCTTATTAGAAATAAAGACATTCCAGCATACTGACATGGCACTAAATTTAGAATAGTCAAAATGGAAAGCTGTTCTTGAAGAAAGTTTTGCAGATGGCTGCAATAGTCACTGTAAATTTGACATAAGAAGCAGCACGCTGAGCTCCTGACCGCATGTCCTAGATAGCACGGTAACAACACAGGGCATTCCTCGGGATTTCCTCTCCAGAAAGGGAGAGTCCTGCCAGAAGTCAAGCTCAGGGTTATCATTTCCATCTCACTGTGAGGTGAGAGGGCTTGCCTAGGGACGTGGAAAAAGCCAGAGCTGAAGGTGGGTCAGACCGCTGTGGTTGGTCATTGCTAATCGTTCATGCAAACCACCATTTCCCATTACAGGGAGCAGTGGAGAAGAGAAAGAACAGGCTTAGAAGGGACTTGAAAGTCTCATTACAATGAGAGCCGTTCCTTGGGGGAATCCTGGATGAAACTGAGAGCTCATCCTCTGGTGATGGGGATAACAGCCCTGTGTGGGAGGTGCTTCCAGCTGGGAACTCCAGCACACCAAGTGCAGGAATTGGCCTCAGAACCACTGGGCTGAGAGGAGGGACCAGAGGCTGGGTAGGACTAATTGCTGACCTGGTTTTAGTTGTTTTCCCATTGCTGACACAAACAAATTTGCTTACGCAGCATCCTGTTGGTTGAAAATGCTGTAAGCACTGTTTGGTTCTTCCCCCCGATCCCCTTTGCAAACGTGGAGATGTATTTCACGTCTGTGTCCTCCCAGCCCTACTCTGCAGCCTTCTGTTTAGATAATAATGGTGAAATACTGCTTTTTTCAAAAGCTAGAAGCCAGATTTCCTTGCCATTCATCCATGAGAGAGCAAGAATATGAAAATGAATACTCTTATATCCATTATATATATCAAGAGACTGAATCTACCTTTTCATTCTGTGAGCTAGAGATGACTGCATAGCTCATGAATTACAAAGCAATTTTGAGACACAACAGCAGCAGAAACAGTAGCAGTGTTTGGCACAATGTACCACACAGATGCGGTATCCAGAGATTGAAAAGTGAAGGGAATTTCTATCTATTTATCCATCCATCTCGTTACTGTGTGGCTTTTACTTCCAATGTGGGAAAATAAAATCTTCTTTTACACGCTATTTTTTCCATGCGTACTTGACTTAAATGCTGTTGATTTATGAAGCCTATATCAGTGGCGTAAAATATAACTATGTCACAGGATTTGGAGAGGTATGTTCAGACAAATATGCTGGAATACCTGAATCTGTGAATTAAGATGCATAGTATAAAAATAATAAATATACTGTTACCATAAATTAAAGCTGTAAAGATTTTTTTCTTAGTTGTTGGCAAAGGGAGCGATCTCTCCAGTCAGCATTGAACTGCAGGGCACTAATAAAACATGACACAAATAACAAATAAATTTCCTCTGTATTGAATGGTTTGAGATTTACTGAGGTCTCTTATACCAAGATCTATTGGGAGTTGTATAATCTAACGTATAAAATTTATATCTAGGAGATAAAATGTGGATAAGATAACCATTACCTTACAATATTATTTCAACTCTTGCATCTGATTTGAATATTGTTTAATACAAAACATGCAGCTTTGGTGGAGAAAGGCATTTACACCGACTGAAAGTCATGACAGTACTTTGAAACTGAATTACGAAAAGAAGAGAGGGTACATTACGTTTTCCTGACATTTTACAAGTACACAGATTTACATATAAACCAGTGATCAACTCCCTTTAACTCCATGGGGTTTGCAGTCATTTGTACACACGTATATTTTTTTCCAGTTCTCAACAGACTTCTGCCCCTTTCAGCAAAGATTTTAGCTATCCTACCCCTGCAAATTTGAACAGCACAGAGCAGATCCTCAGCTGCAGACACAGCACGGAGGGGCACTGATTTCTCCTACCTTAAAACCTGGCCAAGTCCAGCTCTGAAAATAAATCCTGATCAACCTGATTGTAGGGATACCAGCGCAAGCAAGTATGGACTGTAGCTCTGCTTCTGTTTTCATTCATAGTGGTGTCATTTCAGAGATAAAGCAATGACTTCCATTTCGGCTTGAATGTAAGCCAGCAGGAGAAAAAACAGTCGGTTCTTTGGACCTACCTAATTTTACCTCTGCTTGATTCTATGCTGATGAAACCACACTGACACAAAAGGGCGATCACTCCCTACTTATACAAGTATACATAGAAACAGAAATGACTTCACATTTCATTTGACTTCTGTTCCATTTTGCAGGACTTGTCAGGGCAGATATCGCATTTTTCAAAACTTCATTATCCTTTGACACTGTCAATTTAACTGAAAAATATATAGCTCCTTGTTCAATAAGCATAACTTAATTTTTCACAAAATTCCCCATATGGAAAATTTGGATGCAGAAGATTGCTGACAGCCGACCTGAGCCTTTCACTGTGAAAGTTATTCAGGAAAGCCTGAAATAGAAAAGATCCTCCTTTCCTGAAAATTTAAAGCAGGTGTCTCTATTTCTTTATTTTCAACTACTCTCATTAAAGAGGTCCTGAAAAATACTGTCAACAGCTGAGGAGAGCAACCTGCTTTCCTCTGCACCATACAAACTTCTTGGAAAGAATTCCACACTAAGGTAAGGTGCCCTGGAAATCCAAGTCTTCCCAGGAAGCCCAAAGAGGTTGGATATTTGCAGGGATGGGGCAACCTCCCTCCACGCTATCAGACCACCTAGCAGCCATGGTGTTCAACGTGGGCTTCCAGAAGGCGAGAAGTGAACAGAGGAACGGCCTTAAGCTGCATGAGGGGAGGATTAGCCTGGATGTTAAGAAACATTTCTTGGCCTAACAGGTTGTCAAGCACCAGCACAGGCTGCCCAAGGAAGTTGCCGAGTCACCATCCCTGGAGGCATTTCAAAGATGTAGCCACAGTGCTTAGGGACAGAGACGTGGTGCAGCGGTGGGCTCAGCAGCCTGGGTTTGTGGTTGGACTTGGTGATCTTAAGGGTCTTTCCCAACCCAAATGATTCTATGATTTCATTCTGCCCAGGCAGGCTAACAACACGAAATAGCTGTTTACCTAAATGTTGTATTTATCAGAATGTCGACACCTACTCTGGATTATTGAACAAAGAACTACCAGCAGCTGCCAGAGGTAATGGTGTGTTTAGTGTTTACCTTGGAGCCAGATGTAATCAGTGACCTTGAGGTGAAAGGCTCGGGAACCTCTTCCTGGTCTGCTGAGCCCTTCCAGTTACAGAGCTTAGGTCAGAAGTATCTTGCTGAGCTTCTTTCAGAGAAACTGCCCCAAAGATTTCACCGCTAACGCTTTCTCTGACTGTTTCTACCACTCTAACCCTTTTTCTGTGATGGCCTTAGGGAACCCACTGTTCCAAGTGCTATGAATTAGTATAAAATCTCCCTCCCGCTCTTAAGTTCAAGCACTTGATTGTAATTTGTGAGTTGGTGTGCTGCTCAGCACAGACATGAACCTACAGCTACTGTAACAATGGGCTGAGGCGTTCCTCCTGTTCTCATCCCCCTCGGCACAGTGTGGGGAGCCGGCGGTCCTGGCTCAGCCGTGCACAACAAACTAACACAGAGCCGCGCACTCTGCTGAGGCCGGAGGTACACGGACCTTCTGGCCCACGGCTGCCCTGCACGGCTTTGGTTATGACCTAGTGCAATATCGCAGTGTTCACCTTTGCACCACGGATACTTGATTGTCTTCCAGCTGTTTGGTGCCTGCTTTTATCTGTTTGATATTTGACTGCCCCACACGCAGAACAGTGCAAGGACAGTTTGACAAATAACTTACCCCGAAACCAACCCTCAGCTTTTGGATGAAATGGTTTGCCCCCCGCATTCCTTGTGAGAGAGCTTAAATAGCATCAGTCACACGTCAGGAGTAAGCTTTTGTACCTCAGGGGCAATCATTTGGGCTAGGACACGGGACAGACCATAATGGTTAATCAACGTTAATGGTTTGGGCAACTGGGATGCCTCCTGTCATTCTGATATTGCATTTTGCTGTCCTTGATTTACCTTTTAATTAATTATTCTGTGTGTAAAGTGGGTTTCGTGCTTATACGTACCTGTCCGTAAGGAGTGGTGTTTACGCCTGGTGAATACAGGTTTCCTGAACTCCCTGGACGAAAGTAACTGTGTAAGTGCAAATTATCCTCTCGTCTATCCTCTCTGAAGCCTAACCTACTTTGATGTGATCATGAGCTATGGCACTTGTAGTGGTCTTATAGGAGGGGTTCTCACCCCCACGAATGTAAGTAAAGCCTTGAGTAACACAAAGTAACTCATGAATGTGTAAGTTCAAACACAGGACGGAAATTATTATTTTAGGCATAGTTCCAGGATTTGGTTAAATTATCTTTAGTTTTTAAATTACTTGCTCTCCATTTTCAGACACAAGCTAGCTTTCACATCCTCCTTGACTCATTAGAGGCCAGACCCTCAGGCTGCTATAAATCATCAGTACTTTACCGGTACCAACAGAGCCGTCCTGATTTGTACGTAGCTGAGCACCTAGTCCTGTGAGGTTTATTCACAAAATGTAGCTGGGGGCAGCACTCCATTGAGATGGTCAGTAAAAGTAATGTGAATAAAAGCTGCCAAATATGAAAGCTGAAATTTTTATATTTTATAGTCTTACTTATAGGGTGACTATAGAGATTAAGTAAACAACCTCTGGATTTGTACCACCGTTCACTCTTGACCTTTGCACTAAGAATGCTTTAAGGAACCATTAGCAATTCCTTGTAAATATTTGAATATAAATACGGATATGTCAATTCTGATGTAAACCTGAGAAGGGGTGAGAAGTAATGCAGACTTTGAGAAACAATTCCTGCTGTCCCGCCTCTGCAGGTCCCCCAGCCGAGTCAGCCATGCCCGCAGGTGAGCGAGGTCGCTCGCACACGGCTGTCTGGCTTCCCTTGCTGCACTGTCTGCTCAGGTAGCACAGGAACACCGCATGGCTATGGGCTCCTCTCTGCAGGAATAATAGCGATTGCTGTTGAAGGCTTTCTCTTAGGAGAAAACAAAAGAAAAAGCTTCCTTCTTCTAGTCCTACAACAAAAAGTTAGTGGGGAATAGAGTTTGCAGCAGGGGAAAAGGAAGGAAAAAAGAGGGAGGAAAGGAGGAGAGAGCTAAAAATGGAGAAAATTTAAAGGATGCATGGGGAGAAGGATAGATGTCAGGAAGATTTGTCAGAAAGGTAGTTTTTCAGTTCCATCTCTCCTGAAAAGTTCACTGGCTCCAATGAACCCAGGTCCCAGCAAACTACTACCACAGAGCTCTCACAGGCAGCGTGCAGGATTTTTTTTAAATCTCCAAAACCTTGATTCAACCTCCCCAAACTCCTTCTTGAGTACACAGTATTCCTGCAGACAAGATGCTACGTGCACCTTCCTATGAGGTCCATACTATGTGTGCAAGTGCAAGAGGAGGAGAGCAGCAGCTTCAACGAGATCAAACCCAACTCAGCGACTGAGCTGGGTGCTCCTTCTCACTCCCAGTCTCCAAGCAGCACCTGATTCACCACAATAATTCTGCCCAGCGCTCTTGGGTTTTTGTAATTATTTCTCAAAAAAACCTCTCAAAGAACCTTCCCTTGATGCAAATCACAAGCAGGCAAAATATGCCTACAGATTCAGGCGTTCGCCCTGTTGCTGCTCTTCCTTTTCACCTATCCTCTTTCCACCTTTGTTTTAAGCCAGAGGGACTTGCGCTTCACCCCTGTAAACCCAACAGCAAAACTGTAGCTGGTTTCAATGGAACAAATGCTTTAAATTTTAACGGAATACTTATGCTTACTATTTTATTAAACTGCTGTATTTCTCCACCCATGAAGCATCTCTCACCCCCTTTCTGTTGCACTGAATGACTAATTTGATCTGTTTAATCTGTAATTAAACCCAGTCTTAAACACATAAGTTCTTTCCCTTGATGATATTTTGAGACTTATTTTCTTCGCTGCCAAAACGTTTTTATGCCAATGAAATTTTTTTTGCACCATCATTACATTTAGTCCTAACTCGCACAAAAAGCACAGCAGCGTCTCCTTCCAAAATCTGCTGTTAAGGAAAATAAGACTTGGCCAATAATAAGAATGATTTTTATTTTTTTTTCCCAAAGCACTGCACAAGGGGAGGAGGGGTGATTTTACAGCACATGCTCAACTCCGATTACCATAAGAGGCATTTGAAGTGTTCAGCCCTTCGGTTTCAATGTGTGCTCTAATGAGTCAACTTTGGTGCAGACTCTAAAATACCAAGTTTCTGACATTAAAACAAAAAAATTCCTTTGTGTGGATGCAAAACAGAATAACAATAAAGGAGCCTGAAGCCTAGACAACACTCTTTCTGCCTTCACTGATACCCATTCCCTGGATGTGTAAGTGGTGGCCGGTTGGATATCAATAGGCAACAGGCAGGAGGCTGTTCTGCAAGAAGCAGCGTTTTGTGGGTGTTTAGTTCATACTCCTCTGTTCCTGGCCACTGCTAGGGGCAGGATCCAGCTAGGCTACCCGGACCTTAAGTCTGATTTGTATATTCTTAAGAGCCACCCGACGATGAGAACACAGCAGCAATGCAAAGCACCTTGAAGGGCCCCCCTTGTGCAGGGAGCTGGGGGCGGCTGGTGCCGCTGAAGGTCAGACCACTGCTTCGAGTACCGATAAGGACCAGCAGAGCAGGTACGGTCTGACCATGTAAGACCCTGATTGTGCCGCATTGCTCTGCTGCCTTCTGCAATGCCGTTACAGCGATGTGGTTACAGCCCAAAAGGTGTTGGTTTTTGGTTTTTTTTTTGTAAAAGAAGGTGACTGCACTTGATAGGCCTAATTGCCCTCCAGCTGAAATGATATCACCGGCTTCATCAGACGGCCAAATTAGGCTTTTGTTGCTCTGCACGGGCATATTTTGAATCTCTGCTAGCTAGTGGTGTTCTGAGACAAGCAATTAATAGCGCTAACAATTTTGGTTAATATTAGGGCAAAGAGACACTCCTCCTGATATGCCATTTAGGTTAAATGCATTCTCCTTCTGTTCAACTTGTCTGATACTGTAATGTTAAGCCAAGAACTTATCTAGGTAAAAAGATTAAACATATCTCTGAGGAATGCACAACATCATTACAGTTGAATCATGAGGTTAAAGTGTTGCACTCAGGTTGCAAAATATCAGACAGAGAAGAGATTGAAAGGATAAATCCTTACTCATTTAGCATAGTTGCCCTATTCCACCTGCTAATGAGATTGGTAGGTAAAGTGCATTGGAAGGGGCTCTGCACGTCAGACATTTCCGTACAAGTTACAGTGCATTCTGCTATGGAAAGTGATGGCTTATTGTAATTATTCTTTAGGCTTGTTTTTCACTTGGGATCAGAGAAATGTAATTCAAACATAAAGAGAGTTGCCAATAACTCATTCTTAAAGAGCCCTATAAAGATATGTGGCCAATACTGTGGCCTCTTTCAGGAAAAATAATGGTCAGACATTTTGCATGAAATTATAATTTCATTAACGTACCGATCGTTCCAAGTGCTTTCAGACTTAAGTATGAATTAAACAGTATCATATTCATCTTAGAGCTGTAGATACAAGCCTCATCACCTGCCATAGTGTTACATTTTATTCACCTCTGGAAACAGACTTGTGTTTATATAACTGAGCACTAAAAGCCCGATGAAGAAAAGCACTTCATCACATGCTTAAACAATTTAGTGGAGCAGGGTCTAGAGTGGGTGCTAACCCTCTTCACTGGTGAGCATTTCAAAAACAAGCAGACCAATTTTAAAACAATTAAGAAGACATTGGAAGGTGAGACTGCATCAAAGAGTAATTAGACTGTGCTGTCACTGGGTAATATTAGGGACACGGGATGTTTTCCAGCCTTTCCTAGCAAGTTTGCATGCATAAGCTAAATGTAATATTCCTTTAAGGCAATGCAGTCTACGGATGGGAAATACAACCTGACGTTGCCTTAAAATTCAGGATGGTATTTTTCAGTCAGTGGGAAATGAGAAGCCTCTGCCACATTTTCCATTAAGCAAGTAATATATGACAGCACTTGTGTCTTAAGCTGCCAGAGGCATCCAAAGGTGGGTTTTGAACTAACAGACTGGAGAAGCATTGGAAACAGATCGCCAAAAGAATCTAATTTAGACATGAAGTACATGCCTTAAGTTCTGTCCAAATGAAATTCCTGTGACCTCATGGCTGTGGCCTTTGATTCTCTTGGAAGGGGGTGAAGATTTCCCTGAGCCAGCTGATGGGTATCTCAGAAAACCGTCTGTGGGTCCATGTAAAAACGTTATTTGCTATGACGGCTGAGCTTCTGATCTCATCGCGCAACTCTGCTGGGGCTGTGGTTTCCAGGCATACATGCCTTACACAAGCTTTAAGCACAGCCAAGGCAGGGGCAGGAACATAAACCCTACACCCACGTCTGCCCTGGGTTAGTCCTTGTAGTGCTAATCCCTGAAAAACAAGTGTTCCCTAGACAGGAAGACTAATGAGCCTCATTTCCTGTAAATTTATGGCTCGTGGCTAATTGGATTTGGCTGTTGGGAAGATGAAAGAGCCACCTGGAGTTTTCCTTGCAGCTGTAGCTCCTCTATGGGCTTCTTCCTGAGTGAGTGGATTCTTGAAGTCTAGTAAGGATTCAACTCTTCCTACTTCCTTTTACTTATTTGCCCAGGGCACTTATTCCTGTGCTTACACATCTGTTTTTATACATTATTTATTTATTTTTTTTAAGGAATGTTATTCCTAAATTCTACCCACATCAGACTTGATTGGAATTGGACAGTGGGTCAGAATACCCTAGTGTGAGTGCAGACGATGCAAAACAGAAATCTTGCTTCCATTAAAAAAGCAGCTTTGGAGGACAGCCTAGGTCTACAGAGCAAATTCATTGTCCCATTCCAGAAACAAGGAGTCAGGAGCTCAGAAAAAAATGCAGGTGAAAGTTGGGCAAGTAGCACTAGCATCACAACAAGGGCTGAGAAACAGGACCCAGCTCTGCAGCATGCAGCAGAACTGAAGAGACTGGGGCAGGGGGTTCTGCTGGGAAATTTGACAATTTCTCAGCATCCATAACCAGCACTTTTCCAAAACACTCGGGCTCAGGTGCTGTCTCATCACACTGTTTATTCCCTAGGGAATATGATCCATTAAATAGAAATCACCGTTACTACCTGGAAACTGGGAGAGTGGAGAGAGACCACTGCCTCCACCTCGTACCACTCAGGAGCCATCAGACAGCTGCCAACGTGACTTCAGGGGGGTACACAGCAGGGAACCGAGGGGAACATCTTCCACCCCCCTCTTCTTCTTTAGCTCCCCGAAACTTACGCTCCTCAAGTCGGGTCCTGAGCCACCTCCTGACCCTGCATCCCCCTCGGTGAATTATTTCCCCTTCCCGTGCCTTCGGTTCCTCCTCTGCACAACAAAGACAGTGTCAGGCTGACACAACCACCGCCTGCAGCTATCCTGACGGGTACCAGAAAACTCCAGGGTGTGTTACCGGCTGTATTTTATAGGTGGGAAAATTAAGATATAGAGATTTTAAGTGACTTGGTCTGACAGGAATCATGGTCCGATGCCTTTATGTGAGCCTTACCCGACAGCACCCATCAAAATGCAAGCGTGTGTGTAACTGGGCTATGGAAAAGCAACAGCGACTTCTGTTGGTGGGGCTGTCACTCACTTAACCAGTTAGTTAGCTCTGACCCAACCTCCCCAGTAAATTCATTTAGCAACCTCTATTTACTGTGCTCTAGGAAGTCCAACACAACTTACTTGCTGGCTGGCAGAATGCTTTGGGACTGTGTCTTAAGCTCTGAGATTGCTGAAAATCTTCTAAAGGGATTTTGTGTCTGTTGATGGGTGAGGAGAGAGGTGGCACAGAGAGAGAGAGAAGGGAGGGGAAGATCATGAGGTCCTTCAAAAAGTGTCTTTGGCTGGAGATTTCAGGGAGAGAAAAGTGGTTTGGAGCTTTCTGGAGGATTTTACCTCCCCAGAAAACTAAGAGGTGAATGAAATATGTAGCTTCAGCCGTTTTTAAAGGGTGAAAACTACCACCCAAAAATATCCATGAAAAGGAACCAACAAATAAATGCAAGCAAAAAAACTCCTAAGCCAGCACAACTCCCCAGCCATCAGTTTAATATTCTCCACATGTGAAATATTTATATGCATTCAACATCAGATGAAATTTCACAGTGGTTGTCTTATGTAACCACAAGGTTGCATTAACAAGTCTGGAGGTGACAAAAGCATGAATGAATGTGGTAAGCTCTTTATGCATGAAAGAAACAAGGCCAACAAAGACCTAAACAGAAAAACCTTTAGTTTATTTTGCTTTTCAAGCACCCACAGTAGTGGAATACCTAACTGTGTATTTTCTGCAGTCCTGGGTTTGCATTACTGCAAACATTTACAGCCTTATATTAAATTCCAGAAGTGAATCAGGGATTTGCCTTTTTGCATTTCATAGCCATAATTCAAGAGGAAGAGAAAGAATCATTTAACAGAGAAAACGAAAATATTATTTTGTTAGCACTACAGCCACAAGTAAACATGGGGACAAAGAAATTAAAGTAAGAAATATGGATATTTTGGTAGAAAACAGAATATATCAGGCATGATAAAACTCACAGTAACATAATGCGGACTTACTTAGCTCCTTAATAACTTAAATATGTCCACGTAGAAACATACACAAAATGGAGAGACAGAGGAGTACCTAGACACACTGATTTAGAGAGATCTGTGTGGGCTGCTTTGTTGTTGCTGTTATTATTGGGTTTTGGGGAGAATCCTGCCCAACACGCTTTCCTGTTTCTGCTCTTCACAATGCTATGAAACCAAGGAGAGCTTAGCCAAAGCCGAAGAGAATGTAGTAAATTTTTCATGTCAATTATGAAGTGTTTGGTGCAAAGGTCTGGAGCCCATTCCCGAGGCCAGCCTCCCCTCCACTGCAGTCAGCCAGGCCACATCATCCCGCCGCCGCCGCGCGCCGAGATCCCCCACACGTGCACGCAGCGCTGGCCTTCCAGTGCTCTACTTCCTACAGCGGACAGAAACCTCACGCTAAGCCTAAACCATGAGTCACAGCCAAATCATGCCACTTGGCCTTCCATCCACATTGTCTTTTTGCTTTTGTGGCTCGCCCTTTCCTTCATGATTATAAAGGGCAACCAGATCCCTCTTAAGCTTTATTCTGCTAGGCTAAGCCAACCAAGCCTTTTCATCCTCCTTTTAAGACAATCTTCAGTCTTTCAGTGATCTAAACACTTTGCTTTTTCTGGTTTCGATGTCCCACCTTCAGTTCATCTTGAATCAGACACAGACTATGGAACAGGCACTGCCCTGTCAGCAACCTGTGCCTTGAACAGCGGCTCCAAGACGTTCCCTTCCTCCACCGCAAACACCCTCCCAGAGCATCTCTGCATCACACCTGCCCTCCTCGTGGCTGGAAAGCACTAGCTGTCACCTTCATCTGTGGATTAATTGCTGTACGCAGATCTTTCCCTTATTTCCAAGTGCCAATACCAGGGTGACAGTAGGTACGTAAATGCGACCCGAACACCCGTGATATCACTTACTACAATATGTTATCTCAGAGCATGACACCCTGATACAGTGAATAATAGGGAAAATTACTCTCTACTTTTCAGACCTGTGGTATGAAATATTCAACCCATAATACCCGTGTGTTGTATTAGAAGGAGCGCTATTGGACAGCTTTGGATGCCAAATTGGTCTCCAATTAGCATTTTCTGTTTTATGTTTTTCACAACAGGGACCAGCAGGAAACCAATGAATGGCAGCTAAGCAATGAGAGAAATAAAAGCACTTGAAAGCAAAAATCATCAAGTCAATAATAATGCAGTTCCTATTATTGAGGGAAAGCATAAGTGTTGTATAAATGAGCCTAATTGTTTTGTATGCCAGTCCATAAATACCTAGTTCTGCAGGCAGAAATCAAAACTAAGTGATGCACTGCAACAGATACAATTAGGGAACAAGTCTGGAAATACTTTCTCCCCCTCTTCTTGACAAAAATTTTCTTCTCTTCCACATATACGTGATTCTTGTCACACCAGAGAACTTTCAGTGGAGCAAGTATGAACCCTCACAGTTACAACAATGAAATATGCAAAAGAGAGACGAATGGAAGATAACTTTGCAATGTTGATCATACTAATTCCTTCTGTAGCTAAAAGCTGGAGTGGGAATAATTCAAGGTGTAATTATTAAGTCAGAAATTGATGAGCAACCCCTAGGAGCTTGGAAAAAAAGGGAGGCAGAAATCAAAGGATCCCCAAGACGTAACCTAATATGCAAAAACATTACATATTTAAATATGAAAATGGATCAGCTTCCTTTTCATGCAAAATTGGAAAACGTCTCCTGAATATATCTTTAAAACAGAAATAAAACCACCCATCACCAGCAGAACACTAACATTCGCTAATGAAGCTTGGATGTCAAGGAGAAAACTAATACCTAATGTGTGGAAACAACCTAAGACAAAGACATACCTTGCTCTAAAGCCCACTGAACCTACTACACAGATACTCCAGGTCACCGTGGAAGGACTTTGACGGGTCCCAGTTTGTACTGAAGTAAAGGCAGACTCACAGAAAGTATCACAAGTTCAGGTGTCTCTATTTTTCCAATAACATTAGCTAAGAAGGGGATTCAGATACTAAAGATGCAGGAAACTCCATCCTGCAGTTATCCTTTTTCAAAAGACACTTAAAGTCCTTTACTCCTTTTTCTGGTGGGAGTTTGAAAACACAGCATATTTTCTACCCACAACAAAACGATCAGGACCCCCGCCGGCCAAAGGCATGCCCGAAGTTCTGGGGAAGTACTTGTTCTTTCTTCCCTGCTGCCGTCCATCGGGTGGGTAATTCTCACTGCTGCAGCCCAGGCTCAGAGGATGCCCTCCGAGTGCAGCTAAGAAAGATGAAAGCTCCACAACATGTAGTAAGGTTAGTGGCCTCCTCATGTACTTTGGGCTATTCAGTGGACTGCCACTGAGCTCCTGCTACCTAAGAAGAGCTCATCAGCTTTCAGGTTTTATATTGCCTTCCCCCCCCCCCCGCCCCCACCTCCCATTTCAAGTAAAAATTCTCTATAGCAACTGGTTTGCATCCCAGTGCATCTGAAGGATGGGGACAAAAGAGAAGCAGTTTATTTCAAGAGATGCTTTCATTTCCAAAAGTCGCTTTGTAAACAGCATGTGTGCATCATATGTATGTAGTTTTTATAGCGAAAATGTCCAGACTTCCCCTGGATTCCTGTGACCGACCTCCCACAAAAAGCCAAGCCTCAGTGCCCTATCTGAGATTCCTGATGGGACCTGGCTCGGCAAGAGCGATGCTCCCACCCTCTGGAAAATTGACCCCCAAAGTCTGGTCCCAAAATAATCACGTTCATCCTTCAAACCACACTTACCCAGAGCATGCTGCAGACGTGTCCGAGCGTGTAGCCCAGGGTCTCCCCGAGGTAAAGCATTCCACCGTTCCCACCCGGCCGCACCACGCTGAAGTCCTTATCATCCAGTGCCCACAATGAGAAACAAAGACACTGAACAACAACTTTGAAATTAATATACATTCAAAAGCACTTTGTGCCTGGTTTATCATGAAAACATATTCAGACAAAAGGTTTCTCCCACACAAAACCACCATTCCCAGAAAGCTGCCATTTTGCCCTCACCTTGGCAGCGTTTACTTTTCAGCTGTGGCTCTGAATATTACAAGTACATGCCTTTTGCCTTTTAGGCTAATTTAATTAAAAACGATACTAGATTGTATTATACCTCCTTAAAATACCGTTGTAAGTAACAGCCGGGGGAACCACTCCCCAGCTGCTTCAGAACAATGCACAATTCTGTTTAACTTCCTGAGCAGCGAGCAATGCTGGTTTATCATAACTACTTGGAAGGTTGCCATGCCACAACCTAACAGTTCTTTTCTTTATTATTGTAATTTCTTATTTCTTAAACTCGGAGGATGGATACCCAATGGACTAGGGAGAATAATTTGCGTGATTCTGACACCTTTGAGAAAACCAAGCTTCGCTGTTGGCTTGTCACTCACCGAACATGGAAAATCTCAGGAAATACATGCACGCTCCAGTAACAGTGCAGTGCCTTTGGATGTAAACATCTGTGAGATATAACGTTTGCCGGGAAAGTGCTTTGAACAGAGAAAGCATGGCATGTGCAGTTAAAAAGCCATGTGTTGTGGGCCTGCAAGAGTATATGCTCTCTCCAAAACACACATACCATTTTGTTGGGTTCAACATTTATAATCACATACTTCAGAAGCAGTTCAGCTTGTGAATTACAGCTAGAGCTTACCTCTAGAGGTAAGTAAAAGTAAGCATAAATTTTGGGATGAATAGGTATAGGTCAATTTTTACAATAAGGCAGATTTTTAGGGCCTGAAATGTTTATTTGCATGTCAAAAATTATGGGAAAGAAAAGCGGTTGCTCTAGCTGGAACTGGTGACCTCAGTTTCATGAAAATACAGTCCATGTGTCATAATATTCATTCAAGTTTGCTTTCGTTCTGTTGAGCAGCACTGCAAGCATTTAATTCCTGATGGGGAAAAACCACCCAAATTTTTTGGAGGTAGTGGGTCGTAGGGAATGTCTCAGCCATGTCGGGACTGACTGTCACTGCCTGACAGCAAAGCAGTGCTACCCAGGCTGGCCAGCATCGCGTCTGACCCCCAGGATGAGGAGGTTTCATTTCACCACAGGCAGAAGCGCAGGAGTTGACCAGGCAGCCACATGAGCAGGAGAAGTGCTTGGCACAACTCCTCGCCTGGCTGAGGAGACTGTGGGTACTCAGACCCTCTCAGGACCGAGTCTGCTCTCTTTTCAAGAACACTAGCAACGGGAATTCATGGCTGAGCTCAACTAGCTTTGGGATAATTTGTCCTCTAGATGAAAAAGGTCCTCATGCCAAGAGAAACAATACTGAAACGGATGGAAAGCGTTTTGCTTTTGGTGGAATGGAGCATCTGCAGTTTAAAGTATTATTTATTTTTTACAGGGGTCTGATTCATTCTAGTATTTGAATACCAGAAGGGTTTGATTTGGGGGGGATTGTGTTTGTGGTTTCTTACAAGTTTTACAATAATATCAATATTGCAGGAACACAGAAATTAATTAGGTTCCTTGTTCTTTTCTGGTTTTCTCCTAGATACTCATTTATCTCTGTGAATAAGCAAGTCTACAGGAGAATCAGACTCGGGTATTTCCATCCATTTCAACGGGGGGGGGGGGGGAAAAGAAAAAAAGAAAGAAAAAGGAACCCAAAGATGATGAGCATCATTATCGCCGATGAAAAATCTTTTACCTTTAACAAACAAAGGCCATAAAACCCTCTGATCTCCACTTATCTTTACTTGGTCAAAATTCCTATTAAAGCCAATAGAAATTTTGCCTAATAAAAAAGAGAAAGCTCCTTCCCCAAAACTACAGTATTTCAGAAAAATGTTTTAAAAAACTGCAGTTGTAATAGGGTCATTTAGAAACCCTTCCAGAATGGTTATACTAGTTTTCCATAATAGTATTGCAGCCAATATTTGTACAAATGTAGACATGAATCAGGTTAAAATTACTCTCAAGTTGGCTGTAAGATTCTGGAATCAATATTTAGGTTAGTAATTAATTAAGCTAAATTACTTTAATTAATTAATTAAAGTTTAATGGATTTAGCTTAAACTTTAGAAGAACCAGAAGAAGGGAATCTTTGACAGGTGGGGCTTGTCTGCTCTTCAGATTTTCTGTTGTCTTTTTCTGTGTTTTTAAATTACTACAGAGCTTGTTAAGCCTGACTTTCTCCAGTCTGCCTATATTACAACTAGGATATACCCAATATTTACAGAAAAAGGTCAAACACAAGGTTTTTGGTTTTTTCACCTTGGTGATGCCTTGAGTGACCCCCTGTAAATTCCTTAGTCAGTCTGTGTATTTGTTTAAAAAGGAAAAGTTACGCCACCAATAATATTCCAAACTCACCAAAGGTGCTGCACATTTTAATTAACTTTTAAACATGCTCAGTGATCCCTAGCTGGCAGAGTCCAAGTACAGCGTGACTGTTACACCTTGGAGAGGTGCACAACTGCTAAAATAAACCTCCCCACATAGTACACCTGATAAATCCTGAGAAAAACGGAGCGCTGCAGCTCAGATGCCGCTCAACTTCCGCAGCCGGGCTATAAAAGCTGTTGTATATGTGCGTACACGTTCCAACACCAAGCTCTACGTACTGCTGTTAGCCTTACTATTCCTGTGTATTTTTCTTCTACTAGCAGGTTCCAGCAATCAGATGGATTAATGACATGTTGCTTCATAACAACAAGTCAAGTGTTCCTCCTCGTGAAAAGATAAAACAAAATAAAACACTTCACTAACGAGATTCATTAAAAAGGAAAGCAGGCTGACTCAAAGCGATCCAGCCCAGCGCACCTGCTGCTCAGCCTGCCTACCAGCTCCAGCTGTGGGTGCTGAGGAGGGGTAAAGAGCTGGATGCAATCCAATGTGCCTGCCCGCACTCAATGCGTTATCCTTTGGAGAACGTGCCAGGATGCAGAGCAAATCCCCGCAAAAGACTTTACGCAATTTCCATGTTAAATTTTTTGCCTAGATCACAAAAGGTCTTGCTGTCAAGAAAATGCAAAATTAACTAATGCATTTTCCAGGCCTTCCAACACTGCTCTTTCTCACCTTCTCTCTTATCCCCCAACACAAGCTGCTAGAAACAGTAAAAGCACAAACTGCATAAACATCACGCTGAATAGCTGAGCCTGGCAAGTGATAACAATCCTCAGTTCAAGTTGGTGAACCCCGGGGATGCTCATCTTTTAGTTCAAACCTTTAGCAGCTCCTAGGCTCAACCTCAAAACCGCCATCAGTCAGCCGCCAGCCTCTTTTAGCCAGCCCACCATGCTGCACCACAGATCTCAGCATCTGTGGGGCGTTACCACTGCATCTCTTACGCCTGCCCAACCCACCCGTACCTTTACCATGGTTATCACTACTGACATAAAAGACATGGGAAACGGCTTCAGAAAACTAGTAGACACAAGTGGTGCAGATTTTGGGGGTTCTGTGGGTTTTTTTCCCTAAGGCAACACATGCAAATCCATTGCAGGGCTTACTATTTCTGTTTCCCTTATAATGTGGCTGTTTGCACTGTTTCTGTCACAAGGTGCAACACAGGCAACTGAATGTCATGCTCCTGCTGAAACTGCAGCAGCTCTGATTTCCCTGAGCCTGGATTTACGTACCATGCCTCCTCTCTGTGTTCTCTTACCCTACCGATTCTAGTTCTGAGCCGATGCACCTCTAGATGTCACGGCACGCTCTGTAGTGCCAACATTGTGAATAAAGAAGTGCTCGATGGCAGGTGGGGTAACTAACACACGTCCGACGCCACAAGTGCCAGTTGTTTTTCCATACTGTTTCTCACCAGAGATGGCTCTGATGGTTCTTAGGAAGCATCAGGGCTAGGACTGAAAAGAATGGTAAGCCTTTAATCTTGGAAATGACAAATAAAAAGGTTGGAAGAGACAGAGAGGGACCTTTCTGAGCCTGTCAGGCTGCTAGAGCTAACTAACACTAACTCACCTGCCTTGGAGCGCTTTGGGAGGCAAAAAGGATGCTCTATTTTGGTGTGAGATTTTTGAAGTTATCCTATAGAGCGCAGTTTCACGCGTTACGGAGCGATTCTGGGCTTCTCAATCACAAGTTCAATAACTGAGAAGTGCTCTTACACCATGTGCCAATTATAAGGAAAATTTTTTGTGAAGAGCCTGTGTGTGTAGAGACCTTTTTGTGGGGCAGGGCACAAAACGACAGCGCCTCTCCACGCTGAATGTGAAGGAGAGTGCCGATGCTGGACAGGCACGGCACGGCCCTCGGGCTGAACGTGGCGCTCCACAGCACCTCTTCAGACATTTTCTGAGGAGGAAAGGAATTTGGGGCGTAGGAAGGAGAAGCTGTCCCAGCCACGAGGGGCAGCTTGGCAGGCTGGAGGAGGAGACAAAGCTGCCAGTCCCATGGATGTTGAAGGCACAGGGAAGTCACACCGGGGTGGAAGGGAGGGCTGCAGATGGCCAGGGAAGAGGGGATGAGGCTGCACTTGGCTCTACGTGACCAGACCACAGTAACATCCTGCTGAACAAACTTACGAGGAACGACTGAGAAAAGTATCTGCGGCCCGGGCAACCCACGTACAGTTAGAACCCGGGACCCCAGCTTCACTGAAATTATTATTTTTCCTTCAGCCCACACATTTGTGTGCTATTGATGAAGATTTCTGTTCCCTATGAATTCATTGCAAGCCTCAGCCTGAATAACCCCAGTAGTGAACCCATGATCTTTTAAGCCATGTGGTCAGGCAGGGGGCTGCAGCAATGTGCAGCAGAGCTAACACCAAGCGGCAGGGTACAATGGCCCCATTATTGAGTTCTCTTGCACTTGTCCAACACTGGGTGAAATCCCCTGAACAATGTCAAGACCTCCGAAATGTCAACCCTTCCTGGGTGGGGGCACTTCTGCCTGAAATAGCAGCAGGGGCTGGACTGCAAAGAGCAACTGCAAACTGCTTCCTGAGGAAAGCAAGCAGGGGCAAATAAAAAGAAGAAAAACGTGCCTGGGAAAAGAGAATTTTGCAGCAATCTGTGAGATTTCACCTGGTAATTAACTTAGGAAACATGCAATTGTTGCAAACAGTTGACCTGAGGCTGCCCCCTGGCTTGAGAGCTAGATTTTGTATTTACGAGTTACCTTGGGAGAGCTGGAGCAGATTGAAAGTAGCAGTGTTGAGGAGTATTTATTAACAAATCACTTTTAAAGTGAAGGGCAAATAGCCAGAGAAATCTGGCTTGTGAATTTAGCATGGGTTTGTCAGCATATGGTACCACTCAGGGGACAAAAAGGAGGCATTTTTGTTACATATGTGAGTGTGACTGGCAAGGAAGCTGTAATAAGAAGACTGAAGCAAAAATAGATGTTTCTTGTAAAAACATTTGAGCAGAGGAAATGAAGCAACACTGAAACTGTTGGAACGTGCATTAGCGATAACAGCACTTCTTGTGAATTTCGAGCTGCACCTTGCAGGGCAAATATGCTGAACTCCCTCTAGCAGAAATGGGGATACCCAAACAAAGAAACAAGCAAATGCATGAGTAGCACTTTGTTTTGTTGAAGTCATTTGTGCAAAAGTATTATTAATTGCAAGTCAAGGCTTTGGGGGAAAAAAAAATCATCCACAATAAAGTGATTCAGTATGGATGGACTCATCCCATGTCTATGCTCCAAAACTCCCCCAGACCTCACAGGGTGCCCAGCCCCAATCCGTTGCATCTTTTTTATTCTTCAACCAGAGCCCATATTTGAACTTAACTGGAACTCACAGAAAACTCACGAACTGCAAACAAAGAAAGAGGAAAAAGATGTCCCACACGAACTTGGAAACATTCCTAGTGTTCTCATTCTACCCTTGGAAAGATTTCAGTGGACTTTGGCTCAAGTCTGTGAACATGGGGAAGGTATTAGGAACAACAGAAATTTTCAGCAAATTAGTTCTTTTGCACTAATTCCCTAGAATATAATACTTCAAGAGTGCTGGAAGACCCGTGTGCTAGGCACTTCACTTTTGGTAAGTGCAGTAACCTCCCTGCAGACAAGTCTTTAATCCTTCATTTACTACCCACCACATGCTGCGGACACCCACACTTGTTGGGCAGTGTAGCTCTCCCTTAACTGCAGGACACAGCCCAGCTGAGCTAGGTATTTGCTGAAGTAGCGCAATGATCAGGAATTACTCCACTTCTTCTGATATCTCTTGTGTTACTGAAAAAATCAGTCCAAAAATGTCACATCTAAATCCATGACACATACAGGTACAATGATACAACTATCTCCTGCAGTCACATTTTTCTTTGCTCCTTATATCTGTCATGAACTCAAATGGAACCAGAATGGATTCAGGTTTTGGGTGAGGGTTTTTTTTGGTTTTCAGTTTGGTGGTTTTTTTCTTATTGTTTTGTTAAATAAGGAACAAAACTTATACCACACTTGAGAGAAAAATTACAAAAATATGAAGTTGAACGTGACACGATTCCTTCATGGTCTGATACTTTTCAATTGACTCAAAGATGGAAAGGGAAGGGGAAGGAAAGCTAGGAGCGGTGGTTCTTCTATACATGAAGCAAGTTCTGCTACCTGATTTGGTAGCTATTTGCCTCCCAAAAGCAGCCATGGTATGTGACTAGAAATTCAGGCCACAGAATATTACAGCACCAACAGAAAAGCCTCATCAAATACTGTTTAGAAAATACTTCCATTATAAGCATATTTTCAAATACTTAGAACATCCTTAAAGACTAAGGGAGGCAGGGAGGAAGGAAGGCAAAAAATGAAGGCAAGGTATCCTTGGGCAGGATATCTTTAAATAGTCTTGCACCCAACAGAGACTTTTTAAGAATTCCCTTCATCTCTTTTAGAAGTTCCAAGTAATTCTTCCCAGTTAATTTGTACTGCCTTATTTATATTTTACTATTTTGTTCTCTTTAATAAAATTTAGAAATAAATCCAGACTTTGATGTGACTATCAGTGGCCTTTAGCTTTTGGTCCCTTCTCTTTGTTCTTACATTTGGTCTCTCCGTTTATCAAATGCTACTACATCTGATGATCAAATATTTGAGTGGGATCACTGTCCATTATGTTACAGCTTTGTGGCTGACATTCACTTAAAAAACTACAGGGTGGAAGACAGAAAGGTAATATTTTTGCAGAGCTTCCAGCAAATAGGCATTAATCTAGTCTGAAGATCTCATTATTTAAGTCAAGACCTACTTTTAGTTCTAGGCGCATACATGCAAAATGTCCTCAACAACTTGTCTGATGATTTGTGTAGGATGCCCACTAAGAAGCCACGAGTCTCCTAAAAAAGTATTCATTATTCACCAGTATTCACAGAGATTCGTCACCTGCCTGCCACATCGCCTGTGCGCGGTTCATTGTGCAGAGCCGAGATCTGAATTTCCAGTTGCTTTTACTAAACAGAAGTCATAGCGTTCATTTCAGTTTCTCGGTTGGCCAAGTATAGCTTGTGAAAGGATCAGTTTGAGCAAACTCTGACGACTGCGCTTTAAAAAGTGAGCCCCTTCCAGTGATCACTTTGCAATACAGATTTGGTATTTGCTATTGTGAAGAATATTCCTGTGTGGAAAACAGCATACATACCACTTGCAAAAAGAGGTACCAATACGGAATAAAAGAGCTTGAGTAAAGATCACAGTAGACATTGGCAGCCTGTCAGGTTTGCGTGCAATGAGCTAGCTGCCATCACTGCCAGGGCTGCGGGCTCTGCACGCCTGCCCGGCTGCAGGACCTTGTGTCAGTTGGGTACTGGGGGCCCGATCTCACTGCTCATCGGCATGGCTGGGGGCGTGCTGCACACCGCAGAGCGTGGCCAGAGCTGCAAGATGCAGGAGCAGGTGAGGCATCATTCTTTGGGAAGGCACGGACCTTCCGAGAGTGTGGGGTCTACTCGGATCCCACCACAGTGACTCCGGGAGCTCGCACCCGAAAGCTCTGCATGGGCAGACATGCGTGGGCAGCCGTGCCGGGGGAAGCAGAGGGACCAGGGTCTGACCCCCGGCACTGTGCCACGCTGCCCACCCCCTACGCTGCTCCTCCAGACCAGCAGCCTGCATGACTCCTTTAGAGGTGTGAACTGCAACTCCAGCAAGGCAGCTACTGCCGTTTGAGGTTCAGCTGTGCCTAAGAATTTCAGGACAAAAAAGCAGCAACTGCTTCAACTCCCTTTTTTTTTCTCCTTCAACATGGGATTTACCTTTTAATGCAATTGAAACTTTTAGTTAGGATGTGGCAGAAGCTATTTTGCTAAAGCAGCAGCAGCCTTAAATTTCAGACAGATCTTAAAATAACTCCAATCTTTATGGAAGTTCAGAAAGAAAACATTGGTAAACTTAAAGAGGAAGGGGAAAGGGGCAGCCTGAAAAGCGAGTGAACAAAAATGCCTGGTGTGATAGCCACAGTGAAAACATTCCACAAATAAGCACAATACAGGCAACTGTACTCCCATGCCAGTCACTTAAGGGCTTACAGCTCTAAATAAAATGTATCCTACTGATTTTGTGGTCTTTTAAATAATTAGCTTCTGCTACACTTGTAACACTTGGCCAGAGCTACCCTTAGCATCAGTGGGCCAGGTCTCCTCTGCTTTCCACCATTCCCGGCCAAAAAAATTTTATTTTTTTTTTTTTTTAAAATTACTTAGAAAGCAACTTTAAAGTGCATGTTTAATACCTGCTGACATGACAGGAAATTTTAAATTCCCACCGGCATATGTGTGAGCCATAAGTGTTTCCTTGTCCATCCAATTAGTGGGAGGAGGAAAAAGAAAAAAAAGAAAGAAAATGTGCCATGTGAGTCCTCCAAACAATCCCAGCTTAGCAACACAGTTCAATGCTGCAATATTTGTAATCAGTCTATACAGTGAAAACAAAAAGTATTTTTATTGAAGACTTTTGAATAATGGATAAATTTAAGGAAATTTATTCATTGTAAATTATGTGCTCAAGTCTGCTACTGTGTCTTCATATACATACGTTCATTTTCTGGCATCTCTGCTGAGCTTGCTAATGAGGATACCAATTAGTAACAATGGTACTGGTGGTTTTATTTTAGCTTTACTTGCCTCTGCATTTCCTGGTTTTGTCTGGTACCAAAAGCTGATGTACTAAAAGGACATGGATACTTCCATTTCAAAAAAACCCAGAAAAAACTGGAAGTCTAAAAAACAAAACAAAACAAACACACCACCAAAAAACAAATAGACAACTTGTCTGAGCTTTACAGCCTGATCCTTCAGTCAGGAGTCTGAAGCCATTCCAGCGAGGGCCCAGGCTTTGCTATAGGTATTTGGAATAAGCCTTCCAGTTCTCACAGTTGTTTCATGTATCCAGTTATGAAATGACAAAACAGATAGCTGCCCTCGGTAACACACAGACCTCCAGCTCAGGGTCTGCAGCATAAAGCTTACTCTACCCACAACTACTTATGCTTGTGTAGTGATTTGGAAAGTTAACATGCTGCACATCTGACTTGGTAAACCCAAGTCAAGTCAGTCACAGAAAAATCCACCTGAGGCTTCCCAAGAGACTGACCAGTGTGAGGAGCTGCTTCATGGACAGCCCGTACACGATGGGTTCAGCAAAGCCCTTAGGTTTTTGTTTGGGGGGGTTTGTTTTGTTGTGTTTTGTTGGGTTTTTTTCTGTTGGTTTGTTTTTTAAATTAAATTCAAGCCTTTCAAAAGTTTGAGACAACATTGAACTAAAGAACTCTAGGGTGGAATAATTTGATCTGGTTTTATATATCTTCAACATAGATATCGGCCAGAGACTGCCCTCCGTGGCTGCTTTATAACAGCGCTTTTTACTGCAGATCCTCCGACTTCAGGTGCCTGCTCAGGTTGACACGACCTACTGGGTCAGCCACTTTCTCTCATGGTTGCAAGGTAGAATAGGGGGGTGACTAGCTCCCCGCTTTAGGAGGTGAAGTCAACCACAACGTAGACGTCTGCCTGACCACAGGACCAAATCAGAGATGGGTGTGGAACTGTGCAGTAACGTCTGCGAACAGATGCCAACCAGTAACACGTGTTGACCGTGCAAAACGCCGTCCCCTCTATTTAAGAAAATGATCCAATATACGAAGAACAAGCAAGACCGTTAAAGCCCCAGTACCTGCTGCCTTCCTCTAAAACCAAAGTTTACTAAAGCCAAGCATGTTTTTATTTACTAAATCATATAATATATATATAAACTAAATTAATGCAATATCATCATAATCAATACTAAAAACTAGGATGTGAAACCACAAAAGCCCAGAAAAATGACATACCATTTTCCAGCTTTTGTTTAGGTTTCACTTGTTTCACCTCCCTTGCCCAGTGGAAACAATTAAGATAACTTAAGCAAAAGTGATGAGTAATGATAAGTAAAATTAACCAGGGTGTAGTGTGTCCAAAATGGGCAACATGGCTTATGCCTACATAACTAAGTTGCCTTTGACTGCCAGCCCAGCGTGGCCTCATCCATACCAGTTGTTTAAAACAGTTTCTGACCTGCAGTACTCTCTGAACTGTGTCCAGGCGCTGTGTGAAAAATAGTAATAGCCATGGGCCAAAGCTGCCAGGGAGCATGCTAACAATTTAGCAGTGTGGGTCACCAGGGAGCACTGGTTCAAGACCATCCCTTTATCTCCTTAGCTCCCCAGCCTGATCTCACTAGGGCTAGCCTGGATTATCTGGCCTTATACCTATTCAATGAGGTAAAAATTAAGTGACAGGCAACAAGTCAAGGGAAAATCTGGAAATCTTCAGGCTTTACTGAGCTACATCTTCACCTAAAATTCATGGGCTTGCTTTGTTACACTCTTACATCCTACATCAGTCAAGCCTGCAGGGCCCCAGTCCTTTCATTGCTTGCTCTGCTTATACACTGCCTGGCAAAGGTCTAAGTTGATATTCTTCCTGTTCCACAAATGAACGCTATCCTTTTCTCTGGAAAAGACATACAAATAGAGCTTACACGATGTGATATGGAAGAGCTAGTGGAAAAACTGTAGATTGACAGTCTCTCTTCCAAACCTCTCTTCTCAACTCCTTCATTGAATTTATTTAAAAAAACACTCCTTGAAATGTCAGCTTGCAGTTAACACTTCCATGGCATTTTTATTTGGTTTTTAAATGACCTGACTTTATCTGCTAAGCTAACCCATGACTGTTCTCTGTGCAGTCTTCCAATTCCTCTTCATATCTGCATCTCACCCTCAGTGCGTACCTGATCTTACATGGGGCCGCTGCAGCAAAGAGACTGATACATTTTCTTACCCTAAAACTATCAACAGATCTCTTGCCATGTGATGTAAGACTTTGAGATAACCCAACTGGACACAAACTGGCGGGATATAGCACTGCAGAGATTACTTAGTCACATAATTGCTCAGTCTAAAAATGACAGAGAACACAGGCAGGGCACTGAACATGCCTGTACACCCCCCCGCCCCCTTTCACAGCTCTCGCTCCCTTGCCAGGTGCCCCTTTGCAGCCAGCTGGGGCAGCGCATCGGGAAGTCTCAGAACTTCTGAAGGACGGTGAAACGTTTTGTGAAGGATTAACACAGCAATGAAGCAGCACTACGAAACCAGAACAGAACTTCCTCATAAATGAAACAGTTGATTGTCAAAACAACAGCCTGTGCCCCAGGGATTTGTTATTATTTGGCTCCTAGACCTTTGACCTCATCAAGGGTGGATATCAGGGTCTGGACATCCCTCACTGTCTGTCTCTTCAGAGAGGGAGGATCTGGGAGATGCGGTAGCAGCACGTATTCTGTTCATTCTCAGGTAGGAGTCAGCATGAAGCTTCACCTGAGCGTGAAGGTTTACCTGGCGATGCTGGTTTCCAGAGAAAACTCCTAGCGTCACACTGGAATAAGACTGAGGACTTGGATGTGGGCAATACCGGCACCACCATCCTCTCCTGAAGGTCACCGACATGACCACCTGGGCTCAGTATTCTCCATGGATTGCCTATCAATCTATGCTGTCCATCAAAATACTTCTGGGATTAATTGTTATACTTTCCTACGTAGCCCTGAGGAATTGCACTGACAGGGGATTGTTTCAAGGGGAACGGCAGCGAAAATGATCCTGAAGGTCTTTTCTGTCAACTGCTCTGCACGGATGAACGCACTCATTAGAGGTGTTGGACTGGGCATGGGGGGGAGTGCACACGCAACAGGCCATCCCAAAGATCTACAGAGATAGAAGGAGATTGCTTTATTTTCTCTACTGCATAACCTGTGATTTGCTGGATGATTATTCAGCTTGGTTTCTGTTGCTATGTAAAAATCACTGAGACCCAGCACTTCTCAGTAGAGCCAATGCCGGGTTGTCTTTGTTTCCTGCTCACAAAGTCTCTCAGTTCCTCACTAGATGCCCCCAGTGACAGCAGAGTTGACATTGGCACAGTTTACATCACATAGACAAGCTGTTAGGAGCCAAAAGAAAGCTGATTCTTTCCTACATTAGTGTTGATTTTCAGTATAATTAATCTCTGCGGTCTAAATGGCATGGGGCCGGATACTGTTCTTTCTTTTTAAACTTAGCAGCTACCCTTGCTGAAAAAGCCTAGTCTTATTTTAGTTGCCTTTTATTGTGCAGTCCAATAAATCGTGAAGATGGTTATTCTGCATACAGCATGGTTCATTATTCATCCCTATAAATCTTGGTCTAAAGAACAGCAAACATCACACTTTTTACTGTATGAACAGTAAGTAATAAATAATACAAAACCAGAGAATTATCATTCTGCAGATTACCTGGTGCAAAACAAACAATTTCAGACTCACTTTATCCACTTTTAATTACTCTTTCAGGTATTTAGAACTTACTCATCTCTTCACCCAGCTGCCTTATATATGCTAAACTTACTGGCAAGTAACTAGCATGAACTAATGAAGTAATATTTATATATTTCACTGATTATCACTACAACAGAGGGAGAGAGCAGCCAATTAAATGACAACCAGATCTGTGGGAGACTTTAAGGACAATGAGGAAGGACAATGTTTCCAAATCAATGAGTAAGTGGAACCCTGCACTTACAAATTTTCCCATTTCCTAATTACAAAGCAAATTACGTAGCTCCTTTTTTCACCCCTGAAATAAAAATGTGCCAGGCCTCTAGTTCTGAAAGGCTTAGTGAGAAAATGCTTTTTTTGAAACCTAAAACATTAATTTAACCCATGAGTATTGTAAGTGCCAAACACTGCTTTTTATTGAATTCATGCTCATTTTTCAAAATGCAATTTCTTATCAAGGTGCCTTATTAACTTCAGCTAAGGGTTTTAACTATCTTGGGCTTTAACCTGAACTGGACTTCAGAGAAACACACTTAAAGGCCAGGCAACAAGGAATCAACCATCTACAGCAGGGAAGAACTGCTCGTGTGGGCTACACAGCTGTGGGACCAGTTCAGCGCTAGGTTTGGTGCAGGTGGCCCACAGACTAAGCAACACAGCCCAGCCCGGGGGGGTTAAAGGCAGTCTCCTAAAGCCACCCACCCATTAAGAACCTGAAATAAAGGTGCCCTGTTAGACCAAGGAAAGACAAATCAAACTATTGTCAACAGGAGGCTCTGGGCACCTTTGGGAAAGCAAAGCATTTCAGTTCTGGTGCCAAAGTACATATTTGTGTTGGTTTCAATGATGTGGCCGGGATGTATGGGAACACACACAAGGTTTCTGACACTGTCCACCCAGAGCCAGCAGTGCCCGACCTGCAGACGCCTCCATAAATTGCACCTTTCTGTTGCTGCCGAGTTGCGGCTATCAGCCTTGTTTGGGAGGTGGGTGCAGACCCTTTGCTAGCCTGCTGCTTTCCAGGGCTCCATCTTGAAAATTATTTAGGGGATTTTGTGCCCACCCACCAAAGCATAGAAGAACGAGAAGAAGAGTTTGTAAAACATGACCTGACTGGCAACTGCTGCAAACTGCATAGCGCAGCATATCTACCTGCACAGTGCAGTACCTGAAATCCTACCATCTCCCCCCAGCTCAGCAAGGCAGCTACCCGGGCAGCTGCTGCGACTTCAGTGCAACCATCCATGCTCTGACTTCTGCACGTATGGAGAACCTGAATCACAGCAGCTGCTGCTACCAGTGCCCCCACTCACTGCGTGGATGCATTCTGAAAAGTCATCCCATGAGCTCACCGCAGCCCCGTGCAACACAGAGACTGACAATCCACTGCCGAGTTCCACAGGGGAGGGGATTCCCGCTGCTGGGAGCCACCATAACCAGCCGCATTCCCACCGCCGCGTGCGTGCGGCTGAAAACAACCCTAACCACACAATGCCCACACAAATGGCCTTTGGCATTGTTTCAATCAACAATAGAAAGGAAAGAATATTTGTTTCAGCAGAATTAAAATGAAGAAAAAAACCACCCTGACAATGTAAACATGGCATCTAATTTTGTTTTGTTTCTTTAGATCCTGCTAACTTCTCTTAAAAATACATCAATTGCTTAACAAAATTATCTGCATTCCCTTTCTTTCTTTGGCTAGTAACGTGTTCTGATTTTAGTACGAATGTGTCTATTCCTTTGGTCAGGAAAAAAAAAAAAAAAAAAAAAAAAAGAAAAAGAAAAAGAAAAAGAAAAAAAAAACCTACCAGAAAATAACATCAATACCACTATTGATCTAGTTGTGACTGCTTCCTTCAAAGTTACAGGCAAGAGGTGCCCGTGCCCAGAAAGTACAAATTTTCAAAAATATCAGAGTGTTTCTAAAGCACCATGCTGCACTGGGGGGGAAGGTGGAAGAGGGGTATGGTGCCAAGCACACTGCTGCCAGTGTCATGCCCACTGCATTCTCTAACATTGTACGTACAGTGACCTTGTCCTATTTTTGGGATATAATGCTACAGCTTTGGTCCAACTGCTAGTCTTGCAAACTGCAAGAAAACTTTCCCTCTTTTGGGAAAAAAACAGCTAATCAGATGTGCAAGCAACCTCAACTGAATTCTAGATATGGGTGAGAAACAGTACATAAGGCCAAATCTGCAGCACTTTTGCTCATTGCTCTCGTTTTTATCTACCTCAAAGTCATTATATAAAAAAGACGGTTAAATAACCTAGCTAGAAATAAGGGTGATGGAACAGGCCAAGGAAGACCAGCATCCTGGTTGTCAATGCCATGGCCACCGGGGACTCGCTTGAGGAACAGGTGTTCCTGAACGTTGTGTTGGAAAGCATGACCACTCCAATTAATATATTCAAGCTAATGAAAGACAACAGAAAAGACGACAATTTTCCATAGCCAGTCAAGAAAGGCACTGATAATCACAGTGTGGCAGTTTCAGGCTGCTGTGCTTTTATTTGACTGCTTGAACTAGGTCATGGAGTAGATTTTGTGGATATATTCTAGAGTAAGACACCTTGCTATTCAGAAATTCTGGGTGTACATAGGGATTTTTTTCTTGGGAAAGACACATTAGAAAACTTCGTGAGGCCACTAAAAAAGGGAGGATTTTTTTTCTCCTCCAATTGTATTATGGACTCTATTTTCACCACCTGAGTAATTGTTCTAGTTTCTGCTGTTTATAAGCCTGGTTGTTCCTAGCATGGCTGCAGCACAAGTTGCCTTGACAAATGCAGAGTGGGAATTATTCTGAGAAGGTGTTAGCAGAACCATCCAGGTGTGGCAAATATATTAAATAAAAGCTTTATTGAAATAAATATACAAGATGAAATGCTACAATAGTACCTACCTCACTGACAGGTTAATAGCTCAGTGTTTAAAGGCACAAAAACAAGAGCGGGTGAGAACTGTTGATGGGTTGCAAGATGCCACACTTGAACCTTTCTATATACTGGACTCGCATAACTCCCATTTCCAGGCTCTGCAAGGTGATGCATTGCCTTTCGAAGAAACTGATTTCTTTCCACTTACAACACAGGCAGCCTAGGAGCTCAAGCCTTTTATCCTGAGCACATAATATTTTGAGTCCTATCCATAGCCTTCCAGGTTTACAAGACCCAGCACTAGCATCAAGTCATACCCCAAATTTACCCTGCTTAAGTCTGTTGCCCACTGTTCCAGATGCTTCTTGCACCACGGCTTGTAAGTAGGGTCATGGATTGGTCTCTGCAGGGCTGGCACCGAAGGAAAAACCCTCCCGCTTGCTTTGCAGGCAGCTTTTGTGCCAATGTGTGTCTCAGTCCAAAATAAAGGCAAGAGGATTGAGACTGGGAGACAAAAAATACAGGGGAGGAGACTGGTCCAAACACAAATGAGGAAAAATTCTGGCAACAACCCTTCAAAAGTATTCTGGGCGTGTAAACTTGTTGATGCTCTTACTCAGCTCAGGCAAGAAGTGACCCAAGTACAAACCATGCTATAAAAGGGATAAGTGACAACAAAAACATTTTGACTCTTTTTCTTCTTTTTTTCTCTTTTTTTATGGAAGAAAAGTAGTTAATACTGTCATTCATAGCACTCAAAGGGCTCTATAGGAGATTTAGATTCAAATCCTTAACCTAGGGAGTTGTTGTGTACAAGCAAGCTTAAAAAAATAAATAAAATAAAATAAAAAAGGCTAAACATCCCAAAGCAGCTGGTACCTGAAGGAAGCAGTAAGGACAGAGCAATCATGCAGAACAAGAATTGGAATCTGAGTTCCCTGCGCTGCAGATCCTGGCTCCATTTGGAATTATTTTCTTTTAAGGTATCTAAAAGTTTTATGGGAGAGGAAAGCAATTTATTGTCCAGAGTAACTAAAAGCTGACACAGCTTTCAAGCTTCAAACATCTATTTGCAGGGGGACGTTAGAAACTGGAAGACTCTTACCAGCAATGCCCTTCACAGCCGTACAGATCAATACGGCTCTATACCACAGTCTCTGATGGACTTTGTCATTTCCCTGAGCCAAGAGCAGCAAAGGCATTTGTCATTCAGCCGAGGGCCTCAGGATCTAATGCTCCCAAAATTGCAGGTGGCAAAATTTAGAGGTCTGCGTGGAACATCTCAGAGATATTAAAATATGACACAAATTTGGTGAGAAAACAGCATAACTTTGTGTAAATATTGGCATTAATAGCAGCAATGGGACAAAAAAACCCTCAAAACAAACCCAAGTAAACTAAGAGAGCAGACTTGGGGAAAAAAATACCAGACCTTATATTGACAGAGATGGCATTGATTCTGTAAAACTAATCCAGTATTTGAACAGAGGAAAAATGAATACTAAGATAGACAGACTGTAAGAGGAATACTTTTTTTTTTTTTTTTTTTTTTTTTAAAATGGCTGAAAAAACATGTGGTGAGTGGCTGAGCTGGGAATTTCACCACTGAACTTCTTTCCCAATAATACCAGCGGTGGGGGGGTGGGAAGCAGGTTTCCAGAGCACCAACCACATTGTTAATTAGCAGTATAATTTGTGCTCCTTGTAATGATGGTTTATTCTGCTCTGGCTGTCAGGAGAAGAAAACAGGAAGGGCATTTGGAAACCTTATGAAAATTGGCCACAGTTTTAGGGCATTTGGGCTTGAAAAATGTACAGCTGTTGATGGATTAAAACACACACACGCACACACAACTCCCATAAACATTCAAAGAATAATAGATGGAAGGAAAATAGGTAATAAGAGAGTGAAAGATTTTGTTTATAGACTTGACTGGTTGACTAGGGTATAATTATGAGACCTGCTTCCCAATCCATCCTATGTAAAATAATTGGTGTGTACAGGAGACAGATTTGCTCATAATAAATGGATCTCCTCACGATGGAGCAGAATGATATCGGTGTGAATACACTAGAATGACAGCATAATTTAACAGGAGTGACGCTGGAGGGTGGACGTTATTAACTTCAGCATTTCTGAAGGCATGTTATACTTGCAGGCACATCTTATTTTCACACAGAAGGTGCACAAGGTAAAAGAAGTGGCAGTCTTATAGATCAGAAGTTTTAAAGGAGTTAATTAGATTGCACTAATCTTCCAGCTGTACTGCTGCCAAGCTGTGCTAGGTGCTGCAGAAAGAAACGTGGCCAGCCTCAGCTCAGGCAAAACTGCTCATCTCCGTTTGGAGACTGTCCTTGGATATGGAGAATGTCCGTACTGCTCTCTCAGAGCTGAGCCAGCCAAGGCAGGTAAGAATAATAGAAGGTGCAAACACCTGCTGCGTTGCTCCACCACCACACCAAAAAAAAACCCCAGCCCCAATACTGAGAGTTGTTCTACCTAGTACTACTGGCTATATCAGAGTCAGGGGGCTACCCTGCCCCTTCCTAGCACACACTTCCAGTCCCCATGGCTAGTGAGCAATGAGGAGCTAGGTCTGGCTACAGAACGGGCACCAAAGTTGAGTACAGACTGCAAATAAAAGGAACTGCAACCATAGCCCTGGTGCAGCTTTAAGATCCCCTCTGTGGTTCTGAAGGGCTGAGATGTGTTCAATGCACACGCTGCTATCAGCAATAACCGTGAATTTATGAATCCTCCCTGATGAATTTGGTATTCTGAGTAGAATTTGAGCAGTTCAGATGTGCTCCGAGTTAACCAAGCAGCTTCCGCTATATGTTAAAAACATTCTCATGGACAGGTTTCAGGAAAAGCTATCCCCACCGACCCTACCACAACCCTCAATCGCTGCTGGGGACTGAGGATCTGGAGATGGTCCTTCCAGTCCAGGTGAGTGATATACTGGCAGATCAGCACCCCAGTACTGCCATCACCACTATTTTCTCCCTGCAAGCAGTGGGCAAGGCTACCGAAAACAGACACGGGCCATCAGAGCTGGACAGCCCAGCCCAGCAAGCAGAACCCTGGGCTGGGAGCTGGGACTCCTGGGTCCCACAGCTTACCGGGTAGCCGCCTTTCCTTGCTTACTGTTGTATGACAGAGTCCATCTTGCCTATTTCCTTGAGTGTTGCAGATCAAAAGGCACAGATACTATCGTTATTATATTCGCTAATACATTAGTAGACACAATTACTAAAAGAAGTCCAAAAGTTAACTGTTCTGCAGTGTGTCATAAATAGTACTACTATTACTACTAGTGACGATTAGTTGCTGTGCAGAGAGTTGCAAAGAGTTACTTCAGGGTAATATACTGTCACCTATGCTTATATTTAGTGGAAACAAGTAACAGGGTATCTCTGTGGAAAAGCCATTTAAAAATATATACTCTGCAGAAGAATATGTGGTGAATGATTTATGCAACACACTAAAGACATTAAAATGCTTAGGCATAATTTATTTATTTTTGTTAGATATCTGTTAATTTCATTTTGGAGGTCTTCATCCCCTACTTCTAATGCTAGGTTGACAAATCCTCCGAAGGCTGGCACAGATCAAAGCTATAAGTTATATCTTAGTTATTTGCACTCCAAGATACTTGCTCCAATTTTAATTTATTAAGAATAATAAAAAGTGTATGTCAGAAAGGAAAGGACATAAACCACACCACAGCTAAGTCACAAGCCTTGCCAAAAATTAAATAAAAAAATCCCTTCCACCAGCTTTCCAAGAAAGAGGAGCCAAATCTATCTCTGCAGCAACTCTACCGAAGTCATTAGGGTGGCACAGGGAATGTATTTGGCTAATGTTACCTGGCATATGGCCTTCTAGGGAGCACTGCGATTTATTAACAGATTGGCCACATTACTGTCTTCAGTCTCTTAAGTGTGTCGTATCTATTCTGCAGGATACGTTCCCCTACTGTACTACCCCACTCACACCAGTAGAAAACCAGCAAGGAATGACTGACCAGAAAGCACTACAGTAGGTAGTTTGAGTTAAGATTTTAGTTAGGCGATTTGCTCTTTTCCATGCATCCCACTCATTTTATTTTCTTGTCTGGAAAAAGCCAAAGCGTACATTGACACGGCTGATGGTTCGAGGTAAGCCCTGGGCTCTGGTCAATAAGCAGGAGCAAGCCTGTGGGCTGCCATGTCACCTACCAGCCCAGTGTTTGCTGCACAGATGCCAGAACTGCTTACGCTATAGCTCCTGAGTCCCGGGTGCTTGCAGCGTGCCATATTAAGACAACGGAAAATCAGGGGTTGTTCACGGCACTGACAGCTGGCAGTGACCACTGAAGTGGCGTACAGGCGCCAGCGCAGCGGAGGAAATTTCCAAGCCAGCACTTCGTTTTTTCAGAACCATTTTTTCTGCATTAATCAAAAACATCACCTCCACTCTTACGGGGAACACCCAGATCCTTTCCTTCCTATTTGTTTGTCTTGTCTCAGCAGTGATACCCCACCGTGATCTGCGGGAGGACTTCAATGCCCCCAGAAGTCTTTCGGGAATGGCCGCCAACAAGGATGCTCCACCTCACGCCTGTTTACATGCAGCAGCTGTGAGCAGCCGAGATGCAAAAGCTCCTGTAGCCATGAGCAGCAGGCAAGCCTAGCCTCAAGGTGAGCCGCAGTCCTACTCGGAACTTAAAGGCTATCTACCAAAAAAAAACCACTCTGAAGCTTACTCTCTCTTCAGACACTTTGTAGGAATTAAAAATATTGAGGAACAGCCAGTGAACACGGGAGTGCAGCATCCAGAGTCACAGGGCTTTCTGCTCCCCACCTCAAATCCAAGAGCAGCGCCGCAGCATTGCCTTTGGTGTGGCCAAAGGTCATAGCGATTAAAAGTGAACCTGCAGCGCAGAAAAGCCACTTCTTTGTAATAACAGCCTTAAAAACAGACCCAGGAACGTGGTTCTAAAGAAACCATTTAGAAACAACTGATGCCAAAATGAAATCTAAATCGTAATTAAAAAACAACAAAAAAGTACACATCAAGGCTAAGGAGACAAACAGCCTAACTCAGAGGAGAACAGAGGGGCTGCTTCCGCTGCTGTTGGCATATAAACACTATAAGAAACAGGGGAATCGGGAAAGCGTTCTACAAACTCAGCCCAACAACACTGTTCAGAAATAGGTTTGCTGGCGGGGGGAGGTGGATGTCACCCTGCAGATGCTTATGCATATTATGGCTGCTCCTCAACTTTCTGTAAAAAGCAAAAGAATTAGTTAAAAAGTGTTCTCCTTTCCACTGCAGACTAGACTTCCAAAGCTGATAAACACCAACACTCATAACATATGAGTAAACTCTTCGTTACTTGAAAATTGTGCGTAGCCGTGTTTGAGTCACATGAATGTGGGTGTGAGAGAAAAAGACATATGTTCTGAGAAACCTCAACGTGAATTAACATTGAAATCAAAAGCCTACATATTAGCTTTTTCTGAGGATGAGAGTATCAAGTTCAATCACTTGTAGTAAATTAAAACTGTAAAAATCACATATCGAATGACTCTGCTATAGGTTATTCTCTTCCTCTCCTCAGTACCCTCTGCAGTTGATGTTGGAGAAGCCTGCGACATTGCCGAACAGCTTTGCAAATGGTGTTTACAGTGAAGATGCCCACAGATTCCTCCTAAAAAGCTGTGGATATGGATGTTGTCACCGATACCCATCCTCATTCCTCTCTTCCCCCACCATCCCTAATCCCAGAAATAAAATAGAAAGAATTATGGAGAAACAAGAACCTAGATCAACACATAAATACAACAGGAAATGCCATGAGAGCAGCTGACTCTCCACTGCTTCATAATCTATATGCTCGTTTAGATCTATGCAACATGATCTGAAAATCCAGCTGTGCTCCTTCAATTACACTGTCATCAATAATAAAAATCCTGCATTCAGAATTTATCTCGCAGTTTTGCTGCCGATAGATGAAACAGCAGTGTACAGCTCGTTTTGCCTTTCTATGAAGCACACATAATATAAAAATCTGAAGCACAGGCTCAAAGGAGGAAGAGCTGTTAAATAAAAAGAGCCTTTTTAAACAACTGTTTGGGGTTGTTGGTTTGTTGTTTTTTTTTTTAACTGAAACTTGTTTGGGTTTTGTCCTTCTTGTGCTTTGATTGTTTAGACAAGCTAAAAAGACAAAAGGCTGTAACAGTCACTGCAAGTATTGCTGGTAAAGTCCGCGAGCCTGCTGCACATACAAAACCAGCCATGACAGTGGGAGGCACGGTTACTGTTCATGAAGTTTTTGATTAACCGTGAGGCAGATTTCCCAAATCCATATTATCAGAGTTCTGCAGAATAAATGCACAAACAACACAGCTCAAACAAAGGGCTAACGAGAATGCACCAGCAGGTGGGAACATGGGGAGAGACAACTGCCTGTAAATAAGCCAAGGCACAGGTAACGACTTGGGACAGAAAGGAACCTGCAGCATGACTCGGGTGAAATTGCCTGAACAGAACAGAAGCTGGAGAGGAAAGAAACATCTACTAGAAGCTACAGAGAGCTGTGTTATTTGCGCAGCCAACTAAAGAGGTTGAGCAAATACCAGTTGTGTCAATTGCCATGGAGCTGAGACCCAAGAGGCGATGGCAGACAAGGGCCTTGACAGCAGACGGCGGCCAAATGGCAGGAGGATGGGGGCTGGGGACCACCAGCGGCCATCAGTCAGCTGCAGTGACCTGCCTTGGGTGTATGCATCTCCACAGCCTCAGATCACTAGATTCAGCTACAGCATGAGCACTGCAGGATGGTGCCAACCCAGCACAAACCAGGGAGAGTCACACTCACGCCCAGTCCCTTTGCTCAGGCCACTCCAGGGGACGTTCTCCTCCAGCAAACCACAAGTGGAGGAAAAAAGGGGGGGCTGTGCCGTGACATGGGACACAGGTGGTCCACAAGACTCCTGTGCAGCCTTGCAGCTTCTCTCCAGCTTTGGTCTGAGGAAGCAATATCCTCCAGATATAAATGCTTTCCTCTGGCCACGGTTGAAGGATCTGCCTCGCTGACGTATTAACCTCACTCAGTTACGTTACAAACATTATGAGAACACAAGTTCCCGTAACACTGCACGACCACAGCTGGCCATTAGCTGGCACGATGGTCAGGTCTTGCTTCAAAAGTACTTTTTGCCCTTACAAGTTCCCTCCGCAGTTGCGGGTATACACTGCAATCCTTTCCTTCCACCTGCATGCAGTTGCCATATCTATGCTAATATTCTTTCATTGGCGGGTAGAATGACCTCTAAAATGCAGTTTTGATTAATAGTAACTGACATTAGGCATCCCTCACCAAAGACACGGACAGTAAATCACCTAATGATCACATGGGTCTTAAAAGAGATTTGCGGGGAGAGAGATGCAATAGACGTGCAAAGTATTGAACTGAAAAGCAAAAGCTGAAATAATCATAATGATATTTGTTTTCCAGGGAGACACCGTTTCAAGCACAGTGATTGAACAGTGGATTTCAAGAGAATTAATCCCCTGCATGTTAGTCAGCCGATTGAATCATCCTGTAATACTCTGCTTAGCTTATAATATTCAATGTTATAACAGCATCCGGAAATTTTCAATCAAGAAAGTTGTTTGGAAGCCCACATACTAGCTAAAATGCAAAATATATAATAACACAGTGAATGGCAAGATACTTTAAAATCCATTTAATATCTCTATTTGAGCACTATAAATATCTGGTGGTTCTCGGTCAGGGGTTTGAAAAACAGCTGATCCATGATTTTCAGAATTTTACCCTCAGTTTCTCACAAGCAAACTTTGTTGCTTATAACAGGCACCATTTCATTTGATGTTTCTTTTCAAAATAAACCTGTCTGACAGTAGAAGTTAACAGGGTGGGAACGTGGTAAACAGACAGCTTAAAGGCATTTACTGAAATTCCTGATTCCGTGTGTGTCAAGATGAAGTACAAAACTATCTCTGTTTAAGATAACGCCGGATACTAAACCCTAACATACAGAAAACGGAGATTATGCCTTTAAAAATATCCGGGCTTTATCAGTCTTTGTCTTCTGTGAAGAGTCAGGAAGTTGTCAGGACCCGCATGAAAGGGATATGCTAAACCCCTGCTTCTTCTCTTGTGCTATTTCTGAGATACTTCAGAAAGGAAATTTCCTCAGCAAAGCTTAATAACTAGAGAATAACAAAGTACAGAAAGTTCCAGATGATTTTGGCATTATAGATCATGCAGACAAGGCAGAACGCTCCCGGGGCAGCTTATTCTTTCAGATTTAGAAATGCAAATTGCAGGCAAGTTTTAAAAATATAAGTAGTGAGTAAAATAAGCGTCCCAGGCATCCTAAAAGAACATGAGCCCTGGTACTGTTCTCTGAAACAATTATTTGTAGGGAGAAAAGGCTCCAGATAGTCCTCGGCGAGCACGCGCATTTATCTTGTGCAGTTTTCAGAACTGTTTCTTCAGACTCTTACGCCTACAGCATCCCATCCCTGGTGGGCCTCTTAGAAACACTTCAGGTTACTTTTATGAAAGTATTTGGGCTGAACCAAGCACTGGAGTGGGCACTGGCACACAGTCAGTGTGGACAGACAGCAGCAGTTTCCCACTTCTCCTCTTCTCCTCCCCAAATCCAGGGGATCCTGGGCAGCACTGAGCAGCCAGCATTGCACTAGGAATTATACATTCTGGTGACGGAAAACTGTTTTGTCTCCGTCCCTGCTTTTATTCCCGAAGCCTGTCAGCCCTCTGCTGGGTCTGGCCAGCGCTGGGAGGCACAGCCAGCCCTCAGGCTGCATCGCGAGGGACAGTGCAATGCTGGCAGCACTGGACCGGGAGCGTGGACTGCTGTGTTCTCATCCCACTGTGTTACTGTCTCGCCGAGGGCAAGCCGGCTCTGCTCCCTGCACGGGTAAAACCACGCAGGCTGTGACATACATCCATCTTACAGGGGTGCTGCAAAGGCTGATTAATTAACGAGCATTTGTAAAGCATTTTAGGAAGACTGGATAGAACCTGCTCTGTAAAGGTAAATTGAGGGGGTGGGGGGTATTTATCTTTCCAGACTATTCCAGTTTCTGTTTTGTTTCCCTTTGCTATTACATGGAGCTGTACCCAGAGCATGAACACTGAGACAGGAAGAGGCAGTTTAGCAGCCCCTTCTGCAGGATTCATAGCGAGACGTGACTTCTCTCTGCTCGAGCAGCAGGAGTATACCATACAACTGCATCACAAACTCATGCTTTTCCTACCATTTGGTTGTTTTTTTAAATATACTGAGGTTTTATGAATGTCGCAAAATAAACAGCTTATCAACTACTTATATATCCTACGGTCAAAACACTTTATGAGACCTAAGCAAACTACACTGGTACAGCTAAGAAAATCAAGGTGTACCTACAAAGGCGGCATTAAAAGAAAATAAAAAGAAAAGCCTCAAAACCCTTGACTCTCCACCCCTCTCAGGGAACAGACTACTGCATAACCATTACAACTCCCTCCTGCACACACAAGAAAGGAGACCTTCGCACAGGATACATTGACCATGAACTCTTCACAGACAATCAGTAAAAGTTATTTAGCACAGATGTTGCTGTAATTGTGAGATACTGGGAAAATCAATGTTTAATGGCAGATTCCCAACTCCACCCTGGCAATGCTCTTGAGTTAACATCACCAGGCTAGAATTTAAAACATGTAGAACAAAATTGGCTAAGTCCTCTAAAGTTGTTATCATCACTCACAATATCCCATGCTTTTCTGATCCCCAAGTCACCCACAGATAAATAGATTGTGATTTATATCCATGTACATCTAACCTTTTCTATCCACTGCCAGTTTAGGGACGATGATTTTGAGAATTGCTGTGCATACATGTAACGTTACTCTTTGGGTAAGAATCATCTTTCCGTTGTGTTGAAACAGTATGTATACACAGCACATGCTGTTTCAACACGATGCACTATCCCAAACACTGAGACCCTCAGACTGACATTAGTAACGAAACACATAATCGTCATGCTTCCATGAAAGGCGAATACAGAAGCAAATACACAGAAATGAACAGTGTAAAATCTGGTAAATCATTGCCAGTGTAGCATTCTGCTGATACCGATCCTGCATAAAGGATGAAGATGTTGATGACACAGGTGATGTCGTTCATTCTTTGTTTCATTTAACGAGAGCATCCTAAATGCAAGACAACAGATTTTTTTCATCTCTTGCTCTGCTACACGGTCTCACTCTTTCTCTCTTGAACAATACACGTGTAGAAGAGAGATATACAGGAAACAGAATTTTATAAGCTTAGTGACATTCCTACATGGCATACAAGTGTCTTACCAACAATTCACAGATGTACACACCACACAAAGGGGCAAAATGTAATTTGTAGGGATGACTGACTGATCTGTATCCATCTGTACGTTCATCCCAAGATAAGCATTCCATCTGCTGCAGATGCTAGCTATGGGGGTTTTGCTATATTGGCTTTCAAGGCAGGGAGGCATCTACAGTATACCTAAAGGGCTGGCTAAGAGAGAGAGTTACAAGGGTAGTTGAGTTGCACAGAAGGGCTTTAAGTGGGTCAGCCATCCAGCTGCAGAACTGCGTGACATATCCCATCTGAATTAACAACACTTAAAACCTGCATAATCAGAGAGAGCGCCGAGAGGAAACATCCTCTGCAAGGGTTTGCTTTTCTTTGGTGTTCACACTCAGAAGCAATTCTGTTTATAACAGAGGGACTAGAGTCCTGATCTCTCTTTTGCTTTATCCCCTTGCATTCCCTGCATCGCAGTGTTTATGCGTGTGACCTGTCTGTCCGGCCTTCATGCTACCGAGTAATCTCTCCTTCTCGCTCCCCGTGCCCAGTGAATTAAAGAGCATGCCGGCTAAAACGCTGATGCCCACATCCCTATCTGCTGCCTTGAAGGCTTGCAGCTTGCCTGTTGCAACAAAGGTGGTCTCTGCTGTCACATATACAAGTGCAGACCCAGAGCAAAAAGGAGAAAAGACAGACAGACCTGAAGGAGTGCTCCAACTACCAAAACGGCAGCTGCAGTGGTGAACCACAGAGGATCCCAGTCTATGGAGTACAGCACATTTTTACAACCTAGAACTCGAGTACCTTCCAACGCGCTATGACACAAAGTGACTAATGTCTGCCGCGTGGTTTGCATCTTCTCCCTCACGCCCATGCCCACGCACACACGTACAAACTGTGCGACTTAGGAAAAAAACAAACCTGTCATTGCAATATGTCTAAAAGCTGAGAGAGAAAAAAAAAAAAAAACAAAAAAACAAACCAAAAAAACCCCAACAAAAACCAAAACTTGGCCACATGTTGATCAATGACCAGATTGTATGGATTAAGGAAAAAAGCCACTGTGACTGCATAGCCACATAATGTGTTTTGCACACCTTGTTTTGGGGCATAAGACACTTCTAAAGGTAAGGCAAAACTCCAGGCTCTTTCTGCCCTAGGAGGGGTTACATTCCTCCACAGGTAACAGTCATTGGTACAAAAAGCAATAAAAAGACATATAGAGAAAAGATGCCTGTAATACAACACTTTGCATGTGGAACCTATTCCCACAATTACCATCTTATTCCAAAAGGAGCCTTATTTGGGTAGAGCAGGGCAGCAGAGCATTAGGAGATTGACGTTTGCTGACCTCTGCCCTTATGGAAGTATTCATACGGACAGGTAGAACTTTCTTGCTCCATTTTAGGAGAAACTGATTAAGGGGGGACATTATATCTTTGGTGGGATTTTAAAAATCCATCCAACCCCGCCAGAATTTCTCCTCTAACAAATAAACTGCTCACAATCATCAAAAGCTCCGAGAGGAAAAAACATGATCTTGCCCAGTAATTTTCCTTCATCACAAATAAACCTCAGTGGGACTGGTTCATAGAAAGTCCTTCAAATGTTTTAGGATGCCCACATTCAGTAGCATTCCAAAGAAAGGGATAAAATTATTTCTGAATCAGTGAAAAGAAGAAACACTCTATGTCTTTTAGCTGTTCTTACACACCAAGCAGTGCATTACCAGCTGCCAGGATCAAAGCTTAGTGGGAGTTCCTAAAGGGGCAAGCGACTACATAGTGTGACTGCTGATTACACCTTCCCCAGAACAGCCTCAAAATGGGAACGTTATTAAAACAGAATTATTTTAAGCCTGTGTTCTCAGTGTCTCCATCAGGCTGAGCTCATGCAGTAAAAGCTGTAGTTAACAGCTCGAGTAAACCACAGGCTGAGGTATGTAGCCTCCGTCCCTACCTTTGATCAGAAAAATTCCAGCCGGAACATTTAGTTAGGAAATAATGGATGCATGTTACAGGATACCCACTGGTATTTTGTACCGTTTACTTACTTTCTGCAGGTGACTCATCTAAATTGGACTCAGGCTGCTCAGCAGGAGCATCCATCATGGTGGCCAAACCCTGCGGGGACCGGTGGCCCTGCGGAGGTCAGGGGACTAGCGGCAATGCCACGGCACAAGCATGTGAACAGAGCCAACAGAGCTCTGTCCTGGCTGAACAACACTGAACACACTTTGCCTGCCTAAAATAATTAGCCTTCCACTTCTGCTGCCAGTGAATGCCTCTGTAAAACTCTCCTTCGCTTTCAGGATAAAGCTGAATCCTCAGCAGTGGGGGAATTTAAAAAAGGTTCTAATTTTTCAGAGAAACTTCTTAAGTTAACATGTGGGTTTGGTTTTGTGGTTTTTTTAAAAAATCTGTTTTTCTTTGGACTTACAAATATGAGATACAACCCTTCCAAGAAAAAAAAAATAAAATTGAATTTCCCTACTTCTACTTTACCCAGGTATATTGCAAGGAACAGCAAGCTTTAACGAAATATTTTGCTTCCCTTCTGTCCTGAATGAAATTAAAAGATTGAGGAAAATAAAGTATAAGGGAAAGAGAGGAAATGTCCTTATTTTTTCCACAAAATTCAGGAAGAGTTCTTTGATTGGGAGGGAGAAAAGAAAAACAACATGCCAGATACAATCAAATAAGGTGACACTGTTAAAGATAATTCACAGTGGTGGGTAGGTCTGCAATGGTGCTTCTCTCCCCTACAATTAAACAGTATTTTGGGAAGCTGCTTCTACCCACTGCTTCTGAAGAAGGAGCTCCATCTCCTACAGGACTCCAAAATTCATTAAGGTCTCCCATTTGGTTCCAAGTTCTGGCAAGGTTCAGATGGGTTTATCTTTCAGTACCTGATAGGAATACACCCCGCGATTTACAGATTCACGCAGTCTATATGTGGGATTTTATTTTTTTGCAGAAGCATATTGTTATGTTTAATATTTCTCTTCAAGTCTCATTTTAAATAATTCAAGTGATAAAGTTCCCACCGTATCCCTTGGGACATTATTAGTCTCATAAATCTCAATGTCAGGAAGTTTTTCCAAGGCATATCACCTAAACTTCCCACTTGAGTTCACTCCATCCTCCTCCTTATTATGCCCAGCAATCCTCTCCTCCGTGGGTACGCTCCTCCAGCGCCTGTAGACTTCCCCATCTGTGAGTCTGTTATTACTTAAGCAAACCGCAGCTACTTACCCGACTTTTACATTGAACGTCCCTTCAACCTTCTCGCTGCTTTCTTTTTTAATAGTTTTTTGGTACTAGTGTGCAGCGAGGTTATACGTCCTTCAGTTTGGAGTCCTTTTGAACAGAATACCAGTTTCTGCAATTACAGCACAGGATTTCAGAGTTTAACTCTGCTCCAAAAATAAACAAAATAGACATATTTTTTTCCCTTCTGTGTAAGTTTCAGAATTATAATTAGATTTATTAGCACTTGCAACTGTTAGCGAGAAGTCAGAGCGACTACTTTTCTTTTTTATTATTTCTGCACTGCCCGTTTGCTGGCACAAATTATGTCAGTGAGTTTTGCACTGCGAAAAGCAGAGCTCCTTCCTCACCGCCAGTGCCACCAAGCTCAGCCTGAGAGGTTCAAATTGCCACTTCTGCCACGGCAGCCTTCTCTGACGTTCCCTACGCCGAGGGGCAAAGCCACCGTTACAACCCTACGGCCATGCCATGCTGACAGGAGCAAACCGCGGCTCCTGACCCAGAGCCGAAGTCATCTCCCAGCCACGGCCCAGGCACACAGGCACGCTCGCGCCGATGTTTGAGCCTACGGCAGAACGAGCCCAGTCTGAACCAAATGATTGCTTTGCCCCAAACCCATGAACTTGTGGTTTATATTTCCGAAATAACACCAGAAATGCCTTCTCACCCCTCACCCAACGCACAGCAGCCCAGCGCAGTGCGCTGCGTGACAGCGCAAAGCTCCCGCAAGCTCAATACATGCAAAAGGCAGAACGGATTTAAACGCATGAAGACACTGCAGCAAAAACGCGATTTTGTACCCAAGCTATAATACTTCTAATTAGTAGACCACGGTGCCTTTGATCATTTTCAACTATTATAACAATTCTATGAGGAAAATGGAAGCACCTCATTTAGTACAGCTACATCAATTAAATGGGGGGGGGGAGGTAAGACTTACTAGAGAGTTAAAATTCAAGGAAAGAATGGAAAGTTCAGTCAACTGTTCATTTTATTCAAAGATTGGTCTAGAAGCAAGTTGCAGGTTCCCATATGAACATTCCTATACAGGCACCTCTATTTCTTTTGTTTGCTTTTCTTATCAGGTATTTCTCCACTGGAAAGTCCCCACTCTCACAACATTAAAAAAAAAATGTAATAGGAGGCACTTTCCTCTTTGCCAAAGGCAGCCATGATATTTTGGTGATATTGCTGAACAAGGTTAGTGGGATGTAGAGGTTATAATGAATAACCATGTATGATGCTGTAAAGAGGAACAGGAGAAAAAAGGTCCTTACATGAAAAATAGAAACTAAACCCCTGAATTCTAGTAGCACATCACATTCCATTCGCTGGTCCAGTCCAATTCAGCTATCCTTGAAACTCCATGTTATACATCACTGTTAATCAGTTACTTATCAATTCTTCCTTTTATTTGAAATTACCCTGCAAACCCCCAAGTTCACACCCAGGCGTAGATTCAGATAAGCTTTGAAAGACAAGGAGGCTCGGCCAAAGGTACATCTGAACACCCGCCGTACAGCTGCTGTGTCCAGCTTCCTGCTACTGAAGTAAAATTTGCCTTCACACCCTTAGGATTCCAGAAGGTATACACCTTAGTTTAGTTCATACTCTAACAGTATATATTTAAATCCTCCTTCAGGCACATATTTGGATACTTTTTTATATCAAATCTAAGCATCTCCCTGGAATGTTTATTTAATGACCTTAGCATCAAGTGATTAATCAGTCAACTGTAAATAACTCCAGACTGACTCCAAGAGTTTAAATTTTTTCAGAGAAATTAACTACAATGAACAATAGAGAATTGTTTGGGTTTTATCCTGAGGGCCTCTGGAAGAAAAAAAAAAAAAATTTGGAAGAGAAGGAAAAAGTTAATCCCAAATGTAACCAATCACATTCATTTTTTTAACTTCAGCATCCCATTTAGCTTATACCTCTGGTAGATTGATATGTCACTCATTACTTCCCGTCTTCTCATCCAAACACCAGGATGGCTAATTCACTTGTGAAGAGCCTTTATTTATGACTTTCTCCCACCTGCTTTAATTTCAGGGGGTGGGACCGGTAATGTTTTTTTTAATAGGTTTCTTTTAATGGACTACAGGATGTGGTTGTAAGGTCACTGACCACACTGACAGGGGAGAAAAAGACTATGAATCTGTATTATTTTCAGGTCACTGAGTGACCAGGAGAGAATAGGCTGTGACTGGGAAGTGCCAGCTCTGATTATTCTGCACAGGTCTCGGGACCATCCATCGCCACCCTCCTTCCCTGCCTCAACTGCCAGAGACGCCTCTATTTCGAGGCTTCTCCATCACATCCATTTTCAGCCGCAATCCCGCCCCATTCCAATGAGAAGTGCTGTCAGGAGCCTGAAGCAGTTTGTTGGGGGCTGGTTTTGTCCCAGGTGTCTCCCCAGTCTGGTTCCCAACCCCTTCACTCCAGCTGCCATGCACAATGGATAGAGCCAGGCTGGAGCAGACCGCGGTTTCAGCATGTGGCAAACATCCACATGGCTCATGCTAACCCTGGGTGAGCAACCGCAGCTCATGCACTTGCCTTGAAGTGCTGAGTTAGCTAACACATCAAAGTACAACCTATTTTTTCAAACACCATGACAGCCCAGCTATCGTGAAGCTTGTTTTTGAATAAAATGGTTGTGCCTGTGACTGCTCTGCCTAAAATAGAGAATGACTTAGCAGCAACAACACGAAATACAGTGGTCTAGGCTAGGCAACAGGGATATGTAAGAGAAGATGTTCTGCCTCTGGGCTCACAGAAAATCCCCTATTCCCGCTCATTGATATCCATCACTGCAGCTCTGCTGAGCATCTGCCTTTTCTGTAGGACTACCAGTCTCCACTCTGCACAGTGCAGGTGTTGTAAACCATGTAACTACAATGTCGTTTGATAAATGAGACAGAAAAATCAGGAAAGCTTAGACAACAGAAGAATAAAGGAGAAGAGGATAGCGTTTGAAGCACAGCAGAAGAGGAGGGTCGCAGGAGAGGCAACTGGGGAACTGAAAGGGGGTAGGGATAAAAAGAACGAATGCTGCTTCAAAATGTTCTTGCAAAAAAATCTCAATCTTTACTCTTCATTTATTCATTTACATATTATTATTATGTACTTTTCCTTTATCTCCACTATCAGTGATACTTCCTCCCAAACCCCAGTTACATCAGAAAACAATGTAAAAAGACTTCTAATTCTGACCTCAAATAGTTCTGAAGCTTTATAAAGGAAGCAGTTATTTAGAACCACAGTAGTTAATGACATTTGGGGCAGAGGGGAAGAATACAAAAGAAAAATATGAGTAATATACACAAACAATTGAACACAGTTCTTTTGCATGCTCCCTATGAAACATTGGGCACCGTCAGAAAAAAAAGATAATGGATAAGATGGATCACAAGCCTTTTTGTTTGTTTTTTTGTTTTTAAACTACAAAAAACAACTCCAAAGACACAGATTAAGAACTGTTGGCTGGGAAAAAAAGAAGAAAAAGAAATCAAGATCAAGGCCCCCCGAGCTGTTCTCAAGCAAAACAGTGTTCCGAGCCCTCAGCGCTTCTTGCAGGTCACCACCCACTTTATCATCAGCCCTTTCAAAGGCAACAGCAATGCTGCTCTACGCACCATTTAGCAAGTTCCTGAAAATCTGGGAAGCTGCTCTTTCTGAAGCATGGAAACTGTTCCCACTAACTCCTGCCTTTAGAGAGGGAGAAGGGTGTTTGGTCTACATAGGCGTGGCACAGAACACCAGAAAATTTGGCTTTTCCCAAATAGGAGTTGTTTAGGACAGCTGAGAAAGATCAAGTACCCAGTATAAATAGCCCGGCAAGCACAGGGCTCACAGCAGCAGCACAAAGATCAACAGGCCCAAGGCTGCTGGGCGAGAGGTAAGACAGGTAATTATCCAGGGGGTGAGTCAATAGAGAACGTAAGGACTCACATCACAGAGCTTTATTGTTGCAAATCATTGATTGCTTACACACAATGCTATTTACTTTAATTCCACATGTTCATCACCATATCTGTCATTGGCGAATTGGTTCATGTTTTTAAGATGCTCACATATTACATTATAGCCACTCCATTTCCCACTAACAGCAATACTACATAATTTATCACTGTCACTTCAGGCAGTGTTCTGTAGCTGTCTTGACCTGGAAAAAAGAGAGGCAATGAAGATGTAGAGCAGTGTGGCTCTTTGAAATCTAGTGTGTCAAGCCCTGTGCCAGCATGCTCTCAGTGCTGAATTTCTTCAGCAAACTCCAGCTCAAGACCATCCTTCAGAGAAAGGCAGAGGAAAATGAGAAGTTTCTGTCCCTGTTGCCAATGATTAAAGCCCCCAGTCTGCCAGGGACCATTACACAGATGGATAGGCAACTCCTAGACAGAGGGCTCCACAGTTCTGCAGAATTTTAGAAATTCTGCGTAGCTCAGAGGCACGTGACCTCCTGCATCCAGCAGGCAGCCTGTGTTAATGGGGGCACAGATTTGCCAATGCAAGCTGAAATTAGACAGGACTGCACATCAGACATCCACCTGCGTGCCCAGGGTCTGACAGCCTGCGAGGTAACCACCTTTCCCAGAGCAGCTACGGGGATCCAAACCATCGCAATGTCAACCGAGTCACTGCAGCAGATCAGAGCGTTACGCAGCAACTTTTTATTTCTATGTCTGTATAAAGTCAGTCAGACTTTGCATGGATCAGTGTAAACCCACAAAAAGAAAATGAGAGAAAGAAACTGTAGGCAAGAAAATAGTACTGCGTTTTAAACAGCAAGACCCAGAATAAAGTAAATTCCCAAGTACGCAAAAGAGATGGCTAGCGCACTTGGGCCTGTTTGCTTATTACTCTGCTCTTTTATGAGACTGCTCGTTTCTTCCAGAAATAAAAGTGTAACTGTTTCAAAGCTCAACGCAGCCACAAAGAGAGCTCACCAGAATACATTAAAGATGCTTTTTGGTCTCTTGCATGACGGTTGCTATCAATATTGAAGCAACGAGGAACCAATGATGTGGGAAAAGCACAGACACACGGAGCCCAACATAAACTCACATTTTAGGCAAACCACATTAACCAAAACAACGCTCATTGAGGTTTTTAGGTATAAACGCAAGACAGGAGGCAATCCCTTCTTTGACCTCACCTATAAAATAAGTAAAAAAAGAAAGAGTAAAAACCAAACTTCTGATGAATCCAGCTATAACTGTCCCAGCGAGCCAATACTATTACTCACAAAGGAAATAATTCACTGTTGGGGTATAGTCCTTCTGGCCTGAATGTGACAATGAAGAAAACTTACAGCTACAGCCCAGGAAAGGAAAAACTGGTCAGGAGAGGCTGGGGAGCAACCCAGACAAGGTTTTCTGCCATATCCTGACACCCAAACAGCGTCAGTGCCTCCTGGAATGGGGCATCTGCCCAGGAACAGCCATTTGAGAATGTTTTCCCGATACAGGTAAATAATGCCTACTGCCTGCAGTTCATTGCAGCTGGGCAGGGTCTGGTGATTTTCAAATAAACCTGAATGACTTAATGACAAGTAACAATAACACGTCTGATTACCCTTGCCTTAACTTCAATTTTTTTCAGTATTTGGTCAGTTAGAGAATCAGGGCTGCAGAAAGAAAAATAAGGTTTCCATGGGAAGAGAAATATTATGATCCCTCAGTCCTGTCAATTAGATACTCCAAAAATCACATTAACTGCCAGGTCCTAAACCTTAGAACCCATCCCATTCCCTTGGGTGATATTCAACATGTCAGTTCCTCATGCTGGAGAGAGTAAGCAGCTAATTTAGTCCCCATCACGAGTATTCCAACAGTGCATGCCTGAGAAAGACATCACCCAGACTAAGTGAATGGGGGAATAATTGTCCGGTCCTGACTTCCCATCTGTATTTCCATCTAATCTCCAAGACCTGGTCTTTTCATGCCTTCTACCAAAGCCTTTGTCCATGCATTCAGTTCTACCCAGAAAGCATTAAAATAATAGTTAATGTGAAAAAGAAGGGGGAGAATGGCACGGCTAATCACATTCCAATATTAAGAGTAAAAAAAACAAACAAAAACCCCCAACCAACATCCAGATGCTTCCCCCCACTAAAATTACATAAATCACTACTTTTGATTGCAAAAAATTAAAAAGCAAATTATTCTGGAATTAAAGCTTGTAATTTCTGAACTATTTAGAAAAATGACGAGAATATAAAAGCTAACGGCTGCTTACATTACCTACCATCATTAAACAGTTTAACTTTCTATAGTAATTCAGCACACTTAAAATAAAACCAAAATGCAAACAACAAAAAACCTAAAATAAAGGATTATTTGGGAGAATAAACAAGCTGTTCTACAATGTTGGCACCTCCTTCCTGGCCATCTGGCAGAGAGTTGCACGCCTACCAACGAAGGCGTTGAACCTTCAAGCTGGAATTGATGCACCCTCTCAGAGCCCTACCAACCTGCCTGCACTAAAGCCTTGACTCTCTTCTGGTTGTACAAGTGTTACCTGGGGAGAGGCTGTGGAGGAGGACGGGCAGTCTGACTCCGTGCGGTCCGCGAGGGCAGTAAGGACACCTCTAACATGAGATGATGGTCTTTCAGGGTTGATGAGGCCAAGCGCAGCATCCTCTGTAGATGGCTCTGAGTCTTTCCGTGGCCTGAATCAGCACCTTTTCTGCTGAGGTGGAGCAATAGCTCATTGAAAAGATACTGCCCATCGTTTCTGTATAGAAGATGAAGCCAGAAAATTATTCCATGGCTGCTTTTTTGATCCCCAAACTAGACCTAACCAGAAACAAGGAGGGGGAAAATAAGCAGCAGTGTAGAAAGTAATATGGGGCAGTGCGCAACCTTCATAGTGCCTCTCTTCTGCCTTCTTCTCCTCCAGACCCAGTCTTTTATGAGGGCAAACACTGCTGGTTACCTAGCCACGGCTTGCAGAAAAAGCCCCAGCCCTAATTCTGAATTCCCCAGTACAATACACAAGCCAGAGTGCTGAAAGCAAGATCCCTCCAAACACCAAACCAAAAGGGACACATAAGTCTGATCAAATCAAAACCGAGTATAAACATGGCCCCAAAGTGGTACCTTAAAAAACTTTTAACAATTCTCCAGGTACAAGATGCAGTAAGGAAGAGAGAAGTTTTCTTTTGCTCCCCTTTTATCCAACAAGAGTTTGTTTTCCTTTGCATAAAAATAACTTCATTGGAGAAAAGTGAGTTGTAGGCAAAGTTCTCTAATAGCAAAAGTAGTTTGATTCAATTTTATTTCTGATGCTCAAAGTCTATTCCTTCTCCGACCCTCACATCCAGTCTCCATGGCAACAAAAGTGCTGAAAAATCCTCTGCCCATTTGATCATCATTTAATCATTTAACAACAAAAAGAGATTGGGAATGGGAGAGTGGAACAGTGGGAAACACCAAATGGAAAATAAACCCTGGTATTAAAAAAAACCCACCGAGTCGCCCCCCTCCCCCCCCCCCCCCAAAAAAAGGGGGAAAAAAATAAAAATTAAAAAAAAAAAAGAAAGAAAGAAAGAAAGAAAGGAGAAGGACCAGAAGTAGACAAATGACCTATAGGATCCCTCTGTCCACACTGAGAGTAGGTTTAAGCCTTTCAATATGCTCCTTCAGACACCATGGTATATTACCCTTGCCCCCGGGGGAGCCTGCATGCTGTCTGAAATATCCTACAAGGAACTCATAAAATCCAGAGGATCTGAGGATCTGTGTTAAGAGTCCAGAAGCTGAGCAAAAACCTAAGGATGTTCCCAACCAATAAAAGCCACATTCTAGAGTTTGTCTTACTTCTTCCTTCTTGTCAGAAAAGGAGGGTTGGGCCAACAAGGGGTTTTTGATGGGAAATCTCTGAAATGCTGAACAGAATCCTCTGGGAGGATGCCCTGGCAGAAGCCCCTGTCACCTTTAAGCAGCAGGGCTTATGCTTCCCTGAGGATGGCAGCAGTGCTGTTGGACAGCTGGTAGCCCAGACCAGGATGTGTTCCCTCCCCCAAAACAACATCACAATTGTGGACAATTTTCCATCAGGGTGGAAACTTTCCTGCCAGGCAGATGGGGGGGGCGGGGGGGGGGGGAAGAAAAAAAAAAGTTTCTTGCAGGATGACCTTGCCCCTGAGACCACAGGAGATGAAGTGCAGTTCAGCTGTGAGTATGGTGGTACTCACCTCTGTGACCTCACTAAATCTGTGCCTGGGGTGCAGCTACAGGATGGATGAGACATGGAAGTGGGGATGTCAAATGGGGCTGTATGGAACTAGACAGACACAGTGCAGTGGGCAGGCAGCTACAGGAGAGCCCCAGCATTGGACCTCACCTCCAGCAGCAGCCCTCGATATCCAAACGCAGGACGCGCTGCCCTTGCTCTTATCAATACCCCAGCTGTGAGTAAAATGATTACTTCAGCTTTTTGTTTTAACAGCTTCATAATATCCCTACCCCTCTGAAAAAAACCTCCTAAAAATAAAACCCCAAAACAAACGCCAAAATCACGGCAAACCTACGTGAAGGACAGGCCATTCATCAGAACATCCAGATCACCTCTCCACTCATCAATCTAGAGGTGAACACGGAAGTGATCAAGGTAGTGATTTAACTTAGACTTTCCCCTTGTGTTGCGATGGAAAACCGCATCCATCTTGACAACATTTCATTAAACAACGGTTTATCTGTTCAAGTTAAGTCAATTGGAATGGAAATTATTTTTAAATCTTGGTGCTAGAAGCCAACAGCTCCTGTGTCACTGGTAGCCCATTTGATGTGGGAAACTGCAAATGATCCATTGTTCTTGCTGTACCCTTGGCAAAATCTTGCATTCCAAAGAAGATGGTGAAGAGAGGGAAGAAATTTGTGTGACAATCTTGGCTGCTCATGCCTGCCAGAGAAGAGCAGCTTTGCTCTTTAATGGATATTATTGCAAATACCTCATGAAAAACATCTTCCGAGTATGCCTGTAACAGGGAAAGGTACAGACATTTTATATGGCATTGAACTGAAACGCCCTAATATTTTTAAAATAATTGCTATTTCTCAGTTAGGAACAATGTATCTTCAGGACTTTTAAATTATTTGTAATAATTTCTCTGAGGTGCCACATCAGTGTGGCATCTCAGCAATCGATGCAATTATCCAAATACGCCTGTTAGGTCGGAAAAGCTACATTGTTCTCACTGAAAAAAAAGGGAACTGCACACTACAAATTTCTCCTTCAAAACCAACATATCCAAAAGTCACTTGTGCTGCTAAGGAGAGAGGACCGAGTCCTGCTTGTATTTTGCAGTGTTTTCACCACAAACCTCTCCTTTTTTTCTGTAACAGAGGTATGGTGAGCAATCATTCTCAGAGGTCACCCCAAAAGGGTCTCCTTCGTTTATGCTTCCTCTTTCAATTCAGGAAAGTTTGAATGTGAATCTAAATCCATTGACAGCCCATTGCCCAACAAACTAAGATATCAAATAGGAAAACTCCAGAACTAGGGATCTTTGGATTTAACTCCCAGCCTCAAATAAACAACCAGATAAGACTTTTATTTTTACAACTGCCTCTAGATTTGCCTTGGTTCACACTCACTGTACCTTTTTTCTGTAACCCAAGGATGTGTCAAATCTAAATTCTTGTCACAGATGTTGAGGTGAGCATAACAGCAGATACGGATCCAAGGGAATTTTCAACATGATCTGCAGTCCTCGCTCATATTTATGTAACACTGATGTGCATAAGGGCTTCTGACACTGCTTCCTTTAGTACCTACCCCTGACCCGAAGCAGAAGGCTACAGCACACGCTCAGACACACGAGCCATATTGTACCCGCAACACAAATAACCATTCCAGCAGCTTTCCCCTGCAAGACCCCATGTGTTTCATGCTTCCAAACCTCATCGAAGGATTTCAAACAGAAATTGTCTCAATCCTTCCAAAACCCCAGGGTAACACCACCAGCATGTTAACATTCTGTTTTCTGCCAGTCTAGACAAAGATCTAATTGAGAACTTCCCAAGGCAGGCAAGCTACAGTGCAACCTGAGGTTTGCAAATTCTTATTAAAGTCTAAGTGCATCTCCCTGAGCGACAGCGAGCCACAGCGCCCTTCAGATTCAGCAGACACGGTGCAGGGCTCTGGGCTGAGCGCTGACGTTCTTCTTGTCACCATTGCAATGTAGCAACTCTGGCTGGGGCCAGCAATGCCAGCAAGAGAACGCATGCGTGAAATGAGGTGTAATTTGTACAAATCGAGGTCTCGCAACCACGTCGTAATGGTACAGCCTGCAGACGCCTGTGCCGCAGAGCGGTGCAGACACACACTGCTCAGCCCAAGCTAACTCATTTAGCTTTTCGGCAAGGTGAATTGCCTCATGCTGAACTCGATGCTATGGGGTCTGAAGCGTTCCTTTAACCTGAGCTAGATTCTTTAAAGTGATTTCACATCTTTCGGTGTTGCATTACATTGTGATATACAGACATTCCTTGCCTTACCTTGCACACATGCAGGTATCCATTCAGTCATTGAAATCTCTCCTTTAACTTTTTTTCCTTTACTCTTTACTTTTCATTCTTCACTTCAGATTGTCCAAAAGTTATTCCCACCACCCTTTGCCAAGTTTTTTTTCTAATCACTGTCTACTGACTCACATAATGCGAGAAGGGAGAGGCAGGTTCCAAAAAGGAAAATATACTCCTCTTGCCAAAAAAAAAAAAAAAAAAAATAAAATAAAAAAAAAAATCTGTTAAAAATTCAGTGTGCCCCCCGAATTTATAAGGTGGGCAGAAAAATGATAAATCTTGCCTTTTTATTTGTCTTTAGGGCTTTGCACCATAAAAATACACCTAGGTTAGCATACAGAGATTTTCTTCCAGCAATCCTGAGGCAAAGAAAATTGCTTAAAAGTATAGATTTCCTTACCTGTTCATTTGAAACCAGAGCTTTCAGTAAATCACCAGATCATACAGCAGTTGGGCTAGAGTCACAAGAAAAAGGCAGGAGCACTCACACTCCACCCCTGATTCTGTAGCTCTGGAGGAACAGGGCCAGGGGAAAGGGTAGGGAGATAACATGAAGCACATGGTTAAAACCAATCACTTAATTCTTTCACCTGCTCCACTCTCTTTCCTCCAACTGGGGTATGGAGCAGACAGAACAAGAAAATCAAGGACAGGCAAGAGGGTACCAACCTGATGTCAAAGACACCAATATAACTTCTTATGAACTCTGTCTCTTTGTACTACACGTGTTTTCTAATGACCCCTGTCAGATGCAGGATATTGGGCTGTTCAGACATTTCACCTAACCCAATCTATGTTGGGTCACTGGGTCACCTACATCTTGTCATCATATTGCAGTCTTATAAAGCCTATGCGGACTCTGGGTTACTCCTACTGTGATTTCACTCTGTGTGTGTCACAATGACACTGGCTTGGTACCACGCAGGCACAGGAAGGAAAAAAATTACTTCTGCTTCAAAGAGCGGTACTCTCTAGTTAAGTGTCTGGCTCTATTTTCATTTTGTAACTTAAAAGTTGGGGGGGAAAAAACCCTTCTTTGTACTGTAGGCAAATGTCATCGTCAATATATTGAAAGGGAAATTCTACAAATTAAGTGTAGGCAAAAGAAGGGGGTAAACCCCCCACCCCCTCACAGATCTTAGCTTGTCTTTTGTTCTCCAAAGGCAGGATTCACCTTTAAATCCCACTGGGAGAGGGGTGTGCCATCATTTCTTACACAGGTAGGACTCTGCAAGATGTAGAAAAGGCTCAAAAAAAGTTGGCTTTATGTCCAGCTAGCTTGTGCTTCTGCAAAAAGGTCATCAGTTCCAGTATCACGCTCGCATGATTGTCTCCTGTTCTTTCAGACATCCTGATTTAAGGCCCCACAAATCCAAGAATTTAACACAGCACACGGAAGCACCTTTATTATTGAAGAGGAGCTGACTGTATTGCAAGCTGCTTACAGCTCCAGTGGGATAAAACAAACTAATTAAGAGCAAAGATGCCTGATATTTAACTAATGCTGTATTTAGGTAACTCACTATTGCTCTTTTATAGTAACACAATTGTCTACTAAAATATAAGCAGTCATTTCAAGTAAATGGTATTATTCCTACCTGTAACTAAAAAAAGACTCTTCAACATTTAAATACTATCATTATTTCAGAAGGATCCCAAAACGCTATGAAAACTCTTTTGTTGGAGAACACTTACATTTAACTGCACCACTGAGAAACGCAGCCGCTGCTGTGGGAGATGCACTCCACCAAGGGCCAGGCTGCAGCACGGGCAGCCCGACAGAAAGCATGAGGAGCACATCGTTTTCAAACTGCCAGAGGAATTCTGCTGAGGCAAAACCTCATTCTCTAAGGCAGAGTGTCTCCAAGACACTGGACTTAAAAGCCTAAAGCAAATGAAAACCCCCAATGTTTCACTCTGTTAATAGCCATGTAATTAATCATTTGCCTTTTATGTAGCATTACACCAATTACACACTAAGCTGGTTCACATGGAGGGGGCACAAAGCAGTAGTATTTATATTCCCATCATTTTTCAGAGGAAATCTATTTTAAAACAGTTGCAACAAAATTCACAGTATTTGATCTCTTACTGTATAAAGAAATCCAACACCTGTATATGTTAATATGTCAGAGACATTTAGAAATAAAAGATAAAGGTGAAAAATGCACTTTGTTCTCATTCCTTTTCAGTTAGGCAGGTTTTCAGTAGAGAAAAGTTTTCCACTTTTATGGATCATGGCTGTGACAGATGAAATGTCTGTGCAGCACAGAATTTATTTTTCTTGCAGAAATAACATTCTACCAGTTGTGCCAGGAGATGGCAAGTTTTATGTGCTTATTTCAGCTGAAAACATCTGCACTAGATAATATAAGCCGCTGGGTCACATGTTAAATAACACTATTATATGTGACTGCATATAACGGCTGTTTTGCATCTTCTTTATAATGGTTTGTAACTAAGCAGAATTGTCTTGGATCATTAATTGAAGTTGCTGTAACATTAACCCTTAATGCATTTATGCTTCTTAGTTTTCCAATGAATTAAGGTTTGATTCAGCTAAGCACCTGAATATGAACCATTTCCAGAAATCTAACTCAGGTACCTACTACATTAAAGCTGAAGTACAAAAGGCATTCCCAAAACACCTGCTTGCCTCCTTAAATCTCAGGTCCCCAGAGATTTCTTTATAGGACGATTTCCAAACCATCCAGTCTTCTGTTGCTGAATACATCAGTGCCCAAGGGCTCCTTGCCAAAAACCATGTGCGTCTTCCCTGAACTGCTGCTGTCTGGGGGGCTGTCTAACCGGGCTGTGCGAAGCCCAGCTGCCAAAGCAGCCTGGCTGCCGGTTGAGGATGCAGGAGCGGTCACCTACTGATGCCACACCGACCCGCTCCTCCACCCTCAGCGTGCTGCTTCATCTTTCCAGCTAGGCATATGACTGAGCACCTGGCTGGAACCTGGGTAACTGCGGTTACCTGACCGGGATTTTGAGGACTGATTTAAAATCTGACATGCCTGAAAATCCCAGTCTTAATCAAAAGGTAGCCACAGTGGAATCCTAACGGAAAGTTAGCGTGCAGCCCGTCACGTGAAGACTCCCTAGACTTGAGTATATGATAGAGAAAGCAAGTGTGGAATGGGAAAGGATGTTTCATGTCCCATATGTTCTAAGACTTCCAAAAGTTCACAATTCACATTCGATTTATACCAATTAGTGGCTTGTTGAAAACAGAATCTTTTTGGCTTCCCAGTTCTCCCTGACTTATGAAGTAAATCTGGAAATGTTTTTCTAGATGAGAGTTACATCACTGTAAAAACTGGTGCGTTTGGCTCTCTTCCCAAATCTTTATAACACTGGAATCCAACACATTCCAATGCATGATAACAGATTAATGGGTTGAGATAAAATGAAAACATCTTAGAAAGCAATGTGCCTTCTACACACGCTTGGCTACAACTTGTGGGAACAGGTTTCAAAACCAAGGATGCAGCCTTATTCAGCACACCCTGTTAACCAGGGATCTTCTCATCATGATATACATACAGCTGGTTCTTTTCTGCTAAATGAAGGCATCAGTGATCTAGTCCACAGTGATTTACATTCCTGGAAGTCTATATTGAAGCTGATAAAGGCTAATGATTGGAAGTCATTTTACATAGCCCTCCCCAGCTCCTCTGCCAGGCTGCTAGGAGCAGATAATAGGTTGTCTCATGCTTCATCAGTCTAGATCAGTTCTATTCTAACAATTATAGAAATGAAAGGTGCAGAACAATGAAACGAGGCATATTATTGTACCAGATGGTCCATTTTAGAACAATTCACACGCAGGTCTAGAATAAACTGTGGCTCTGATACCCACTAATTGCATTTGCAGACTGTTCCACTAGTTTCAGTGCACTTTCCTTACTTTGATCAGGACTGCAGAAATGACACCTTTTTATGTGTTGGTTGCTTTCAGGATTTAATCTCATTTGTTTAACAGCATTATAACTTCTACTGGCAAGAGTTTATTCATTTATTTTGACATTCATATGGGCTACCACTGTAATTGTTTCACTATCTCAATATCCATCATAATGGGATCTCAGCAGGATTTTCTCTTACTAATCTTACTTTATAATTAGGGGCATCGTATCCAGTCTTCTAATCACACCAGCAGAAGTAGAGTGGCTGCATGTAAATCATTTTATGTGCATTCCCAAGCTACCTGTGAAGCCCAGATCAAACAAGTGCTTAAATGTATTTGCACTCAGTGAACAAGTGCTAGTACCTTCATGGTATCTATGTAACATGGCACCAAAAGGAAGCCTTCCCCATGTCCGAGTAGCAAAAAAGGGTTTGTTTAGTACTCCCAACAAGGTTTTCCATTTCCTCCGCTCATCCAAGGTCACTTCACATTAAGTAATATTGCCTTTATATTCAAGATGATACCATGTAACCCAGAGAAGCACAACATAACCTGTGTTCACCTAGCACAAGGGGATGGATGAAATACTGGAAAACATTTTCATAAATTCATTTTCTTTCGGGACGGGTACTTGCTGCTATTGAGCGGGATGCTAATTCCAAGTTAAGTTTGGGCAGCACACAGAAATCATTCTGGCTTCATCAGGACAGCCCTCCCCCAAACAGATAGCCACTGTCAGGTCGCCATAATATTTCTGAGCCATCTGTTGCTGGGCTTTTTTTGCTTAATGCATTCTTTATGGTGAAAGAATGTGCATACATTATGTTTGCTTTCTTCCATTCCCTTCCTTCTTATCAGTTCATTCAATATGAAATACGAGAGTCCTGTAAACAGGGCAGTAAAACAATGCTCTGTGTTAATGCTGCTGACGAATGAGATCTCCTGTAACGTTTGCACGCTCCCCGAGATGAACCAAATATGCAGCGAAATTGCAGGCCAAGCCCAGCAACAGCTTAAACGATTCTGATTTAACAAGTGCTATTACACAGAGGGATAGGTCTCTCTGATAATGGCACCGAGAGGTTCTGCATGTATTTAACGCATCTGCTGTCTAAATTCTGAAATGCCATGGAACAACTACAGATGAGGAAAAAGGTTGATATCTGTCTCTGAGAGGGACAAACAAGCTGTCATAACAAAACACAAAGTCAGCAAAGATGTTGTCTAAACTATCACGGGCTGCACCATGACAAAGAACAACACAATTTATTAGGAATCAAATGCCATTTTGTTAACAAAATTTTGGCACCAAGTATAGACCTTTTACCACATCACACTGATTTAAGGGGAATAAATTGCACCACCTAATTAAAAAGAATACAGATACTACAAAAGGACAGAGGCAGGGTTAAAGCTGACATCCGAGAGCTGTAATTTGTAACAAAAAAACTGGAAATCAAAAGCCTGCTGGCAAGGCATCCCCTGAAGTGAACGAGGTGACAAATACACGCGCTGTCGAGAGGGCGCCTGTGCCTCAGCTGCTGTTACACTCTGCTATTTTTCTCCAACGAGTTTTCAGGGTTAGGAACAAAGTCAGAGAGTTCAACAATGAAACTTTTGTGTTGGCTCATCAAAACGAAAACTCTTTGCAGGCAAAGGATTCAGTTTCTACAAGGATCCCCACTTATAAAAGTTATTTTGGGTTTGGGTTTGTTTTTTTTTTATACATATATTTTATTTTTACTGGTGAGGTATTTTAGTTCAAAAGGACTGTTTTGAAACACTGAAACACTGGGAGGTTTGGTCTGAAAAGGACCTCACGCTCTGAGTCACTAGGAAATTCATGACAAAATTCTGAGGAAATTCATGACAAAGTTCTGCTGACCCAAGCCCTTCCCCTCCAGCCTAGGTTATTAATTTAGAAATATTTGTGAGACTTTCAGTGGTACATGCCTGATCAGAATAGCAGCTACTCTGAAACGTTCTGAGATAGGAAGCCTGACTTTTATTTGGTTTTACTAAGGGTCTCCCACTGTGGCCAGAGTCTGTTGTTACACATGGTTGTTCTCCTTCACCGCCTGCAAGGGAGAAGTTTGCTCACACTGAGCATCAACAGGAGGCAGCTCTGTCAGAACTGGGTTTGAAACACGACCATCTGAACAGAGCTGCTGTTACCTTTTCAAAGCAGTATAGAAATCAGGGGGGTTGTCCAGATTTCGGGGTTGTCTCTCCTTTTTTTGTTTGTTTGGGGTTTTTTTGTTTAGAAGAAAGCCAAGTATAAGCAGATCAAGGATACAGCCAGAGCCTTTCAAAACTTCTCATGAGAAAATAAAGCAAATGGAGAAAATGTTCTTGCTCGGGAGCATTCTGTGGTTAGCGCAGCAAGAGAGGACAAGAGGAGAAGTCAGGCTCCAGTAAGGAACAGATCCTGCTGCTCCTTGCTCTGTTGAACCTCTTTTCCAATATTTAGGTTCAAGCCCATGAGATCCGTGAAAGCTTTTCTAGAGTAACAACGCAATCAGTGGGCGCAGGGCTGGGAAGCACCCACACAGGTGATGGGGCACACTCGCTTTCACCAGGCGGGGTCTGCTCCACCTGCACGGTCCTGCGGGCAGCTGCTCCCAACCGCAGCAGCAAGGCACCCATTCCCTGCAGTACCCTCAGTAACGCTTTTCTACACTTTTCTCTAGATTCTCTTCTCCTGATCCAAACCTCTGCTGAACCACAGGACACAGAATTAGACCGACTATTTTAGCCATCCCCTCTTTTGAAAAGAACAGAAGAATTACACCATGTGCCTTACAAATATGACTCGCTTACATCCCCAATATGGTCTTCAGTTGTTTGTTCTTTGATTTTAGTTTTTTTGTTGTTTTGTTGGGGTTTTTTTCCACAAAAGCATGAGGTTGTTGTCATAGTCATTATGCCATTAACTACAGCCTTATACTTTCCCTTGTAGCAGGGCAGTGATAGCGGGTGCAACTACAAGACAGAATTTGACTCCCCCAAACTTTTTTTGACAGTGTCTGGGAGAAAAAAAAAAGGAGAAAGGAAAGGTTAACTTTCAGGTCCCTGATACAGCAATCATGTGCTCTCTGCCTGAAACAGAGTAAGCGAGCTACAAAGTCACTGAGTTGTGTTAAAATGGAAATCCCCAAGACACCATTTTTTGTAAATCACTTTTCAGACAATAACAGTGAAGCAAAAGAATTTATAGGTCTAGTAATTTTGCCCTTGATAGTTAATTGACATTACTGTTCTGATTCCTAGAGGGTCTGATTTTACAGAGGTGCTGAGCAGCTGCAGTTTCCATTGATTTCTGGTGGAACTGTAAACGATAAGGACTTTTGAAAAATCCATACCCACTGTGATCCAATCCTTACCAAAAAAAAACCCACAAAAAAACCCTACCCTTTTTCATTTTACTTGAAAGTTACTTATTTCCCTCAATACGTATTTCCGATACAATTCTCCAATAAATAATAAATCACACAAAGAACATCCTTCAAAACATCTGATATCTAGCAAATGCTTTGCATGTCTAGAAAGTTTTTTAATGTTTCGGGGAGCTGTTTAGTGTAAGCCAGTTACAGAGCTGCTCTGGAACAGAGGCTCCCCCGTGCCTGTCCCTGGGCAGAGCCGGGCAGACCTGAGCGTGGGGGCTCAGCTGCAGCTTCACAGGCCATGCAACATGCTGCAGCATCTGCAACAGGTTTGCACACTAGAACTATTTATGAAGTTCTAAATGAGCTGCTTTTTTTTTTTTTTTTTTTTTCCCTCCCCCCGCCCCCCCTTCCCCCTAAAAGTTTCAGCATTTGAAATCAGCCAGCAGGAAATAATCCCAACCTTTTCTCTGCTGGGCAGATTAAGTCCAAAGTCCAAAGTGCCATTATTTGTTGCATTTTAGAAATCAAAGTTGGGGTCTGACCAGCTGCTGATTTTGTTTTGCATTTGAAGGGGTGGAATGAGGACAGGGAAGATCTAAGAGAATTAGACGTACCTAACTCCTTCATTGGCAAAACTGTCACAGTACTGCTAACTGTAAAGGAAGTAAAGCAGAAATGAAAGCAACAGGCCATCATTTAAACGATGCACATTTAAAATTAATAATTAGGCACAAAACAACAGAAGAAAGCTAATGTAAACACCAAAAAGGACCTCGGTGGAGTACTAAATCAACACTATCATACAAAAGAGGGTGCGTTAATGCAATTATAAACATCTATTCACATATTTTTCATGCACGCTCCCATTGAATAAATTCTACCACAATAGCTGATCTATAACAATTTAATTTGTCAGTGAGACGAGATCTCATTTGTGAGAAAGTTACCAGATCCTCACAGAAAAAGTTCTGAGGCCAGTTGCATGCTCTATTACCATTCTGCAAATAAGTTTATTGGACTGAAGCATTTTACCAGATTCAATTTTTGTTGGATTTTTGTGTGTGTGTGTGTGTGTGTTTGTTTTTTCCATAATTAAAATATGCTGCTATTACAGACAAGTTGCTTAAACTATGTCATATGTCTAATAGTTTGACATAAATAATGAATAATCTCAAGGCAAACAGTGCTCAAAAAACCCTCAAGCTCTAAGTTATTCATTGAAAATATTCAGAGACTACTGACAAATAAAAATGGCATTCACAGAAATCAGGACTAATTCATGAATGATTCACAAACAGAAGAAACAGCTGAATTCATAATTAATATTCTTTACTTCAATAGTTCAACCACAAAAAATAACCCTATTTGAATGAAAAGCGGTGACCTGAGCTGCTTACCAAGTACCCACAGGGCACTGGGAACAGTCCGCAGTATCAGGAAAAATGAGACTAACTCTGTGACAAGACATATTGTGAACAGTGATCTGTCTGTCGAGGAAGCTGACTGATACACCATTGCCCCACACTAAATTGGTTTGCATTTGCATTCTGTGCATTGTGTGCTGATGAAACCTCAAAACCATGTTTTTTTTAAAAAAGGCTGGCAAAGAAATAAGAGCAAGGCTGACCAGTTTGGCAGGAATATAAAGGAACTGCTTTTGAACAACTTCTTCAAGATATTCCAAAATGTTCCATATCACTGATCTTTCCCAAAATCAAAAAAAAATTGAAGTTTTTACATTAATTCTACATTTAAATTATTAATGACAATGAAGGTAAATTTAAGTAAAAAAAAAAAATCTTCAAAACATTTTTCTTCATAAAATATTTCAAAACCATGGCACTTTGATCAGGTTAAAAGAAAAAAAATCTGAAAGCTTAGAATTTCCTTCAGATTAAAACTGTTCTTAGCAAATCCACTTCTAAGTACAAGACAGTCAATAAAAATGTCATATAATTTGTCTTGCTGATGAAAACAGAATTTCTGAATTCTGTTACATTTTTCATTTAGTTGAAACGGTCAACTGAAAAGAAACAGCCAAACATTATTTTGACTAAATGTTTCATGACAGGAAAAACAAATTGCAGTGTTCCCATTCTAATAAATATTTGAGGGGGGGGGGGGGGGGGGAAGGAAAAAAAGAAAAAGAAAAAAACGTGTTATGTTTTCTTGCTAAGAAAAAGAAACCTAAATCTTTCTTCACTACATTTATTTCCTTGTTTTTAGTAGAAAAAGGAAGGATAAATAAAAGAAAGAGGAGGAATGTTCTCCTCCAGGAAACAGATACTAAAGATGTTAATTTATTTTTAAATTGTGTTCAAAGCTCACAGTTCCTTTTTCTTAACTGTTTCTATTAAGACTGTTCCTTACGTCATCTCTTCCACCATGGTCACCACTCTCTGATGTAATATTATACCACATTTATGCTACAACATTTTCCTTCCTCCCTGCATCTTTCCAGAACCCACCACCGGAGCCTCTACATTCCAGCCCTGCAGCACCAGCCTCTGCTCCCACAAGTGTCTCCTCAAAGCCCAACACCCCTCCATGTTCCGTGTTCCCTAAAGCCAACCTTAATTCCCGCATGGACCGCCAAACCCGCCTGTGCCTACAACAGTATTTTCAAGGGCGATGGAAAGGCGGCACTGTAAAAGGAGGGCTGGAAATCATTTGAATTTTACATTTGGAGGAGAAATGGTTAATACTGACAGCTGGGTGTTGCCTTCCAGAGGAAATGCTGGAGGGCAGATGAGAGGAGGGATTGCAGAATTGCCATTATTATATGAATTGTTCACAGCAGCTCAGCCTTCAAAGTCTCACCTATTTCTTCAGCTTTTACATGTCTTAAATATAGGGTCTGCATCCCTTCCACCCATAAAAGTGGTTTTGTAACCAACAAAAAGCATAACTGTAGTAGACCAGGCCATGAGCTTGACTCTTCTATGATGAATTTTCAAATAATGAACCTGAAAACAGGAACTGAGGAACATTCAGAGTCAAACCTTCTGCAACATTTGCTTTCATCCTGAAGTAGAATAGAAGCATTAAACAAATTTCAAGGAATAAAATGTATTCAGAAATGTCAAAAGGTCCCATTTTAACATATCCAGTGAAAATATTTGAATTTCTTAGAAATATGTGGCTTGGTTACTTGGTTGTATTTCAGCATTAAGCTTCTTAATTCTTGCCGTCAGGTGTTGCCACCCATCCTCACAGCCGGCAGACCGGCAGACACCAGCACCAAAGTATAGCCATCAACAGCATGCATTACTTCAGGTGACTCTTATGATTCCAGAAAACATATTAGAGAATATGTTTGACCAAAAATCCAGCTTATAAAAGAAAATAAGTTCTATAAAGGTAAAATTTATCTATGGCAAAATGCTATTTTATATTATATTTATTCAATATTGATCTGAAGCAAAATAATAGGGATCAGTGTCAAAACAAAATCAATACTCTTATTCAGGTCAACTAACATGAAATAAAAAAGAAATTTTCATTTTCATTTTCCATCAGAGAAACATGACACTTGAAAAAATGCTACCATGCTTTTTTCCCCCTTGGAAATTATACTTCACAATGGAACGATATTTTGGTGAAAAATTTCCAACTACCTCTAGCCAAAATCCATGGTGGGGTACTTAAGTGCATGCCAGATTGAGCAGAGGCAGAATGCTCTGCGCTTCCACACTTCCACCAGCATGGGTTCATACCTAGTGCAGCCAGCAGGGACATCCCTATGCGCTAGCCTGATGTCCCGTACAGCACAGTCAACAGAGATTCCCTGAATTATGTTCACAGTAGGTGAAAAAAACTTTGCAGGGCTGAAAAATCCACCACACTTCTTGGCATGTTTAGGTTCCTCCAAAAGTTGAATAACCTCACTGCTAAATATTTGTACCTGATGTCTGGTCTAAATTTGTTCTGTTTCCATTTCCAGGCATCAGCTTTTCTCATACATTCATCCGCTGGAGTGATGAGCTTTTCATTATGACGTTGCTGTTCCCCGTGTCATTAGTTACAAATGGTGAAGTGCCCCCTTAGCCTTGCCTTTGTTAGGGCAAACGCTGTGCCCACTGGAGCCTTTGGGCACGACACGCATTTCTGAGTGCCCCAGTCATTCTTGTGGCTGTTCTTCGAACCAGAGCATGCTGCTGTTAACAGATGCAATACACCGGCTCCGTAATTTGGTCATGGTTTTGAGCACAAGGCCTGCTACAGTGCCCCTGGAGCTTAATGGAAAGCATCCACTTGGATGCGAGGAGCTTCCATCCATAGTGCAGAGTACACGCGCTTTTATGAGAGCAGGGTACCAGCCGGGGTGCCACCTGCTCACCTGATGTCCTCTGCTTGGTTTCTCGTCAGCTCCCACCTCAGAGATTCTCTGCATCCATTTAGACAGCTTGTATCCATCCGAGACTTCACCCTTAACAGCATGCCCATTAAGGCAAGATAAAAGCAATACAAAAGGTACAAACCGAGCTGTCTCCACGTGCAGCTTGTGAATGCTCGTTTTATTGCTATGATTTAAGTGGAAGGATTTGGAAATCAGGACTGAGAATCTCTCTTCTCCCATACTCCTTTATGGGGGAATCAATGGGTGTTCATTATCTGAAAGCTTTTGACAATCAAAGGCTAAACATTTGCCGGTGGAACAAAAGTATTCCACAGTTATTTAAAAGTCTTTAACACGGGGTATGCAGTTTCTGAGACAGGTAACAAAAGATTCACTTAGAAAGAAGAAGGAAAAAAAAAAAAAAAAAGAAGTCTTATGCTTTTGGCACAAACATTTCATTTCAAAGTGAGTTTTGCAGTTTCGGTGACTGGCTCCCTGAAATACAAAGTTCATTCAAGGAATTTCCATTCAAGATGCTGGCAGCTCTACTGCTGTTTTCCTTCTGGATTTCATAGTGCCTTCTCTAAAAAAAGACTTCAAAGGAATGGAATTAATAGGCTGCTTGTCACTGACAAGGGTCGATAGGAGATACCTTGCTGGCCAAACAGTAACATCCTGAGACAGGCTGTCAGTCAAACATCCTGTGTCAGCCATGACCCACTGGGGAGGGAGGAGCACTCCATACACTTTTTACGTGGTGGGACAGCCAGCTTCCTGAACAATTATGTAAAGTTTCTGGTCAAAATACGGCATTTGGACCAAAATCTGGATGCACATCATCTCATCAGACAGAAAATGTAGTAATTGCTCTTTGACGTTTTGCAATTTTGCCGTTGGAAAAAAAATCTGCTGCCGTTTTCACGCCAAGCATGGTGGGGTGTGCACGTGCCGATGTGCCCCGAGTCAGCATGCCACCTGAGACAGCCCAGTCCCCTGGGCCCTGCTCCCTGCACAAAACTTTGCACAATTCCACGTCTTTTCCACAGGTCACGGCTTTTCCATCAGCATTTTTATCTGCTGGCTGCTGAAGCAGGCATGTTGGAATAAAAAGAGTCTTTACTTCACTCCCGTCCTGTTGTCCAATGGTGCTGTGGCAGCTCAGCTGTTCGCCGTGAAGCAGCATGAGGCCGTTTCCCTCACGTCTGCAGCCCTGTGCATTAACGGGATCTGTGCATCCCTTCAGTGGTGTGTGTAGCCAAACACTTGCCCGAGCCCAATGACCTCACAGGCTTTACAAGATTTTATGAAGTTAACCCTGAAGGTTTTCATTTTACATTAATTTCTCAATTTACCAACCTAAACATGGCTTCATCATAAAGCCATACATTCCCACCACTTCACTGTCAGGTATGCTTATTGATTGCGCTTTTATTTCAAACAAACGGCGCCACCCAATCTCTTTGAAATACTCCTGGTGGCTGGGTTGCCTGGGCAATAAAGCTGTGTGGGAAAAGGAGATCCTCTCTCTCCCAGAGGATTTTCATACTCCAAAATCTGGTTGCCTTCACAAGGAAGACCCTCTGGCATCAAGGAGCAGTGCCCTGGCTCTGTACCGGTCAGTGATACAACCCGCTGGCTGCTCGAAGGACAGAGAGACGGGCAAGAATCTACCCTGTGCTGCAACAGAACCTTATCTGTGACAGATTTTAACTTCAGAGAGTGAGAATATTCTGACACAAGTTGTTCAGTCATAATTTTGCCAGCTAGCTCTGTTTGGCAACTTGTCAAGTTGAAAGGGCACTGTAATGAATACTTTGATGGTTTTAATTTTTCTCTGTAGCGTTTTAGATTTTAGTCAGCATCTTTACTTCCCATGCTACACAACAAACAGTACAAGCAAAAAACGGCATCTGGAAGAACCACATTAATTCTAAGCACTACCATGTGCAATGTATAGCAGGAAGGAAGAAGTCAGACAAGGAAATTCCTTTTTAAGGTTAAAAATCTCCCACACACTTGATGCTTAGCCTAAGTGCCTGTAAAAAACTACGATTATTTTGTGAAATTGCAGAAGTGACATTTGTTCTTTCATAAGTATTACACATTTAGTCCTTTGGCTAAAGTCTGCAATTCCAAATTCCACTTACATTTGTATGTGGGCTCGGTCTGTGAGGATTTGAACGTGCCCTCCGCAGTCCTGCCCTGCCCGGCTGGGCAGTTTGCACCCTGGGTGCTGACAGAAGCTGTGGCCCAGCTACACGCAGCTGCACTGCCAGGAGAACACGCCTCCCGTACAGGCAGCAGCAGCAGAAGCTTTTTGTAATGAAGGAAGAAAGGCCCAAGTTATGTTACAGTTATGCATATGAACATGTAAATATCACTATCAACAAATTCTATTAAATTCTCTGGCACACACACAAAAAAACCCCCAACCAAACAAAAAGAAACAAAACAAAAAAAAAACTCCTTTAAAATCTTCATATCTGAGAGGACGGGGCAGAGAAGGATCTGTAGTCAGCTTGGATAAAAATGCTTTTAAACGTGCTTGAACATGATAATCCAGCTCTCAACTATGTACCCTACGTAAAAACCCACGTTTCACCCTCTAGCATGCGTGGCCGAAGAAGTTCACATTTTCCAGTCAAATGCCTAGCATGAGGCACAAGCACTGATTTACACCTACAAACCTGATGCAGATGGTTTAAACCTAGCTACTACAAAATCAGATTGAAATCACCTGACAGCTTTTCTTTAGCCACTTGATTATTTTTTTTCAGTATAAGGTGTTCTGCTGTCTCATTGCAGAGAATTTGAAGGATGTGAGCTAGTGCTCCAATGAGCCCAAACAGCTTACAGTTACGTCCTAGGCTTCAATAATAACTTCATAATGTTCTACTTGTTTTGAGAAATATCCACTATGCTGCTCCAGAGATGCACAGCATGACAGAATAATACGGACTTGACAACTAATATTCTTTTGTGAATGCAGCTACAGAATGCAGCAGATTGTAAAGTTACTTCAGCAATCACCAGCACAAGCGAGCCTCACCTTATGATGGGGACTGATGGCAAGTATGAAAACAACAACTTGTATTTATCTAGAAAGTCAGTAAAGAGGATAAATACATTTGAAATGAGAATTTATCTGTTAGTTAACATTCAAAGGAAGAAAAATTAATCTACTGAGGGAGAGTGGAATAAAAGTGAATGAACAAAAGTGAACGAAGTATCTCATAGCCTGTGAAAAAAAAAAAACTCCGCTTGCTGGGTACCTAATCCAGCAAGCAAATTTTGCATCTCAGCTGAGCCAGGGTATACGTAGCACACTCAAACACTGAACGCTACATATAGAAAAATTATGAGAAAACACTCCTTGTTAATGCTGCAGAACAGATGCATGCTGAGCATGTGCACTATTCCAAACAATAAGGAGTGACACCAGAAAGTAAATAAATCAATATACACTTTTAATTTAATTTTCTTGGTAGTCAAGGCATATAAACACAGATAGCATGAAGATGAATGCCAGCTAGGAATGAGAGCTGCAGACCTGTGTTACTGCTCAGATGAGTATCACTGCTCACAGAAGCTCTGGAGGAAAAAAGGATGTCTAAAATAAAGATACTTTCTTTCTCCTTTAAAAAGTGCACCAGGTTTAGATTGACAGGGTTACCATGGTTGGGTAAATTGGGTTCCTCATAGTCCAGTGAATTAAGCCATTTTGGTGTGAGGGTAGTTTCTGGTTCCTGGGGTCAAGAACTGTGCATACCACATCACATCCCCTTAGGGTGCAGGTAAATGTGCAAGTAACACGGCAACACAAAATCTTCAGCTCGCTTGTCCAAAGTCATGCAGAAAATCCTAGACAGACCGGAGAAATAAGACCAAGTATCTTAATCCTAGTTTACTCACAAATACATCTTTCCCTCCAAAAACACTATACCCTGTATTAGTTATGCAGCTAAATACTTTCTTTTCCACCCAGAAATGACTCTGTATGCATTTTGCTGCCAAATCTATTGTTACTAATGTCAGTTTTGTTATTAAGACAATGAATTGCCTTTGCTAGTCTGTGAAAATGAGGTGAAACTGGTACATTCCCATTAGATGATGCATCTAATGGGACCATGTTCACTAAGGCTTGTTAAATCCTGTAGCTTGAATAGTATATCTGCTGAAAAAAGTAAACATATTCATGAAATAAATAATTATGTAATTAAACCAGAGTCATACATAATAGGATAATGTCTGATTAAAGTCTCAGACATTTTAGCATTATTATGTGAGTAAAGGGCTTGATGTTATTGCTACCTGCTCAGTCAGCACATCTTCCTAATTTATACATTGCGTTTTACAACTATCCAAACAGCTCACAACAGAGTTTATTTTAAAAAACTCATAAAAGCTGCTTACACAGTGCCCGAACATAATGTGTAGGCAAGGTAAAGCCTGCTGTAGTTGCCTATATGAACAACTCACAGCCTGCAATGTATTCATCAGTGAATCATTACCCTCCATTTTATAGGAGGAAACTAAAGCCAGAGAACATGAAGACAGCCCTCACAGCAGCTAGTTCCAAGGCATCAGTCTTGGTTGGCTCATTTAGTCTCCCGACTTTCAATCTTTACAGCCAATGTAGAAAACCGAAGACCTCTCCTGACCAGCAGCATTGCAAAAGTACAGGGAGAGCCTGCAGCAGAGGAAGACATTGAGTCCAAGTCCTGAACAGCTAAACTGTGCTTATGCCAGGTGTAAGCTCTCATCCAGGATGAGCATTCACTTACAGATGCAGCCAGCATCTGGCTGTACGTATGCCTTGGAAGGCTGGAGATAGACATTGAAATAGGTAGACAAAAGCACAGTTGCATTTGTACCAGAACCTAAAGCACATGTACAGCTCAAGAGCTTTCCTTCCCCACTTTTTGCTTCTCCCTTTCCTCACCAATCCTCTTCTGTGGTAATATAAACTAGAAATGGGACTAGATCCAAGACACTCTCATTCCCAGGGAAATTTCATAATCACTCGGCTGGAGGGTTGACGCTGACTCTCACATTAGCCCCACAAAGTCTCACTTGTATCAAGCAATATGAAACAGCTCCAAAAAGAAAGTCTGAGGGCCCCCCTTCGCTTCACAACATGCTTCTAGGCTGTGTTCGGGTGGTCTCCTTCTAGGAATGAAATATGTCCTGGAACGCTGGGATGGGAAATGAAGGAACAATACAGGCATGGAGCCACAGTGCTGTTGGGTGACTGAAGCAATTGCAGAATCTCTCTCAGATTTTAGCCCAGCACTTCACGTCTGTGGAAATGATCATATGCAGACATAGGGTGTTCTCCCTTCTCCACTTACCTCTTCACAACTGCTTGACCATGGCTCGTGCCTGCCAGGTCTGGCAGGGCACCATGGGCTCGGAGGTACCCCGTTCCCCAGTTTCGTGCAGGAGAGCAGCAGCACCTGGTCCTGCTCGCTATGGGCAGGCGGCAGCTCCAGCTCATTCTCGCTGGATGCCGCAGAGCCCGTACAAAGAGCGAGAGGTTACCAAACCCCCGCTGCATGAAAAGTGGCAGAGGATGTTGCTCATCATTCAATATCAGAGTTCCCAGCCAGGAGACCCCACGCTGGGGGAAGCGAGCTGCCAGTGCTTCACCTTCTGCAACCGTTTGTTCCCCGGGAAGGCTTCGGTGCTCGGCTTTCAGGACCCCCAGGCTGCCCACAGGCACAGCAGAGCCCCTCGGCCTCAGAGAAGAGTGGGGGCTGCCATGTGCCTTTCCAGGAATTTTGCCACCTTTGCTTCAGAGGCAGGTGTCAAGAAATGAAAGGTAGAAGGAAAGAAGGAAGCAGGTAAGCAAATTAGCTCCAGAAAATCAGTGATGTAATCCCCACTGGACAGACTATCATAATATGTCATTAAAAACCAGTGGGATGTTTAAGAGAATTAATTAGTTTACAGTTTCTATAAATATATTCTTGAGTGGCAGGTGTTCTGGCATCCATATGCAAAGCTGACTGCCCAAATACAATTGTGAAACCACCCGCCAGGAAAAAAATCATGTTTATCTGCTGAGAAAATAGATATGTTGCGCCAATCTGTTCTTCTCAGAGTAGGATGCACAGCAAACTTAACTCTGTCATGTCCGTGTAATCATGGAGTGAAATGTGGAAATGAGAAGAGCTAGTATCCTTGCACAGAGGCTGAGAACACTTCCCCCGCCTCGCCGCCCCCCCCCCCCCCCCCCCCCCGACACCCTTGGTATTGAATGCATCTTTCTCAAAAAAAGGTGATAAATAATTTATTTCCTTATCACAAGACAATGAAGAGCAGATTCCACCCTCTACAGTTACTTCAGTTTTTCACTGATGTGAGTGAGAAGTGATTCAGCTCCCCACTCAAATGTTGGCAAGTCCTCCTGGGTAAAGTCTACAGTTCTTTATACTTCTATGTTCTTTTGACTCAGATTCACTATTCCAAATTTAAACTAATGTAGAGTTCAAAATTCTAGCCTTTAGCATTTAAGCCTGCAAACATCAACATCTAATACGCAATTCGAAAGCCTGTATTCCCTTGTACTGTGAGATGCTATGTTTATTTGATTACAGAATCATGCCATAATTGAGGTTGGATGAGGTCTTTGGAGATCATCCCGTCCAGCTCCCCCTGCTTAAGCAGGATGAACCAGAGCTGGTTGCTCAGGGTTGGGTTTTGAACACTTCCAAGGAGGACGTCTCTACAACCTCTCTGGGCACTGGTTCTGCTGTTTAGTGGAAATACTTTTATTACGTTATTCTTTTTTGTCCACTTGGAGTAAAAAAGAATTGTTGTTTTGCTATAAGACTACTAATTACCAGCAACAAGAACTATAGACTAGACCCTATTAACTATATCTACAACAGGCTCAGCTGGATAGCTGAAATCATACGAGTAACTGCATCATTTTCCACCTTCATTAATCATTTGTTAATAATCCGTTAGCAAATTGTGGAAAGTATGAGTATACCTGCGCACATACATTACACAAGCTGTAACAAGGAGTTTCCAACCAACAGGTAAACTGCATCAAGTACCCCGTGTTGCCAGAGCGGTGACCTTCACCAAAGTCAGTAGCTTCTGGGGTTTATCACTTGTCTTAATCACTCATGCAAAACTAACTGCTGTCAGCTTGACTTTATACTCTGTATGTATGTGAATATGTAGAGTGGACAATGCATGGGAGCTGGACCGGTATAGATTCATAGTAATGTTTGTAGTAAACAAAACCTATCATTTTTATTTAAAGGGACAGCAATCTACCCTGCAAAATAAAGACTACTACAGGGATGTCACCCTGCCTGGCTTCAGGAAGGGTGCCTGCCTTCTGGCATGGCGTGGTTTGGTTTCCTTCAAGCTTCCCTCAGGGCAGGGTTGCAGAGGTGAGATGACCCACCAGCTAAGTCACAGAGGTCCAGCCCTGTAGCCACAACTTTTGATCAATGGAAATCCAGCCAGCTCTGCTAAAAATCTCTCTGTGCCGCTTCCATGAGAACCTGCTCCTTGTTTGCAGAGCAAAGGAACCCAGCTCTGACAAATGTTACCCAAGCAATCAACTGTCTTAATGAGCTGCTTTCTTTGCAGTGTGCTTCTTTCTTTTCCCTCCATGCTGGGCTCCCTTGTTCTGACTGGCACCCTGAGCCCAGTGGTGATGCTCGGCCAGGAGGTACCATGCGCTGCAGGGCTTTCTTCACGTGGGAGACCCACCTCTGCCGTCACGGCTGATGTGACCTTGCGGGGAGCGGGGGGTGGTAGGAATATGTCACAGGCAATTAAGATTAGGCTAGGCAGAGGTAATATCAATTTTTCATTCTGTAGAAATCAAAATGCATATTTGGCAAAGAAGCATGTGTCTTGCTGCCGAGATCATAGAAAAGCAGTGCTTGTAAATCTGATACTAACTCTGACCTGACCGTACCTGCCGCTGCGCAGCTAGGAGGCAGTCCTGTTAACTTGCATCGTTTCCCTTGCCACTTATACAGAGTACTGCAGAATCTAGTTATAATTAAAATAATAAAAAGATGTATCTATTACTCCAGGCTTCTATAGCACCTCAAACCCCGGGTTCAGTTTCGGGCCCCTCAGGCCCAGAGGGACGTAGGGGGGCTGGAGCGTGTCCAGAGCCGGGCAGGGGGCTGGGGAAGGGGCTGGGGCACACGGCTGGGGGTGCTCAGCATGGGGAGGAGGGGGCTCGGGGGGGACCTGATCGCTCCCTACAGCCGCCTGACAGCGGGTGGTAGCGAGGCGGGGGTCGGTCTCTGCTCCCAGATAACAAGTGACAGGACAAGAGGAACCATTCCCAGGCTGTGCCAGGGAGGTTTATGTTGGATATTGGGGAAAATGTCTTCACTGACAGGGTGGTCAGGCACTGGCACAGGCTGCCCAGGGTTGTGGTGGCATCACCATCCCTGGAGGTACTTTAAAGATGTGTAGGCTTGGTGCTCAGGGACATGGTTTAGTGGTGGGCTTGGCAGTGCTGGGGGTTAATGGTTGGACTCAATGATCTTAAGGGTCTTTTGTAATCTACATGATTCTATGATTCTATTAATTTATACAACATAACAAAATCCAGTAGCATTAATCTAATAATTTCAGTTGGAAGGCAACAAAGTACAGAAATTACTTCCTTTCCCATGACTGCTGTGAGAAGTTTGCTCTCAGCTTTCTCCAAATACTCTTCAAAAAGCTGGCTTTTATAGCAGCTTGAAAAGTCACCACAGAAAGGCAATTTTTGACCCCAGGACAGGCAGCAATTTCAGTTTGCTCAGAGCCATCAGAGCTGCTCCCCTCTTTCATAATGAGAAAGCTGTAGTTTAAGGATTACAGCTGCTACAGCATGGCCCAGAGGAGAAATCTCCCCATGTATCAAGTCCCATGTCAGACCCAGCAATTTCAATTTCAGCTCACAGTGCTCACAGTTTCTGGAGCACTGGGATCACATTTGCCCATACAAAATATTTCCCATAATAAATAGCTGCATTCCTCACTAGCTGCGATTTCACATTGATTTAAAGTTGCAGCCCTTTTGTAAAGGATGGTGCAAACATTTAATCTTAAAATGACAGAAGCAGGGGCAACGGCACTAAGGGCCAAATCCAAAAGGAGAGGCTGCAGTCTTCCAGCCAGAGGACGATGGCAGGCAGGCACCATGTGAGAGCGCACGTGGCAGTGCGTGCTGCTGGCGCTGCACAAGCACTGCTGTAAACCCTTTCCATCAAGTACAAGCAGTAAGTGGAAATCTAAAATAAACGTCAGGTTAAAGGGTTTGAGGACAACCTTTTTCTTCGTTTTGTTTGAGGAAGATTAACCTTTGCAAGGCCACTTTAACCGAATATTATGCAAAGTTCTAAGTGGTGTAAGCACTGTCATTTCCATCAGAATCTCGGCAAGTTTTCGTTCTCATGACTTCTGCTACTACCCCGGAGGTACCGCATTCAGAAGTCCCAAGATAGCTTTTAAAATCTGGTGCCCAGGAATTTAAACTCACAAAATATATGTTTTTACAGCACTCAAAAAGTCCAGATACTCCTGAACGTTTGCATGTAAAGATCCCATCCAAGTATGTTCAGACAGGACAAAAATGGCATTTCAAGTGCCTTTATCTTGCCAGAACACAAGCCAGACTGACAATTGGTTTCTACAGTATTATTAATTTATATTTATTAGTGTGGAGTTCAAAGACATTAATATTTTATAGCACAGAGGAAGAAATTTCCCCTGTCATTACAGCCTGACTGCACTGATGCTACCATGGTTATCACTCCAGATTTAAGAAAAACATCAACAGAAACCCCCAGTACTACAGCTGGGTTGTTCTGAGGGTGTGGATTATTCCCTCTGCTGCCAATAACATGGCGGAGCCTTAGAGGACAGACTCAGAGAACTTGCTGATGGACATTTTCTACCCATCTTTCCACTTCCCTCTCATGTTCCCTTCTAGGCAGGCCACAGACGGACAAGGTCAAAGGATGCAAATCTTTCCCTCTGTCCTCAAGCTGTATCCTTCCCTTACCCGTTCCCCTCTGTCTGACTTTACATTTGCTTCCTTCTAGCTCCCACTGTGCACCAGTAGGCATTTGTGGCAGGCAGCTTCCAACACGGAAGTCTCCTGGCCATAGAGAAAGCCTTTCCCAGAGTCACAGGCACACCAAGTACAGAGGCGACCTCCTCTGCTTCACTGCAGGTCTTGTGGCAAAGTGTTGACAGCTGCTGAGGGGCAGAGCCACTGGCTGCGGGGATGGCGAAAGCCCGTGTGTCCCTTCCGACCCCTTTTTGCCTACTTGTTCCTCCAGTATTTCTGACTGAAGGTCAGCCATCGCATCTGCAGGAACGTGAGGAAGGCTTATTCCTGTGCTGTACAGTGATCTTAGGGTCTCTTAGACAAATCTATGTGGGGAAAAACGAGATTTTTACATTTATAGGAGGGCCAAATTTATTCTCTGCATGTAGTAATTAGAGGTGCAAATGGTCACTAAGCAATGCTTCCATACCATAATAAAATAAAATCTTTGGTTAATTACGAGTTGAAAACACATAAAGAATATGTGAACTCTGACTACTGTTCTAATGGAGGCCTTCAGCTCATTTATATTGTTAATTGAACAATTAGTATTGCTGAATTGTAAACCCGCAGGGGACAGAGAGCGGAGAACATGTTCCTGCCACACTGCATTACTCTGATGGCGCCAAATAGCTGTGACCACAGGAGACCCAGTTGCTCTCCAGTCTCTCAACCACACAGGTGGATTTCAGCCACAGGGGAGGGAAACTTCCACACGTAACCCTTTGCATTTTGGTGAGATTGGCCATAGTGTCCTTCTTCAGCTATCTCCCAGCCCATGAAGCCTGATAGGTAGGCACAGAGGGGAAGGGAAATGGAACTCTCAGGAGGACTAATGTGCCATATCCAGGGCAGCCAGGCATCACTGCCACCCCTATCCTTGCCTGCTTTTCAGCTGGCACAAGGTCACAATGTCCCTGAGGCTACTCCACTTGTTGTACATCACTATGTGTGTCTACTGAGTGCACAGATTTTAGGCAACAGTTGCCCAAACACAAAACTTCTAAACTTGCTGATTACTACTCGAAGGAAAAAAAAAGATAAAAATGCATAAAGAAGAAGGATCGGATTTAGAACGGCAGTTGACTGACGGCACACAAGAGGGGCTCTGCAGGGGAGAAGTTTCTACTGGGTTTCTATCAGCCTAGAATAATGCATGGGCTGGACTGGGTTGAAAAGACTCATCTATAAATAGGACTAGTGTGTCTCCTGCATTGATCAGCAGACACAGGCATAGCCAAGGAATTGAAGGCGAATGATGCATCTGGCAACAACAGAAAGAGAATGTTTTTTGTCTGAAATAATATAGTGGAGAAATTGCTCAGGAACAGGTAACTCATGAGAAAGTGTTATTGCTAAAAGGTTGGTAACACCAGTACCTGCATGGGCTTTTTAATCTGTCACTCACAGTTAATGTTGGCCACATAAATTAAAGTCATCCAGGAGCTAATTGAACTAGCCTTCAGGGTCTCTTGGAAATTATCTGAGGTGTTTACTCCATTCTTGCTGTTATGCACTGGGAATGCCAATATGATATGAAAAAAGTATATTATTTTGATGCCCTATCAGTAAAACACCACCACACCAATGGAGAACCATGAATGGAGATATGTTTCCTTCTCAACAAAGGGCCAAAAAAGGAGAATGAAGAGTGAGAGGGGGGATTACACAGTTTCTCTTATCTTGTGACATGGACCTCGGGACTAGCTGTCAGCTGGGGATACCCCAGGGACTTCAGTGACTCGGTAAGGCCACCACTCAGTATCTCCATCTCATGGTTTAACCCCAGCCAGCAGCTAAGTACTGCATGCACCTTGCTCGCTCCCCCATCCCCCTGGTGGGATGGGGAGGAGAATCGGAAAAAGGTAAAAGTCATAGGTTGAGATAAGACCAGTTTAACAATTGAAATAAAAGAAAATAGAATAATAATAATAACAACAACAACAATAACACTACTACTAAAAGGAAAAGAAAAAAAGAGGTAGGAATAAAAGTGAGCAACACAAGGGCTCACCCCCCGCTGACCGATGCCCAGCCAGCCCCCCAGCAGCCATCGGCAGCCCCCGCCCAGCTCCCCCCAGGTTATATACTGGGCACGAGGTGCCCTGGTATGGACCAGCCCTTCGGCTGGTGCGGGGCAGCTGTGCTGGCTCTGCTCCCTCCCGGCTCCGTGTGCCCCCGCTCCCAGCAGAGCCTGGGCAGCCCGAGGGTCCCTGACTTGGGGTGGGCGCTGCCCAGCCACAGCTGCAACATCACTCTGCCGTAACAGTCTCTTCCTAAATCCAAAGCACAGCCTGCACCGGCTACTAAGAAGACAATTAACTCCATCCCAGCCAAAACCAGGACACTCCACCTGAACCAAAAAGTGAGCTGTTTAGGACAACAGGGTCTGGTAAACTCACCCAAGCCCGCAGTCCCTGTTGCACTGCACTGCTGCACCCATGCCGAGAAACCAGTGCTGCCTAAGCAGCATTTTCCGACAAAGCACAATCAAATGTTATTTCCAGTGCTGTGTACCCCTCATGCCATGCAGGAATAACATCACCCATTACCACGATGAAACATGGCAGCTGCTCAACAGAAGTCAGCCACAGATGAGGTCAGGAAAGGAGAATTCTGCTGGGTCACATTGGGCCTCTGTTACACCTACGCGACAGCACAGCAGTTATTCTGGATATAGACAAATTTAAAAAGGGAGTCTTCAAAGCCACTGCATGTGAAGTTGCAAAAAGAGCTGTAAACAAGGGGAACACAATTGTCCAGGTTACAAATTGCTCTGTCTGCCTCTTCCTTAAAGCACTGATAATGCTTGGATGTACCTGCTCCTGGGAGACCTCGCAGCAAACTCCCCAGCTACCTTACACAGACAACTGAAGGCTAACTGGGACTTGCACAGAAATAATGGCTATGGTTTAACATAAAAAATACTGAACGCTTTTTTTCAGTGGAAAGGTTGGTGAAACCCAGAGTTGCCAACTATTTGGCACAGCATTATTTAATTCAGGGAAGCAAACAACAAACAGGGTATGAATAGCACTATTTATCTACAGAGAATACATGTCCTTGCCACAGGACAGCGTGCATTCTAAAAAGTTCACAGGATTTTAAAGAAGCAATTAGAAAATTTCATGGGATAAAAATCCAACAAGTGCTATTCCATACAGAAATAATTACTACTGCACCAGAACGTCTGGCCTAGAGTTAGCTGATAACTGGGAGCGTATAGCGGGGAGCTACTAAGACTTGTTTGTCCCAGTATTCCATTTCTTCCTAGGTATCCTGTTAATCATTGCCAGTGACAGGCTCCTAGGCTGGACCGAGCTTTGGTCTGACTCATAGAGCTCTTCTTCTGTTCTCCGAGGAGAACACTGCATTTACTGTTATTACTGTTATTAGACATAGTGATATACTAGTACTAGTGATATAAGATATGCAAAATCATGTAAAACCAGGCACCATTACTGAAAACACAGCAATTACTAAATCAATGTTCACCTCTACAGTAGTTAAAATTTACCACTGCATTTTAAGGAAAAGAATTTTCCAAGTCTAGTGCAGCAAGCGTCAATTACTGTATTTTTAATGAAGCACACCATATTACTGCGGTTACTACCGCTTTGCTGCAGTCTGACTGAAACCATACTTTAGAAGAACTTCTGAATATTTATTTCCTCTCCTCTCTCCTCTTGTGTATTGAAAAACTCTAAAGCAATGTAAGAATTGAAACCATTGCTTTAACACGAACAAAGATGGAGATGTTTCATACAGCACTGAAGCTTCAGACTTTTTCCCTCCCAGCCTCTGACAGTAAGGGGTCCAAAGCGATCAGTTTTGCTTCATGGCTATCTTTACTGCCAGTAAACACTGAAAACGGTACACCATCTGTGTAGTCATTTTTTCTTTTCAATACATCACACAAAGATTAACTGAATATGTTCATAACACCTATGCAGGCTTTCTTATTTTACTGACCATTACTGTTGTGCCTAGCTAGCACACCGAACAGCTTACAGACACAGTGGAAAGCTGGAAATTCCATGACCTTCTTGTGGAAGGAGACCTAACCCCTAATCCCACAGTTTAGCAAGCAAGCAGGGCTTCACTCATGTACACAGCCCTCATGTGTTTGTGAAAATTATCTGCACTAGTGTCAATCAATCTGCATTTAACTGTTTAGATGATCAGTGCCTTAACTCTACAATTACACAAAGCTAGCACTCAGCACACATCCCATTATGAGTAAATGCTAGGTTAAAAAAAAACTTAAATATTACATGCACTAAAAAGTTGAAGAGTTCTTGGAACAGAAGAAAACTTAAAGTAAAACAGTCTTTTTGCTAGTCCTTTCTAAAAAAATCAATCTTCATGACTTCTGAAAATTGATATGTATTAGTTATAAGTCTTCTGTGGTTTCTTCAATTGCTCTCTGTAAAATTTGCCAAGTTTTTGTTTTTTGTTTTTTTTTTAAATAACTGAAGCTCTGTATTTTATGTTAAAATTAGAAACTCTTCCTTTGTGGCCTTTTCAACTTAATTATACCTCACAATTGTTCGTGATTTTAGAGCTATCACAGTTTTAACCTCAAATCTCTCTTTATTACTAGCTAACTCTTTACTGCCTAGCATAATAATGAAAATGCTAGACAAAGAAACAGCAGAGGCAACTCCAAAGTTTCCAGCTAAAAAGCATTAAAGTGGCTCTTTTCATCTTAAAATACATTGCTAGATCTAGCAGCATGCATAGGTTTTATTTGAAAATTAGGATTTCAGCATTGCAACACCTTTTGAGTGAGAGTCAGAGGTCTAATCAATCAGACACCCTTAGTTGCACCTAATCCTGGTATTACCTCCATTTATGTAAACCTGGAATAAACCCAGTAAAGCTGAAGTAGCTAAAGCCAGTGTAAGGTAAGAACAGCTCCTTCTCAGCCTTCCCCACCTGCACTACGCTTTCTTAAGACATACATCACTCCTTCCCCACCCCTGCAGGCACAAAGCGTTACCGTGAGGACCACAGCCACTTCTGAGAGCCAAACATTAAACCAAGGGAAGGGTGTATGGCACCTGGGGTCTACATTTCAATAATGTAAATGAGCGGCAAGTGGGAAGTTTACCAGCCAAATAAATTGTATACGGTTGAGCTACATACATTATACCTGCCGGAGAAACAGTCCCATCAACAGAACTTTGCCTCAAGTGACTGATGCTGCTGGGGGAATGCTGGGGATGCTAGTCATGGCATGGCATGGTCATGACTGCCATCCATCACACTGGATGAAGGTAGTGTGAGCCTTTATTTTGGATGACAAAGGAAAAGCAGTATGTCACTGGAAAGGGTTGAGAATGGGTATAGGGGAATGATCTTCCACGGGGCCAGGAATGCCCTTTGTCATGTACATGTTGAAGCCCTCTCCTGCCTGCTGCGATTATCAGCCCATATCAGAGCTGCCTGCTGGCAAGCAGAAGACAAAATTCTGAACAACTGTAACCTGGCAGACGTGGTAAGTTTTCTACCGCTCAGTTACACAACAGGCAGGTGTACATGCTGGTCTGCTTTTATTTAGTTGATGCCTTCTGTTCTTAATTACTTGTTTTAGAAAAGGTGCATTTCCCATACTTTCATTTCCACGAGTCCTTGTGCTGCATGTCTCCCGAGAAAGCAGGCACCTGGGTGCCCCCCGCCTTCCCTCTCTGCCGAGTCCTTCCCACTGCCACCAGGCAGATGCTAAGCGGGACCTGCAGCTTGTTCACCCGGCACATCCAGCTGCAACGGGTGCAGCTGAGGCACTGGGCTTTGAGCTTCTGACCTACTCAGCTCAAGCACCCAAACCAGCCATACCTGTCCCAGGTCTGCAGTGCCTTGGAGACTGGAAAGCCCAGTTTTGCCTGGGGCTGCAGGAGCTGCTATAATACAAATATTGAAGCTCTTCTGTTACCCGACAGCAATCTCTGTAGCATCGCCTCATCCCTTCCCAACAAGCAATTATTGCAGTTTTGTATTGTAAAATCTCAACAGGATTATAACTTTTACAGAAATACTTTGCTCCAGCAAGCCCATCAGGTACAATACACCTGACACCTCCTTTCTTTTGCCAGGTAAGAAGGATGGCCAACATGGTCTTCAAAATAGCCTGGGTTTGATAACATTCTCAATGTGATCCAGACAGCTGATATAATTAGCAAAACCAAATAAGCTTCCAGGTACTCAAGCCCTTCTTCAAGTCTGCAACAGAAATTATGGGAGGTAATGAAATTTGCCTGCCTTGTGTCAGCCAGGTTTTTATTTGCTCTATTATTATTTTCTTTTCTCCCAAACTGTGGTGTCTTCTTCTCTGGAGACATTCAAACCCACCTGGATGTGATCTCGTGCAACCTGCTCTGGGAGACCCTGCTTCAGCTGAGGGTCGGACCCAATGATCTACAGAGGTCCCTTCCAACCCCAGCCATTCTGTGATTCTGTAACGGTACCTGTTGGTGCACTAAAAGCTAACACTTCTCCCTACAAACTGTATCTCAGAACCAAAACCTGTCTGAGGGTTTCTACTGAAGACAGAATGTGTGCACCTTAGATAATCAAAGTAAGAAGTGGCCAGCTGGAATGGATTTTATATCTGCTGACACAAAATTTCATTTTTTTTTTATTGCATGATTAATCATATTGGGATGCCTAAAACAATTAAGAGACACCTTTATTTTTGTAATAAAAAATAAATCACATTATTAAGTACAGTCTAACCCAAGTGAGGTTTAAAATCAGGTCATCCTAGGTGAAGCAACAAGAATCTCCTTTCCAAGCTATCTACCTGTTTTGCAAATGCTTGTAGGTAAGGCATGGTCAGTGACTGATGACCCTTCTCTACAAAGCCATTCTTTCTAGCAGGGTTATTCATCCATTTTTTACAGATGGCACTAATAAAATTGTGGAAAATCTGTCAGCTTAACAGTCTGTAGCCTTTGGGGGGGATTTACCTGTGATTGATTTGGTTCAGGAAGTCAGGGGGTGGCTGCCCTATTTTGAGAGAATCTTCTTGCTGCTCTGTTTTTCCTAACGTGCATCTGAGTACTTCACAGGAAAATCAGAGAAAGAAGTATTTTTCTTACTGACACATACTTCTGTCAACAATCGACAAGCATTTTGTTCTGAGCCTTGGTGACGAATGGTCCCCAGGCACTCTTCATAACACCAGGGGTTTCCTCTGAATGTCCTTCTGTAAATGGTGGCTCAATCTTTTCACTAAGGGTGGTGACATTTGGAGAGGTTTGGTTGCTAACTTCTGCCCGAAAACGAGCTGCTTTTCACTTGTGGTGGGCGTAGAGAGATTCTGAGAAACATAGTCCTCTGGGATAGGAAAGAGCGGCAGAAACATCGGATCAACTTTTTACCGAAAAACAGCTGAAGGAACCTTGGATCACGGTCACATTGCAGAGAGACAAATATGTATCAGCATCATATTGTTCTGCTAGCCAAATGTCAAACAAGTCAGGTCTGACTTGAAATGAACACCGGGTGTCTGTGGAGATGCTCTGAAGAGCTACTCGGCAATGGGAATGTCTATCAGGGAGCTCACACAAACCAGCTCTGCCTCCCCCAGCAGCTTGCCATTAATCCTCCTCCTTTGCTGTCACTGCGGGAGTTACTGCAGCGCAGCGATGCTCTGAGCCTCCTGGGAGCATGGCTGAGGCAGAGAATAAAAAACAAAAACAAAGCCAGGAATATTCCAGGCCACCAACACCAAGTAGCTGAAATTCAAGGGCAGCTCCTCTAAGGACTTACGCAACTAGATCTTGGTCCTCTCCCTACCCCTCTGGTTTCTAAAACACCCTATTTCTCATAATCTCTCACACAATTTAATTCCTGTGGAAGCAGGAATCTACCCATTACCTGCCTGGAACAAATGGGAACTGAGGAGATAAGCAACCTGCTCAAAATCAAGCACCAGCCTTGAGATGGAGGAAGAAATTGAACTCGTAGCTCCAGAATCACAAATTTTCATCCCAAACCCTTGACCTCCATCTCCACTTAGCATCAGGGAGTGAGGGTAGATGTGATGGGTACTTCTGGAATGGGGTGAAACCAGGTGGCAGCGTACCCTCCCCTCCGCCCGCAGCCTCCCACAGGGTTACTGGTAGTGGCAGGGTTCAATATCAAGCTGGAAAGGTCTGGAAGTAGGGGTCCCCTGCTGGGCTTTGTGTCCTCAGTGTAACTCCACACATCCCAGCCACCGACCCACAGAGCGCGAACAGCGCGCCTCCAGCCAGCTGGGTTTATTTGCCTGGCTTCGGTGCTGAGGAGAAGTGCATGTCGGGAAAACCAGCCTGGCCCCAAGGAGCTAGTTAATTCTGAAAATTTCTGAAATCTTATTTTCTTCCTATGCTCATTTAGGTAATCATACTTCACTCTAGGGCATAGATGTGGAGTGTGCAATTCAAGCTGTGTTGTGTCGTATTATGATGCAATATAATAACGGGGTAAATGCTTACTTCCTCCGGGACGCTGCATTTTGAGGCGCACTACTGCCAACGCATAAGTTTCTGAAATGCAACTAATGACAAAATCATAAAGTTGGAAAGTACTGATTCCAACTCAACTCAGAAATGGTTAAAAAAAATAAAAAGGAAAAAAGAGTGAAGGACAGGGCAGGAGTTATAAAGACTGTTGACAGTTTTAAATACAAAGCTTTTTGACAGGCATTTCTTGAACTTCCTTTAAATTTTAATACAGTCGATTCTAAAGATAAAATACAGACTTTTTTTGCTGCCTAGCCTGCTATTTCTGCATAGTATCCAATTTCAGTATCTCTAACAAAGGCATAATCAGAGTCATGATTACAGATGTGGGACATCTACTCCCACCACATTTCAAGTTGAAGCTTTAAGACCCACTTTTCACAGACTACTGCAACTACTTTTATACTGCATATAGCTTTCTCCTTTGTTCAAAATCTCCAGTTGTTTATAAATGTTTAACTATAAGGTGATACCAAAAATCTGGATATTAAGCTATATAAAAATGAGAGTCACAGATAAAAAAAGAGCTGCAAAAATTGTAAGATAACAATAATAATAATTAAAAAAAACAACAACCCAAAAAACAGCACCAAACCAAACCCTGCACTTCAGTTGGCTATTAGCAATTAAACCACTTTAAAATAGGTCTCACTACACAGAGATTCCTGTTGGTCCTTCTACAGCTTTCCTCTCTAAGGATTAATTGGTGGACAGAACGACTGCTGAGGTGGGTGGCATGTGTCCCCCAGTACCCATGTAGCCGAGCGTACAGCAGGTAATTGGCTTCTGTCACATTACTACGTTTTGGCTCCAAAAAACCATGTTGTCCTAATGGGAATAAATGAATGGCTGCTACTGAGAATACACACTGCTGCTTGCTAAGAAAATTGCTCAAAATTGGACCAGGCTGATTCAACAAATTTGGGGAGACACCGAGCTTTAGTTTCACTGATTTCTTTTTATGGTTTAATATAAGGCTGTCACCTACAGTACTTTGAAAACATGGTAGCTGCAGGTCTTGCACAGGACACTCTGGAATGGGTTGTATCTCAGCCAGAGACCTGTCAGTCTCCTGGCTTCCCACCGAAGACCCGGAGACTGCAAACACAGAGGGAAGGTAGGCATGTAGTAGCAAAGGCAGGCAGCTGTACGGATAACCCCAGTGTGCTCACCAAGCCCTCTACCCTTACCCTTGCCAAAATATACCTGCTGACACGCTGCTTTCTGATACTGCATTGACATCCACATCACCTTGTAGAAATGAGCTCACTGCTTAACCTGCCACCCAGATCATATATTTGATAAAATAAAATGCAACAGAATAGTCAAAAGTAGTTTGGGAGCAGTCTTGTTCCTACCGTGTGCAACTATGACAGAGTGATTTTCAGATTATTACTATTGTAAGCCTCAGATATATTGTCTGGATCACCTGGTTGACATCATGTGGCGCAGGGAAATGATATAACCAGAAACCGGTCAGAGGCTGAGGGCATGCAAAAGTCCTCCACGCTCCTCTCCTGCCGTTGCTCAGGGACAGAATAAAGAGCTATGTCCTGTTTCTGTCTATGGCATCTGGCTTGCTTGGCAATCTGGTTTAGATGCCCTGAATTTGCAGATCTTTGGCTCTTGAAACAAGGAAATGTTGGATTTCAATTGGACGGAACCACGCAGAATGAGGAAGCACTAAACCATGCTCTTGCTCCTTGGAGGAGCCCAGGGGAGCAGCAACAGGAGCATGTGGCTGAGTTAAATGTTACAGCAACCTAACATCAAGCGATCCAGTGTGAACCAAATAGATTCCTACCAAACCAAACCTGTACAAGGTACATCTCTTTCTCCTGGACGCAGTGTCAAAACAGCTGCTTTGTCCATCCGAAGATGGACTGCCATGAGAAGGCAAATCCTGTGTTTTGCCAGCAGCCTGGGTGCCTGAGAAATAGAGGCTGCAGGGGCTTGGCCCAAGGGTCATTTTTATTTACATTGCCAAGATTTCTAAACATCATACTATCGATCACAAATCCAACTGGACCAGAACTGCTAGAACAGCTCCTTATAACCGCGTAAACATATCTTGTGTTGTAAAACATTTACCACCCAACAGTACAGTACAGCCTCTTTGTGTAAAATGAATAGGCATGAAAATGCCTGTGTTCATTCCATATTCATAGGAAATCAATAGATATATGATTTGATTACTTTCTTTTCTCTTCCCATGTGAACAGCCAGGACCAGCCATTTAAGAAAGATCAAATATTATGTTCTTTTTCTGGCAAATTCCACAACCTCTCCAAAACACTCTAAGGTTTTGACTAATTGACTTAATTGCTTTGCTTTTTCCATCTGTTGAATGGGAACAGTGAAACACTTACTGTAAGTCTCTCATAAGTGTTTTAAAAATTCAGCATTATATTAAATTCCTGATGTATCTATGCAACCTCTTTGAAATCAAAGGCTAGTTTCTACTCTCCTTTCCACTACTTTTTCTCATAAACACTGCAGTATTAGATAAGGATGCTCATTTTAATTTGCTAGTTGTTTACCATTGACAGAGAATTGACCATTCACACTGAATGGCAATCATACAGATCATATATATACTATCCCTGTATTTTGGTCACCAATGGTTCATTGTCTCAGCAAGCCTAAGATCAGAGAAAGCTACAGATTCTAGTGGAGTACTCTGAAGTCTTTTAGGTGTCTTGCATGACTCATGTTTGACATATGCATAGACCTTCTGGGGAAGTTTGCAGAACTAAATATGTCAGGTAACAAATCAGAAACACAATCACTCATCGGCAATCCCGAAGGTACCAGCCTGGGCTGATGGGAGTTACTATTGGAATGAGCAGAATTTGTTTCATATTTCTAGAGGATTTGGAAACTGAAGAATGCTACATGAGCACTTAGGATTACCCATGGAAATAAGAAAGCTTGATGGCCCCAGCTTGGCATATCACTTAAGCATGTGCTTAAAGATAGGCATGTTCTTTGGGTGTGTTGGTGATTATGGGTCCCAACCAGTTGTGCGGTGCTGTATATGCATGGAGGGAAAATATCCTTCCTGACCCCCCGTGGGCAATCATCTCAGCTCCTGAAGCATGAAATTAGAGTGGCCTTATCTTTGCTTGCATACTGTAACTACAAATGTTATTAGTGATCATAAATTTAACAAGCCCTATTTTAAAATCCACCCGCAGCACTATTGCATGACTTTTGAAGACAGCCCTTTTTGAGAACTTACAACTTTTTTCCTTCCATCTTTTAATTTCATTTGAGTGAACTGGGGGAGGAAGGTCACCGTCAAACCTGCTGAAAGGCAAATAACAGTAGTGCTTAGCTCCATTTCAGCTGCCTTAGAACAAACAGCCACTTCCTGATGTGTAGAAATAATAACATTAAAATAAATACCAGTCTGTTCTCCTCTAGAGTCTATGCAAAGACTATGAACCTTTACACCCTGGGCAAAGGAAACCTCAACTCCCAAATTACGAAATTATCTGGTCTAATTGAAGTTGCCACCTGGCCAACTTCATATCACTCGAACCCGTACGCACCGTTTGTTTGCCTAGGTGTTTCTTCTCTTAGCAAGGGAGCCCACTGCAGCGCAGCAGAAATGATTAATCACCAGTACAGAGGAATCACCAATACAGGCAAAGATAATTCGCTGAATTTGGAAGACAGCAGGAAGAACAAAAGACCTATCAATGCCTAATACATCTCAGCATAACCTTTCTGTTCAGAGGGATTCGCCGTGAGTATTTCTGCTCTCTGGAAGGAGCGGGGTGAATGGCAGTGCTGCCTCCCGCGTATGGAATACCCATCTCTCATGCACAACGAACAACATGTGTTTTTCACTCCAGATGACTTTGTACTTTAGCTTGAGGAAAAACAACAACGACACAGTGAAAATAAACCCTCCGTGACCCGGGGTGGGGCAGAGTATATTTCTCACTTGACCTTACTTGAAACCCTTCCCCCCGGCGGATGAGTTCCCACTGAGTCTTAAACCATGAACAGCAGATAAACAGATGTTAATAGCGTATTTGCCGAAATACGGCGCCAGCCCAGAACTCCTGCTGAAAATGCTACTGGGCTTTATCCTCCCTCCTGTAGGCAGCCGTGCTAAAGAAGGCATTCCGAAAGGATTACAATTTTGCTGCAGGCTCACGACAGAAAAAGCAGAGTTTTGAGGGAGAAAGCCCTTTACTGAACACCTCTTCAAATAATCTTACTTAACAGTCAGATGGGAAAGAGTGGTCTCTCTTTTCTTGCTTCCAAGCCTTTTCCAGGGCGAATACCCTGAGATTTATGTTGCATTCAACCCTTCTGTATGGAGGCCACTGTTCACCCACCTGGCAAGCCCTTCCTTCCATTCTGTTCCTGACCTCCATGCCCTTGATAACACCGATTTAAGTAAAACCATTCTATCAGAAACCTACTGAAGCAGCTGACAGAGACCATACTGTACTTCACTCCGAGTATTTGCAACAGCAAAAATAATCCTTGGTGCAAAGTACCTGCAATCAACCGAAATAAAGCTAAAGAAGAAACTAAACATTCCTCACACAATACCCTCACAGAAACCTCTTGGAGTAGCTGCCACCCTGGCCAAGGAATGAAGCAGGGACTCACAGACCTGAACACAGGATGCTTAAAGTAATGAGGGCTGTGACAGCTTCATTTTGGCTGCGGAATAGGCACAGAGGAGCTTACATCAACATGTCACCATTACTCAGCCAAAATTTACATTTGTACCTTTATTTTGAAGGGAATTTTTATTTACCTCTAGAGCATCATCTGTACTCAGCAGGTGGAAATATTTGTGTTTTTTTAAGATTTGTGTTCTGGTACATGAGTTCTTAGGTCAAAGAGAAGTGTCACAAGCTGTCTTTTTTTAGCTGGGTGCTATCTGTGAATGCAGTGAGAGCTTCAGAGTTGTTTTCTAGAAAACTAGATGCAAACACTTTCTTATCCAGCTCAGAGTACAGTGAAGCGAAAGGATTTTATGGGGTTTCTGTGGTCCAAATGGCAGGCTTCGGTGTAAAATAAAAGATGAAAAAAGTATTGGTGGGAGAAAACATCTATGGAAATAAAAAAAAAGGGCAATCTAAAAGCTTTTCTAATTTCTATGGGGTTTCTAATTTCTGTGGATGGGAGAAGGTGAAGAGAGCTGAGAAAAATGACGACATGCACAAAATAAGATCAAAATTAACTGTTAGAGCAGAGAAAGCAGACGAAGTAGAAAAGCAGATGCAGAACATCACTGCAGTACTGCTGGATCAACTTCCAGGTCAAGCAACATGGAGCAGCCATGAATACATCTAGATTTTCTATACCTTGCACTGAGAGTAGAATATGTTCTCCTTTTCAAAAAATAGTATGTGCACATTTTTTTCCCTTTGAGAATGGCTTTCTAATGTGGAGGAAATGCAGGTGCAACAATGGTTCCTAAATGTGCTAAAATGAGATCTCCAGTTGGTAAATGGGTAAGAGTTTCTCTTATTTTTTCCCCTTTGCTGGAGCTTCCGAACATTATTCAAAAACAAATGCATTTCAAGTGTATGGATGCACTTATGTGCAAAGTGCTATTGCATTTCCTTTTTTTTTTTTATTATTTCTTTTGCCCTTCCTTGCTCCTAATACTACCAAATGATTTTGAACTGCAAGGCTTTCACATTACTGAAAGCTCCTATTCAGCTGAATTCAAAATCCTCTTTGCTGCGAATACTGAGGGATAACACAAGCAACATTAAAACTAGCTGGATGTTTTACTTTATTCAGGCATCAGTTACATTAATACATGTAAGAAATTACATGTTTAAACACTGAAGAAAAGAAAGAGGGCTGGGGTCAAGAGGGAAGAGCGATCTGCTGACTGGAAGGAAAAAATGGGAGATTGCCCACAGCTCTGTGAGAAGCATGATGTCAAAAGAACAGACGTCACGTTAGTGAATCTAAAACATACACCCTTTGTAGCAGTTTCTAAGCTTCACGAAACACCTCTGTGCAAGCTGTCATGCCATAGTAGGACCTTTTGTGATGCTTTAGTAGGTTTGCATCACGCTCTGAGATGACCTCTGTTGTTTTGATATTAATATTACTATTTTTAGTACTAATAAGGTGGTTTGTCATCCCCAAGGACCACAAAGGCCACAGGAGGATAAGTCTGCTCCTCCAAGCCGAACAACTGCACCTGGAGATGTGGAGGGAGTACCAAAAAGATTGGAGAAGGTGAAGAGAGCTGAGAAAAATGATGACATGCACAAAATAAGACCAAAATTAACTGTTAGAGCAGAGAAGGCCGATGAAGTAGAAAAGTAGGTGCAGAACGTCACTGCAGTACTGCTGGATCAACTTCCAGGTCAAGCAACGCGGAGCAGCCATGAGCAACACGGAGCAGCGTGCTGGGCCCTGTGCTGCTTTGCCCCTCTGGACCCAGCTCAGTTGGCTCCTGGCACTGACAGCGCTGGTGCGCAGCCCGAGGCGGTGACAGGGCCCACCTGAGGCTGGCAGCCGGGGCTGATGGTACCAGCAGGGCTGCTGGCCTCCTCTCTGGCTCGAGGACAAAGCTGCATTAGATCTTGAAGCCACACTTCTGTGTGACAGAGCGGGGAAGTGAATATGCCTTTAATTTGGAGACAAGTAGCCAGGCTATGAAGCTGACATTGGGGTTTTGGTCAAATATTTATACCCTGTTTTACACAGGAATGGATAGAAAACCTCCTTCAAAAGCTGAATAAGCTGAGAAGTCTTTTTTTTTCTTTTAAAGTTTAAGTCAACTGTGTATCACTGAACAGCACAAAAATAAAACTCTGACAAAACAAAAATGGAAAAAAAAACCCAACCAAAAAAAAAAAAAAAAAAAAAAAAGAGCAGAGCATTACAGCCACAGTATGCACAATTCCCGTTCAACAAAAATACCGGCTTGTGAGCAACCACTTTCAAGCAGGATATGGAAAATATAACTTGGAGCTTATGATACAATTAATCCTAATTCTACATCTGTATGCAGGGAAAATGGAGAGAAGATGTTAGGGTAGATTGCAAACCAAGCCAAAACCACAGGAACAAATCACACCCTGAAAAAAAACACCTTCATTCCAGGCTCAGGTGCATGAGATAAGAAGAGAATGTTGCAAAAGACAAGATGGTAACTAACACTTACACAGCAGCACACTTCGGTGGTGGTGCTGCCTCACAGGAGACCCCAAAGAGGTTGAAGCAACTGCCAAGGGGTGAGGAACAGGAATATTCCCTCTTGTTTTCCTCCCATGGCTACAGAAAGGCCTCTGCAGGACAGGACTGCATGGGATGTAGCTTGTGCCCTGACCCCTAAACATCCAACCGAGGGGAGCTTCAGTGTGACAGGAGGTATCACTCCATGAAGCAAAGTGGCCTCTCTCTCCCTTTGTCCTTTCTAATTTGTAGAAGACATGATTCCCTGAGAAACAGTCTACCTGCCCCTAGTGCTCCCACCAGTAACACTAACTGGTCTGTTGCTGTTGCATAGGGTTCTTCCGAGACTGCCCTGACCAGCCTTCAAGCCCATCTTCACAAAGCACCCTTTGGCTTTCCAGGGGCTTGTCCTTCTCTTTTCCGCTGCCGATGAGTGAACCACCTGCCAAAGGTGGGCCCAGGAGGGCTCAGCACGTGGGATGGTGCTCCAAGCTCTCCCAAGGCTACACCTCCAGTTGCCTCTTCTCAAGGCTTTCTTGTTGAGCAAGGAATGAATGCTCCCGCTATGCTTGCAGGGCCACCTCACTTCAGCTTTTATTTCATTTGTTTGTTTCTTCAAAAAGATTGACAATATTATGGGAATGAACATGGAGAGAACAGGAGAAAGCTAAACAGCATCCTGCTCTGAAACACGCTGGTTAAGGCAGAGAGCATCTATGGCACTGTATTTTAAACAGGCATTTGGAAGAGAAGTCACTTTGACAAGATGATAATTTAGTCCTTTTGACTCCGTCACATCAAAGCAAAATCTGGAAATTCTCAAGAGGAAACAAAGTTTTGCTGAAAAATGCCAAATTCTTGACCCAAACCTCTGCCAGAGCAAAGCAGTGTTTCTAGGATCCCGGATAGATTTGTGCCCTACTTCTGAGTCACTAGGAACCCTGCCTGGGAATTTCTGCCATCAGCTGCAGAATAAGGGCATTCTCAGTTTGCCTTTTTCTTAATTGGCCTTCAACTGGCAAGAGCTGTCTGGAAATGAAGAAAAAAACCCACAACTCACTCCTCAAAGCAACCAAACAATCCCCTCACAAATATATGGTGAAAGCAAAACCTTCTTTTTTAAGGTGACCTTGATTTATTTCTTTCTCTCAGTAAAGAAAATATGACTACACTGTCAATACTGGATGTTACTGATCTGGGATCACTTGGGCTTTATCCACACGGGGGATTTACACACGTTTCCCACTGAGCAGGAAGCAGCAGAGGTAACAATAGTGGCTGCAGTGAGTAAGCTCTGGAGGCATGACCTATATTTTAGTTGTCTTTTCAAATGACTTACAAGCTTCTCGGCTGTTAGAATACTTTTCTCAGGAAAGAGAATGGAGGACAAATCACTGATATTGCTACCCCCACTAAATCCAGGCCAATCTCTCACTTGGGATAAATTGGTGGAAACACACTGAAAGCAATGAATTAATGTTTATTCACAACCAACCTGAAGATCTGTACTTTCATACGTGAATACAAACCCACAGAGGGAGCAGAACCAGGCAACAACTGACACGAGATTGATTTTCTCATTTTCTGAGTTTGGCGGTATGTTACACACCCCAGGAGCAGATTTGCCACTGGCCTAATGCTTCCCTACATATATAATATTTCAGAGGCTGCTGCTGAAGTCTTTGCCTCTACTAATTTAAATATTTGCCCATTTAACAAATCTCAGCTCGGTTTCTCCTGCTTCATTTCCTCACCAATCTATGGCACACAGTGGTTTGCTGCAAATGAAAAATACCAACCCTGCAAACTGGCACATGCAGAAAAGAGCTACATTAAATTATTTTTCTAAAAACTGAGTTAATCCATGCTCGTTGGCTCAAAGTTGTACAGCCCTCGTAATGGCCTCTATCCTCTCTGGAAACCAGTAGCTCCCACTGTTGATGTGCAGAGTGCACCTACATGGGTCTGGGTGTGTTTTTTTCTCTAATAACATTTGTGCTATTCTGATAATTTCCGAGCAGCCCTGGCTCCGAGACACCACACTGTTACAATGCACTGCGAAAGTACCAGCCAAATTAGTGGACACATCCTATGGCATCTGGAAGCTTCCAGCAGAAGTTGCCCAAAGGGAAACCTTTATTTTCTACTTGCAAATGACATGAACGAGAAAAGAAACAAAGTTGGCCTCAGCTACTTGGTGCCTGATTAACAAAGTACATGCTGCTTCAGCATGCTTGGAGGATAATAATTCAATTTAAAGGCATACATTAGAAGCACATGCTACAGCTGATTCTGTGCACTTTTATTTGGCTTAACTACCAGGTTTACAGAGAGGAGGTGGAACTCTTGCCGAGATGGTCGCTCAGTACAGAATGACACACCGTGACAGGCTGTCAGTTATCCAGAATAAATCAGCTGTGTAGTGCCCATCTTTCTCAGTGCTGTTTTCTAATCTGAAACATTCCCCTTGCTCTCATATCCATCCCTCCAAGTGCTAACGGAAACAAACTTATACCAGGGGGTTTCACAAGGTGTCACAAAAAGCACCAAACATTGCTCACTTCTGACATTTACCAAAACCACATTGTTGCTGCACTTCCTAGGAAAAAAATTTATCAAATTTTACATCTATCATAATTCAGTCATCAATAAAAATAACAGTTTTGCTTGTTATCTCATTAATCTGGTGTAACTCACCCTCCTTTTCATAGTGTACAAGAGTGTTATTATAACCTTGCTGTTCTTTTAATTGCTGTTAAAAACCACGGTCATCAGAGCACTCTCATCATTTTTGGCAGCAGTTTCCAAGCTTTCTAACATACTGCTTTCCACCTGGTTTCACTTCAGGATTCATAATTTCTCTGCCGGCAACCCCCACCATTTCCATCAGGGTCACGTGCACAGTTGGGGTAGGAACATCTGACACGAGGAACTGTAGTGACATGGCCAGATCGTTAAATCCCCCTTTTTCCTCTCACATTTCTTATCCATCCAGGAAATTCAAAACAGCAGAATAAGGTGGAGGCTCCACACTTTGAGCACCTTGCAAGATGCGTTTGTTTTTAATCCCCATAAGAGGCCTCCAGCTGTGGGACACAATGCAAGTTCCACCGGCTGAGACTCTCAGGAACAACTGGAAGCAAAAGTGGAAAATTGTAGCATCTTGCATTGCCTCCTCAGGACTGCAGACTAGATGATCTAATAAGCCTTACCCATCTTCCTAACTCTGGGAACACCAAGGAAACCTTCATTTCAGGCTTTCTGTGTGTCAAGCTTAATATACTTGGTGCCTAAGGAAAAAATAACACCCAACAAGCCTTGGTCTATTTCTACATTGAACTTAAACGAATAGCACAGCTCATTTGATCTTTAAATTTTACATCTGGAAGCAACACATACAGTTTTGTGGCTGAACAGAACTTTCCTAAGTTCCACCATCCTGGACTTTGTGAAAGTCTGAATATTTCCTCTTAACTTGCGATGTGTCCTTATGGTGTGACCTCTAAACTCCACGGTGTGAAGAGAATCTGAACCGCTATTAATAAGACAGCATTGTAAATGGCATTGTAAATTGCTTTGAAATGTTCCAGGGGTTGGGTTTTTTTTGTTGTTTTTTTTTCCAAAAATAAATCAGAGTTTGTGTTTTTCTCTAAATATCTAAATATAATGGCTTATATGGAAATATGTACCCGGCTCTGGTTTATACACCAAAGAATCCTGACATTTACAATTATGCGCCTGCAAACAAGGTTTGCTGGTTGATGTAGCAAAGAGACGCTGCTTGAGACATGGATGCAAGCCATTCCCCAGATCTAAATATCGAAGGTTAAGGGAACTCTGTAACCTCAGTATAAATACGTATCTGAATATATGTAACAGGCACTGCAGTGGAGCTCATCCAAAATACAGAATAAACACTCTTATGAATCAGAGGGGATCCAAAATCAAATCCAGACCTTCTAAGATGCCCTGTAAGTCAGCAATTATCTCAAAGGAAGTTGAAGGTGTTCAAGAGCTCTGAAAAATCACAGCCCGGACTGTTCAGAGCACACAGCAATGCAGGTGCTGGTATTATTGCGCTCTGCCTCAGGAATTTTGAGAGAGACAATCCCCAGCACAGGCTGTTTCAGACTCCAGCCAACATTTCAGGTTCCAGCCGGTACAATCACATTAAGTTATGTAAACCACTTTCCCAAAATGCATTACTAGTTAAAAATTTTGTACTTGAAGATACACATCTTCAACCGTTTTAAAGCGTTATAAGTGGAACTGAGGGGGCTTCAAGGAAGAAAAGTAGCTTCCAGTATTTTATACGTGAAAAATACTAAATAAAATGGAGAAACATTAAAGTTTAATGCTGAACTTTCAATGTCATATTTTTCACAATGTAACCCCAGCCTTCTCAATTCATTTGTTGCCCTCAGTTAAAAACTGCCCCGAACGCTTCTTCCAAGCACAGGACATGCCTCCAGAGCGCTCTGATTTTCTGGCAATACCTGAAGGCTGCTCGCGTTGTCGTAACTTACAGCATCTGAATTACTACAATTACTTGTAATGCCATTTCCTTATTTAACAGTGCTCTGTGAGAGACAGTAACAATTCCCAAACCTTCACTGTCATTAGAAGGGATGATTGTCAAGGACACAGAACTGCGCCGTTAGAAAAGGAAGGAAGCAGAGGGAATGGCCCCCACTAAGCCATTCCCTGCAAAAACAAGCATGAAAACAGAAAATTCAGGTTTCTTATTGGAATGATCCTTTGGGTTCTCTGAACCTTTGCACGAGCCGACCTCTTGCTAATGACCAAATGGCAATTAAGGGGAGAGCAGCCTCCTAGCTCAGGTGTGCCAGCAAAGTGCCTGTGTTCAAGGAAAATAAATACCCACCCACCCACTGCCCAAAAGAGGTGGCAGAAGGTAAAGAGGCCCAGGGGATTTTTTCCCCCTTATCTTTCCCATCAGATACATCATTATAATCTAGCTGGCTATCTGAACTGTAACTTCTCATGCCCAGGGATCAAACCGCACCCCGTGAGGCTAGGTGTTATGAAGCAGTACAAAGGGCCGCAGGTTCTGCCCACAGCAGAGTCTTTCACACGTGTGCTCACAGACCTGCCCGCGACGGCTGCACTCACAACTCCGCGCTCCGTCTCACGTAGCCAGGCTTCGAGCGCCAGGGCTGGTTATGCTGCCGTATCACTTCATCCTTTCCTTTCACCAGCGTCCCTCATGTCAGCTCGTTCTCCTCCTCATCACTCTGTCTGAAGTCAACTAATTAAATTATTATTCAATTCATTCATTAGCACCTACCCTCTGAGCGCATGGTCCCGACTGGCCTCAGTCCCAAGTATCCCAGGCTGTGAGCACCTCAGCTGCCGAGGTCTCCTCACCCGCACAAAAATACTTAAAAGAATGCTATTTTCTCCTCAGGCAGCTAGACACATATTTGTACTGCTTTGCATGAGTGGTCATGGAAAAAAAAAAAAAGAAGGGGTGACTGCCAGATTGTCTTTGCTTGAGTATGTGACCGTTGCCCACCTGCCCGGTGCGGTGCCCGGAGCTGCACGTGCCACACACGTATGTAATCAGCGCGCTCTTCCTTGCAGTTCTGCCACTTCAGGCTGCATGTGGGTTCCCAGCCATGCCAGCACTTCCAAGCACTGCCATTTAGTGACATGTTGAAATCAGCTGAACTTTCCAGAAATGCAGGAGCCTGAGCTGCCATATATGAACACAGGATTAGTTTTAAATGGCAATAATTTTGCAACCTTAATTACATGGCACGTTTGGCACAGCCATTAATAATGAATGCTTGCTTAGTTACCCATAAAAATTATTGTTCAAGCAAATGGTTTCTGCTACCTCCAAATAATCTTTTCCAACTCAAATCCATCTTACCTGTTATTTTTTAAGTCAGAAATTAACAGACCAAGCCACCAAATGTTTATATGATGAGGATTTCATCCTCTGCAAAAAAATACGAACAGTTCAACATATCATCATTCCATAAATGTCAGAACTAAAGTATTGTTAAGCCAAATTAAAAGCTGGCTTGAAAAAGTACCTTCCCACACCTATGTAATATGAATGTCATAACTTAAAGCTATAGGTTTTGTTCTTGCTTATTTTAAATCAGAAAACATATATTTATAGATATTTCTAACACACATGGCACGCTAAATAGAAATCAAAATATGCTAAGCAATACAGCACGGTAAAAAAATGCTTTACTGAATGCATGCCCTTTTAGTGCATGCTTCTTGACCACATTTTTTGGTTTACATATGGACACAACCCTTCTTTTCTGCGTGATGTGTTCCAAGTAGCCATACTAAGGTGAAAAAGTAGAAATATACCAAAATGGCTATGTAACTTGAAAGATGCATTTGATTATGCAGATGCCTGTTTTCTTCCAGGCTTTAAAGTTACAGCAAGGTTATCAGAGACTTTTAAACACACAAGTCTTTCATTCAGCTTTTTAAATTTCTGGCTTATTTCCCGACTCGGGAACAGGCTACAGTAACTCAGGTACAAACGAAACTGCCAACAGGCTGCGGCACTCCTTACGCTCAGCCGAACACACGCTCTGGCTCCAGCTTTTTACTGTTATGATTTTGGTTTCATAACATCAATAAGGCATTTCAGATGTAATAGTCTGTAGGGATTATTACTGAACTTCTTGGGTGGTTATAGCTGCTCAGCCTCTGGCTCTGTGACTCCACGCAGCCTAAGCAGTGTTCTGTGGCATTCCTGCTGAGTATTCATCTCCACCGATCCCACCACGGACCACTAAGGCAGGCAGCCCACAAAAGCCGGTGTCCTTGTTTCCCACCCCAAGAGGAGGCTGGGTGCATATACCTTGCTTTACACCCTCATGAAATCTCTCGTCATCCAGCCTCTTCCCATCCCACTCGGCCATCACAGGAGGGAATAAATTCATACACTGCTGAAATCAGCCTCAAAGGAACTTTTTTTGTTATTTTACTTGCGCTTAAAGGCAGTCCTGGAGGGGAAGGAGGAAGGTGACTGGCTACTCTTTTTCTTAGAGTTATCTGGAAGTAGGTGTTTCAAAAACTGAAACCACAGGAATGTATTGCACAGATAGGGTTTAAGTGTTGAACATTTTAAACAGATGGAAAGTTTGCTCAAGAAGTTTCCGTGCAAAGTGTCTTCACTTTGTTTTGGACAGTAAGAACTGGATTGTTCCAAATTGTACAGCGCTAAATCAGAACTGCAGAAGGCGAATGGTGAAGTCCTCCTGTAGGAGGACAGGCACTCAAGAATCTTTGGCTTGTTCCAATACATCACTGTTCAAACCTACCTCAAGGTGAAAGGCAGCTTAAACATAGTCTGATCCATGCTCAAAACTATTGCCTTTTCCAATACCTTTTGCATATTTTATAAGGCTCATTTACATGACTCTTCTTGATTTAAATGTGTTTAAAAAGTCTCTTGGATTTAAGTATCAACAATTGTTTACTAGAAGCGTTCTTCAACTGGTACCTCGATCTCAGTGCATTTCTAGTCCCTTTGCTCACATCCGTGAAAAGTAAATGCATGTTGCCAGAAACTCAGTTAACCATTTTAGTCAGGTCACCTGGAAGTCAGGCAGCAACAGAATAAACTTCAAGGGGCATTTCTGTACCACTGAGAGTGGCCCATGCTTTTATAAAATGATTTCAAGCTCTGATTCATGACAGCTGAACATGAGCTGGGTTAATTTTCTCCCTTACTCAGCTTGCTTCTACCCAGGAGAAGGAATCTCTATCTTGCATTCTCTTATCTTCAGCTAAATAAGATGAGATATTTCTCAGGCAGAACAAATAAAAGATCTCTCTGCTAGATGACATGCTTCTGTAGCCAGGTTGAGCCCATGCCCTTCCCAAAACTCCTCATGAAAATTCCATGTTTATTTCAGAGATTGTTTCCTATCTTTGTGCTTCATTTTGCCTACAGTCTTCTGGGAATTTTTCTTGGTGGCATTAAGCAAGCAAGATAATTTAAGTGAGCATACTGCGAGCACAAGTCCCTTTCTCTCACCCAAAGTGTTGCTGGAAGTTTCCAGTGTGGCCCAAATTAAGCTGCTTGTGGTGAGGCACAGTTTGCATCCTCCATCTCCCTTAATTTCACAGTGGGTTTTCACATAGACATATCAACAGGCCAACATTTACACGTCGATACCACAGACACTATAAATTGGGTAAACTCTAATCACTAGTGTCAGCCCGGATATGCTAACCACACACAAAATAAAACGGAGAAAGAGCATCCTGATGCTGATAGGAATTCTTGTGAAAGACATCAGTTCAGCATCAGTACTGCCTGCCTTCACTGTGATTTGCAGATAGCTCAGAAATATTTTTAAGTTCTCAGTACCTCCTTTTCAGAAAAAAAGCTGAAAACTAAAGCAGCAGCTTTCTGGGAAAATATTTGCAAGCTCATGACTAGAAGTGCAGAAAGTAATCAGTAATGAAAATAATATTATAAAATTAACTCACTTTGGAAGAGGAAAAGTGGCTTGGAAAGATACTGTTGCCATAGTTCTATTGTATAAAACCAAATTAAAACAATCCAATGGAACTCACACACTTTTAACTCGCCAAACAAAAAGTGGGGAAAAAGGTTGAAGCAAAATATGTTCAGGGTTTCCCTCTAAATAGAATTTCAGATCTGACATTTCTCATTCCACTTTGGTTCTACATATATGGTTCCGTCCTATTTAACTTTACACAAACAGCCACTGTCCTTCTAAACAACCAGGAGGAACGCATGTCATCAGAGATGACTTCCCAGCAAACCAGAGCAGTGACATTACACCTGCTTCAGGGCACCCACTCCTTAATGCTTATGCCTGTGTTTCGAGCAAGCAGCAGCCTGGATTCGTACCACCAGCCAGACTTCAGGGGCCCACCGGCACTGGGTCCTCCCTCCAGCAGCTGGAGGTGGACACCCACCTTCAGAGAGTGACTGGGCTCACCAAGCTACAGATCACACCCGCAAGAAACACACTCCAGTGAGATGTTTTAGACAAACTGGATGATACCATGTCAAAATGCCACTGCCTGATCCTCAGCATAGACACAAGACGTGCAGGAGTCTTCTGTGAGTGGGTGTGGGCGTGCAGACGTGCTAGCAAACATCTTTCTGAAGGTCTTTCCTCGGGGGTCCGAGATCTATCAGCCCAAGTGGACAAAGGGATGAGCGGGGAAATTGGTACGCACACTGTGGATCTTCCCAGTCTCAAGATAGACACTGAAATTCTAAAATACCACGCCGAGAAGAGTTTGTTCCGCTTCCTCGGCGCAACGGAGATGGCCTCCACATCAACAACCAGCTCTGGGAGAGGACAGGCCCTGCCTGCACTCCAGACCAAGGCACAGGCTTGGGGCTCCACAGTCACTCAGAGCTGGTGGTCCCAGGTTACACGGCAAAGCCAGTGTGTGGAGGGCAGGCAGCAAAGCAGCCCAGACCCTGGCCCACACTTGGGCTGTTAGAAATCGTACTTTAGCCCCCATTTCTTTTTTCCCCCACACAAACCAGATAACTCCAGATTTTTTTCAATCCAGATTCACACTTCGTAACAATCAGCAGTAGAAACATCAATTATCGCATTTTAACCAAACTTATCCTTAGGAAAAATAGATTTTTTTTAAAGTAAAATCACATAACTTTGGGGAGTTCTTTAGCACTATTGGTTCAGATTCTTTTGTTAACACAGATTCAGCAAAGGAAGAAAAAATAGCAGGTGTCACTTGTAGCAAGAAAGTTGGGGGGCTGCAATTGGAAAGACTACAGAAACTCAATTTCATTTATTACTATTATATAAAAATGCATTGGGCAAAGGGAAAAATCAGACTTTGGCACAGCAGGATTCCCCTCCGAAAACTGTTAAAGACAGAAGCAAACAAAATCGATGCATTTTCTAGTGGCACATCCATTTCTTGGATAAGCACACAGGACAACATAAGCCTCATATTCTAATTTGACATGAGCATATCTGACTGGGCAGATTATACCAAGGGAATGAATGAATAACAGGCATCACCTTCCCCATCCTAAATCTGTACTTGTGCTGTAGCTTGCATTCGAGTGAGCTTAAATCAAATCTACAAACGTTCAGGACATATAAAAGAATAAATTAAACTAGAACCCAGAAAACAAAAGCACTGCGGTAATACTACCCAGCTATCTCGCCTAGCTTTAGCTTCTATCAGAGCCTCCTTAGGTGCTCTACTGTGCTCATTTGTGTTAAGAATGTGTTTCAGAGTTGGGATTCCAGAAAATGAGAAAGATCATTCTTGCACAAGTCTCACAGCACTGCTGGGTGAAAGCTCTGAAGGGGAACGCTTCTGCCCGTGAAGGACCCAATTCCAATCAGGCAGAGCTCCAAGGCAGCAGGAGACCTAAGGGAACAAGGGCCCACCACAGTTACACAAGAGGGCTTTGGTCCTGGAAAGGTAAAGCTGCAAAGATGCCCGGATTGTGGCAGGACAACAGCAGAGACTGCGCCAGTGGGAACACCTGTAGGGTGATGTGGGATTGCTGAAATGGCAGTGGGAGGGGAAACACAAGATGTGGATGTGGCCGGGGCTCTCCCTCCTGTCTGGCATCTCTCTTAAGCTCAGGAGATGCTTTCCACACGGAGGTGCTTGGAGGCAGTTTGCGGCCATCAGTAAGCAAGTGGCAATGAAGAGGCGAGGGTGCTAGGAAGAGGCCGTTAGGTGCCAAAGCTGGCAGGAGCAGTGGCCAGAGCTGCGGTGACATCAGAAGACTCTTTCATCACTTTCTCCCTGATTGTCTGCCATCACGATGGCCTGTTCACTGCAACCTCCCCATCAGGTCACCTCTTTTACCCCAGCCTGAACCTGGTTCTCCTCTTTCTCTTTCTGCTGTATAGATCTCCAACTACTTCCCTACCTTTTTCATGCAAATGATGCCCTTTTGGTGAAGATCTACCTCAGCCACTCCCTAGATCATTCCTCTCCTTCTCTTCCCTCCCTCTGAATCCTTTGCAGGTCACCGGGCAAGTCAGGCACTGCCGTCTTCCTCTTCCCGAACCCGAACCGCCGCTCTTTGACCTTCAGCTGCTCCAAGGCAAAGCGCCTTCTCCAGGGCTCTACAGCCCCAGCGTCAGAGGTGAGCAGTGGCCCCATGAAATCCCACCAACCTCCTGGTTCCACAGCACTTCCACACTTGGGGGGAGTTACAACACTTCTTCAGGAATGCAAAATTCCTGAAGATATTAAATTTTTATATGAATATGAAAAAAATGAAGCGAAATATTAAACTGCTGCCACCGCCACTGCCCAGCCCACAGGGTACCCAATTAATGCGGTACACATAAATAACACTAATCAGACTTCGTGAGTTAAATGTGGGGAGAAAAGCCAGCTATTTTTGTTGAAAACATGCTTCTGGCTATTTGATGAAAAAAAATATTTTTTCTTCTTCTTCATATTTTCTTCTTCACATACACACAGCCGTTCACCTGCCTGTGCACTGAAGAACATGTTTATGGCAATTTCACACGCTATTTTTAAGTGTTATAAACAGTTCTCTTAAAACACCAAGATGCAAACAAGCGGGATGGCCCAATAATAAAATAGGGAGGGAGAGCAAGAGCAGCAAAGTCACATACAGAGGTATATAATCACATACACTCTTGTATGATTTGAAATCACTCTAAATATAACTTTATGATGATTTTAAGAGAGGTATGGACATGGGATGGAGAAAGGGGAATGCAGACCACAGAATAAAGTTCCCAAGGTCTCTGCCAGCAATGCTGGAACAGCCAAGCAGGAGGTAGCATGTCCACACATACAACCAGACAAGAGAAAACGGCACACCAGGGTGTACAGCGAGCTGTGTTTAAGGTTTTGCAAAGCACCGGCACCAGTTCACTGTCAGTGTGCCTCCATGCAGCCTGTCAGTGTACAGCACCGGGGGCAGATATGAGATGCACAGCAGCCCTCGACCTGCAGAGCAAAGATACCACACCCAGGGTCCTTTTCTGCCAGATGTCCACCAGCCTGAAACTCTCTGGCATCCCTCAGTACCTGTTGGCAAGGCTTTTCCATATCTAGAAACAGCCATGAGCCTCCTTTCCAAGAATAATACTAGAATTATTATACCTAATTATTTAATTAAAGTATTTGATAATTGTTTAATTAAGATTTGTTATATATAAATAATATAATAAAATAAGCTAAGAAAAGCAATACTGCACAACCACTTAGCCTGCTGGGCCACCCCTCCAAGGCAGGCTTCTACTTCCAGCAATGAAAGTCTTAACCACTTCCCCACCTCTGCTCCTAGCATCCCACCCAGGTACTCACTAATCAAGGTGATGCCTTTCCACTTATCATTACTCGTGTTGGCAACAGGGAACCCTAATTTGTCCCTCCACGCCTGGTACCTCCGTTGGGCCGCCTGCCCCCACCACGCGATGGCTGCGCTCCCTGCTCCCTGCGGCTTCTTCCTGCAGGAACCTCCCGGGCTTCTCTTGGCTGGAGGCTGCTGTCCCAGCCCGCTACAGGCTGCTGAGCATCCAGGGGCTGTGGGGAGCCCCCTTGCGCTCTCCAAATGCTTTTCCATGACTGACACAAGGGTTTCCTCTCCTGCTCCTCCTCGCACACTGTTACTCTCTGTCACAAGTTCAGTCTTTGGGACATGGAGACTTGAAATCTGATTTAAACAGGGCTGGCACCAGGCTAAAATTCCAGGGTTCCCCAAGCTCTTACACACTCATTTTTAGTTTATATTAAAATAACAGCTATCCCTTCCGCCTCACCAAACCACTCCGCAAGTGAACACGGTTTCCTCTGACAGCACTGCAAGCTTTTCCTAGCGCTTTTAGTGAGGTCAGGTCATGGCTCACTTTCTGCGGCTCGTAACACTCGTGAATCAGTACATTTCATTTTCCAAAGTCATACCAGAGACTGGGACCCAGGTGAGTTTAATCTCTTTGGAGAATATTTGGTCTTTATATAAACGTTCAGATTATAAACGAAGCCTTACGAAGCAATTCATTTCTGCGTGTAAGTGATCTTACTGCTTCACAGTTACACTATGCAGTGACTTTGTAATGAATGTCTAATTTTCCAGAGCACTGGCAAGTGTTTTTGATTGCTTTTCTGTAGTTATTTCAGCTGGGTTTTGATAGTTTTCTTTATCTATCCCATTTATTAGCACTCCTGGTTTGCCCACAGGCATCTGTTAGGAACACTAAAAAGTCAGGACAAAGGATCCAACCACATATTAATCTGTGAATGAATTTTTTTCCCTTGAGCTGGAAATGTTTTGAATTCAGTACAATTTCTAATCATCAGCTGGATGCAGCAGTCAACACAATCTAATTATGTGCTGAGAATTGTTTGCAGGAAAGTTACAAATACTAATAAAGATTAAGCTTAACCATAAAAAAAAAGTTACAGAAAAATAAATAATGGTGTGCTGCCTTCAAGGGCTAAGGTAGTATTTTTGTTCAAAATAAACATAAATGCCATCAAGAACATTCTACAAATACTAGTAACAAACACACAAACCGATCATGAAAAAGTCAGACTAAACCACGAACTCTCACAGGAAGAGCCCTAGATACTCTGAGGGCATCTTCGATGGATTTCAAACACTTTGCGAGTACTACTTATTCATTTAAATCCTGTCCAGACCATGAGCAGCTGAACTGAGAGAATTATCTACAGCAACCAATTAATAACAGTCAATTTCTCTGTTTGTGAACTGTCTATAAATCATTATTCACAGTATATGAATCATCATTTAATCATTTAGAAATACATGTTTTATGCATTGTATCAGCCTATGGAATGATTGCAAATTATTTGCTGTTCATAATTTGTTGTCTGCACTGCAAATTTCATCACAGTCATATATTACAAAATACAACAACATTCTCCTCACAAGTTTTGCGGTTCATTCTGTATGGTTTAAAATAAAATTAGATTACTTCTATGTACCAGCTTAAAAAAAAAAAATGGGAAATTTTCATGCTGAAAGTTGATTGAAGTTGCTGTCAGGATACTATTCAATCCCAAGATAAGCACATGCCTGCATAGAGATAATTCATGTATTAAGTGTTCGTCTTTCAAGCTACATGGAAAGAACACCTAAGCCTATCCTCGCACCGAGATAGTAAAGTAACGATTGTTCAGTGCCAGGTATTGTATAACTGAGCATCAGTAAAAATCTCGACATATTTACATTGATTTTCCTGCAGAAGTAAGTGTTAAAGATTGAAATTTGCACACTGTGGACTTAGAAACAGAACAGTCAGGAGGAAGCCATGGTGACGCACGAGAGTTCCTGGAGTTCGGAAAGCGCTGGAGAAACAGGTCTGTGGATGGAAGAACTGACCCTGGCTGTTGCCACCGGGTTTGGGGGAACCGGTGTGTTTCCCGGGAACTGACCTGTTCCCTGCACCCCACCTCTGCCGAAGCACTGCTTCATGTCTTCACTTCACCTGCAGGTATGACGGTCCCTGGAGTTCCAGCCCTATCATCTCCCTACGCTGCGTCCAACGTTTCCATGCCCAGCTGGCCACCTAACGCATGGAAGGAAACACATACCAGGAGAGAGGGCAGCCGTGAAGCCTCTGAACCTTCTTAAAGACCACCCTGAGCACTGAAAAGGTTGAGTCTCTACATGAATTATATATTCCTAGTTTTTTTTCTTTTGTTTTGACTTTCCTCCCTGGTAACTCTAAAGGGGAGAGGGATAAAAAAATACAGAGAGAAGTAGCTGGGATAGGACTCAACACAAATATTCATGGAAAAATACCTTCAGACAAACATGTCCGAGGCACCCTCTATCTGTGAGCACGCTGGTAAATCATTGATGTGAAGGTGATCATAAAAAGCCAAAGAGATAGCAAAGATCTTCAAAGAGAATTTCAAGTCTCTGTCTGACTGGACTGCTAGGCTGGATACATTTTGCCATTAGTTGCCTGCTTACCATAGAAGAAGTTATTGTCTCACCAAAATTAATAAAAATTACTCGTCAGTTAAACCAGAATTTCACGCCAGTGCCTTAACAGCATAAGCGACTATCCTCTGTCTTGGCTGAACTCTAAGACGATGGGTGAGGGGAGTACTGGAAGAAACCAAAACCAGCTTGAAATACAATGTCCTTTGGATTTCATTAAAAAATCACAAATCAGTCTATTTTCCCACAGGAATGGGACAGGTGTCATGCAAAAATAGATTCCTTTGCTGAGAAAACATGGCTTAACTATCAAACTGTAGCAATGAAACAGCAAAAACAAAACAAAACAAAACAAAACAAACCACCCAACCCAACCATGATGTTAAAGTCCGCAAAAGAAAACATACAAATTTTGCAAAGCATTGTGTTGTATGAAACCATAATTAGCATGCTACCCATTCTAGCAATTTCCAGAAATTACTGGAAGAATTCCAGTTGATACAACTGGATTTTACATCAGGTTCCTGGTAACTATGGGTTATTAATTTTGACAGAGAGGCAGCTCCCTGTGTCACAGCCGAGATGCATCATTTGGCCAGTTTCTGAAAGACTGAACATTTATTATTTGATTGCATTAATTCTATCAGCAAAAGCAGATAATTTTATTTTTTTCTTAAAGTCAAAATGGTACTTCTGCTGAGCATTCACTTCTTTTAAAAAGAACCTCTAGAACTGTGCTTAACAGGGAAAATGTAACGAGTGCTACACACAGGTCCTTGAAATATACCTCAATACACCATTCTTCATCATGCTGTAGCAAAATTCTTTTGATAGGCGATTATAAGGGATAGGTAATCTTAGAGCTATACTTAGGAGGGAAAATGTGACTTGGCTGCCTGGAACATGAAAGAATGCTACAAATTAGATCTAGTCAAGTAGTACAAAAAGTCATTCATTAACATATGCACAAAAAGAAAGTACAAAGTTAGCACTATCATTATTCAAGGAGGTCAAAATTAGTCCTTCACGTACATTCTGTTCATCAGCAATTTATTTGCAAGAACTTTTGTGAATCCTAAAAACTACCAGAATTTTAGCACCAGTAATTATCTTGAAAAACTTTACAAAATGTGCATTTTTATTCAATCCTCAGCCTTCCTTATTTTAATTTGTCCAAGGAGGAAGTATTCTGTGCTAGCAGCTGAACAATCCCACGATGCCAGGGATGGCCAACAGCTAGTCAGCGATGTAAAATACAGCCCTAATTCTTACCCACTACTGGATTAGCTTAAGTTTTGCAGCTAACTGGACAGCTTGTGCTTCAGTGTGCAACTGGTTTTCCACCTTGAATTTTTTTTAATTCTGCCAAATACGAACATGGAAGCTGTCATGATGCATAATAAGTCTTCTATCTTTAAAGAAAACTACTAAATAAAGGCAAATGGATTTTATATGGATAAAGCACAATCAAATTTTTAATAATAGGCAGACACCAACAGATTCAATAGGTAAATTAATGAGATAGAAGTGGCTGCAATGAGATTGTTATTTATGTTATATGGGTTTACTGAAACGACCGTGGTCCACTCATCAGCAAGGTATAACTCAGGCACAGAGATTCCAGACAGCCAAGGCTGAGAAGCATAGACTGATGGGCAAAAAGCTGTTCTAAATCAAACTGAATTTGAATTAAAAAGGGAAAAGAAGGAAAGTAGTAGAGTAGAAGACAAAAAGGGTAGTTAGGCATTCATTGCATGTGGTAGGAGTCAGTATTGTTAGTTTGCTTACTAACTGGATAAGAGGAAGAGCAGAATCCTCAGATTATAACCTCCTTTTACCAAGAGGGAAAGGAGATTTCTAAAGATAAAAGGGGCAGTAGAGTCAGTCCTACCAGTACCTGGCTTGCAGTGAGCCTTCAGACCCAGGAAAGGGAATATACAGAACTGGACAGTTTGACTTCAGCGCTTAGACGCCAGCTAAGGCACCAAAGCCTTCCACGCATGGATTAACCCCTCTACCTTCAGTGGGGGTGGGGGTGGATTAGATGGATAAAAAAAATATTCATGGCCTACAGGCAAATAAGTAGCACAGAAGTGCTCTCCTTTGTTGTGTTGTTATCTTTACCTTTGTGAAAAGGTTACCCCTCTAAGACTTTGCTATTCCTTAGGTTAATACGGTCAGGATGCTCATGGTACTTCCTGAAGGGCCTTGGCTGACAAGCCTGGTGCTGAAGATGATCTTGCAGTCAGCACAGAGAAGGGTAAGACATGCTGGCAAGTGCACACATCCACAGTTAGCCAAAGTTCGGTTTGAGCAGGTTATTTTCTGGCAAAGGCAAAACCTCATGGGTGTAGGGGACAAGTCACACCAGGGCAGCTCCAGCACAGTGACTGTCCCCAGCAGCATGGACAGCCATGCTGAGACCCCGCTCCTACGGAGGGGCACCCAGGTCATCGTTGTGAGGAACCCGGGGAACCCCCAAAGCTCACTGACAAACCATGCAAACGATAGGTGCTTGGCAGAGAGTAAAGACATTCCTCCATCTTCTGACAATGAAAAAATAGCTGAAAAACCTGTGCAAGAGAAGCACTGAAAGGAGAAAAACAAAACAAAATAAAACAAAAAACCTCTATAAAGTTTTTCAGTAGGTTTTCCTGCATGAGGAAGTGATCAGATTGGCTATTAGCATGGGGCTCATTTCATCTAGAATTTATTTGCTAGGATGGATATTGAGGCTGCATTATTCCACCTCAGTATTTTTTTGAGCTGTGGGTGTTCTGCATGATTAACAAAGACAAATATCATCTTTTACCAAGGTTTATTCCCATCTAGGCAATTGGATTTAGTCCATAACAGAGAAAATCAAATACAGGATTAGGAAATGCCATTTTTTCTCAAATACAAGCTTGTCAACATATGGAATTTGTGTAGAAATATATTTAAATGGATATTTGTAGGGTGTTTGAACACAGAATGGTATTTTCTTTTCTTTTTTTTTTTTTTGTCAAATGTATTACTTCTCAGAGCAAGTAGCTAATAGAGTTGGCAGAAGACACAGAGTGTGCAAGCATTGAACTGTGTAATAAAGACACCTTGGCCTCTGCCAGACCTTTCTCAATGTTACCTTGTTCCAGGGTCTTTTAAAGGCACTCAGAATCGTGCCTCTCAGTAGCTGGACACTGACTTGTAATACTTGTGAGAGGCAGTCAAAGGGACAGGGCCTGTCAGGACGATGCCAGGTGATTTCCATACAACTGGCATTGCCTATGGTTGAAGTCAGATGCTCATCAAAACTGGAAATACATGCAGAGCTGGAAAAAAGCATCATAAACATGTGCAGGACTTTGGTGCCCATACTCTGCATATGGACAGATTATGGAATTTGTCTTACCAAGACATCACTGACCCCTGGAAGCATTTAAAATTTGCAAGCATACTGGTTTTATCACAGTCCTGATCAAGTTAAAAAATTTAAGATGTTCCTTTCTGCTTATATCTCCCCCGAGCTTCCCAGAGCATTTCTTGGACTGGCATCTGATGAAAGGCAGGTGTGATAGTCATTTTTATATCCTGCTGTGTGCCATGACCTAGCATTACAGGAGAACGTGGGATACATCCATTCCTCCCCGTCTGTATGAATGCATTACAACACATTAGCTAGTGCTAAAATCTTGACAGTGCCTGCTGTTGGGTGGAAACACCTTTATGCTGCTTTTTGAAACGGTTTATGCCAAAAGAAAAAAAAATTACAGTTCATGGGGCTGAATGTGATTTTTTAGTTCTAAAGACAGAATCTTTTGCTATAGTCAACTAGCAAATGACTTAACTGCTCTAACCAGAAGACAGCTCTGCACATCGTTTCTGCAGTCATACAGCATTTTGTTCTGCATGGTGGCACTGTGCTGTGCCAGCCAGGGGTAGCTTCTACCCTTTATCCAGGTTCTCGTAACACTTGGTGGGCCAGAGACTCTCCCAGGAGGAAGCGAGAGCTGAGCCTGACCGAGACCCAGAGGCAGGGAAGCAAGAGTAACTTTCCAGGTCCTGAGCAAGTTTGCCTGCAGACAGGCTAAGGAGTAAGAGCGATTGGAAGGAGGTGTGGGCAGCACCATCTGTTCCTGTTTTGAAACGAAAAAGAGATTCCCTGCTGTAGGCTCCAAGGACGCGAGGGTATACTTTACAGAGGTAATTTAATTTTGTCGCTCTTAATGGAGAAAGGATTCACTTTGGCTCTGCACATTCACACCCCAGCCCTATCTTGGTTCCCCCGCAGTCCCAAGCTGAACTCAGCATGGCAGTGTCTACGTCCCACCGCGACAACACACCTCGGCCAGCACAGAGCCAGGGCCCTGTGCCATCGGGAGAGCCGCCGTGCCTCACGCAGCTCTGCACTGCTCAGCGCTGGGCACCGCAGCAGCGCTGGGCACGGCAGCACTCACCGCAGCACTCACCGTGGCACCCACCGCAGCAGCACTGGGCACCGCGGTGCTGGTCACTGCAGCAGCACTGGGCACCGCAGCAGCACTGGGCACCACCATGCCCCTGCACCTGCGGGGATGCCACTTGACATCTTAGCTTTTGGGGAGCCATCGACTTAGTTCGTTCCCACTGAGAAACCTACTGCTCAGCACACACTTAGCAGCCAGCTAACGTCACTGAGTAGTAATTACACACAGCCCCTGCCAGAGCTCTGTGGGAAGTCTGTCCATTGTCACCAAGTAACGAGAGGAGGGACGCCTGGTCTTTACTCATTGGAGTGACGCTATTAGATGTGCTAACCCTACCACTGGCTGCAGGACCAACTTCTTGCTTAGGCAGTTAGGAACGCTTGTGCTTTGTCAGACATTCCCCTGTTGATGTAAACATCTGCTGTCCTCAGTTATGACAGCAGAAAAGCGGCTGTTACGAACCCAGCCATGTAAATTGTCAACAGTTAAGCTGTCTGTGCCTCTAACTGGTTGCAAAATCACAGCCAGAGCTGCGACAGCTTCCTTACTACCCTATGCCAACTACTGCTCAGCTGCATGGCTTCCATTTTTCCATCTGCCCATTTCAAGAGGATGAAGAGACAGAGATAACAGCCTGCCCCCAAATACAGCCGCTGTAATGCTCATTATTCTGCCCACAATGATGAAAAATGAAGGTTTTCATAGAGAGCTGCTGCACGTCACCTAAATTAGTTACTCACTATTCACCAATCCCATTAGTTAACAACTGCTCAGTGTTTCATTAGTTCCGTTGACAGCTGCTCCAGGGAAAAAAATTTCCTTTGAGGGGGACGAAATGAAGCTGGTGTTTCTGCTCATTCCACTATATGCTACCAAAGGGCTTAAAAAAACCCAAACTCCTGCCAGAATAAGTCTGAAATCCCTGGCTTTTGTCTGAAGAGATGAAATACTCCGCAGAGAGGGTCAGGAATTGTTAACCTCTGTTGTGAGCATTCCTCAGGTAGCAGCAGCATGCACACTCCCCAGAAGTCAGAGCACATTTTACTGTATACCAGGGTATCACTGCAAATTTTATTTAAGTTTCAGCTAATAAAAGAAAGAAGCACAGCTTGCAAAAGAACAGAGAAGGAGCTCAACTTTCACACAAGACACTACACTAAACATTTAAAAACAAGACAATCTGCTCCCTCTCCCGATACCCAAGGTGCAGCACAAAAGCCTAAAGCAGGGCTAGTCCGAACTGCTTGCATAATCTGATAACAACCAGTAGATTCCTATGTTTGAGGTGCAATATTCTCTCCTACAAATCCATTATTTTTCACTGCACTTTTCATTTTGTGCATCTAGGACTTGAAGGATCAGATAAATTATATTCTTACGTGCTTCACTACATTTTCCTCTTCAATAACATTTTTTTTAATTTCTCTATGGTTCCTTGATAAGTAAAAGAAACTAATCTTATTAAAACCTTAAAAGCTTTGCATTGCTACAATGCTTCCCTTTATTTATCTGAAACTACATTCTATCTTCAGTCAAATGTCATTATTAGAAACATAGTTATGATGCACGTCCTTCTGAGCTGAACTAACGATGAGAAACTTCCTTCATTTATGCCTTTAACCTGCTGGTATTCCAATCAGCAGCCCTGCAATTTATTGGCCTCAGAAGTAAACAAATAGATGAAGATAGGCTTAGAAAACATTAATTTTTACATTCAAGAAAAGATCCTTCTAGTGTTCTAGGCTTCCTTTTTCATGGTACAATCCCAGTATCTTCTTGTTTTAAAGGACTGTCTTCCCTGTTTGACCTCTTTCAGGGATACAGCAAGACAGAGAAAAGGGATGTATTTACTGAGAGTAACAGAATTACACGTATGCTGTGTACCTTACCGATGGGCCTGATAGAACTCTTTCTGGGGCCAGTATGAGGCTTTCGGTTGACTTGATGGCAGCTACATTAACAATAACCCAAAACCCCAGCCTTTAGTAACCACTGATGACACTACCAGCACTGAAGATTTATGTTGGTTTGCATTTTTTTTACTATACGAGACAATAAATGTTTCAAACAGTCTATTTTCTCTATAACAACCTATGACTAAATGACCGAGATTAAGGAGTTATCTTGTATCAGCAGAATGAGGGTACTGTCTGTGCTCACTTACATGCTCACTTACATGGCAGTCATGAGATCAATTTGATTTAGCTAAAATTTTCCAAAGCCTGCACTAAAAACAGAACTATTAGACAAGTTCTTAGATAAAATCACAATCACATATTAGATTATGTGAAAGAAAGATCATCAGTCTTATATTGATTTTCCTCCATTCTTTTGCATGAACATGACCAAAGGGAAAACAGAAGGCTGGGGAAAGGACGAGTGGTCCCTGAACAGGCCATGGCTGTGTGCTGAAGACACGACGTCTGAAGGCTTGCAGAGAAAAAGTTAAATTCATGCAGGCTTTACGTAGAGCTAAATTTTAATAAATTAGAGTACTATTTCTGGAGGTTCAGATGACACTTTTAAAATTAATGATCAACAAAAAGATGGGGAAGATTGACAACAGCATAGAGAGAAATTTCTCTTTCTAAATGCTGTATGGACTATGCCCATACAGCAAAAAAGAGTTGTGATGGCAACACAGTGCAACACTCGTGTTAATTTTATTCATACTATTAAAAGATAATGAAAGCAAGCAGTTAGGGACAGATGACTTGAATTCTTGTACCAAAAGCTTAGGCTACTGCCTCCAGTGTGAATGCTACCTGCATTAGCTACAGTAAAGCAATTCTGTGTAAACAGATCCTCTGAGCATCAGCAAAATGGACACTAACAGCAGTAGGTTTGTGTAGCTTTTTGATGATGGCAGCAAATACAGTGAAAAGGTGCAAGGAAGTTGATCAGGCTAGTTCTTAGAAGATTTTCTGCTTATGTTCATACCATAAGGGCCAGCAGCGCTGCCATGAAAATGTTACTGGTTCAGCTGGTGGCGTTCTCATTGGTGATGTGCTTCTGGCTTGGTTTTAGGTTAAGATCAAACATATTCAAATGAGTAAAGCTGAATTCAGAGACACAGCCAAAGAGGATATGGTAATCATAAAAATACGGAATGTGAGCATTAAGATACAGGTGTATATTACAATTCCCTAAGAACGCAAACAACAACAACAAGAGCAATAATAATATCACCAAACAGCAAGCAAAGGGATGACCAAAAATAGACGAACTATACAGAGAAAGGGACTGTGATGGACAAAAGCAGAAGCAGGATATAAAAAAAAATCCACCAACAAAACTGGAGTGCTTAAGTGGGTGTCAGTAAAATTCAGAAAACAATGTTCAGCAAGTGGAATTCTTTGCCTTTCCTTCATAATGAATGCTTTGGAGCTGTTAATTTGGCTGATACCAATGTCACAAACCACATGATGAAGTCATTACTAAGGGGAAGATCTTGCTGGGGACACTGCCTGAGAGGGAGGTCACCTGCGTGAATCTGAAACCAGAGAAACTCCAAAGGAAAGCAAGAGGAAAGATTGGAGAGATCTGGAATTAAACTGCCAAGGAAAGACTGAAGGATGGGTATTATTTTGTAAGAAGGCTGGAAGGGTGGCCTTGTAACTGTGTGCAAATACAAAAATGAGAAAAAAGGCACAGAGTAAGGACAACACACTATTATCCACGCGTACTGGGCTAGGACAAGAAATCCTGGGCTTACACTTCCAGCAAGTGAGCCTTAGGGAAATGAGGACAGTGGGGATATGGAGGTTGTGGTGTGTCCCTCAGGAGACTTCTGAAGAAGAGATGAGACAAAAAACTCACAGGAATACTTCCTCCTGCAGCAAGGAGTTGGACTAAACTACTTTCTGAGATCCCCTCGGCTCAATTTGTAGAACATAGAGCCAAGGAGTGCCTGGAGAACAGGATCCTCGAGGTTTGTGCTCTATAGCAGTCACAAAATTCCCATATGCAAACCAATTGCAATCTGAAAATCAGGAGGCTCTTGCTGTTAATATGTCCTTAAACAACTGCAAAGCCTCCGTACAAGCTTCCACATAAGCTGTTACATCAGGCAAAACCCTCTCTCAATCTCATTGTTGAGGACTGAGTTAATGGAAGAAACATTTTTGGCTCTGCAACACAACTGCTCTCTGTTCATGAAGCAGTCAGTTCACCTGTCGGTATCTGTGAAATGAGGAATGTGCCATTTGCCTCATTCATACAACAGACGGGGAGGGTTATGAGACTTACTCGCATTCCTGAGTCGTCTGAAATAATTCATTAGCCGGGTGGCAAACGACACAGGCAAGGTGTCCTTGTGCACGGAGCCTGCAGGTGCTTTGGAAGGCTGGTTTTTGGTATGGGCGCAGCTGTGAGAATGGTTTGCACATAAAAACCCCAAACTGCAGAACTTGTAATATTAACGCAACGCTGCAAGTTGGCTTCCTGTGCTTAAGACTTTATTTTCATGAATATGTAAATTTCATTAACCGCTGTTCAGACCACAGCACTTTGGGGGCGGTGAGGGGAGGAGGGCGAGGGGAGCACCAAACCTTCCAGCTTCCCTGCAGTGTGTGCAGAGATGAGATGAGGTCAGTGATTATTTACACAAGAAGAAAAAAAAAATATGGAGGAAATATTGGATCAGCAGGTGATTAAAGGACACAGAGAAAACCCGGATAACAGCACTAGAACCATTGTACACGTCTCGATAGCAAATTATGCCTGCAGAGAAAAAGCCAAAACATTTATACTGAATTAAACCCAACCAGAGTGAGGTTTAAACAGTGAAATCTACTCTTTTCAAAGGTGATTTTAAAACAATAACTTCATGTGCAAATCAAGAAAGGGTCTCCTCCCTTGCCTGGTCAAGCTATTACTGTAAAACTGTTCTCCTGAACTCAGGATTAAAATTCTTTTTATCTTTGCCCAGATCTCATCTGTGGTGCATTTAACAGAACCAGACATTAAAAGTGACTCACTAACAATTAGGCTTCTGCTTCTGAACAGAGAACCCTTTGAATCTGCATGCAGCAAGGAATGTTTTGGGGATGCTCTTTCTTGTGAGATGAAATTTTTAAAAAGATATGTTTCTCCAAAGAAAAATGCCAGAAAATCATTCAGATTGTAGAAAAAGATGTTTAAACTTCAACTGTACAGAGAGAAGATTATGTTCTCTACAGAGTATCAAAAACAGCATCCTTGCAAAATTAGATTGGAACAGTGAATTGTATGCAACCTAATTATATTAACAATGTTACGGAAGTCCAGAAGCGTGACAGCTGTTTCGTATCTGAGCTGTGGTAAACAGAGACTGGGCGATCTCTGCCTGAGCAACTAAAGGCCAGGCACAATTCAAAGCTGCCACAGATGTTTATATGGTAAATACACCAAGAAAGTAAAAAAATGATGGATCCATTTGGCCACTCTTCCCTACCTCGTTAAATAGGCGGTAAAAAAGACATGCTTGGGCCCTTTTTCTGACAGACAGAAGCATCTCCACTCACGCCCAGGGCAGCGACCAATGCTAGGCTGGGATGCGGAGCATCCTGCGCTACTTGGCTATGCCGGTGCTACTGCCAGCATCACCCACCCGGCCACCCAACCATGCTGGGAGAAGCCGTGGCGCAGCAGTGCTTCTGCGTATTTACCGGAACTTCTCAAAATTTACCATGCTGAGAGTAAAGACCTGCTAACATAAAGTTTCCAAAAATTCAGATTTTTTTCTTAAAAAAATTCCATGGAAATGGAAATTCCACTTAAAAAAAAAAACAAAAAAAAAAAAACATGGAAAGAACTTGAGCCTCCCCCTCCTCCTGTTAAACCCAGTTCGGTAGAAAATTACAAGGGAATTATGTGCTGAAGTGTTTCAGCTCCGCAGCATCCCAGGGGGAATACTCAGGGGTTCCAGGCTCCCCATTAGCTGCCAGTGCAGGTGAACAGAGCGGGAAGCGTGGGCGCAGCGATGGAGACCAGGGCTGCCCGGCAGCGGTCCAGCTGTGCCCCAGCCCCACGGCAGCACCCTGCTGGCCTTGGAGCTCGGAGGGGAAGGCTCCCCAGTTCTCCCAGGGGAGCTCCGTCCCTGACTGACCCGCCTCACCACCTCCAGAAGCGCAGGTGATTACCAAAGCCCAGAAATGGTCACCCAGGCCTCCCATTCTGCACTGCTCCAAGTGCTCCCGAAAGCACCGTTTCCTTGTTCCTGAGGTTACTGACGCGATCCTGTGCGGGTCTCTAACCACAGGGAAAAACAGAAGGGCCATGATTAATAACATAGGATTCAGTATTATGATATTCTGTTTCCTTTGTGAATTTGATGTATACCCATAGCCCAACTGAACACCTACTCACCTTTCCAACTGCATTGAAAAAGATTGTTTCTTTACTGATTTATCTATACAAAATCCTCTGCCCTGATTCTTTACTCCCCTGGTTTTCCCACTTCCCATCAGTCCAATCTGCATCTTTTCCTTGAGCCAAAAGCTCTTTGGAAAGAAAAGAACCTGTCTTTCACAAATATATTTTGGTGCCAAATAAACAGTTTTATTCCTATCCTGTAACTGCTGGTAAATACAGCGCCCAGCTAAAAGTTACACTGCTTTTAAGTTTTCCGCTAATTTTTATGACTTGCAATAGCAAGTTTAATCTTGATTAAATGGAGTGTGCTTAAGTAGTTAAGATGCAATCACCCAAGGCTGGCTGACTGATTAGGTGAGAAAAAATAGAAAGAGGAGGGGCTGGCTGACTTTGAATCTTTTTCTTTTCTATTAAGAATACTTCCAATACCTTATAAACACCTAAATTTTCACAGGAATCAGAAGATAGAAAACAGCCCCTAACTCAACATAACCCCCAGCCCACATTTCTAGTAAACATGATCGGTAGCTAAAAGAAGTTTAGCTCTCAATTTGATGCACAGAACAAGTGCTCTTAAACAAAGTTTCCAAGGCCCTATCCACAAAAGTTGGCAATTCCACCCTCCCTTTGTGGTGACAGCTTTGAGCTTACCTCTATTTAGCATAAATCAGGTACACTCCTAATGCTTTTTCCCAGGCATCATTCATCCCTCATCGCACATTACTTGCACCCCTGGGACTCTTTATGTTCAGCCCCATGCCCTAGTCCTGTTGCATGCCAGGAGCAGACACTGACTAGCAGTGATCGCTGCAAATTATTATTCCTCAGCCACAGTCTGCCCTTAAAGCGGCCTGAGCACTCTCCTAACCCCTGGACATCTCAGGGAGCAGCACTGGCGTCTTGGACACAGCAGGCATGTTGTGAGGCCAACACTGAAGCTTCCCCTGGTGCAAGAAAATTGAACACCTTTGTGTGTATTCATTCCATGAACAAGCAAAAACATCCGTGCACTAAAAGCAAATGCTTATAGCATGGTTGCAAAGCTATAGACACTGGTGAACATAAATGGAAAAAAAAAAACAACCCAAAAAAACACCAAACAAAACCCACCAAATTAACAACAAAAAACCACAACACCCTACATATAATATTACAGCCACTTAGTGAGATTATGTTGTCCATCACGAGCAGCGCCAATGCACACACCCAGGGCAGGCATTCCTTATTTCTTTATTCCAGTTTGTGCAAAGTAGGGAACTCGGTGGTAACCCACAAATGCCTTCGCCCCCGACTGTCAAAACTTTATACTATTTATACAGTTTAGCGTACAAAGACATCAGCCCTCAGTGGTTACAAGTTACCCAACTCCTTCATTACTTACTTCCCATTTGTCAAATAATTCTCTCCCTTCTCATGTTAATTAGCTCTCATTCAGCCTCAACTTCTTTTAGGTCTGGGGGACTTTTTGAGTAGGTGGTTACAGTGCTTGTAACCTGAATTAACCCTTAACAACTCATTCGCTCCCACTGCCTCCAAGTCAAACCACCAACACCACATCCAATTCCATCACCTGCCCATTACCAATTAGACACAGAGCTTTTCCTCCCTTCCAGTGCTTTGCTGATAAGCTCATGCAAAACCTTCACACACTCAAGGTTGGAGATCCAATTCTACCAAGATCCTACACTCCTAGGTTACATGCAGAGTTGTTGATAAGCTGGATATCCATCTTTTTATATTCCAAAATATCTGGGGAAGGCTATTGCCAACTGAGGGTCTCTTCCCATTCTTACACGAATCTTCTATTCCAAAAGCCACGTAGAATTAATTTAACTACTCATAGCTGTCTCTGTTTAATGTTGGAGCAGGTGATACCACTTAATGGCGATGTTAGCATTTCCAAAATAGGTTGACAAAAGTCAGAAGTTTGGAGATCTTATAGCTACTCCTTTGAAAGGGCTTTGAAATAGCTACTCCTGCCCCTCTCATCTGTTGACTTTCTCCTATTTGGAAATACTACTGTCTCTTGAGCATGGCCCATGACAACAATCAGAGAGTAATCAGAGGCTGTCAGTGACTACTGTAGTACCTGGGTAAATCCTAAATAAATTGCTAAACCACAGCCAGACAGAATGCTCCACACTGCCAGCAGCACAGCATTGAATCTTACTCTGAAGCTTCTTCACACAGCAAACTCTACACACTACCACATGGTGTGATCTGGTTTTGCACATCATGCAATTAAAGATGAAAATATGCAGTTCCCAACTGGCTCTTGCTTCTGAGAAGTAATTGACAGAACAACATTCTGGAGTAATGACTGGTTTGGGGGCAAACCTCCCCACTCAAGTCTCCGGGGGATGTTATGGGATAATAGCTATACCACACCCATAAGACTGCTGCAACTCTATGAGTAGAAATAAGTGGTGTTTGTGTGGTGCTAGAAATGTCTCATCCTATGCAGAGAAGATACCGAATTTACAATTCACTGTAAGCAATAAGCACAGATACTCAAGCAGGTCAGAGGTTCTCCTATGTAGGGAGTAAGAAATGCCTATCACAAACTTTTCCTGTAAATAAATATATTTTTAAAAAAACAGGAGTCTGCTCCAGATTAGACGAATATTTGTGGTGTTTCCAGACACAAGGGCTGACATATATTCACATGGTTCCAGAGACATTTTCTTGTCATTATTTGTAAATATTTCTGAACAAATTTGCAAAGCGGTGAGTAGAAGTAAATGATTAGTATGTTACCCAAAGCATCTTCATGGCAAAAAGAAAACTCTCGCAGTCTTTCCTCTGCTACTGTTTCAAGTGATCCCAAAGTTTGCCTGGAAGCTGCAGGAAAGCAATGTGGCCTGACTTCGGTATGTCCCTCGGGACATGTTGTGCTACAGACAAGAGGTGCTTTCCCTGGTGAGCATCTTCTGTGTCAAACCGCCCATACAGACAGGCAGTTGATCTTGCAACAATTTGAAGGCACTTTCTTTCCCATCACTTAAAATATGCGTTAATTAGTGATTATTAGTATTAATTACAATACATTACAGACTGTTATCATTTTAGACAGTGGTTAGTAGCAACATTACATTCTTTCTGCTTTGTTCTTTTTAATTACTACCGCTGCAGGTCCAGAAGGGGAGGGTGCCCCCACACTGCTCCAAGTAAACGACCCGCGTTCCCCCAAAGGCTGCCCTCGGGGGAGCCCCCTCCCTGCAGGCACCCACGTTCTCCCCGTTGCAGATTATTTTAAGATTTTACTAAATCTTTCTATATTTATGTAACAGTTAGTTATAAGAACATTTTGATTCTAAGGAGTTAACCTCCATGATAGAATTATGTTAGCACTTACTAACCAATGAGGTATGAATTGCTGTGCTGCTTGTTATCCCAGACTGTTACTGGCAGTCCCTATGCTATAGACCATAATACCCTTAGTCCGTACTCTCCAGACCATAACCAGAGCACCCAGGTTCTATTGTGTGTAGGATGAGTTATTAGACAGCTTGGCAAGGCTGATATCCAGCCATCCAACCTGGGAACAAAACTATAACTTTTAAGGTGCCCTGAAGTGAACTCCCTTCATTATAACACTAAAAATCGCGCCGACAGGTCAACAAGACCCTTGCCCAGGTGAAGACCCTTCCCCTGCGCAAGCGTAGTAACAGAAAAAGATGACACAGCAAATATTACAATTATATACAAATTACTAACCAATCATTGTACTTGGGAGTGTACGACCTTGTAATTTTGTGTCTAGATTTTACCGTTACATTTATACACAGGTGTGCTCGATTTGCGGAGATGCCACCGCGCACCCAGCGCTGCAATGAAGGAGCGCCTGCTTCTTAATGCTGCATTGGTGCTAAGAGGTTTCATTCCCTGTTTCGGTGGCAGTTTCATATCTAAAACAGATTTCTAGATGCTTTCCGAAATCTCCTAAAACAATTATATACATAATTCTGAAATAGCCACAATTCCAGAACAGAGAAGTGGAGACATCCCCCTAATCCGACTCGCTGCTATCCCGCAGCACCTGTGAAGCTGGGTATCACACAACACGACTTGTAACTGGACCGTTCTAGCCTTCCATACGCTTCTCTACACGGCCCAAAACTTGTCACAAACCTGACTTTATTTTTTTTCCCCTTAAATTCTTGCCTGTAGGTGAATTTAATGAGTAATGTAAATTGAGCAGGCAGGCGACCTTGAGCCAAGCCCTTCAGATAGAAGCTGTAGCAGCTGTATATAGGAAAAAAAATGGCTCACGGTCTGGAAGAAGGTACAAATAATTTAGAGGAAAATGAGGCATTTCGAGCCTCTGTGAATGGGACCAGCTGTGGCTGATCCAGTAGGATCCAGCCAATCCAATAGTTTATTAGCTATGACAAGAATTCACAGAAATATCAAAAAACTTACCATCACTAAACCCATCTGACCTGTGGAAGCAGGATGATTGATTGATTAAGACCGGTTCCCAAAGAAAAGTCACTGGCTTTTCATGTTGGCTGTCTCTCATCTTTCTGCTCATTTGAGTTCCTGATATATTATAATTGTGACCCCAAAAAATACGTCTCATACCTGGAGTGTCCAGAGGTGTCCCAGCACGCTCCTGAATTCAGCTGCTCTTTCAAGGTTCCGAATTAATAATAATAGTAATAATAATAATTAAAAAAAATATCTAAAACTGGACTGGAGGATGTTTCGGACAAGCAGTCGGAGCGGCTGGGCTCAGGGCAGCCCTGAGGGTCTGGGATGGAGTTGCCTAAACCCCCGGTTACCAAACTCTGCCGCAGTTAAAGAGGAATGCGCAGCTGGGGTCACACCGCCCACCCCCTGCACCGTCAGGCTCGGCACGCACCATCACAGGCCCCAGACCCGACGGCTGCTGGCCCGGGACACAAAGCGCGGCTGGGGGGGGGGGGGCAGGGGCCGCAGCGGGAGCAGGCCGAGCCCGGGGGCTGGGGGAGGGGTGCGGGGAAGGCGACGTGCCAGAGCTCGGGGCGCCGGGCCGAGCGCCGGGCTGAGGAGGCGATAACGACCCCGGACGGCGGGGACGGGCGCCCGCAGGCACGGCGGCCCCCCCGGGCGGCGCAGCCCTGTGCAGAGCACGCCGGGGACGGGGACCGGGACCGGGACCGTGTGTATAACCGTGCGGCGGGACCGGGGCCCGCGGTGGGCGGCCCGACCCCCGCGCCGAGCCGGCTGCCTCGGGCTGCACGCCGGGTAGGGGACCTGCTCCCGAGTCCCGGTGGCAATGGCAGAAGAAGCGGTGCCGCCTTGGCTGCCCCCCCCCCCCCCCCCCCCCCGATGTCCCCCGGCAGGCAGAGGGCTCCGCCACGCCGTTCACGGCGAGCGACAGCCCAGCGACACCGCACGCCGCACCCACGGCAGCCCACCCAACGCCCACCGCGTTGTAGCTGTGCCACAGGCCACTTAGGCAGCAGCTGCACAGCCAGGTCTCTTGCTTGACCTTCCCCATTAGTGCTGGGGGGTCAAACAGAGTCCAAGATCCAGACCGAGCCCCACAGCTGCTAACAGCAGCCACGGACTGTGTTTCACAGCACTACCCCAGATCTCCTCGGTTTTAACCAAGATCATCCTCATCGACGGTGACGGGTGGAATGGAACCCTACAGCTCGAGGGGCGTTACGAAGCAGGTGTGTTTATAGCGGGCCGTGCAAGGGGGGTCGCTCCTCCGAACCTGCACACCGTTTCACCGAGCAGCCCAATATTTATTATACCAAGTCATGCACATACATCAGGTTTCTGAACATTCAGCATCTGGCGCCTCTTCAAGATGTACTTTTCATCTCCTTGGGCAGTTGCCTTAAGTTCTCGTTTATCTTTGCATACATTAGCAGCCTTTGTTATTTAGTTTCTGTTATCTTAAAACATCAGCTAACAGCCCTTCCTTATTGCCCACTCTGAACCATCAAGCTAACACATGCCCACGGGGCTGGTTTAATCTGAGTGCAAATGTCAGCGGTTCCCCATCTCACCCCAGAAAGCAGGTAGCACAGCTCTTGCGGTGTGCTGCACACGGCTACCAGGGCAAAGTGAGAACCACATACAGAAATCCTTCCTGGCACCTTCTCTGGTGGAGCTGTGCATGGGTGGTGCCGTGGAGCATTTTAGCATATCAGCATGATCCCGGGAGGGGATCCACCTGCTTTGGGGCGGGGGCCATCTGAGTAGAAGGTCACTGATCTCCTGCTACCACAATTATTTTACCTTGGTTTGTTTTCTTTTAGCAGTTAGCAGGTCGTCCTCAGAAGGCTCCTCACCTACATTCTTGTTGAGCTCATCTACATCGGTACTAATAGTCCCTTCTCCAAGCGCTGGGTGCTGAGCTCCCTCCCTTCGCTCCCTCTCGGGTGTTACGCTTCTGGTACCTATGCTGTCTGCAGCAGAGTTCCAAGTTTTTCACTATATCAATGGAGTTAGAGCAAGTCGGTATGTTCCATCTGGTTACCAGTTCTCCCTGACATCCTCCTTGTGGTTGCAGCACTGATGATACATCACACACTTGCACCGTGACATCCCGACGTTGGCCACTTAAATCACTATTAGGTCTCACAGAAAATTATTTCTCTCTGAGTGGAGCATTGACATTTCCTTGTTAAAGACTCTCACCCTTAGGGGAGTTTCTATCACCAGAGCTATTAACAGTGATCTGGATCTAAATACTGTACTGTATTATCTGCACCCAGATGGCATAAAAATGGAAATTTCTATAAGATTCAGCCTTGACCTTTGGATGAAAACCATTCTTTCCTTAGTTACTGCCTGAGGTACTCGGAGGTGTTTCTCTTCAAGCATAAAAGCAAAATGGTGATTTATGATTAACATAAGAGAAAAATAGCTTGCCCATGAGTTTATGACAGGGTAAGTCTATTTCTATGCAATCATTCTAATAAATCACGATGTTGCTACCTACTCATCCCTTCATGGGTAACGTATCTGGGTGTCACTCCTGCTCATGTTTCATTCTCCTCTCCCTAATTTTTTCTTCATACATTTTTTTTTATTAAAAAAAAAGTATATAATGCATATTTCATAGGAAACATTCTATACATTCTACATTTCTAAAATGCATATGCAAAAGTAAACCCCTTTAAGGTTAAAACGTTCTACCCTTGATTGAGAGGTAAAGTTTCTGTTGCATATTTAGAACGATTTGCTGGGAAGGTAAAACTCGTTTGAAATGACAGCACAAAGCGTACGTGTCACTTCATTACTGCTTCAACACTGCTTTTGGGGGGCTACCCAGCAGCACGGGTTCTACAGCGGCTCTGCACAGGGTGCAGCCGGCACGGGGCTCTTCCCAGCGCAGGCATGCCTCTCCTGTCACCCCCAGTCTTGCTGTCTCAGGCTGTGCTTTGATTTCCCTGGTGGGCTGAGTTGCAAGTGAATTTGGCTTGAAGGAGTGACTAAGAGAATATAAATATGAATAAGGTCGTATTCTTTTGGTAAGTGGAGCCATCTGTTGCCACATCTAGAAAAATACGTGTTTGTATGGAAGGCTGTTGATGCTGCAAAACAGGCTCATCCGCTTCTTTTGGTGACTTGCAATACTGTCATTCAAGTGTAATGCTTCCATTGTCTGGAGGGGGTTTGGAGGGGGGAGAGGATTTTTCTGGAGGGGAGAGGGGGACCCTTGCATACTGCTGTGCATCCTGAGCTTGTTTCAGCTCCCACTGAAAATTCTACAACTCTTTTCATAGGTTCCAGCAGCTGTACTTCAGTTCAAATGAGGTGCAAAATCGCATGCCATTGCTAACTATCGAATGTAGTTTCCCTTGCAAGATGACTACAGGGCCAGTCTTAGGCTGATGCTGCCACTGCTGTAGCTGTATCAAAGTTATGCATGTGCCATTAATCATATCTGCAGGCTTCGTACCAGGCTCATTGTGCACAATAGGAGTCAAATTCTGAAGCTCTTGCTCAAGATAAATATTCTAACAATCTCAATGCATTTTTTTGGATAAGGTAACCATCTGTTTTTGCAATTTATCCTTAGCAAAATAACAAAGCATATGCTAAAATCCCAAAGCCTTATAGTTAAATATTTAATTTTGCTTTGTTGGATAAAATATGCATGCTTTACTATTTTGCTGAAGTCACAGATCTGGAGACAGAAATCATGTAGATACTTTGCACAGGTATCTGTACATTAAATCTTAGTAACAACCACTGTATGATGAAAACTTTTTTTTCTTTTACAGCCATTACAAGTCTCCATTTACTAAAGGAAATTCAAATGCATAAAAATATGGCCTGTTAAATTTGAACTATTCCCTTTGTATGGCAGTTCATGCTTGCTGTTTTCTATTCATTTCATTCATTTAGGTCCAGGCCGGTTATAACTCAGTTCATTTTCTCACTAGTGAATTTTCCCAAACATCACCTTCCATTTGGTATCATCATGACTCTATAACTGTGATAATCTACCAGTAAAAACAATATTTTGATTAATCACTGTAGATAAGAGAAACAAATTCAAATCTAAGTTGTTTTCTGACATCCCTTCATTTTATTGAAGAGAAGCATGTGAATTCAATTAGATGTATTTAGGTCATTTATCTAGTTAATGTTATTCTCAAAGATCATTTGGTCTACGTGATAATATATGATCAATATAGCCTGCAAGAGCCAGTCGAAGCTCTGTGCAACAGTCCAGAAGGTCACTGGGATGTGCAAGTGTTCCTTTGGTTTGGTTTAGCTTTTAATGATGTACGTGAGTACATCAGCACAGACTTATCTTGAAGCTGACTTCACCAGAAATGTTGTTTTCAGAGCACTGAAAATAACATCAATGACTTCTGTTAGGTTCAGGAGTTGCTGTGTTTAAGCAAAATTTGATTTAATTAGAAAGTTGGATAAGAAATTGAAACAAGTCAGATCCTTACTAGGAATAATGTGTAATACTTGGTACACAACTTTTCAAAAACCTAGATGCAATGGAGTTTGAAAAAACTGAAATAAATTCTTGTCTTCTTTTTTAGACATAGGGGGAGATGACATTAAAAGAGCTTATGCCACCTCTTTCAATCTCATAGGAAGAGTTAATAACAAATCTGGAGATCTACTATCAAACTCAAGACTATGTTATCTACTAAAGGATTCTTGCAAGAGCTAGCCAGTTCTTTGCAGCAGGGCTCCGGTTTTACAACAGGCTACTTAGCTGACCTGTTTAAACACATCAGCCTTGTTCCTTTCCTCTGCCTTATTCTCATGGCACTGTTTTAGAGCCTTACCCTCCCTCACCACTCAAAGAAAAAGTGCCTTTTGTGAAGCCAGATTTTTGGTAGAACAAAAATTTGCCAGAAATGAAGTACCCACCAGATTACAAATCTGAGCAACACGTTCTGCTGGACCATATTAAATAAAGACATTTGCCAGAAGAGTGGAATAGACGGATGTAGTGTCACTCTCATTAATGTTGGAGTAGCACTGGAGATGGATATCGTCATGTTCAACCTTGTATTAGCAGCATCCATTATTCAATAAATTATTAAATTAATAGACAGGTGGTAACAATCGACATATGTTCCCATTTAATTAATTAATGAGAAGGATCTCAACTTATGGTCATCTTATGTCTATAGATTTAATAATTTATAGAATAATAATTTATTGATTCCCCACTATTTCTACAGGAGATAGAATCCTATTCCAATGACCATCCATTCCTGTCGGAAGCTGTTATTACAGGCACTGCGGTGGCTATTACATGCACCACCTGCGAGATGGCTCATCCTGCAGCTCCATCCTGAATGCTGGGGCTGGCACGCGTTACAAACCCCCCTGAAATAGCCTTACAGCAGCACAGTCACAAAACTGACCTCTAAAGAAATGAATGGATGAAGGGGGTAAACGGTGTTATGTTTCATTAGTTTGAACAGAACTCATTTGGCTCTTGTTGATTAATTGAGCTTTTCTAATTGAATAAAGTGCAGATTTAAAAAAATATTTTTTTGATAGGCATTATTGAAAGTGGAATAAAAGCTTTTTTCTAATTAAAAATATTCTTTTTCTATTCAGTCCTGTGGCTTACATTGCAATATATTTTGATACGGCATCAAATACGCAAATTGGGAAATATTCAGCACAATTATTCATATATAATAGCAATTTTCCTACTTCTGAATTTTATTATTCAAGTTATGATAAGCTGCCTGAAGACAAATGACACCTCTCCCATCTTTCAATTTACAGAGAAATCTGAAAAGCTAGTTAAAATTTATGATGTTTTTTGATTTAATTATACATTTTGGCTGAACCATTTTGGGGTGTATAAAGTGATCGGGTTTTGCTGGTTGCCAGTTTCAGGCTACTTGTGTGAATCTGCAGGGACAAGATGGGCTGGTGGCGTGGATGAAAAAGTTGGGTTTATGCCCAAAGATACAGTACATCCAGAAATAAGAGCATTCAGAGCATCTCTCTGAAGTTTCCTCAGAAAGAGGATCCCAACTAATTTTGAAACTTTCAAAAGAAAAAAAATATATTTCTCTGAAGAAAGAAAGATGGATCAGTGCCGTGTAATATTTGGGGCTAACAAAGCAACAGCTGAGAGAGACTGAATGAGACATGGTTGTTTAGACCGACCCTTTCTACAGTTCCCCTTGAGGTGGTTAATGAAAACTTTGGTGGATTTTACAGGGAACTCGTGTCCTGGCCTAAATAATCAGGAGTGTTGTCAATTATCAGGCAGACCTGGGTGTCGGGCAATGCAGGCCAGTTGGGAGGCAGTCAACAACAGAAGCAGCAGCCTTATTACGTTTCTCTTCACTGAAACTTATTTCTGAAAAACAAATGCTGCTACAGCTGAATTAAATTACAGAAAACTCCACAAGTAGAGCCATTAAAAGCTTGACAGTAGAACCGAAACTCTCCAGAAGCATGGAAGGCAAGTGAAAAAGATATAAACGCTGCTTCTCTCTTTGTCTGCCAGCAGTGGGTGAAAACAGAAAAGAAAAGGGACTGGTGTTATTTCTGACAATAGTTGACTCTGAAGCACTTGATAATTCTAAAAGTTTTCAGTTAACTTGGCAGAAGAAGCTGTATTGAACCTGTATTACAGAAATCTGATGAGAACTGCATTCCATGTAAAAGGAAAGGTGAGAAACACATGTATTTAAATGGAAAAAGTACAGAAAAAGAAGTACAGAAGCCGATCTTGCAATTTTACAGGTTTTAACTGCGTTCTTTGTAAGAAACTCACTTGCTGTTGGGATAGATCTGGGATAAAAGCCCTCAGATGTGCTGAAGACCCAGAATCAGGTTTTGGCACAGCCAACGGAAATTAGGTTTGCAATCACAGTCATTTAAAGTGAACTGAAGTTTCTGTATTAGTCTAGTCAGAGTGTTCTGACACGATGTCTTGACACTGTCACAGTGATGGAGAACTTGAAATAGTACAAGAAAAAATCCTGAGGAATAAAGACAGTGCGAGCTTTTGCCAAAAAGTCAGCTTTTGCCAAAACAACTCCCTCAGCCTATGAATAGTGATCAGTGGCAAAGAGCAGAAGCCAAGGCAATACTACACATTTAGGAAGAAAAGAAACAACACCCCCCCCACCGTACAACAACTGCAAAAACAAAGCTTTTCAACTGGTCAAGAAACAGCACAGTTTGAAAATGACGGACCAAGTGGACAAGATGACCAGAGACTTACACAAGAGCTGCTCACAGGAGCAAAGAAAATGGTTCAGTAGAAGGTGAATAACCAATAAGACCCCTGTTAATTTTAAATCAAGAAGGGTTTCCAATGCAATTCAAGTAGCAAATGCAAAAGTATTTGTAACAGCTACAGGTAGGAAGAAATAAGCATGTCAAGGAGAGAGACGATCTTACCTCCATGCATCAGTAGATGAACAAAGCAGAAGGGCTTATAAGAAGCACCATCCCACTCCCCTAGACAAAACCAGAAGTGAATATAGCCAAGTATGGGATAAACAGTGTCATGCCTTCCATCTCATCAGGGGAGCTAAGCGTTGCTGGAAAGGATACCCAAATCCCATGAGAATTTTAAGGTCCTGTTTCCCATCACTGGGAATGCCCTCTGCAGAACAGAGGACAGGGATGGAAATGCTCAGCTTTCCAGGTTCTAGGAGAATTCATTTATATTGAAAATCCCAAATAAGGGGAAAAGTAACTGAAAATTTGATCACACAGGGACTTGACAGTTTCCCCCTCAGAATTAATCTACCATTTTAGTGCATTTTATTTAATAGGTTTGATGCTATTGACAGGCAGCTAACTTTTATTGAAAAGTATACTGAAGAAAACATGCTAAGTTTAGAAGGACATGAAATGAATTTGCAAGGATTTTGTGTTAAGCAAAAGATCACTACACTCATAGCACCAGGGAAAAAAAAAAAAAAAGAAGAGAAAGTGAAAAAAAGTAGGTATAGATTTGTTGCTAGTGTTGACTGAGAAAACAACGCAACAACCACGCTCCTCCATCGCTCCCAACTCTATCCTCTAAGGAAAAAAGAGCAGCAAAACTAAGCAACAGGAGAAAAGGAAAAAAAAAAAAAAAACAAAACAAAACAAAAATGCTCAAGCAAGCAGCTACCCAGATAAACAGCTCGAGTCTTCCTTGAGTAATATTGTCCCTCTCTGCAGAGGCAGATGCTACGATAAAGAAATAATTGTGCATCTCAAATCTAATTTCACTATTATTATTACAACTTCCCCCCACAGCACACAGCTTACTGGGCATGAGTTTATGTAGAACAGTTTAGGCATGTTACCACTGCCACCCCATATCACCCATCTCAAGTACTGACAGAAAATAGTTCTGAAATGCCTGAGAGTTTTGTAAAAAGCTTGCAGAAGGCAAATTCTACCATGTATTTCGGTCACAGAATTGCAGAGCAATGATGAAGTGTGGGTTGGCCTCTGCTGCCATTCTTTTCCCCTAAAGGGCTTGTGTTAGATGTTCACAAAGGTATGAAACAGAAAATATCCAGAAAAAAAACCATGGCTGGATTTGGGGTCCCAGAAATGGCCACAGCTTTCCCAGCGACACTATAAAGAGCAATGGTCAGAAACACAAGCGGAAAGAAAAGAGAAAGCCTGTGGGAGTTCCCAGCCCTACAGCAGCAAAAAGACTTTTTTTTTTTTTTTTTTTTTTTTCCCAAATCTCAGTGAATGATGAAAATGGACAAAGGGCTGCCTTGTCCCCAGCAAAGAGCAACCCCAGCAGGCTGGGCCAGCTGAACCCCAGGACACAGCACACACGGAAAGAACAGCCTGAATGCTTCTTGATAGTACAGTAGGGAGTATTTTAAGAGAGACTCGCAAGCTTGCAAAAGCACACAGAATCCCAGAAAATAATCAAACTTTCATCATGAGTTTGATGAATACAGAGGTTACAAGCATTAGAAATTCTGTATCATGTTGTTTTGGCTGGGAAAGGAAAACGTACATTTTTAGGAATACACTCGTTAGAGAGTGATGTCCAGACCCAGGTGACACCACAACGCGGTGAGGAAGCTGGGCTGAACGGAGCTGGCTTCTGAGAGAGGCACCAGCAGTGCCTTGGGCTTCATTTCAGGAAAATAAAGTACTTCAATTTACCTCTGGTGAAGAAACCACTTAAAGACATGCTTAATAATAAGTGATTAGTCCTGATGACTACAAATCAACTTAAGGCAAAATTTCAATAATTTCTGGCTCAAGCATAGAAAAAAACCCCTATCAAACATCTTTAAATGTGCACAGCACCATACATGTCCAAGTAGCAGAGTAACAGCACCTCAGTTTTCTCTTGGCGTCTCACTCCTTTAACAGCTGGAAATGTACACATTAACTGCTAGAGGTGATTATTTTGACTTTCTCCTCTTTCTGTTTGCTTTTTTGTTGTTGTTGTTCTGAGTGTCCATATCAATATTGGACACCCAAATTAAAAGTTTTAAGGAAAAAGAAATAGGCTCAGAACTGTTTAAAGGACATTTAAATTAGGTTAAAGTCTGTAATACTCTAATCCTTACAAATTAAAACCTTGTTGCTTAAAGCTGTTAGCAATAACATGAAATAAACATACGCAAATTATGAAGTATTCCACAAGAATTTTTAAGGAAAAAGCCTAATATAAAAAGCAAATTAATTAACCTTCCTTGTAAGTAGCAGTATACATCCTGTATTATTAAGTATGCAATTACTGGGTAATGCAGCACAGCTGTAAAATATTTAAACTGTTTTTCACTAATTTTAGTTTGGCAAAACTGCAAGATTTCTGATAATTCCAGCATTGTGAACATGATGGGGTAATTCTCTCACAGGCATTTGAAAAGGACTGTCATGCAATTATCAGGAAGTTTTCTTCTCTTCATGAAAAGAAGGGTAAAATTTCTAAAAGTGCTACTTGCAAGTATAAATCCTGCTTTGAAAGGCAGGTTAGCCACTAATAAACTTCAGGTTATACTGATGCTCAAAAGCTTCTTTCATGACCAACAAATTCACTTAACATTTTCTCAACTCCATCGCTCTGTTTCAGTGGCCGACCCTCTCTGCACGCCCCATGGTTTCTGAGGCAGACTCACCAGAGCAGCTCACGCCCCAAGCCCCAGCCGCTCCCGTGGGCTCTTCCATCCCAGCGCCAGCTCGACTGTTGGTCTTGGTTTAAGTCAAGAAGCCTTCGAACAACGCAGCGTACGCCCCTGGCTCTAACTATGGGGCACTGACCTTCAACAGGGAGGTGTCAACAAGTGGCTGGAGGGCAGTAGTGACTTATACAGCCACAGCGAGGTTTCCCCTAAGTTGTTTCTGCACTGCTTTCACAATTGCTCCGCCACCAAAAGAGCACCACTAGGTGTTCTTGGTGTGGGTGCCGGTTTAGTGACCAGCCCATGCATCGCACTGATGTTCTCTCCAGCAGAATGAAATAAGTTGCCCCAGTTTTGCCAGTGTGAAGTTAGTCGCATAGTTTTATTTTAGCCTGGCACTCCTGCTATCACCGGTGCGCGGGCGGAGGAGTTGCAATTCCCTCCTGGTAGCTACAGCTATTCCAGGGGAACGGTGCAGTGCAAGCATTGCTAAACCCGGATGAAGGGATATAACCCCTGTTCTGTGAGTGTAAACAGGAGGAACAGGCTCTTGCTGCGCACCACACCTTCCTATCCACTCCACGCAAGGGCATGCACACTGGGTGCACGAAAGGCTCCTCGGCTGGTTTTGCACACTGGTCCTCAGTTACTGCTGACAAAGCTGGAAGACAGAATCTCTCCGCCAGCACTGAGAACACACTCCAAGAGCTGCTTCTCAGACAAAATCCAGTAGAAGACATGGACAACTTTTGCTAAACAAGACATGTTTTTAACTGAAATTTTTCAAGCAGAGGTGCCAAATAACTGAAAGTTCACTAGCAGCTTTGTTTGGATATCTCAGCACCACATGCCAGCTCTCAGTCCAGAAAAGCAAGCTGCGAAGCCACAACAGGGCACTGCTCCTTGCTCCTTCCTGACTGCACGACCGCACACACCACCATACATTTCAGGCAGTACTGATCTTTTGCATGGTTAATGATTTCTTCCATTTCTTCTGTTACAGTGACAATATTTACAGTATAGGTTTAACTCCTGCCTAAAACCTGACATTTTTTCCCCTAAAAAAAACCCCAGGTGTGGGAGTAGGAAACAGGTTTAATTACCTGAACTCTAGCTGTATTCAGTTCCCAATCACAATTTAGCTTAAGAGTTTAGACAGGAAATAATATTAAGGCAACAAACATGAATATGAACCCCAGAGACGTACAGTGGAGCTCACACAGACCTAGAATCACAAAGCTCCACAGGTAAGCAAACTGCCTGCACGCAGAAGGAGCTGCTCCTGCACACGCTGCATGCTCTGGAGCTGACATGCCTCATGTAAGGGCTACAAAAGGGAGGCAAGGAGGGGAAAAAAGATCACATATTGCTCATTAGTAGCCCCTCGAAAGGCCTGGGGAACATTCATACTCTTCAAAGGGATTCCTATTTAGTCAATCAAGAAAATACACAGTAGCCACCCTGTAATAAGCTACAGACAAAGGAAGAAGGCATTTGACAGGGAGGACCAGAACGTGTCAGGGACGTAACAAAGGTGATGAGAACGGTGAAAAGGGTCCAATAGATTTCTTGTAAAGTACAGAACACCTCAGAGTTTAAAAATCTCTAAGTAGAATGTGAAGCTCTTTTAGTTTCTCTGTATCTGTAAAATATAAAATCTGAAGTGAAATCTCTTTCTTCTCATCCTCTGGACATGTCATGTAATTGATAGCTGTTGGTGACCTCTAGTCAGGATCAGTGAATTAAGCAGAGAATCTTCCTACTCACACAGCAGGTCAACAGCACAGTCAACAGCTCAGGACACTGCAGGCTGGAGAAAACACAAAAATCCAGCCATTTTAAAGACACAAAGAATAACTGATTAATTTTTTTTTTAATTCAAAAAGAAAGAGGAGGTTTTAGTTAAATTCCCATTCTCTCCCCCTAAAAACCAAACGTATCCTGCATTTGCTACCTACAACACAAACAGTATGTATGTAACGTAAATCCTGGACGAGCAGGTGCATGCCATGACATGCTATTGCCAAAATGTGGAAAAGGCCTTTGTATAGAAAATCTTGACTATGGAGAATGAGTCACCTGAGGGAAGCCACCCACAGAACAGTTTAAGACAGGCATTTGACGACTGCTGAAATATCTCCACAAATAATTATGAAGGATTAGCTACAGAATTGTCATTCTGTTTACAGGCAAATGTTTTAGATTTTGGAGACACTGGGACTTGCACAATGTATTATTATCCCAGCAATATAACTATTACATTCAAATTACATATTGCTGCTACTGGGAAATATGATTTAGATTCAATATAGTTTAGAGCTATATATTTGGTCTGGAAACAGGTAAGAAATTGAACCTTTGTTAGGGAGTAGCAGAAAAAGACTATGAAAAAAACTGTGAGATTTGGTTTGGATAGGTATTTCTCAATGCGTATGTGCACAGGCTGCTCATAAAAATCCTATTTTATTTATATGTGTGTGTATGTGTGTGTGTGCATATACACACACAGGCACAGGGAACCATCAAGAGCAAGTGAATGATTGAGAAAAAACTATGAAGAAATAGCTCAAAAGTCCTTGAAGAAAGCCAGTCTTTCCTCAGAGATGCTGTTCAGTCTCCCTGCCTTCACTTTCCATTCTCCAGGCACCCATCTGAAGTCCAGCCACCTGTGCTCCCACGCAAGAAGGTGAGCAGCAGGTGGCCAGATTTCCAAATCATGTTTTACCCATCCATTCCGCCCCTTTGTTAGCTCATCAATATCCAGCTTGCCCATTCTCCAGGCTCTGTCACTTTGAAGACACAAAGCTACCAAGGTTTAAGACTTACCCCTTCAATACTCTGCTGATGGAGATATGGTGCTTTCAGCTACCTTGCACCAGCTAGTGCAAAACTCTTTTGCTTTGCAGGAAAAAGGAAGACTGTCAACAACGCTGGTGAATGCTTCCTAGGCCATGTGCACTACATTCTCAAAATGTCCTTACCTGATTTTTGATGATGGAAACATTTCACATCATCAATGCAAGATGTTGTTATTAGCTACAAAGGGGAAGAGAGGCTGTAGGTTGGATATTTCTAAGTCTGATATTCCCTTGGACTACTTTCTCCAGAAAAGAGGAGGGGTGGGGGGTGGAGTTGAGGCAGGATTTTGCTGCCCCTGTTGCTAATCTTGTTAACGAGACCACTGTTCAAATAAATAATTTGAAAACTGCTGCTGGTAGTTTGCAGTGGGCATTCAAGTATAACACTTTTTTTTTTTTCATCAAAAATATACTTGCAGTGGAGAAAGACATAAAAACACAGTGCACCAGACAAAGTTTACTAGGGTAGTATCTGCCCTACTCATCAGTGGTTGGAGAACGATGGAGACAGGATCCTGAGGTGGCCAGGCTGCTGGCCTTACAAAATACAGCCTCTGGCAGCATTACAAGTAAAATGACAGCTGAAAGAACTTTGATAATTTTATCTTTTGCTGTTTCTAACTCATAGCAGAATACAGAGAGAGCCAAAACCAAACAAATGATCAGTGGGAAGGTCGGAGAATATGTTGGCTCTGAGCAGACTGGTTTTCATGGTGTGGCAGAGACACTTCCCCACTCTTAGACAAGCTGCTGGATGCTCAGAGAAACCTAATCATAGAGACAAATCATTGCTAGGAAGAAATGTTTATTAAGTGCATCCTAGCCCTTGTATAAAAGACACACCAACAAAATCAACACTCAGTGTTCAAGTACCAGTTCAATAAAGTTCTCATATTCTTTCCAAGCAATTCCTTCCATACCCACATATTGCTTCCCAGCCTGGCCTCATTCAGAATACACCACCTGCTTCTTCATACACTCCTGTACTTATAATTGGCACGCTCTTAGGTTGCTAGTCTTTTCTTGGAGCAGAGGCTTATATTCCTCAAAGGCTTGGCTTTTATTCCTGTTTAACTTTGCTCAAGAAAGTTCTGCATTTCACAAAAGTGTTACATGAAGCTGCTTTGGAAATCAAGTGGCGATGCACAGAGCACAATACGTTTGACCTAAAGAAAAATCTCCCAGAGTATTTAAAAGAAGAATCTTTTAAAAAAGCTCATCAATTTTTGCTTTTTAGACCAGTAGTTTTCCAAATGCCAAAATTTATTGCTGACCTGGTTTCAGCTGGGATAGTGATAATTTTCTTCCTAGTAGCTGGTGCAGTGCTGCGTTTTGGATTTAGGGTGAGAATAATGTTCATAACACTGATGTTTCGGTTGTTGCCAAACAGTGTTTACACCAAGTCAAGGACTTTTCAGCTTCTCACCCCCCTGGCAGCCAGCAGGCTGGGGGGCGCAGGAGGCTGAGAGGGGGCACAGCCAGGACAGCTGCCCCGCTGCCCAAAGGGCAATTCCATACCATATGATGTCACGCTCAGCATATGAACTAGGGGGGAGCTGGCCCGGGGGCTGCTGCTCGGGGACTGGCTGGGCATCGGTCAGCTGGTGGTGAGCAACTGCATTGTGCACCCCTTGTTTCGTATATTCTAATTCTTTTATCATTATTATTATTATTATTAGTTTCCCTTCATTTTCTGTCCTATTAAACTGTCTCTCTCTCAACCTCTCAACCCACAGATTTTACTTTTTTTCCCTTGTGATCCTCTCCCCTATCTCACCCTGGGGAGGGGGGGATTGAGCAAATGGCTGTGTGGTGTTTAGCTGCCTGCTGGGTTAAACCATGACAATTGCTTATTGCTACAGCAGCACAGGAGAGATGATACATACTGTGTCTAGGTAAAGCCTTGCTGATTTTTGCAAATGTAAATAGATGCAGCATTACAAGTGGCTTCTTTTGTAGCTCATTTCCCTATGTATATGCATAATATAAACCCCCAGCTTATAAATGTAATGTTCATAAACGTCAGTGGTTCATTTAGTGAGCAGGTGGCTGTTGATCTGGTCTGTGGTTCCTGGGGAAATACACATTAACCTTTCTGAAATTGAATAAAGGCAGGACAAGATATTAGTTTAAATACAAGCCAGGGCTAAATTCACATAGCTTGTTCCAAAGGTATCGCGTGTTAGCTGGGTAAAACCGGTTCTCATATTTTGTTTCATGCTGGAGATTATGCTTGTCAGATGTAGCTGAGTGATTGGCAGGACAATATCACAAGAGCACATGAGTACAGAGCAAAGTGAAGACACGTTACCTAATTAAGCCCCTGAGCATTGCGTAGCAAGGATGTCACCAATCAGACAGACCACACTGGCCGAGAAGGATGTGCCATGTAGTAACAAAACATCTTTCTCATCTGCTGCATACAGGCTCTGCCTCTGGAATGGTATTACTGGAACAGAGAGGAGCCGACCCGAGCGAATTGGATGGTATTTACGGAGCTGAATGGAAGACCCCGAGCCTCTGCGGGTCAGTTCTCTGGGTTGTTGCAGACTTTGGAGAACTTCCACAAGGAAGGAGGCTGCCCCATTCTTTTAGTACATAATAGAAGCGGAGATACTGACATGCCAAACACGTCCAAAGGCCTCAGCTGAGGTGATTACTGTAGCTAGCCTTTCACCCCTGCCTAGGCTTAAAGAGTCTCAATGTGTGTAAGTTTAGCTATTAAATTGATAACTTGTAAAAAAGTAGCTTATAAAAATTTATGATAGAACATGGAAGGCACTTCTATATAGATTTGCATTCAACAGGATCTCCTACAAACACACCTCTTAGAAATCTTTTAAATCTGTATAAAATCACATCAAGCCTCTTACAAATATATCGCCTTTACTCCTCTAATACATAGATAAGAGTCTAAAGAACATAACATCCAGATAAACTGATGTAGAAAGAGCTGACTGGTAAGTTCACACCCGGTTTCTTGAATTCTTTGTGCTGTGGAGGGAAAAAAAAAAAAGAAAACAAACCCCCACCATCCCTGGCTATCTGATAGAGGAGAGACAGAGATGAGGTTGGAGCTCACAAGGCACAAGTTCACAGGTTTCTATTCTCTTTCACTACAGGAAAAACATTAACTTCACATTGGGTGTCAAAGATTTTCACTAACAGAGTGTAGGACCTGCAGATACAATCAGTGTAATCCCAGGCTCTCGACATATTTGAACCTGAGATGTGTTTTGGCTCTGGAAGATAGCCAGTGAATTTAGGAGTGTGCATTAAGGGAGTTACGCAAACTAATTTCTCACGGGAAACAGTTCATCTGTGGCACAAACACAATGTACACAAACAAAATACAATCATCTTATTTCCCTCTTTCTGTATCTGCGGTGCTATATAGTACAGGGGGCACGCACAGAAATGAAATGCTGAGGGTAGGTAAGAAATAAATACAACCAAAATTGCCAGTGGCTCTGATGAACAGCCCTCCTCCCACCCATGGAAAGCAGACTTGGTCCCAAACACCATTTGAACTATATCACATGAGATTCATTATTCCATCTGAAGCACAAAGCATGTGTTAGCTCTAAATCATTTCTATGAAATTTGGACTATATAATTCATTCTATACGGTCTCCTCCCCTGGAGATTTTTATTTCATTAATGAAAAACAAAACTCCTGTTAAAAAAAAAAATAAATTACACTGTTCAGCACTTCCACTTAAAAATGCCTTGATCTTAAAGAAGGCAGCCTCATCAGTTTAATGACATTTGTTGATTACTTTCCATTAAAATAGACAAAAAATATGGCTTCATAAGTGGCAATTTAACCTTTGAATTAAAATACACCTTCCTTTTTTTTCCCCCCTCTGTCTTGCTCTCTGTCTATTCCCTCCACTTTTAGATATTTATTTTTCACCTCCTTTCTGCTCGCTCTGAAAGCTTTTACCAAGGAACAAGCTGATGAAAAGCAAAGCCTGGTTTCACCCCAACAGAAGGAAGCCCAGGAGCACGAGGGGACTGATGACCAACTGTCCTGTTGCCTCAGCTCCCCATCTCGTGTCTATGCACAGCGACCAGAAGGGAGGACCACTCCAACACTTCCCAAACCAAACAGGACACGCGCATCGCGTCTTGGACCTCTGCTTCTTCTGTAGACCCGTTGTCCTTATGGCAACCACTTCCACCAGGCACAAGCAGCTCGGTACTGCTCTCTGCTGCTTCTTTCAGCTTTTGCAGCAGCAGCTTTCAAACTGTCACTGCAAAGAGAGAAATTCCTGAACTCTGGGAAAGAGACAGAAGAGGATGATCACATCAAGTGCTTCGTTCTATGGTTCAATTCAATTCCAGTCTGCTTCCCATCCTCTCCTTCCCCTGCTCTTACATGAGACTTGCTTTCTGAACTGTCTTTTCCTTTTGAGTTTTAGAGAGGGAAAAAACCTTCTATTTTTCCAAGTCGGGTGCCTGATTTCATAGGATATTCAAAATACATTGCATTCACCTTTTCCCAGAAGAATGCACGCCACAAAGAATACATCAGGCATTATTTGTCATTTCCACGCATTAGCATACCATGGCTGGCTATAACTAAGTCAAGCTGCTGTTTGTAAAACAAATTAAAATATTAGGGGAATGGGGAAGGGGGGGAGGGGGGTGGACAATGGTGGTAGGGGGGATGACAAGAGCTCCCTAAAGAGCAGGGAACATTCGTAAACAGAGCTGGAAAACACAGCTGCCTTATTCCCGCTTCTTAGCATGTTTTAGCTAAATGGCCTGGGGCTCTGTCAGCTACAGTGGTCTGAGGAGGTATTAGAGAAGCTGCACTCAGTCTTGCAGTAGGTCTGCAAACGCAACCGGACAACCGCCAGTACACAGCAGGGATACAAGAGCAGATAGCGGGAATAGCACAGAGCTCTCAGCTCGTCTTATCTACTACTCAGGGAACTACTACAGCAGAACTGGCAAAGTTGCTCAGCTCCACTTCAAAAGTCTCAAAACAACCTATCTTGTCTGGAGTGGTGGTTAAGACAGCACATCGTATGTGGCCACAAAGAGCAAAAGAACGGAGGGTAGTGCCTTGCCTGCTAACAGAGCTCTGCAGCTTCACCAGGCACCGGTAGAAAACTTTGATCACATGCTCAGGCTACCACTGAAGCAGACAGTTCTACTCTTAGAAGATTTATGGCTATTAACAGCGCACAAGAGTACAATATGCTGGAAACGGTCATTGAGTGAACATGTGAGAAGGGGTTTGGAAAATGAGGCATACACATATTGAGCCTAATACGCTCTAATAGCAAGTGTCAGAAAATGTCAAGAAGGTCACCAGATATTGCAGATCATCCTCTTCCTCAAGACATACCCACCCCAAAGTGTTCGTATCAACGGTTTCAGAATTGCTTCAGCTGGAATAGGAAGGCAGACTCAACCACGCAGCAGTCCCAAGAGTCCTCCCCCACGTGCTTCCGAAGGCGCCTGCCCCTATTAGCCAGGGAGCTGCAGGCCACTAGGACATCCCAGAAACTGCTGGCTGGAACAGGAGGAGGCTAAAGACTCGGGTAGGAAGGATCACCCTGCAGCAACCAGACTTCAGAGCTCTAGTTCCAGATGCAGCCCTTTGACCTGTGTGAAGTCCCTGCCCGGGAAACAGGGATATCTTTTTCTCTTTCTTCTACCCAGAACATACACCCTCATTAAAGTGGGAATCACACGAGAACACACAAGTTAATTGCAACTGGAACCACACAACAGCGCAACACTTGCCACTACATATGGCTTGCTGGCTGCAGTCAGTCTTTGCTGAGACTTCCAGATCCCTGGAAAATGTGAACAGCAAGCAACAGTAAACTGAGAAATGTCCTTTCCCAATTAACTGCATCCTGTTCAGGACAGGAAGAAACAAAAGCAGTACTACTGCGTTTTAGGCTGAGAGCCTGTGATGTCAAAGCTTTAGGACTCAATAAATACTTTGTAAGAAGTACTCGGTTTCTGTCTTGGTCATGCCGGGGTGATGCAACAACGATGGACAGGGACAGGTTGGATTTTTTGGGTGGGTTTGTATTTTGCTCTGATGCAGGTTTCAGCTCAGGTACCCGAGACACTTCCACTTTGTTCTGGGGGAGCAGGGCTAGTCTCACACACTGATTTTGAATTCTACTTCCAGCTTTCTGGTTGTTAATACAAGTAGCTCTGAGATGTGCTTTCTGGAGATTAAATGCACACAGCCCAGCCCATTGAGTTCCTCTTGATATGCAACTTTTATTGCCTCAGTGCTTAGGGAATGAAGAGGATCTTGTTATTGTTTTAATTTTGCACCTAGTATCGATGTTGGTATGTCCATACTTATAACAAGAATGAAATAAGACCCAGAAAATTAAGACATGCTGCAAAGGAACAGCTGCTTGGCTTTAGTTTATACATGCAAGTTTTATCATCACTCTAATTGGAAATCTAAGTAATATAAGAAAGCCATCAAACATGGTTCTTGTTACGCAGCAACAGCTAACCTTTCTAACAACAGGGGCACTGTTTAGTAGCTCAGTGATAGCATTCAGATGCTGGTGTCCCGCCATCCACACCCGAGTATGAAAAAATGACTTGTTGCCTTAGAATTCACAGCACTTAAAGCCAGAGGAAGTTTAGCATGGCTCTGCCGAGGCAGGTGCTTCAATAAATCAGATTCCTCATGGAAGGAAAATGCAGGAGCAAATTTTAAGCCATTGATTTTATTTGCAACATAACTATGCGGACCTCCGGACAAAGCAGTTTTGTGGACACCAGGACTGGTAAAGCCAGGCTGAAGGGGAGATCAGTCTGAAATAGTTTGGAGATCACCAGCTCCCTCGTGGGAACGTTCATCCAGATGAAGCAGACATGCAGTGGAGGGCCAACAATGGAAATTATTAGAATGATTCATTTCCTCTTTTTCCTTTTTCGTACCATCTGGCAGCGTGAATACAAGACTAGAAGCAAAAAATGCAGTTGTGTTCAGCCTGACAAAAGCTGGCTAACAAGGACTGTTTTCAGTGAGACAGAGAGCTGTAAGTGTGTATCTTACCCTGGCTTTATAACTGAAAGGAGCCCCCAGATTTCTTCCTGTCAGGCAGCCCATATGGCACCCTGGTGAGCGACTTCAAACAGCAGGGCACTGAATGTTAAGGGCTTTGGAAACAGTCCACATATTCTGTGGGGTTTGTATAAACCACATCCATTTATTTCTAATGCATTACAAATAGCCCAGTTGTTCAGCATCAAACTCTACGTTTACAGGAGAAGCAAAACTCAGTAAGTAAACAAGGTGTCCCACAGACAACTTTTAGAACCACATCCAAACGGAGGCTGGTCTCTATTCCCGTCTGTAGTGCTGGCCCCACAGCAGCCACTCACTCTCCTAAAGCTGCGTGCACATCCATAACGTGGGAACTGTGATGCCTCCTCCTTTTCTAAAGCCCTTCAGGATCTGCCTGCAGGTGAAAGCTGGATGCTGGATTTGCAAGGCAACAAGAACAAAGGCCTCTCCTCATGGAAAAGTCGACATTGGCCCAAATTTCCCACACCAGGTGAACTGGGCTCGGTGCATTTCCCTGTTGTTGCGACAGAAATCAGATTTAAAGCACTCTAAAGGTGCTCATCGTTTCACAACCATTACTCACCTAGGCTGCTTCCCAAAGGCGTACGAGTAAAAGGATAGGTTTCAAAGAAGTGACCCTTTTCTTATCCCCCAAAAAAGGAGGGGGAAGGGGCTGTAGCAGGAGCTGAGCCACTCCACACGCCGCTGCCAGGGCTCGCAGTACCAGGTCTTTGGCAGTTCACAGGGAGCCCAGTGCCTTTCCTATTCAAGCAACTGCAAGCTTTCATTCATTCATTCCGGTTTGAAGGCTGTTACAAAGACAGGAGTAGCTGTAGGGCCCTTCATTACTAGGAAGAAAGTGTTCTCAGAGAATATGCTTTTCACCTTATTCAGCTTCCAGGTTAGGCTCTGGTTTGGACCAGCCACCTGCTCTCCACCGCTATCCTGTTAACATCGTAAGCCAGCAAACCTTTAAACCGGCGCCTTCTTGAGAAACTCTCCATTTCCTACAGTGCACCTCTTCCAATGATACCCGGTACGACCCACACTGCCAGCCCAGGGAGGCCGGACCTGCTCTGCCGGTGACTAGCTGCCAGAACAGAGCAAGCTGCTTGCAGCAGCTCTGGAGCACTAAACCAGTAGGAGGAACCTCAGAGAACACACAAACAGATCTTCACAGCTCCGTGTAGGTGTTAGATACACAAAGGAATTCACTAATACTAGTGGAATACATGTTATCTTTCAATTATTTCAACAGTCAGGCTCTTTAGGGAGGTTTCCACAGAAGTTTCAAAGCACCCAAAACAAGTCACCACATTGAAATTTCTGCCACACTAAAACTCCGAGGGTCTTTAAAAACAGTTCCTCTTTGCAGGCAGCTACAGCTCTGTTCTGACGCAAAATACTCAGGCTGTGAAATGACACAGATGTACCTACCTATTGCATCATTTACAAAGCAAAGCACTTAAAACCCAAGCAGTGAATATTAAAGGACATAACAAACATACATTATTCATATATTATTCACATTTACATAAAAGGAATGCATTTTTCATCATCACAGAATAACCTTAACTCTGACCTGCAGATTTTCTCAATATATTTGTTGTACTAGTTTAAGTTTCTAAATATTTTATATTAAGTGTTCCAAGGGAAATACTATCATTCATTAACTTTATCAACTGACAATTTTAATTAGTTTTTCTGGAGAATAGCATTGAACATCCAGTTTCATAAAGTGTGTAACGGTGTTGATTTATGGAAAAATTATGCATCTTGATTTGCATTTGGGAATGATTAAAGTATTATTAATGTGTAGATACATCTTTTAAGTTTGCATTGGGATTACAGTTGAAGGTTAGTTATGAAAATAAGCTTTTCAGCCTTCAAAACCCCTGACTCTGCATTTGAGCTATCAGTCAGATGTAAAGGGATCCTTAATATTCCTTCCAGCCTGCAAATGGATCCGAGAAATGTATGGTCAAAGACAAAGTCGCTGTTCCTCCAGGCAGTCCCGCATGTGCCTACAGTCGCTACTGAAAGCTGACCCGCTGGATTCATCGGTGCTGGAAGATGAGTAAGTAAGCACAGGAAAGTAGGGTCGTAAGGGATCTCCTTGGTCGTCTTTCTTCATGCTTACGGGAGTACAAAATATTTGCATATTGGCTACATCATGTAGATGCTATAAAGTTGATGATGATGTTAAATATTCATCTGTTTAATTCTCATTGCTTCAGTTGCCCAAGTGTTTCAACACACTAATATCATTTGGCTATTTCATTGCTTCTAATACAGATCGGGTGATGTCAAAGTTTGCACACAAATCAATGTTCATCTTTTAATTACTTGAAATGCTTTATTGTGCTAATGAGATAAAAAGAACCTACTAAGTTATATATGCATCAAAATGCTTACAGGATTATGGTCACGCTTCCCACCTTACTTCTTGGATACAAACGCAGAACCACACAAACCAACTATAAATGCCAGAAGCCAAACCCCAAGATACAAATTCAGCCGTACTTCTGGTGAATCCAGCCCTAGATCCAGCCTCTGCTGAGATAGCACGTCAGCCCCTAACAGGTACCAGCAGTATTCCAACACAGCATCTACAGCAGCAGACCCTCCTAGTGCAACGCTGGTCATAACATCTGCTTTCTGGCAGCGGGTATTTTGCTGGCATTGTGTCATGCAAGTCTTTAAAAAGGTCTGTCCATACTGAAGCCATAGATCCCTTTTTGATTCTCATTTGTCTCTGTTTGCCGGTGGGAAATATGACTATAAGACAGGAAGTTGAAGAGGAAATCAGGAAAAAAGAATCAATTAAAGGACAGCAAGGATGCTTTGAATGAAGGGTGTAAAAAGATGCAAGTCAATACAAGAGAAACCTATCCATTTCCTTATTGTGACAGTATTAGAAAACTGTAGCTTCTGCTTGCCAAAAGCATGAAATCAGTCATTCTTTCCTTTATCATTATAGATTATGGTGACATGACTTAGGTACGGTATGAGGAGAGATCTAATTATCAACTGATGAGTCATGCTATACAATTTTAGTTGTAATCAGTCATGTTCTAAATGGAATCCAAGTTACATGCTGGTAATTATCCACTGTGGATGGAAAGATGCGATGATTTATTTTTCAAACTGGCAGTGCCATCTGATATGTTCACAAAAAGGCTACAAAAAGAACCAACTGTCTAACAAAATATTTACATGGCATGAAAAATACCTGCATTTTTATAGGTATTGCAACCCCAATCTCACTCCTGAATGGCAATGGTCACCTCAGAGTCCACCATTTCATATATGAATCTAGATTATCTTTTCCCAGTACATCTCTTCACATTTTACATTGAATTTAACCTCCAATTTTATTGCCCAGTCTTTCAGTCCTCAAAATCTTACCGTAGTTCCTCAGTTTACCCTTGTCTTGACAAATCTTTGTATCATCACCACCTCTCGTGCCCTTTTCTATGAATATGTTGAACACCACAGGTCTCAACAGACAGCTATGCAGACCTCCACTGACCATTTTCTGCTGGACTCCATTCCCATCTTCAACCAATCGTTTACCAGTGTTGATTTATCTTATCCAATGCCAGCCTGGTTTCCTTAAAAGCCTTTGTCAGAAGCCCCTTAAAATTTAAACTAGGTTATATTAATAAGTTCTGTTTTATGCATGTTTGCTAGCCCCTTCAAAGGAGGTCAAGAGACTTACAAAGCAGAACTTCCCTTTAAAGAAGTCATGATGACTCCTCTCAAGTAGGTCATGTTTTTCCATGTTTATACACGTCATTTAAAACTAATTAGCCTGGGAAAATGATCAAGTTTAGAGGCCCTCTGTGCTGCTGTAAAGACATATCTGTCATTCTTCAGGTACCAAAGAACTGTAAACCTTCCCAGTACTGTCAGTAGCTCAGCTAACTCAGCTGGCAGTTACCTTGCGCTGCTAATACCTGCTGACTCGTAATCTGTTAGTGCTTGTTTTGTCTGTTTTCCCCTTAACCTTCCCTAGGGTTGCTTCAAACTTAGTTCAATCCTCTGATGAAGCCTAAGCCCTCATACAGGGTTCTGACACCCGAATCAAACTTTGGCTCTACAAAGCCATCAAAGGAAAAATGTTCCAAAGAAAATAGAACACTATCAAAAATATTAAGTACTGTAGTTAGCTCACACAACCTGGTATAGGCATCTCATCTGTTTGCTGAACTCAAGACTCCTAATGCTACCTCCGATAAATATTGGGTGGGATTCATCACACTAACCACTACCTGTCAGCAGACAGTGGGAGAACGACCCCAAACACCTTGGGTCTTCCATACACTGTCACGTTTGTTTGAAGAGCTTTCTTGTGAGCTTAGGGCCTCTGGATTTCGACCTTGGTGATGCGTGTTGGGTTGTACTGTGGAGCCGTTCTGGAGCAAAGCAACTGGATTTGCCAGGGAAACTTAGCCGCAAGCAGAAAGCGATTTACCAGGAAGGCAGCCCGGAGGAACAGGCTGGAGACGAGAGGCTTTGTCAGCTCAAGCACAGCTCTCAACAGAAGCGGAAACGTGTGCTCCAGACACTCCTGTTAGGCTGATTCCTGCCAACGGGGATGTTTCTCTCCTTCCGAGACTATGAAGAGAGCCTGTCTGGCTCAGCGCCTAGCTTCTAGGTGATTATTAGTAGGAGAGATGAATTCTAACTTTTGTGATTCAGATTCTCCTTCATAAAATATGGGGATCCAAGTCCTGCCCTGTACCTCAGGGGGAAAAACACATTGAATGTTTTGAAGCACTTTGATACAGCACTTGGAATGGAACTCTCAAAATGAATGCCTTCCAGGAGACTCAGAATTCAGAGCAATTAGTTTTGTTAATTGCTGTATTTTTTAATTTTGTGCACATTTCAAGAATTTTCTCCTTCGGTTCAGCTGAAGACTATTTTAACTTATCTAAGCCAGCTTAGACAAGGACTTTGCTGTCAAAACTAGGCTGAAAATGCTATGAAAATAGACTGGGTACTCTGGCGTTTTATATCAATTGTACACCATTTTACACTAGATGTACATAAAAAGAGTCTGTGTGACAAAATGTAATGACAGTTTTGTCACTATTGGAGAAGCTTAAGTTTTAGTTGGAGGATCAGGCTGGGGTTTATTTTATCATATCAATTTGATCTTCTGTAATAAATATAAAGTTAATAAAGAGTTTATAAAATAGGTATTATTATTTACTTAATGGCCCATAACAACTTCCATAGAGAATTTATATTTCACAGGTCATTGACTTGATAGATTGTGACAGCTCTTCTGAAGATGTTCTGGTCTACTGGGTCATTACAGTCAGCATGCACAGACAGTAAATCCATGTCCTAAATATCCTAGTAACATTTTGTTCAAAACAGTTAAGCGAAGGGGATCAAAGCTGGTTCAAAATATTTATTTTATTTTTAAAAGGCGAACCAGCATGAGGCCTGCTACAGACTATTTCCTAGCAAAAGCCTGAAAAAGTCATGTTGGGAATTATACAAGTGGTTTCATGTATGCACTGATGCAACAAGCAGGCACGTCATGGAAGATATAGGGAGAAACAGGCTCTGTCTCAAAGAACTTAGGCTTTAAACCCTTACCCCACGAAGATTTCCCTTGTTGGTTTACTACACAGCAATGAATAATCGGTCTGGATTCTGATTACTACAAGACAGGTAGTCCCAGCCCTGAAGGCCACATATAACCTTCCTCCCGGCACCTGCCCGCTGTTTTCACAGAAATGTGTGCCAGGCACCTATGTCTTCTTGCGTGATTTCAGACTAGCTCTAGGAAGCAGAGGAATCCTTCAGCAAACAAGAAGGAAAACATTGAGAAGAAAGGTTGTAGTAAACTGTGATCATGAAACCACTCTAGACAATGTGTATATCTTGATGATTCTGTTAGCCTCTTGTTAGAATGAAGATGAACACTATTGATGTCCTCTTAAGATTCAGAAATTGGCTGAAACAAGGCTTTTTTTTTTTCATTTTCAACTTTACTTCAAAATAAATAATTCCTCCAGCTGCTATCCATCTTGTTAAAAAGGGAAAGATCTAAACTAGAAGCCATTTACTAAAATGAGACATAACAAAAACAGTTGAGATCTTGATTTATCGTTCTGAGAATGGCACCACTCAGCCAGTGGCTTAAATGCCACGAACTCAGAGGATGCTTGCAGATCACAGATACAGCAACAACCCGCAGCAGAAGCATGCAAACAAAGCACCAGATAGAGAGATACAGGAGGAGAAAACGTATTACTGATATGGTCAATAATCAGTAGCATGTGAAAAAGAATGCAATGTTTTGACTTAAGTAGGCTTAGATTCAGGGGAGCAGAGATTTCACACTCGGCTTAGTGCTGCTACTGATTCCTTCAGAAGAGGTCTCCAGCAGCCATTCCTGAAGAGCAAATCACTCGAGGCAGCTCACCAACCTCTTCTCACCAAAGCTGAAAAAGAGGGTGATCCTGAACCAGCTGCTGCCTGGGAGTAGAGGAAGGCTAGAGGAACAGAAACCCTGTTAATAACAACAATGGCAACAGAGAGGAGTAGACACTGTAGACTGATACATCATGAACGGCACAGAAATGCGAAGGTCAGCTCTTTAGCACCAGGGCAGAGCATTTCTCCTGTCTGAGGGCAGTTGCTATCTCTCCTAATGAAGCCCCACCACAGAGCAAAAAGAAGTTTCAGTATTTTTATGTTTATGTTGGCAAGTTACCAGCAAACTTAAAATTAGTTCAAAGTCACCAGCAAACACCTGATGAAAAATGCTGATGGACCCCTGATTCAAATGCAGACCTTTGGTAACAACATCTATCTGACAATCATCCATAGGTCTACATAAAATGTGGTGCTCTGAGCGGCACCCATCTTTCCCTGTCTGCATTTTAAAAAGCAGAGCTGAGCGCTAGTCGTCTCCATGCAGGCAATACAGTAGCTTGTGTGTAGACGTGAGCAGACAGATGTGCTTCCTAGACCCCTAAGTGAGGCAGTGAGCTCCTCAGAAATATAAGACTTCCTCCTTGCCCTTTTCCCGCCACAATTTCTCATGGTTTAGCCCTCAGAGGGCTGCACAGTGTGCAGGCTGACCTTTCCCCTTGGCCTTCTGGCTGACACAGGGTCCATCTTCAACTGCTGGCTTTCGGTGGTGTTCACACTCCACGGTAAGGCATTTCACCTTGAGACACCGCAGTGCTCAGTTTTTGGAAGAGGAAAATGGTGTACAAGTGTCAAACCATCCATTTGAATTTGCTGCTGAGAAGCTAAGTTCCTCTTTTTGTGTAGGATATTCCTATGTTGTAGGTAACAAAGCCAGCATCATGCTCTTACTAATCAGTAATATGGCTCACTAAGCTTTGTCACATGGGTGGAAAACTACATTATCAACCAATCCTCAGTCTTACTTTATTTTTGGTATTAATCATATGCTTTGATACCATATCATATTTTATTTGGGACAATATATTTTCAGACAGGACCTAGATAGGGAGGTAGAAAGACTCCACGAAACAAGTTATTGGAGCCATTACTAACTTAAAAATACCAAATTCTAGCTGGCTCTTCCTTTTTGAAAATAATAACGATGCATCAAGCTTTCATATTAGAACTGGAGAGAGACAGAGGAGAAAGCACTTTCCTTTCCTCCTTTTTGAAAGTAACAACATAAGGATGCACCAAGCTTTTGTATTCGATGTACACAGAGACAGAGGAGAAATTCTTTTACATAGGATAATAGATGAAAGCCCAAGTTGTTACAATGGCTGACTGCCATACAGCTGGTTTTCTCCATGCTCCACCAAAATCCCACTTGCGCCATCTCTCCCACTCCTGGCAGATATCCAGGGCTACCGTTTAATTTTTCTGGGCCACGGAGCTGAATCGCATGTTGCCCTGTAGAAAGGCCAGCCAGCGCTCTCTTTGGGAAGGGGCTGAACCCACCCAGCTGCCACATTTCCCCACAGATGCACAGGGCTGGACTCGGTGACTTGCCTCCCGCTGAATGGAGCCTGCAGCACGGGGCATTCGGCAAAAACAGGCTGAGTAGTGCCATCATAGCCACTTGGGACAGTATGCCAATGGGGAGGCGATTAATTTACTGGAATTGATTTATAGAACAGGTTTTGTCCTATTTCTATTTAAGAGTGCTCCACGGCTGGACTTCATGTTTCTGAAAAGTGCTTATTACTCAGAATTTATTGTATATCAAAGGGGCTGCATAGTTTATGGGTTAGTAACTGACTATTGACCATCATGATTACCTTGAAAGAGTGCTCTTCAGGAAGAGTGATTGCTCATGTATGCTATGGATTGGATGCTCGAAATCTAATAAATGCCAAAAGCTAAAAGGCTTCCAGTTGCTCTGCAGAGGTGAGCGGGACACTGCATGACAGGCAGATCTACAAAATTCTGCAAAAAAATCCCAATAAGGGCAATGCTATCCCTTACTGAAATCAAGGCTGCCTGCTGGATTAAAGCAGAGATCCCATTCATCAAAGCCATGGGTCTTTGTCTGTTTACAACCAGAAAAAAATCAAATTTAATTTTAATTTTATTATCACATCCACAAAGTAAACGTCTGTGTGTGCATCCTTGCAGTGAAGCTAGCCAGATCCTGACTGGTCTCATTTTCCTGTCTCTGTGGTTAATTTACAACTGGGCTTTTCCCACAGTCTCGGCTCTGTAGCATACTCCCATACATATCTTGATGAATTTTGCTAGAGCCAGGTTTCTAACCTGATCTTTTTGGTGCAGCAAAGTTCCGGACACGTTATCGACACGTGTGCCATGCAGCCCAGCCCTTTGCACACCAGTCAGCCCGATGGGTGACCACCCACTTCACCTGGCTGCTGCCTCCCTGTTGCCACCAAGGACCTCATCCCTGGTGTAGCAGTGTCACTAGCAGGCCACAGCTGAGGAGGACAGCAGGGTGACTGGCATTTTCTCCCTTTTCTCTAGCTCTTCCTGACAGGAATGGATGAACGCCTTTTGCCTGGCACCACACATAGCTGCCAGAGTAGTTATTTTTAAGTACCTCTGAAAAGCTCTTCCCTTTCTTCCTAAATCAGCTGTAGGCAAAGCAAAAGAATCACTTTGACTACAAATAAATTTTTAACATAAAAAGATAATCTCATTTTTCAAGACCACCCTAATTCACGAAATGTTGCCTTTTGACATGTCTCCCTGTAACAAATAAGGCTAGAAACTACCAAAGCACATTCTCTTTCATTCTTGTTTTATTCACTAAGACTTATTCCTGTCAAGATTCCCTATATCCACTTTTGAGGCTCTCCTTCCTAGGCAGAAAACCCGCTACAGCATTTATAAGACAGGAAAATAAATGCTTGTTAGGCATGCAGACAAGTCAATTAAATCCATTACTTTAGCCTCCCCCAAAATTCTTTAAGTAATGGTCCTCTTATCTCAGCAAACTGCCACTGGGCTTGTTTTGAACAAACATCTGTCCCTTCCTTATATGAAAAATGGGTGATTTAATATTTGATCAGCAAATACTATTTCCAAGTTGTCCGTGTTTTTGAATGGAAATAATACTGCAAATTTCAGTATTGATTTCAAGAAGCTTTGTGCTGTATTATTCTTGAATTCATACTGTATATCTCACACTCGCAAGAATTCATTATCTCTAGGGAAAGGGCAAGTAAAGCCCTGTATTGGGTGAAAGGAATACAGCAGAGGGGATTAAATGGCCCTCATTTTCTTCTGTGATAACATCAGCTTTATTTTGCAAACAGATTCTGGCACTGATTATGCTTTTTTAGCATCTTAATAATAAAGGTAAACTCTATGCTCACTGTGTGAACATCTAAAAGCTTGTCAGAATGAGAAGGAAAGAAATGCGATCGCTAAGCAATACCATTGCTTGATCTCCCTCTGGATTTGATTCGGAGAAGGAAGATTTCAGAAGAGCATTACATAGTAAAATCCACTCGCAACAATTACATGTTATTTTCATGAATTTCTGATTTATCTTTTCTTAATTTCACACAAATGTTTCCCCTTTGAGCAGACTTTGGCATCATAAGACTGTAGAAAGCAAAGAGAAAGGACAGAAGAAGCAAAGAAATGGTTTTTGGTATTTTTTTTTTAAAGAAAGAAAAAAAATGTGCCGGACTGGTTGGTGCAGGGTACTGTTATCAAAACCTTTCCCTTTTGAAACCTGCTTACAGAGAGAGCAGATGCACGTGGCTTGCTTTAATAGCTGTTGCGTTGCCAGAATAGCACCTAGAGGAGGAAGGCTCGGTGGCAGAGATGGAAAGCCAAGCAAAAAGGTGCTGGAGAACCACCGGCATGAAAGAGAGCACTTCATATGAAAACAAATGGTGATGTTCTGCATGGTTTGAAGGATCATCTTCTGGCTTAGGCACTAGGCTGGGACTCAGAAGATCTTGGTTCAGTTTCCAGTTTTGTCATAGTCCTTCTCTGACCTTGAGCTAGGGAGTGTGTCAGTTAAATCCAGCCTTTCTATCAGAGAGTAATAGTGCTATGCTCAACAGTATTTCATCCGTTTCGACTGCAAGCTTTCTGAGGCAGGAACTGTCTCCTACTGTGTGGTTGTACGATGGCTTTAGTGCACTTGGGCTTCTCAGCTGGGGCCTTTAAGCTCTACTAATGAGGATAAAGCTGATTTAGGAGATGGGGGTTTTTTATTGCAGTTGTCAGTTGTGCTTGATTAGTTCAGAACGGGCTTTGGGCTTCTGCTAATCTGCTAATTTAATGTGGAATGTACAATACCGCAGTATGCTCAGGAATGGGTGCAATATATATACCTGAAATAAATCACCTGAAAGGAGGTGATAGCGAGGTGGGGGTTGGTCTCTGCTCCCAAGTAACAAGTGATGGGACAAGAGGAACCGGCCTCAATTTGTACCAGGGGAGGTTTAGATTGGGTATTAGGAAAACTGTCTTCACCAAAAGGGTTGTCAAGCATGGCACAGGCTGCCCGGCGACATGGCTGAGTCACCATCCCTGGAGGTGTCTAAAAGTTGTGTACATGTGGTGCTCAGGGACATGGTTTAGTGGTGGGCTTGGCAGAGTTAGGGTGACAGCTGGACTCCACGATCTTAAGGGTCTTTTTCCAACCTAAATGATTCTATGATTCCATGATCCTATATTTACTTTCCTTTCACCTAGTTTGAAATCTGGTTTACCCTTGCATCAATTCAGTGAACCTCCAGAAGTATCTGAAGCCCCTCCTGAGACTGCAGCTCAGGAAAACAGCAAGCTGACCACAACGCTGCAGATGCTAAAAAGAGTGAAATGAACTGCCTTTTGCCTGTTGGACTTACACCTCTGTGATGGGCAGAAGGCAGTTCATTTCAAGTGGTCACAGCTCACTTCTTGTGAGCTGTCGGAAAGATCACCTTCCCCCGCAGGAAGGCTGTGGGACTGGGAGGAAGGCCATGGCTAAGAGGCAGGCTCCCTGCAGCATTCTGCAGCACAGGGAGAAGATCGCTGTCACAGAGAGCAGATGGAGCCTGCTGGGGTCATGGGGACCCTTTTGCAGTGGGATAGGTGAGAGCAAGCCAAGAGCGAGAACAGAAAGCCCGAGGGGAACCTGGGGCAGATGCAGCTGGAATAGTCTGGGAGCCAACAGCCAGGTGGCTGGGGTGTCAGGAGCAAGACCACCCGTGGGATTCAGAGTGGGTCGTACAGCATTGTTGTAACCTGAAAGCTGCTGAACGGTGCTCTACTGGGAATCATTCTGGAAAAGACTCACTCCAACAGGACAAAAAAAAAAAAAAAAAAGAGTAGGGGGCAGTTTTGTTTACAAGCCTCTCTTACTTCAATTTGGTTTTAGTCTTCACTTTTCCTGTACTGAAAAGAGTTCAGAGTGCTGGATGTCTACCATGTACAATCCTGCTAAATCCTGCTAAATTTTGAGATTCAAAGCCCTTTCTACTCTTTAGGGTGCTCACTTTCAAGGAATGATCCAAAGCAGCATACTGATTCACTGTAAAGTCCCCCACGAACTCAGGGACCCCTGAAAAGCTGTCACGTCAAAACCGTGATCAAGGTAAACAGCTTGGAAGCAGACATGCCACGGAAAACAGAGCTGGATTACTAACCCTTGGGTGCCCACAGACCCCGCAGTGTACAGCACCTAGCTGCAGGGAGCTTAGCTAAGGGGACATTCAGTCTGACCCCTTGTGATAGAGGTTATTCAAGACATTTTGCTGTTTAAAAAAAAAAACCAACACCATAAAAACCCCCAAACTTGTAGAGTTAGGTCACCATTTGGAGAAACAGTAAAATCGCCAAAAGAGCCAACTGTATCAAACACGGATTGTTAAATCATCTCTTCATAAATCCAGGTAAAATTATCACTATTGAAACCACAAATGTCATTCACCTCCCTCTATTAGTGGAAACATTTTACAGCTTTATTTTTTAGCTTTTTAGTCAGTTACTTATCTGAGGTTTGGGAGCCACACAATTAATTGAGAGGATTTGAACCTATATCTTGCATCTCCCAGGAGTGTGCCCACAACCATTATTCTGAGGTGGTTTGCTCTTGTTTCCTGCTGTTACTTTTCCAGTTTGTGTAAAATACTTAAAAAGTCATTGAGAGGGAAAGAAAGAACTAGGCAGTGAGAACAACAGCTTCCACGAGTCTAAAGGATGGAGCATGTATCTGTAAGGATGCTCAGCTGTAGAAGCCTGGGGAAAGCCAGGGCAATCACCTGAAAGGTGAGCATTTCGGATTCCTTGCGGACTGACGTTGTGCAGTGATTAAACCCCAAAAAACTGAATTGAAAGGAGAATATCAGCACCACCTTTTTCAAAAGGCTCCAAATTTTGCATTTCTCACATTAAATAATAATAAAAAAATAGTAGGAGGAAGATCTTGCTACTGGGAACAGCAAAATGAACAGTAAAATCTAGCAAAGGGCAAAATTTACAAGAGCAGCTGAGGTCACTTGGCTTGTTCAGCTTGGAGGAGGCTGAGGGGTGCTCTCACCGCAGCCTGCCCCTTCCTCGGGGGGTGGTGGAGGGCGGGGGCTGATCTCCTCCCCCTGCTGACCAGAGACAGGACACAATGGGATGAAGCTGCATCAGGGTATGTTCGGACTGGACGTTAGGAAAAAGTTCATCACTGAGAGGCTGATCGGTCCCTGTACAGGCTCCCCAGGGAAGTGGCTGTGGCCCCAAGCCTGCCAGAGTTCAAGGAGCATCTGACAATGCTTTTAGTTACATGGTTTAGTTTTAGGGAGTCCTGCAAAGAGCAGGGAGATGGACTCAATCATCCTGAAGGGTCCCTCACAACTCAAGATTGTGATTCTGTGATCTATAGTTTCTTTAAAATTTTATGTTCAATAGTTCACCACTTCATGCTACACAATTACTTCTATTAATTACATTCAGCTTATTAATAAGAAGATTTAAATTATTTCCAGATCCATGTAATAAGTGGCTCATCTATCTTAGAAGATGAACTACTGGATAAGATAGAAAGATCAATATTTCAGTTCTTCACAATATCGATATCAAAACAAGATTAAACCTTTTGGGTACCATTATTCTGGTTTTAGAAGTTTTTATAGATCAGAAAGATTCTGTGGAGATGTGAGGACAGAGCAATGACGAGTCTGATCTGGAATGAAAGAACCATAGGCTGTTACAGACAACTCATTATCAGAAAAGCTTTTCACATGAAGATTTCCATGGAACAGAATATAAAAACATATGATTAACTCCCAACAATACATCACAAACTGTGATCTAATTCAGTTGAAAGGGTTTTGGTGGGTTTTTTTTTTGAAATTCTGCGACTGTTAGGAGAGATGGGGGAGGAAGAAGGAAATGAGAGAAATGAGGAAGGCCAAATGATGTTTGCAATATAAACAATGGCTTTATGTAACACGGACTCAGAAGAAAAAGGGACAATGTTTTTCAGAGATCCTATGGAGCATCTAATTGAGCTTCTTTCATTCAATTAAAAAAAAAAAAGTCTGTCGGGATGATAGAAATCAATTTTACGGAAACTCTAAATTGAAAACATTACCATAGAATGTCCTTTGTAGTTTTTCAGGACACAATAATCCTCTCTTGCTGTGAAGATGCTAGGCAAAAACGATTACATCAAATATCGAGTTTTAAGTCAAAGTCCTAAAAGGACAATGAAGACACACGAAAAACAGTCTTTGCTTCAATCAAATTTGTCCTGGTTTTGGCTGGGATGGAGTTAATTGTCTTCTTAGTAGCCGGTGCAGGCTGTGCTTTGGATTTAGGAAGAGACTGTTACGGCAGAGTGATGTTGCAGCTGTGGCTGGGCAGCGCCCACCCCAAGTCAGGGACCCTCGGGCTGCCCAGGCTCTGCTGGGAGCGGGGGCACACGGAGCCGGGAGGGAGCAGAGCCAGCACAGCTGCCCCGCACCAGCCGAAGGGCTGGTCCATACCAGGGCACCTCGTGCCCAGTATATAACCTGGGGGGAGCTGGGCGGGGGCTGCCGATGGCTGCTGGGGGGCTGGCTGGGCATCGGTCAGCGGGGGGTGAGCCCTTGTGTTGTGCATCCCTTGATGTTTTTCCTTGGGTTTTATTCCTCTCTCTCTCCCCCCACCCCCCCTCGTTACAATTATTATTATTAATAATATTACTATTGATACTTTATTTAATTTATTAGATATTTCTTATCTCAACCTATGGGTTTTGCCTTTTTCTGATTCTCCTCCCCATCCCACCAGGGGAGTGAGCGGCTGCGCCGTACTCAACTGCTGGCTGGGATGAAACCACAGCAGCCCTAAAAGGGCAGTGAAAACACACAAACAGCAGTTTCTGCTTCAGCCAAAATTATTGATAAGAGAACTAGCTTAATGCTATCAGACCATGAAAATGGTAGAAAATATGTTCCCTTTCTGGCTGGCTCTGGTGAGCACAGTATCTTCTGGAAAGAGTAGGAATGAGCAGTAAGTTGCCAACGTAGAAAGCCAGACTGGCAAATGGATTTGATGACACTACAGAGTGACAACAGCATCCATGAAGTACATTTATGCTATATGCTTTAAATTACATTCCTGTCGACTGAAGGCCCTACCTCATACAGACTAGCAGAAGGACCAGATGCTTCCTTATGCTAGTCCACACAAGAGAATCACCTGAATCTATCTGACTTGTATGCAGATTCTTTCTTAGGACAACATTCTTAAAAAATCAGGAAGGATTAAAGAACTTTTATTATCATAAAAAACTGTCAGCTGGATGCAACTTAGAAGAAACTGCTTTATCAAAAATAGACTTTAAAAGACAATTTCAGGTGTGGTTATCAGTCTTAAGATAGTTTCAGAAAGGAACCATCTTACCCCAAAATACTGTGACTACAACTGTCTGCTGTTCTGAAATACAGTCTAGTGGAATCTGACTCTCTCCAATAAAAGCCATAAAAGCATAGCATAGCTCACACTTCGTGGGGATCTACAACATTTTTCCAATGACGTGCTCTGGATGAGAAGTAGTGATATTAGAACTGATCATAATGCTTATGCTTTTACTTTTACAGAAAGATGTAAGAACACATACTAGTGCTTAAAAGAGCCTCTGCAAAGATCTGTAGAAAAGATACATGAATTTTACAGCTTGGCTTTTTTTTTTTCCCCCCTTTTTTTTTTTTTAAACTAAAAAAAAGAGGAGTCATTGTAATGTGTAAAAAATCAATGCTCACGTGATAAAATTTAGATTATTTCTATTACCCTGAGGAAGACTGGGAACTAGCTGCTTTTTCGGTACCAGATATCCAGCATGTATTTTGTTTAGATATCAGATAACCATTTTATTAAAGAAATAAGCCATCTGTTAGTGCCTGACAATACAAAGGAACCATAACCGCGTAATAAAAAATCCTGCAAAAAAATTACAGATCTGAATCAGTACTACAAACACAAGAACACACCAAAATGTCACAGAACAAAATAGAGCAACAAGTTCATTAAAGTCCTCTTGTTTGAACAGACTGATAGCAACGCCCTGGGCCAGTGCAGGTCCTTCCCTCAACATCATCTGGCGGAGGGTTGGACATCCCCAGGCTGCCTCCAGAAAGCTACATGAGACTAAGTGGGCCTGCCTTACTGACAAAATTCCCTGTTTTCCCAGACTCCCTACACATCGGATAACTTTCAGTTTTCAAAGCACATCAATCTCCAATCATTACAACTAGTCAGAAAAATATTTACAACATAGTTTTATCAATTTGTGTATTTTTGGCTCTAAACCATATTTTTTTGCCCCAAATGCTCAGCAAATCTCAAAATTATCATCTACTTTTCACAGAAAGTGAAAAGAGAACAAACTGACACCCTGCAAATGCAGGCTTACTAATAACAGTGATTCAAACACAGCCCAAAGAATATTTTTAAGTAAGCAGGATACCTCCTTCCCTTTCAGCAGTAATACCATGATGGATAATGCTTTTTTCCAGGAAGACACTGTAACGAACTAGCTTTACTTCTCACTAAGGCAATAAAAAAGGGTTCCCAGGGATACCCAAGAAAGTCAAGGTGAATTCACTAAACAGCACGGAATCCCTCACACACAGAAATGTGTGCGTTAATGTTCATTCAGGGGCTCCCACCTGGGCCTTTGAAGAAGGACCTTTCAGGACTTAAAATGCAGGGCATATCTTTTTTTGCTCCTAACTGAACTTATTGGAAAGAAAATATTCAAAACTTCTTTATAATAAATAATCAAAAGAAATACACAACAAAAAAACAAAAAACCACCAAACCACACATCTCCACACACTGCGCCGAAAATGCCACTGAAATGCAGTGTTTGCTCCGGGACATTTCTTCCCAACCACCAGAAGAAATGTCACTCACAAGTATTCTAGCAAACTCTGATTTATTGTCCTGCTGTGGCTGCACGGGTGGGTGCATTTTACTCTCATCTGGCCCACAGCTGGTAGGCTTTTTGTTTGGCCAGGCCTTCCACTTGTGCCAAGATGCACACCGGTCTACAGAAGCAACTTCACAAATATTAAATGTGGAGCCATCGGAGCCCCTGTGAAATGTCAACAGCACAGCTCTGAAGAACTTGGCATTACAGGAGATCATCAAAACCCCAGCCTCCATGCAGCCTGTCCAGCTTGTCCCTCCCCTGCACAGAGTTAATTTGGAGAAGGCACTGTGTAGTCCCAAAATACCAGGTTTCACGGAAAATTCCCTTCCATCTCTACAAGGCAAGGTATTAGGGATGGACAAGGACCAATTTCTGTAATGCTACTTGACACATGGATAATAGGTTTGGCTCTCTAACTGTGGAGCAGCCAGTTGGCTGCAGCTTGGGATCTCAGGACCAGAGATGGCTGTGAAGCTTTCCCAGCATGGCAGGCATCCTGGGCTGCTGCCTGGGAGGAGGTCAGTGCTGTGGGAAGCCAGAGATCTCCCACAGGGGAAGCTGCCTGATGCTTCGATAAAACTGTCTTCCTTCCTGAAATCCAGCCAAGACATTTATCAGCTTCCTGCTCCACGGATTGCTCTTTTACAAACCCAAACTCTACTGTTTAGGATTTCTGCTCCCATGGTCCAAGAAAAATAATTAGGTACATGACACATTTTGAGTTAGCTTTTGCAGAAAGCAAAAGAGAGAACTTCATTCCACATTGAATGACAATCCAGAGAAAAATTGATAGAAACTACAAAACAAAGTTAGGTAATTTAAAGACTCAAAATGTTAAGACATCTTTTGTAACGTATCTCTCATATGAGCAAATGATAATGTCAAGCAGCATTCAGCTGCTCTGTGGTGACAGCTTTTGTTGTTTTTATTCACTATCTACAGATTTGATAGGACATTTAATTACTGCCTGTTTTCTCTAAATACTGCTCTGAAAAAAATGGCCGTTCTTGGAAAAATACTTCTGTTGGTGGAAACCCCTCTATCTGTTTCAATGACACACTCATCAGGGAGGAGCTGCAGGCCCAAAGCAAACTTTGTAGTAACATTAAACAACACAAGACAAAAACATGACCCATGAAACCCAAACCCAACTCCAAACGCCAAGGGACAGAGCTCCCAGCAGTTGCTCGGAGCAGACCAGGCCACTGGGTACTGCACCCCGAGCCCCTGGACACCCCCCGAACTGTGCGCTCCTGCGCTGACCCACTTCTGAAGGATGTGGAAGCCTCATTCCTTCAGCTCTGCAGAACGGTACTGCCCTCCAGCCGGCCTCCAACAGCAAACTGTAGTGCTCTGTGTGTGTTTGGACTGTGCCAATACCCACATCTATTGAAACTGGAAATGTGTTCAAAAGAAGAAATCTGCATAGGTCAGTCACTAAGGACACAGAAAAAAGAGGCAAAGAAACCATTGGTTTCGCTATTATTTCATGCCTATACAGCTGGCTAATCCTTTCAAACTTACATACACTGACTTCACAATCCTGTATAATGCACCTTTTCTTTCTTGTGAAACCCTAATGTCCATGACATGGAGACTAGGTTTGGTCAAACATGGCTCACAAGCTCATAATGTTCCTACTGGGGGGGAGAAGCAGAACTGTCAAGATGCAGCAACACATTTTACTTTGCCTTTTAAAAAAGAAACCAAATACAAGAGCTAATTAAAGTAACTCACAGCCAGAATATTGTTAAAATGTTTTGGTAATATTTGTATTGAACTGCTAGATTTGTAGCAAATCAAATCTAGCATGCCAAGAAAAAAAAAAAAAAAGGAGCATCATCAATGACAGGAAAATCTTTTAAAATATCGCCTCCCTCCTAAGCCTGGAGAAGTACCTTCTGTGTGAAAAGAGGGAAGAAACACTCAGTGACTAGTTCCGGATGCCAAAAGGGTAGCCCACAAACTCTTTGCAGAGAATGCCAGTGAGGTTCAAACCAGTGTCCGTTTAGATCCTTTTCTTTGTATGCAAGCATACTAGGGACTGAGTGGAGAGCACATCTCTTTCACATAGGTTACAAGCAGCCATCACTAATGACATTTGGTTCCCTCCCACCTGTTCTAGTTTCTAAACATGACCCTCTGATGAAAGACCGGCCTTCAGCAGCAACTCTCTGAGCCATGTCGCTCCTTCACAGCCTTCGATTTATATTCAAGTCATGAACATGACACTTCTTTTGTTAGCTTTTGATTTTCATCTTCTGTTTTGCGCATTAATCCCCGTAACAAAAAACTGTTGTTGCAATAGGTGCTGTAGAAATCAGTAACATTAATACATAGTTGGTGTGATATCTAAATACTCCCCCCATCAGGATGAGTATGTCGCTGAATTTGTGCTGTGTGGAACAGCTGACAGTAGAAACAGTTATAATAGATCACTTTGACAACTTCAGATTTACATAATGGATTCATCCACTTTATAGATTGGGTTAGTGTAGTGTACATTCTCCGCATACAAAACATGCCTATTACCTTTAAGATATTTGCTTTGAATGGTATATGCTGCTACATAAAGCATACTTTTTTTCAGTCTATAGCTTTAAACATATATTTTTAAAAGACGTGTATTAGTAAGTTGATATGTTATGTGCAAACACAGTAAATTTATGTACCTGCACCGGAGGTGCACCTGTGTAGTGATTTTATCACATGTTTTCATTTAATTCACACCAAGTGACTTTTTCTTAATTCACACAGGCTGACTTTTTCCTTTTTTTTTTTTAATACTCTCAATCCTTTTTCAGATTTAGAAAACACCATTAGTAGCAAACAAAGACACTGCAAAACCGCGCCTAGAAAGCTGATAAGTTTCCCAGTCTGCTCACAACACATCACAAATGTATTTATTACAAAAAAAAACAAAACAAAAAAAACCCCAACAAAAACAACAAACCCCAAACAAAACCCAACCAACCTAACCCCCCTAGGATTAGTTTATTCTAGTTCCAGTCCAATTCCATGGATAGAAAGAGCAAAAGCAGCAGACAAGGCTGAAAAGGGCCATGTCTCCAACAGGAGATAATCCCCTCCACAAACACAGACACCATGCAGGACGAAGGCCACGCTGCTGCCTCCCGAGGTCTCTCCCTGGGGGGGTGCGTGGGGCAGGGCTGCCACCACCGGGGCTGGGCAGCTTCTGCACAGTGATGAGACTGATACAGCAATTCAATACCACTGCAGTTCTAGGTACGAGTGGCGCATGACTTGGGAAAGGGGTTTGCGCACCTTCCCAGAAGGACACGCAGCTCTGAAGAAGCCCAATTCCAGCAGTATTGGTGTTGGACAAGGCGATTTCTGCTTTGCCACCCCTCAAAGGGAGTCCTGGCACAGGGACAGCCTGCCAAGAGATTGCTCAAGGTGGGGCACCCACAATCCCCGCTCCGCGCTCTTCAGCTGTGCGGGATCAGAATCGCAGGTCCAGCCCCATTGCATCCCAGCACACAGCTCCGGGTCAGTTCAGCGAGCCTTTGGACCATCTCTGCTCTCCTACAAATGTTGTAGCTGGTGGGGTTTTCTCGGATTTGCTGCAGTTACAAGACCATGGGAACATACCTTGCTGCACTCTCTGGAAACATGAGCATCTGTCTCTGAGAAAATAACCTGAATTTTCAGCCCATGAGTAGTTCAAAAAACCTAAATTTCCTGTGAACTGGAAATTCTAGTTTTTTGGCCAGGAATAATATTGTATCATTTATTATACATGAATATTGCTGAGGAATTAACATAACTTCTCTGTATCTAGTACTACCTTAGACACTTATTTTTGACAAGACAAGTGTATGTTTTACTCGGGAAACTGAAGGACTTTATCACACTGCTGGTTGATCTAAGCACCTGACTATCTTTCATATGTTTTTCCCAACGGTACTTTAAAAAGGTAGAAAAACGCTACCATTAGAATTTTCCCATGTCAAGAACAAGTTGCTCAAGGCAAAACAGGAAGGCTATCACAAAGAAACCAACTGCAGATGGGTAGTTCTGAAGTCAAATTATTTAGATTGAGATATTTAAACTCTATGTTGTATCAACTTAAACATTATACTGAATTATGAGCATGAGATCATGTATGGGCTGTTGTTGCTTTGTATGGTTTGAAGAATGTGATTAATTTACAAATTAACAGAGGTACTTTAAGATAATTAGAGCCTCAGATAACCTTTAGTTTGAATATATTAGCACCTTTTTTTTGCAAGGTGGAATATATTGCCATCATTGAAGTAAACCACAAGCAATGTCTGCCAGCAATAAGTGTAGTTAATAGCTCTAAACAGTTCCTGTAATTTATTTGATTTTATAAAGTAAGTTTGTAAATAAAATCAAACCTGCAATTAGCCAGTTAGTTGCTCACTAGTATTTTTTTAAAAATAGGCTAAAGCACAGTAAAGTTCTACACGTTTGCAGCTGTCAAGGTAAATGTCCCAGCCCCATCAAGGCAAGTTTCTTCCCCTTATCAGATGGTTACCTAGAGTTTCTCACACAAATACTTACATATGGAATTACATATACATCATTAGTCAAGGATGAATTGCAAGTTTACATTTTTCTTAACCAAATATTGGTTGCAATCATATTTCTCAGTACCCAGGCAACCTCCCATTTCAAGTGATCTTGACTCTGTTTGATTTGGCTTTGGTGGTATTAATTAAATAAATGCCTCATAATTACCCTTTCAGGGTGATTCTATGGGGCCGCATGGCTGTGCATGAGATACTAACCATGTACAGTTAAAAAAAAATCAATCCAAATGCACAACACATTTGGCAACACATTCTCTGACCTCTCAAAAATCCTATGGGATGGCTGCGCTCTTAATTGCAAACCACCAGTGAGTCCTTTCTTTGTTCATTCTGCCATGTCTTTTAATTGGGATGCCAAACACTCCCAGGTATCCAAAGACCTACCTGTTGGCATATTTCCCCAATAGAGCGGTGCTGTTTGGGCTTTTACCATTCCATGAAAACAGATCTTAAAGTAGTCAAAACCTGTCAAGATCAGCAGGCCACGCCATCTTTTAACTTCCTTAAGCACATCGCACTTGTTGAATGATGGAAAGTCTTTGAGCAACAGGGAGACCTAACAAATGACTTGTTTCAAGTTCATTGTAGAACTTAAAAAATGTCAAAAAATCCTGTAAAGCTGATGATTTTTGTCACTTCTGCTCTGTTACTTACAGTCAATAGCAAGTCCTGAGCTGGATATTTGTAACTAAACCCAAAAGTTACACCTCAGGACTGAAAAAGAGCTTCTGCTTTCTTGGATGGACTTCTTGTGTAGGGAACAATTGACTTGCTTTTTTTTTTTTTTCTTTTTCACCTTACAAAGCATGATTCTTGGAATTGGTGGGAAGAGTAACTACAGCAACTAACAAGACTTGAGCTTTCAGAAGGTAAAAGAGGGCTAGCTGCTCCTCCACTGTGCTGAAATTTCAAATCACTTTCAAGAGGAAGAACAAAACAGGAAAAGAAAAATGGTGGGGGGTGTGGGGAACCATGGCATGAGCTGCAAAGTAATCAAACCACTTAAGTGAGAAGTAAGTGATGAGGATGTTTCAGGAAAGTGACATTGCTGAATCCCATCTTCCATTTCAGACCTTACGCTTTTATATTCATATTACTGCTCACAGCAAGCTGTCTTGGCTCCTGGGCTTTCTCTTTGTCTCTGCTATGATTATTACGACAGATATTCCTTCTAACTGTTCCTGCTCTCTGCTGTGCTGTCTCCCTCATGCACTTGCTGTTTCTCTTTCTGCCTCTCATTATTTGCTCAGGCTTTCAACCCCTCTGTGACAGCACTCACAGAACAAAGGGTTTCCATTACATTTATCCCTATTTATCCTCCTTTGATGCTGAATTGAATTTTGTTCTGCTAGTGTGAAGAAAGCTAGATTTGTCATCATCTTCATCATCTCTATTTTACTTAAATCACTCCGAACACAACTCTAATTTATTTCCTAAATTTACCAAAATCCTTTACAACCAAAAAGTTTTCACCAAACCTTTCCTTTATTATTTTCCTAGTGAAGAAAATAAGGTAAATGCAATATGTTTGTATCCAAAATACCTGCAGGCGTTTTTCTTTTGTACCTTGAGAGCCCCCTAGGAGGTACAGAATGGCCAATTAGCCAGCTGTGTATACAGGTAAGGAAGAAAAGAAGTTCACATAATATAAATAAATTATCATCATGTTTTGTTTCTTTTCTTACTTTTCATAGAAATTCTAAAAAAATCCATAGGTAGGAATCACTGTCACTTAAAGTCAAATTGCTCAGAAAAAGCGTCAAAAGGCTGAAGAGGGATTAGGTTATATACCACTCTCGCCAGTCCATCACTGTATCGACTCCAGCTCCCAGAGCCATTAACCAGCATTGTATTTCAGGTGGTTGGGCTGCAAGGTCTCTGCAGATTGGCACTAAATGAGAAATGTGTGTTGCAAGATACTGCAAACGCAACAGAACTAGATTGCTCCTGACTTCCCGTGAAGCTGGTTCAGTAACAAGAAACCCTGAAACCTTCCAGAGTGTGGCATTGGCAGGATGTATTTATCCCTACTTCTAATTTCTCAGGAAATGAGAAAGCCACTATCTCTCAGAATGCTCCAGTCCCACCAGTGCCATCCCTATTATACCCTCTTCACAGTATGCATTCAGATAGCCTTTACAAAATGGTAGTTAATTATGACTCACCATGCCCCTGGAGCAATAAAATAGTGTTTAGCCCATTTTATAGACAAGTATACTGAAGCTAAGCTAAATCAGTTGTCCAAAACCATCACTGATAAGAGTGCGAAACTCTGCAGGGCTTGTGACATTGACCATCACATGTGTGCATATAAGCTGAGAAGGCTGGAGCTACCATGCCCACAGGGAAACTGCACAATGGCATCCCCAAAACTTTTGTCACTGAAGTGACAAGAGAAAAGTCTATTTTCTCCCAGTGGCATCCCTCATAATGGGGCTGGAGTAACTATCCCCTTCCCAAATGAACTATCAAATCCAATTGGTCCAGCAAGAGTTTGTAGGCAAGCCATGAAAAACTATAATGAAGAGTTCACAGAGAAGAGAAACTCCATGTGCATTGAGCTGCATGTGCCAAAGATGCCACAGCATGGTCAGGGTGGTCTTCACTGTGCCTGCGTTCAGCCTGCCCGTGAACGCCAAGGCAGCCGAAGATGCAGAAGATGCCGTGTTCAGCTGGTCACTGCTGCTTCCATTCTGAGAGCGCTGTATGCCTGATCACGGGAAAAGGGCTTCTCTCTGCCAGGAAGGGCTACCAGCTCTTCAAAGTTTACATTCAAAGACGGTCTCCCCAATTAATCCTCTGTGCTCTACTTCTCTTTTCTTGGCAGTGAAAAATGAGAGCCTAGCACATGTTGTTTGCCAGCATTAAGCAGCTTTTCAGAAACAAGCTTCAGGCTTGGATATGTCAAAGAGACAATGCTAACAGCACCGGATCAATGACTTCCTCGTGACTCAGGGTGGAGGTCAAATCTATACACTCTTTGACCTCTCCGAAAATTTTGACACAGCCACTGATTGCTGATGATCCACTAACAGACTCCACTAGCATAGGCAATGTATGACTCCTATCACTTCAATTACGCATCTCAAATGGGACCTTAAATGTAGGCAGCAGATGCTATTTTTCCCTCAGAACCATCTACGCACTGGGTTGGAAGATCAGTGCAGGAACCCTCCCACCATTTCATTTGCTACAAGTGATCTGAAGAAAAAATAGAAGTCCCCGGTCCTCACATTGCTTGCTGCACCCCTCTTCTCTAAAGGGAAATATATTTGAATAACACACTGCTCAGAGAAAAGTTGAGGCTGAGCCCTATATTTTGCTCTTGTTAAGAATATCTTAGAAATTTGGGAGCTGCAGGAAACAGCTTGCTCTGCAAAAGAACTGGTAAGAAAATTTGAGCATTGTCTTTGGTTTTTCAATATTAGTAGGCATGTTGCAATGAAGCTTTCTCTCATTCTTTGATTAAAGGAGAAATAACTGTAGCCTGGTTAATTGTGTTGGGTTGTACTTTATCCGATTTCCTACTTGACTTTATACAATGTGTTTCTATAAATCCTTGGTGTATAAATTGAAAATCCAATCTCAGAGCAAACCAACAATGCTATTCAACACACAAAGAAACTGTTCACAAAATGGAACGTCCTTTTCTCAGCTCCTACTAAGCGACAACAGAACACCATATCCTACAGAAAACCCTCAAATCTTGTCCAAACTTCATAATTCTCTAGAACTGGAAGCCAGCCTCGTTTCATAGATAAAGATCCACACATTCAGATGAATGTAAAAAATGAGCAGAATTTGAAATGGCTGTGCTTGTTTTATGAATGTACTAAAGGCAATGCATCATCTCATTATACCAGTGAAGAAATGCAATGACAACAAAGAATCTTCTCCTCACATTTAGCTGCTGTTTTGGCTCCAGTCTGGCAGTATTCATGTGTTGTATTCTACAGAAATATTAACTTCTATGGGCACGTAAGTGTTTTGTTGGATCATGACCTCAAAATATTAGGCAACATCCACAAAAGGTGTGAAAGGTTCTTCATAGATTCAGATTATATGGCTGAATGTGGGTTTCATGTTTTATGCAAGCCTGAATTATATACATCCAAAGGGAGCTGTTCAATTTAGAGACTCGCAAAGCTCAATTTAAAAATTATATCATAATTTTTGAATTAACAAAAAAGTGAAACCATAACACCTGTAATTTATTGCATAGCTAAACCCATTAAAAATGCAGTATAGTTAAATTGGGAAAGAATAAAAGAGCCTTTGAACAAGAAGGCTTATTATAAAAAACAGGTCTCAGTTCAGAGTAGGCTTCCACACTCTAGCTATAAACCTTAAAAATGGCACTCAGAAAGACAAATAATATCACATCAGTATCTCTTTCATGCATCCTCACAGCCACTGTCATTATATCTCACCCTTAAGTCAGAGTGGGGTCGGCAGCATCTTACCTGTTGCACAGTAGCCACCTACATATAAGAACCTAACAGAGGTATAAGGCATTAAAAAAATGGCCATTAAATTACTAAGCTGCGCTTTTCTTTATGGCAGTATGCATGTTCTGTGGCAGTACTCTGAAGCCTCAACTTTGGACTGCAGCCCTATCATAACGTCAGAGAACAAGCAGCAGTGGCATGGTGGCTTGGAACTGCAGGCAGTGCTACCAAGCGCCAGTCCTTCAGAAAACAGCCCATCATTACACAGCAAGTAGAAAATCTCCTGCTGAGAGGCACTAATCCAGCCAAAGCTTTTAGTTGGATAATAAACTTCATTCAAGGGAATTAGGAAAGTGTATGGCTAAAATGGAGGCACTTAAATACTTTGACAGGTAGGCATTGTAAGAGCTAAGAAACTACATTTACTTCTTTTTATCATAAACAAGAGACCAGCGGAGGGGGTGGAGTGGGGAGAAAGGAGGGGAGGGAGGAAGGGAGAAGGAGAGAGGCAATAGCTGAGACTCCCAAGACCACTGGACACTACCTTCTAACAGGCCATATAGTATAATACTTTACTGCATCAGCATTAAAAAAGTTCAGACTTTAGAGCTGTTAACATGTCAAATCTATCCATTGCAAAAGATGTGCAAATAGCAGAGCAACTGTCAAGTCCCACAGAATGTTCAGTTGGAATGGCCTCATGAACAGAACAAGATCTTTGTTCTTAGGGTTGGCATTTACATTTTGTTTCTTCAAAGTACACATGTTATTTTTCAGTTAAGATAAAGAAAACAGTATCTTCTCCCCCCCCCCCTTGTAAAAACAAATATATGCTAATAGCCTGCGCTCAGAGAGTTGCTCAGTTCCCATCTGTCAGCAGGTAATTCAAAACATGTACCTCAGCATACAGTGGCTTCTGGCCACCTGCCTTGTACCAGGGATGTTTGTGGTACTTCTAGTGCACTGTGTGATATCCTAAGTAAATGAAACATAACATGCCTTAAAGTGAGGCAACAGTAGTATTAAAAGAGAGACAGACATTCCTGGGGACAGGACAGATGCTATCCATTTTGTTCAGGGACCCCTGATGTGAAATGGAGGCAAAGGCAACCCAGAAATCGCAGAAAGGGGAAGACAAAAGAACTGGAGATATTATTGCTGACTATTCAGTTGTTGAAACTCCTTTTCTACCATCTTTTTGCCCACAATTAGAACTAAGGGAGGGGGGGGGGGGGAAGTCACTCTGTGCTGAAAGAGTAAAAGCCAAGAACAACAAATCTGAAACGGTGTGCTTCAGTCCCCTAGATCATTCTACAGCTCAACATAAACAATAGGCAGCACACACTCATTTGACACTCTCTTTAAAGTATGACACTTAAAACTGGTTCCCAAAAGCCAATGAAGGTCTTTGGTCATAAAAGAGCAGTACTGAGACATAGGATGGACTACCTGTGTGGTAGGTGCTCCATTATTTGCCTGCCAAGAAAGGGAAAGCTGAGGAGAGCTGGCCTTGCAGATTAGGCAGCTGGCAGAAGCACAGCGCCCAGAACACCCCGGTGCCAAGCAGCTATCCGTGAGAGGTATCCCTTTCCTAGGAGCTCTGTACTGTTGGCAAATCACCGTGTGAGTCACTACTTGCCTCTGGGGGTAACCTATAAATGCTCAATATGGTCTTCATGAATATTTACTGATTCAGAGTTAAGTATTTATGTCCCAATCATATTCTTGTACAGCAGTCTTCCTGTGCTGACTCCCCTCGCCTTCATTATCAGCGCTTGAATCGAGACGAGCTAGAGTTTAGCCACACCGATAGGCAGCTCGCACACCTCTGCCCGCCATGGGCACTCACTGAAGCCATATTCAAGGACTGGGTGCTGAAAATTTGTCATATCTTCATTTATTTCAGAAGCTTTTATGGCTGTGTCTTACTTTTCCCAATCACGAAACTCAGGTGGCTCTGTTGAACACATCATCACGGGTATATTTTCCAAACGTGGACTAAGTTTTGGGCAGCAAAACTTGGCACAGATCGATGACAAAATTCTGGATTTTGGTAGCAAATTCAAAAGACCAAACTCAAAAGCCAAGTAAAAAACTCTGAGTACAAACTTATGTGAATCAAAACATATTGGTAGAAAACCTGGGAAAGCAGTCAAGTTAGGAATTGCCAGTGCTGGTCTTGCAGCAAATTTCAGCGTTTCCCAGCTCACCCCTCCAACCGCCAAAAAGCACAAGTGAACTAAGTACATTTATAGCCTGTGACTCAGTCAGCCACATCTTGAGTTTTCAAGAGCACCCGAGATCAAAACAGCACAACAAAATTAAAGAAACACTCATGTTTCTTTGATATATAAATTTACAGATATATATAAATTTTCTTTGATATATAAAATTACAGCAAGAATTTATTGCTCCAACCCTGTGGACTTGCACAGGTTTGCACAACTGTCTAAATACAGATGGGGGATTACACTTAATTTCTAATGAGAAGAGGCCAATTTGGTTCTTTTTTGAAATAGTTATCTATTTGAAAGATAACTAATAAAATATAGTTCATATACGCACTACAGCTTATAAAAATTTTGAATTGTTCCTCAACTCTCTGGAAAATTTCTGAGGATCTGCAGATCCAATATTGTCTAAAAGCTTGTGATCTTCTATGTTCTAAATCCAGGGAGTTTGCTTCCAAGCAATCCACGTAACTATAAAGACACAAAACTCGACACCATGTTTAACTTTATGAGTTTACGTTGGCTGGGGTCTGATGTCCATCTGAGACTATGTTCTGGAAAGAAAAGCTTGGTAAGTGGATGTGTTACAGTTTTCTACATGCTATTTTCCAGGTCTGCTAATAAGTCAGATTTCTCCTTCCATTTGTGAAGTTCCACGTGCACACACACACCTAACAAAACCAGGAAACAAAGGATAAAGCCCTCCCCGACCTCAGCTACTTAAAGCTACTGTTAATGTGCATGTAAGAATGAAACCTGCACTTCTGCAGCACCTTAGTAACAGCCGCAGCAGCCACCAGGCAGTCTTTTCTGAGGTTTTGAAATGCCCATTTTTTGAAGTCTCTGAAAGCAGGCAGCTTTGTGGAACTGAATAACCAGCACTTTCTGCATATTTGCTATGCAAGAAGTATAGATTTAAGTGATGTGACCTGACTTCCAGAAGACAGGAGGAACATTTTTTATCAGAATTTTTACTAACGTGCATGACAGTCTTCAAGCTCAAATGAAAGAACCATATGTGATATAGGTGACTCCTATTACACCTTTTATTACATAATAAGAGTTCATTAGGTAACAGAAATAGAAGAATATGAGAAAAAACCAAAGAACAGTTACCTAAAAACCAGTCTGAGGTGAGGGCTTCTCAAGAAAGGTAATGCTGTGCTGTAGTGAATAAGACACAGCAAAGCTGGTCTCACAAAATTAGCTGGAGCTGCTCACTGGCCGCTTGAGACTGATGCACAACAAGCTCAGAAACAGTTCTGGGTGCCAGACTTTGACTTTGGGGCACTAGCATGCTCCTGGTCTGTTAGCTTTACAGCTGCATGGGGAAAAATCACCAGAATTTTCCATCAACCCTAAAGCAGCCATTCTGTGAACATGCCTAAAAATGCTTGTACAGGTATGGACACAGACCGACAGTTCAGTGCCTGCAAACACAGGAGGAGTTGTTGTCTACAGGGAGCTGGTTTCTAGGCCTGTTCCAGTGCTGGACTGGAGAGATCCTCATTTCAGAAGCGCTCCCACTTCCATGTTTTCTTCCCTCCTATTTGTATTTCTCAATGAAAAAAGAAAAACAACAAACAAGAACAGCAAAAAATTCTCAGCATCAGTCATTCCTGTTAAAAGTTGGTATCAAGCCTGCAATTGGCATAAAATCACCCAGTTTCTCTTAAGTGAAGCGATTCTGATTTACACTACTGTAGATCTGGAGCATCCTTTTGAAAATTAAATCTATTTCTGAAATGCACGTTTAAATCCCATCCTGTTGTCTTCCACTGAGTGATCAATTATCATAATCTGTGGGTTAAGTGATGTGCAAACTATCAGGATAGACATGCTCCCTGCTCTAGATATTGTTCCGTAATACCTTATCAGACTGCTTTAATGCTGAAAGCAGTGCCGTTAGTAACTTGTTTCTCTCCAGCTGTTTTCAGGTTGAATAATACCTCCTTTGCAAATACACTGATTTAGGTATATTTCCTCTGCAAGCCGTGCTACTCGCTTACACCAGCCCTCTCTGCAGTATTAATCTTTGATTTAGTAGTTTTCCAAAGCTGAAACACAACGTCTGGAGAAGCAGAAAAATGCAATTTTGCTTGTTTAACAAATATTCCCATCATACATCTCCTACCAATGCAATGTCCAACAAGGAAAATTAGAAGTCTAAGTCCAGTTCATTTCACTTTTGTTGACTTTCCCTTGTAAAGTACCCTCACCTCTCCCATGAAATCAGCTGACACTGTTGGCTCTGCAAAACTTAAATCTTCACACTCAAAAGCACAGATTTTTCTCTTCTTTCTGTTACCTGCCTTTGCTTCTCTTAACCGTCTTTCAGGAGCAGCCAACATGGATCCACCAAGGGGAAACCACGCCTGACCCAGCTAACTGCCTTCTGTGAGGGAACGATGGCTGGGTAGAGGGGAGAGCGGCGGACGCTGCCTGCCCTGACCCCAGCGAGGCTCCTGTCGCTGCCCCGTCCCACGCTGGCAGTGAGCGCAGGGGCTGGGCGAGGCGAGGGGACAGCGCGGGGGGCTGGGGCCTGGCTGCAGGCAGAGCTCAGGGGCTGCCACCAGCGGCGCAGGGCCTGGCTGGGGGCTGGAGCTCGCGGGGTTCCCAGGGGCACGGCTGGGTCCCGTCCTGCTCGGCTGATCCACCGCTGGCCTGGGGGAGGGGACGGGGCCCCCAGCACGTGGGCTGGTGGCACAGGCTGGGGGGAGCGGCCGGTGGCCCAAGGGGTGCCGGGGGGTGCCAGCTGCCCGCGGGCCAGCAGTGTGTCCCGGGGGCCAAGGGGCCCGTGGGACCCTGGGGGGCACGAGGAGGAGCGTGGCCGGCAGGGCGAGGGAGGGGACCCTGCCCCTCTGCTCTGCCCTGGGGAGGGCACGTCTGGGGTGCTGGGCTCCCCAGTTCAGGGGAGACAGGGACCTACTGGGGATGGTCCAGCAGAGGCTGTGAAGATGATGAGGGGCTGGAGCGTCTCCCTGATGGGGACAGGCTGAGGGAGCTGGGGCTGCTCAGCCTGGAGAGGAGAAGGCTGAGAGGGGACCTTTCCAGTGTCTACAGACACCTTAAGGGCGGGTGCCAAGAGGACGGGGCCGGGCTCCTTTCTGCGGTGCCCAGGGACAGGACACGGGGCGATGGGCACACACTGCAGCACAGGGGGTTCCTTCTGAATATGAGGAAGAACTTCTTTACCTTGAGGGTGACGGAGCCCTGGGACAGGCTGCCCAGGGAGGCTGTGGGGTCTCCTTCTCCGGAGATATTCAAACCCACCTGGATGCGATCCCGTGCAACCTGCTCTGGGAGACCCTGCTCTAGCAGGGGTTGGACTGGGTGGTCTCCAGAGGTCCATTCTGACCCCATCTAGTCTGGGATTCTGTGATTCCCATGCAGCCTTATACACTGACCAAAGGGTATAAAGAGTGCCTGGAATGAGATTTTTACCTCAGCAAAGACAAGCTGTAGAGAAGAATTTATAACTTGTTGTTAGCACATCTTCAAAGGAGACCTCCAGTCTGCATGGCATGTCATACACACCGCTGCTGTCTGCTTCTGCTCAGGACCCCTCCGTGCCTCCTCAGCCTCCTTCTTTCACAAAACTGAAATGGTAAGCATATGCTTGGATGTAGTCCCACTCCAACTTCAGACAGTTTCTCATAGCCAACAACATTTTTCTCACCGACAGACAGGGCTACTCTGAATTTTGTGCTTTCTGCTATAGTGTGCCTCTTTAAAGACACGAAAGATTAGCACTTTGTGTCACACGGCTTTGTTTGGTTCCAGAGGCTTTAATAGAGCCATGCAAATTTATTCCAGCTGAGGATATGTATCAGTGGCTTTTTTTTCTTTCCAGGGAAAAGGAAATGTTCCCAACTGGCCAAATAACATAGAATCACATTTTCTATTCAAATCTGTATTTTACTGCGGAAAAAGCCTACAGCCTAGGATGCAATTCATCCTTCCAGTGCTATGGAGGAGGAGGACCAATACAGCTTTCAGTGCTACGGATGCATTGCACATGACCAGTACATCTCAGTGAAATTCCCAGCGGATCAAAGCAGACATTAATACATTCCGAACAGAAACAGGCAAATGATTGACTGACTCGCTAAGTGCTATCCAGTTTCAAACCTTTTAAACATGTCAGAAATTTGTTTTTATGCCATGAGATTCTTCCCAATGGATGATATATTCACTATGTGGAAAAATTATACACCACTCAATCAAGTTTACTTGGATCTTTCTTACTGTTTGTGGATGAAAGTAAGAGCCTTAAACTCTGAGATACCACGGCAGGAGCTTTCCAGCACCAGTAGCTGTTCTGTTGCACACCCCAGCCCCAGGCTTATTACATACAGGTGAAGGATAGAAGTCTGGTTGCATCATAAATCATCACTTCTCTCTTTCTTATTTCTTGCCAACATAAACAATTGCCTGGTACTTTCCAAATGGAGGGTGACAGCCTCCAAAAAGACCCACCTGAAAAAAACCACCCATCCATCACAAAACCCCTCTAAGCATAAGATAGAAAAGAGCTAAAAAAGTAGCACACTACTAAAAGTCACACAGTACTAAAAAAGAGAGCTCCCTGTGCATTTATGCTTTAGTAGACTGTATTTTAAAAGCTAGTGATATGATGTATTGAGATGCAGTATATACCTACAGCCGAGAGACAAAAATATTCCATAGCCACAGACATATTCCAGAGGAAAAATCTGGAGCAGAGACATCTCCTGTCCTTGCGTGTAAGTAATCTTCATAGGATATGCACAGGCAGGGAGACCTTGTCTCTTGGAGACACACAAAACATGCTTGTGCCATTACCTGAGATTCAAACTCATGGAAAAGACCGTTGTCATAGACAAAGTCCTGTGTTAGTGGAGAACACGACGGTTCATTTTAAGACTGCCAACCCCCACCAAGGTAGTTGTGCATGCCTGCCCCTCAGTATACTCATCTCCTGATGGTGGCAGCTGACACCCAGAATCTGCCATTTGTCATGAGATTATTTGGGTTGCACCCAGACATTTCTCACAGTAGCTCCTGATCTTTTGTCTCATATCAGATATCTTATACAGGCTGCCTCTCATTGTAAAAAAAGTTAAAAGCAAGCTTGATACTATCTTAATCTATCATATAGCGATTCATTACAGCTTTGGTAGCTGGTCTCGAAACCTTCAAGGCAGGCTGTTTGATGACTTTATTCCTTTCTCTTCCAAGAATTCTGCAGCACTCTGATCTCCGTGTGCTCACCACACACAGCCACAGATTTTTCCTGCTCGACATTACCGCTTTACCAAGCTGATGCTAGAGGGACAATTAGCTGGAAAGATGCAGCAAGGATTATGTTATTCTTACACAGCTGAAGGCACCAGTGTCTCCTTATGCCTTCTAGATTCTTATGTGGAGCTGTAAGAAACACTGGCTCATCCTACAGCAATACCATCAATGATTCTTCTCCCTATAACCTCTGGGTGGCCAAAACACTGCAAACATCCCCTCTAACTGCATATTACTCTGCCATAATGCCTGCATCAATCTAATTCTGCTGAGGTTAGAAGGCTGCTTTAACAGATGTTATCACTCAAATTTACCAAGAGAGCAAAGACGAATGGAAGTTAGCAGCTTGCTTTCCTTCTGTCACCTGCCAATCTACTGCAAGAGTATCTGCACCTTGTCCTTTGTATTTCTAGACTTAAGGGACCAACAGGAGCAGTAAAAGTTTGGAGAATACCTGGGACTTTAACGGCTCTTATGTCAAACTGGGAAATTATTCCAAATCCCTCCACTTCCACTGGTTTATACCTTTACAAATTACCTCTTTACCCTGGATTTTGAGACAGGACTCTGTAATAGCTTGGTACAGATCAACACAGCATTTGCAGTTGCAACAGAATATTTGCTAGTTTCATCTTTGATGTCATTATAATTTTAATCATTTCAAAGGCTCCAATAGTCCGCGATTGATGCCTTTCCCTTTAGATTAGATATGCACATAAATAAATGAATTAAACAGAAAGAATATGGAAGATGGAGTAGAAGCCAAATTCTGCTTGGTACTACATGAGCATTAAGAATATGGTTTCTTAAACTGATAAAAATCTGAAGTGAGAAAACACTACTGAAAGAATAAAAGCTAATAGTTCTTAAGACGAACATGCTTATCACTCAGCTGGAATATTTCAGGCTGTCATTTAGGCAGGATTTTAGTTTTGTTCTAAATATACTTAGAAGCAATTATGATAACTCTGTAGACCGAAGGTAACTGGTAAATTGTTAAGATTAGTACACTTTTAAAATAAGCAGGTTTGTGGCGACAAGAGACGGAAAGCTCTCTCTGTGAAGTCCATTTTGAACCCTAAAGCAGGAAGCTGGGAGGAAGAGAAGAAACTGGCATTAGTGTGTCAGGGAACTCGGTGGCGTACGACAGGGAAGAAGTGCCCAGAACAGTAGGTGAACAGGGAAATACAGAGGAGGGCAGGTATTCAAAACATGAAAAGAACAGCCAACACCTGCACACTGTCATGTGCCAGTTTTGGTCTTTTATACCTCTGCACAAAATTACCAACTCAGAGGCAAATCTGACCCCAACAACTTGCAACTTGGCACAGCCATAACGAATCAGGCATAAAAATGTCAACAGGGGTACTGAAAGGTCATGGGAAGAGTAGGAAGCAAGAAGACAGTGCAACAGCGTTTGGATGGTCTAAGAAGGTATAACTGTAAGTAATGGGAAGCCATTTAAAAAAATGGGCCATTGAAGCTGAACAGCAGGGAAGAAGAACAAGATGAATTAGACCACAGAACTGTCTCCAGAAGGAATCCCGTCACATCAAGTGTTTAGAACAAGATTCAATGAAGTAATACAAAATATACTGTAGGAAACAATATTTCAGGTGAAAGAGGGTCTTTTTCTGTCTCTAAGCCCATTCATTACATGGCACTTCAGGGAACTAAATAGGGAAAAACAAAGAAAGGAAGGCAGGGGGGAAAGACTGGCTAGAAGGAACATCCTGTTCATATAGGTGAGAAACAGTAGGAGCTTTCCAGCAATAGAGAGAGTTGAGAAAATGTTCTCAAGACAGATATTTTTGCAGTCTATATACAGGGGGTTGAGAAAGGAAAAAGAAGTGTTGCAGGGAAAAAGTTGTACTGTTGGGGCACAGGCCATACAGATTCAAAAGGAAGCAGAAACGTACTATAGCTGTGCTCATTTGTACAAATGCTGTTGTACCTACAGGTCTGTTGAGGACAAAAAGATAGAATACTTGATTGAAAAAGAATAATAAATGAATCAGAGGATGAGAAACCAGAGCTTTATGGCAATGCAGAGATTCACAGGCAAGGCAGAAGTGCAGATGCCAGAACACAGGCACAGCTCAGCTCTCCATGCCAGGGACTGAGCAAGGGCAGCTCAGCTACATCAGACCTGTTGCCGGCACCCAAGCAAGAAAACAAGAAATTCAGACAAAAGAGGAACAGCAGAAAGAGACGGCTCTGTACTACTGGCTGCCAACACTAGGGAGAACCATCCAACCACCACTGGATGCCAAAGTAGACATCCTGAAAACACCCAACACAATGTGCTGGTTCCTGGAGCCACTGGAGAGCACAGATAAGCACAAATATCCTCTGCCAGGCTGCAAACTGATAAGGGCTCAAGAACACATGCTCTTTTAACAGGAGCATGAGGGGCCAAAGAAACTGTTGGCTCGACTCACCAGGGACAGAGACAAGAAAAACAGGACCCAGTTATCAACCTAGGATTAATAGTTAGTTCAGTGCCACATTAGAGGCATTGTTTGACAGAGCTGGAAAATAATATTTACTGGCACAGTCACAGAGCATTACTTTGATATGAAAATGTCAGTGAACATCTCTTTCAATTATTCTACCTTTCCTATTCAAAAGCAATGTTTATTCCACACAAAACTAGTGTTATCTCAGTTTAATTCAGAGAATTACTCATATCAGTGAAGTCAAATAAAAAATAAGGTTGTGCAAAATATTACAAAACACAAAACCCATGTAGGACATTTAGGATTGATCTTCACAAAAGGAAGGAAGATTGCCATCTGAGCTAAAAGGCCTTCTTGTAAGTTCACTGGTTTTAATCATGCATAATAAACAGGATGATAAATCTTTAAACACTTAAGTGAAGGTTTCCATGAACTACTTCACCAGCTTCTTTCAGTGGAAGGAACAGAGTATTTTCAAATCATCTGACAGTAACCTAATACCTTTAATTTGCACTTTCGACAAAGCACATCACCTGCTATGTTTGCCTGCAGTGAAAATGGTGAGGTTTAAATACAGATGCCAGACTTTCCAGATGCCCAGATGTATGGGCGCGCCCGCGCGCGCACACACAGACACACAGACACACAGACACACACACACAAAGTGAGCACACAATACCATCAATCATATGATCAGAATTACTTCCCTCTTCTCAACAATGCCATCCAACACCATAGACTAGCTGGCAACTGAGTCCAAAAAATATAAAACAGGGATCAGGGTATGGTCATACATTTCTTTTTGTATCTTTTCTAAAACCACCTAACCACACAGTGAGGCTTACCTCCTATGCAAAACGCCCACGCCAGACACACCAGGTCCCATCTTAGCGCTCACACAAACAGTTCAGAGAGTAGCCTAAGCTGGTCCCACCCCTCTAACAATTGCTGGATAGATATTATCTTAGGCTTCGTGCCTTTGCGTTGCTGTGTTGCTCCAGTTCTTTACCTGGCCCTTCACAAGCACTCTGAGGTCTGATGCAGTGCTCTTGCCAGCTCTGCGACACGGTGAGATGCATGCCAGAGTCTGGGTCTGCTCATCCCTACACAGCCAGAGGAGGCAAAAGAGATGCTCCCATAAGAACTGGGGGATACAAAAGGAAGGGCATGGCTGGATGCTGTGCTGAAGGTAATCACCGGGTCAAGAGGGTACAAATGAACAAGCAGTGTTGTTTAAGCTGGAAATCGAGATTCCCAATGTCTGTACTGTGCTTTGTGAAAAAGCAGGGTAAATTCTGATCTTGTAAGGGAAGGCAGTTCCTTCCTTTCAGCGTCAGGGGTAAAGCTACATAAAACTTGGGCAAGGTTTCAATATTAAAGGCAAGGTTAAAGTGTGCTAAAACATGCTGGGGGAAATGCAGTAAGAGTACATGCAAGAATATCATTGAGGTAGAAATTACACATGGGGGAGGAAACAAACAGGCTGATTTTGGAAATCAGAAAACCATTTTTTAAAAAGAATTGCACTTGGGATTATGTGGGCAGACACAGTTTTATTCATCTCCATGTGGTTCTGCTGGCCACAGATCTCTTACAGGGTCCCTTATGCAGTCAGGGACATGTACTTCTGTGGTTTCTCACCAAGCTATTGTCAGCTGTCTGTCAAAGACATCACGTGGAAGTATATGACTTCCAAGACACACAGGCAATGGATGCAAAGCAAGGAGTACATAAGATGAAGGTCTTCACAATGGGCAGTGCAGAGCCATGAGGCTGGTATATCTGACAATTAAGTCAGTGTTTCAATGACAGACAGTAAGTAAAAGCTTGATCACCAGATGACAACAGTTACATAAAATAAGTTCTCCCCAGTAGAAATACAGTGGTTATAGGAAAGGCTTTGCAGCAAGGTACTACATTTTCCAGATCCTCTATTTGGCAGCTACTAATAAACTTCAGTTACCTTAGAAAAAAAAATATCCAGCAGTTACCAGAAAAACAAAATAATTGAGCAGTTTCACACTTTTCATCTGCTTGCCCTCAATTTACCAGAAAGCATCCATACCAGAACAGAAAGAGACAACTGTTTCACCAGATAACCCCACGCAAGTCCCGTTTCAGACCGTCGCGAGCCTCTGCTGGCTGGTACGTCCATGCGATCCTAGAGCAGATGACCCGGATTTGCACCATGGTAAAAGGGCAGCTACGGTGCTGTTGGCTGGGTGTCTGTGGGGGGAGCTGGCAGCGAGGCGGCCCCCTGGGACTGCTGCCTTAGAATTCCACAAGAAAATGAAGTGGGTGTTTGGGATGATGATTATGGTGCATCAGCTGGAATCACTTCCCCTCCGGATGCTGCTAAATCATCTCTGACAGAAACCATTTATCCCCAAGGCTCCAGCTCCTGAAAACATTTCTGAGCCACAAATTCTTTGTCTTTGCAGAGGACTTGATCTGGCTGAGGGAAGATAGTTCCAAAACATTACCATGTGAGATAACACTCTCTAAGACCTTTTATTCCCTTCTCAAACCTCCTACCAATCACACCAACAGCATACTCTGCTACACTGAACAATAAACACAGTGTGTTTTTCCAGGCTTTGCCAGCAGCATTCACCTAATACTGTTTTGTTGACACAGAAATCTGAAGGCTTGCCCACTGCCATACAAGGGAAAGTTTTTACAAATTTCTCAAGCTTCTTTCCTGCTCAAAACAGGCATGCCCAGGGAGCACAAGTGTAGCAAATACCCAGAGGTATTTGAAAGTCCAGTATCAAACATAGGCATCCTATCACTGACTCAGAGCCAAGTTCTCCATTGATTTTTATCCTTGCAATTACACTGGCTCCAGCAGTGCTGTGAGATCTTTATTCTAAATGTTCTCTTGACTAATAGGAGTCTTGAGTTAGCTGAAAATGCTGTACAGTTGTGTAGAAATTTCCCACAGAACTAAAAAAGATATTCTTCCTATAATTGCAGATGCATCAGAAAAATACAGGCAGCCAAAGCACGAACAGGCTTAACAAGGGAAACAAGTAAGAGAGTAAGAAGATTAAGGAGGAAAAAGTTGAACTGAAGCATCAGAAAAACAAGAACAACAAACTCACAACAAGTAGGGTGGAAGCAAGGATCAATGGGAAAAGAAGAACCATGGATATGATGGGAAGAGGAGGCCAGCTCTGTGCTCACTGAGCTCTTAACCCGTCCAGATTTACTATGAAAGTTTCCCAGAGTCTCCTCATTCTTCTGTGGCCAGAAGGAATGGAGGGAAAAGGAGGGGAAAATTTATGGAGGAAAAAAGAAAAAACAATGTTAGTTCTTATTTTGTTAGCACTAATGTTCCTAGGCCAAGCTAGGAAACTCACTTAAACTGAGTGTTTTACTGCTGGTTACTCATGATGTGCTCCCCATTTTCACGTTCAGCTTGAAACATAATTTGTAGAAGTGCTGAGCCCTCACCGCTGCAGCTGGGAATTGTGCTTGTACTCTGGGAACTGCTCAGTGACAATCATGCTTCTATATATAAAGTACAAGTGGTATAAGCTTGTTGTCTATGTATAGTGTTGACTATTGCTAAGTATGCTAAAAAAGAAGAAAACCCCAAATTCCTTAGGCATTACAAAATAACACACCCAAAGGAGATAATTTCATACATTATTTCCAGTACTATAGAATCATAATCACAGAATGGTTTGAGTTGGAAGGGACCTTAAAAGACCATCCAGCCCCAGCCCTCCTCCAGGGACAGGGACCCCTCCCCCCAGCCCCGGCTACTCCCAGCCCCCTCCAGCCTGGCCTTGAGCCCTGCCAGGGATGGGGCACCCACAGCTTCTCTGGGCAGCCTGGGACAGTGCCTCATCACCCTCACAGTGAACAATTTCTTCCTAATATCTAATCTGAACCTACCCTCCGTCATCTCAAAGCCATCACCCCTTTCTTTATCATGACATGCCCTTGCAAAAAGCCCTTCCCCAGCTTTCCTGCCGGCCCCATTAGGTGCTGGAAGCTGCTCTAAGGTCTCCCAGGAGCCTTCTCCAGGCTGAGCAACCCCAGCTCTCCCAGCCTGTCTCCACAGCAGGGGGGCTACAGCCCCCTGAGCATCTTTGTGGCCTCCTCTGGACTCCCTCCAATAGGTCCATGTCCTTCTTGTGCTGGGCGCCCCAGAGCTGGATGCAGCACTGCAAGGGGGGTCTCACCAGAGCAGAGCAGAGGGGGGGAAATCCCTCCCTCACCCTGCTGGCCACGCTGCTGGTGATGCAGCCCTGGGCATGGTTGGCTTTCTGGGCTGCAGGCGCATATGGCCGGGTCATGTTGAGCTTCTCGTCCACCAACACCCCCAAGTCCTCAGGGCTGCTCTCAATCCATTCTCCGCCCAGCCTGTATTTGCGCTTGGGATGACCCTGATCCTTATGCAGGACCTTGCACCTCAGTCCACAGCGTTTTTCTGAAAAGAAGCATCTTGTAGTATGTGGCTATAGAACAAGCACTGAAAGCAGTAACACTGTCTCCCAAGAGGATTTTAAATAGCGTGTAACAGGTGAGGTTTAGAGACCTCTACTGAATGATGGGGAGAACACAAAGCAGCTGCTCAACAAGCAAGCACTATCCATCTGGTGAACGTGGTGGGGCTTCACAGACAAAAAACCCCAACAAAACCCCAAAGAAACACATTACACAATCCTACTTATCTTGTAAAATATTATACAAAGAGGCCTAATACATTTTTTAAATTTAACTCTGGCATTTCCTAAATAACTGTGGGTTTGATTTTGCAATTTCAGTTGTGGTCTCCTGTACATTGTGGCAAAAGTACCATGCCACTGTCATAAATTCCTAAATCCCATGAAAATATTTCAACATTATACACACTTTTTAGAGAGTTTTCCAGCTGAGTGAGAAAGTAAGGAAAAACAAATTAGCACATCAGTGGCCACATTGCCCACACTGGCATCCATGCAACAAGTCAGGACCTCATCTGTTCATCCTTGAAGTTTAGGTTTAAAAAGCATGGGGTAACTCAGCCCTGATGGGGTGGGCTAGAGGGGAAAGGGGACAGATATTGTTTCGTTTTCATGAACAGCTTTATGCTGACAATTTTATGGTTAAAATGTATGGCTGATTTAATTTCCTTAAGCCAACTACTACCAAAGCCAAAACATATAGGGATGCACAATTTATGTGTTAGTTAATAATTTCTTGGGGAAGAGGTGAGAAGAAACAGTAAGAAAAAAGAAGCGCAGATGAGAGAAAGGAGATAGGATATTTAACATTTTGTAAATATAAACAAACACACACACAAAATCAAGTTATATGGTAAGTTCTTTGCTTCTTCAACATATTGCAGTGATTTAAAAACCAGAATGCTTAGACACAGATGAAACATTTGGAGACTACATATGCTATCACATAGGGTATGTGGCATTATAAATCACTTGCATACACAGAATGAAAACCTTGTGATTTTAGATGTTGCTGTTGAAACAGAGCAAATGGTAAACTATGCAACTTGACTGCCTCCATAGCACTATCCAAACCTGCTTCCTTTTTCCCCCTTCCCCATCCCTAAACCTCCTTCGAATTAAAAAATATAGCTTGCCTTCTGTTCCCATGGAAGCATCATAGATGAATAAATACAATAATTTACTACTTTTGAAACAGCAGTAATCACCTGGTAAATATACTGAGACATATTTGTCTTGTTAATATCACTTGTATCTGCCAACAGTAGTGTTGAAGATTCCTCAGGGCATAACAACGAAGTCTGCTAGCACTTCAAACATGTGCAAGGTAAAGTATGGCATATGGATCTGGGTGTCTGGGTCTTTCTACAGAGCTTGATAGGAATCATGGATTTCCTATTTATTCTGTCAAAAAAGAATTATGAACTGTTCATCCTCTGGCTGGAAGGTATCCACAAGAGTACTATAAACTCTCCATTTAGAAGGATGCATTTCTGTACTTTGAGTATTTATAGGTGCTATGACATCATAATGCTGGGAATCATAGTATTTATATGTTTTCTGTAAAGGAATCATTTACAGTAAAGCTATTAGAGAAAGTGAAGAATACTAGCTTGCCCATCAACAAGTGCTACATAAACACAAACAAGATACATAAGATGAAAAACATCCTGTGAATCTAACATTAATCACATAGCTGGAAATTCATTTTACTTTTGTCATGACATGCACACTTGAGGAAGAAAACCCCAGAGCAATAAATGTTAACAAAGGGGGGAAACAAAAGCAAGACTGTTTTACTAAAAATGTACTAGTCTTCTGTTCACCTGCTCTACCAAGTGTCCTTCAGCTCTGTCCTCCCATTTCTTCTGTGACACTCTTACCCTGTTCTGCAGGATAATTGATAGTCATGACATCAAATGTCAGTTGGCCCTACTCTTGCTCTGTGCAAATGCCTGTAATATGAGAAATGTTTTGTTTTTCCATGCACATAATAAAGTAGTTGTCATACATGGCAATTTTGCATGATGTTGCATCTATTCAACAGGGAATGACAGTTAGCACAAGGGAATGAATAAAAAGAATAATCCACTTTTGTATGAAATCAAGTTTTAATGAAATTGTCATTAATATTTATGTTAACTGTCATCAAAACCTAAAGAGACACGTTAACATTAGAATCTGAGCAGCCTGGAATCACATTAGTCTCCAGTTTCAGAGAAAAGCTGCTTTAAATGCAAAAGCTCTGATTTCTGCTCCAGCATTGATTGTTTCTTTTGAAAGTGTTCCTCCCCACCATCCACCCTCATCTTCCTTCCAGATGTTCATGAAGCAAACACCAAGTGGTTTGGACAAATGAATACATGCAGTTGTATGGGCAAATTGACTTCTATCTGCTAAGAAGTTCTCTAGTCAGATTTGCTGATGACAGAAGAGCAAAACCTTGCTTCCCCTCAACTCCCAGTTCCCTAGCTACTGATTTTCTAATATCTTGTCTTTATAGTGGCCAGGATGCAGAAGAGCTTCATGTTGATCATCGGGAATAGACTCTAACACAAAGGCTATTTTTAAATGGTGATTATTATGGTCAGTGTATTAGAGAAGGTTGCATTCTACACAAGCTGAACAAGTCCACCTGTGTTGGAAGTGATCACTTCTGTTAAGGATGCACAGTCTATGTGTGCAGGAGCAAGATACAGCAGAAACGTGCCAAAGGAAGGAACCTCTGCCACTCGTGCAGCACAACTTACCCTTCCTTCCACAGTAACCTTCTGGAAAGCTGTGCAACTTGAGTCCCAGCCCAAATATATATATATATATATATGTATGTATGTATGTATACACATATATACATATATATATATATACACACATATTTTATTACGTTCCTTTCTATTTCTTCTCATTCTCCTGCCTTAGAAATCAGCCAGGAATTATAATGACCATGTATTTCTGTTTTGCAGCCAGCAACACATTGCACTAAAGAATGTGATAGACTATAAAGGCATAGGGTATCTAATCACTCCCACCTTCTCCTTAAAAAAACCCAACAAAACAAACAACAAAACCCAAACCCAAACAAACCTCAGAACAAAACTCATTATCATACACACTGGAAACATAATGTATTCCTCTTGAGAACCAGTACACAGGCTCTCACACCTCTGATTAATCCCTCATGGCTACAGAGAGCAGTGAACTTACAGAAAGTCCCACAACATGTTTTCCTTTTAAAAGAACCCAAACAACCAAAGAAAACAAAACAGGAAAAAAATCCAACAACAACAAAAAAAAAAAAACCCCAACAAAACAAAACCACTGCAGCAGGCAAAACTATTTCTTTGAAAACCTTTTCTAAACCCTCTTTTTCATGTCAGCAGATGGAATGGAGCAAGATCTGTCCTAATTAGCTCAGGGTCAAGACTAGAAACGGAGCCATGGCTGTTCTCTGTGCCCCAGACAGTACATTTTACCAAAGTTAGCATCTGAGAAATGGTTGAAGTTCCTTTATAACTGCCTGGTGTGCTCTGTCCATACCGAGCTGGATTAATCAATCATTACCTGAACTGTGAGACTAAAAATCCACTAGCGCATGGAAGACTAAATGGATGGCAAGGCGGGCAGGGACACTGCAAGGACAATTCAGGCCAGGCTCCAGCAGCATCTTCCCTGCAGGCAGGCAGGCTCCAGGCTCCTTGCTGGCACGTGGTGCTCAGGAGGTACCGGCAGTGCCCATGGTATGTGGGTACCTTCGGTTCTGCATGCAGCCCAGTCTTCCAGATCCTGCATCCAAGGGATGCTTCCCTGCTCCGGAGGGAAGTCAGCAGGATGGCTGCAGGGTGCAGCCTGGGCAGCTGAGGTGAGGCAAGAGTCAACCCTCACTGCTTACATCTCGTTACTGCTTCTCGTTACCCCCTGCTGGACCAGCCCTGAGGGGTGATGGGGCTGCTGGACATTACTAGACCTTGTCGAGGTAGAAAAGTCTTATCCAGTGGGATACACTATCTGGAAGTACACAACCAAACACATAGATGGCTTTGGTGATGTTACCAGTAGGAAGGGCCCCACCAAGTATTTTACAGTCAGTGGAAGCACTGTTTAACCTTCGCTGGCCAGAGATAGCTCTGCAGTGACGAAGGATTTGTCAAAACCAGATTCCTTCCCTCAGGTACCAGCTATACCAGCAAAACAATGATGAATTGTCCCAAGAGGCATTTTTCAAATCTGTTCTATCTAAAATCTCTTACAGTCATTTTAGGTGTCTAAAAAAAGGTTGCAATTTTTCACAGAAGACATTTTCAAAATATTAGGGCCATGTATTTAGGCAGAAATAGATACATGCAAACCCTTCAGTCAGTAAGTCCTTTGGGGAACCCTAGATCCCAAGCTTTGGGCTGTTTGTTGGCATACCTCCTGTTTAATATAACAGCTTAAAAGGCTTAGTGATGTGTCTCGATTTTGTTAAAACCTGAGAAAATTTTTTGAGAGAACAATAAACATATCAAAGTGTTACAGGAAAACCAGAAGCAAAAGAGCAAAGTGCAGTCCTCAACCTGGAAAGAAAAACAAACAACAAATGTCTGAGAGGAGTTTATAACTAAGGTCTGTGCGTGTCCCACGGCATGTGAAAGGGATGGCCCTGTACTGATGTCCCCTGCCCCTCCTGATCACAGGATCTAGGTAACCCCAAGCAGAGGTGCTCACAGCTGGGGCTGTTGCAGGCTTTACACACACTGTGTGGTTTCACTGTGATGTGCCATGCCACAGGATGCTGGGATGCATTAAAAGCTTACATGGCTCCAAGAAGAAACTGGGCAAGATCAAGGAAGAAAAATTAATTAAAGGCCATTAAATACATAGAAACTGCCCTCTGAGTCAGGAAGTCCTTGGCCTGTGGCTCAGGGGGAATATCACATGCCTATCCTTTTCCAGTATTCTTCCCTACGTACCGCTCCCAGACCCTGTGAGATGGGATGCTGCACCAAACATACCGTGATTTGGCACAGTTGCTCACATGTAATGCAATCACTTCAAAAAAAGATCCTACGAATGCTTTTCTAATTTAATTACTGTATCATTTTGCAAGCCTGAAAACGTTTAGAGTTGCTTACGGTCTTTTAACATAAAATTCATACTCAACTTTCAATTCCTTAGAGTTTTAGGCAAACCAATGGATAAAACAAAGAGGTAGGGGAAGGCTTTCCCACCTCCAACTGTTTTGGTTTCTCTGTTAACACATGTGGAAGAAGGCTTCATTGAAATTATTCTTGACAGAGCCGAATAAAGCACAAGTATGCCATCCCACTGCCTGAATTGTTTACATTTGTATTGCTATGCTAGCTTCAGTGAGAGAGATAGTAACGGAGAAATGAAAATTATATAGACCTTATCGCAGTGACAGAGGTGGAACTACATGCCACTTACTCCCTGACCAGCCAAGGGCAGCTGAATATGCAGTTACCCATTCCCCCCAAAAAAGAGGAAAAAGCGCGGGAAAAACACACGACAATTTTTAGCAGGACACAGTATGACATTCATATTATAAGGATATGCAAAACAATCAATTTTTTTTCTTGATATTTCAAATTCTTTTCCTAGTTCTGTATTTGTTCTTGAGTTCTTCTATTTAATAGCTATAGAGTATATTTTTCGGTCCTTTAAGAAAAGTGGGAAACAAAAAACCCCTTACATGCATATGCAAAAGCCCAAATACTTCCAACCTTTCACAACCCAACTACCATATATCCAGTTGTCATAGCTGCAAGTTATGTCATTTAATTCACTCCAGTCAGAGTTTAGAGGAGCCAGAGAGCCTCGTGTTGATTTCATTCCTCTAAAGCAGGTTCTACTAGACCCTATACATTTTTGTAGTAAGTCCTGAAAATTACAGAGCAACTTCAGTGTACATTGATTTCACTCCTCTGTTCCCATGGGCTGCACCCACTCACACATCTACGCTTGCGGGGATTCCCCACAAACAAGTGCTACAGAGATCTCATTTATTGCTGCTCTTTTTTTCTTGTCAGTTGGGATCTAGACACATCCCACTTCTACTTTTATTTCTTCTCCCTTCTGCTATATTAGTACTGAGCAGAGGGGGCTGAACGAACATCTTTCGTAGATCAAGAGGAAAAACACTGCGGTTGAAGCAGCAATAAAGCAAGTTCCACTGCTGCTCTCATCGGTGTGTCTCAGCCACTTGTCGGAGCAGCTAGACGTGGAAGGCAAATCCCATACCTCTGCCCTCACCGCTGACCTGGATCAGAGGGGCAGCAGCTTTTTCCAGCACTGGTCACCAGTTTACTAGAAAGCAGAAATAGATCCTTCAGTTTATATCCCTTAGAGGCATAGAGTAATGAAAGGGCGGAAAAGCTTCAAGGCAACATTCATCCTGGCTGGCCTTGATCTAGTGACCTATAGGTGAAAATCTCTGTGTATCCCATTACCATTTCTTTGAGTCATCCTGACCCTTTGTTCCCCACCTTTATTAAAAGGCCTGAAGATTAATGCAGGGAACAAATGGCAGAGATGCGTTACATGTCAGGAGTGATGTTTCACAAGTTTAATGCGGGAGAAAAGGTATTTTGGTGGGTTTTCCTGTTTTGGGTTGGTTGGGGTTTTTTGTTTGTTTTGGTTTGGGGTTTTTTTTGTGCGTGTGTGTGTTTGGTTTTTTGCATACAACAAAAATCACCATAACATCTGATAGCACTGGTAGGTGTCTAGCTTGAGGCCTCTATAACTTCAAAGCAATTGTAGGTAAAGATACTGTTCAGAGTTTAAGTTTTACAAGATTAAATGGCTTTACTATCTTTCCAATGTCAAAGCAAACTAGTGACTCAGTTCCTCCAGGAACACAACACAATTAGTCACCTGCAGACATTATGGAACAATTAGGGGTTTTCCTAACAATATGAAAATCCTCTAATCATCTTTAAAATACTTGTAGCTTATCTTGCTTTTAAATTTAAAGAGAGGGAATGTATGCCAAATTAGAATTAAATGTATCCTATTTACCTGGCTTTCTGTCTTGGTCAAATTTGGACTATTGTTTCAAATGAGCATACTTTCTGTCATCATTAAGGCTGTTGTTTAGTCAAGATTCTCTTTCTCTTCCTTAATCTTTAGGTGTTTGTGTGATCTCGCTAAACCAAAAGGCAGGACTGACTTGCTTTTCGCTGTTCTGGACAAATCTGTGTTGGCTGAGGCAATTTATAATCTAAAAATGCATTTTCTGTCTTGCCCTGTTTTCATTTGGAAGCTGATTTTGCTTCTCATACAAGAATTCAGGACATTTAAAATAGTAAGCAATGACAAATATCCTGAAATTGGTGGGGATCCTGCTCTTGCCCCCTGGTTAATTTTCTTCAGCCTCAGATGCTGGCACCTGCAGCATCACATCCTTAAGTAACTACTCATTTTGCAGCTCACTCTTCTACTAATTTTACCCAGAATTTATGCTTAGATAAGCATACACACATCCCCAAAGTATTTAGGTAACTTGACAGGACTTTTTATTAAGTTAACAGCATGGAAAAATCTGCAAGCGATGAGAGGAAAAAAAATTATACTGTTTTAAAACATTTAATATTTAAATAGGTGCTTTTACAAGAATGATTCATAGATGTATACATTGGCACAAATATCCTTGCTTGCTGTCTCTTTACACTGCTAACACACACTCATTGAATGTTTTCCCTCCTCACTTGGTAGCGCTTTCACTGCGCATCCCCGGGATGATTTCAAGCAGTTCAGGAGTTAGCCCGACGGGAGCTGGGGGAAGGCACCAAACCCTCTTAAATATAAATAATCGATCCAAGCTAAATATTGGTTCTCTTTAGGTTTAAGCTAGTAGGAGGAAGCAACGTTATTTTGCACATTGTCCTGTGCAAACTCGGAGTGCCTGGCACTTTTTACCCCCAACCCACTAGTCCCCTCAGCACATGAACAGCCCCTGACACGCAGTGCAAAAGGGCGCTCCCTGCCTCTAAGTGTGGATGGACCCAACCTGTCCTGCTTTTGTCTCTGCCAGGAGACAATGGAACTGTCATACTATAAATATCAGGTTCTTGCTGCATCTTTCTACGTTTGGCTACTTCAAGTTTATATTTTGGCCTTTTATTTCCTATTGTAAGTGATTTTCTCCCCTGCTTCAGATTCCTCAGCTGTAGAAAGAGCCAAGCAACAGTGAACTCTACACAAGTAGCCCCACCAGTTGCCACTTTTTCAGTGAAGAGTCTTTGGTATGTTTTCCCACCACCTTCTGCCTCTTCCTGAGAATCGACCTTTAGAGGGATAAGTGTTTGCAGAAAGGATTGACAAAGTTTGAAGAAGCAGAATAGGAAATTTGAGGCAGTTTTCCAAAAAGTATGAGTATATACCCCTATGTCATTCAATTCAATGTATTTTATTTCATGAACTAATCAAAAATAATTACTGCTCAGGAAAAGCTGTAGAGACTATATACAATGTACAGTTTGGGATAAACCCAAGGAATCTCAAAGACTATTAGTAAATATAAAAAACATTTTAAGAAAAGCACATGGTCCATGACTCTAATATGGAAGGCGATTGTCAGTTAACTGAATTTTAATCCTTCTCCACCACTAGCCTGCTGCCTTGTCTCTTACTAGTGACAGTAACAGTTTCACTTTCTATTTTTTTCCCTTTCATCTGTTAACTTTAATATCTTACATATGGAGAATACCACAGTCAAGATGGTGCTTTCCAGCGTCCTAACCCTACCAGGTGGTCCCCCTCCACATTTATTATCTCTGGACCACCACAAATCAAAACTTCTGGTGAAGATGGTGCCAGCACATGGAAAACTCAAGTTACAGATACTGTTCTTCTAGCACATCTTCTCAGAAATGCTGAATATACATCACAGTGCTACTTTATGTGTTGCTTTCTATAAAACTGTGAAACTAAAAGTCTTCCTCCTTAGCTTTGATACACTCCTGAGAAACCATGTAAAAAGCAGGATGAAGTCTGCAGCTGAGATGTGTCCTTCTATGGCACAGGGAGGCTCCTTACAAACCAGGACAGAACTGATCCAGGCTTAGGCCAGAGCTTTTTTGAGATGCTGGTCCAAGACTGCACAATAAGTCACTCTCCCCTCAATAAGTTCAAGATGATGTTGCACGCACAGCCACAGATATGTTTTGAAAGGCAAACCAACCCTCTAAATTCAAGAGGACAGCTTAAAAACCAGAGCCAAATACCAACCAAAAGAAGCACCAAAACAAACAAACAAACAAACAAACAAACAAACAAAATTCATAATTTGATGCAGTCACATTTCTTTGTGCTGTGGGAGGACAAGAGCTTACTCTAAAACAGCCTCAGCTGAAACCAGCAGTATCCACTCTGATAGAAATGATGACGAAAACGACATGATCTGCCCACTGAAAATATTAAGAACACTGGAGGGTCCATTTGTCAAGAAAGCTATTTGTTTTGAATTATTCCCTTAGTTCCTCAGTTAATAAATTCCAAGAATCTGGCTATTATATCCAGGCTATGATCTTTCAAACTGTGTTTAATTGTTGTTACAAAAGATGAAATTCTCTCTCCTATTTTGAAGCCAAGACAGAAATCATTACAAGAGAAAGAATTAAGAAAAAACAACCCCCCCAGATCACCCTCCACAAAACAATAAACACCACCAAAACCCTAAAGCTCCCAGAACAGACAGAAAATTAGCATGGCTTAATAAAATTCATGGTAGGCTCATTACTGCCGCTGTGATCTAGGAGAGAATAAACATATTGACTAGTGCTCTTTCTCACAGAATCCCTCAATTGTCAGCAATCAGATAAGCCTGTGGCTATAAATAAATAAATAAATGATGCTTTATCTTGTTATAAATTTACTGTTCCTCTTGCATATGAGCAATTTATAGACACAGGGAAAGCAGAACGCGCAGAGAGGGCAGGGCACAGAGCAGGGTGCTCTTCCATCCCCGCGGACAGGACAGATCACTGCCCTTTGGTGTCCATTCATTCAGCGCTACCTTCAGACGAAGCCATGGCAAACTCCACGCTCAGTGCCGTGACCTTTCTCTGCCCCTTGTCACCACGTACAAAATGGTACTTTACTCATTCTTCTTAAGAGCACATGTGGGTTTTTACCTGCAATTTTTCAAAGTGACACTCCATATACAGTCTTTCTGTTGGACACGCCGCTTTTCAGATCCTCTTATGGAAACCCAAAATAGTTTGTCTGATCTGTATGTAAACCCTGTTTCTATGTAAGGCCTCAAAGAGAATTTATATTCATGCTATATGCAGGCATCTACCCTCTGTGGGATATTGCCAGCTGAGCTAGGGTTTCTTCACCATCTAATCCAAGCACATCAAAGCATCTTAGCAGCTCTGAAATGAATAACTACAGGCTTTCATGACATAATTTATACACATATCTAATGTGGTGAGCCAAAGACATCTGCAGTCCTGCAAAGCAATCCAAATTCCAGAACCATGGTCCTGCAAGTTCAGCCCAGCCCACGAGGCTCCACAGCAGTTAACCCAGCTCACCATGGTCCTCCCCCGATGGGACCCGAGGTGGTGTTTGTGGCACTGCCCTGGGGCAGTAGTGGTGCTGCCTGGGCCACTTCCAGGCATCTGGTAAAGCCGCCCCACCACAGAGCTCTCACGGCAGAGCAGTGCATGGCAGCGTTTGAGATGTATTCTAACACCACAGGAGGTTTTTGTTAGATCTGCACCTGCCAGGGTTCAGGAGATGCCAGCATCCCTGGCATCTGGCGTCCCCATATGCCCCAGTAGGTTCCCATCTACAGGATGAGTTACAGCATTACCTTGGAAATTTTTATTTTTAAAATATTCTGTTCTCTGATAAAAACATTCAAAGCCAGGCTTCAGAAAGCAACTGTGTATTAGTTTCTGGGTTTTGCTCAAACACTCCGTGTTGATGTTACACAGGGAGTATCTTCCAATTCAACACACCATAACCTTTGGCTAATTAAAATTCCATCCCCTGTATACAACCTGGCAGAAGTGAGCTTTACTTGAATAACTGCAATATAAAAAAACCCTAGAAACAATTTGATGCAAGTCAATTTAGAAATTCAGAAAGGCCACATTGTTGTCATATTGCTGTATTACAATAAATACAGCCCTTCTGTTTCTCATCCCTTCGAACCAAGATGTTTAATTAGATACCAAGTTCTTGGAGGCAGAGACACATTCTGCCTGTAGCTGTGAAGTTTCTAGAGTGCTTTTGGGCACGGTAAAGATAGTTTCCAAAAGAGCTTTGTGTAAATGATCTGAAACTAATATTCCTTTCTGTTTAAGCACCAGAGTCACTCACCAGATCCTTAAAAGGTTTCCGTAGGATGGGCGTACAGTCCACCAGGTGCCCACTGTGGTTTCTGTCTTAAAAAGGCACAACGGCAACATTGACCAAACAGTTTTTTGTACAATACTTCAATGGCTTTACTCTGTACTTCATTCCAGTGTTTCAGTGGAAAGAGTCTTCCCTTGGAAATCTCTGTTCAAAGAAACTGAAAAACAGGCCCTGGCACATGAGCAAAGATATTTGATATTTAGTGGGACTATGGGGGGAATCTGCAAAATAGCTGGGAGAACAGGACGCTTAGGTGATAACATCATATAAATAATTGTACGTCTCAGATGGAATCATTGCGTGCCTGTGAGCAAAACCATTAACCATCAATTTTTTTTTCCTTTTTTTTTTTTGAGAAGACTATGTTAGTCAAAGTCTTATTTCCTCTACAGACAAAAAAGGGAAAAAGAACTTATCCTCACTGATGATGTTCTCAGACAGATGCTTGTTAAGTCAAACCAAACTGTGTGTCACGGCATTGCTCATGTATCTCATGGAAACTGCAGCTTGAAGGGCCTCCCAACCTGTGGGCTGGGCTACAGCTTTACAACCACCACATCTCCCTTCTGCTTTTAGACAGGTCACAAGTCTTACAGGCTCTAGCCATAGCCTGCTTCGAGGAAACATGTGTAGGAGGCCCTTGAGCTACAACTCCCATACAGCATTTATACCCAGGACAGAGTCATATCTAATTCTGCTTCTACCTCCAAAGAAACAAAAGCACAAAGCCTCCTTTCTGGAGGCTTTATGAAAAGCGCTAATTCATAGCTCCTCCCTCTCCATCCTCAGATGGAAGTGATTGCCAGTAACTCTACATCTCACAAAATGGGCATTGCTGTTTTCTGTATCTCAGGGCTAATGATTACTAGGTTCAGTTTTAAAGAAAATATCAAAGAAAGCTGCCCTAGATGAGGATTTATCTGTGGAAAGTGTTGGACTTTTGAAGAAGTCCTCTTTTAAATTAGTGAAAATCTATCAAAGGACTTTCTCGGCTGCTAGGGGGAAACTGGTGTGATGAAACATTCAGTTTGACTCATATCTCTACCCGAACAAGTAAAGGTGTCTCAATGTATTTTGGCGTTACTTACATAAGGCGTGAGAATGAGAAGCCAAAGCACCAGCTAGCTTTGGTTTCCTCTCCAAAGTTCCTCCTCAGTGATTCAAATATTTATCAACACTTTATTTAAGCTCTACCATTCAACTAGTTCTGTGTTCCACACAGTGTAAATCAGACTTGGAGAATACTGCAGAGAGGCAACACATCTTCATACCTGTTGACATGATAAGCTTTGATCTTTAGTTCTGCCTTAGGCTAGGATCAAAAGAAGGAAGCAAAGCCAGAGTCTTTAGTTTCACTGGGCTGTTTTGATCTGAATTATAGTGATATGCTGATCCACTTTATTAGTCACATTTTTCCGTCTGTCTGCAGTGCCAGACGGACAGAAATGCAAAAAAACCAACAACCCCAAACAACAAACTTTTAATTTTTTACCCAAGTATCATTCAAACCCCTCACTTGAAAAAATCCTTAGAATAAAAATCAAAGATAAGATTAAAAGCAACAACAGCTTAAACTGGATAATCGCAGAAAAAGAAAAATGAGAATGTGCTCTTGAAGTGAAGTGCTGCCCACCTACTCAAGTTTGTAAGTGCACATTCTCTGTATATTTAAAACACACGTTAAGGTCTCGAGTTCCTCCCCAACAGAAACCCATCTTGCCATCTGCCTATGGTTCCTTGCCGTTACAAAATGTGCATGCAGGCATTGCTTTGCAGACAGCCTATGAACAATTTGTGCCGAGTGCCTGAGACTCAAGGTATAATATGTATTTAAGTGATAGCTACAGTTAGGGTGCTGGTTCTTTTCAAAGTGAATTCCAAAGCCCTTTTGTCCTGATGTTATTTACAATGTCTTTGCTATGGATTAGTTCAGCCTGTCGGATAAAATTTCCCCATTCAACAAATGGTCTTACACCAGCATCTTTTCATTAGAGTTTTCACAAGTGGGTGGAAGACAAAGCAAAATTAATTTTGACAATGAGACCTAATTGAAACCCACCCAACACATTAAAAACTGTACTGGGAAGCCATACCTTTCAGCTGCAGAGCTTCTCCCAGTGCCCATGCAGGCAGGCTTACTGGGAAACCAACCAACAACAAACCCCCTCAACAATTTAGGGTAGATATTCATGGATTTGAGTTGATACATGAGCACCAGTTTCATTTTAATTTTTCACTGCAATTTCTGTTTCCAAATCCCTTAGGCCCATTTTCAAACTCTGTTGAATTACTCTCATATATTCTTTTACCAAACAACAGATACATATATATATATATATATATGTAAAGGCTGAAATACCCAACAACCGATGAAGTGTTTGCAAACTTAATCTCCATTTTCTTAAAACCAGGCATTGCTATGACAACGTACTACCACCACATTACAGCTCCAGCAACGCAGGCTGCAGGAAACAGTGTTCATCTATCTCTGTGTTACTTTCCTCTATATTCTGCCATCAGATTTCCAATTTCCTGCCTTACTTATTTTGAATCCTTGCAAATGCAATTCAGCTGGTGTTTTAATTTTCCCGGGTGTAATGTATTATAACCCACACAGAAGAAATGCCTGCCATAGCCTCTAGCATGGCATCTTCAGGTGCTCTTCTGAACAAATATCACTGCAAACAACCCATATCAGCTTTTAGCAACATTGGCCTCATTCATTAACAACCCCATTTAGGACTTCCAACAGCCTCAATGACACTTGGCTTGACTGCAAATTTCTTGTACACATTTTATAATATATTCCACATATTTAACCTGGTTTTTCTCATGTATCTTTTACTAATATTCCTTCCTAGAGTTTCTATATTTCTCTCAAATTCTCCTGACATCTCCTTCTACTAACTTCCTTCTTCGATATCTTACATTTCAAATAAGCCAAATCTTATTTATACTTCTAATATATTTGCTTTGTTTTTTATCAGTTAATTAAAAAAAAGACAGAACCTTCATCTCAGTGTGGTTTTCCCCACCTTTTCACTAGTCTCTCATACAGCAGATCACAGTACAAACAGAACATGTTTAGTTGAAAAACTATTCCTTTGAAAACAGAAGCCCACAGCCAAGTTGAAAGGGCTTTGGAGAATAAAATTCATTTGAAGACAACAAGCTAACATCAAATGTCTTTTAAAAAATCAAGCAACAATGGAGGACACCAAAGTGAACACGAAGGATGTCCAGAAAGGGTCCCAGAGATGGGGAAAGTAATGTCCCGAGAACAAGGAACTCAGGTTGCCAACTGTACAGAAGACACTTCTGCTGGCTGAACAGATGTCGCCAACTTAAAGGCAATTATAAAAACAAAAATAAATCATATACGTACAACCATACCTTACTAAAGCAGAAGACAAAAGAAAAAATATTTCTTTTAACTATTTAAATCATACCTGATGGGTAACACAGACTATCAGCTAGAGGTCCAGTCCCTAAGCCCCAGCCTGAGTGCTCAGCCCCATTCCTGTACTGATTTCAGTAGAGAACACAGTGGCAAATGAACACACTGGTGTATTGCACCATGTGGACGCCTGCCTATCGAGTATGAGACTGGAAACCCACCCATCCATTTCATGAAGGATGTCAAACAGCCATTAAGGAGAAAAGAAGGCTTACTTCTTGTTAAAATCTCCTGAACTACAGTGAACAAAATTTAATCATTCTACACCATGTTAGCAATCTCCTCACATCATCTAGCCCCCCTTAGTAGCAGTTTTAGAAATACATCCAGTTCATAATACTATATTAGCCTATATAAAATATGGGACTCATCTGTTCCAAATATCCACTTACCGTTATTCTTAAGCCCAGTATTTTATTAGTATTCTAAGCTTAGATTCTTACTATTTTGCAAAGAAATCATGTGTTTAAATTGTTTTATGCCCTAAGCAATACCAGTACATGACTTTTATGAGCCACATGCATTCCTAATTACAGTCTTTGCATTCTCGCTTCTCAATATGGTATTATTTATATTCTGGTAGTGGTCCACCAGTCAATGTACCCCAGGTATCCCAGGCCACAGAGAATGAATCTGTTACAGTGGCTGATTGAGAGCCTTGCTCTTTAGCTAAGCTGTATGCATTCTTTTCTCCCTTGGAGATCCCCTATGACAGTATAAAATAAATAAATAAATAAATATATATAAAAAAAACAAAACAGAAAGAAAGAAATAGAAAAAAAGCCCACCTACAATAACACAGCTTTGATTTCAGCTGCCAAAGCACTGCCAGTGACTCCAGACAGGGTCCAGAAGAATTTGCATCTAACTGGTCCTCATATTCCAATCTGACCAATTACATTTTAAACTCCTCAACCTGTGACACACCACCTTTGTAAGCAGGTAAGTTCAGGTATAAAATAATCTCATGCCAGTCCACCATCTGGCTTTGGGAGGCTGAACTGTTTGCCATTCTGCCAACAGCATGCATATTCCAAAGGGTCAGACAGCTTGTGCTCTTGGCAGTTCTTAGGGCATCCCTAAAACCTCTGCTTTGATTTCCTTCTGACTTTACAAAAACAAGCACCTTCCCTATACAAGCGGTTTAAGCAAATCCTTGGAAGCTATTGTGTTGGACCCTTGCCAAATCGGGCTGCACATGGTGTGAGCTGTTCCCTTCTCTAGTCCATATCGAACCTCTTCTTTCAGACTTTTGCTCTACTATATGCAAAGATGCCTGTAAGCTTCAAAGGAAGAGAAAAGGGGCAGCAGGGAAAACATCCAAGAATGGAGTACTATTTGCTCCCAGGGGGTGCAACCTATCTACACGGACCTGTTCTCCACTAGATTTGTTTGCTTTCCATGCCACGTGACAACAGAGCCGGAGAAGAAATATCGTGCTGTACTAAATAAAAGTTTAACCTGTACCTGCCAGGCTGGAAATCCCCAGTGATACAGGCAGGTCTGGAAACACTGATGGAACCACGCTGCTTCTTGGAGCTGTTAATAGGTTCTTAACCAGCGTGGTTAAAGGAGCCTCAGCAGCCTATTGGAATGCCAGCTTTGTTTTAAGCAGGGTTTTGGAGAGGTGGTAAAGTGCATTATGGAGAGTCCAGATGACAGAAAGGCAGATGGAATGGAGACCCTCAATGGCAAGATGAATACACAGCTGTAAAACTATCAAGGTATTAAATAGCCAACAAACTGGATCATTCTGTGTGCATTTCACTAATTTTCTGATGAGAGTAGGCTGGGAAAACAAATACACCATTTACTTACCTATACAAGAATGCTTAGTAAAGTCATGAGGAATATAGCTATCTTAGCAGAGACACTTGTGACTATTGCGTTAATATGCCTGGACACTCATTTACTAAATACAGTTGTTATAGAATATATCTTGCCATAACATTTTCACTTCCTTATTTAATTAAAAAAAAAAAAAAAAGTTTAAAAGGAGAAAAGGGTGGTCAAAGAGCAAGAAAAAAAGGAAATAGGCTCTGTATTGTATTCAATGTACAGAGGACAGAAGAGGCAAATTCTTGTTTTCTTTCTGGTACAATGTTTTGTTGTAGGAGAAAAATTCAATATAAATGTCAAGATCTCTCACTGAAATCATCCAGACTGTTCATGAGAACTGCTAAGTCAGAAAGAAGAGATGGTAGAAAGTGTAAAAGGAGATTAAGTAGGGCTCTAATTCAAGTTAATAACTTTCTTACCTGGACAGGATCAGAGGGGTGACCTCGCTGTGTGATGAGACCTTACCGTACGCGATGATAACGCAGCACACTGCACTTCTTGGAGGGAAGAGATTCACGGTGCTATATTTCCTTCAGTTACGGTCACCTAAAATACAGAAACCAGTGTCTCACAAACTATGAAGGGATTTCAACTGAAGAAATAATCTTAAGAACAAGTAACAAGTAATTCCAGCCTTTGACCTAACATTTCACCTCTCTAACCAGCTGTGATTCTTGTTTGGCTCACAGAAGCAATCAGGACTAAACGCTTGTACAAACAAGCAGTAGTATAAAATTTTAACTGAAATAAACCACTTCCTGGTATTTCTGGCACATCAGAGCTCTGACACAGAGTTAGTATGTGATGTGGGTCACTCTATTCCTCAGACTTCAGTGCAAACCATGAAATTCAGAGTGACTTTTTAATACATAAATAGTAAAAGTGAAGTGTGTTTGTTTAGCGTTGGCTGTAGTGCTTGTGGGGGCTTCACACATCCACAGTGAACTGTTTAACTGGTAACCAGCCTTTCCTGCAAGACAGTACGAAATCTTGGAAAAGTTACTAAACTAGATCCATGAGCTCTGAATAAGACATTAGCAGCAGTAACTTCAGTAGAGCTGCACATACCCTAAGATTTTACATATGTTAATACTTTGATGAACTGGAGATTATACACAGTATTCTCTAATATGCTGGTTTAGAAATTACCCTTTCAAAACACTGAGCATTCCCAATATCCTTAGAGTCTGTCCTGCTGTTTCCACGAGAGGCTAGCTCTGTTGGCCACACGTTTCAGCCCGACCTGCTCCTTGCTCAAACTGCCCTCCCACCCCGGCCAGCAGCAGCGCCCTGCGGGACAAAGGCTTCGGATTATGTCAGCATGGGACGTGCTGTGGTTAAACGCTGTCAGTGGAGTTTTGCCAGGTGTACTTTGTTGCTTTTCATCCATTATTCTCACCACCCTGACACCCAAATGAATGGACGGCGTGTATCCAAGTAGGGTTTGCGATGGATGCATATGCTCCTGAACATGCAACGTGTAATCTTTTACTGCTGGGTCGTTATTAAACTACCTGATATTAGTGGCCCCGAAATTGATATGATTAAGGTTTAATGAACTACTGATTAGCACTAAGAACACAACTGAACACACATTCTATTAAATGATTTGTCTCTTTTGAACTGAAAGTAATGTTGGGCCATTAATAAAAATATTTGGGTCATTTCTGAGCAACTGTTGCATTCCTTGGAGAGAAAAGGACAGAAATCAGACAGCATGCCACCTGATCAGTGTTTCAGCAGGTCTACACATCAATACTGAGGGTTCACAGGCTGTATTTTCTAGACTTAGTAAGGTCAGAGGAAACAATTGAATAAGTTCTAATGAGTGCCTTTTTGCATGAGAGGTACGTCTTATGATCTGGCAGGATTGAACTTATACAGCGTACAAGAAAGGGGAGGACTTTGCTCTAAGTAATACAATGGATGCCAATGGGAGAGCGAGAGCATGCACACACACAGACAAAATAAAAAATCCACCACCACCACACCAACCACTAAATGTAATTAAAAAGATTATTTCATATTATTGCGTATTTTCTACATCATCTAGTTGAAAGCCTTTTGGAAGCCACACGTCCCAACATCTATCCATCTACCACAATAGGCTACACTACTTTACATACAGTCTGAAGGCTTAAAGATGGAAACGGTATCCAACACACTTAACAGAAAGACTGAGGAAGTGTTGATGAACAACTGTTCCCAATACGTGATGCTAATTGTCTTACAGTAAAAACTCATAAAACATCCATAAATACTCCTGGATCTATGATGACAAATGATGAGAACACCACTTTTGGCTTCTATTTTAGAATTCCATGTCCCAGAGTATCCAAAATGACATGTTGGGTTATTAAGATATAATTCCAATTAACCAGCAAGATTGCTACAAATAGTTGCCCACCTTCCTGCACGCAGTTGTCCCCAGGAGGATTTCTTTCCAATTATTCAATCAGATAGGAAGGAGGAAGTGACAAGGACACAGCCCAGAGCAGTGTTCTTCAGAGACTGCATTATCTGCTAACAGGTAACATAAATACACACTGCATCTCCGAGCACTGAAAAATTTACTCGCTTTCTTTCTATTGTCATAAACACTAATGTTTGCCATTCCAGCAGCACGGCAACCCTGAAGTAAAATCAGTACATTTCTACACAAGTCCTCTATCTCCAATATGTGTTATATTTAAGGCCTTGACAATGCTGAGGAACCTGAAGGAAACCAGTCACATATTGCAGAGTTCCCGACATAGTTAAAAAAAATAATTTAAAAAGAAAAAAGAAAAAAGAAAAATCAGCAGGCACCTGTTGACTTAATGGAATTTTGTCTAGTGCAGGCTCATCATTGTTTTGAAATTATTTAACCCTTTGCTAAATCAAGCCCTACTACTGTCAAAAGAAAACCCAAGAACATAGCCAGGGATTCAAACAGAGTATTTTAATATAAACTCTCCATACGTGAACAGCCAGACCCGCTATTACTCACGTATTAGCTGCAATGATTAATGTAGAAAAACAGCAGCACAAATAGAAAGACTAATGAGACCTTTACAGGATGATTTTCATGTAATTAAGTGTAATGAACTAAATTCTGCTTCAAATTTTTCCAAAGTGAAACCAGAAGAATCTGCACGCGTTGCAATAGAACTACTCAGCATCAGGAAGAGGGACACTGCTGGCAGAATGAGACCTATGGCCAGTGTTACCAGCTGGGCAAACCAGCTCATTTTCTCTACCGTGTAACTAAGCAAATGAATTCACAGTGTCTCAAAACAGATTTCTTTTTTAGAAACTTTGAAAGATTTAACGCATAACGTATGAGGAAGAGCCAGAGCGCACAGAAGTGGAAGTGTGAGCAGTTGCACCAGGTCTAACCCAAAGCCTTGGGTAGTCACAGGGAATCTCCCTAAGGATTTTAGTCTTTGGACTAGTTTTACTGATGAAGGGAGGATGCTGATGGTCACCTTTCCTACCATACAGATAAACACAATGGGAGGACATTCTCCCTTTTGCTATTGATTATTTATGGGGCTGAAGAGGCACAGGGAGAATGTGTTAGGAGCTTTCCTTTGGGCAAAACTGAGGAAGACCACCCAAGACCTCTGCATAAGAGCCACTGGAGTGCTGAGGCAGCTACATCAGGAGCTGGAAAGGCCTTATAACCAGGGCAGTGTGCATTGCTGCCACTTTTGAAAGGTTTAGTACAGGTTTCAGCATGCATCAGCAATGAAGGTGGCACTTCAGAGAGCACACTCTCCCTACAGAAGCTCCTGTGATCTCCCGAATGTCACCTCTTCATTAATGACTCCTCTCTTTCCATGAAGAAACACTTTGTCCTCAATAAACAGAGTTTTTTCAATACCAACACGCACAATTTGTGTTCATTATCTTCTCACCTGCCTAAGTAGATGATCTTCCCAATTGTTTACAGAGAAAACATGGACTTTCATTCTTGGATTAAGACATCACTACTTTAAAAAGTACTAAACCAAATTCAAACCTCAGCTACAGAAGCTAGAATTAATTAAAAAGCAAAGAAGAAAATTAAAACATGCTTTCAACTTCCAGAAGTGTAACCCGAGGTAGAATATTGGCAGGGTAGTGGTGGTGGTGGGTGGTGTTTGTATTAATTAGGGTCTTCAACAAAACTACCCTTGATACAAATCACCAAGAATACCTAAATTAGTAAGTGGGCAGCTGTGAAATTTACCCCAAGAAAATCAGCCACGATGTCACATGAATGTATGACACGCAAGCATTTTTAAAGGAAATAAGGCCCATAGTATATACATGCCATAGACAAAAGTAACAGCTGGCTCAAAGAAACAGACATTATAAAATATTAGCAGGAGGGCAAGTGTTTAGTATGATACAAATCAGACTTTAAAGGGCATAACCCACCAGAGCTGCTTGGGATCCCCTGTGAACAAGTTTTTCTATCATATATATATTTTTAAGTCTGCTACTATGTACTACTAGTGCTTCTGATGGGCTTCTGCTTTGATCCACAGCTAAAATTGTTTCTAAGACCGTGGTCATATTTAAGTTATAAATGAATATAACCCACACCTTAAGAAAAAATCTTTAATAACACACCAAGACATCTTACTCATCCTTGTCCCTGAGAAAACTGTGTTGAAAGACAAAATAATCACTTTTAGGGCTTATAACACAAAGGGAGTGGCAGGATTTATGCACAGGAAACCACTGCTTTATTAGGAAGTGGCTTAATCGTACTTTCTTTTTAATAAAAACACGGAACTGGCTTTCTATAAACTTTAGGAGATGCACATATTTGACAGGAACAGTGAGTCGTATTTCTCTGCAATGAAAAATTTTCCAATGATTGTTTAGGAAATACTCCCTGGGACTTGTAATAAGTACTACGCATCAGCAAATCTATTTCTATTTAATTACGAGTAAATTAGAGGTGTTGTAAGTATTAAGATCTGCTTCATTTTTAGGAAAGGCTTCTTAGGGGCTGGAAAACTGCACAGACAAAATCAAGGACTTAGGAATAAGGAATTTTCAAAAAATAATTACATCTTCATTTCTGAGGGCAAAAATATAAATTCTGGATTATCTCAGCATCTTATAAAGAGATAAAACATTAAAGTTATTACCTACAACCATACATTATTCATGAAATGTAAATGTGCATCCTTAACTAGTTATCTCCCCCCCCCAATGTAATTAAACCCAATGGCTTTTCTTTCAGGGCATGTAAGAATAATAAAGGAGACTGTTAATAAAGAATTGAATTGAAAGCTCCTAGTAAATTTATTTGACAAGAATTTCCATTATGATGAAAAGAAAAAAAAAGGAAACAGACAAGAAGTATTTTTAGTTGCTCATACGACTACAGCTTCAAGAGTCCCTAGAAAGGACATGGCTAAATTTAACAGAATATGTTCTTTTTATCTAGGCAAGTCATCTCTCCTATGAAACTTCTTACCTAGGTCAGATGATTGACAGCTGGCTACCATTCAAGACAGCTGTGTTTGGTCTGAGTGGCAGCCTGAAAGTCTCAAGGGACTTTTCTGAGCTTGTACCACAGGCAACGGGTCAAAATATTTACTTCAGACAACAACCATGAAACTTCATTTGCTGCTGTTTTTTCTTTCTAATTAAAGACTCATTTCATAGCAGAGTGGAAATAATGTGTCTGCTGGGTTAATATTTAATTCAGTAGTCTAGCGTGCCAACCATGTATCCCTTGTAATAGCCCAGGGTCAGTGCCCTGGATCCCACTGGGATGCCATATGGCTCTGTCCAGAAGACTGGAAGCCACAAATGACTCATCATGGGTTGAGTGATAGTATGAATCAATAAGGATACTAATTATTGGGTTTGAAGAGCTGACTCATCCACTGTGGGAGTGAACATTATCTTAACAACCTTGAGCGTTTCATATCATAATATGAAATGTGTGATTATCAAAAAAATAAAGCAAACCAGATTCAAAAGTAACTATTTTTTCTAGCCATTTACTATTAAATAATTTAAATATGATTTATCTGGGTATTAACACAAGCATGACACTTGTATTAGCTGCTCCAGCCCCAGGATAATGTCATAAATAAATTCTGGTTTGGACCTATTTTGGATCCAGACCCCCAAATGCCTGTATGCAAACTGCATTCTGTCTCACAGTTACAGGAGGGCATCACTTCAAATATTCCTGCACATGGGACATTTCTCTCAGATTTTACAAGGTCCTGGGCTAGGTTTTGAAATACAGAAACTGGGAAAGCACTTAGGTGTACATTCAACCCTCAGTGAGAACACACGTCTATAATAAGGCATCTCCTGAACTGCTATCAAGCCTGGATTTGCTGCTCATCTGCTTGGCAAACCTAGAAGCCTATCCATAAGTTGCACTCTAGAGAGCACAGCATCCCCCTTTACTGTGCTCCTCCAGTAGCTTGGTACATTTTCCCAGTATATTGGAACTCCTGATAAAAGAAAACTTTGTTGCTGTTTCTGATTCATTACTGAGATCTTAGAAAGTAATTTGGTCTGAAAAACAGTCTGCACTCTAGAGAGTGCAGGATTCCACCTTTTGTTGCAGGATGTTAGGCAGATAGGATACCATCAAATACATCAAGGATCGCTGTAGAAGAGGAAGCTGTAAATAACATTGATTTAAGCAAGTCACAGTTGTGAACAACCACTCATCTCCCATCCTTAGTTTCAAGCCAATGCTGAATTGTTTAGCCAAAGCGAAGCTGAAAATAGTTGCTGCTCCTGAAGTCAATCGTATGATGCCAGTTTAAGGTATCAAGACTGCACACAAAATTCAGACTCAAATAGCATCTTGCAGGCAGATTCTTCCTTTACAGAGACTAATTTTTCTTTTTGCTCATTAGCAGTGGGACAGTTTGTCAACTCAACATGTGATCTCCAGCAGAAAAGAGTTAGTATAGCTTCACATTTTCTCTCCTTCCGTGGCAGAACAGATGACTATCAAACCTGTGCTGTAGGTTCTTCCTAGAGCTGCAGCCACTGCCCCTTAACCCCTGCCTGGCCCTGTGGCTAGGCGCTCACACCTCTGACCCCTACACAGCGCATCCCTATGGATAAGCCATCCAAGAAGGATTATTCTCTTGTTGGCTGGCTCCTGATGTGCCAGCTAAGACTCTCCGCTCACCCCTGCCCTGAGCACAGCTGGAGAAAGATGCCGCTGCGAGAGGCTTGGGATGATGCTTTATCTAAGCAACCTATTTTCTGAAAAAATGTTGGCTACCCATGGATGAATGGTATTACAAAATTAGAAAGCAATCAGCATAATTATGAAGAAGCAAGGAAGTATTCCAAGACCTGCACATTTCCATGCGTGCTCCAGCCATCTAGCACTGCTGGTTGGAATTACTTCAGGGGACCTATCACAAGTAGGAAGGATTCCACATAGGACAGGCCATTTTTCTAGTAAAAAAGATACCTCTTTCCCTTGCTTTTTTTTCAGCCACTAGAAACTTCAGTTCTGCAGCTGGACTCAGGCCAAACTGTGAGCCTCTGTGAAAAGCAGCACCAAATTCATTGAGGCTCCACGATGGAGTAAGTAGCAGAGACTAATCTTGGGACTTTCACCCTTGCAAGTCATGAAGCAAATGGGTTTTCTACTCAGCCTAGCTCTGGGAGTTGGGAAATTGTAGGAGAACCTCAGAGTCCTGCTCCTGGCCTGGCAAACCACAGAGAAAACCCTGAAAACACAAATTTAAAGACTGAAGAAATAGAAACAACTGCAAAGAAGCAGCGTTGTTTTTAGGAAAAGAAACAAATGGAAAATGAGATTCAGTTCTGGTTGGTGGCCTTTTTGTTCTTTTTCAGAGAACTGTAGCTGATGTTCAGAATCAGCAATACAGGGTACAGGGTCAGTTTGTATGGCCAGCATCCGCACAGCTATAGTCTGAACCAGTGACATCACTGGCAGAGAAAAGGTAACAGAAGTATTTAATTTTGTTAGATACATAGGCATTCTCAAACGTTTCTCAAGTAGACTTTTCTTTTTCTTTAAACTAAAGACTAAATGTAAGAATACAGCATTTGCGTGTTCTCCTTCTATGTTTCTCATGTGTCGTCACCAATGTTCTATGTAGAAAAAGAGAAATTAAAACACTGGAGGGAGAGTCATCCCCCAGGAGCATGCATAGCTCCCGTTTAGCCCTCAGTAAACAAACAGATCAGTTACGGAGGGAAGTGGGCAATCGGCAGCATCCCAGGCACCTCTGCCTCCAGCCAGGCTGAAGATTATGTGTCTGCGTGGGGTAATACAGCACAGCAGTTTCCAAGTGGCCTTGGAGTTGTTCTCTGCTCTTTGCATTTGCTGGGCATTTTTTCATTTTACACATTGTTCAGAACTTGCTGCAGTGATTCCAGAAGTTATATAACTGTGTCGGGTGCTCATATGAGCGGCAGCTATTTCTCTAGCTTTATTTTCCTGGAAATCCTTCTGGCATTGCTCTTCACAGGAACGCTGGTACAGAAATAGCTGCATGGCAGCGGTGGAGCTTGGCCTCTTCCGGTGCAATGAAGATAATCTGTTAACTAGCAGACTGTTGTCAGTGTATCCCTACACTGCTATGCGATACACTGACCTGCTGATTCTATCAGATCACATTAGGCCCAGATTTTACCTATCTAAACTTCAAAAAAAGCCAAGACAACTTATTTGTCTTTTATATTTTAGTGACATCTCATTTCCCCAGCACCTTGTTCAGTGTTAATCAACCATATAAAAGCCCATTCTCATTATTAAAGCATAAAAGAAGAGGGGGAAAGACACAGAAGGGAAAGATTGCATCGTGGTCATTGCTCTGAGTCCCATCTCCTAAATTTACCAGGTGTTTAACCAAGCTGAATTTGATCAGCATGTTATGTTACCAAAGGTCTACAGAGAGAAATTATTATCTCAAAGCACATTGCAAACATTGAGTGAATTCTACAGAAAGACACCCCTGTGAAGAAAGAAGAATGATTCCTTATTTAATCAATGAGGGGAAAAATGAAGCACAGAAAGGTTAAGTGACTCATCAAGGTCACACAGAAGAGGCTGATGCTGCTCACAATAAAACTTGCTTTAATGTTAACAGGAGTGAGATTAGACCAAATTCAGAGACAGAGCTGGCATCAAATGCAGATTGTGGATTAGCAGCATTGACCTTTCCACCATGAAGGCATGGTTCTTTCCAAAACAAGAATTACTCTGGGAAGATGACTGATCAGCTTTTCTATCCAGATACAAATACCTCTGTGCAAGGTATCCAGGTGATCTCATCCTGCCTCCTCCATATACACACAGAGACTGTGTTAGGCAATGAAATACTTATGCCAGAGCAATGCAAGCTTCTATAAAACTACATAATTTATTACTGTTGTTATTTACCTGAAGAGTAATGTTTCAGAGGAAGCAAAACTATTTGTTCAACTCTGGTGAATAATGCTATGTAAAGTAGGGAGAAGGGCTGGAGTATAAAACAGGAAAACAGAGAACTGTTTGGCAATGGCAGTCTTTCATTCAGATCTTGTCACAAAGACTAAATTTGTATTTCAATACAATATTTTTGTCAAAGAAGAAGGTGGTTTTTCTTTAAATATACAAGACGAAGCACAACAGCTGATTTTAGACTGAATGAAACACTCCAAATGACCTTTATTTTTCTTCAGTCTGATTTAAGGTATTTCTGTTCTGAACCAAATTCTCACCTCTTCCTTTGATTTTACAGTTTGGCTGGTGAACTGGAAAATATCCATTCATTACCTAATTTTATCATGATTTTACAGGTGAGGAGCTAAAGTCCAGAGAAATCATGTGAATTCTTCAAGCCAGCATAGATAGTCTGTGGCAGAGCACGAAATGGGACCAGCCCTGCCAGCCCTGCGCTAACACCATCACGCTTAGCTCACCCGTCCTGTCCGTGCCAGCATGCCTGCATCGTCTAGTCTAGCTGCACCAGATGAATCAAAGACATGAACTAAAATGAAACGGGCAGAACGATGTGATCAAAATAAGTTGCTTTTCTTCTGACAGCATCAGTTAGATGTAAGAAGAGAGAATAGAAAAATAAAAATCACAGCAACGACTCTTTGCTCTGTACAAAATATTTGCCTGGCTCCCAAGGTACCTGCGATAAGAAACATCCTGCTGCTCCTGCAGCACACACCTGCCAAAGCAGGCTGGTTCGTGCCCAGATGGCGTGGGAGAGCGCACCCCCCAGCCACATAAAGCTGTGCAGCCACCCTGGGAGAGGTCAGCTCCCTGAGCAAGAAGCCCCCCCAAAGGTGCTTCACTGCCCAGATAAACGTGATCAGGCTGGGAAAGGTAGTTCTCTGCTAGCTCTCTCTCTCTTGCAGCTATTGCTGTTATTTCTGCATCACTTTCTACTACAGTCAAGTTGGTTTCTCTCACTGCTTGAAAAAGAAAACCTGTTAGGGATTTCTCTGCACTGGGACATGCCAGGGTTAATATTCCACTACTGCTCTCTGCCCTGTTTCAATCTGGTTAAGTTTCTCGAGATTTCCCTACATGCCATGCTTGTTTCAGTGAAGACGGTTATGAAACATTAAAGGAGGAACATCAGAGTCTTCTGAAACAACCTGAGAGCTGGCTGCAAGTCTAGTGACATTGCTTGAAAAGATGGCAACAAAAAACAAATATATCTCAAATTCCTCAGCTATACAGCTACCGCTTAAACGTATTACAAAGCATTATGTGAACTACTGCTCCCCTTCCAGTCCTGTTTTCAGCAAACATTTAATTTGCAGAGCTATAGCTCTGGATAATGTGTTATTATGTTGGTTCTTATTTAGGAATAGATCCAAATCACAGCATTTGGAGCCAGCATCAGCACAGCCTGAAAAATAGGGCGTGCTTGCATAAGGAATGTTTTAGGTCAACATTTTTCCAAGTTCCTTTGTCCTCGCCTGTGTTTTGACCACGAATGAAATCTTTTACCAGCTTCAGAGTTCAAAAGTGCTTGGACCTCAGAATGGGAATTCAAAGCTCAGCGAGGGACTCTGTGCGGCACCAAAATTCTGCACTCTCAAAATTCACAGCCGCCTCCTGCAAGCGTGGCTGCTCACAGCAGTGTCGTCCCAAGTGGCTGGGCAACTAAAAGGGACTCATAAGCTCCCACTTGGGCACAGCGGTGCAGCAACAACTGCTTACTCCTTCCCACTGCCCATGCAGCATCAGAAACCTCTCAGCCATGTGCCAGGCCACCTCCTGGCAGACGGTGCCTCCACCACAGGCAACGTGTGCTTGGCGAGGCAGCCCCCACAGAGCTGGCATTGGCTAAAGTAAAGGTAATGAATGTTCATCGAGGTGGATAAGCAGGGAGGAACTCATAGAGCAAGATGTGGTAAGGGCAAGAAAGCAGAGGGAAGGGAGGGAGGAAGCTGCCACAGCTTCTGCAGGGAGGTATTCCCACCCCAAGGTGGGTATTTCAAGGTGATGCAATGCAAAGGCATCAGGCCAGAGTGGGAGGGAAGGGGAGGTCAGAGGGGAAGGCAGTGCCCAGGTCAGGCTGGATGAGGAGAATGTCTGGAAAGTCTCTGCAGATGGAAATACCTGAAGCAGAAGCATTAACTTTGGCAACTGACTGTCAGCTGCTTGCAACTGATGACAGGGTAAGGGAACAAAGAAAAGGGAAAGCAGTATTAAAAAGCAGCATATGCATTTTGATAACTGAGTTTTTACGCCTCTTGGAAATACTAGAAGCTGTATTTTGGGTTTCTACTGTTCTGTAAGGATATGATGGAGAAAAGCAGGCTGTGACTGATGAATCAAACACATGAACTGAGATTTACAGGTTGTGCTCATGCCTATTTTTTGTGTACCTAACAATGACCAAAAAAAAGCCCCTATAGTAGAAAACCATTGTAGTTATATCCTAGAGTTAAATAAAAAAAATAGAAGTGTCCTGTGTTTAAGAAAAATAGCATACTTGGTCCAAGATTCAACTATCACCTTTTGATCTGATCATTAGCATTACCACCACTTTATCAGACAATTTTCTTAACAAAAGAAAGAAGAGACATTGCTACATTTACCATACTTCTTAGGCAGAGTCCAAACGATATCCTGGTCTTAAGACGAAGGAAGGGTGCCTGCCCTCTCTTCTGTTTCCCTGGTTCCAAAGATGTTTTTTTTTCCTTTTGCAGCTAGGTTGGTTTTCCTGACCACACACAGACTTGCCAGCTGGCTGAAGGTAATTCTAATGGTTTTGTGACTGAGACACTTCAGCAGTTGCCCAAACATATGAGTAGAATACAAATGATACCCAACTCTACAAATTATTATCTTTTTGCATGACAAAACCCACTGAAAGAAGCTCATGAGTAGCCCCGTTATAGTGTTGGCAGAACTGAAACATAAGCCAGGACACATACAGTGAAGTGCACCTTGGATTAGTTGTCTGCAAAGACAAGCAAAAAATACTTGCAAAGCAAGGCCGAAAGTCTCTGCTACTAACACCAGCAGGACAAACCCCACTGCCAGAGCCAGCTGCAGCTTCTGCATATGGGGACATTAGCATCGAAAAGAAGCAAGGCGTGACCATAACAACATCAATAATCTGATCAGTAAGAAATAAAGTGGTACAAATACCATCTTAAAAGTTACCAGAAATCTACTGACCTGCCATTCATTACAGGTTTTTACTCCTCACTGCACCTGCTCATGCCACTCGGTACAAGAAGGCAACAGAGACAGCATGCGGAGAAGCACAGGTCACACGGATGAACTTGGCGTGACAGAGAAGAGGGGAAATGAGGTGGAAACAAGGGAATCCAGTCCCAGAATCTGATTGTGCAACCTTATTATTTGAAAGTCTTGCATATATACACTCTATATAATATGCTATATAGAGAAGATAGTTTTAAATTAGATCAAGCCTGCAAAGGCCTCCTGAAAATATAAGAAAATTCAGTTTTCAGGTGCCAGCAAGACATTATTTATGGCCCTGTAGGAGTTGTGACAACTTAATTACAGACACAAACAATATCTCTTATTGAAACCAGCTTGCACACAGGACAGATACTCAAAAGGACCAGAGCTAGAGCTGAATGGGCAGCTTCTAGGTCAGACATATCCAGTGCTTGATTTTGCAGCCTGAATAACATTCTTCAGATGTAAGAGATTTTATATGATAATTAATGATGTAGGAATTGCTATCATTATTGCTTTCAGTATGTTGCTTCAGGAGAGTTTTTCAGAACTCAGCCTCTGAAGATGAAGTGTATTTTTTGTTTTGTAGTTTCTTTCATGCAAACTATGTCCCCAAAATGTCAGTGTTAACTGAACTGTCACAGAGTCAACTGAGCTGGAGAGATCATAACAAAAAGAAAGATAAGTGAGGAGGCATGAGCAATGGAGGAAAAAAACCAACCCCTAACTATTTTCACTTGAGTTAGAAAGGAGATAAAGAGACCACGCAGTGACAGAGGTGAATATTCTATTAACCTCTTCAAGTAATTGTGTTTTGCTGGGTACTGAGCCCTAATACTGCAAGGCAATGACATGTAAGTGCCTAGGGAGAGACAAGAGGGTAAAAGATGGGAAAACAGGAATCCTAACAGTGCAGCACTGTACTGGTGTCTGCTGGGCTCCAGACAATACAATTATATTGGTCCCTGATGTTTGCAACCCCACTTTGTTATTTCACTCATACAGAGCCCTATAACTATCATAGTATTGATAGATTCTCTTTATTATCTTGTGTTCAGCTGTGGAGTAGTATTAAAAAACACAAGCAAAAACGTAAGACAGGTCAAGTTACCAACAAGTCAAATAAAAAGCTCCCCCAACCCCCAGTACAAAAATTAAAAAAAAAAAAAAAAAAAAAAAAATTAAAGCCACCACCAGGGCTTTGGAGGAAGACCTAACACATGCTGTTTAAAAATACAAGTGCTGGGATAAAGAGATTACAAGAAATGCACATGCATATGCAAAGAGCAACACTCCAAAATATAACAGAAACTGCTGTTTGAGAGATATCAGACCACAAGTCTTCACTTCTGCAGAAACATAAATGAAAAATGCAAGGGGAAGCACAATCAATATCAAGTGTGCTCACCCACTCAGAAAGAGCAGTTGCAAACACACTGGCAAAACAGCCTTGGCTTGAACCTCCCATGTTTAAAGGTACTGCTCCAGATAAACATCCCAGGCCAAGGTCTTCCAAGGTGGTGACATGACAGTCCTTGAGGGAAATTACCTCGATATTCTGGACAGCTTTCATCAAAAAATGAGAAATTGTAAATGTCAGCCATGGTCTTTAAGAGGCTTGTGTACATATAGTTAATCACCATCAATCCCACTGATAGCATTTCAGTAGACCACGTGCAAGAGTTTCTAAAATTTGACTTGCTGACTAGACACAACAGTTATTAGAGGAGCAAAAGGATCTGCAATTAGTTAAAACCAAGTATGTTTTTGTGCTTGCTTGAGCAACAACCTGGAATGGTTCTTCCATGACTTGTGATGTAATTGGAACAGCTTAGTATGTGAAATGTGTATTCTTTAGATACATGTTGATGGGATGTATGCTCGTATGTCAGCAGCTCACAAGGAGAAAGTGAGGGTGAGCATTTTTTTTTCCCACTTTCCTCATATTCCCACAGTAGAGGCAAGGAGAGGGCTGGGTTCTGAGGAATCAGAAATACTTCACATTAAAAAAGAAAACAAGACAGACACGGACATTTTTAAAAACGCGTTATCAGCTTCCTGACTGAATGTCCTGTATTTATTGTTCATTTCCCAAGGGGCAGCAGCACAGCCCACTGCAGACATCCCCGGGCTTGGTTCACTCCCTCTGCACTGCTCTGCTTACACGCGGCAGGAGTGGAGCGGCGCTCCCAAACCATGCTGCCACCACCCGTTCCCAAAGTCATCAAACACCTGGCTTTAACAGAGGTCCACAGAGCACAGTACGTGCCTGGTCAGCATGGGCAGTATGGTGATTGGGTAGCAGAAAAGAAATTTGTATCCCGAGCTTCTCAGTCACCTGGAGGTCTTCAACCTTTTAGGAACATTTTGAGGAAAACGCCGCAAAGTTTTGAAAGCTCCAGCCACCCCCGAAGTGTTATTAGAGATGGACCATGCTCAGTGGGAACCACAAGAAGGAACCAGGGGATAGGTATCTACCTGCCACAAATACACGTTTCTGTAGTAAATACCCAGAGTCAGAAGTGGATTTGCGTGCAGGCAGCCATCTCCCACGCAGGCAGGAGCACCAGTGGCACCATTTCTGCATTGCAATTCACACTGGGGTAGCACTGGGACCAGGAGGACCTAATTTCTTTGCTCATGGCCTTGGAGCCCTAACAGAGTTACAGTGAAGGCAGCTTTAAAAAGTCAAAATACAGTCACTCAAATGGTCTCAATTGTTTCCAAGCTTGGCCCTACGAGAAATTCTTTTCCTGTGAGAGACGCCCCCACTGTGCCCTGCCACGCAAACAGCCCCGCCACGGGGGTTCCCACTATCACAGCGTTCCACGGCCTGCACTGGCAGCCACCAAGCTGTCCCATCGTTCTGCTGGTGGGCCCTTCCCCCTAATTTTTAATTTCCCTTAGTCTTCAATCAAGCAAAGAAAAACAAGCTAATATGAAAAAAAAAGCCCAATAGTTTCGTTTACTTTCTAAGTTTCTCTCTTTTTTAAAAATACCAAGTACAGGCAATCCCCACTCCAGATGGCAGAACTGCAGTCAGAGGAAGGCACTAAGACAGCTTTGTTGTACCTTGCAGCGTTCTGCCCATGAGGGAAATACATGTGGTTTCTGGGATTTTTCTGAGACTGATGGATTCCCAGTCAAACAGCAAAGACAGTGTCTGTAACTTTGAAAAGGAGGATGAGGGAAGAGCAGGAGTTCAGGAATGAACAACTTGGGCTCATTTACAGCAGCTGGGAGATTTATAACAGTAGAGCCTATGTGAACACCTGGAAGAATCCATTTGGGTTGACCTTTACCAGTTGATGCCATTTCAACTTTTGCTTTACACCATTGTGTCCTATGACTCCCTCGTTCAGCGTCCTCCCGCTGCCCCAGGGTGGGATCCCTGGCGCCGCAGGCCAGCCACCCCGGCTACCGGCCCTCCCTGCACCGGCCCTGCCCTGCACCCGGTGCCCGCGGGCTGGCAGTGGGGACTGGCTCCGCTCCACGGTACGCCGCCTCCGTGGCGACTTCTGGCCTCCGGCCTCAGCTGCGGCAACCCACTCCCCTGATAAACATGGTGCAGAACGGAGGTACACTTTTAATTTGAGCACAGACAAAAGAGTTTTTCTCTTGCCTTATTTTAGATGCTTTGCCAGCCGAAAGCCTGTTCTAACAGGTAGCTCGCTGGACTCAGGAGATTCAGGTCAATTCCCACTTCATCAGCAGACTCTGCATGTGACCTCCTTAATCTATTCCACATTGTTATTTCCCAGCTGCGAAATGGAAGAATTCCCTGCTTCAAACTGATGAGAGGAGAGAATCCATCAAGGGCTGTGAAATACTCAGCTATCACGGTGACGGGAACTCAGAAGCACATAGACAGCAATACCTCATTTTAAAAGCTGACCTCTGTTTCTGGAGAATTCATAGTCCTCGCTCTTTTAGACTCATCCCATTTATACCTTATGATTAATATCGGTAATTTAGCACTTCTATTACGCCCTACGTTATTATAGGAAATACCAAAAACCAATTAAATAGCTCAAAGAGATGTTTATTGGCTGGGGTTCTACATCGAGATTACAGCATTTGGGCCATAGGTCTCATGCATTTAGAAGCATTTTTCCCCTGGGTGGCCCCTTCATTGCTTTACTATATCATAATTAAAACTAAATTGCATTTGGAAAAACAAAATGCTGGACATTTTGTGATGCATTATTCTTGGCCTAGATTTGTTTTGCTTATTCACTCAGTAATTTGTGAAACTCGTTAATTTGCAATGGGTATCCCAGTCATTAGTGCAAATTATACTCCTTCTAGTGTATTTGCATGTAATTGCCTTTTGAAATTAATTCATTTTAATTTCTTAAAAATAATTTGTTACAGGATGTTATTTTCCTTAAAAGGGTTTAATTTCTTAAAAGAGTTCTTCTAGGATTGTGATTAAGGTGCATATTTAGAGAAGGCATTCTCATACATTCACCTCACAAATTTATGCTTTGTGTATTCAGAATCAGTATGTGCCACACGCTGGGCCACGCTTAAAATGCTTGTTTAGGGCAAAACAGGCTCATATTTGAGTCCTGTGAGCTAGAAGATTGCCCAGCATACCTGGGACAGCACTTACACCATAACCGTATCATTTTACTTTCTAGGGAATCAGCATTCAGGGACCACCAGAGTTTTCACTCTGAGTATGACACTGAAATCTTGGATACCTTGGTATATCCTGGACAAGAAGATGTTTGGTTTTTTTTTTTTTATTTCACTAGTGTTCCTCATATATTATTGTATTTATTGTGTGAGATATGGAAAGTATTTCTTCCCTCACTTGGAAAATAAAGCCTCATTATGATGAGACAGATTTCTAGTGGAGATGAACACTGAACCTCTATCCTTCAGCTGCCATCACCTGACCAGCACATCTTCCTCTTGTGCAGCTCCTACATCAGTGACATTCAGAGCATCTATGGAGACCTTTGGATACATGGTAAAGAACACACAGCTCAACAGTTTGAGTGAGCAATCTCAGAATCAGAGGGAATGGGAAAGCTCCATATCACTAAAAACATTCTCTGAGCTTTGGTGGGGCTCTAGCTAAAGCTCAGGTTGTGCAGCCTTCTTCCTGGTGACATTAACACTCCTATTAGAAAGAGAAAATAAATTATTGTGTGATGAAATCTGATATTATTTACAGAGAAGCTCAAGACATTTTTTCTTTTCAGGACATTGCTGGCTATTAGTTAAATATGTGCTTAGGAGAGACCTGAGTGCAACCTTTCACTCCAGTGACTGTGGTCACGTTAAAATTTCAGCCATTAAAGGCAACAAACAAACTATATTTTTGGAAGGTGACACTGACTAAAAGGTAAAAAATAATAATCATGGAAATTTGCTATGTACAATGATTCTTTTCAGAGTGATGTGCCTTGGGCTGTTTAAACCACTGAATGTCAGTATTCATCTTCCTTTCAAATCTAAATCTATCCAGACTCACCAGATTACCCAGCAAGTATCCATCTACTCATGCCCTTTGGTTGCACAAAAGTCTCAATGAGACTTTGAGTACCATAAGGCATTTTTATATCAGTTATTTAAATTAACATGTACGTATATGTTCATATACGTCACAATACCTTACGTATAGGGTAGTGGCATAATACTAAGGCTTTTGCATATGAGCAAAAGAAAAAACACCCCCATGGTACATACCAGTGCAACGGCATGATTCTGCACAATTGAAAATCAAGGCAAAGGCAGCCAGGTATTGCATCCACAGATACACCCCATTCTCATGTGACTGGCAATCGCAACAAGCAGGAGCTCATTTAGTTTATTTACTAAGCACTGGGACTGCACTCTTGAGTGTATATAATGCAGGGAAGAAAGGCAGCCTGTGTTTGCAGGAATTTTTGCTCCCGGCAGCAGACAGGCAGCAGCTGAGACACAAAGCAGCAAAGCAAATGCAATAATCGTGCTGCAAGGTGTGTTGTGCATGGCTAGCAAGGCTGCAGCAGCAATGTAAATCATTTGGAATGAAAGCTTGGAGAGGAAGGGTAAAAAAGAAATAGTTCTTATATCCTAACTAGTTGTCCTTCTTTTTCTCCTTTCTCCTTTCTCCCTTCCAAGACGTGGGAAAAGGAGGAGTTTGCTTTTGTCAGCACTTAGCAGAAAATCTCCTTGCAAGGACAGCAAACAAATAGTTAGCTTTCAGGGCATTTTTCCTGAATTTTATGTTTGCTAAATAAAATAAAAGCCTTGTGGCGAGTAAACACATTGCATTTTTTGTTTCACAGAGATTCTATTTCTAGTCCAGACTTTTTTTCTGAGTGGGTTTTATTACGGGTGGCAAAAAAAAGTCGGGAAAAATATATTTGTGGATGTGGAGTTATAAAGAGATTTGACCACTGAGATGGAAAGCTTAAACACTTAAGCCTAATGCAGAAGATGCAGAAACCTCCCCACTTCTGAGCTTTTAAGACAGTTTTAATGCCATTAGGTAGAAATGGACTGCCTGGAATATAACACAACAGGTTGGAAATCCAGAAAAAGCAACATACTAAAGCAGCATAACAAAGGCAGCTAGAAGCAGTGCACCAAATAAAGTCCAGATCTATGTACTCACGTGAGGATGGGGAGGGGAAGAGCGAGTATTTTTACAACATAGGACAACATAGAAACACCAGCCAGATTACTTCCAAGGGAGAACATCCTATTGAGCCCTCCAGAGATTCACCAGGACCATTCAGTTGGCTACGCTGAAGAACCACTTCAGTTTAGTTTTCTACCATCCGCATTGGCAGCATATTTTTCGCTATTAGTAGTTCTCCAAGGATAATTATTCTCTGAGCAGCAAAGAAATTTTCCCCTTTCCTCACCAACAAAATCTTAGGAGAACAGCAGCTGTCCAGAAGGTAAGAGCTCAAAGCAGAACCAAGCTGGATGCCTGACAAAGTCGCGGCCCGTGAGGACAGCTGCATTACCCTGCTACGTTTCCACAACACATTTCTTCCCGGCAGTCCGGTTTTCTCATTCTTTCTGCAGTCTAGAGAATATCTCTGTATCAGCTACAGCTCTATCAGTAAATTAAACGGTCCTGGAATGTTGATAGAAATGCTTCATTTTATCGTGTAGATGCAGCCATAGTCACCAGAAAAAAAGGAATGGCCGTGTCCCGATTGCTTTATGAAGCTTATGACTTCTGATGACTGGATGAGCTAATCTAGGTACAAAGCTCACTGATGGCCCTGCAACTTTCCAGTTCACCTGTTAATGGCATGTGCACTAAACTGCTCTGGGAAGTGTTTCCCATCCCCTCTTGTACTTTTGACAATGGGTGGCTGCACCCGTATAACAGGTAGGATGTACTACAATCTGAAGGATGACCATTGTTTTCTGTTTGTGATTTTCACACTGAACAGAATCTAAATTAGAAGTTGCAGATTACAGGAGGTGATGTAGCACTTTTCAAGTGCTACCAGGTAGAGCTAGATAAGGAAAACCGGAAGGTAATGTAACAGGAGAGACATTTGTATCCCTCCCTGAATTCTGTGGCTTTTATCAAAAAATTGCTGCCAGCTTCTGGTTCCTCCTTTTTACTCCAGGGCAAGTAAAGGTCTTTCAGGAAGAAGATGCCCAACCACACACTTGGTCACACACTCAGGGCGAGGAAAGCTCAGGCAAAGCTGAAATAACTCTCACAGAGTCAGAATGAAAGAGTCAGAATTGAGGGGCGACCTCATGGCGTGCTGCAGCTTCCCAAGGAGGGGACGTGGGGAGGGAGGTGCTGAGCTCTTCTCCCTGGCGTCCAGGGACAGGATGCAGGAGGATGGTTCAAAGCTGCATCAGGGGAGGTTCAGACTGGACATTAGGAATCATTTCTTTATTGAGAGAGTGGTCAAACACTGGGACAGGCTTCCTAGAGAGGTGGTCGATGCCCCAAGCCTGTCAAGGTTTAAAAGGCATTTGGCCAATGCCCTTAATAACAGGCTTTAACTTTTGGGCAGCCCTGAATTTATCAGGCAGTTGGACTAGATACTCATCATAGGTCCCTTCCAGCTGAAGTATTCTGTCCTATCCTAGTCTAGCCTGTTCTATTCTACTTTAATGTTCTGATTGATTATTAGAACAGACAATTGTATCTCAGGAGCCAAGAATTTACTCAGCTACAGAGGCAATGAGTCAGCCCTAGAGTCTCTCCACTGACTTTCATGGAGTTATTCCCAAACTAGACCTGTGTAAATGAGTAATGAGCCAATGCCCTGATAAAACTTGTGAATATGCCGAAGAAGAAGTAATGAGGATGACAGATGAATCAGGCAGAATGGGCTGTGTTACTTGGTGTCCTGGGTCCATTCGAACAAAATACACATACTGCAGCGAAATCAATGAGGAAGCGTCTGGGGAGAAGAGATATAGGCCCTATCAGCAGTGTATCTTGGGAGCTGTAGCCTAGAATGCAGCGGCTTGAAGAAAATTTTGTGAGTTATATCGGATAAGCCACGGTGAATGCCACAGTGGGGTAAGAAATGCTCGTACATTTCTGCATAGCACTAGATGCTAGAGCATGGAGACGGCATCCAGGGAAATGATTTACCTCTGCTACATTCATGATGTTTATACTAGAAAACTGCATATATTTTTAACAGACACATTTAAATATATTATAAACACTGGAGAGGGGGTACGGAAATGCCAGACAAATTACTTCAAGACTGGAGAAAATATTTTACAGTAGCAGACTTATGAAGTTCAGTCTGTTTACTTTATCAGAAGAAAAGATTGACAGCTGACTTGATGCCAGCATATAAATATCTTCATGGGAAGAAAATGTAAGGTGCTGGAACAGCATCTTTATTATTAAAGCAAGGACAGATAGAGATACAATATTTGGAAAGGGAAACCAGACAAATTGAGAAAAAAGATCCCACACTTTAGAAAAAAAAAAATAGATGTACAGTTAACCCACTAAAGCAAACTACAAAGGAAAACAGTCGATGTTTTCAGATCAGGACTAGCTATTTTCCTTGTATTCTTGTATTCTAGTCAGCCCTAAACCTGAGCTCAGTACAAGGGCAATAGGTGAAAGTTAATAGCTGGTACACGATGGTATGCCAGCACAGGTGACAAAACGGTTCCTTCTTTCCTGAAACACTGGATCCAAAGCCTGTCCCCTTCCCCACGAGGGGCATCCCTAACTGCCTTTGTAATTTCTATGATCTTGAATACAGATTTCACATCTCCTTTATGGGAGATGAACTCAAGAGTGGAAATTTATTGTCAGTTTTGCGCTCTTGCTGAAGATGTCTGGAAAGAGGGAAGGATGAGCCAGAAGCCCCTCCCTGCTGTTTCAGAAATCATTCTCTTATTCAATAACCCATGGCAGGGCGCGAGGGGGAAGACTATCAGTAGAGGAAACTCCAAGACAAACTTAATGAGAGTTACTAAAGAAATGCTGTTTCAGTGGCTTCTATATGCTTTGCAAAGGTACCATTTCCAAGCCCTTTGTTAAACAGAACAAGAGCTGCAGCTAGTCCTGCTTTATTGGTTTGAACAACAGTGATAACAAAACCTGCAGCTTTTCTTCTCCCTTCCAGAAAGCAGCGATGTCAGCAAGAACTGGCAGCATGCTGAAAATAAAGTGAAGCCCCGAACAGCTGAGCGACGAGTGGTGACATTTGCCATGCCACTGCAGCCCTAGGCGGCGTTCCCTCTAACACTGCCCAAAACTTGCTGGGTGTGTGCTGCTATTTACAAACAGGATCGGAGCAAGTCAAAGCGAACTAGTAGTTCAATAACTTGTTCCTCTGCCTTCGTTCTTGTGATTACCTTTCCAGAATGACAGCATGTGTTTCAATTGAAACACTTGACAGTTTTTGTATGTCAGCATTGTAACCTTTTTATGGAACTATTTTTTCTTTTCTTTTTCTTTTCTTTTTCTGTTCCTATTCCTATTAATGCTACACCACACTGGTAGCAACCAGTATTTGTTAGGTATAAACAATGTCCTTTGGGACATTTAGGCACAGGAAACAAATATATCTCAGATTAGGCAACTTTTAATGAAAATAGATAATATAATTCAGAAAAAAAACCCACCCTGGCCAATCCAGAGAACAACCTTCTAGCAGACTGTTTCCAGCATGACCATCTACTGCATCGGGTAATTTGGAAGGGCCAGATCGTGCTAGAGAGAAGTTCTACAGATTTCAGTGGGAACTTACTGCATTATTTAATAGTACTGAGGGAGATAAAATCAATCCTATAACAAGTGGATATATCTTTACAGAAATGGATTAGCATTAGTAAACTTTGCAAAACAGAAATAAGGGCTTAAATGCAGAGTTGGGCACAGCTGCACATGAAAGAAATTCAGGAGATGGAGGAAAGAAATTTAAGAAAGGCTTTATAACAGATAGAGAATATAAAAATTAGGAAGGAAAGGTAAGAGTACATTTATAGACAAGGGAAGCTGCACAGGGCACTGAAGGGGAAGAACATTATCTTCAGTTTCTGGAAGAAAAAGGGCCTGGATGCGGCCCTCTGAATAACATATTTAGAATAGTTAGCTAAGGTTATTTGAGCTCTTGCACTTCTGATAGACAACGATAAAAAAAATACTTCAGCTGGAAAGAATTAGAGTAATAAAACAGAAACCTGTGCTGGAGTTTAATGAAGAATTTTGAGAAAGGAAATCAAAATCAAAATTTTATGGTTAGATCTTGTGTTAGGAGGCAAGACAGCAACAACCAGTGTGTCCTCGAGAGAGCGTGAAACGTGGTGATGGGCAGGAAGCGAAGGACGTCTGCATCAGTGGAGGAAAAAGTGACCTGGGGGGGTGATCCTAAATGAGAACAGACAACAGTCCCATGCATCAGGACTATGCAAAAGGCGATCCAGTTTCAACACAGGGGTAGAGTACACAAGAGATGAGATAACGCACCATTTCAATGAAGAGACAAGCTGGCAGAGGTTTTAAAATAGAGGCGGCTCAAAGGTGCACCTAGGTCATGACTTCTTTACACGAGTTCTTGTCATCTCCCATAAAACATCTTTTGAAATGAACTAGCTTGAGGTAATACATTTGTAAGTGACCAAGTATCCATTTAAGGATATGCCAGTAGGACTGAGGAATTCAAATGGAAAGAGCACGGAGGAGGAGGAGTCAACAGCAAGGAAATGATTTATTAGTACAAAAGAACCATTGGAGAAAGGTGCTGTTGGAAAAAAAAGAAGTGAAAATCACAGTAAAGACAATGGAAAGAAACAATAAAAATAAAGATAATGCCTTAAGCACCATTCAGGGAAAATTATTGGGGTTTTGACTGAAATCAGTAGGAAGAGAGACTGTACCAAGGACTATTAAAGATGAGCTCAGAGGAATAATAAAATACAATGAAGACATCAAAACACTTTATTTTTTTTTTTTCAATTAACTGTTCTTAACAGAAAATCAAGGCTTACTTTAATTAATTTTCCTTTTTTCCTCTTTTGTGTTCAAACTGAAGAACAAAACAGTCAATCTTCTTGTTTTCCATATATGATTTTTCTTCAACTTATTTTCAAGGGCAAAGTGGAAATGGAGAAAGGAGGAATACTGCATTTTTAAATAAAAAATGTTATATTTATTTTTGAAATTAGAGTACTTGGTTAATTTTGAGCTTGGTAAACCAAAAATTATATCAAATTATTAAAGGTGAAGAGATAAAAAGGGTAGCATTAAAGACAAAAGGCACATATTTGGAAATTATCGGACTTGCAAAGTAGAAGCAGCAAAGGCTTCATGTCTCGGAGATTCGAGCATAAGGACAAACCACCATGGCATAGGTTAATGAGTAGCAAAAAGCAGAATCTATCTTTTCAGCCTTACCAGTCTAACGGATCTCTAAAATCAGCAAAAATGCACTGAAATCAGCTTTCGTGCTAGTAGATCTTGATATATTAAGATTTTTAGGAAGGTAAGGCGAAGAAAACCATGTCCTGACTGGCACGTGTTTTTTCTTGATGGCCAATAACAACTGCCATAAAGTAACGAAAGGCTGTTCTGCATACACCAGGGCTGGATCCAGGATGCATCCTGATTACCTGTGGCATCCAAATGGAGCTTTGGTTTGGAGAGGGTCTGGGCTGTAATGTATAAGTGTGAAATAAATGAGAAAAGCATAGAGGGTTTCGAGACAGGAAACTCCATGGAGACAAATGGAAAGGTAATTGCAGAGAAGAACAAAGGGATTTATGTAAATGTATCTGGGTATGCCAGGTGAACTTTCCAGTGGCTGCCTCTCCCCATGCAGGGGAATTGAACTTTTAAAGACTCTCTCTCCCAACACTCTCTTTTTAATCTTGGGGGTTTTTTCACAGATTTCTGGCTTTAATTGTGCAGATCTCAGACCTTAAGGATGTTGTTTTCCGTTAATTATGATATACAATGCTGACATGAGGTCAGAACTTAATTAATTTCAGTTCTTTGACTACTTTAAAAGGCAGCAGGAGAGGGGAGAAGATGAATACTTTATGTCTTCTGAAAAACCAACAACAATTACTTTAAATAAAAAGACCTTCTCTCTCTCCAGGAGTAACAAAAACATAGTGTACAGAAATAGATGGCACAATTTGTGACTGTGTGAATTTTTTATGAAGATATATTTCCCCATTTGCTTCTCCCAGATCATGTGAATTACAAGCATGGTTTCTGATAAGTATCCTATTTTTGTGGCTCTGACTGCATACTGCTAATTACAGTTTGAAATAATGTATTCTTAAGTGGCATATGCATGTTTGTGTCCTACAAACCCATCAGTAGAAAAGAGTACTGCATCTAATTGATCCAGTTTGGACAGCCACGGAATATAGTCTTACATTGGAGTATGGAATTGGTGCATTTCTCTACATCTCCTCAACCTAGGAAACTAAAAATCTGGGCTTCTCGTCTCCTGTAGCAAGCATTATCAGTAAAAGGCAACAGAGTTGTCTCAGTCACAGTTAGCAAAAATTTTCCTCTGAAATTCTTCCATGCCAGAAAAGTAGCTTTTTCAAAAAAAACTTTCTGTGTGTAAAACTACTTGCTCTCTTTGTAACCGGAACTTACATTTTAAAGTACACTAGAAAACCAGAAAACATGTATTTTAGCAACGAACACTTTTTTTATTTGGGTAGGGTACATGAAGACAGTTTACTCCATGTTTCTGTTTGTTCCTATGAACCTGATTCTGCAGTGAAGCGATGTGACTGCCGTGAAGGGTCTCCCAAATTGGCACCATGGTACAGCTTGGGTACTGCAGTCCAGCCTGGGACACCTGGCTATCCAAAACCTGGGACACCTGGCTACCCAAAACCTGGGACACCCGGTTACCCAAAACCTGGGACACCCGGTTACCCAAAACCTGGGACACCCGGCTACCCAAAACCACAAGGCAGATGAACGATCTGCAGGGGAAGGTGTTTCGTTTCCTGAAAAGTAAAAAACTAAACTACCAAACAAAACCCAAACCTGCAGAGAAGGCAAGAGCACAACGGAAACAAATAAACACTCTTAAAGGTGTCTCTAGTGATGGGTACAGATAGAAAGATAGGTAGTCTTTTCCTCTCATCCAGAAAGTTGGTGCAAAAACCCCCAGTGTCCACAAACACCTTCTCTGCCAGAGGGATATTTCATCATCTGCAGTGCCGTCCGCTTAAGTCCCCCCAGAAAACCCCAGGGCTTTTGTACATGTCATGGCATTTCTCACCCTCACATTTTCTCCCGCTCTCTCTGCCTATGTCTCTCCCTCTGCCTGCCTCTCTTTCCTCTCTCTCCTCTGCCACTCCCTCTTCCCTTTTTCCCCCTCTCCCTCTCATATTTTCCTAATTAAAACATCACCCTTATTGGATTGCTCCCTGCCTGCGTGCCCATGCATACAGCACGTGGGCAGTACCATTCCCGTTCAGAATGGTATAGCACAGCTTCCAGTAAAAGCTGGAAGAACCAGTGGGATGGATGAGGAAGAGCTGGAGAGGAAGGTGCCCCCGAGTCGGAGAGGAAGGTGCACCTGAGCAAGCTTTAGCTGTGGTTGATGTGCAAAAACCTTGGGTGCTGGATGCACGCACATGGCCCTGCCTGGCAAGGGCCGGTGCCTGGGGGCTGCCATGGTATTGGGCTGTAACCTGCACCCTGTCCCTCGCAGCTGGCCAGCATCGCCCTTGGCCGAGGTGGGTGCCGTCTGGTGACAGTGAGGGATGGGCACAGGTGCCAAGGCTGAGCAGGGCTGCAAGGCTGCTGGTTCAGCACACGTGATGGAGGTAAGCTGAGAAGGACGCCTACCTTAGGACCCGTTTGTCACAGCCATCGCTCTTCCAGTGCAAGAATAAATCCAGCCTCCACACTTTGATGTCGTCAGAAAAGAAGGGAGACAATCAGCCCCCAGGTAGTGGGATGAGCGCAGCCAGCCCAGTGAGGGTTGAGGTGCCCTGCTGGGGCTGTGGCGTTGTGTCAAGGGCGCGCTGGCCGCGTGGGGCACAGGGACATGGTGTGACAGACAGCAGCGGCAGCGCCAGGCTGTGCACTGGCCACTGTGGCAGCTTTCTCCAGGGGGCTGCTGAGAAGGGATTGCTGGGAGGGGGGTGCCCAGAATGGTTCCTGGGAAAGCTGGCGGGGCCAGGAGTCACTGCAGGCATCCTGGGTTAGGATGACTGACTCCATACCAAGGGCCAGTCTGGGCTCAATGGGTGGGCAGTTTGACTTTGAAGGTGATGTTAGGAGCACTGTGACAGAACCAAGTAGAGGCGCCAGGAGCACGAGCAGCACCTTCAGCATTCACGAGCCAAACCACCCCATGTAAATGGCCATAAGATACATAACGATCTTCAATTAAAAGCATTTCTTGGTAATTTCACCAAAGAGACAAGGCATGGACACAAACAGTTCTCTCTGCCCCATACAGGACAGCTGGGATCCCGTTCAGTGCCTCTCAGATTTGGAAACAGAACCTGGCATATAGCACAGAACAATGCATGGATACAGTCACTGCCACACCAGGGCCTGTATTCACACCTTTCAGGCAAGATTATTATCTCAGCTTTTCCATACACTTCCTAATTTTGAAAACTTGGCTATCTTAGCAGTCACCTCTAACAATAAGCAAGGTACGATTCTTCTGTTCAAAGCCAATACACACCACAGATACCCTTGCCTTTAGCTTCCAGTCGCTCCGTAACTCAGGCACACACTAGTTATTGACCACAGACAAACTTCTGTTCCTCTAATGCAATAGGATAAAGTAAAGGGAATGAATATTTACAAATTTCAGTTGATGGATCTGGCTGGCTGTTACTGGATTTGTCTTCCACTGGACATAACCCTTTTATATCTGTAATGGTGTTTGGAATCTTCCCATATTTCTGATAAAATTAGCGCTCCATGAACAAGTGAGGTTCATCATAAGCAGACATATTATTAGCTTTTATCATTTCTTGCAGAAACACCCCATTGTCTTACCAGAGCTATTAGACTGTAATTTCCTGAATTTGCAGACTGCTGTGTGCAGAACTGGGTGGGTGGGTGTTCTTTTCTTCTTTTTTTTTTTTTTTCCTTTTTTCTTTCTTTTTTAATCAAAGAGCAGATCTGGTATTTTATATGGTCTAACTGCAAGTAAGACCATACTCGAGAAATGAAAGCCTATGTTCAAGCTGAGGCAACAGGTAACCTCCAAGACCGCTATGGCTTACGAAGGGATTAGGGGAGAAAAAACTGCAAAGCGAACTTTTGAATCAAATATTTTAAGCTAGAGCTATGAAAAAGGAATCCAGATCATTCTAAACACCATCTGTTTGCTGAGTGTACTTGCATATTTTCAATTGCTTATTCCACAAACTGCTATTTACTTCCCTGAAACGTCCCTTGGTGTGAAGATAACATCTCATAATAAGCTGCTTCCATTTGGGGGCTACTGTTTGTGGGCCGCACAGTGGTATTAGGATTACCAAACTTCTCCAGAATCTGAACAAAGCAAACAAAACAATTAGTGAAACTTTTAAAAGTAGTGGAAAATCTGCTCTCCTCCATGAGAGGAACACAAAAGGGGAAACTGCAAAAATAATAATAATTTAGCCATTATGTCTCTCATCATGTGTACTTCCAAGTTCATATTTTCCCCCCATGCCTACAGTTTCTATTTTTTTATAATTACAAAGAACTGGCACTGCATGTGCTCTGATATGAATGCTAACATTAGAAGTTTCCTACCTACAGTACTTTCTGTTTATTTAACTTTTAGAGATGCGTCCTTTTTCTCTTCCCTTTTAAGATTTCATTATTGATGCAAACTGAGAATTTATCAAAAATTATATGGAGAGGCACCACTTAAAGCTCCAAACAGAAACCTGAGTTGGATTGTACTGTTGAAAGCAGGGATTCAGCTGCTTTCTAGAAAACATAGCATACACGCTATGCTCCCCTAAATTGCACTTAAGTACAGCCCCCTAAACACCGGTCTGTGCCCGTGGGATTGTCCGTGTCCCAGAGAACCCCAGATGCTGGGGAGCTGCTTGCACAGTACAAGCTAAAAAAGATGCCCTGCGTTAGCCCACTTCCCCGTGGCTGCTATTCCTGTTTCTGGCCCACCAGCCACAACACAGAAATATGCTGCAGACGATGTTGTATTTTTCTCTGCCGGCCACCTTCAGTTTTTACATTTTTATTCCCTGGGACAGTGGGTAATGGAGAAGGTCCTACAGGCTGTGTGTTGCCTGTGAACCATGGGTCAACAATATTGAAGATCTACATTTTGAGACCCTTACTCAGAAAAATGAACCCTTACGCTTTCAGAAAGTCCCATTAAAGCCAGCAGAGGTGAGTAACCATTACTGAGGGATATCTCCACCTGTATCAAAGCTGCAATAGCCTAAGAGCACAGGCAGGATACCTGGCACAGCTCCTGTGGGAAACTGGCTTTGTGATGAAAGCACTTGCAGAACGAGAGAAATGACGGACGGTTTCCTGTCCTCATGAGGCGAATATATATACATATATCAACGCAAACATGTAATGTGGTAATTTTATTGCGCATAGAACATGACTACTGATGTATAGCGTAGTCAGTTGGAACATATTGCAAATGAATGATGATGAGTCCAGCAGATAAGGAAAACGTCTTTACGCTGCTATATAATCAGCTTGATCAAGTTACATTAACACGTTGGGGCTGTTTTGGGCTCAATGCTATTAGCAGAAAAAGCACTTAAAAAATTATCCTGACACTTATCTTCTCCAGTTACATTAACCCATTCCCTGCTCCTTTAAAAGTAAATGTATGAACTTAAATTTTGTTTTTCCTTTTTTTTGTACCATTACACAAGAAGTTTTCTGAGAGAAGGGATGCTTAATTTATTTCTTTTTTTTCTTTTTGGTGCCCACTTATGCCCCTTTGCTTGATTTTTTTCTTTAATTAAATTCTTCAGGTTATTTACGTTGTACTGGCATCTGTTGGAGCTTGGGTCCAATACAGCAAGGACAGCGAAGGTCAATGAAACCAACACTAAAAAGCTTTCACATTCCACTTTTGATCAGCAAAGATACTCAGCATTTCAGTGTACATTGACGCCATCCCACCCCCGGTCAAAAAGGAGCCCTCACTCCCCCTACTCACTTAATTACATATGCTCCTAGGCATATAGTAACATTGGCTTCAGCACAGAACAGCTTGGCCCTGAGCTGTTCTTTCCTAAAATCCTCATGGAAGCAGATACCCAAGAAGCTCCTGTGAGATCAGTTGGACACTGACACCTTAGACACCTGGAAGAACCTGAGGTTTTGGGCTTGTGTGTTTCAGCACTTGGGGATGCAGTGGAAATACACGACTTTGTGGTCATCCAGTAGGCTTTGGCTTTCCTCTCCTGACTTTGGAGTAGTATGGAGTTTTTCAGCTTTGTCACTGTTGACCAAGAAGGACTCTACCAAACTGTTGAACCTTCACAGTCAATCACCTCTCACCAGAGAGCAACCTGAGGCACTCTTGGCCTGAGGGATGGGATTTCTCAAACAGCTTGCAGCTTTAGCATTGCTCTGTTCCCTCTGAATTTAATAAGACCTTTCCTTTTAAAGGGAATGGGCACAGAGTCAGACTAATGCTGAAAGCTTTAGAAATAATCTCATTCTTCATGTCACCTCTCTTCCATTAGTCTTTGAGTCAGATCCTCACCTTGAGCATACTGGGATAGCTCCACTTATTCAGAGGGAGCTGCACTGATTTACGCAACTGAGGATCTGTCTGCCTCTATTCAAAAAGCAGTTCCTTGACCCTTTAGTGGACATAGGAGCCGTATAACGAGGGTTTAGAGACCAATTGTCAACAAATCAGTATTTGTCTCAAAGTCATGAAATGTTGCCTTCAGTCATCAGGAACCTGCTGCGACCAAGTCTGATGCTGACCTGCACATCATGCACCATTATGAGCCTCTCCATACACACTGGGCCTACAGAGACCCCAGGCTGGTTTCAGTGAGCAAAGCCAGCTCTAAAAAGCCCTGTGGCCACGAGTGTGGGACCTGCAGCAGGACTTGCCACTATGCCGAAACAGCTGCCTCCGCTCAGAAGAAGGTAGCCCAAGTACGCAGGTGACAGGGCACTGTGCTGTGCCATATAGCTGTATCCCTGATGGCAACACCAAGAAATTCAGTTGCTCAGAACTGACCCTCTACAATCTCTTTGCCTTTACTACTCTTAGGTGGATGAGGCTAGGCAGCCTATGTAGTCTCACACTCTTGAAATACACTTCCCACTGCACCCCAGCAGCGTTGCCCTTGCAACACAGGACCCACAGCAACTGGAAAAAACCCTTGTACTAACCCCTTCCTTCAGCAAAAAAACCAGCGCCGCAACCACTCTCCAACCCCCCTGTGTTCAAAGCTAGGCTGAACAACAGCTGCAGTTCTCAGCGCTTACCTTCTCCTCTTACTGAGGGGAAATCAAAACAAAAGAAAACCGAGGGGCTGATCTGTAAGGGTGCTCAGCTCCTGCACTTATCAGAAAGTGCCCAGCACCCACTGAAACAAAACCCTGTGACTTGGAAACCAATGCCAGCTAGGGAATGAAACTGACACTAGGAAACGTGAATAAACTTTATGGATTTAGGACTAAGTGATTTGCTCAAGTTTTCACAAAAAGTTTGTGGCAGAACAAGAAATTCAGGTGGAATCTCTTGAGAACTAAAGCTAACACACTTTTCCGTAGGACATCCTTCCTGCCTCCGTATAGCTAGAGGGAAATGTCTGAAAAAACAGCACATTATGCACTACTCTCTAAAATGATTCCGTGTTCTTGTCAGCTGGTATATCTTTTTTCATGAAAATCGGTCTCTCATCATCTAACCAGCCCTGCAGCTCTCTGCATAGATTGTCACAACTGAGCCTTGACTCTCTGTTTTGCCTTTGAAGATAAGGCAGCGTTGTCTTATTGCAATATCTGTCTAAATTTCCTAACGTGCCAAGCCAGGGGCTGGTCTACATTTCCTCCTTCCTCCCCCTCTTCGTTGTTATTTCTCTTATATGAAAATGTTTGAAGGCTGATCTAATACACAGTGAAGTCCATGGAACGATCCTTTGACTTGACTAGAAACTGGATCCCATGTATGACAACAGACAATTTCAGAAGCAATTTAATTTCATTTAATTTGGTATAAATTTAATTTAACCTCATTTAGATTACCTAAGTATCAGAACTAGAGGCACTGCAAGCCAGTCCACACCATGTAATAACACAGGATGGTTCAGAGCCTTTACCCCCTCCCACCAAGCTAGCATCATTGACTTAACTATGACACTGGGAGCGAAGTACTCATGTCAAAATAGCACTGCCCTCAGCCTAATGATTCCCCCAAGAGGCAAGGCTCATTAGCTTGTGCACTGTGCCATACTAATGTGCCATTATCTGGGATACTTCCATGCCTTCGAACCAGTCTATAAAACCAGAAATGCCCTGTGGAGCTAATAGACATGAGTCGTTTCCCCCATCCCTATTAGAAATCAGGGCATCAGTCAATCCCCGTGTTAATCGCTGATTAAAAGGTGGGGGAGCCGTGGCAGAGCTGGCAGGCTGGCTCTGGTCACGGCGGCAGCCAAGCAGCCAAACACACACGTAGAAAATCCACTCGTCTGAGTGCCAGTGTTTGCCCGATATATTTCTCTACCCAAGACAGCATGTTCTGGTGTGGACAGACTGCATCCCTCTCTACCTGAGAAGTTCATACATTAGGATATGAACGATTGCCAAGTTATCATTTATATGTACGTGTTGGTACCTGTGCATACACACCTGGCAATGAACGCATTCCTAAGAAATAAATGGAGGTGGTTTTGAACTAGCCATGCTTTAAGGAAAAGTTAAAAAAGCAGAGACTTTAAACCATTTTTATTGAGGTCTCCTCTGTTGTTTCCAATGAAATAGCTAAATTTTATCATGAAAAACTGAAATGTCTTAGCGTTCAAAAGTTTAGTTATCCAACGTTAGCTAATTTCACTGATGTGACATACCTTAAACAAACATAGGACAGACCTGTGGTACATAAACAATCCACACTGTGGATATGTGGATTCTTTCCAGATTAGGGATCCTCTTTTTCCTACCACATTGCCAGCCATTAATCTGCCACTAGTTCAATTATTTATTTACTTTCTGGAAAGTTTCCTTTTAATCCACAATTTCGCTCAGACACTTGTGAGTGATGGGGAAAAGAGCACGAAAGAACGCCAGCAGTCTCTTCAAAATCAGCCTAATTCACTGCTCTCAGAAGCATTTAGAAATTAATCAATTGTCACTCCTGTCCAGACACTAGGATGAACATTTATAATCCACATCACCTGGGAAGCTGAACAGATGGAATTTGTCAACATTTGCTGACTGCCTGCGCAGCGCTGGTTGCACAGTTGATCCAATTCAAACACACATCTTCATTCCTTTGGTTAGCTGGCCCTCTCCTTGCAAGGGTGACTAGATATTATTCAGCAGCCCCAGTTCTCCCTTTTGAGTGGCAACTTCTGACGTTTCAGACTTCAGTGAACTGCAGAATCCTGTTAAAAAAGCATCTCGTTTCCCTTCCAGTCACTGGGTACCCTCAACATCTTTATCCATGCCTCTCTTGGGGATCTCCTCAGCCTCCACAAGACCTCCTACATTGTCTTGTTTTGCAGGTTTCAGCATGTAGCTCTGCTCTGCCAATTCACTTATTTTGTCATTGAGTTCCACTGCAAGATGCCTTTTCTCTATGTATAAAAAGCAGTATCTTTTAAAATCCCTTTCAAGTTTAATTTCTCTCATTGTACAAATCCACTGGCTCATCTTTTCTCAGCCAAAACATTCTCCATGTTTCTCTGTTCCGCTCCTCTAAGAGAACAAAGAGGACTACAAAGAATGGCTGCATTGCTTTTTTTTTTTTTTTTTTTTTTTCCCCTGCAACACTTTCACCCCACTGACATTTTACTTTTTTCAAAATTTCCCATTATTTGCCTGCTATTCATGTTGCTACCAATATAGGGAAGCTATGGGACTGCTAACAGTTCTGACTTCTGCTTTCTCTCTGGTCTCCCTGAGCATATAAACTTCTCAGCTTCATTTGGATGGACTTTAATTATTCTCTGTATGTACCAGTTGCCTTTTTTCTGGAAAGTTTAGCTGGATTCCTAAACAGGTACTTGTTGTCAGGCAGGAATCCTATTCAGGGGTCAGACCCCGTGTTTCCTTCTTTTGGAAATATGCAGTATAGATCAGTAGGCATTTGAAAATTAAGATGTTTGTTTAGCATCAATTAGAATTCAGTATCATTGCCCACCTTTTAGAATCATGTAAAAAAAATCAGAAGTTTAAATATATACCAAATCTTACCTAATACCACACTTCACTAATGCCAAGTTAGAGCTTTGGCAAAAGAGGTCTGATGGTTCTTCTTTGTAAAGAAGACTTTCAACGGTTCTGCTGCTCGTAGCTTTTCATTCAAACCTCTTCCCCAAATGTCTTTGTGTTCACCCTGTAACTGGTGCTAATTAACATTGTCCTGTTCCTTATTTGCCTTTAAGACAGCCTTCTGCTGGAGAGACAGAAAGTTTGAATTAAGATGCCAGACTATGAACTAGGGGGACTGAAATGCAGGCACGTGTCCTCTTCTACCAAGTCTTGCAGAGAGACAAAAAATTTCTGGCAGGGGAATGGGTTGCACAGCCAAAAAAATGCAGCAAGATTCAACACAGAGCTCACCTGCTGGCTTCCCCCACCACGCGGTGAGCAGTGCCACAGGCTGGCCCTGATGGCCGGGGGGCTGGTGGCCCTCGCTCCCCAGCATGCCTCATGGCTTGTTATTTTTTTCATTTTTGCCTTGTTGCTTGCCAGCGTTTTCTGTATATGTTTGTTTAGATAGAATAACGTAGCAGTCTCAAAAGCTAGCTCAAAGCAAGATGAGGTGACAGACCACAGAGATACTAACCAAGCTATTTAATCTTATTTGTTAGCAGAGCTAGTCAGCGTGGGCGGACCAGCGTTCTGCTACAGATTCCGTGCACCTAATCCTGTCACTATTGAGAAAGGGGTTAAATTACATGCCATTAATAAGGAAAGAAGTTACTTCAACCATGATTTGATTTAAATTATGTGAACCTAAGTAGGTTTTCTTTCCTAAGACTTTAAAAATAAATAATATTGCTTGTCTTGAGGTACAGTCAAGATATTTTTGTATTGTTTGAAGCAAGAGCTGGATGAGATCCCAGAAGAGATTCACTGCTTCTCTTAGACATCGTCTCTCCCTCCTTGACATCAGACGGGTCTCAGAGGAGCTGCTTCATGTGGACCCCCTTTCTCTCATGGGTCTGGCCATGTCCTTTTTAACAGTACCTGACAACCACCTTTACAGTACCTGATAACCACCGCACACTGGCCTGCTCTGACTGCTTCACACCTTTTTGCTAGCATCTCTTACCTCTTAATATGTATAAAACCCAGCCAGAATACAAATTAAACAAACTGCTGAATATAGAATCAGCTGAGCAACAATCAAATATTATGTATATTTATCATATCTCATTTTCCCAAGATCGGATTTGTTTCACATAATGACAGACAACCTGTATTTGCTTGATTTCTTACAAGGGTGCCGGGGGCCACTGTATTACCAGGAAAGAATGTTGTATCGGGACACCGGACCTGCCGCCAGCAGAGGTAAGGCTCCCCTACAACCGGGTGTAACTAGACCATGTCTATATACAGTCTTGCTACAGTGGCAATAGAGCACTACCCAGAGCCTGCAGAAAATCTCATCCTTGCCCTTAAGGGCGCCCTTGTAGAGAAAGATTTTATTGACAAGAAGTTGAAGTAAAGAGAACTTCAGTGTCTGCACTTAGACAACACATCTGCAGCACACAGACACTCGAAAGCAGTTCTTCTAAATTCCAGGCCAGCATCTTAAACATTGAACTGCTTTTCCCTCGGAGAAGAGAGCTCTGAAGAGGCAAGTCTAAAAGCCCATGGGATTTAGCAGGACATTTGGTCAGTGGAGCTCGTGGCTTTCAGTGCCCACTGTAGCCACAGGCATAGCTCGGTCTTGAAAGCTGGCTGCGCTTCCGTCACCTCACAACAAACGTGACCTGAAGCTAAAAATCAGCCAGGGGAAGAAATGAAACGAGCTTGCTAGTTCATATTCCACCTCCTCTGCAGGAGAAGAGTAAGCACCGGTTTAGCAGAGGGGCCAAGGGCTCTGCTGTTGCACCGCGCAATGCAGGATGCGTGCTGCAGCTCTGGGCATCTCCGCGGTCACGCCGTGCCACAGCAGGATGCTGACCGAGGAGGCCACCTCCTCAGATGACATACGATTCACAGGCACCAGAGAGCAACCACCCTGACAGAGCAGGCCAGAGGTTTTCCCCCAGAAATCCATTGCTGAGCCTAGGAGCAGAAGCCAGGGACAGCTGGATGAGAGGCTGGCTTTTTGCCAGGAAAAGAAATTATCTGTGTGTGTTTTAACCCACAAATGAAAAGAGGAGAAAGACAATAGCAGGAAGATTACAGGGCAAGACAGGAAGGAGATGCAGAAGCAAGAGTATAAACCAGCAGAGGAACAGCATGAGCTACAGGGGAGGTAGGAGGGACAACGGGGGACGCAGCCCTGCGAGCATTCAGTGGAGCTGAAAAGAAATTCAGAGATGGCAAAAGAAAAACAAAGCCCCACTAAATAAGAGAAAGGGAGGCAGAAAATTAGAACAAGGAATGAAACAGCACACAAAAGGAAGACAGAAAAACCATGAATAAAGAAAAAAAGGGAAAGAGATTAAAAAAGAGAGAAACCAAGAGCAGCAGTGCGATGCATGTTCTCCAAAACAGCCGTTAAAGTAATGGAAACTGGGTTTAATTTTATTCCCTTTCCTGTGTGGCACGCACACTACCTTAAAATGACAGCTCATGTCACTATACAGTACATGCACGTTTTTTAGATATCTATGTATAATCTTTTTATTTATTCCATTTCAGCATCTTCATAAATTAATGGATTCTTCATTCAAGAAATCCTGGAGGGAAATGAGAGTCACTATTTATGCAAAAAAACACCAAACAACCAAAAATCCTGTGAAAGCATGGTTCAAATTTTCAGTACATCTCACCAAGTAATTCTATTTCAGAGTATCTGTTTTGCAGGACATTAAAGGATCTTGATTTTCAAAGAATGCCTCCCACGTATCCTCTAAAAATCAGACCATTCTGAAGCGTCCAGCTGGCATCCAAAAGCTGAACCACGCAAAGCTAGCAATCATGCCTGGAAACCCTGAATCACCAAAGGTCGTTTTTGTCACCCTTTGTGTCCTCCTCCCAGCCCACCCCCCGCTGAGTCACTGCCCTGGAACACAGGCAGCTCTCCCTGCTCGGAGCAAAGCCCGTCTCGAGAGTGGAGTCAGCTTCCTTCCCTGATACGCTTGTTGGAAATTATTAATCTAGGATTGTCCTCTGGCAGTATCAAATGTGGACAGTCAGCTATGAATGTTTGAAGTTTAATTATGTTTCTAAAGATGTAAATGCACCCAGAGGCTTCGGGAATGGGGCTGTGTTTTAATAAGTACTAACACAGGTAAAATAAACAAACATGTTAAGTTTGAATGGGAGGGGGGGCAGACCCGCATTAACTGTTCCTTTCTTTGCATCGGGACTGAAAAGCAGCTCGGCTGAAAAAGCCGCTCAGGCAGGTCTATGGAAGAGGAGAAAGCTGCTTCCACATGGTCACTAGATACATCTCTTTGATCTCCCTTCTGAGGGAAACAAATTTAAATTTGTTTCTCTTTGGAAGAAACATAAACATTTCGAAGAAAAATAAACATAATTTTTTTAAGGAATACATATAAACATCACCACCTGCTATGGACATGCACAGCACTAACTTGCTGCCAAAGTTGGTGCTGCCCTTGGGAAACCCTTTGCTCTCTGTCTTCACCTCCGTAAAATCCCAGCAAACCCTCATGATTTTACTATTTACAGTTTCAAAAATACAGGAAGAAAGAATAGCACAGTCTCAAGATATGTGTTTGCACATGAACTCAAGCTCTAAATCTGCTAGCCCCTGAACAACTCCTTAATTTGGGAAGTACTACAGCTGTGTTTTCTCTCCATTTGCAATTTTAACTTCTTTATTCTTTTTAATGCATCCTGTTTTATTTTATGTTTAAAATATTAGAATCAAGTTTACAGGTTGTGATGATCTACTGGTAGAACTGTTGCTAATGAAATTAGGCATAACTATAATCAGTCGAAATTATTTTCCTCCTCTGTGACATGATTCTGTGCAAAGGCAGAAAAACACTGTTCCTGAGGCTGCAATGGCAAGGAAATAGTATTTCCTTAGATCAGGGGTCCTCAAACTTTTTAACCAGGGGGTTGGCGCAGATGAAGTGGCAGGACGTCATCTGCGGCTGCTTGGTTTCCCCCCCAACCCCCGGCAGGGGAGAGCGGGGGGGTTCTGTAAATACCGGGGGGGGGGGGGATTGAGGACCCTGGAGGGCCATATCCGGCCCCAGGCCATAGTTTGAGGACCCCTGCATTAGACTAATGGTGGTGATACCTTCTCAGCTTCTCAGCCTCCGGAAGTCTCTTAGGTCCACCCTAATTCATTACACACAGATTTTCCCACCTAGAATAACAATCAGTTTACATTGGTGGCAAAACCTTGTCTTGCTGATGGTATTTGTTAGGGTCCCATCAGCTGAGTGCATATTACTGACAATGGCCACCAAACAGTTTTGTTCACACAGTTATTTAGAAGAGTTTCCATATGGTAGTAATAAACACTGAGATTTCTCTTCCAAGGGTATGGACTTGTTCACCAAACATTACTCCCATTTTGCTCTCCTTGTTCAGCTATTAGGTGGCACTTTGCTTTGCTCTAAAGGTTCCCCAATATTCTGATAACACTTGCCTCTACTCTTACCCCTGACCTCACTGACACACCCTTAAAGTTGCAGTTCTCTCCCAAAGATCAACCAGTTGCTAGAAAGAAATGCGGTCGTGATGTTTGATAGGGAAGTACATCTAAATGGAGGTGTGCTGTCATGTTCCTTAAGCTTCTCCCGTCTTTTTCCAATCCTGTCTGCAAACGATCCCACTGCTGAGCTCCTGAGCATTTAGCTTCTCCGGCACACAGTCCCTTTTTGCCACATCCTACAGGATGTGACAGCAATTCTTTTTCTGCAGTTTTTGCCGTTCTGATCTCTGCCTTTCTGTCCTTCGGAGTGAATTACTACAACGCACTGTATTTAGGAACATAAACCCTGGGCAAGACAAAAGCCATTCAGTTGTCTTTTACTGGTTTGAGGGGGTTCTGGCTATTGCAAACCTGTGCAAACCTGGCCAGCAGGATGGAAGTCCTCACATTTGCTGGTAAGTCAGAGCCTTGCAAACTTTCAGGTTCACCTGTAGTTCTGGTGAAGATTCAGACTGGCTCCTCTGTTCATTTGTCTCTTAATGTAGTTTGCAGTTAATTGTCTTACAGCCTCAGAAGTTGCTACGATACTACTGAAGACACTGTAACTGAAAAGAGTCTTAATATTCAATGGTGACAGCGATGTTTCCTTCCACTCCTCCTTTGGAGTACAGACAGAACAGCTGCCTTTGACAATGGAAGCTGTTACGATCATTTTAGTCTAATTTAAGAAACATATAATCCGTTTGCAATAGCTGTATCAGATGTGTCTGTCTGTGCAGACGTCTCTGTCTGCAGCGAGTTCCATGGCATTTGGCTTCATCCTAAATAACACATCCCCAGATGCACTCCCCTCCCGAAATAACGTGTGGCACCAAGCAAGGCGTGCCCTAACTTCTGCAGCTGTCGCAACTGAAGGTGCATCACACATGTAAATAAATACCCGCAAGACAGAGTCCTGCTGCCCTTAGTATGATTCTACAGCATTCCAACCTTTTCACTGGTATCCCAGGGGAAGTCAGAGGGGGTGGGAAAGCTCTTCTGTCACATACGCCACGCTCAGATGGGGCTTTTTCTGAATCTTCCAGCACAAGCAAGCCATGTGATTTGTGTTGTGGGAATCTCACTCTTGGCATAATTATCCACTAATTTAAAATGCAATTCAATAGGCAGCGGGGACAATGCTTTGCTTCTTCAGTGCTACCTTTAGAAGCATGTCAGCATGTGGGGGGTTGGCCCTGGCTGGACCCCAGGTGCCCACCCGAGCTGCTCCATCGCTGCCCTCCTCAGCTGGGCAGGGGAGAGAAAACGTAACCATGGGTGGAGAGAAGGGCAGGGAGATCAGTCACCAGTTACAGTCACAGGCAAATCAGACTAGACTTAAGGAAATAGCTTAATTTATTACCATAATCAAATCAGAGTAGGATAATGAGAAATAAAAGCAAACCTTAAAAACACCTTCTCCCCACCTGTTCCTTCTCCCCGGGCTTAGCTTTTCTTGCAGTTCTCTCTCCCTCCCCCCACCAGCAGTGCAGAGATGGGCTGGGGTCAGCCCCTCACAGCTGTCTCTGCTGCTGCTTCCCCCTCGGGGGAGGGTCCTCACCCTCTGCCCTGCCCTGGGGGGGGAGCTGCTCCCCCAGGGGCTCCCCGGGCTGGGGGCACAGCCTGCCTGGCCGGGGGCTCCCATGGGCTGCCAGGGGGTCTCTGCTCCATGCCTGGAGTCCCCCGGCCTCCCCCTGCCCTGCCTGGTGGCTGTGGGGCTGGGGTCTCACACAGCCCCACTCCTCCCTCCCAGCTGCCGTTGCTCTAGGGGGTTTGGGGTTCCCCCCCCTTACTTCTTAAATATGCCATCCCAGAGGTGCAACCACCATCACCAACTGACTTGGCAGTGGCCAGCGTTGGGTCCATCAGCGCCAGCTGGCATTAGCACCATCGGACACAGGGGAAGCTTCTGGCATCTCCTCACAGAAGCCACCCCTGTAGCCCCCCCACTACCAAACCCTTGCCACGCAAACACAATACACAGAACAGTAATACATAACATTCTAATAAATTATTTTTTTGTAGCAGAATATTCACAAGGGAACTGTAACTGGTACCAATATTGAAACCAAAGAGAGAAAATAATCTCATTATGACAGTAAAACCCCCACCCCGTAGCTGAATGCTCTGCACATAGAAATAGGTGCTGTGTAGCACAGCAGACCTACAGGATTTTTCTGATTTTTCTTTTCCTTCCTATGACAAAGTAAGTATTAAATTAGCATTAACCTGAAAGAAAACAGAGTTTCATATAAGCTACTCTCAGATAATACCTTCTAGCAAAACACTGAATTAGGGGGCTTTTACCACTCAGTTTTTCCACAGAAGTAATCTAGGAACTGGATTTAGACCTTCAAGTATACTACAATAGTCACCCTGCAACACAGAGTATTGCAAACGAACTGCTCACAAAGAATATTATTCGCTTCCCAGACACATACACCTTTATACTGTTGCTACTATATATAATTTATTTTACTGATACTAGGAAGTCATTTTCAGACCTCAGTAACAAAATAGTGAATCCACATTATAAACCCCACTGATGTCCAGAAAAACCAACCTATTAGCAGATTTCCTTCCTACCTCTTCTTTCCCCTTTCTCTCACACATTTATCTTACTTGCACATCTGAAGAGAAACTCACCCTGACCTTGCCTACATCTATGAAACTTGATCAGCAGCACACATATCAAAATATGACTCAAAAGAACTGACTCAGGCTTGCAATTATATAATTAGCCTTATTAATGGCTTGCTTAAACGTGTTAGCAACTTTGAGATTATGCTTCCATTCTTCGCTGGAAAGAAGTATAAAAAACGCCATTTGGCAGATCATGCCCTCCGCTGCAAATAAATGCATGGATGCAAAAAGTAATCATGCTTGACCTCTATAATGGAGGGATGATAAGTCACCGGATTCTTAACAACTTCATTTAAAGGAGCCAGCCTCTTTACGGATACGTGGTATTTATATCTACGCTGGCTCAAGCCTCTTGAAAATATATGATGACATTGCTAAGCCTTTTAAGTGACTATCTATATGCAGTGCTGACTGAAAGCCATCAGCCCACAACTCATTTCCCCAGACCTTGCAAACTGGACTTGAAAAGCTCCAAAAAGGTTAAAGAGTGCAATATTATTTCTATACAGTAGTGGTGAGGTCAGGTCTTTGATTGGACTGAAAAAGCGTGAAGGTGTAAGGGAAGCAGCTGAGCCAATGTATAAAGTCGACAGGTGTTGGTGTGGCTCATGGCACAGGTCTCAGCAGCCATATGGCCGACCTGAGCTGGGCTCAGCGGCAGTAGCCACCGCAGAGTAGGTCCCTAGCTGGAAACAGACTTCTTCTACCTTAGCATGTAAATTCAACGTGTCTTGGACCATTTCCATGGCACTAAAGCCAAATGGCAACATCAAACTTGCCCTGCGAACAGGGTGGCCGCCTCAGAACAACCTCAGCAGAAATCAGCGGCTGGTGTTACCCGTGTGACGGGAACATCCCATTCCTGCTACCAGCACCCGCACACCTTTACTGAGGCAAAGTAGCGCCCTGCCCGTGGCGCTGGGCATGGGGACAGACTTGTCTCCAGCCCTGGTGCTGACCATGCCACCTCCCGCCACCGGGCAGGGCCTCCCCAAAGCACGTTGCCACCACTGACCTCTGGCGCCGGTGCATGAAGCCAGGCAGTGAAATACAGAACGTTATAACCCAGAGATGCACACATGAGCTGCTCGTATCTAGGAGCTGCAATTTAAGAAAAAATTGCCTATGAAGAGAGTTACAGAACTGAATATATAAAGCAGGTTTTCCTTCCCCAGTATGCTGTTTCCATCAAAATCCTCATGCAGCTTTGGGCTAAGTAGGTCAAGACATTCAGAAAAATGCCAAAGAGCAACTTTTGCACTGCTTGCTTTCCAGTTGATGAAATTTTTCACCAGTAAAAGACAGGGGGAAAGTATCTGGAATGTTTATGAGGAAACTTTTTTTCCATATCATCTTCTTCTTTCCTAAGCATTAATTGTACCCTTGGAAGCATCCCTCCCTCTTACACGGGAAACCTGGCTCACTTCAGCATAAGCACACAAGCAGGTTACTGGGGAGCAGAACAGAAAGAAATGAACACAGGGGGTTCTGCTTCTAGAAAAGGAAGCCAAAATTTAATACTAACACCAACAGAGGCTGACTTGGGCAAGCACCAAGTTTGGAAAGCACGTGAACCCACAGTGCTGAGTAAAGGAGAAAGGTTAAAACTTAATTCATCACCCTGTATCTCACAGTCCTACCCTTTAACAACCTGGTGAAGAAATGGCAACCCAACGTAATACCCGCTAGCCACTTCCAGAGAGCGGTTTATAGGTTACAACAGAAACAGTATTTTCCTGATGTACAGCTTCAAAATGAAGCATCTTTAATGCCCAAAGCCATTTTTATTCTCCAGAAATGCTCAAACAATCTACTATAAGAAGATGGCAGCAGCCTGGGAGCAGAACAGGCAGAAAAAAATTTAGGAACTAGTCCTCCCTTGCTGAAAAAGCAGGGAAAAGAGGGATCTTCACGTGCAGATTTTATTTTGGAGGTAATGGCAAATCCTTTGTTGACACTAATGCTAAAAAATGCTGGAAAATCTCCAGGAGGAAAACAAGTTCCCCCATTCAACTTCCTATACAATTTGCATACGACATTTCACTTGCTGCTTCAGATAATTTTTGTTTTTACATGCTCCAGAGGGATGCATTCCTCTACCCAACAGCTGTCTATATGAGCCCTGCAAAGCTCTCTTTTCCATTTAGTAGCACACCTCTACCACAGCCGCTCATCTTTAAGCCTGAACCATTTATCTTTTTTCTAGTGGTTTTTAAAGCTGATATGCATGCGCTGAAACTCTAGGACTGAAGTGTTTCAAGACAGATTCTGAAGAGCTTCCCATGCTCTTTGCTTCAGACAGTTTCACTACATATTAGCCTTTAAGTAAACCCCATCATTTTCACAGTATTTTACACAGGGGTGACTGAAGCTGTAGAGGCTTAACTAGTTGCTTTAGCAATGGAGGTTAACTTTCAGTTTATATTTATGAATGCAAACTGTATGTTCTGAATGTGATAGGTTAGCAAACAGTGTGTTTTGAAAAGTTGTCCCACTGCCAACTGTCCCTACAGATGATATCTGAAAGAACAACAGGCAGCAGAAGTCACAAAGTTGAAGAGAGCAGGAAGCATAAATCTTGTCAAATACTTTGTAACATAAAAGAACACTCGCACAAGGACAATTAGACATCTGTTGATAAAGGATGGATTTTTTTTTTCAATTTTGCTTTAAGAAGTTTAATGGGTTTGATGACGAAAGCCTTTTTCAAAACACAAGTGTGTGGGTTACTACAGAACTGATGCTGAACGCGCTTACATGGAAATGTCGCCACATCGCTGTGAATTGCAGAGGAAGCGACCAACAGGAGAAAGCAGCTGTCTTTCTCCTGCACAGTCCACAGCATTGTGTTTTCTGCAAGTTATCTATGCACAGAATTATGTATTTCATTAATTCCCACCCTTTTCAGAGACCTAGCTTTGATCAGATGTAAATCTTCGTACTTCCATCTATTTCAGCGAAACTACCCAAGTTTGTGCAGCAGTGGCACCACAACCATATTAATGTTGCTTTCACCACATTACATCAATTTCACACATAGGTCCAATACATTAGGAAGTAAACACATTATGCAGTGTAACCAGAAGAAATGCTACCAAACAAGGAATGTACTTCAGAACTTCTGACATCTGCTTCCAGGTCTTCCAAAGAGGTTCTACAAGACTAATTATTTGTAGAGTACAGGTATGCTGTGATAGAAGATACTAGAGAGTACTCTATATTCCATGTATTATTTTGTTAAAGAATATTTATGTTCTTTCTAGTAAATAATAGAAATCATCAAAATTGTTGTCTTTCAACTTTGTCCAGAAGATGAAAATTATGGAAAAAATCTGAAACATCATACTCAAAACAGAATCAATGTATTATTTTGTGTCTTCAGTCCTCCAAAAGTAATTTCAAAGAATGTAAGATACTGGTAATAACTGATTGCTTTAATAAAAAACAAAACCAAAATGCCAGGAGAAAATAATCATTATATAAAAAGAATCAATACTACAAAGATCAGTTTAAAACTAATCATGGTAAGAGCTCTAGAGTTATACATTTACCTACTGGGGGGACACTGGCTCCACTGGAAGATGCCCATCCCTGTAGGCTTCTCCAGACATCATTGTATGAACCTTTCAGGAATGCAGCGGGGACAGCAGCACCTGCTGTTCTCTAGCTCTTCCTACACTCATGCAACATGCTCTTACTTTTATCCATACACTAAGCCAGAAGAGCACGTAATACTACGCTCTAATTCTTTTGAGCAGGATGTTTAGATAGGCAACAGTGTTTACTGAGAATTACTTAAAATTATAAGATGCAAGGTAGCAGGTAGGGGAGGAGAAGAGAGCTCAGACCCTCCAGGCATTTGTTTTGCAAGCATTGGAAGAGAAGAGCATGGAACTGCAGCAAGGCGAGGCGCTCCTGCATGCCTGCGTGCACTGGAGTGCTGAAAGGCATCCTGGTGTGCCCAAACCAGGCAGGGAAAAAGCCCCAGACTAAAACGCCTGAGAGTTCGCTCCCCCGCTGGAAGTTGTTACAACAGCTGTAAATCTCACACCCTAACCTAAATACCGCAGTCTTTATTGGCTTCCACATCCAACAGATGCGCAGAGTTCAGCATCATGAATTCATCAGGCATGAGTCTGCGGGAGTAGGGGAGGGTATGTCAGAAGGGACATTAGAAGAAAGAATAATTTTGGGGGTTTGGGGAGGAAGATCTCGGAATATGGTCATAAATACTTAGAACTGTTCTGTTAAACATAGTTGCAAGCAGGTTTTTTCCCCATTCTTCTCCATTACGTATGCCCTTCAGCAATATGGGTAACAAGCTAAATTGCACTGACCTTTATCAGAGCCAGGGTGTAACTGCTGAAGGAGAAGTAACATTGCTGCATGCTATGCTGTCCATTTGCCGCTGCACTTTGTAGGCTTCCTGATACCACATAACCACACTAATGAGCGCATCAGCTCAACACACTTACTCACAAATCCCTTTTGAATCACTCTATCAGCTCGAATTGCAGGGGTGAATGTAAATGCCAATCCCAGATCTGCAGCCAGTCTAACGCGCAGGAAACAGTACACATTTTAATATACAAGAGCCTCAGCTATGGCTCATCAAAATAAGAAAGTCTTCTCTAATTATACTCCATGCCATCACGACATTTTGAGCCTGTAAGACTGCATTGTCATGTCATGATGACATGCTCAGCAGGCTTCACAAATGTCACACATGGTACATGAATACAGTAAACTTGATAGATGCCCATTTAGGAGTCTTGCAATTTCCTCACAAAGAGAAGGACAAAATTGAAGCTATGCATCAATTACTTCTTAGTAATTGATTACTTCCTAGGAGCAGTTCTCTCACGCTTAAAACTCAGGCCAGAGATTTCTGGAAGCATTTACAGAAGGGGACAGCTAAAGGTGAATTCAAACTCCGTTCCCAAGAGCTAAGATGCACCCACCTGCAGCAGGTAATCCCTTCCTCTCACAGCCACGCTACACATGACTGCTTCACCTCTTCATTTTCCTCCACCCGGCAGTACAGAACCCCACAGCCCTGATTTCTGCTTCATTTCTCACTGACAGCCTAGGTCTCCAAGTCAGTACCATCTCCTTTTTCTTTCCTGAATGATTTGCCGAGGCCATCTAAACATCGCCAAGCAGGCTGTCTTTCTTCTGTGAAATTGTGCTAATCCAATATTTAAATAAGGACAACACTTAACATTAATTATGCCTCAGTCCTCTTATGTGCTTACTTCTGATCATCCTCAGGACACCCCATTGCTGTTCCCCCATCTCTGACACTCGTTTTCTTCCCTCCAGAGCTCTGACTTAGGCTGTGGCCACTCAGCCTGCTGTTGGACCCTGAGAAATGATGGGGATCGGCCCTAACAGGCATGAGCCCCTCAAAACCAGCCACTGAGAAAGCTGTGCTAACTACCATGTCACCAAGCTTCAGATACTAACCAAAATGAACAGGAGCCATGTACCCTGGTAAGCGTGTGAAACCCGTTCTCCCCTTCCAGCTGAACCTGCATGGAGTTACCCAGAGGCTGAGAACAGAGTACAGAGAGCACAGGGCTTGTCCCTGCAACCAAATTCCCATTCAAGTCCTCAGCAAGTGACACGTGCTGCTGTTAAGAGGTGTTACGGATGTCACTTTGCAGATGACACAGAAGAGCCTATCCTCAGTACTGAATAATTTAGGGTAGCGGGTCTAACATATGGAGGGCTGTTCGGTAGAAACTAAATAAAGTTTTCTACCTCCACATTTCTCTTTTAAATAGAAACTCTGTGAGAGTTAAGGAATAAACGTGGAACCCACGTCTCTTAACATCTGCATCTATTAAGCATAAAATAACCCTACATGTGACAGACCCTCTGCTAAACTTGCAGCGATGGTCATTCTGTTATTTCACTGATGCCCAAGTAACTACAAGTCAAACACCATTAGTGTACACAATACAAACACATGCTATTGAAACTGCATCTTGATCAGTTCTCTACATTATATTCTTGTAATTTTCCAATGCATACAAAAATCATTCTAGCTAAGGGAATTTAAAAGAATAAACAAAGCTGCTGGAGTTTAAGGAATAAGCAAATTACATTGCTGTTCACAAGCAGATGCCTTTCACATCACCTCGTTTCAGGAAACAAGCAACCGGAATGCTGAGTCATAGCTGGTGTTAAATCTGCGTGAAGCATACACACTGATCTTCAGTGTGATTCCTCATAGCTGTGAAGGGCAGTATGTGGCCTTGGCGCTATTGATCTTTATTTGGGAAGGGAGATTAGTAAGGATATGGCATTAGCACCTGTGCCTGACTGAAGTGAAATGGTTGTCACGTGTGTGTAGATAAAAATTTCCCTGCTTAAACTACAGAGATTACAATACACATTCATCTTTCAGAAAGGTGAAAGGTAACAAGGAAATACCAGTGCTTCTTGTTTAGTGTTAATCAAATAAGAGCCAAGGAGATGCATCTATTCTGCTTGAATAATAGCGCTCCTACCTCCTAAGCCATAATTTAAAATAATAATAATAGCAGCATAACATTTAAAACTCTCCCTGTTGTCAGCCTCCTTGTACATCATACCCTCTACATGTAAACCCCTTGCCTCCGCTGTTCATGGAGCTTGTCAGAGCCTTTAGCAGCAGAAATCATTTTTTATGCGAGGCTTGTACAGAGACTAGCACAGTTGAGTCCTGATCTTGGTTGGTATCCCAAAGCATTGGTAATATAAAGGAATAAAAATTGTCAGCATCACTCAGGCAGTTGTTCATGATTGTCATCAATCACTGACCTGCTTAGATCTGATGTATATGCTGAGCTCTTTTCATTCAGGTAAACAAAGGAGCAACAAAAATACATTTCACATGGGTTGTAATCAGTGTGGAAAGTCTCAGGGGGTCTGTCAAGCTGGTCAAGAAGCCCTGCAGAGGGGGCCGCGCAGCTCCATGGGAACACCGGAGCAAGGGTGAGGAGGCAAAGAGGCAGAGTTTCTAATTTCAGGCGCACTGTTTCTCTTGCAGCAGAACTGGATAGCTGCTATGTGAGGAAACGCTCCCATGCCCTTCATTTCCACTACACAGAGAAAGCAGGAGACTGACCACTGCACAAAGTGACACCCAACTTATCTCAGCAGTTCCAGCACCTGATGGGAACAGTCTTCCTCACTGCTCAAACAATAGCGATACGTAGTGAAGTCCCTTACCAAGATCGCATCCTTGCATGAAAAAAGGAAAGTAATGGGGTGCAAGTCTGAGAGAAATCAGCTGAATAAATTTATTTCCTTAAAGAGTACAGTCCCCGGTTAATGACAAGGGTGTGAAGGAGAGCAGTGGTCTGCGCTCCAGGTTTGCCTCCTGCCTCTGGCTGCGAAGGGGCAAGTGCCTTAACATTGGACATCTTATGTTAGTGTAGGGGGCGGGAGGGGGGAAGAAAAAAGAAAAAAAAACAGTTTTACTTGAGTGGGGTTGGTTCTACATGATTTCTTCAGCAACAGAAAGCGGAGTAAACTCTATATACCAAGTAGCAGGGATAAACTAGAGTTTCTTGAAAAGCCCTAGAGCAACACAGATGTAGCGACACTCTGACGCCAGAGGGGAAGCTAGGGCTGGCCGTTCCACACATCCAGCCAAACACCCGTATGGCCTCAGCACTGAGACACCCTGGGCAGAGCTGCGCAGCTGAGCTCCCCCCATACAGCTCTTCCTGCCCAACCACAGCCTGCCTGATCAGCCTTCAGAAAGGTCTAGACAAACAAAGTAGAATCTAAAGCAACCAGGTGACAAGAAAGTATTTACCAAACCTGAATTTGCAAAGTACAGAAGGGTTTTAGAAAACAGTTTGAGTGACAAGATAAAGGAAGGCCAACTCATTCCTTTCAACACAGCCCTGGGAGGTTGCTGAGAATCTTCCACTGGCATTAGCGGTGTTTCATGTAGCTACACAAGGCTTGAGTTCAACCACACAGTTTAGTGCACAGCTGCCCTTTGAGCCAACAAACACTTTTTTTGCCTTTGCTGGATCAGTTGCTCATAAGCTGTGATGTACCTATTCAAAAGCCTTGCTGAGTTTCAACCACAAATTTTTACCCCAGAATAACTAAATGGTATAGTCCCATTGACTTCTAATTAATCATCCCAGCATATGTTCACACCTGAACCAAATGGGAGGGGAAAAAAAAAAAAATCACATTAATCTCCAGCAAAAATACACCAGCAAAATCCCAAGGACACGTGGCATTCATTTATTGTTTTGCTGATAATTCACTTATGGCAAGATCAGTTTGCCAGTAGTATGTTATTAGAAAACATTTTTCATTATTTGCTCACAATGCCTATTTTGAAAAAGTTGAGTTTATCTCATTCTTCTCAGCTAAAAGAAGTTTAATTTTAGATATAAAAAATGCACTGTCATCCATCTACCTGATGTTATTTAGTCATACAGCTAGCAATGCAGGAAACACAGACAGTGATGGAATCTCTCCTACATCTACCTTCTCGAGACTCAGATTTATCTTACAGATCACAACAGATAAGAGAGTTAGTCAGTAAGCCAAAGACATTCCAAATCCTCTCTCTTCTATGCTATTTGGATGAAACATTGAAATGGAGGTTAGGACAGCAACCCAATTCACCAACACTTCAGAAGAAAAAGAAGTAGTCTTTTTCCCTCGCTTAAAGTTTATTTGATTTAACGATGAGAGCCTGAACATTTTCTCAGCCCAGAGGCCATGGACAAAAGAGGCAAGTAAAATCCCAGCACACTACGAGGGTGAGTTAAGTTTAGGCTAGAATTCCTAAATCAGTGGACAAAAATACATTAGACTATAAAAGCATTTTTCTAGGAGGTCAAAAGGTCAGATGTCAGGAAATTGGACAAATAAATAGCGGCGAATCCAAGAAAAGAGATAGGCAAAAACTAAGGCATTTTTCAATAAAAATGGTAATGAGCAGCGGCTTATATAAGACTAGGAATAATAAATAAAAAGGTAATCTGACAATATATTTTTGTAGTTATTGAATAAAGGACTTGGACAAAACTTTCCAGAAAGACTTTGAGGAAGTATCAGCTCTGGCTGGGGATAGTTGAAACAAAAGGGAAAAGATGTTCTGAAACTCAGTAAGTCTGGAAATCAAGTTTACGTGTCCAAAGAACGCAAGTGGAGCAAATCCACCTGGGACACCAGAGTTCCACAGAGGTGTCACTCGTGAATGAGGTAGTGACTTGTGGTAGAAAACCATGACTCATGTTGTGTCTACAGCTACATCAAAAGCTCATAGTGGACATTAAGGGCTAATCAGAGTCAAAAGCTTCTCATGTTAGCAGAGATGATTCACAGAATCACAGACTGGCTGAGGTTGGAAGGGACCTCTGGAGTTCATCTAGTCCAACCCCCATGCTCAACCATGGCCACCTAGAGCCAGTCACCCAGGACTGTGTCCAGTTGAAGTATCTCCAAGAATGGAGGCTCCACAACCTCTCTTGGGCAACCTTTTCCAGTATTTGATCATCCTGATGGTAAAAAAAAAAACCAAACAACTCATTCCTTATGTTTAAATGGGATTTCTTTATATTAATTTGTGCCCATTGCTTTCTGTCCTTTCACTGGGCACCAGTGAGAAGAATCTGGATCTGTCTTCTTCAAATGCTCCCACTTATACATATCAAGCTTTCTGATGTCACGGCTAAACAGCCCCAGCTCTCTCAGCATGTTCTCAGTAAGGGACGCTCCAGTCCCATAAATGCCTCCATGGCTCCTCACTGGACTTGCTCCAGTACATTGATGAGTTTCTTGTACCAGGGAGCCCAGAACAGGACACAGCACTCCAGATGCAATGTCACAAGTGTGGAGGAGAGGGGAAGGATCACCTCATCTCCCTTGACCTCCTGATGCAGCCCAGGACGCTGTTAGCCACCTTTGCCATGAAGGCAATGCTGGCTTCATGGCCGAAGTGTCCACCAGGACCCCAGGGCCTTTTCTGGAAAGCTGCTTTCCAGCTGGTCGTTCCCCAGCCGGTACTGGTGCAGCGGACTGTTTCTTCACAGGTGCAAGACTTTGCAGTTCTCACAAAGCCCCAGGAAAAAGTTTTTGAAGGATTTATCCAGTAGAGGAGGTAATGGAAATAATCAGAGAACTGTGCACAGCATAGCAGTCACTTTTAATTGTTACCTTCTTTCTTTAAGTAGCAGAGTTCCACTAAGGTATTGAAACACAGTTTTTCCCAGTTTCTCCTTGTGGATCCTGTTCTAAAACAACTGCATTTATTATTTGTGAAATGTTGCTAATGTGATCCATGTAATAAAATTAAATCACAGCTCACATTGTCATATTTTTTTTCTCTAAATGCATCTTGATGTTTTAAATTTTTTATTTTTCTAAGGATCAATAATGTAATTTACTTAAAATACAGAAAACATGCACTAGAAACCATAAAAGGCGTATCATCTGAACAATGATAGAGACCTTGAGGATGTGAATTGACTGTCCCCGAAATAATACACAGACCCTTCCAAGTGACTGGCCAATTCATAATTTGCGCCTACTGAGATTTACAAATATGCTTTATTTACAAATATGCTTATTATGATAAGGGATCCCATGGACTTTAAGAAAGTCACGCTGATGTTCAAACTATCCTGACATTAGCCTTAGTCGTGGTCTCCACTATACCCAAACTAGTAGACCTGGGGTACAGATCTGTGCTTCTTTTTGTTATTTCAAGGTGTGTAATTTTCATATCACAAAAGTTGAAGAGAATTTTAAAATCTATTTCTGGTTGATAAGTATCTTCTCCAATAGGCCAGCTCCTGGTTGTTTGAGAAGTATTTATCCTTCAAATCACCAAAATGATTCTTTATTCATCCTTGATGCAACTCTATTTTTACACTCATAATACTGTATTCATTAGTATTTTTCATAAGCTATTATCAATAATAATTTTATATGTCTATTCCTAAACTTTTCATTTCTACGTCTTTGAAGATACATCATTATAACTCAGCTAAGCATAAATCTTGGACATAAAAGGTTTAGTTTGTTTTCATAATTGAATGTTGCCAAGACATCAGAGCAATTTATGACCCTGGTAAAAGTGTAAATATCTGTGTATTATGAATACGAGTCTTTACCTACTGGGATCCAAAACAGGTCTTTTCATGTTTTGCATAACATTTTTAAAATAGTCACACTTGTTGATTTTTATGATTGTAGAATAACTTTTCCTTGTTGCTGTAGAGATTGAAATTGGCTTAGATCTGAAAGCTGAACTATTTCTGAAAATATTTTAAATACCAGATAAGGTAAGGGCCTGCCATCATTTCTTTAACAAATCATTATTTTCAGAGAGAATGTAACTCAAAGTGTGAAAAAAGCCAAGCTTCTCAATGGACTCCAACTTATCTTAAAATTAAGGGGAGGTGGGGGTGGGGGTGTCACTCAGACTAACAGAAAATTACTTCTAGGAAACGTGAAAAAATACAGAGGTAATACAAGACTTCCCTCTAACTTCAGCCCTCCTTGCAGAAACTGTGGGTATCAAATATTTTCCCTGTTTCTGTAAACTATAATCTTGTGCCTTAAATTCACTTTTTTCATTTAAAGTGGAAATCGCCTTTCCTTTTTTAAGTGTCTGTAAACTGATTACCAGTTTTGGACATGAACTAGTGTAGATTAGAGGAGTAGAAATAAACAGAAATTAGCACAATACTCTATTTTAAAATCTGGTTTGCTATGTGTTCGTTCATTCTTCTTAACAAAAGATTCGAGAAGACAGAGTGAGTTTTTTATCTCTGCCAACCAAATAATCCTGGGCTTTAGGAGTCAGTCTGTTTCTCTAAACTTCTTTCAAAGTGATTTTGTTACACTGCAGTGCTTACACTTTTATGTAGCTATGGAGTCTAGAAATAATACTAGCTGGCTGACGAAGTAAGGCATCCAGACCCAAGCAATTCTTTCCACAGCATCAGCTCACGGACTGGTAATTCTGGAAGGAACTGTTTGTAAGTTCATACAAATTAATAGGCAAAAACAATGGCAACAGTAAGCGTTTGTAGGAACTAAAGAGCTTGTATGAATTAGCATGGATGCCATCTCATTTCTCACATTTGTCTATGACTTTAAAGTGACTGTAATGTTGTGCAAAAAATTTGTAACTGTAAAGAACTAATATTCAGAAGCTTGCTGAACTCTGTTTAGTAGGACATGGCAACAAGACAAACCAATTATCTCAGTTATTAGCAAAACGTTAATGACCATCCATCTCTAGCTACACTTTCGGGAACATCACCTGAAGGAGGCTCCAGCCTGTTGCTCTGTTGTCTACAATGGACTCAAACTTGGGTAACAGCTCCGCTGGATTTAACTTCTTCATACCCCACTTTGGTTCGTACCAGCATTATCATAAAGGCAATGCTACGAAAGTGGGGTTGTTTCAGGATTTAATAAAAACTCAGCATTCCAAATGCTCAGGACGTTTTGGGGATCAGGAATACACCGCGCAGCACAGAGAGATAAGGCTTTCTCGAAGATAAAAATGTTTAACACCTTCCCCATCACCCCCAGGTCCATCAGCCATCACCAGCCTCGTGCAGTATCTGTTTCACACAACCTTCTGCTGTGGCTAGAAAGTGGCCTCTGTAGTGTCTTGCCAAAAGGTCACCGAGTGCAACTGAAATGTGTTTTTGCTTCAGTAAAGAAGCAAGGACTTTTATTAGAGGTTCCAGATTTCCACATTTGATATACCCCAGCCAAAAAGGCACGTGCCTAGGTCCTCACTACCTCCTGTCAATCTGCACAGCACCAAGTGAGCACCCACAATCATGGGCACAAAACACAGCCACCCCCTGCATTTTCCCCACCTCTAGTTGAGAGCTCCATCATGCTGGACTCATGATCCCAAATACTGACTGATATGGCTGAATTGCACGTGAACCCATTTGAAACAGTCTCAAAGCCACCTGGGATGGGAAGTACTTGCTTGGAAGCCACTACAATCCTCTCTTCCCTACAAATACAAGAGCTGAGAGAAGTAGTAAAAAGTAATGCTCTTAGGATGCTATTCTAAATAAAATCACCGTGTTTCTCTTAGGGTGTGGAAAAAAACATCTTGACATAGGAAAAGGTTGCTACTTCAACCTTTTATTTTACAACAGTGATACTCGGCATCAAAAATAAACATCTCTGCAGAAAGAAAAGCATTATTTGAGATCTTAAAATTCTACAAAGTTGCATGCTGCTTTGCAGAAACAAGTATCATTATCCTACAGGGTATGACCAGCTACATACCCTACGAACGCACTGCCAAGTGACTTTTCAGCCTTTTGCTAATTTATGTTTAAAAAAACCCAGCACAATGCTCTATATGGAACTAGTAGCCCTATTAATAATACTTGACACTTCCCTAGCAGAAGTCCTTGTTTCAGTTGGTTATAACTTTTTCATGTTTTAAATATTGAAGCTGAACTTTATACTTACACTTACAGGTAGAGATAAAAATAGTGTGCCATTTTTCACAACCAGGAGAAAAGACTCATAATTTTTCTTTTATCCAAATTGATTTTTTTTTTTTTTTTTTTAAGACAGGGCTTAGGAAAATGGCTTAAGATCTGCGGATTTTATGTCTACATGTGATAGCTGTGTCCCTTGCCATCTCTGCAGCAAGACAGGGAAAAGCCAAATCTCTGAAAAATTCTGTTTCAAATCTGCAGAAGATGCTTAATACCAGGGTAGCTCTCTTTTCAGGAAGATTTATGTATGCTTAACTATAACTCTCCTCCCCTTCGGCTGAAAAGTTTTGGGATAACAGAACCTTTAGCCTTTTGCTAAAGTGGGTCCTGCCTCCTTCAGTTTACAAGATGGACATTTGAGAATGAATGGGATTATGCATCAAGAGACTGTTGTTTGTACAAGTCCTAGATTTGTCAACCACTTTAGAAGGTCTGAAGTCAAGGTTGCAGGAAGATGCATAAAAAGGAGAGATTATTTAATGGGTAGGGCAGTTAAATAGTACTTAAGTAAACCACTAGTGCTGCCCTCCAACACTCCTGCTTAGCACTACTGAAAACAAATTTGTCACAGGTTACCCACTAATAAGTATTCATAGCTTTCTGCCAAGATACCTGGGAATGCTTTTGCATAAATTCTGCAACTAACGTATTGGAAGTAGAGTTTGGATGTAAGAAGTATCCTGTATGCTAAGTAGCCTGAAGATTCATGCCTTAAATTACCCACCCAAAATTAGCAGATCCTTGGCTTCGATCTCTTGGGCCTATGAAAGGGGATATTAATAGCAACCATTCTCAGCTAGGAGTTAAATTCATGAATATCTGCAGAACATCCAAGTTCTGTGTTGAGCCATTCCTAGTAAAGTTCCTCAATAAATTAATAATTTTGCATTCAATACAAGGATCAAGGAGGTGGAGATGTGAGGACAATATTAAATAAAACATTCATTGAACAAAGCCGGGGTCTTGGACTGAGAAAAGAATACCGCAATCTTTAATTACATTACTGCACATTTTATCATAAGAAACATGTGCAAAGGTGATGAATTAAGGTCATACAGGATCTGACACTTCGCAATTTCAACATATTTGACTTTGCAACCTTAAAATTTTTATAGCGCAGAATTTTTGGATGCAGTACAGTATATATTTGTAAGACAGCCAAAACCAGCTGCATGAATAAATGCAAAACCCACGCACACCACAAATGTACCTAAATTTGCCTTTTTATCCAGATCAGTAAAGACAGCAAGTATGCAAGTGCTTATTTTGGGGATTGGGGATTCATTTGTTTGCAGTAATTTAGATATCAGTGTCAAAGAGTGTCAAATCATTCTGTTCTGTAATTTCCACTAAAAAGTCATCGCTCAGAGAAAACACTTTCTGGACAGCATGAAAGGGTTCCATGAGCATGAGAAGTGACTGGATCAACTGAAGTCACCCTTCCAAGCTTTTAAGGGAGATACAGCTCTATAGTAAGTCACTGGGTGAGAAAGGGGAAGACTAGAAGGTAAAAAAAAAAGATGAAAAGGCTGCTTCCAAGTGGTTAGAGGAAAAGACTAGGAACTGCGACTCAAGAGGCATCCCATTAACAGTGGAAGCACAAGCAAAATTTATCCTGATGATTTTATTCTGGTTGTTACTTCTTGAAAGATTCCAGCTTGTAGAATGTGTAAGACATTTCATCCTTGCAGACTTCAGAATAAGCTGAGAGTAGGGAGCTTCTTATAAGACCTAGACTTAGGATCTATCCAATTTCCTGCCCAAATTGCAATGTCTTCCACATACCAAGATGTTTAACCATTTGCAGAACGGAATTTTACCTGTTTAAGGAAACCCTATAACTTACGCTACCACAGTGGTTTCAAGACTTTAATGCAGTTATGCAGCAACACATTGTCCTTTACATTTCATTTTCCTTGAGTTTATGAGGCAGCGGACAACTTAACAGGGACGTGCCCTGCACCTGCTCAGTTGGGTTGGCCAAGCCTCAAGCCAGGCTAGCTCCTGAGGTATGTAGGAAGAAAAGGAGTCAGAAGAAGGACACCTTCTAAAAAGTCACTTGGTAATGGGATATGAAGGTTTATGGGAAAGCTGGCATGTCTTTACTGGATACAGCAGGGATTTGGACTTAATGACCTAAGTGATATGGCCCCGTGTAGTAAAACAAAAACTTGGACACAGCTACCATACACATTATTGAGATAACTTATCCTCTAATCTACAGTATAAATAGACCTTACATCACCTTAGTAGCTATTATTTTTTTAAAGTCTAGCAAATGAAATGCAAAAGCCACTCAATGCAACTCAAGCATGACCAACTAGGCTCTAAATTAGTTACATGTTTAAGCACATACACAAGCGCTTACATTGAAGTTGTTCAATTTATGTACTACTTGCTGGACTACTACCATAATCAACAGGAGTCAGAAAATGCAAAAGTTTATGTTCTAGCAGTGGCATGATTTTGGCACTCATAAGACTTTCTATTTCTGTTTTCTAATTTAACATATCACTTCATATGTATAAGGGGGTTTAGTCAACCCTATTCCTTGTCAAACTACTATAATCATGCACTGTCACTAATGCTTTCTACACCGGTGTGTAAATTTGCCTTTTTATATACAGCCTTTCAATATTTGCATCTTAAGATTTTGTAAGCTTTCTTGCACACTGGGAAGAAGCAACACATATTTTTACCTACTACCACATTTAGTACTCCTTTAAATCCTCTTCTCTGCTTGTAGCGGAACTACATTCTCCATTTAACTGGGCATTGGATGAAGACCACACACAGCACATTCTTATCATGGAGGATCCCAAAATGAATGGTAAACTAACTGATCTACAAGTCAATAGGAGTATTTTGATAAACTCCACTGAAATGGAATCAGCTGTGGCTTGCAATGCAGCTATTGTTTGCCCATACATGCACTTCACAGTTTGTAGCAAGTGGTGAGAAATTGTACCTCTCCTAATAAACAAAGATGCAGCGGAAAATTAAGTAGGTGACGTGTCATTAACAGGTTTGGAGTTCAGCCAAGACAGAGAAGGTAATAATCTCACTACTTTTCTGATGAGCCCCAAGGAATACAAAATGACTTGAGGAGATGCTCAGTTTTATGTGTTGTCCAAAGGAGAGCAACTCTATAAAGCAGCACAGCACACACCCTCCACACACCCCTAAGGCTGACTGCAGTTGTGGTGAGTGAATTTTTAATAAAACCAAATATAAGATTTCATTCTCCAGTCTTTGTTTAGCATAACATCCCCCAAAAAGCATGGAAGATATTTTTAAATATCCCAAGTAGATACAGTTGCCCAACTCTTTCCAACAATATTGAAGACAGGCATTAAAATTCCCTGAAATTAGAAATTACACACACACACACACCCCCCGCCACCTCAGTCCAGGTTGTATACCCTTAGATTACATAATGTCTAAGGTTTCTTTCAAAATTAAAATAAACATTAAAAATAATTGTTTGTGTTACAATTTTTTACTAGAACAACACATCTGCATAATTAGGCTCTGGAGATTTTTTAATTCACTGTTCTTAAGACCCTCAGGCTGTCCAACAACCACTATCACATTTGTTGCATCTCAGCAGTAACTTCCAGCGCAGGGAGTAGTAAAAGTAAAAGCAAAATCTCTTCAGCAGAGAAGACTACACAAAACAGGAGAAAAAGGTGGACACAAGGTTTGATTCCATCACAAGTGAAGATTATAACCTCCTAGCAAGCTGTCGTGGTACTTCCTCAATTAAGCATGCCTGCGATGGTCAGTAGACACGTATACTCGTACTATCGTGTTCATGTTCTTACATTCTTACTCACCTTTCTGAGTAGCTTCCAGCACCAATGCACTGCACAAGACCACGGCCTCTTAGTTCATGAGATCAAAAAAAGAAGAAAATTATTTGCCAAAACGCATCAAAGGTGGGAGTAGGAAGACAAAGGACTACACAATGCCTGTGAATAAAGGAAGGAATGCTAACAACTATGGAAAAGTTGATCACGGTATCTGAAAAGAACATTTTTCTGTTTGAATCAATAGCCTCCTAGGGAAGACCAATACCCTTAATAAGAGATGCCCCAGCCAACAAGAAAAGTACAAAGTCAAGCACATGCACAACTCCCAGAACTGTTGTACATGTTCTATGTGCAAATGACAGCCCAGCAGCAGCTGGAGTTAAAAGAATCTGAAGCACCCATGTGCATCATCTAGGAGAAACAGCAGGGACTCCCCTGATTCCGTGCTTAAAAAAAGGGAGGCTTCTCCTTCCAGCTGAGCTTCAAGAATAACATCTGTGGAGAAGCCCTGTACAGTCTTAGAGAAACTTCATGAAACTAAGACCAAGGCATTAAAGGCAGCAAACATTCGTTATTACTGTCTACAGGCTAAATACAGCACTTACTGCTTATTCTTTGCACAATTAATTCTGTCAACAGTCCTCTTAGATATTGCTATCACTGTTCTGCAGAAGGAAAAACTGAAGTTGAGGAGTTAACTGGAGATTTCCCCAGAGGCACAAAACCACCTAAGAAATTAGATCTCCAAAGTAGGTGGCTTTGAATCACCAAACTACACCTTTTCCACACAGCTCATTTGCTATAGATGCAAGCCTGCAGAAGGGAACAGACACATTCCTGGCCCTCAGATTTGCAGGATGAGCTAGAGCTATAACATAATGTATACATGGGCTGAAGCCAGAAGTGTGGATGTAAGCTCTGATGCCAGATATGGGTTCAAATGACGTTGATCTCCAGATGAAACCCAATAAACATACATATCTGTAGCCCTAAGAACACAGATGGTGATGTCCATATGTTTTTATGGTGTACACAGGGGAAAACCTGATAATTTAATATGCACTTTTTCCTTTTCATTGATATGATAATTAAATTTTCTAAGAATGTACTCAACAGCTTGTAAGAGAAGAAAGCATTGGGAACTTGGTAGTATTGGCTTATTTAACAATAAAGTTAACAAATACAACAAAAATAATAAACGAGGGAAGCGTGTACTGCTACAATTTAAAGAATTTACATGATGACAACACAGATCTTAACCAGAGCGTGCTAACCCATAGACATCCCGTAAAGACTAAGGAAGCAGGATGAACTGCTGCATATGACATTTCATTTCTAGATCACTGGTCTAGCTTATTGAGTGAGCTCAAGGTGATAGAATTATTTTTGCTACTTACGGAGAAGCAAAGCTTTTAATAAGAGTCCAGACATTGAAATAAGGACAGTTTTTCTCCCCGATTTATTGCTAACGTTTAAAACAATGCTTCCATTAAAAAAAGTATTTTCACACTTGATCAGTTTAAGGGGTTCATTATTTTCATGCTGTGCAATTATATAGACTTCTAGTAAGTATTCTCTGCCTCTGTAGACTAGACCCAAGTGCTAATTTTGGTATTTGCTTGATGCTCAGAATGTGATAAAGGCATTTGGAAGTCCTTTACTGAGCTGTGTAAAAACTGACAGTCTCACTTCACATGCAGTTATGTGAAAAAATATTCAATAAGCATCTCTGTTCTTTTCGCCCACATCAGGTGAAGAGTTTCAAATGAAAGCCAGCAATCTTCATATATTTTAACACATTTAAAATGTCCCTATGGTTCAAATACAATATACGTCTACAAAGAATATAGTTTTATTAACTATGAAGAAAAAATAAATCTAACTTTATAAGACTCCCCAACTTGTGGGTCTTCAAAGCCATCCAGACTGAGCACTGTATTACTGCAAAGCTAATTCATATGTATTTATAAACTTACGTTACCTCGCACAACATGATATGACCATTAGCATAGCACACAGTAGGACATAGAGGTTATTTACTACATACCTAATCTTACCTAATTGTTTTATATACTGTTTGGGAAAGTTTAACTGTAAACAACTCCTCCCAAATGTATTTTTTGTTACAGGATTTGACGGGCATTTTCGAAGGAGTTCTAGATGAACACAGCTCCAAAGTTTCTGTGCATTGCTTGCTGTTCAGAAAACAATGACAACACTCCCTATGTGCCAGATCTCAGTCTGTTATTGCTCCTTCATCTTACATGTTGACGAAAAAATCAACCTAAATGGCCTAAAACCCATAATGAGTTTTTTGTTTGGGTTTTCTTTTCTTTGTTTGTTTGGGTTTTGTAACACAAAACCAGTGGGTTTTTTCATGCCTTTGTCTTTTCTACCTTGAGCTTGTTAATGAGCATGCAAATGAAATCTTAAGGTTGACTAAAATGCAGGAAGAAGATGACACACAAAAGTACATTTGGGAAAAGAACATTTGGAGTAACGAGTATGTGAAGAGTCTGCAGCACTGGCCTTAGGAGGATAACTTAGAAATTAAAATCTAATGAAGTATTGCCCTCAGCTAACAGTTCTTCCCCAAGGAGAAATATTTCTTAGGGGAAACATCCACCTTTAGAAAACAAACCATTCTTTCATGGGTGTTTTTTTTTAAAAAAGTTTCCTAACTAGCCATTACAAATGGCAGCCTATTTAGCATCTCTGCAAAGCTCAGAGAAAAATACGCTGTTTAAAAAGAACATTAAGGCTGCAATGCCTAGGTACTCACAGTTAAGAAGCACCATTTTAAAACTTCTGTACATCCTCTAGCTCTTTAATACATGTTGCTTTATGATGCAATCTTTAGCAAACACAATCACGTGCCCTTTTTTTCCCACGGGATCCTGCCCAGGATACGATGTGCTCAGTTAAGGATACGATGTGCTCAGTACCTTCCCCGGTTACCCTCCCAGCAGCACCAGCAGTGCTCCCATGCTCCCTGGGGCTCGTATGCCTGCTCCCAGGCTTCAGAGGATGGGGAGCGCACCACGTCCCACCTAGCCAGATGTGGCCAAGAAAGAAAGGGGACCTGGGGATCTAGGGCTGAGTAAAGATCACAGATCTTTTGAATCTTTCCATTCCCCTTCCCCTCAGGAAAAAGGACCAGGGAGCAGGGCCGGGCTGCCAAAGGCAGGGAGAGATTTCTGCGTGCCCTGGTTTGCTGCTGCCTGTGACCATGACCCACCTCCTGACACACAGCCAAGATTGGGATGGACGTGCCCTCCTCCACCTTCCCTGAGGACACCAGACACTATGCCCTTCTCCATAAGGCAGCCTGCTCCCAGCCATGCTCGGGAAGAATTGACAAAACTCGGTGCACCCCCATATAAAATGTAAACGTTTCATACAAGAGAAATAGGTCTTCACACCATCCCTGGAAGATGTTCATTCCCATGAGATGTTAAGCTGTACGCAGCACTTACTAGGTCCTAGCATCTCACGTGAGACGTTTACAGCCTAATTTTTCAGAATGTTTCTGAAGCACGCTCCATGGCGCTGTGTGCGCTGCAACAGGCTCCCGAAACATCTGCACATGGGTACTCCACAGCTGCATGCTAACTGCTGGCTGCCTCTGAAAGGTTTGCCTTAAATTACTTGGGTAGTAGTAGAGCTCTACAACAGAGACAAGGTGAGAATCTATTTGTTCAGGGACCTCTCGGTATCCTTCAACCATCACATCATCCCGTTTCAGTCGTCTACATTCAGCTCCTCACTACACACCTTGCAATAAATGAAGCACAGGGTCTTATGGGTAAGAACTGTTTTTACTACGGTTGTAGTACAGTTGGATAATATTGTACCTGTATGGCTGTATAGTTATCCCTGATTCAGCTCTGGAGCAGAGCAGTCTAGGTACTGAGTAAGATGAGAGTCACAGAAAGGAGGGAGAGGGAAAGGACACGGGTCAGGGCTGCTGTGTCAGGCTGGACGTCCCACGTGGTTCCCAATGCTAAATGCACAACATTATCTATGGTCAGTGTTCCTGCTACCTCCAGAGAGAAGCACGTACCCTTCTTGGCACTTCGCACACACTACTGCCTCAACTACATCTCCCAGTGGCTTTTGGTGCCCCAGGAACAGAATGTGTCTTGTGGTGACTACTAGGGTGACTTCTGCTGCTCCATCCATCACCTTGTGAGGCAACCCATGGTTAAAAATAGTATTTGACTGGACAATATACATCCTCAATACTTCTACTGTCTCAGATCCACCCATCAGAGGCCACCACACCCACTGAAAATATGACTTAAAGTTAGCAATCAGGATTTGGTAGGGAGAAGCAATGGGTAACCTTGTGATGTTACCGATCCTCTTCAGAACAGAGTCTACAAAGGAAGTTTATTTCCAGATCTAGATACTGCCTGCTGTCACCAGCCATCCCATGTACAAGGTTAACTGAGTATTTCAGCATCTTGAGAAAAACATGACAACCCTGGCAAGTTTGGGTAGAGATTATTCTTTTTTAATGGTTGTTTAGTTAATTATTTATTAAGCAGCTGAATAAAAAAAAGTCTTCAGAGCTCTGTCTTGCTCCATTTCAAGGTCCTTCCCTCTATGTTTCTTTTTTATATTAGACTCACCACAATTATGAGCTGCAACTCAGTGCTCCCTATTATCATCTTGCAGGAACACTAAACTATTGAAGTCATTGCAGATTAGTTTGAATTACTGTTACATTTGCAATTTTATAAGCAACTACTCTTACACCTATTCAGCTGCACTGAAAGGAATGAAGACAAGAGCCAGTCTTTTCTTATTTGCTCACCAGAAATTTGAAATCCAGAAGAGGGGAAATAAGCCACAAAGAATTGCATGAATTAGTTGCTAGGCTATGGATGGAAAACACACTTGGGAATTGCCAACATTAAAACACTTATACTTGGGCACTGCCTCCTGTTATCTGAAGCAGGCTAGCTGTGAAGAAGGAAGGATGTACAAAGTTTAAGTGCCTTAATGGCTTTGGAGATCTGCTTTTGGACATATTTAAGCCCCCTTTAGGCTTACGAGCTTGTAGAACCCTCAAATTAAAAAAAAAAATAAAATAAAAGGAAAAAGAAAAGGAAAAAAAAATAGTTTCACCCTCCCCTTCCTCCACCTAATGTTTCCAGACTTTCTCAGATCTAATTAGCAAGGATTTACATCAGTGAATTAAGCTTGTACCTTTAAAAGTGTAACCTACATGCTTGCCTTCCACTGAGCTTAAACTGTGCTAAATTGCAGCTCTAACTTTACTTTGTGTCCTAAAAAAACATTCCCTCTTTTTCATCATTTAAGGCACACACAACTCTCTGCATTTTCAGCAGGGTGGTGGCAGAGCTGAAAGAATGAGAAAGAATCTGTCTTAATCCCTCATAACCTTCCTGAGCATCAGCATCTGTGGGCAGCTTCATTATTAGAAGTATCATTGCTCAAACTTCCTCTATTACTAAGTAATTATTTGAATAATCCATTTTGCCTGAGTGAGTTCATAAATCATTTGTTTTGGGAGATTTATTTTGGCAGCAATTTTAGGGAAATTCATGTGCTCAGACCTGAAAATACTCATTTCTTGTTTGCTTTGCAAGCCTGGTGCCCGATTAGCCCTCAGTTTAATAGAATGTCTGAGCTAGAGGAAAACAATTCCTCAAGACACAGTGCAAGACTGAATCACATCTCATTTACACCGATGTAAATAAGGGAGAGAGCCACTGAGGAGGATGAATTTATGGCACTTTAAATAAGAACAAAATTGAGGCTCGCAGAGCCTTGCTTTGCAATGCCTCAGCATTGCAGTTGAAACTGTACGTGTTGAGCACTCTGCAACGGTAAAAACTGATCAGAAATAAACTTTAGCAATTTTTTAAAATGAAGTCTTGCAGAATTTTCAAGGGACTGAGACCAAAAAAAGCACTCTTTATCTAAGTCTCTGAGAATCTGATAAAAACTAGTCACCACTACAAAAATCATAGCGGTTTTCTCTAACAATTTCTTCAGATGGGATTCAATTAGTAAAATAAAGGGAATAAGGTGAAAGAAAAAAAAAAGAAAGAAAACCAAGGAAATCTTATTATATGCTATTAAACTCAATAAGCCTTTTCCATCAGAGAACATCATGGCTTATTTCTGGTAATCCCCACGCTGTTGTAAATCAGGAGTTACTGCTATAAAGACTACAGAGTTCCAACACAATAAAATTGCAGTAAGCAGAAGCCAGACCTTTGAGCCATATTGCACAAGTCTAGAGCACTGTTACACAAAAATCTTTGCTGTTAGCAACTGCCTGTTTTCCTGGAAGTCTCAAAAATGTTAGCACTTGAATATTGACAGGTTGGCAGCTCTGCCTCAGACGGCTGGAAACAAACCTAAAGGTGATGACCATCATGCTTGGGTCTCAGCAGATTTCGATCCACCTCAAACCCAGTGTCCCACAACCGGGTTCCCTTGCAGCTGGAGCAAAGCACAGATAACGGTGTGGAGCATCCACCCCGCTGCCGCAGCGACCCCCATGCCTCCAGGCAGCCGGGCCAGCCAGGCTCCCTCGGGATCACTACGCCTGATGTTCAAACTGATCTTGCACCTCTTGCAGTCCTGTGGCTCGGTTTAACTTGCAAGGATGTCATCCCCATCCCAGATCTGTCCTGTAGTTAGAATATTTTTTATGGGTATGAGAGATGACAGTTTAAACCCCTTGGCACCAAGGTCCCACATTTCCTAGTAATTTTTCAGGCTACAGTGTACAAAAGCTCTCTTCCCCAAGGACACTCTTAAAAAGACGTTGCATCCCTGAAATTCAGCTCATCTGAGGTAGAGGACGGGCAGCAAATGGAAGAAGTTGGCAACCACAGTGTGTGTGAACATGAATACTGTGTAACTGTGTGGTGGAGGGAGCAGAAAGCTGGTGTGTGATCTAAGGGTTTTGTGGATCTCTTAAGCATTAGTCTCTTATAGATTGGTTATGCCATGAAGCCTTCCACCTCAACACCCCTTTGTAGGCTTGGACTGGAGATAATACAGTGATAGCGTACAGAGGTACCATGCCACAGATGCCATCAAACGTATCCATAGGTACATATGGATTAGGATAGGTAAGGGAGCGCAGCCACTCTCAAGAGACTTTTTAGGACTGGAGCCTGCTTTTTCTTTCTCAGGACTATAAGTAACACTTCCTCCTGTTCCGCTATAAAGTGACAGAGTATAGAAGTACATGATGTCCTGATGGAGGAAACAGCAGAGTTTCCAGAAACTGATTTTGAAAATTATCAGCAGGCAAAAAACCTTCAACATATTGAATTACAGAGATAGTAGTACTATCATATTTTTACAATAAGGAAAATATTTAAATCATACACACAACCCCCCACCACAAGTATTTCTTGGGATTATCTGGTGGGAGGCAGATTTCAAGTCAAACCTTATCGGCGTGCTAATGCTACTCAGTTAGTAACATGTGCCTTATAAGTAAATATTTGCTTTGTCAAAGGATATATGCCATAATAAAGTCTGTGTTTATACAGACATAATCTATAAGGCTTCATTTTCTGTGAACTATGCTGCAGCAATATGTAAAATTTTTCTGAAACATTTCATAGGAAACGTATGCTGCATCTTACCAGAAAGTGCATCTGAATAAAAACACGTCTCGTCTAAAGAAAAATCATTCTCTGAAAAGTTTGTGGGATTTGTTCATACTTAGCCTTGAACTGAAATTGGCCTGAGGTATGATGATTATGTTTCATATCTTTATCATATCTGCCTGATCCCAAGGTAAATAGACTATTTCCCAGCAATATGGTATTTCTAGATATCAATTTACTGTAAAATTCTCTGTAAGCAATTTCAATTCTCATGTAGACTCTACTATATTGTATTTTCAAAAAGTTCAACAACAAGGAAATGAAAGTAGAGGATCAAAAGCAAGCTACTTTACAGTTGAAAACAAGTAAAACTTTGGAGTTTCAAATAGGTACTCTCATAACTAAAAAGCAACGTATCAAGGGACTTACTGGAACCTCAAAAAAGAGTAAAGACTCGAGATCCAGTTTGTTCTCTTATTAAGCTTCTTGATGAAGACACCACCACCACCAAAAACAAAGAACCCCAAAAAACCAAACCAAAAATCAACCAATGAACCCACCCACCCCACACCCCAAATAAAAAAAAAAACCCACAGAAAAAAAGCCTTCGGTTTGGTAAAACAAGCGAAAAACCCCACCATGAGAAACCCTAAACCCACCAAATGCTGTGACTGACTTCAGTGCAGACAGGAATTCACCTTGGACATCCCACCACCATGCAACCGCAGACACTTCAAATTTGGATCCTTGTGCAAATCCAGGGAATGTTTGGGACCACCTGCAGGTGGTGGAGGGTCTTCCCCAGTCACGTACATTGTTTTCCTACTTTCTTTACACTGGCACCGCAGCTCACAACAGCTGGGCTTCCCAGCAGCAGTATCTGCCATGAGTCCCTGAAACTACATTCAACATCGCCCGAGAAAATGATGTGTAGCACCATTTCTGGAGGGAGCTGCTATCCATCACACACAGTCCGCACTGGGGACACCTGGAAACCCAAGGGGTACCCATAGGTGACAGATACAAGGTGTTACTGCTCTCAACCCCTGGCTGACAAGATGAACTCTGCTCATCTCAACCTTGCAGGCTCACAGAATGTGAGCAGACTTCCAGCCACAAGGGCTGGGGGAACCGGAGGGTTTGCTCAAGCCCCCACGGCAGCACGGGGTGGGAAATGGATGCTGCAGCACTGTCTCAGCATGGGCTCCACACACCCCTTCCACTGGGATATGCATGTATGCTTTCATCTTTTGGGGGCACCTGTAGCTGGAAATATGTATTTAGCTCTTCTTACTGCTTCTTCATGCACTCTGACCGACCAGTCTGCCTCCCCTGACAAGCCCCTTAGGGGCTCTCCTCACCCTGGAGGCCTCCAAAGATGCAACAAAGTGGGCACAGGACAACCTTGGAAGACAGCTGTGAAAGGCTAAACAATACGCTGCAGAATAAGGGCAACCCAGTGAAGCCTAGAGGTTGAGTCCATAGCTCTCATGAGTTCGTGCCGGTTGAACTCTGAAGCTTGCTGCTGTGGAGCTGACATCAACCCTAGCACTGGTCAGCAGCTTAAAAAGCACTGAGCCTCGTCCAGTCCTTCCAGCTCTTACTCTGAAGGCATTTGTGACCAGAAAACTAATTTGCACTGTGAGTTTAGCTGGGTTTAAACCAGCCACAGCTCCCTTCCCCAGGAAAGGCTACGCCAGCGGTGCCAGCTGAAGGTACCCACCAGGCCACCAGCTTCACACCAAGCCTAACGTGAACCCCATCAATGGCTTTGCCCGTGTTCTCTCATGTCCTACATTTCTGCGCTCCCACCACTCCCTGTGAAATACCCCTTTTCAGGTATAAAACATGACCCACACTGGATCCTAGACATGAACTGAGGATAAAGCTCTTCCCTGCCTTTGAGTTAAAACTGTCTGTTAGGATTGCCACGTAACCCCAACAGACGTGCACAGCTCCAGAACATAAGGAAGTTAGCATCCTGAAGCCAAAGATTTTTTTCAGAATTATTAAGTGAGATCTAGAGTCTGCTAGCTTATTTGATAAAGAAAAAATATAATCAATATATAGAGAAATTTTTACATTTTTAATCCATTTCCATAACTGTATGCTCATATCCCAGTGGTTAGTGGGATTCTGCATCGGCATGTTTGTATTTTAGACATTGCGGAACACTGATACAGAAGCAACAGCTGTGAATACATCAATGTTCACCTGAACTGTATGTTTCTAAAGCGGCCCAGGAGAGCGGGTAAGCTTTGATAACTTTTTGTCCATTATAGCCAGAAGCTGTTACTGTCTCTGCAATGCATCATCTGTTTTGAGTCGAACTGAACAGCCCCCTCACAGCACAGTGTCCACCTGTGTCACTTGGGTCGAGTAGGACAGATTTGAATAGCAAACAAAAACTGTGATTCTGGAGATCAAAATACAATCCTTACCTAAAGCACGGCTTCACTGCATGCTCTTGTCAAACCTTGTAATCTATCCTAAAATTCCATGTCTGTCTTGTAAAATTGAGACACCTTCCTATCTGATGGTGGATAGCAGGAAATGAGAGCTGCTCATTTCTATGCTAATGAGGGTTTTAAGTAGATAAATACCAAAGAATGCAGAAATGCTGAGACTGAACATGGCTGGCGCAAAAATGACTGCCATTGTGTCACTACAGGTCCACATTCGGTATGGTTTAACTTAACCAGCAGAATTGAAATTCAGCATGGCAGTTACCAAAAACAACAACAAAAAAAACCCAACCAAAAAAAAAAAAAAGAAAAGAAAAGAAAAAATAAAAAGAGTGAGCGAAAAGGAGGGAAGGGAGCAGGGGGAGAGAGAGGAACAGAATGTAATATTATGGATGGAAGGAAAGTAACAAGGGTACAATCTATTATAAGAAATTACTTATGAATAAATTGCAAGAGTGTAAGAGCTAAGAAAACAAGAAGGGAATAACAATTAGATAGAAAGCCCAGACAGTCTAAGAGAATAAATTCCTTCTTAAAAGAAAGGTGTGAGGTCTTGTGTTGATTGAGGACAATAATGCGTCAATTGGCATTTTAAAAAGTCCTGGAGAGAAGCTCAGAAATCTATTTGTTATACAGAAATGAAAGAAATCGCTAAAGCTAAAGGTAAAAAAAATAATTTAAAAAATCATTCCACATCTGGGAAGCCACAGAAGGACTACTATCATTTTTGTTAGGCCAGAAATATCACAACACAGCAACCCTTTTTAGAATTATATGTCTATTCAAAGGGAACTGATATGCCAAGCATCTCTTAGCTTCATAAGGAAACAAAGTATCAGGGGTTGGTACCAGGGATATGATGTAGCTGGAAAGTGGGAAAAAAATTCCACATTAAAATTCAGTTTATTTGAAACTTCTCACAAAACCTCTCAATTTTATGTACTTGGGGTAGAACTCATGCATCCCTCCTTGGTAATAAAATAACCCCCACTATGTAGATGCTTAGCTTAACCAATTTGAAGTCCACCCCTGCAGCTGGGGGAGCAATATTCTACATGTGACTGATAAATACTCACAGCCGCATCCTGTAGCACTTCTTTCCACAGTAAAATCGTGGATTTCTAGGTACCAGTCTAATATCTGCTTTTCACAGACTACAAATACCCTGAAGAGAGAGCTTGCCCCTGCTACCCTTGCCATGAATATTCAGTGAAGTCAAGTGAACTTGACTTCAAAATTACTTAATGTGGCCCTGTTAGTATTGCTAACATCAAGCAATTGTTACATTCTCGATAGTGCATAGACAAACTCAACCTAAACTAGCGATAATATGAAACCAGCCAACCAACCATAACATTAAGACGTGCACTGGATTGATAAAACCAATTTACACACAGCTCACGAAAGTCTTTCACTGGACTCAAGTTTTTTAAATGTTCATTTTTAATATATTTTCAGATTTCTACAGTCTTTTTTATTCTGCTTAAATTATTTTTCAGGAATAATATACAACTTGAGTTTCCAGCCCTGTCAAATCCACATTATCCAAAACCACCTTTACTCCCAAAGGCTTTCTGCATAGTCTTGCTGGTTGCTCTGCTTTTCTTTTAAAAAGTCCTGTAGCTGATAGGGCTTATTCTGGGTTGCCTTCATTAAAAGGTCCAGACTGGCTCAGAATTACCAAAAGGCTGAGAAGCAACTATATTATAAGCCTGAAAAGTAACAACCCTTTTGGAACTTACATACTGCAAAGCTAAAAGAAAAAAACCACCCTTCTGATACAATGGCTTATTCACCAAGAAGAATTATTTTCAATAAATATTTAATGTTTTGCTCTAGCGGCAACAGAACCCGAATAGCTGCATGCACATTTAATAACATTAAGTTACTCGTTTTAGTTTATTTTCCTCCATACTTGTTCATAGTACTCTGTCACCAAAAGGCAGGGTTTTGAAGCCCTGGGAGGGACTATGCTATCCAATAAAACTTTTTGCCATGTGTAACTTTAAATATCTGCATAATCCTACCAGCCGGACAGACATCCACGACAAGAATCTGCACAAGTGTGGAGTACAAGGACACACCATGGAAAGACACCCGTGCAAAGCTCTGGTATGACAGCAGCAGAACATTTTGTAAAATCCTATTAATTCCCATAAAACCTTAGGCACCTTGCTCTCTCATATGAAAAGAGCGATAAAGAAATCATACCGAGTTTGATAGCCTGAGAGCTTCCCATGGTTGTTTAGAGCCAGGCTGTCAAACCCGATACCACACTTTACAGGACTTCCTCACTGTCCACTCGGGTGGGCAAGGAAACTGCCTCACCCATCGAAAACATTTGGGATGCTTTCAAAGAGCTGAGCCTCTGAGACATCACAGGCAGGGGGAGAAGGCAGGGACCATGATCTTTAAACTTGGTAGCCTCCCAGATCTTTGTGGCTAGAGGGACTTGCAATAGCTTTTGATGCAGCACGGACAGTCCCGAGGACCTCACGGTGCTCTTAAACAATATTAATTTCATCTTCCCAGCCTGACCCCCAGCACAGCCCTATATTACATCTTGCGTGTGGCTCCCCTGAGGGAGATCTTGCAGGTTTCATCTACAATATTTGCTCAGAGGAAAATACTCCCATTGCTGGACATGAGATTTTAGAGTCTGTTTAATGAAGGAAAAAAAAACCTGTCAGAGGCAACATAAGAGGTTTTAGATCGCATGGAGGTGCAGTTCCTTGGGGACCAGCTTGCCCAAGTACCTTTGCTCTGTCTTCCTCCAGCTGCTCTGTGCCCAGGAGCCAGCGCGTGCCGGCAGCAGTCACACCGCGGCACCGAGCCAAAGCAGGCTGGACCAACAGTAGCACGACTTTTTCTAATTCCTGTGCAAGTATGCGAAAGTGGTAGAAAATAAAGGAAAAAAAATCCTCCTACCACGGCTCATATAGCCTCTCTGGGCCTGTGCTCGCCCGCTGATGGGAGACATCCAACCAAAGTGTCCGACAGCCCTGATGTGTGGTTTTGCCCCAGCGGAGTTCCCCACCGTGCTCTGACGCCGCCAGCCACTGGCACCACCGGCTCAGCCAAGAGGCTGCGGAGACACCGCCAGGGACACTGACCCTGCCCGTCCCCTCTCCCCAGGAGGAACGACACTGTCGTCTAGGGCTCACCCACGAGGAGGTCAGAGAGGTGCATTTCGGTGACCTCTGACTCCTGCTAAAGACTCCAAACACAACTCCGAGGTCACGCACATGGGCAGAAGAGGCAGAGGCGAGGGGCGCTGGTGCCGGCTGTGCCGCGGCAGGGTACGGCGGCTGCTCAGCGCCTCGCAGGGCTTACAGGCGCCGGCTGGAGCACCTCTTCGGCTACAAGGACCGGGTGCAGCAAGCAGCTACAGGACAGCCTGGCTCAAAGCCCTTTGAAGCCATCAGGAGTGCTCCAAACTCAGCACCAGTTTGCTCCAAACATGCGACAGCATGGGCTCTCCCCCCCCCCCGCCCCCCCCGCCCTTCTTGGAAAGATTTGCGATAAAAAAAGAAAACCCAGGCCAAACCTGCAAGCCTCTTCAGCTACAAGTTAAAAAAACTGGATTCCTTTCCCTTCCTCTCAACTCCCTGCCCCCAACAAAGTTAATCTTGAATCGATGTTTAGCTCAACCAAGTAACATCACAAAATAATGCAAAGAAAATGAACATTGTATGTGATTTCAGGGCCCAGAAACCATCACAGCAGGAAGAATTTATCACTGACCTTCACGCCTACTGTCTGCTGAAGAATATACAATAGTTGCAACTGGATAAAAAATTATTTTCATTTAGGACAAACAGAAGAAATGAATAATTCAACAGTGATTTCTGCCTGTTTTTCAAGACTAGGGTAACTACATAAGCTGGCTGTGGGTTTGTTTTAGTTTAAAAGCTCCGTTTCTCATGAGCACCTCTCAGAGAAAAGAAGGGTTAAACGTATACTTAATTAAGTGACTTCACACGTTTGCAGTCATAGCGTGTGTAGAAATCAGATGTGTTTGAAATATTCATGATGAAATGCAAAACCACTATCACACTTTCGCATTTCGGTCAAGCTTGAAAATGGGTTTGTTTCTGTGAAAAATGTCACTAAGCTACACGCTTTTCTTTTTTTCTTTTCCTTCCCCCCCCCCCCCCCCCCCGCCTTTTTTGCTTGAAAAGTACTTTGCAGCTAGCTCACACAATTCATATTACCATTGGCTTCATAGGGGGGAGAGTCATGTTTCATGCCTTCGATGCACTGACAGCCATATTCTCAAGTACTACATTAAAGTGACATCTGGGTACAGGGGAGAGCTGGTGAAGCTGCATGAATGAGAGAAACAATTTTAAGAAAGAAAATGAGTAAAACATTAAGCACACTTTTAAACTTTAGCACCTTTCTTAGAGAAAGGCAGATCTCAAACAGTTGTGAATTAGGTTGTGGTTGACTTAAGCATGAGGTAAAACTTTTAGCTACCGTTTTTCAGCTCTGCTCACATGAGTGATCAAAGTTTATTGAGAGGGTCATAAAACATTCAGAGTGAGTTTGGTTCTATTTGAGTAAATGTTAACTGAACACTTATCACCAATATACTTCCAAAATGCATTGTTTTTACCTGCATAATGAACCACTGGCATTTTATGTCCAGAAAATACACCATCAGAGGACAGTCCCCGGTACCCTTACATGCAAGCTGCTTTTATTGCCCTTCAAACTGAATAGTATTCTGTGCTCTGATACCTACCAGAGCTGTCTGGAAAGCAAAGTCCTTTCTTGCAGAAAGCATCAAATTTTTATTAAGAAAAAAAAAAAAAAGTAAAAAGTTTCTGTGAAAACCAAAAAGATTTCCGTTTCAGACTAAAAGGTTTCAATGAAAACTCAATAATTTCTTGACAGAAACAGATCGACACATTTGAAAGGCTTACTTGCAATCCCGTACCTCTGTTGGCAGGCAGGCAACTCGCTCTACAGACCTCTACTCCCAGCCACTGTTCAGCATGACCTCCTGTCGCCAGCTCACACACCATCAGGGCACACACCGCCATACACCCGTCAGGGTCTCAGCCTACTTGTCTCCTGAAGAGCCCAGGGCTCTGACGAGAGTATTTCCTGATAACCCACTACTCTCACATTCCCTCCCATACCTTGCATCCCTCTGGAGAGGCCAGAAGGGGAGACCTGTGAAGGGAGTCTGGTACAAACCACTCCACCAGGGTAAGAAAGAGGGTGAGGTGTTCACTAAGCAACTTCAGAAAAATCTGTGTATCACAGACCTTACTTCTTTGGCAGGACTTTACTTCTTTAATCTCCTTGACCTCTCTCGGAACAGACAAACCCCAGATTTCTGGAGGGTGAGATAACTTGCTGACAGAGGTTGGCCAGCCCAAGGGTGACACACAGCTAAAGCTGCTATGCCCAAAGCAGCAGCAGCCTTGGCTGTGGTGACCACAAAGCAGCAGGGTTCAAAATCCTGAGAAGACCAAGGAAGGAGAGCTGCAGAGTGCAAACCCTAGGCTTTGGGTGGGCAGACTTCAGCCTGTCCAGGGAATTGGTGGGATCCCACAGAAAGTGGCTCTGAAGGTCAAGGTGTTCAGGAAAGCTGGTGGGTCTCCGAGGACAGCAGTATCCTCCTCCAAGGGGAAGAGCAGTCCATTCTGATCCTTAGGAAAACAGACAGATATATCAGGTATCCAGCTTGGCTAAACAGGACTCATAGGAGGAATTTAAAGCATTGCTAGGGCAAGTAATCACGGTCTTGGGAAACCTAAAGGTAAATTGGAACTGATATTTGCTAAGGGCATCAAGGACAAAAAGAGCTTCTGTTGCCACTTCAGCAGCAAAAGGTTAAAAAAAAAAAAGGTTATGTGGGAGCACTGCTGAAGGGGGCAGGTAAAGTAGCAACAGACACGTGTGCAGCTGAGGTGTTGACACAGTAGGATTGTATGGTGGACACATACCTGTGGCTTGTAGCACATCACACAGCATGAGTCTAACTGGGTTTGTGCATTTATCCAGTGTTCAGAAGCAACCACATTTAAATTTCTGTCTCTCAGTCAAGTGCTGCAGCTTAAACAAACAGCATACGTTTGAGGTTTATCAAAAGGGAGAAGCACTTTTTAGCAACGTTTTTCATCGTGGTGGAGGCAACACGGCCCCTCCCCAAAGGCAATATGAAGGCGCTGTGCTTTTGACACCGCTTGCCTATGATTAGTATGACCAGGTAGCCCTGCCATAGGCGCTGCCATGGCGGATCACAGGCTGTACCAGCTGTGTGCTGAGTTTACAAGGCCTCGGGCTGAGGTTTGTCAGGTCCACTCCGTCCGGACTTCCCCTGGCCTGCCTTCAGCTTGGCTTTACAAAACATACCTGTGACAGCAGTTTCTCCAGCTGAGCAGGTGCCTACAGCTAACCTTTATCTTTTCATGGTACAGCCACAATTTCATACAGAGAGCAGCAACAAGCAATTAAGCCATAAAATGAAATATTTATTACTCTAGCACAGTAAGGTAGTGCAGAGGAATACAGGTGTGGTACGGCAGAGGAGCCCTTGGGAAGTGGGGGTGCAGCGCAGAGGGGTACCAGCCCAGGGAGCCAAGAGAGGGGGCCTGGGCTTGGCACCGGGGACCCCGCAGCTCTGAACAGCTCAGCCACGGTCAGTTCAAAACATGCAGGTCTTGAGCGGGACAAAACCAGTTTTAGCGGTAGTGAAGAAATAGCATCTAATATATGTAAAGTATATAGCAGATTTAAATGCAACCTGGAACTGGAGACCAATAAAGACAGAGAAAGATGTAAAAGCCTGTTAACAAAGATACAAAAATGGTCCCAAGTCAGTCGGAAAGAGAGAGGAAGAAGATAACACCAACATGATTCAGCATCATATTCCTCCTGGCAAAGGACTCCAGGTGCTGACGACTCATTGTCACCCCCTACCACACATGCCACCACCAGAATCAAACCAGTGGCTCAGGTCCAGATCAGCAGCGGCAGGGCAAGCATAACACCAGAACAGGGGTAGACGCTCACTGCCTATAGCAATTTTAACTGCATTATTATTCTTTCTTGTTCTGCAGCAATTAGATCTGGACTAATAATGATCAAACTCTCAAGACTTCAATTACACTAACAATAAATTCTTGCCTTTACTTATACATAAGATGTGCTTTCTCCTAGCCCTCCAAAGAGGCTTTAAGCATAGCATCGGCTGGGCTGAAAACAGGAGGAAGTGCCACACAACTACAGAGTCTGGTAGTCTAGAAAGGAGGTGAAACATGGGAAACATGCTGAAATAGAAATATTTTTAGGATGGATTTTTAATCCACTATGTCAACACTTTCAGTCACTTAGTCTTTCAATTTGGCACCATCTGTGCACCGCAGTTATTACTTGGGACATCACTGGATTATATTAGTTTGCAATCAGAAATCTATTCGAGAGGAAATCATTGTTTTCAATCCAATTATAATGAGTTTGCCATATTTCTCTGATTTTGTAACACTTTGCTGTGAAAAACAATGGGATATTTATTGTCTACATTCTGCTGATTATTGAAGATTTTCACATATTGGAAAAGATACATTGATGCAGCTCATTGGTATGCTCTACAGCATCAGTGTGATCAGCCAGTCACTTCCCTTAAAGTCGCAGTCGTTGCAGCTCCTGCTACTGTGAAGACTCACAATTAGGCTTTACTTTACCCATAAATAGAAAGTCATCTATTTGCAAACCAAATCTTCATGGGAAACTACAGGCTGGGGATACATCTGCTGGGCTGGCATTAACATTTTAGCTTCCAGCCAATTAGGACAGAACAGTACCTTACATTATTCTAGGGCATAAAGTATTGATTCCAAATTACAATTGCCGGTTTCAACCTTAAAATGTCACCTCACCTACCTTTTCACAAAGCGAGATTCATCAGCTATTACAGCAACAATCCCTCCTGCTACAAGAAAAGTATAGTAGCACTTAACAACAATTGGACATGAATCTATTAAATTACAATGGAATTTTTTTAGCTTTGCAAATTATAGCCATATTAATACCAACCGAGTTCTCTACGAACAGTAAATGCAAAAGGATATTTTTTTCCCAATGATTAGCCACATTCTGTAAAGTGTAGCCATTCAACGCATGCAAATTGCCTGCCTTGCAGATCAAATGTGAATTAGAGCACTAGGAGGTTAGCTTATCTGAATAAGCTTAGATAGTGCTAATTATAAAACCAGCATATGATAATCACACTTAAATTGCACGACTCCTTTAATGCAATGTGGGTGACCTTTGTAAATTTGTTTGCAGGAACAGAATTCTTTGTCACCATATTTTGATGTTGGACAAGGTTCATCATAAAATACGAATTAGAAAGGTTGGAAACTTTTTGAACCTACTGGGGAAATCTACTCAAGGCTTTGCGTATATGAACAGGTAGGCTGTGCTATGTCTACACATCAGACAGGTGGCCACTGAAGCAGGATTCAACGCCCAAGTCACAGTACCTCGCCACGACACGAGGGAAGAGCCAGGTGCCTCAGGCTGTTCAGAGACCCATGTGTTGCATGCGAAGGGAGCTTTTCTTTGCTCGGTGGGCACCTTGCCAGCACAGGCACACACACCCCCCCCTCAGCCCTCCTGTCCCCACAGCCCCCCAGCCAGGCTGGCACAAGGGGTGCTCCCCTGGTCTTGGCATTCCAGGCGCTCTACCCTGGGTGGCATGTATCTCCACAGTGTTTTTAAAGAACCGCAAAAGACTTTCTCTTAAACATGGAAGCACAAAGAGATGGCTTTTCCCTTACTCCTCCCTTCCGTTTTCAACTTTGCTGTAGGCATCAGGTCTTTAAATAACTCCCCGGCAGCTGGGAGACTTCAGTTCTCTCCTCAGCCTGCGAGGTTCCAGCTCTGGCTGTGGAACTGTCACAGCTTATCCATTACCGTTCCCACAAGTGACGCTCAGTACACCTTTCCGGGGACCTGAAATCAGCTGAAGAGGTCATCTTCTGTCCTCACAAATCCTGCATTTGTGGCAGAACACAGACAATGCTTGCAAGGAGAGAGAAGCAGGAACCTCAGCCCCCCACCAGCCCCAAACACGGCATCAGCCGTGCCTCGGTGGTGGGCTGGGAAGCCCCCAGGCCAGGAAAGCACCATTATCCCTCAAACCTGTACCAATCGCTATTCCACCTATTTCTAGCAGCAAGCAGAAGTTGAAATTTATAGATTAAAAACAAGTTATGTATTCCTTCTTTACACCACACGTGACACACAGCACTTTACATAATGCCAAAGCCCTGTCCGTGCCCCTGCCCAGCCCCCACGGCACGGTAGCGAGTGTGCCCGTCCTGCCACCGGCCAGTCCCATGTGTCTGCGGCCGGGGAGGTCAGAGAGACACAGCTAGATAAAGGAGCAGTGGCACAACACCGCAGATGCCAGGTCTGGAACATTGTTTCCTTAGTTAAGGCGATGAAAAGAGAAGTTTTCCCCAACAATATAACAGTACAGTCTGGGACTTTGTCTCTAATTGTGGCTGCTGACTCCCTCCGCTTCAAGATTATAAAAAAATCTTATCACACTGAGAGGGCAAAGAAGCCACAGAAGGCAAAGAAAAACAATTAAAGCACCATGGAAGACCGAAGTGTTATTAGGACTTAATCTGAGCAACATCCTTTCTTCCTTTACTTTTAAAGGCCCTTTAAAGCTCTGTGGAAAGCTACACCCTACCTTGCAGGGCAAGGACAGGGACAGCTGTGCTATTCTTCATTTTTTCTTCATATATGTCACTTGTCCTTACAATATAGAGTCAATAAAGCAATGCAAAAAAAGACATAAACGTGTTTTATGAATTAAGCACTTACTAAATTAATTCTTCTGTTTCTATTTAGCACATTCATAAATCTGCATGCCAATAGAACTTTATCATTCCAGTATTGTCTTTTTTTTTTCTCCCTGCTTTTCACCAAATTAAAACACCGTCAATATTTCCATTGTCAATATATGCAGTTATAGAAATAAGATCTGCAAAATTACTACATGGATAAAGCTAACGCATGAAATGCAAACATAAACCAGTCTACATTTCAGCACCCCGGAATCACACACATTGTTCTAATCAATTTAATGTAACAGTAAGGCTGCTGGTGCTGAACTATGTGCAACATTAGTTCCTGGTATGTAGGGAAATCAAGCAAGCCATATCACAGACAGAAAGTTGTCTTTTTCTCCGCCATGAAGTTCCATGATTTATGCTTTAATTGAAGAACCTTAGAATGTAGAAGGCTCAAACCCAACAGAGATCAAAGATTTCATATTCCAAAGACCTTGCTTTACATTTAGCCAAACATTTCTTGATTGTTGCCAGTTTTACTCTGTAACAGGATAACAGAGGCTTTGCTATACTTTCATCTTGGCTGCCTACCTGCCCTCACATCAGAAGACCTGTGCACCTCTGCTTTACACTTGGAAAAAGAAAATGCAGCCGATCCTGTTTAATGCCGAAGTGTTCTCCACACACTACTCAAACCCAGAACACAAGTTTTCAAACTGTCACAGCAGCAGCCAGGTTTAATTAATTCCCATTCAATGTTAGGCTTATTGGGAACAAGCCAGTGACTGTTTCCTTGCACAAGACCACAAAGGAAGGACAAAAGGAATCCGTACAGACAGAGGCATCCCAAACAAGTGCCAAAAGCTGGTAGCTGCTTCTGGCCTACCCTGGGACTCCGGGACGGAGCGAGACATGGCAGCCCCTGGCTTGCCTGCTGCTGCTTGAGGCCACGCTAGCCACCCCATCCTGGCTGCTCCCCAGCAAAGCTCTTTGTGATTCTTGCGTTTCATTACACTAAGGAAGGGTTTGAAGAGCAAAGAACAGGCTGAACACCACTAGCTGCTCCACAACAGAAAAGTCAGAGAGCTGGAAGCTATTCTATCGCTGCCCCCCTGTAGCCTGAACACTGTTGCGCGTGGTCAGTAGGTGGGACAGCGGGGACATGGTGGGGACAAACCCAGAAGATGAGGGGGTTTGGAGGGGGTTTGGAGTGCTGGAAAACAGCAGGAACAGCTGGAAAGCAGAGGAATCCTACAAAACCATGGAGGAATAGAGGAAAAAGTTAATTTGGGGAAGGTCAATTAATTGGGAGAATGAGGGGGGAGGAGACTGGATATTTTGGGAGAACAATTAATGCAACAATGGAACAGATTAGTATGATTTGCAGGGATGAGAGGGTTATGTAATGAATTGATTTGCAAGATAGAATTAATCAATAAGTTAGTGGTACTGTTCACTTTTAAAATGCTTAGTCATGCTAAAATGAAGATGCAGATTCCTGGGGGATGGAATAAACTATTACAGATAAATTCTTTCACAGTGCCATGCTACATAAATTACTTATTGGGCAGTTTATTATTAAATAATTAAGAATTACATGATTTCATTATTTTGATTTTAAAAACTGAAGACTGAAATCTTCAATTCGGGCCAAATCTCAGAAGAAAAATCCTGATCTGGGGCCATTACAGACAGCTGCAGCAGCACACAAATGGGAATGTTACTGCAGCCCCCTCACTGATCCCATAAAACCTCTCCTCTGGTCTCATAGTTAGGTTGTTTGTTTAGATATGTGGGCTCAAATTCTGCAGCTCAGCCTGAAATACCGGAAAGGCGATCAGAGCCACACCGTTGGGGAGGGAAGGAGGAAATCCCACACAACCAGCAAAGTGTAACAGTCCAGCAAAAACACTCTTAAAAGAAAGGAGTTTTGCAGACATTTCTCTGGGTCCCTCTGAAATTACCACCAAGTCTGCTAATACTGTCATTCTATTAGTAAAACTAGCGAACTAAACAGGGATATGAATTCCTTGTCCTCCTCTTACCCAAAGGCCGCGAGAAAAATTGAGGTCCAGGTTCAGAGACAATGCCTGAAAACATGGCAAGAAAATTAAAAGTCCCTGCTAGTGAGCAGGGACCACTCAATTATTACCCCCTAGAACTTCCCTAGCAATGTTTCCTACCTATCAAATATTTCTTTATGTCAGGGTCATCTGTGAGAAAGTAGTTACAATAGCTAAAAATCTACGGTAGTCATAGAGACAAGACAGAGTATCAGAAATATCATCGTAAAACAGTTTTTAAAGGGATTTAGAAAGGGATAGGAAGAAAGAGAAGATGCCCTGTATAGACAAGAAAATGTATATGGGTTTCTGGCACTACATGATACAAATTCCTTCCAGTTCTCAAATACAAACATCTCTTACTCAGAGCGCAGCCCAAGCACTTCTCCATTCTGAGCAGAAGCCCCGTGTCTGCACGGTCCCACAGCACTCGGCGGCTCCTGACAGGTGGGATGACACTGTCCCTCTTTCGGAGGAGGGACCTTGGAGACACGGAGCTGGGCAACTCCTGGTAGCTCACCCAAGATTTCCATCACAGGTGCAGGAGACAGAACTGAACGCAGACTGGATAATGGAAAGAGATCAAATACCGTGATGAAGGGAGGAGTTCTACGGAAGAACCAGCGCTGACAGGGCTGTTCACGTTTTTCCTACAAAACAAAGCACTGTGCAGTTGGAACAGATAGCGCTGTCTCCATGTGGCTTGTCCACATGAGCAGTTTCTGCTGCTGTTAAAAGGGCGTGCAGCCGTGAACAGAGACAGCGGGAGGGGGATGCTGGCCAACATAACCCCAACAGGACTGTCCACACGGCAGCCTCGATGGTAAGCTGAAATGCACTTTATTGATGAGGCACCTTAGGCAGTGACATGCATGTGCAATTCTGATCCTGAGCATCTCAGAAAAGAATATTTAGGCTTGGATTTTGCTGTGATGGCTTTTGCCCACTTTTTTTTAAAGGAACTGATTGTCTTGCATCATTTGAGTGGAAGGAGAGTGAGTAAGCCATAGTCTTTCCAGTTTTTATGAATCACACCAGTCAGTACTGTTGCCTAATGCATTGTGTGAATATGGGGGGGAAATAAAACCCATTCAAAATTATTAAGAAAGAAAAAAGTTATTATAGACTGGAAATTTCACCATTCCTAACTCGTGAGACCATTATTCTAGTCCTCCTGAAAGCACAGAGAACTCAGAAGGATTAATTTTTTTTGCTCCACTGAATTTTTTGCTAGAAATAAAAAGATTTTCGGAGTATGGAAATTTGAAGTAAATGGATCTGTGTCTATGGAGTAGTACAACCAAGACTGTATTTTCTTTGTTGATGGTTCTGTTAAAAGGTTAGGAAAAAACTTACATACAAAAACCCCAAGAACAACAAGAACAGAAAATATCACGCTATAAAAACAGTGAACAATTTCTCTCATATTCTCTTCTTCAGATAGTATGTAGATTTTGGCAGCAAAATTTATTTGTATGTGATAAAACCAAAATTCAGCAGAGAAAAGGAAAAAAATAAATTTGAGAGTTGTGTCCTGAAAATAGATTTTCTCAGTTTGCCTCCTAAATATGGACTTAGCAGAACCCCTGCTTGGAAAAGCCCTCGGGCGAAGAGCCACAGATGACTCACATGCTGGACCACCAGGCTGGCAGCCCTCCCGCCCTAGCTGCCTTCCCAACAGGGAGCCTGCAGCCTTCAGCTGGGTGCCCAGGCTTCCCCGACCCCTGACAAAAGGTTTTGGGGACATCAGGATGAGAGCTGCCAGCCCAAGCCTGCTGAGGACAAAGCTGCTTGGAGGTCAGATCAGATCTCTCTGGACACAGGAGAAAATGGGGTGGCCAGCGACCCCAGCGCCGGCAGCCGCAGCCCTGCCCTCACGCTGCTAGCAGTGCTAACAGCTTTACCAAAAAAATCAGCATTTTCAAAAGTTGCAGCAGTAGGTCTGGGGTTTGCCATTCTAATGCCGCAGAGCAGCCGCTGCGAGCATCACGGACCAGTATCACTTTGAAAGTCTTGCTCTTCACTGCTCTGCAATAAAAGGTTGCCAAGAGGAGAAGAAAACTGCCTGAAAGCCCCCCTCGCCTGCTTGAGCAATCAGGTCGTTAATAGTTCTATTGAAACACTCATGCTTGGATATTTTCTCCTTTAACAAACAAATAAAAGCTTAAAAGTTTTACTGGATCGATGCCCGAAGGCAAAAGAGGCTGTGCAAGCATCTTTCCTCTAAACAGAAACTATTTGGTTGCTGACAGAGGGATGGAAGGTGTTTGCGTGGTTTTAAAATACCTTTGTGTGCCAGATTCAAAAGTTGTAATCAGTTAAACAGTTGAACACGTTGTACAAATGTCAAATTCCCCAATCAGGCCATGTTCTCTCTTCTATGGAAATGGAACAGTTGAGGAAACAAACACCTCTCAACAAATGTCACAAAACGACCAAAACACATCATTTATCCCTTGTCTCTTAAAGCTAACCAATATCTAACATTCTCTTGTGCACACTGCATATCAGCAATCAGGTGAAAGATCCAGGACCTCCCTGTCTGGATGAAAAAGGTTCTAATGTATATTTTATCAGTAGATGGAATTAGCCAGCAATGCACAAATGGGTCCTTCTCTTAGATTTTCTCCTTTAAAAAAAAAAACAACAAAAACACCCAAAAAACAAAAACATGCTTATAGCTGCTTTCTTCTAGAGAAAAGGTCCTGTATCAGACTGTAGTTTTCCAAGGGCTTTTTGTTTCATATGACTTTCAAACAGCCACTTCCCAACACACAGAACGTTACCAAGGAAACCAGGAACGATGGTAAGTCACAGCATCTTTTATTTGTCCCCGGCAAAGGCAGCAAAAAACCCATTCGAGCAATATTTTTTTAACTCGTTACTCAGCTCTAGGTCCAGCCTTTCTCCTTCGTTCAGGAAACAGCTTCAGGAGTATTTTTCACTTTTGTCCCTGTTTCTTTCTAGAGGGCCATAATCCATGAAAGTGCTTTTTCAAACTGCAGGAGCTGGACTGGGCACCGCACAACAGCAGTACCCAGGATTATGTCTGAGCCGCTCTGCACCGTCTGAGTTCAGCTCATCCGTACCTGCCAGTCTTGCCAGGTACAACCAAGTTTCAAATCCTGTTGACATCTCAGGATTAGGCTTGACCCTGATCCTGCCAGAACACAGCCTGCCCCAGCGCAATGGTCCTGCTGAACGTTGCAGCAGTTCACATCCCTCTCATGGGATCTTATTCACACCCAAGATTGACAGATCTTTGGCTAAATTACACTAATTCATGTCATGAGCAGGGAAGAGGATTCTTGTTTTTATTCTCCAATTCAGATTTAGGTTTGGTTTGAAGCTGCTGGGTTTGTCATTAAAATATAAATATGCATTTGAAAAAAAAATCAACAGGCTTTTAAGCAAACAAGTTGGAAAGCACAAAATGACATTTTTCTTGAAAGACAGGTGAGATCCAGCTTTCACGGCTCAGTTAAGTCAAACTTATGTAAATAGCACGATAAAACTCGGTGGTAAAAGCTAATCTGTTATGGAGATAAATGCCTACGGCGATAGTAATAAAATGTCCTCACTAACATGTCTGCTCCTCTGATTCTCGTAAAAGTTTGTACTTTAGCAAAAACGAAAAACAACACAAACCCAACAAGCCCTATGGCTTAATGTTGATATTCTTGTATTCATTAAAAACGTCATTTTCCAATCAATATACTGTAAACTCTCTGAATTCTCTGTTTTCTATAAAAGCAGGACCAGCCTCCATCCAGTTCTCTGGCCGCACCTGTGTGCTCTTACAGGGCTTGTTTAACACTGTATCTGCACAGCTGACCCCTGCCAAAGCTTCTGCTTGTGCAAAAATGTGTTAGAAGAAATGAGTGTGAGGAGGATTGACCTCATCTGTGCCCTGCCCAGGCAGCCCTAACTTATTTTAGTGTGACTGAATGTCCAGTCTGATGGCCGGGGATGTGGAAAGTGGACAGGTCTGGCTGAAGGTCCTGCACACCAGCACAGAGTTTCTCCTGCAGTCTCCCCACAAACTGGATGGGAGCATACAAATACTGAAAGTTACACTCGCCTAAATAAGAGGGTCCTTGCCTGCTACTTAGAAGGAAGCTTACGAAATCCCTCTCCCTCCCTTACAGCTTCTGAAAGATGAAGTAAGGGATTAAAAGTCCATAAAAGAACACCACATTCTAGTTTTAAAGGACTGATAGTCTAATTGACCGTTTTAAAATCTGCCAAGATTTCATAGCAATCTTTCTCTGAAGTGAATCTATTAAAAAAGTGAAATTTGAGATGAAATTGGAATATGAGCTTTTCATATCGATGAAATAAAGCTGATTTGTTGAATCTGTATCACTTGAAAAAAAAATCAGTTCCTCTGTTAGGTCTTAAAAGAAAAGGCAAATAAAAGAGAAAAACCAGCACAATAAATCCTGTTAGAGGATAAACCCACATAAATCTACTCCTCTGAATCAAGGACCACAGCAATACAGCCCCTGGTGTCACAAGGTGGTGCTCTTCCTTTCAAGTAATCCGTTTCACCTTAAAAACGACCTCATTAACTTAGAAAAGCAGCTCTTCGAGGCTTGCCCATATACACTGGATCCTGGTTTCAGCTCAGACAAGGTTAATTTTCTTCCTGTGTTGTTTATTTTATACTAAATCTACTTTATTCTATTCTCCTTCTACTTGTTCTGCTTTAGACACAGCAAAAGATTTTTGTACTGAATATGTATAATTGCATCGCAGATATCAAAGAAAAGTTAGAGGGTTTGACAGCTGGGTGTAAAGGGTTGTGATTTTGGGTACCCACTAATGTACTCGGAACTTGGGGGTATTAATTTTACCCAGTTAATCCTACAGAAATGAATAGCAGCACAGATGTCTGTCTCCATCTCCTGACTTATCAGTCCCTTGAGATCAGTGGGATAGATTACAGCTCCAGAACACCTTATTTCCAACTGCCAATAAATTTATAAAGTAATATGTATCACAATTCGCAGCCTGGTGTTTTCTTCAGATTCATAATTCCGGGGAAAATTCCATGGCCACAGCAACACAGAATGCCTGGCGCACTAATTATCACCATAGGATCGTTCAGGTTGGAAGGGACCTCCCCACGCATCCAGCCAAGAGACTAACGAACCTCTCATCTAAAACTATAACTGCAAATCACACTGTGTTAAAACACAACAAAGACAGCGCTTCCCTTATGTCCATAAGTCATAAAGCTAGAAAAATAGACTAATACATTACAATTAAAATATAGCATTAATATATTAACCAATAAGACCGCAAAACACATAAGCTAGGCCAATACAACACGTAGCCAACAGGAATAAAGCCCTGCTGAAAGGCAGGGAGGTGACAGAAATGCTGGGCACCATAGGCAGGAGATGGGGCAGGGGACACCACAGGAGGAGATGGGGCAGGGGACACCGCAGGTAGGAGATGGAAGCAGGGAGCTGGTGGCTGCATGCCCTGGGGCAGGCGGAGGCGTTGCGGGGGGAGGGCAGGGGAGCTGGAGCCGTGCATTGCCTACCTAGAGTGCCTTGGTCACCTCTGCCCTCCGCACTGCTGGCAGGCATATGCAGCAGAAAAGCATGAAAACAACCTTCTCCCTAATCTGATGCCGCATTAAGCCTAAGTTTAGGTTTTTGAGGTGCTGAGTACCTCAGAGAAAGTGTCCAGGGCTTGAAAAACCCCCGAGTCCTCAGAGAGGACTAGTCCATGTGTATTCCACCTCTCAGAAAATCCCGTTTCTGTACTGCTGCTGGGATATGAAGCATGTTGTGTCTCCTTATTTCCCCCCTCAGGTGCCACCCCCTCCCCTCCCACAGCGGGTCTCCCAGCTCACAAGGAGCACCCAGCACCAGATCGTCACCCAGGCACGTCCCTGTTGGCCACTGGCACCTACGACACCATTACACGTCAACAACACAAACATCTCCAGCATCCCTGAAAACAGAAGGCAGAGGACAGTGCGAAACAAATGGAAAATAACAACAGAATACATATTAAAAGAGCAGCAAAGGCAGTGAATGTGTTGGGGAAGTTCACGTTTTGTTTATGAAAACCCTTCTGCTTTTTCACAGAGTGGGGAGCCGCCGTGGCATTCCCGGCGCGCCGCACCAGGGCTCTGTGGCAGCCGGGGTGCTGTGGCAGCGGACGAGCTGTGTGGGGCCTGGAGACCTGCTCTTCAGCAAGGAAACATCAACAGAAGCCTGTACTGCCCAGTGGGGCTCTCACCATCCCGGAAAACCACTACTGTGAAAAGTCCACCTCCCAGCCCTTACATTCAGTTAGAAACAAATTTTGCTTCTGTGGAAGGTTCTTTCTCAGCAGAACTGATCTACTGCTGCATTCTCTGGCGTGTCAGCAGAATTTAGGAGGGTCCAGCATGGGCATTGCAGCCTGCTGCCATCCTGAGTGAAACCCCTGGGTGTCTGCAGCACCAACACCTCAGGGGGAAGAGCTACACGTGAAGCCTGTGGCTCACTAGACCCCAGATGGGACTATGCCACCACGTCTCTGAGGCTGACACGGACCATGAAATCTGCTCTGCAGTCATCACTGGCGTTAGAAGAGTTGCACAGTAGTAATCCAGACAGGATCCCTGGGAACAGATGTATCTCTGTACGTCTACCAAATATCTCCAGGAAGACAAACATTTTAGGCTTAAAAATAACTAAACAAAGGGACGGGTTTCTCCCAACTTCTCACTTCTTAAAAGTATTAAAAAAAAAAAAAAAAAAAAGTCCTCTGATATCTCACCACATTTCTCTTCCATAACCCCTCAGAAATTCAGGTCTTTGATTTCTCTCCTCTGAAAATCCCTGGCAAAGGCAAGACACGTTAGCACCCACCGCTCCTAGGGACAGATTGCTCTTGATGTGCATCCCTGTGTTCAACCTGCCTGTGAGGGTCCCGCTTGGGTGGCTTTGATCAACAGCATGTGTCAGGGGGCCGGCAAGGCTGAAAAGGGCATTGTGAAACACTGAATGCGTGGAGGACTTTGCTGAAGTTTGGGATCTTTCACCCTTCGGCAAGCAGCGAAGTAACAGGGATATTGACACAGCTGCCTGAGCAAAGGACAGGAGCCACCGCTGCCAATAGAGTTTCCCCTCCGGAGGCAGGTAGAGGAAGAACTGCATTGGACATAATTAGTTTTGCAGTAGAAAACAAATCAATTGAAAAAGCAAGTTTTCAATCCTCTGTCTAACACAATAACAGGAAGCATAACATTGATTTTGGTTTGAGGTGGATTGCTCTCTGCCACGTGGTATGTGTGGCGCTTGCTTTGTTTTATTTATTTTTTCCTGTCCAGAAGGTGCCAACTTCAAATGAGTCACAGCCGTTTGTGCAGCCCTTCCTCTGTACCTGCTGAAGGTGCGTCTACAGAACTCGGGAGCTGGGTTTAACTATCAAACTCCCAGAGACTGTGGGCCAGGGTCCACAGAGTGACACAACCAGGACTCCACGTTCCTCTCAAGGTGTGACATCCCTTAGTGCTGCAGTCAAATCCCACTGAACGACCATTCCAACAGGAAGGTAACTAGCCCTTGCAGGAACTCCTCTCCAGCCTTTCAAGCAGACAAGGCGTGAACTCTTGGCCTTTTTCATAAACTTGGTCAACCTAATTTTTTCCCCAGCACATCCCAGAAGGCTGCCAGATTCAGTCGTTTTGACCAGAGGAAAGTAACCATGGGCTACAGGGAAGGTTAATTCTGGGCCCAAGCTTGGTGATGGCTTGGTTCACGCATCTTGGAGCTGTTCTGGGTGGGTCCTTATCTGAAATAGTGCCCGAAGAAACGCCCAGCACCAACCTCTCTGAAAGCTTCTCTCTCCGCAGCTGTGTGATGACAGGCACGTACTGCCTGCTGCCTTCACCTCTCCCTGTCCTACCGTTCTTCAGCTGCCCTCATCCTATGGCAAGGGCAGGCACATCCACCCCAGCTGATACCTTTTTCTTGCTATAAGCCTGTATCAATATTTTGGAAGATTCAATCAGAAAAGGAAGCACAGAGCGGGAGAGATCAATAATTGATTATGCAGTTTCTTCCTCTAAGCAAATGATTCACAACCACCATAGCAGTTCAGTGATTTTCGCCAAGGTCCTGTGGATCTCTAGTCTAAATAAATTTCTTCTGAGAGGCTGCATAGTAGAGGAGTTGGGGACAAGCAGTGATCAAATGTATTCATGTTATCTCTTTTAATTAAATATAAAGGAGCAAACATCAGATGTAACCACAAACATAGTATAATTACATCTCCAATAAGCAATTCCACTGTTTCAGGAAAAAAAATAATATACCCTTACAATGAACACAGAGCTTGTCTGGAACATAAGGCTGTACATTACAGAATAAATTTTACACACCACTATTAAAAGATCATTTGAAGGAACTGATGAAACCAATCATTTCCACCAAGCACCAAGAACACAAGGCTATCAAAGCAGCACGTGGCATTAAATCGTCAGCAGCAAAACCCAAAACAAAAACGCACCCGCAGGGTGCATCAAGAGACAGATTTTAAAAAAAATATCAAAATGAACTCTCCAATATGGAAGCGTACCTGGAGCTAGTCTGTTGTTTAGTGCATGCTACGAACTACGTGGGGGCACAACGGAGATGTGCCCAGGCTGAGCCCCCGTGCGCACCGTGGGGGGTGGGAGCTCGCCCCATTTCTCCAGCTGCTCAGGGCATTGCTTGGGAGCAGCCTCCCGCCACGGGGCCCTGCAGAGACAGAACGCTGAAGAAACAATCTTGTCTAAACATGCAAACTCCTGCACTGTTACCAGACACTTGGGATCTTCAGCGGTTCCTCAACAGCAGCAAAGGCAGCACAGCACATTCCTTCCCAGAGCCTGTCCATCCTTTTACCACCTAGGGAAGCCCCGCGTGCTCTCACCCTGCCGTGCCAGTCCTGACTTCATTCCCTGCTTTGCTGGAGCCCAGATTTCTCCCTCTGCCCAGCCCTGCTGAAGGCAAAGCAGCCAGCTGTGGCTTCCAGCAGGATTCTCCCCACCGCTAACGAGAAGACAGGCCAACTCACCACTCCCTTCTCGTCACACAAGGGCTGAAAAAACAGATTGCTGTTTCTAGCAGTTTCTCATGTGGCCTCACAGCTCTTGCCACCCCACCCTTGTACTTGAGTTCATCAAAGCCCAAGCACTTCCTGAGAAGCAAAGCAGACACATATCATACATCACCATGTAGGAACCGTATGGGCTGTCCACGTATTTGCATGTGTTCTGTAATAATAAAAATGTGTAAAAAATATGCTTTTCTGGATTGTTTCCTGTCAGCTACACACCACCAGAAGTCAGGAATGGACCAATGGACCTACAACAGACCACCCTGTGTGCATCACACACCCAGAACAGCTCCTGCTGACTTCCCACAGGAATTACCATCACAACAGCTCCCTCTTTTTTTTTTTTTGTTTTGTTTTGTTTGTTTGTTTGTTTGTATTTTAGCTAACAACTTCTGCTGATTCTCTCAGAGGAGATAGACAGTGTGGTAGATGAAGTCTGCAGGAAAAGGTTCTCAGTGACTTAGGTATTTAAACTTAAGAGTGATACCTTGAACATGGCCTGCATTAAACCTCATTTAGACCCAAAGCACTAAAAAGAAAGAAATCCAGAATATCTGTTCTGTGGGAGAATCCAGTACTTGCTTTCCCCCGCATCAGACTGATTTCCATATAACCCACTTAGACTTCCTTATTTTCTAGTATTTTCACAGGCTAGAAATTAAACTAATAAATGTTTTACTTTAATACTTTTGATGAAAACAACCAAGCATATCAACATTCCCCATATCAAAATAATTAAGCTAGTTATAGACTAGACTCCAATCCTTTGTCTGATGTTCAACACCAAGCTGTATTTTTCCACAGTGGCACAGTGCTTCCTGGGAGTTGTAATCCCTCAGTGTTTCAGTCCCCAATACACCATATAAGCCAGCCTCCTCACTCATACTCCCCTTACCACAATGCATTTGCATTTATTTAATTGCAGTGAAGAACAGTATCGGTGAAACCTGCCCTGCACTATGGCAAAGTAGTCTGGAGCCTGAGTAATTCCCAAAAGTAACCCAGTGCTAAACCACCTCACCCTCATCCCACTTGGAGCACCTCGGTGGAAAAAGAAGATTCTTCATCAGGTCTGACACCAAGTTAAATATTCATTTCAGTTACCCCAACCGAACAAGTCTGTTGATTTCCAAGGCCCGCTTTGCAAAGCACAGAACCTTGCCTGCTTGCTCCTGCCACGACCGCCTCCCCATTTTCCCCACTGCTAGGCTCAGACCTGGGAATCCTTTCCCAGAAATCATTTCAAAGCCCGTTGCTCTTTCATCCTCCAAGATCCACTTCCCTTTGGGATACGCTCAGGAAGGGTGCTGCGGACACTGGCTGTAGCCTCCCTGCCTTTGCTCATCGCTGCCAGCGAGCACTGCGACCACCAGCCCCCCGCTCCGGCTGCGGCACACCTCGTGCTGCCCACTCCGCACCCCGCAGCGGCGCTAAACATGAAGAGCTGGAAATCACAATTGCTTCACAGGTTTACTTTGTCAACCAGGAATTATGCTGGAAAGTCAAGTGTGGGAATGAACCTAAACTCTGGCTTTGTGCTGCAGGTCCATCTCCCACTTGCAGCTACCCAGCCATAATGGAATTTCCTCAATAAATAATTTTTCCTCTTTAAATTTGCCTCCGACAGTTTTATGGAAATATGGATCAAGTTTGAGAGGGCTTTTAACATCCCATTAAAAATTAACCGCTTGTTTTATTGATTAGACAATTTGTGATGTGGTTGACTTTGCAGTTGGGGGGTGGGGTTGTTTTATTTTTGTTTAAAAGAGAGCCCTATGCGGCGGCATTCTTTTTCTGTTGGTCGAGTGAGAACTTTGTTAAAGCATAGCACAATTGTATAATGGCGCTTTTTTTTTTTTTTTTTAGGAAAATACAGACACATCAGATACTGCAGTGAAAAGTTTTAAATAAAAGTAAGTGCCCTCAAAGAACATTAGGTCTGATACCAGCCAACATGTTTACCCTCAGGAATGCTGATTTACAGAAAGTTCTCCCAAGGAAAAGCAGGGAACAAACAATATGGAACAAGATAGTAACACTGCTGTTTCTGCTACATCCCTAAGATTTCACATCCTTTTAGTAAAAAATAAGAGGAAAATGGGTAAAACTGCTGTTCATCTCACTGCACAGAACTCAGAACAAAGGCAACTTTGAGCAGGCATACGTTTACTGATGGAAACGGGGAAGGGCTGTAACTTTCCCCATACAAACAATTTTGTTAAGCGTTCTTATTGAGCTCTCTCCTTTCTGGCTGCATGGAGCTCCCATCCAACATTACAAACGGCAGGCAAGTCATCCCCCTTTCCTGGGATCTCAGCTCAATAGACAATGTGCAGATCCCAAGCAGCAACTGAAAAGAAGCACCCCCTGGTGACCCCGTCCTAAAAACGTCAACAGGAATAGATAGATACAGTGTAGGTCAAATAATATGACCGTCCTCTCAAAAACCCCAAGAAGCCTGAGTTACTGTATGACACTAGCTCTAATCTGCATGGCTGTTTAGAATGTTATGTGAAGTATAAAAGAGTAAATTACAGGTCACCAACACCGGATTGCTAGTCAGACCAGGTAAGTAAGATTAGGCAGATTTCTTTCAGACCCTTTATCAAACTGACTAAATAACACGGATGTGAAGTTTGGAGTGTCAAATAACTAAAGTGTTTCAAGTTTTGAGGCTATCTTGATTGAAAAATGATTGAAGCATGAGCAAAAGTTAATGGAAATTGGAATAGTGAGACCGAGTCTGCCTAAAACTTGGGAACAAAGAATAAATCTTGTTTTATGATGTAAAACAGATTTTTGGCTTTAGGAACTCTGGTGATCAGCCTTAAGAAATCATGCAGTTTACCAGCTGCCTTTTCTCAAAGGTTATCCAAACAATTTTCCTGTAGGCAGCACCTGGATTTGCAGGATGTTACGATGAGATTACATTTACTGTAGGGAAACCAAGTTCCTGCTCGTTTTGTGCCAGCAGCCCCCCTTGCCCTGCTATTGCATGCTCTGCTAGGCAGGTACCAGGCATTTCTGCAACCTGGCTTACTTACAGATTACAGGAAAGCTGAAAAACGTGAGGGAAGGGATAGCACATATGTGCAATTAGTAAACCCCAGCAGGACAGCTCTGATTGTGTCCTGAAATGCCTGATGATTGCTGAAGAAAAAGAGTGAGGATGTTATTTTAGTTCTCCACATGTGAATTTTAGATGCACAGATCCATAAATATGTTTTATACACACATATATACCTGTATGGATTTTCTTTTAGATTCTCCTCAAAGTTTTACTCTTTCTTTTTTTTTTTTTTTTTTTTTTTTTTTTTTGGCAGAGAAAAAGCTGTGTATGAAACACATCTCTAATAGCACAGGTATAATGTGACCTTGAGACTCTCTGTAGCATTTTCACCTTCTGGTTGGATTCACATCTCAGCAGAAGCAGAAAGCAAAGGACTTTCAAAATAAGCCCCTGTCCCTTTTCCATAACCCCGTAGAGAATCACAAAGTTCTTGAGGTTTTCTAGCCAGCCACGTTATTTCTCCTTCTGTGTAACAACTTATGCCACAGGTCTTGTGAGATGGCTCTGTCCCCCCAAAGCAACCGCACGCTACCCCGCCACACCAGCGGCTCTCTACGTGCAGATTAAACAGATGCCTGAGAGAGAATAAACACCAGGGTCACCTTTCTTTGTCGCCCATAACCCTAGCAAAGCCATCCGCTGGGGCCTGGTGGCCTTGTCAAGGGACCCCACTGCTACTGCTACTGCTGCACAGATCCACGGCCTGTGATGTTTCACTAGTGGCGCCGAGTCTGTGCCTGCTCCTGGGCCTTCTCCATCACCCGTGAGGTGCCTGGCGACAGTGACGAGCAGCACGCCAGCGCTGGTGCCCCAGGGCATGGAGCAGGTGGGAAGGCGGAACCTGAGGCAGACATGGCCCATTCAGTCTTGTTCCCCAGCACCCGAGCAAAGGCAGGAAAAGCAAGACAGCCCAACGCCACACCAGGCTGTTATGCTGCACACAGTGGGGCAAGCTTTGAATGTCAAGACTGACAAATAAACCTACAAACGTCCCTCCAGGAGGCCAGCCTCATACCTGGCTAGCGTGGAAGCAGAGGAAGGAGAAGAACCTCGTGCCACCAACAGCACTTTTGCTCATGGCACACTCCTTAAATCAAATGCCCGTTCTCTGTGGAGCTCTAAATTACCCTTTAAAATGACAGTCCTTCCCACACTGCTGCTGCCGTATTAATAGGCACTTTCTGAGGAGACCTCGAAGCTGCGGGGAGGTGACCCACGCTGTTACCAGCTGCCTGCACCATGCAATGAATGCAGTAGCATGGGCAGAACAGCGTTACGGCCAGCAAAGCCCTGGTTCAAATGGCTTAGAGACAAAGTCCTCCATCCTACCAAGATCTGAACCAAGGTTTGTCATCCTGCACTTCAACATGCAAAGTTACACAGGGTTGTATCAGGAGAAGGCTCACAAGATGCAGCACAGCCCCGCTTACAACAGGGACGAAACCCCTGTGGACATTACTGATTCAGGAGGAACCGTTAGAGGCATCAGCAGCATGGAAGGGAGCAGAATGATACTGGAAACGTTGCTACCGGCACGTGGGCATTATCACATCAGCATTGCCTACTGTCTGAACCATGCCATGGCTAAGGGAAGATTTTATTTAGCAGACATGTAAAATAACTAAACTGATAGATTTTATTTCCTTTTAGCAAAAAATAAACAAACCAACAAAAAAAACCTAGGAAAAAAACCAACAAAAGACCCAACAAAAAACCCAAAAAACCACCACTAACACAAAAAAACCCTCTGTAACAGATTATACAACACTGATGCTGAAACTCCAGAAGTGAAATTGTTTTCAACAACAGTACTTGTAATTAATAAGGACTGAGCAAATCTTGGCATGTGGAGAACAAAGAAGTCTCTTGAAAGTCTGTAATGACATCAGTCACGGAGAAAGCATGGCTGAGGGCCAGCACACGGGCCACCCAGCCACAGCCCAGCTAACTCCAGCCTGCCAGCCCTGGCCATTTTACAGTGGAACACTTGCAGGTACCGAGTCGTTAGGATACAGGAGAGCACACACATATTGTCGCCTCACTACACAAGAATATTTCATATTAGGCTTCCCTTTATCAAAGATCTTTGATGGAGTATTATCCAATTTCAGCCAGGCTAAGAATACTGTTGTAAAAATTTACTGACAACAAGAGGAACATGAAACACAACAGCTTGAAATTATTGCCACAAAACCCTAACACAAAGTACCATACTAGTGGAAGATTTACTGACTCCACGTCTCTGAGTAACCCAATGCTTCTAAAGGAGGAAGCCTGAGTCCACGTAGTGCTGAAAACAGGACGGAGCTAGGGAAATGCAGGACGTAACACTGTCGTGTTCATCTTTTGCCATAATTGGGCCGGGTGGTTGGGGGTTTTGTGGGTTTATTATTTTTTTTCCCAAAACTAATACAGACCTAATTGAATAACTGAAAGGAACATGATTTAACATGCAAATGTGGTTAGCTGCTGGCAACTCTTTACATTATATCTGAACAGTACCTACGGTGTTACTCCCCAGGCCAGCACCCATCGGCACCGACAGGGTGCCCCTCATCCGAGCAGCACAGCCTGCACGCCCAAGCAAGCTCACCCACGCGCTGCCCAGCGGCTACGGCTCACTTGGAGACAGCCGGACCATGGCATGACAAGGCTACCTGCAAAAAAGACTGGCAGGAACACTCCTACACAAGCACTTTGTCTTCCCACTTCCAAACAACTGGCCACTGCCTGTTCACCCAGCGGCTGGTGAAGGCTGCCCCCCTCTCTCCCGTCTCCCAGGTGAGAGCATCCCCAGGCAGCACCACGCATGGATGCTCCACACGTCCCTATCGACACCAGCTGGCCCATCAGGCACGCCTCCCTCGTGCTAGTGTGGGGGTGGCTCTTCTTTCCCAGCATGGCACCGATACGTGGTTCAAACTGGTTGCAGACCATTCTATCTCCCCCCATGCGACCCCAAGCAGCACAGGCACTGCTTCAGGGACGGCGGCAGGAGAGGGCACGGGCAGGATCCCACCCCGCTGTGAAACCCCCCGGGGCCCTGCTCCACGAGGTGCCAGGGAAGCTGTGGCGGGGGAAAGGATGGGGGGAAGGGCAGCAGGAAGGAGCACAGCAGGGTCCTTTTCTGGTCAGATGGTGGAAATACAGGCTCGGGTAGAGGTGCAAATATCACACTGGTATGTCCTTCTAAGAGTGCAGGGTACCTGGAAAACAGATCAGAGGGAGAGACCAAGAGAAATCCTCTTCCTCAGCTGACCAAGTTCAATACTCCCTAGTGGGTGGCAGCAAAACGCAGCAGAAGGTTCCATGGCCACTTGCCACCTCACCCTTGAACTCCAAAGCCCCGAAGAGCCAGGACAGCAGTGCCTGAGCCTCTGAGACATGGGAAACCCTCACTGCGCAGCGATCCCAAACCTCCCCAGTTCCCAAACCCCAGTGGCGCCTTGGTTGACGTGTCAGTTCTGCGCTTCCTCCTCTTCCCACAGTACATTTCTCTTCTCCTCTGTACTTCGAAAGGTCACGAGCAATGCAGTCTTGCGGCTCCTCTGCACTGTGTCACCACGCCAAATTACAGTTATGGACATTTCAAGATTTTTTTATCTACAAAACACGATGTTGACATTTTTGGGTATTTTTTCTTTTTTCTGATGGCACAGAGGGAGAAACAAAAGCAAACAAAGGATTCCAGCTGCTGTTTATTTGCTCCTAATTACTTCCCAGATCAAATCACTTTCCTAGATGCTGTCTAACATATTACTTCCTTCTTTATTGTAGGTTAGCATCAATAATTGTCTAGCTACTGCAGATTTTGATACATGGGCAGAAAGAAAATGCCGTTATGATTAAATCAGGAGCTACATAAGTGAGAAGGAGCTGTCAATAAGTACTTAGGCTTCTCCCCCTCCCCCTTTTTAAATTAAAACTTCTCAGGCTGTCTGCAGCCTCTTAGTACCTGAGGGTGAGGCAAAGAAGATGGAGGAGCTGGTACAGATGAGCCTTGTTGCAGATTGCTGTTTAGTGGTAGCCAGGAGACAACTGATAATCATTTCCATTACTGAAAAGATGACTAATGTCACAAGGCTTAAACCAGAAAAAATAAAATAAAATGAAGAGCGTTCTAAAGGGACAGCTTCATTATAAGGACAGTTCTTTCTTTCACAGATTGGAAAGGACAAAATATCATAATCTTGCATTTGACACATTGTCTTTTTTTTTTTTTTTTTAATCTTTAAACAAACACCTTTGGTTTTTAAAAATTATCATTATGTACAGAATTCAGAAACGCTAATCATTAGATAAAAAATAAGGAAGAAAACAGATAATGGAGTGAAATAAGCTGGAAGGAGATTCATTTGGGGAATTAATTTACAATGCCAAAAATATAATTGCCAACTGATTAACACTTTTTTTTCTCCCTCTTATGGGCATTTATTTTTAATTTATTAATTTCAATGCTCATTATACCTTGATTACACTCTCTTTTGGAAGGAAATAAGATTTGAAGTGGTTTCTATTTTTTCCCTGTTTTATTGTTTCCATACAGTAATTGTGAGTATGTCATGTACTTGAATCTGTTTGTACTTTCTCTCACTTGAGGTTCTATTTTGAGTTGACTGTATTTGGGGGGAACAAACATGTTTAAGGGCACTTGGTTGCAAATCAATCACAGAATGATAAGAGCTCATTTAAAGCGGTACTAGCATCTGCTCTAGGCTGCAGAGTGTCCTTGTGGCATTGCCAATGCTCTAATGCAGAGCAAGGAAGGAGCAAATACAAAGGTTACCCATAAAATGCTCTAAAGTTGTCGGTAGATGTCTAAAACAGAAAGGTAATTTTCCTGCTCGGTAGAAATACTGCCTCGTCCTAGGTCAGTCCCATCCCTCGCATCTACCGGCACTTCTGCAGAGCCCATCATTGTTGCTGCCACAAAGCAACTGAACAGAAAATGTGGGGACTCTTTGGCTAGACAATCTAGTTTATCGGTTTAATTATTCTGAGCAAGCTGCCTATACTTTTGTTTATCTTCCAATCACCTGGAAAATCCCTGGCACCTTCCAGAGTATTGCAACAAGATCTGTTAAATGATGGACAAGCCTCTTCTGGGTGACACAGGTGAAGTTCCAGGCTCTTAAAAAGTTACTGTTGGCTGCAGAATTGTCTATATGCAGTTTTAGAAATTGTAATAAAAGCACAGTAATCCAAGTTACACTAACTGGAACCAAGACTCATAGAATCATACAACCATAGAATCATTTAGGTTGGAAAAGACATTTAAGATCATCAAGTCCAACCATAAACTTAACGCTGCCAAGTCCCACTAAATCACATCCCTAAGCACCAGACCTACACATCTTTTAAATACCTCCAAGGATGGTGAGAAAAAAGCCACGTTATTATTTGCCACAGACCAACACGCTCACACGTGCACGTGTGTATCTACTATAGCTCTGCCAATGTGTGTTGTTGAAGCACAGTAACTTACTCAAAGACAAAATTTTTCATTTATGTGGAGACAGCTCTGGCACGTCCTAAAGAAAGCCTGCGTTTGCCCTCTAAGTTAGAACGTGGCTCTATTACAAGAGAAGACGGAGACCATGACCATCTTTCCGTCCCCACGTGCAGCTCCCAGAGCTCGGGGCTGCTATGGAGGGTACTGGCTGTCCCCGAGTGGTTCCCTGTCCCCGCACCGCCCCGCAGAGCTCATCTTTGGGCACTCACAATGGCTGCTGACATGCAAACCTCACAGCGCAGCTCCACCAAGAACTGTACAGGAGAGCTCTGGCTTTTTAATGCCTTTCTCTCTCTCTCTTTTTTTTTTTTTTTTTTAACTATAAAGCAAACATCCTGCTAATCTGAATTCCACTATTCTCTTTTTCAGGCTTCTCAAAAGAACCAGCAACAGATACCCCACGTATTTTTTAAAGACAGAAGTCAAACATCTCACAAAACAACATGGTTTAGACCTGCGGCTTTGTTAAAACACTGAACGTGGCAAGACTTAAGATAAAATTATGAGCTAGTAATCTTGCTTGTGTCTTTAACTGAGTTCCCAAATTTATTATATTTTATGGCAGCTATTATACCTCTGGATTATTCTTACTATTTATATAAATAGCTAGGCTTTGCTGGAATCTGGCTAAATTGTTTGCCTCAATAATATCTCAAGGCAGCAAGGGCCATAGGTTAATTGCATGCCTAGCAAAGAAGCAGTGCCTCTTAAGTAGCTATTTGCTTATTCCTGCATTTTGGTTTGGGTCTTTTTGAAAGAGTAAGGAAGATTACCTGGTTTCAATACTGCGCCTGCAGTTATTCTTTTGAGGCAGAATTAGCAGAAAGGACCACAATTATTTTCTTAATAGCAGAGATTGTTTACAGATAGGAATACTAGAGCAAAGATGATTTCAGCTATAATCTCTCATGTTTTCTATAGTTTTCAGGGGATAAAAAGGCTATAGTTTTTAGGGATCTACTCAATGCACTAGAAATTCAGAGCCTAGTACAGAAATCATAACTGGGATCTTGGCTGTATAAAACCCACATGAGTTCTGCCTTTAACTTTGTCTCACCAGGATCTCCTACACCTCATTAGCTTCTGCCTTTGGAGTCTATAGCAACAGTGGTTTCACTCAAAAGACCATAACTCACAAAGTTCAGATAAAGGTTTAAAATGTGCATAGGTGACATATAAACCCAAGTCCTATTATCAAAAATAACATAGGAGTTGGGTTTTTCAAGGTAATCTAGCACACAGTTGCCTGTCCAGAACCAGATTTTTCGGTCTGGATTTGTAGCTCAGGTGCTGGATTGCAATGGATGTTCTTGTCTACGCCATTTACTTTAGCGGGTTTTTCCCCCTCACCTGTATTGCATATATTACATTTATATGCCTTTGAAAATACAGCCCTTGAGAGGAATACTGGGTACTGAGTAAGTCATACACCGTGCCTAGACTAAGGCTGCTATTACCAGCATAGTTACAGTAACAACATTATGTTGGACGTACAGCAAAGAGTACACCACGGACTTAAGCCGACCAACAAGGCTGCAAATTTGCAGCCACACAGGAGCATCAGCTACGAGTGAAACGAGACAGACTGGTAAAAGAACAGTTTTAGTAACACAATTCCATCCCACTGGGGTTTTTATTGGCAAAACACACATCAGTCAGGGCTCACTTCTTTGGGAGTACAGAACTAGCTCTAAGACTAACTAATCAATTTAAGTCTGTACTAATGGACCCACCGGGCTTTCAAGCACTCTTGGAAGTGGGAGCAAAGCTCTGTAGACTTTTATAGTACAGAAAACAAACCTTATCTTTAAGCCCTACTGAAACAGGACCAAAAGCTGTATCTCCATATCAACCAGCTTCAAAGACAGCCCTGCTCTAAGGCCGACTGTCAAAAACTCCAGCCTCTTCCCACTTTGATGATCTATAAGGAAGGTGGAAATGCAAATTGTCACAGAGAGGGGAACAAAACAAATCTCCTTCCTCAGGGGAGGCCATCAAGAGACTCTCTTCAGCAACACCTAACGCGTCCCTGCACAGCTGTGAGTGACATCTCTTACCAGCAATAATCTTCCCTCCTTTTCATGTTCTTCCATGCAAAGGACCCACTTCTATGCTTACTCTTTAAAGCACCCTGTGGGGTTGATTTAGCTCTCTCCTCCTCCCACCATACCTGCTTTATAAAAAGATGTGACTGAGAAAGGGAATGTATGCAGGTGGGAGAACGGATGCATAATTATTATTGTTATTTTTGTGGGGGAAAAGATACAGAATTTGGCACTCTGAAATGTGAAACACAAGACTTAGAAGAGGTATGTAGCTCAGAGCGATTATTCCATTCCATTCCAATATCCATTACCCAATCATACAGCCTCCTTGGTCTAAATAATTTTAATTAAGCAATTCTACCTTCTGTAGTAGCCATTACCAGAAGATAATTGACTGCATTGGTAATGAAGCTTTCTGAGGGTGCTAAACAAACAGCAAGGTTAATTATCTGGCAGTAATGCTTGTTATGGCAGTGCAACACCGGCCAACTAAGTTTCCTGTTCTCCTGCGGTACCCTTTCAGTAAATCAATGTAATATCCGTGGCTATATATTGTCTTACTGCGGTAGCAGGATTCAGCAACAGAAGCAGGAAGCCACCAACTGGTCGGGAGTGCAGGGAAACTAATACACAGAAAATACGACTTTTTGTTAAATGTGTTTTATTCAACTACTAAGTTTTATAATTTTGTTTTTCTCCCCTTCTAACTGAAGAATGAATTTTCAAACTTTCAGTGTAGGTACCAGGTACATCTGACAGCAGAGATATATTTCAATTATAGACAGAGTCCTGAAGTTTACATTACCTCACTATATAATACTAGAATGAATCTGATTTTTTTTTTTCCCCACTCAGCTTCTGTTTTCACATTTTCTCCTTGGTAATAAAACCACTCACACTGAACTAATTGGATAGATCACATTTGGATTTTGTTTTGTGGGTTTAAATTCAAAGTGTTGACAGTTTGTGTATTTAATTCTATATCACTCAAACCTAGTAGTGACCTATGTGTTTCTCTGCAGGTAAAAAGTTGGTTTAGATTCATGACAATGTTGATTTTTTTTCAGTGTTAAAAATAAATGTATCAAGTCAAGTTTATTTGACCTTTAACCTGGGAAAATGTCAAAAGTTTGTTTTATTTTAGGAGTTTGCTTTTTTTTTTTTTTTTGTTTGGTTTGGTTTTTGTTTTTTTTGTGGGCAGATTCCCACCTTTATAGCTAAAAAGAGTATGCAAACAGAATATCTTGATTGCCAGGACTGCAAGGCTATTCTCACCCTAATTTCAGCGCCTCAAAAACAAAGCAGTGTGTCTTTATGCCAGTTTTCAAAAAAAACAACCCAACCCAACAAACAACCCAGATGTAGCTGCTCTCTGAGAACAACCAAATTCCATGCACTGGAATTTAGACACAGAAACATCTACACTGCATTTCCAGGCGTTGGTGGGTTGGAGGTTTTTGCCACTCACTACAAATACCTGATCGGTATGAAATTCAGCCATTTGCATAGAGGTGTCAGACATGTGCAAATTGTATTTGTTAATAGTAGCTCAGCTGTTTTACATAGATCCAACTGCCAAGTACAGGTGGAAGAAGCCCAGCAGCCACTAATGGTCCATAACTTTAGCAACAATCCTTTCACATGGAAAGCTTGCAAGAGTTCTCCAAAGAGTCAATGTGACAGTGGGTTCTGCAGTACTTGCTGGGTTGGGACCATCACAGAGCCAACCCTTCTTCCAGCATCTTACCATGTCTCTCTTGTGCACGCATAGGGAAGGGGAAGTGTGCACGAACAGAAATACAGAATACTGTTTTGCCTTAAAATGAAATGCTTACAGCCTTTTTCAAAGCAAAAGCAGGTTACAAGCATTGCTGTGCCTTACGGACACTTACAGAACACTTTCTTAAGGCCATAGACCTCTGATGAATTGTGAATAAACTCTGTCTTTGAACTGATTTACCATATCCCTGAATGAACCCATCTAGTGCTCAGAGCCCCTCAAGAAGATCCGTGGGGAGTTCTGCTAGGCAAGGATCACAGAATCACTTTCCCCAAGTCGGAAAGTGCCAGACTTATCTTGTACAAGGACAGAAATTATTCCAGTGTTGAGGCAGTCTGTGATTTATTGAGACTGAAGTTTGCAGGAGCTCCAAGAACTCATCCATAATTGCTGAGCAAAGGACAGTGCTTCTCACTGATGCAGTCGCAGAGCCACTGCAAACGCACCTTCGTAGGCTCTAACAAAGAGCCGACACGGAGGCTAACAGCCACCTCTGCAGAGCAGCACAAACAGACACAAAACAGATTTCAAGATCATGGCTGAGGACCTGGAGACAAGTAACATAATGGAAAAGTTCAGCAGCAAGTTATCTAAAATTATGCTAAGTACTTTTCCATTTTTTCTCCTTTGCAGTCAGGTGGTGGCCTCTGCAGGGTAAGTACCACCGCTTTTCTTAGGCTGGCGGAACACCTGATTCAAGAGGCCTTCAGCCCTGACTGGAAGCATAGCAATACAAACAAACAAAAAACCCCAACAATAAACTGAGGAGGTAAAATGGGAACAAAGAGTCTTCCAGAAAATCAACTCTGTGTAGACAAAGACCCATTAAGAAAGGATGAAATGTTTTCACTGCGTGCTAAATCCAATCGTAGCCAGGAGCAAGTCAGAAATTCTTGTGAATTCAGATTGAATTTGGAAAAAAATTCTAGGAGGGAAAAAAAAAAAAAAAAGACAAAGAAGTTGTAACTAGTTTTAAACACCATAATGTTTCATTTTAATACTTTTGGAACAAAGCATTTCTTTTTAGAAAGGCTGAAGCATCAAAAACATTAAAAAAGATCTCAAAATAAACAGACACTTCCATTTGCTTTTAAAAAGAAAGAAGGGAGAAAAAGAGTTATTTATCTGAAGAGCCAATCTCCCTTCCTAAAGGACAGGCTAAATTCATTCTCCCTCATACCAGCAACTGCAAAGGCAGGCTGTTATTGGCATGAAAGCAAGATTAGTCCTGTTTTGTTGTTCCTGGTTTTATGATTTCCTCACTCTATTTTGCAAAGCGCTTTGTGTTCTCTCATAATTTTAGCTCCAAAGGTCTTTTCCAAGGTTTACTACAGCCTTTGAAAGTGCTCCCATGCTCTCAATTCTTGTCCCAAAAAACCCCATAATTTGTGATCAGATGCTCTAATGACACAAGTGGTCCAAATTTTGACATAATCATGCACCGTACTAGGCAGCTTCTTTGAGCCCCACGTTTCATCTCAGCTTCAGCAGTGGCTCTGGAGGGAACCCATGCCTTCAGACAGAGAATGGTCTCTCAAAACATCTTCTGTTTGATTACTGAACCTCAAACTCAACACTTACCAGCACACCAAGATAGTGACAAGAGCTTTGGTCTGTTTCTCAGTATGATTTATCTCACCAAATACAACATATTCTCCTAGTTTATGTCTGAGGTTTCCCCTTTTGACTGAAGGGGGGACATGCACATTCTGGTACCGTTCATATCACAATAATGTGGGAGATCAAGACCAGGTCAGGTGAATGACACCCTAAAAGTGTTCGTTTATGTCCACTGGCTGCAAAGGGAGGACAGCTGGGTGTCAGGCAGATAGCGTTAGGTTAGACGAATCCATCCCAACTGCTACCGCAGCACAGGAAGAGGATGATGGAGGAAAAGAAGGTGGCAGAAGGGCACAAGAAGAAGGGAGAAGGACAAAAGAAGGTGGCAGAGCTTTGGCTTCAGTCAAGACAGCAAGGCTCCAGTCAGAACCATGGTGACTACCTCTATACCCTCACCTTCACCCTCTGTTTCACTTTCTGGTTTGTGTTGTGGTGGGTTTTTTTCCCCTGTGTCTCATTCTCTTTCCTTCTAAGCTCTCCTGTTAGAGCCTGCCCAGCCCCTCGGTCGGTTCCCTTGCAGCCTGTCACGTCACCGTGCCCTTCAGCAGTTCATTCAGAACAGAATACATTTTGTACAAGGCCTCTCCAAAGGCGTGTCAGCTGTCAGTTCCACAGAGTTCACTCAGGATGACTGAAGCACTTGGGAAAACAAACAACGTCTTCAGCTCTGCTCTTAAAACGTGAATATGGAGCTTGTTGGTTCCAATAAAAATGACAGTAGCTTGTCCATAAAGACATAGCTGCAAGGGCACGCGTGACTCCAGTAATACAGAGAGGGCTTTGGTGAACCATGACTAGAACTTTGGCACTTTGGAGGCTCAGCTCCAACATGCTCTGTCACCTATGGTTAGGGTTGAACCCTACCGAGAGGTACCTGAAAGCCTTGGATCTGCAAAAGTGGGTCAGGAATTCTGTAGCACTTTGTTGGGACGTAAGCTCCTGCACAGGGGCAGAGGACAGAAAGAGACAGAGGAGCGAGTGAGATAAAGCTACCCAAACTTCTCTTCCTAGCTGACAGAGGCTGGATTTACAGTAGATGCTTAATAACAGTCCTTTGTCTGCCTGCCCTTTATTTCTACCTGGCACTATTTCCACAGGGAATTTTGTACAATAGAGGAGGGCAAATGTTTAGATGGCAGGAGCCCAAGCTGTTAAGCTATGGATGAAGTAGTAAAAAACAGGTGGCTTTCCAGATGCCCACTACTTGCAAGAAGTTTCTTGCCTGATCTATCCATACAACAAGCTGTTCCTAGCTCTGATTTTTGCCCATAGTTTCTCTCACAGACATGCATCCAGAGGCACTCCTCCCTCTTTCTTACAACATTAACTCACATCCCGGCACCTGTCCCCAAAATGATGTTTTGTGCGGGCAATATTCTTTTGCCCAAAGTAAAGCTAGATCTAAAGCTGAGCCTAGAAAACACATGGAACAACCCGGAACTGGTCATTTCACTGCTTCAAAGGACATGGAGAACAGAGATTTTTAAGCCAGAGGGGGTTGTTGGAGCACATGATCCAACCTTTGGCACGTTACACTCCACTATGTTCCATTTGGCCATCTCACCTTTCAAACCACGGGCTGCAAACACCACCCTGGTAACCAGCCAGGTCTCCCAGTGCCAACAGAGGGTGTGGGATAGGGTGTAAAACTGGAGTCCAGAGCTGGACCCCAGACTCAGGAAAAGGGTCTGTTGGCTTCTTTGGACGGTTGGCCCAGAAATAGCTGCCCACCTCCAGCCCGAGTAGAAATGAGTATTTGCGGTTGTAAGATAGAGCAAACTGGGAGGTTTTGCATCCAAGAGGTCCCCAGTGCCATGATGATGGATGAGCTATAAGCAACAAACACAAGTAACATCAGTGTCAGCTAGTTTTGATCTGAATGGGGAACAAGGAGGACAAACACACATATGGTTGTATTTGGCAACTGATTCCAGCACGTCCTGGGAAAAGATAATTGGGGTGGAAGGATCTGATTGCCAAGGGGACTAACATCCAGGAAGCTGATGTGGCTTGTCCATAGACTCTATCAAACTGCAAAGTTACCAACAGCAAATGGGTTAAGCTACTTGAGAGTGGGAGAAGAAAACAAAGGGGAAGGATGGGACTGTGCTGCTGCTTCCTCTTTGCTGCTCCACCGAGCACAGGTACCACAGGCACTGCCGCTGCTCACCCTCACTCCAGCAGCAGCAAGAGAGCTCACTACGAGTTTTATACCAACACGTGCACAAAAATCTCCAAAGCAGGTTCTGCTGATAGAACAGATATATCACTTAAAGCTTTTTGCTGCAGCGTTGAACAAGCAATACCCAAACACCCTTCTATCCTTCAACTTTCCCCGAGAAGAGCTATAATGAAACAAGAGACAAGATGGACACAGTTACAGAGGAATTAAAAATTCTGGCAAAGCAAGGCAGGTGACTTGGGTATAAGCACCAGACAGAAGAATGAGAACAAAGGTGAAGTCCCTGATAGGAGAAACCCTGTAGGAAAAGAAAGCACAGCAATGTTTGTTTTTCTGGAAATTAGGTACCAGAGAAGACACTAAAAATGTTACCGCCAAACAAACCAAAACAAAGCAAAACCAAAATACCCCTGGCTTTTTCTATTGACAGACTTCAGTGTTGTCTGCAAAACACATAATACACAAAATATATGACTACAGACACCCAGATAAACTTCTGTGGTTTAGGACATGTCATGCTCACGCTAGCATCCTGAAGATCACCGTAGAAAGAAAGGTTGACTCCACATAGACAGAGAAGATTAGACTAAACTCCTTTCCTTCCCTCAAATCTCAGAAACCAATTTGCCTGGGAACTGCACTAGGGAAAATGTGATGTTTCCTTTGCCAAAGATAACTGCGACTCACTTTTGGAACCTGAGGGCTCAACGCAACGGAGATCACAACGAACACGTTCAGGTCCCAGTGCATCTAGAGGTACAAGCATTACGATGCCTTTCAGATGCTTGGGCTGTTTGAAGTTAATGAGACCACTTAAGCACTTCTAAATGCTTTAGACCTTAGAAAACCAAGGTCTAGAGTTCCAAGGTCAGCTGTGTCGTTTGACTGACCCACACACAAACACGGTACAAACATTTCCACGAGACTGGTAATCCCAAAAGGCAGCACATACGTCCCCCTGCCATCTGCTGAGAACAGAGAACTGGGATTGCTGCAGCACACGGCAGCACCGAATGGAACCACACAGGTGCCAGAACGAATGGCAGCCACTTCGGAGACATGGGAATACTCAAATGTGTTTCATGTAAGGCAAGACGAGGAGACAGAGACACAAAGGCAGGAAACTAGCACACTCCATACTTCTTCTTAAGCCTCATCAGAGAACCATGTATTGCAGTCAATTATAGAAAGAAAGCAAAGGGAAAACAACAGCCCAGGGGTAAAAATACATGCATTAAACCTATTACTTCCCTGCAGGATGATGAGAAATATCTTTTGATGTGACTGTCACAAGACAGCTATGAAAACAAAGCATCTCTGCAGCTGTCAGGAAGGCTGAAAATAATGCCTGTGGATACTTCTTAACAGGGTATTTTAATGCTGGGCTAAGGCAAATGATGAAGTGTTTAACACCAAATCGAATTATACCAGTTGCACATCAGTTTGTCCAGATGGGAGGTCGGTTGCCCCCAGCCTCAGGACATCTGGGCAGCAGCAGGAGGCTGGAGTGCCAGCCAAGGGCAGAGCCTGCAGCCCGGTGAGGAACTGGGCACTAGCGGGCACGGAGCCCCAGAGCACACCGTGTCCTGCTCACTCACGGACACAGGTGGCAGAAAAGGGGAAAGGGAAAAAAGAAACCTCCCAAAATTCCCATCACAATTTAAAAAACAGACAACTTTTTTTCCAAAACAAAGAATTCAAAGGGAAAATGCTCGTTCTTTTGGCCAACCCCATTAATTTAGACCCATGGTATCATTTGGCTCCTGTGATTTCACCATAGGCTGGACCGAGCTAAAGATTTACGTCTCAAAGTCTCAAAAAAAGCAGGTCTTGGAAACACCATGCGCTTTTCTGTTTTTTTACACTGACCAGACTGCTTCCCATTCGACAGGGCGAAGTTCTCTGTTGGACAGAAAACGTGGCACATTATCGGTTCAAGTATCCAGATGGGAAAACATTGCCCTGTCGCCCGACCACGGGCTTGCAGATCTCGATCTCGTGCCTCAGCCCTCATAAATCTTTGGTGATCTTCCAAATTGTGAATATGCAAATAAGACCTATTTTTCACCCAGTGAACACGCTGCATAGGCTGCTGTGCTGTCTTCATTAAACCGGTGTAAAAATCTGTGGGGGGAAACCACGCTGCAATTGGTCTAGATTACAATAAAACACAGTTATTACCTCTATGCTCTAAAACGTAGAGAAGTCTTCTTTGAAAACATGCAATACAGAAAAGAGAAGGAGAGAAAAGGGGAAAAAAAAAAAGCCTAACACTTTGAATTGTGGCTTTCATTAAACTTGGAAGACCTCATCTAGGTCAAGCCTAAGAGAATGTTGTAAATCAACTCTGACAGGACACTGGAACTCAAGTAATTGCTATTCTCTCACTGCATATTGTCCATATTTCATTTCTAAAACTATTAAGTTTGAGCCCAACACAGTTTTGAGTTTTGTGACAAAGTGAGGATTATGATCTTCTCACTAGCTCTTACTTCTCTCAAGTTACTTGCTTTCCCTCCACCCCTCCATGCATTCAGCTACTGATGGTTATAAGGAGAACAAGCTTGCCCGAGATGCTGCCTCGTAGCAGAGGTCCCATACTGTTTGGACCATGGACGATTGCCAAGTTTTTCTTTCAGAGCATGACATAGCCTCACCACCAACTATTTTAAATTGCAAATCCAAATCAATCTACCGAGGAAGGATAAAAATATTATTTTCTTCATGGCTTACTAAGTGTAGGAAATTCCTGCTCATAGTTACTTGCTATCAGCTTTCCTCCCCTCTTGATGCAAAAGTGGAATAAAATGCTAATTAGGTTTTGGTGATGCTGGGGCTAGAAAGCTCCGATTAAAGGGACAGGAGAGAGGGGGAAAGCTGAGCCATTGAGAGCAGACAGTGCAGGAAACAGCCACGGAAAGGAGGGAGGGTGGTTCTCATTTAATAGCTGAGCCAAGGGAGAACCCTCAGCACCTTGGGGCCCAGAGGCCAAGATCAGTACGGAAGCAGCTCCCAAAGCCCAGTGCATCTCTTACCGGGCGCACTGAAACGCTGCCCAAGAAGCAGCAAAACTCATTACCAGCCAGGCGAAGGGGTTTCAGAAGGTTACTATCCCACCAGCAGGGCAAGCATCTCCCACCTCTCCAGATATTTCAATTCTGAGCTGCAGATTATTTCATTGCCTTTGGAGGTCTGAACCCATGTGAGAAAACGAGTATAGCAAAAATGAGAAATTGCTTATTTCATTTTGCCAACATAACAACCTCCAACACTCGCAGTTATGAAATTGCCTTTATCTTCAACAATATCTCAGAATTCAGCTCTCTTAATAAAACAATTACTTTCCTACCATCAAGCAATATTTTTCAAATGTCCCCATTTCATTAAAAATATAAATAAGGTAGTATCCATTCATACAAGCCACACACTTAAATTGATAAAAAATATCTCGTCTTTAAGATGGGAGGAAGAGTTGCAGGTGAGTTAATTGTCTATCAACTAGACTTCATTCAACCAGCTCTGAGCATTTAAAAAAAAAAAAAAAAGGTTGGAATTATCAATCAACATTAATAAGTCTTTAAAATTAATAAAAATTAATTCTCCCTGTATTGGCAATATAATCAAGTTATCAGTAACTCTTCTACTGAAATGAAGCTTTCTATATTTTCTTTTGGACTGAAAAGGAACACAAAATAGACGATGCAGAAAATTTAGTAAGCAATTGGGTTTTCCAATTTCTCTCTCATTTCGTTTACAAAAAAGGCTGGGTACAAAGGAATTATGCTGTTTTATGAATGTTGAGTTACAGCTATGCCTTTTATTTTTTTTATAGTCTCCTAAGAGCACCTGGCAAGTAAGTGATGAATTGGCCTTTTAAGTACAGCAAAACACTGGCTTTTTTGTCACATCATTCTGAATACAACCTAACATGCTCATGTAACAACTCAAGTTGACAGAATTTGTCTCATAAATCCAAATGGACCTTTGATCAGATTATGAGTATGAGAAGTATATTTAAGTATAAGCAGCCTCAATAAATGAATGGAAATAATAACAAGAAAAGAAATTATTCCACTGATATGGAATACAGAAAACAGAAGCAGGATTTCATCCCCAAATTATAGCATATTTGTAATATCTCTCAGCCTTTCAGACTGAAGCTTCACCTCTCATTTCCATGCCAAGGCTCCCTGCTAGCCATTCCTTCTTTCCAGAACCTGTGGGATTCCTCACACCTTATCCCCAGCCTCATCAATGACTGGGCTCCGTTTCAGAACTCTGCCTCCTCCTTTTCGTACTCGCTCTCATAAAGCAGCAGCATCTACTTTTGGCAACAATAATCAGTTTGCTATTGGATACATAAACCGTGGTTCTTTCCATGCATAAATTAGAAAACACAGATAGTAAGACAATGGCAAAATATTTAGACAAAAAATTAAATGGAGTGTTAGAAAAATACGTACTGAACTTCTTGCCTTATTCCAGTGTGATTATCCAAACACCAGCAAAGAGCAAATCTGCACTTCTCTAAATAGTGCTTTGCTTAATGCTGTATACAGTTACTGATCCTCTTCTAAACATGCCAGTATTGAGGGATTTGGGGTCATTTGAGTCTTAATCCGTACCATTCTCTGGGAATAAAACAGAAGGTAACCGACTGTGGTGGCAACACAGAGAACATATTTATGAGGAAAACCAGCATTTTTTCAGATTCATCATCTAAATAGCTACGGAAATACATGGCACATTGGAATATATGACAACAGTAAAGAGTTTTATTCTAAGCAGTTTACACTTGAAGAATTTCCCTGGATGCTCAGCACACTTGGAAAATAAAAGTCATGCTAAGAGTTTCAAGGTCAAGCTCAGAGAGTCCAGGCACCGTGCCGGGGTTGTAGGACAGGCTGTACCCAGCCCCGGGTCCCCACTACAGGGAGAACCACAAAGTGTTACCACCTGGGTAAGGTCAGGCGCTACTCCAGGTGAAACCTGCTATCGGTTTCACCTCCAAAACACAGGCCAGGCAGCTTCTTGCCCTTGGTTTTGTACGGCCCAGCAGAAGGGGCCGAACGCCGCAGTGGCAGGCAGAGGAGTACGTTAAGATGATGAAGACCCAGTAAAAGAGCAAATATGATTTCCAGACACTGACTGAGTAACTGTGATCAAATTACTCACCGAATCAAGGTGCCTGTGAAAATAATACATGCTGCACCACACAGCAAAGGCGGAGCATCCCACATACCTGGCAATCAGCTCAACCTCGGGCTATGTTTTAAAGACAGAAAGGTCAGTCGCTCATCTGGCTCGGTGCTGAAATCAATGGAGCAATCCTGATTGACGCCAGCTGAGGGTCCTGCTGATGAAGACAGGGAAGTTTTCTGATTTACTCTTACCTGGGGACCTGCCCTAAGAACTAGTCTGTTACAATTTAATGACATTGGATATGCATATTCTGTTACTACCATACAACATTAAACTGATGGCATCGCTCTCCCACTTGGCCACTCAAACTGTGCTGGAGGACACTGTAACAACGCAGTGCCTTTCAGACTGCAGGGCTCAACACGCTGTTACATTGCAGTTGCTGCTATTAAAATATTATGTCCGAAATTAATGCATTACTCCTTTCAGACTAATGTTCTCTAAATCAGACTGAATTTATCCAGGGGTATTTTTAGGCAAAAATACATCCTCACAAGCAATGTAACGATCAGCACTTTTCCCCCAGATGCTCTAATATGGAATAAAGCCTATGCAGTAATTAATATTTATGAAGTGAATGAGTTCCTGTTAAACCCTAAATCACAAATATATGGGATTTGAACTATAAAAATGCAAACCTAAACCAATATAATAAAAAGACATGTACATGCATATTAATTTGAACTTTGGTCAAGTTGTTATAAATTGTTTTAGTAAACTCAAAATTAATAATCAGGCAGTTCTAAAAACTTATGGATTGATCAGTGTGATTTCTAGATTAGCCATACACAACAGAGGAAGTTTCATTTCAGTACATTAGGGCACCTTTGAAACTTGATCAGCAGAAACTTGATCTTACGTCCTTCCGTTGCCAACACTACCTCGTTCCCACTCTCACATCAGTGCTTTCCCCCGTTGGAATTCAGAGAAAGCATTATGCACAGAGGGAAGCTCTTTGCAAGATGAACTGATATGTGATTCCGCCTGTGTCCTAGGAGGAGGTAGTTTTACCCATTATTAAAAATGGAAACAACATACACTGTTCCTGGAACATTCTGCATATGTCAAGCAGTTAAGAAGAGTAAACTGCGTTTTTTTTTTAATGCAGTGCTTTTTATCATCACATCTTGAGTTGCTTTATAAAAATTGCTGTTCTACGTATAAGCCGTTAATAAAAAATTAAAGGATTACAGATCGTATGGTGACTGATGCTGAAACATTTTCAGCATCAGAAAGAAGTTATGTGATTTAACAACAAGAGACTTTTATTTAAGAGCTCTTGCATGAATTCAACAGGCTAACTTCAGGCACCCAAGCCTGAAAATGTTTGCTTTCATAAGGGCATAAAAGGATTCAAAAGAAATGTGAACTAATTCAAGCTAAACCCAGTAATCTCCTCAAAACATCGTTAGCCCTTGTTCCTTGCCCTTCCCAGACAGCACGATGCAGAGCACCCTGTGCAATGCCAGCGATGTCTGGTGGAAGTACGGGGCTGGCAGCCCAAAGCCGAGGTGTCCTCCTCTTGCCTCGAGCTTGGCTCGGCAGGACTGTGGCCAAGGGAAGCAGCAGCAGCAGCAGCACATGCTAAGGTGCTGGGAAGCAGGAAGCTTAAGCTAGCGGGTAATATGCTCTCCATAATAAATCCCAGCATCTCTTCTAAGGCTCGCTGCAAAGACTCCGGGCATGGTAACCCACAGAACACCAGCTTATTTTACCCACACCAACAACTTGCCATCATATTTTATCACATCTTGTTCACCAGTGCTGGAGGCATTCTACTAGAGGATATTATCTACCTAATCATCTAGTCTGTTTAATATCCATTTTTCTCCCTCTTCCTACTAAAAATATAAGCCTTTTTGACTTTGCATCTCTTCTATCTTTTGAGCATCAAGAAAAGCAGAGTCGCTTGACAAAGTTGCAGGTAGAGTAGAATTTTAAACTGAACAAAGAACACATCAGCAAGCTACAAGTAAATAATTTAGCTCTGGGCCTAAGGCATTACCTTTTATTCAAAGAGGCATAATTGATAAAGAATGCTAGCGGAGTCATTTACAAAATGTTAACTCTGCAATAGCAGAACATCCTGTTACAAAGCAAGATAATTATTTTACATACCAAAACCTCAAAGGTAAATAGATGAATGCAAAGAATCTTAAATGATGTTAGCAGATTAATGGGCAGATGAAGGATATTGGAGGCAACAAACTTTCAGGCCAAAAAAAAAAATGCTCCATGTTATTAAAAGTGCACCTTTATTTTAAAATATTTAAATAATAATTAATAAATAATTTTATTTTTAAAAAACACCACAAAAATAACAAAACAAATCTTTGCTGCACTGGAGAACCTCACTGGGATCCTGTTTAAGATCTTCATTCATGATCTGGATGACGGGGCAGAGCACACCCTTAGCGAGTTTGCAGGTGACACCAAGCTGGGAGGAATGGTGGTACGCCAGAGGCTTGACCTACCATCCAGCGGGACCTCAAGAAGCTGAAGGAACAGGCTGACAGGAACCTTATGCAGTTTAGCAAGGAGAAGTACAAAGTCCTGCACCTGAGGAGGGACAATGCCATGCACCAGTGTGGGCTGGGGCCACCCAGCTGCAAAGCACCTTGGCAGAAAAGGACCTTGGGTTCTGGTGAACAGCAGGTGGAACGAGAGCCAGCAGCGTGCACTTGCAGCAAAGGTGGCCGATGGGATCCTGGGCTGCATTAGGCAAAGTATTGCCAGCAGGCTGTGGAAGGTGACCCTTCGAGCTACTTGGCACTGGTGAGGCCACCCTGGAGTGCTGCGTCCTCCTCCAGGCTCCCCAGCACAAGAGAGAGATGGAGGCACTAGAGAACGTCCAGCAAAGGGCCACAAAAAATAATGAAGCACCTCTCCTGCAAGGAAAGGCTGAGCGAGCCGGGACTGTTCAGCCCGGAGAAGAGAAGGCTCAGGGGATCTCATCAATGTGTACAAATGCCTGAAGGGAGGGAGCAAAGAGAACGGAGCCAGGGTCTTTTCATGGTGTCCCATCACAGGACCAGAGGTGATGGGCACAAGAGGTTCCCTCCGAACATCAGGAAACACTTTTTCCTGTGAGGGCGACCGAGCCCTGGCACAGGTTGCCCAGAGAGGTGGTGGAGTCTCCATCCCTGGAGGTACTGAAAAGCCATCTGGCCATGGACCTGGGCCACCAGCTGTAGGTGGCCCTGCTTGAGCAGAGAGTAGGAGGACAAGATGACCTCCAGAGGCCCCTTCCAACCTCAACCCTTCAGTGTTTCAGTGATACAGATCTCACTCCTCCTCCATATAGGAAAGCAGATCTATTCTAGGCATGTGTCCAATTAATAGCCTGCACTGAAAGCTACATTACTTGTGTCTCTCATCTGCATCTCCCCTGATTCCCCAGTTGCAGAAGACAATGTGGTGTTTCTTGCTTGCAGTTCCTTTTCAGTGGTTGTCTTTAAATTAGTAAAGTAGACAATTACTAAATATGTTCTGCTTCCCTCCCCCTTTTCTGTCCCAGCCGGGAAACTCGGTAGCCTGATTCTCCCACTGGAAATGCTCCTGGACACCTTCACAAAGTAGCTAAATAAGCATCAGGTCTGTAAGGTGCTATTTAGAGACAAAAGTTTTCTTTGCAATACTCATAGCTCTGCACTGCTATGCGCCTGTCGGTACGGCTGAAAAAGAACTCTGCAGATCCGATGTACATCAACACTTGTCTGTCTAAAAAAATAGGATGTTTACTCTGCCAGGAACCGCACGGCTGACCAGGAATTAATTTGGAATCATTTCCTGGACTAGGCTGAGGAAAAAGACAAGCAGGACTAATGTACAGAAGCATAATTAATCACAGTTAATTGAATCTCTATTTATTTATTTATTTATTTTAATGTGGTTTATAGCTCTCAGTTAAAGATAATACGTGAGTTAGCTTTTTTTTTATTTCCTTCTGTTCTGTTCAGACATTTTCTTCCTATTTACTCCTTCATGGTGGTGTTTCCATAATGTAAGCCCTTAATTTCAGTCTGCTAAATGCACGTGAAGAAGATCTCTTCTGTAGTTGTTCCGTGATAAAGCAGAAATAAACTTAAAAGACACAATATACTCCTATGAGAACCTGCTCTGTTGCATTGTTGAGGGTGATGAAAAGCAGCAGGGCTTGGCATAGAAGTAACTGTGGAGGAGGTCAGCCCATGCCTCTCACAATTATTCTTGACATCAGAGAGATGCCAGGGAAGCAGAGAGAGTGTGAAGGGGGACACAGGAGCTCTATTTCACTACCCTAATCTAATAAGGATGCATCTACCAGGGACATAATTTAGAGCTTCTCACCAAGAGCACCAAGGAGCTCGGGGGCCATCTGTCAGTGCTGGTTAACAGCTCTCCAGGGCTGTCTCTCACATAGCACAGCGTCTGGCCAACTGGCCTTTATTTTTTTGCTAAAGTAATCTCATCAAAATCTTTCTATTGTTCTCTACAAAAACACTGCTGGTCTGTCACTGAAACTGGACAATCTCATTGAACCTCAAACCTAAATAGAAAAATGGAGAAGAACTTAATTTTCAACATCAGTTGTCACGTAAGTTTAAAACTACCCTTCTGTAAGTGGAGATTCATGACCAAAGCACCCAACCACATGTGGCTTTTCCACCCCCTCACTACTCTCTCCCCATGAGAGAGATGCACTAAGACACAGTTCCTACCCAGCCTGTCCACAAAGACAAAACATGCCACGATGTGGTGGATCAGCCCAGCGATAAGCCCAGAGATACCCAAGGCTAACAATCACTATTGGATACAGCAGCACAGGCACCTCAGCTGTGCCTTCTGTCATGGCAAGGAGCTAAAAGATCAGCATTTTCATGGTAGGATGGTTGAATTCCAAAGCAGAGCGTTAATTGCCAGTGGTCTTTATGGTGCCTGCTAACGAAATACTGCTCTGGAGCACCAATGCACGGGTTAAGCCTTTACCGCAGGCTGGCACACCAGAGCTACGCGTGTGCTCTGTAGGCGAATGAATGTACCACCCAGAGCTCGGCCTGAAGGGAAGAAAGCCCTTCTGCATGGGCCTGACTCCAGCCGCCGGAGATGAATGAGGCCCATCACATCACAGCTAAATTCAAGAACCCTGCACCAAGCTTAGATAACCAGGGTTGGCACGAGGAGGTGCACAGATGGGAGGAATCCTCCCCCACCATCTGGAAGATTTGCTACACCTGTAGCAGCAGCTGCTTTGACACACACAAAAATACACATATCCTCCCCTTCAGAACAAAGGAAATAAAGGTCTCGGCAACGGCAAAACTCCCAGGTTTATATATTGTTGGTGCCTTTTCCCTTCCTGTGAATCTGATCCTATGACGGAGCATAAATCCCTGCCTTCCTATAACTAAGCTCTTTGAGAACTGAGCTGCTGCGCAAGTGGAGAATTATCCCAGGGAGGAGGGAGAAGTACAAAGTGACCTCTGCACTGAACAAAGCTTGGCAGATAATGAAAACACCCAGCCACGCAAATTGCAGGTATTTTCTTAAACCCAGAAAATGTTATTTCATGCATCCAAATTGATCTGATTTTAAAACATTAAAGAAATCTTCTTAGATGTTTTGGTTTAATACTGCCAAAAATATCAATATGATATAAAATATGCATTATGAAATACATATATACACACATTGACAGGAGTATATTAAAATTGAAAGTTGAGATAGTTTCTCATATAGAAAGTCAAATCATAAAGAAAGCATAACCAAAATATTCTGGTTTGAATCACTTTGCATTTTTCAGGTGACAGATTAATAAACTGATACTCATACATCCTCACTGTCAAAAACAGATTTCTCCAACAAAAACTCATTCATCAACAAGTCTGGGCCAAGCCCACCATGGAGCATCACGCTAGATTAAACCCTGTGACAGCAGCACCTCCTGTTTAAAAACAAAATGAGCCAAAACTACACAAAAAAAACCAAACTAAGAAGTAACTTTCAACAAAAATTACTTTGAGGAAAGTTAGTGCAAACAGTTAAAAAGCCTAACCAGTTAGTGCCCTGCCGCTGGGCCAGGGTGACCACCCTGCTCTGCTCCTCCATGCCTTAACACACAGCAAATGCAAGAGCTCTTGCACTACTTTGAAAGAAACTCAGTTGCTTTTCATTGTATGCCCCCACGCCAAGAACAGAACACTTCTGCACAATCTGGGAATTGCTCGAAAATGACTGGCACCAAGTCAGAATGACACAGAAAGCAACAACAATTATGGACAGAGAGCTCGTGAAAGTACCACAGAGACAACAAAACGTGTACCAGTTATTGTCACTCATGTTCCTAAACAGCTGTTCATCACCGAGGATTACTCGAGCTGTGACAGCATCAGACAGAGATTGACAGCTGTCTGTTTTGTAACCAAAAGCAGAAAGCCAGCATGTGTTTTGGTAGCTTCCAGCTGAGAGGAGTGAACAACCCAGCCAAGGGGCGTACAGCCGTACTGAACAGATGATGATTGACTGAAGCTCTGTGAAAGCCCTGAACAAGCCCGTGCTGCCCTCGGGATGCCTCGTTTAATTTTAAAATGGAAATACAGATTAAGCTTCCTAAAATATTGGTAAAACTGGGCTAAACTTGAGAACAAGTTTGGACTGAGTTATCGCTTCAAATCTGGACTGCGTTTAGGCTCGTCAGGGCTGCATAGATTTTCAGATTAAACAAATCCAAATTTACCTTTGGAGTTTTAAATTGATTCCCCACACACACACCCCCGCCCCGCCCCCCGTTTGTTTCACCTGAGTTTTACAAGGAGTTGGAATAAAGACCAAACAAGAGGAGCTGTTTATAAATTTACATCAATACCCGCATCACTTCACTGAGAAAACACTGGCAGCTTTGGCACAACTAAAAGTCACCCTCCCACGCACCAGGGACGCAGTCACTCATGCTCTCCTTTTCAGAACAATAATATCCAGAGACTGGCCTAATACAAAGCAAATTTGGAAAAATTATTAATCAACATGTATTTAAGTATTATTGCAAACCTCTTTTGAGGTGGAGCTTAACAAGGCTCATTTCCTCTCATGGTTGCTATCCCCACTGGAAGGGACTGGGAACCTTCCTCTACTAGAAGCCATTCTCCCACTTTGTCTCCCACGACTGGGAGGAAGCCTGAGCAGATCAGTCACACAAGGATTACAATAATGACTATTCCTCACCTTCCCCAACCTTCAGCACACTTGTTCTGTTCCTTGCGGGACAGTCTGAACATCTGCTGGAGGGAGGAGAGACATTTCTTTGCATTTGGTGGGTTTATTTTGCGACTAACCTTAACTCCAATCAGCCTTGGGTTTGTATTTAGTTTTGGCATAATTGTAATACCTCCTGACGACTAATAGGTACTCTAGGTACATCCTTGTCCCTATTGTGGGATTACCACAGACACAAGTGTAAATTTTTTTAAACCAAAAGTCTTTGTGCTCAAGCATAATTTACACTTGAAAAAAATATTGGTCAAGAATCACACCTTCAGACACCCCTGTTCTTTTATGGTACCCTGCCCCATTTCCCAACAAAAGTGAGTTTCAGGCTCTAGAAGATAATGCATCCTTTGCTAAATCTGTCATCCACTGGGGCCACTCTTCTTGGTGACAATCTTGGAACCATCCAGCTGAAACATGGTACTTGGTGTTGTTACTGAGGTGGTTAGAAAGATCATCTGAGCTGTAATCTATAAGGCTGGTGGACTGATAAACATTCGCCATCAGCAACATCCTGGTTGATGCGTTCAGTGTTGCCACTGGAGGTCGAGCTGCCACCACATGTTCAGCAGTTCTTTATGATTCAGATTTTCTGAGTTACAGCAAAGAAAGGAGAAAACAGGCACGAGCTGCCACACAGTAGACTTCCAGTGCTGGGAAAAAGATTTCACCATGAGAGTTGTCAGACGCTGGGAAACTGTACCCAAGGAAGTTGTGGAATCTCCACCCTTGGAGATGTTCAAAACTCGATCAATGTCCTGACAAACTGAGCAGACAGGCCCTGCTTTGAGCAGGGATTCAATGAAATGTCCTCCAGAGGTCCCATTCAACCCACGTTAGAGCACAGTTCTGTGAAAGCACTCTGTGAAATGTCTTGTGCTGAAAGAAACAGCAGCAAAACTAAGAGAAAAGCCAAAACTCTTGCAATTTATTACTTTTTAGTGAGTTTGTAATTAACCCCTCCCAAAAGGTTTCAAGAACGTGTAGAAACATATCACCCACCACACTGAAATAGGGGTCCTCTTCAGCAGGTGCCACCAAGTCATGTTCTATTACAGTAACTTTTGCTCTTGAGGTTGCACTCTTGCGTTAAGCCCTGAGCACTGTCTCAAGTAAACGCCTAGCACATCTGAGCAAGCAGATTAGAGCCCAGTGGGGTTAAATCTTACAGGACGTCCTTAGTATGCCGGTCCTTAATTTTGAACGGACACAGAGTCATCTACTCTAGCCCCGGTCAAAAGGCATGGCAGTACATGACAGTTAACCCTGCAGGGAACTGAGGGCTCCTTCTGACAGAAGGTGCTACCTGCCAGCCAGGAGATCCAGGCACAGACCCGGCCGCCACAGGACTCAAAGGAAACTGGCAGATTCGTTCTCAGTTCTGATTAAAACACTGAGCAAACCGCGGTACCCTAACAACCCTTCTGGTTGAAGTAACTTACTCAAATATGAACTTGACCACAAAAAGGAGCATTCCCAGGTGTATGGGAATCCTGGTTTGGAATGTGTGTTGGGAAGAAGCGCTTCCTAAGCTCAAGCCCATGTTTTTATTTTCATTGATTTATACATATAATTTTATTGATTGTGATAATATTTATTCATTTCATTTCAACATGCCAAGTGCGATCTGCGCTAACTGCAACTCACTTGACATTTTAAAAATACAACTTTTTCACCTTTGTAATGCTTGCCTTCATTAGTTACATGTGTAATTAGTGAACATAAGATGTTTTAGTAGAGTCCATACACCAAATTGCTTGAGTGATATTATACATGTATTCTTGCAAAATGGCTATTCCATTTGGTCACTGAACATCAGGGAAAGCACAAGTTTTATTTCTACATAAATTCTTCTTTTATTTCTAACATAATAACACTTATTGCAATCTGTGTTGTTTATGGAGATGCCTGTGACACAAGAAACCACCTTTTGTTCTTTCCTGTACAAAGTCAAGACCGACAATTATCTGCATTAAGAAGAGAATACAGCTGTTCTATTTTAAGAAAAAAACCACACCTTTTCTTTAAAAGTCACTGTATTAAATAATGCAGTGTTTGTGACTATAACTCTTTCCCTATGCATTATTTTCATTTGGACATCATTGAGTTTCTTGGTAATTACAATCCATTGTACATCCATTTACTCCACAATGGTGGCACAGGTAATTTATAAAAATCAAATCTAAAATGCTATGGATAGTAGTCAAGGCAGACATGAATCATGTTTCACACAGTTGGAGAATTTGTTATGATTAATTAATTAAAGATTTTCAGTCAGACTTTTCTTGCTTTCATAACTTAATGAGTAAAGCACAAATTAAATATGAAGGTTCAAAGACAGTGATTTTCTGAGAAAGGTCTTCCACCAATAATTCAGGAAAAGAGGCGCAAGGTATTTTGCAGTCTCAGAGTAGATAACAGAACATAATACCCTGGAGAGTAACACTTGCTATTTTCACATTTGGAGCTTTTGGAAGAGGTTTGAGTGTACTGTCAACAAAGGGCTTGATTCTGGTTTCACCAATATCAGCTTAAAAACAGATATAAATGAAAAAAAAAAAAAAAAACCAACAACAAAACCCCCCAAAAACAACAGAGGCATTACAGGGAGATTTCTTCAGATTTTTGCATAAAGTCCCTTCCCCAGCAATACACTTGCTCCAATACAGACGACTAGCAGGTTCTGACAGACATGCACCATGCACCCTGCTGTGCCGCGCTGCCACACACTCATCACGGCTGCCAACACGGGGCCACAGGAGAAAGCAGAGTATGTATTCTGCTCCAGTACCAGATCCGATAGCATGGGGATCTGTAGGAGCATCAATAAACTCATAATTTCAATTCAGAAATAGCTTTGTTTTGCATTGTTTAAATAAATCCATTTAATGTTATGAAACCCCGCACACATTGTAATCAGCATTTCTTGAAACACTGTGAAAAGAAGCCTGGCTTGAATTTTTGAGTGCATGCACTGATCTTAGCAGCTGGTGGGTAAAACCAAATAACTCATGCTTCTGAAAGTTTCTCAGAAAAGTAGTTACTGAGGCTAATGTTTCATTAATCACCTTGTATGTCAGAGGTGTGGGGTTTTTTTGTTTTTTTTTTTCTCCTAGCCATCAAGCAGGATTTCTGAGGAAAATAATGAAGTCAAGTGTTAAAACCTACATCACTGTCAATGGCTTGCTAAAACATATGAATGTATAGGCTGATAAATGAAGGAAGAGAAAAGATCAGGAAAGATGGAAACAACACTCAAAATGACACGGTGCTAATGAGCACCAAGCGTTGTTAGAGGATGCCAGTCATCCAGCCATCTGCTGAAGACAGACAAAAGAACAAACAAGGTTAAAGGGAACAGAAAACTTTGAAAATTAATGGTTCACTCAATTATCATCTGAAGTTTTTTACTGCAGGAAGTACTTTGTTTAGATTCTGTGGAGACCCTAGATGCCAAACTTCACTTTGACTCTCGAGGACCACATTTCAGGTAACTACCAAAACAGGACACAACAAGCGTATGAAGCTGTTTTCCAGCCTCTTTTTATGGATGAAGAAAGAAGTGCAGAGTGACTACGATGCCACAAAAGAACATTACTGCTAAAATACTTTTTTAAAAAGACTCCAGAATAACCAGGTCTCAAGGATAGAATAAGAAGGGTAAAAAGACAAATAAAGCTGTCTAAATAAGTTATTTTTATACTGTATTTTATATATATATAATATATTTTATAAAAGTTGATTCATACATTCACATTTACTTTTTTTTTTAAAGCTTACAGCAAGTTACCTTTATCTTTTCTTATAGGTACCTCAAAAGACAAAATAATTTGAGTTTTACTGGGGTTTGGTTGTTTATAACCAAGAAGACTGGAAAAATTTTATTACTGTTTCGGCTTCTTTTACACTGAAAATTAAACATCTGCTCAACCCCAGTCTTCTGGAAAAGTCCCTGGCATATTAGTCCAACCATAACATTATGAACACCAAGAACTAAAGAACTAATACTTCCAGAAATTCAGGGAAGAGGACAACAGTAAACAGCAGCACAGTTAGAAGGTAGGTGGGTGGCCTTGCAGGGTAAAACTTCCAGCTTGTTTTCTTGCAATTCTGGATGCAAGTCCTTTAAAATTTCCTTTTCCTGTTCATCATACAGCAAAAAAGATTTCTAATAAAAACTACCCTTTTAAATCTGTAATAGTCATATATAACCAAAACAAAAAAATGGCAATAGGTTTATTCCTGGAGTTTTAGTTCTTAATCAAGAGGTTTTAGTTGTCTGAACAGCAAAATAAACCCATTGCCATATTTTTTAATTAAATTCACCAGTCAGCTAGAAGGCCTCACTGAGCGAGCTGCTAAGCACGAGTGGGTGACAAATTATGCTGATGAATGGACCAGAAGTTACAAGTTGTCACGTCAAAAGGATAGCCTTTATAGCAAGAAACGCTCTTGTGAAGAATCTAAGGGCCTCCAACTCAGATTTAGCTCTAGAAAGCTACACTGTTAGTAAATTCCAAGCTGAAATATGAAAATAATGTGGCATCATTATTATTAAATACTTCTCTGACACAGAGTAGTACACGCGTGGCAGAAGGTCCTTAGCTGCACAAGCCCGTGCTCTTACAAAAAGCCCCCTGAAGCCAGCAGCCCTCCAGCCCCGTCCGTGTGCTGGGGCAACTGGTGCAGCAGCACTTAGCAGGGCACCCCTCTGCCCCTGCCCCCCCCCCCCCCCCCAGCGCCTCTGCCTTCCCCACGATGCCTTCTGGGGTTCTCTTTATGTTTGCCAGCCACATCCTCTCATATCCCATTTGGCACCTTGCCTCAGCTACTCACACTGGAAAAACAAGGAGACAGCTGGCTGGTGGATTCAGAGAGCCTCCTGCTCTAGTTAGGGAAAATAACTGTTCTTCTCCACAAAGCACATTTTTCATTTTTTAATACTGGGCTATAGCGTTCACAATGACCTCGCCTCCTGCTGACAAACATTATTTCAGAAACGACCTCCACCAGAGAACAGCCTGCAGAGGCACAGAACGGTGCCCCTGGGTTTCCAACACCATACGATAATCCAGATCTCCCCAAGATCCCAAGTCGATGTAAGGTCGGTACCGTGGTGTGTTATTGCCCCTGATTGCCTCCAGTCTGTAGTACTCAACGTGCTGCATCTCCAGTCCTTGCTTTTACATTATGCTCGATGTATATTTTATCAGAAACTTATTGGAGTCTCCTTGTTAGAGCCTCAGCTGCCTTCTCTCAGATGAGGCTTGGCACGCTGTAAGGGAGCAAGGCTGCTCTCCATCATTTTGTTGAAGGGGAAAAGAAACTATATTGGAATTTATTTCTGTCTCTCTAACTTAGAATATTTTTCTCACCCTTTTGCTATATCAGGAAGGCAAAAAATAATAGTGTCAATTCAGGCTAGCAACCATCATGAATAGGCTGATGGCCAACGCACGGGGAGGAAGCAGCAAACACGCATCCCCAGGCTGAAGTGATTCATCTTTTGCCTTGTGCCTTAAGTGGCCTCTCACAAAGTGGTTTTTTGCAGCCCCTGTGTTTTACAAGCTGCAGTATACAAACCAGAAGCTCTGTCCCCCATCTTGCAGAGGGCTTGCTGGGTGAGCTGTGAGGTGGAAGGGGCACGCTCCAAGTTCCACTGAACCAAAGAGGAGGAAGAAAAAGGAAGCAGGTAGGGAAACATGCACGGAAAGGAAGATATCGGGGAGAAAAGAGTGTAAGGGGGAGAGGGGAGAAGGAAACAAAACAGAAGGTAAAAACACATTTCTACTGCAAGAGCTATGTCTTACCGTGATGAATAAAGGAACAAGAGCAGGTGTGCTCACTACACTACAATTCAACATAAATGTTCAGGTCTATCATAAAGCCACAAGAGCAGCTCTGCTCACTATACTACAATTCAACATAAATGTTCAAGTTATCTCATAGAAACAGAAAGTATGTGGCCCATATAATTTTTTCCCTCTCACCCAAGAGGAACAAAGGACTACACTGGCCACATTCACCGCTATGTTTCAGAACTTGTACGGGCAATGCCACTGTCTCTTTTCCAGAGGCGAGACCTCTGTGTCTGTCTGAGCTCAATCAGGTAAAGGAACGTGTCTCCAAAGCATGCTTCATCCATAACCTTATATGCTAATCTCTGCTAGGAAAATAGAAAACAAGCAACCAAGAAGTCTCAGAATCGGTATCATCCTTTCACTGCTCCCTTCACACACAGCACCCAGGTCACAGAAAACTTCTGTTAGCATTGCCAGTTCAGCTCCTTCAAGAGCACATTATAATACCATCCCTCATTATCAGACACCAGCTTTTCTATCCTGCACATGTGGGAGGTTTATAATTGCCCACATTTTGATGAACTTTTATAGTCACAATAAAAGGCACATCTCTGGCGCATGGTCAGTTTTCTCTGCTGAATGCCAAGTACCTACTCTGTTAAAGTATCAAAGTGCCGCAACTTGTAAGTGAAATCTACATAGTTATTATATTTCTTTAACAAGCATAAAGCAATGCACTTTCCTCTAACCTTGTTACAGAAAACGATTGAATCATGTTATCTGAAATCTGCACACAGCACACACACATGCAAACAGCCCAAGGCACACACTCAGCCTGAAATATTTCACTGCTGATTTAAGTTTGGCAAAGTTATAAGCAACTGAAAATGGAATTCCATCACGGAAAGCACCAGCCTTCCTTGACTGTAGGCATCACTACTCTCTATCTAGTCCACTTGTAAAAATCTTCTGAACAAACACCACAGCTGGACCTCTCAGTGTTTCTTTGCTTATCTACTCAGGTACTTCCAAAATTCATGGACACATCAAGCCCTGGCTTACACACCTCGAGCCTGGGTCTGGGGTCGTGCCAGCCCAGTGCCCCAGCGCAGCGTGCCCCCGGCCGTGGCTTGTGCAGGCAGAACAGCGCTTCTGAGAAAGAAACGCTTTGGTCACACCATGTTTTGGCTGGCTCAGCTGCAACACAATTTCACAAAGATAGGGAATGTTACCAGACTAAAACCAAGTTGCATAATTAAAGCTTCTAAACATTTCATAATGTGAAACCTTTGAGAGGAGTTACCCCTACCACCTCCCAGCCCAGCATCCGACCACAGCATCAGTGGGCATGGCAGCAGGTGCCGGCTCCTCGCTCCCAGAGGTGCCACGTTCCAGCTAGTCCGTGCCGCTCTCAGAGCCATGGCACACACCGTCCCAGTCCTGGGCAGAGGCCTGCCATTAGCCCCGTCAGCACGAGGGGTTCACGGCATTCAGGCTGCTTCCTTACACCCCTGTTCCCCCTCTCTTATGACAATGGCATTATGAGTTCCAGACAGCCCAGTGCTCTCACAGTTACATGTCCACAAGAATTAAAAAAAAAAAAAACAACAAAAGCAGAGAAAACTAAAAGCAGAAACAGTGTTCTTTTTGCTCCCCCCCCAGTCCAGTAGCCTAATTTATACGCAGAACGCAGGCAACAAGCCTACACTATGCAAAATAATAGCATGGATTAAATTCAAAATCAGGGGAATCCATAGGTCTTGTGTACGCACACTTCTTGTATATTTGAGTTAGCTCTAAACAGGAATGATTTATTATTAGCATTACCAGTGTTGTGTGACACTTCTTTTTCTTTCCTGTATTGTGAAATATTTCTAATACACAGTGCAGTGGGATTTGTCTACACTGCTTTTTTACAGAACCCACATTATTCAGGGAAGCAGAGCTTACAAGGTGCAGCAGGAGAGAATACTGCCTGGCAAAGAGTCTTCGCATGGTTCCTTCAAGAAAGTACTACCTATAGCAAACACCAGGTGCTGCCTCTGATACAGAGCAGATACATAACACCATGACTTTCACCTGCTTCTTGAATCATGCAACATCTTTTATGGTACAGCCTGAAGGGGAGCTTTCATACAACTACTGGAGAATCTGGCCTGGCATACAGTCAAGTATCCGTTTTTTACTTGCTTACCTCCCAAAACACATTTACCAAATAAAGGACAGTGCAGCCTGCTACAGGCATAGATCTGACATGGTTACAAGTTCACACAGCCCTTTCTCCTACTCTGGAAGAGAAAAATATAATCCAGGAGAAAGGTCTGTTTGGCAATCAAGTACAGGGAGCTCAAGCTGCTGTAATACCTACTGCCTCAGTAACATGGATTGATGAATAATATGGGAGAAGGAAAAAGGGAAAACATCCTTAAAATGTTCTAAAACCAAGAAAAGGGGAAGATATTGGCTAGCTGATTGCTTTTGCTATTTCAGAGGCTGCTATTTTGATGCTTTAGTAGCGATGGAGAAGTATGTAGGATCCATGTACTAGGAATAAACAGATAGTAATACACCTGAGTATTTACAGTGCTATCGCACCTCTCTCACAATTTTGCTGATGTCTTGTCTAAAACTGTCAAGCTCTGTATTAGCACTGACCTATCTTATTTCTCTGTCTTCCGTTTTTCAGTAATGGGCACGTTCTGTACCTAGAAGACTTCGTTATAATAATGGATAATATTTAACATGCAGCTTAAGCGATGACATGAAAGAAAGTTAGTATTTTCCTGCCTTCAGAAGATAGAAATACTTTGGTTGGAAATTAATAGCTAGTAAATTGTTCTACAAAAATACAGCTTTGCAGCAATTTTCATTTTCTGCGTACTCAATACTGGGGAAGAAATTCTGGCCTTGCTGACACTCAACCCAAAATCTCCACTGAATTCAGTGGGGCCAGGATTTGGTCCACACAATTTTACAAAGTCATGATTTACAAACATATGCTCATGGATTCAACATTCAGGTTTTAGCATCTCAACAAACAAACAGAACAGGGAAGTCTGGCTGGTATAGATTTAATTTCCCAGAAAAGAAAAGAAAACAAATCAAATCAGCAAGCAATGGGAAAGTAAGTAGAAAACTGGAAGAGAGAGGGTGGGAAAGGCAGATGTTCTGTAGCAGCACTGGGCCAAGCCCTGGCTTGTAGGCACCGCTACACAAAGGACCTCAGTACCTTACCTTCACGTACTGTATGCCCTAAAACGATTTGCTGCCACCGGTCAGGTGCTCAGCACCCTACAAACACCATGGACCTCACAACCAGAGTATCCAGCTGGGCTGTGAAAACATTTTCTTCTTTATCTGGAACACTCATTTCTCACCGTAGTGACAGAAGGTATTTCTTCCTCCTATGGAAAGTCTTCAGATTTCTTTCTGTGAGTTGGTTAGACATTCCCTGTGCTAGAAAGAGGCAAAATCTGCTAAATCTTGGAGCCATATATAAATATGCCATATCATATCCACAAAAGAAGCACCAATCTATGCTTACAAATATGTACCTAGTTTATGCTAATTAAAACAACTTCCATATACAAAATTGAAAGAAGACCTACTGCTTGGAAGTGCCCTTATGTTTAGGGAACTTGCCAGGGACAATGGGAGACTGGGATTCTTCACCCTGCCTGCTCCAATCTAGTCCTCCAGGGAAATTTTCCAGTTGGGTTTTCCACACTCCAGTTGAGCACTCCAGCCCGTAACACTGGCTGTTACTTGCATTTCCTCCACTCCCCTTCCCCACTCATAGCGCTCTGGTTACCCCTTTACCACCGCTAAGGTGACACACGTGAGTCTGCTGCTTACTAGGTCACAGCGTTCTGAAATACAGCTAGTCACAAAGCCGAGGGTGCCTTCTGCCGGGGTTTAACCCTGGCTGGTGACCAAGCCCCACGCAGCCGCTCGCTCTCCCACAGTGGGATGGGGGAGATAGAAGACTGTAAGTGAGAAAACACGTGGGCTGAGCTAAGGACAGTTTGATGGGCAAAGCCAAAGCGGCGTGCCCAAGCAGAGCCACCCGAGGAATCCCTTCCCCCTGCCACGGCAGGCAGGGGCTCAGCCCCCCCAGGGCAGCAGGGCTCAGCACGCGGGACGGGGCTGGGGAAGGCAAATGCCATCGCTCCCAGCGTGTCCCCCCTCCTGCTTCCCCAGCTTTATATATACCGAGCATGATGTCCCATGGTATGGAATATCAGACTAGTTCGGGTCAGCTGTCCTGGCTGAGCCCCCTCCCAGGTTCCCGTGCCCCCCCAGCCCTCTTGCTGGTAAAGCCCAAGAGACTGAAAAGTCCTTGACTTCATACAAACATCATCCAGCAACAACCAAACCCACCAGTGTGCTATCAGCACCACCCTCACACCAAACGCAAGCCTCGATGCTGCACCAGCTACTAAGAAGAAAATCAGCTCTATCCCAGCTGAAACCAGGACATCTTCCTACACAGCAGCAGGTGGCTGCCTGCAGATGCTCCCCTGGCCACCAAGTGCTGCAGTTTCATATTTGGCAGCAGTGCCGGGCAAGGAGCCATTTCCTCTCCTTGGTTGCCTGTCCTTGCCCCTGCTACTCCCTGCTTCTGCCCTGCTGCACAAAGAGACTACAGAGCTTACCCAGGTGAAAAACGACATTTTTTTTTTGCTGGTTTGATTTTCAGTTCAGAGGACGTAACATGAACACATGAAGAAGCCACGAAGAAACTACTTAAGTCCGCATCCTTGCTGTTAACTGTCCACAACATCACATCCAAAGGGGCTGGGTTTGTGAGCGGCTGCAGGTCACCAAAAAGGATGGTCCAGTCCCCTACTTTGTGCCACTACTAGCAGTCACGACGTACAGTCAGTTGGATCTGGGGATTGACTGACTCCACAGACCTACCAGAGGGGTGTACACCACATTCTTTCCATAAGGATTTAGATTGTCTTAAACCAGGCATGATATATTATCCCAAATCCTTTTCTGGACTTAGCTCATCCTTACCTGTCTCCTCGCAGCTGAGCTGCAATATCATTAGAGCTCCAGGCCTGAGAGAACAAGAGTGGCAGAAACAGAGATTTGGCTTATATGGGATACTTATTCAATCTAATAGATAAACAGCTGTAATCTTCTATAATCACCTCTTTCTTACCTGGTTAGAATAAAAAGAAATGCAAAGAATCTCTGCATAACCCAACATTTTTTAAAAAACAATTTTCATAAGAGATTTTATGCCAGTTACAAAATAGATCATATTTTCTGAGTACCTAGAATCCTGGCAGACCAAACAAAATATGTTAATTGCTAAAAATCAGCTGTCACGTTTTACTCTAGGTCTTTTAGTATAAATGGTTACCTAGCTTTCTTGCAGGCATATGATTATATTTTTCCTCTTCAAATAACTGTCGTTAATATTTCTATGCACTGCCCTACACATGCAAATAAGCAGATCAACTTTTAACAGCACAGTTAATAACATCACTTCCAAAGGCATCACCTGCAATGTCTAGACCCATCCCAAAGGACCCTACAAAACTTTCACTGTTGCTTTCCAGGGTGGGGGTTACACATTGCACCACCTTGTTAAGCTCTGGTGAGTTGTTTGTGCATTGTGCTGCATCGTTAAAGAACGCCCTTCTCCAGGCTCTCTAGAGGAGAGGTACAAAGCACATCACTTTAAACAGCACTTCAGTCAGTACCCACTTGCACCACCCTCTGTCTCGCCATTCTTTTTGGCAGCAAGCTCTTCCACTTTCTCTTCCTTTCTCTGCTAGCTGTGGCGCGTCTTCATGAGCCTTTATTCCACCCCTTTCTCCACCAGACACGCACAGACCTCCCCGCTGCCAGAGGTAAGCCCCATTTTGCAGCGTTCTTCAATGGGTTTCACTGCAAAACAGCACGTGCACTCAGCTCCAGAGAGCCTCGAGGTTACGAGTGAAACGCTGGCAAAGCACGCGCCATACCTCAAAATATATGCAGCAAACTCACAGATTCCCCTGACAAGAGGCAGTTTGTGTAGTTTTCCCAAAGGACTAGAGCATCAAGACTTTAAACAGGTGAGTCTCTAGGCCACTACCTGAAATAAAACTAAATGCTATTTTTGCGTTTCTCTCCTGTACCATCAAAGACTTGCTACTAGTTGACTTTTGGTTTCTGAGGGGGAAACTTCCTGGGAACTCCTGCCAAATCCATTCTAGGCCACCAGTCTCGGTGCTATCTCCCGATGTGCCATGTGGCCAGGGAGAGAGGCTGCTAATGACCACCACACGCAGCCAAAACCTGAGAAGTGCATGCTTGAGCTCCTGCCAGCCACGGAAACCAGACAGTTTCCTCATCTGGCTTTTCCCGTAACCAACTAAAAGCTTTGAGAAAATACACTGGGTCATTTTCTAGGAACTAAGGTATGTGGTTCCCAAGGCTGTCGAGGGGATTCTTCGTGCTCTCTCTTTCTTGTCAGACACCATGGTGTTAAAAATAATTGTAACTTTATTGAGGCTTTTTGAGCCATCATTAAAAAAATTTTCTTAGGTAAAAGAACTTTATTCAGAAAACATAAAGGTAGAGATGCTGAGGCAGGCTGCACTTGAGCAGCAAGGCAGCAAAGCAGCAGGGAAGCGTGGGGTTTAGGAAGAGCTACGTGCTGGCCCTGTTCCCATATCCCTTCCTGAACATCACCCCTGGGCTGCCACTGTCATGGGCAGCATTCTAAGGCAGGTGGGAAACTCAGGCTAACTAAAGCGCACGTTTATGTTTTCATACGGTCTTTAGCTTTGCCATCACTGAGCACCTCAGAATGTTTAATACATTTGTGCCTGTTTTGAAAGGAGGTGCTATTATACTCTGATTTTACAAAAGTAAGAACCGAGCTCAGGGAGTCCAGGGATTACCTGAAGGTTACCCCAAAGGTTTATTGCACACCAGGATCCATGCTCCAGAGGGCTTTCCTACAGCTACTGTGAGCTACTGCTCCCTCAGCCGGGGCTGCCCTGTCCTCGCTGTATCAAGCGAGATATTCTTAACAGGAGGGAACAACAGGCAAGGCAACATTAATCATACACCATGTCAATAAAGAGCAAGCGGTCTCATGCTCTATACACTTCAATCTTTACTATTTTTTCAAGGCAGAAGGGGTTGAATTTGAGAGGATGAGGGAAGGAACGAGGAAGAGAGTCTGCAGCCCCCCCCCACAGCCTGCACCAGCATCCTTGTTATCTACAAATCTTTTTGAAAAAGCAGGTCTCCTGCAGCCCACCTACAGGATGAAAACCTAAATTATTCAGTTAGTTGAAGTGACAGTTAGTTGAAGTCTTCATCCCAATTCCACAGAGCAGACCTGAAATGCTTTGCCTTAAGATCAAGATAAGTCTAAGGAATGCACCACTTGAAGAAACATGCTCTTGACATACTTTCTTTAGCTGCACTCCATTCCTTCACCACCTCTCAGCAAAGCCATACTCTCTGGTTTGAGGTAAAGCCAGAAAGAAGCTTCCTTTTACTTTTCATTTGGCCTCCTCTTCAAGGGGTGTTACAGTGCAGTCCAGCTAAGGGTCCCAGTCAGTTTGGAACGAACCAGCATCTCCATTAGCGAGCGGTGGGCTCCTGCTCCGCACCTGGTCAAGCTGCATGGTGAGACCATGGTTTAAGACCCCTGTGTCCTTTATCAGGGAAGATGGAAGAGAGCACGCACATGTACACTCACCTAAGCACCATTAGCATGCACTTAAAGACAACTAACACATTCCTCTGAAAGCTGAGGGCTGACCCAAGAAAAGAATAAAGATTTAGTTGTCTTAATCAATCACAGGATGACCATGCACCAACAGTATGATACGGGCATGGAAAAAGGTGAATATTTGCATTGTGTGGCAGATAGCACCGACAATATCTCGTCTCAACTTCTGTACGGAGTTTAGCATCAACTCTGTTTAACAGAAACAGAAATAAACACTGTTTTCTGCGGGCCACTATACACCTAAAGAATGAGATTTATTTTATTTTACTTATTTTTTTAAGAGAGAGGATACAACACAGTAGCTTCTGTAAGTTCAGCAGAATAAAGGCTAAGAAGAAATATAATTGTTTTCTGTAAATATATCACAGAGGTAAACACACAGAGAAAAACAGCTACTTAGTTTAAAGAACAGTATCAGTACAAGTAGAAATATAAATACATTTGGTCATATATAAATTCAGGTTGGAAATTGGAGAAAAGATTTTCAATCACCAAAATGATGAGGTTCTGCAGCAACTTCCTAAAAATCATAGTGCAATTTGTCAGTTTTGAGAAAGGACATGATTAATTTATTAAAAGTATGATACAATTTGTCTGCATGCAATCGGAGGGAATAGTCTTGATGATGACGTTATTTTCCTACTACCGTCTTATAATTAAGCTAGCTGGATCCTGCCTGGATTCAGTTACTGCCGCTATCAGGGGATTCCTTTAGGACGCAAAGAAAGCCACTAACCAAGCTTTTTATAAATGCTCACAAATTACACTCATGGACTGCTTCTTCATTTTGGGGGACCCATTCTAGAGTCCCTGGGTTCCAATTTGCAGCTGTGAGGAGCAATTACAGTTGCAACTGAAGTCACAAGAAGCTTGGCTTTGAGCACACAAAATACCCTGTGATGCTAAGCACCCACAATATATAGGCTCTAATTACCTCAGGAAGATATAAAAAAAAAGTGGCTACACCTAGCTTCATACCTGGGCATCCAAGTTCCACATTACTACAACGGAGATGAACCTCCACTCCTCAAAAAATGCTCCGTAACACAGTGTTTGCACAGCACACATAGAAGGTGATGGCTTGAAAAAGCCTAAGGGAACAAATGAATAGTGTCGTTGTGAGAACAGCCCTTGCCCAGCATGCAGTGAATCAGGCTTAGTCTGCCTGTGAATAGCAAAAGGGAAAAAAACATTGAATTTCTTTCAGTGTGCACAACTCTTCTGTGCACTGAACAGGCAGAATCTAGGGGGAAACCCAGCATGTGATCATGTAATTAGAGACTATATCGTGATGATGATTAAATACCAACATGAATGAGCTGGCTGCTGTTACCATGTAGGGCTGAATGCAAATTATTTTTCTTTTCAAATTCTGCCTCCACTAACTGGGGAGAAGAATGGGAAACACCAGTTCCCTTTCTTCTGTATTCCACAAGGCTTTGATTTCCCTTTGTAACTCTTACACTCCCTTCTCTTTTACTGTCCTTGGCTATCTTATCTTTCTGTTTTTGAGAAATAATGCCTTCAAGAGATGTAGCTTAAACTTTATCTTGTAATTGTGTGTGCTCAGCATTTAACAGGGTAAAAAAAGAAAGGGGTTAGTATACTGTGTGAACACTGTTGCACTTACCAAAATATCTGTGAAGTGCTATCATTTGTTCTCTTTAAACTTTATTAAAAAAAAAACATTAGAAATAAATCTATATAAAAGCCATTTTCACGGCATGAGATTCAAAGAGCTTTTAGTTGACAACTGGGTTGCCTGCAGGCTGGACAAATTGTGTATGGGTTTTTATTTTATTTATAAATTTAATTCTTTAAGAGCTAGTGTATATGGCTGAGAGTATGCCAGGTTTAGGCTAAGAAAGTAAAAATCTCCCTGAAAAGTGTTTCTCATTTAACACAATTGATTGCAGGAGGGAGGGAAGATCCCGCATGGTGCCTCTTTGTCAACAACAACAAAGACAATGACCACATACACACACACACACACGGCCAGATCTAGGCTTTTTCATCTTTCCATGCCTGCTGCTCATTTATTTTAAATGTTTCACTTAGATGCCAGTTCAAGTCCGAGTGATAAAATAATGATCTCACTTTCAGAGATGCTGAATGCATGACTCTTGGTGGCCTCATGCTGGCTGTTGGTACTCAGTACCCCCTGAAACCCAACATTAAAACACCAGCCCGCTCTGTAATGTATGAAGTACACAACCAAAGAAACAAAGACATTCATTTTTATTCAGTCAATTTGGAAGATGATGATGTGCTATTTTGTTTTGTCACAAATATCTGCTTTAAAAAAAAAAAAGAAAAAAATCAATTTCACCCCAGTGTTGAGTATATCAATCTGTTTTCAAATAGATTTGTCCAAACAGGCTTCTTAGAGACAGCTGAACATGTTTTCAATGTTTATTTATTTTTTATAGTATGAATTAGCCTATTACAATGTAAAGGGTTTTGCAAGAAAAATCATTCTGTCATAGAAATTGTTCAGGTTTTAATTAAAAATCCATTTTCAAGGACTTAGTTCAATAAAACCTGAGCCAGAGAAAAATAAATGGAGAAAGAGCACAGAATAAAATGCATACAGGCAAACCTCAACCAAAAATAAAAGCTGATAAACCCTCCTCTTAACTCCACCAAAACGACCAAGGGCACAAAGGTTTACTCCTCAGAGTGAACTGCAAGAAATAAAAGCAGGTGCTTTGGCAGGAGCGTGCAGGGGACACAGATGAGGGAAGGAATGCTTGATGGGGAGTCACAGAATGGATGACAAAAATAATGAAGCATCTTTATCAAGCAGAGGAACCTGTGCTTTGGATGGTGGTACCGCACCATGACTGAGAGTGGAAAGTACAACTAATTAGCATTAATTTTTCACTCTCCATATCAAAAATAGTCCAAACCAAGTCTAATGATGCTTCCATTGTCCCCACAGAAGAGACAAGCTGAGTAAGGAAGAGCAAGGAAGTCCAAGGGAAAGGAATAAGCTCCCAACCTCAGGACCCTTCACAGGGATTGCTACCGGCTAGTCTCTTTTTCTTCTCCTCAGTACATGAGGAAAAGGCAGCTAATGTGAACAGCAAGTAGAAACACAGTGACCAGAATAGTAATTTGTCAGGCACGAGGCAAGTTGTGAGCTAGCAACTAAGTTCATCCCGCTAGTTTATGTGTCTCATAACATGGGAAAATTAAACCTTTTTTTCTTTGCTTTCCCTCCTCTACCTCTGTCTACTCATTTGTCTTGCACCTTGTTCCTGGAGATTTTTTTCTTCTGCAATCACAAAGACGCTTCCACTACTCCCCATTCCCCAGCACCTGTTACGGACCATAAAGATATCTGTGCTACAAATTGACAAATCTGTCTGTTCAGTGATCACTGCTACTGCCTAGTGAGCTGGGGTAATAAATCATTTTAGCAGATGAATTTGTCATCCAATACTGTAACAGTATAAGAGCAGCAAAGGCGACAGCCTCCAGGCAAAGGAACAGTAAGTAGCAAAAGCTAAATTAAAATCTAAAAAGGAAATTTGCAACAAAAAGGAGGATATTAGAAAGAAACAATTCAGAGAGCACATAATCGGTTTAATCCCTAAACCTGGTATGGCTGCAGTTCGCCTGACCCACATATTTTGGCTCATTCTCACCACTCGTACTTGGAACAGCTGAAACCAAAGGCGAGCTGGGAGCGTAACAGACTTGCTCCCTCTTTCTGCCATTTGGTGGGCTAGAGTCAGTACTGGTTTCTACTTCCAGGAGTTTAGCCCTGGTGAAGCACCACTGAGTCAGTCATTTTCATGTTCTCATATGTCAAGCGATGGGTTGATGCACTGAACCACAGCGAAACTCTGGCTAGCATGCCCAGCAGTGGTTTGGCATCGCTTTCAGCCTTATTACAGCTCGGCAGCCCTCCAGACACTGCGACCCAGCTGGCACCCCACACTGCGCTGCACCCCGCGTGCCCCACATGATGAACTGGTGGGAGCAGTTTCTTTTAAAGATGACATTTCTCATGCATGCGAGTTTCAGAAGAGGTCTCTGGCTGACCTTTTTCCACTGCTTAGCTCTTTGAAGCAGAGAAGCAGCTAGTAACTCCAAATGAAAGGCGGCATCAAACACAAAGTGATGTACAATAAAAGTTTCTCTAAACCCGAACCTACAAAGCACAGAAATGCAGTTGCTACAGTTACTCAGAGAGTCAACGGCCAACCCAGGAAAAGAGCAAGCCCAACATACTAAGCCATTTTGTCTAAAATTAGGAAGTCAGAAAAATAGTGAGCTATGTATAGTTAAATCTCATCAGAAAACACAGAACTGCCACATTTCCTACTGCCCCTCTCAGTCAGTACCTAATCAGACAGAAAAAAAACAAAACCAACAACCAACTGTCAAAGCCTAAGATAGGAAACAGAGCCAAATTATTTCTGTGTATTAAGGTGTCCTAAATTTTCTCCTAGTCATCGCTGGAAAAGCCACAGTCAGGACTAGCATACACAAGAAAAGCCTCATGGAAAGCAGAAAACACAAGCAGCCTTTCTCTGCATATATAGCGTGGCATCAAGTCTACAGCACAACTGCCTGATGATCCCCATCAGACTTCAATTCCCGTGACAAGCCTCAGCTGTAAGGCTGCTCCAGAGGTGTTGCAATGAAGAAGAGACACCACAAACACGTCCGTCAACGTGCCAGCGTCTATGCAAATGCACTTGTCATCCATACTGCCTACAGTGGTAGGACAAAACAAAAACGCACATGGCAGAAACACACGAAGGGCATAAGGAGCTGGGCACGTCGTGGAAGGCTCCCCAGTAACAGCAGTTTCTGCCTCCTGAGGCCAGGGGCGCGGCAGGCGAGGTGCACAGCGTGGCTGGAGCAGCAATTCCTCCTGGGAGCATGTGGTCAGCCATCAGCATCGCCTCAGACGGGAGGGTGCGTGAGGCGCTCCGACTGCGGGCTGGCTGACAGGCCAGCTAATTAGCCACCTAGATTACTTCACAGTACCTTCTTTAGATAGTCATGAAAGAGAAACAGTGCCAGCTGCTGTAATTAACTGAATTCCTGTTGCTACATTTATTGGATTGGTCTCTGATGCCTTTATAAGTAGACTAGAAACAATTTAACCAACACAGGAATATTACACAGGCTATGCCTTTAAAATACACTTCATATGAAGGTGAATATCGATTTTACTGGACAGAGATATGTATCTTGATAGGTAATTATGTCAGCACCACTCTCAGACTTTCTGCTTTTTTGGAAGTACCTTGTGCTTGTGCAGGAAAGCTCACAAAAAGCATACAAACCCCAAGTATTTAAGTCTATATATAGAAGTTACCCTCAGACACCGGACCACAGAAAACACCCATGTATTACCCAGTGACCACCGGTTAACCTCTCATGGCCTGAGCTCCTGTTCAATCCATGCACACTAGGAGGCAACCACACTGTAAAGCAGCACAATTCGCGCATGCCTGTCAGGCAGCATAGGCGACACGTCTGGGGTCTGTACCCTGCCACACACAGCGGTAGTTACCACAGCTCAGGGGCAGCCTTAAGGAAGCAAAGGACAGGGCGAAGTGCCCATATTCTGCTCCTGAAACTCTGATTGCAGGCTACCACAAGCACAGAGCAACTCAGAGTCAAGCACGTCATCTAAGCCCCCATATGTCCCCATGCGTCTGCTCCCACCTGTGGTAAACGTCCACAAAACGCACCCCGGTGCAGTTATGCTTGTTGCTGGCAATAACCCGCAGTAACTCATGAAATCACAGAAACTCAGTCAGGTCTCAGCCCAAGCACTGGCCAGGACTGCTGCTTCTGCTGGGAAGGAACTTCATATGTGCATATCCCAACAAGTTTTAATCTCCTCACCGGGTAACGTCAGCAGCTAACACGAGAAGTTAGGTAGAGCAGTAAGTTCTGTGGCTAGATCAAGACCAGACTTTGAGCTCTACTGCTTACAGTATCTGACCTCGCTAATTCTGACCCACGGCATACACCGTAACCATGGCAGTGAGAGGAGTACAGATAAACCCTCAGCTTCTGCGATAGGGCAATAACAGAGCTTTCTCTCGTTTTATTTAAATATTTTGAGACTCACAAAATTTGGGAAGTACTCCTATGCTATTGCTCAAGATTACTGCTCTGACAAAGAAATTTTAGCTCTCCCATCATCAAAGTGCTAAAATACATTATACCTCAGAAAAAGAGATGAGAAACACAGCTGTAAAAGAAATAAAGAATACAAGAAATATACAAACAAGTCTCACTGTATTTTAACTGCTTGGACGGGAAAAAAAAACAAAACCAAAGTTACTGGCCTCTGTCTGTCCCCAAAACACATTGAAATATTTTCTGCACAGCATCCACCATATTCAAGCACTGAAGGATATCAACAAAAAGACTAAGAAAAACCACCAGAAGTGCTACCAGGCTATATAAGTGAGCAGTAGAATAATTTCCTAAAATGATTACCCACTAATGATAGCTTTGAGGTGATAAAATGCTAAGTCAGTGCCAGATCACACTCTGGAATAACATGTTAATATTTACTCTACCTAGGTAACTGGAACAATCACACCATTTATGATAATGACAATATAAACAACCTTATGTCTCTAGACTAAATACTCCCTGTAGTTAGAAATGGGGTTTTTTATTCCACTTGCAGAAATGTTGAAAATGTATGCAAGGTACATCTGTGCTCTTGACATTACTTATCTAAAAAACAGCAAGCAGTATTTTACACAATTTTGACAGATACTAGACCACATCGCTGCACAATCATGTGATCATCCGATCTGTGTCCCACTTCGGAATTCATGAGGGTAGGCAGCTGTGGGCCTCCCTATCTTCCAGGAACCATATAAGCATAAAAGATAATCAGAGCTTTCATTTTTTTTTTTTTTTTTTAAAGTTTCTGTCCAATTTTCTGTCAGAGATAACCTTGAAAATGTAAAGGAAACAAAAATGATAGACAGATTGCTAGGTTTGAAAGGACTGAGAGCTATGTTCAGTTCCAACAGAAGAACTGGAAGTGAGAAACCTAAAAAATACACCCCCCTTCCACACAGCTTAATTAAACTTGAGGTATATATAAAAAAAAATCTATGCACAACCCCCCTCCAACCCTCCCTGTCCAGATTACCTAAGTGAGCTGAGCAGGGAGCTCCTCAGCTGGCTGAATGGAAGCAACTGCAGGAGGTCAGGACCTGTGTCTCATGGCAATGAGCAGAGCGCACGCCAATCTCCCTCCAGCCAGCAGTTAGACACGCAGCTGTCCTGCAGCCCCCTCCCAGTTTCAGTTACTACACTGTTTCTCATGGTTTATCCCCCTTCTCCTTGAAGAGTTGCTCTATTTTCTTGACATCACCCAGCCTGAAAAATATTTCCCTTTTGTCTTCGTATTTATGTGTCATGGAGAAAACTGGGGAGGGTGACAGAAAGCTATCTTCAAGTACATAAAGTGATGTTATAAAAAGAACAGGAATCAATTATTCCCCTTAATTAATGAGGACAGAAAAGGAAGTAATGAACTTAAGCAGCATCAGGGGAAATTTAGGTCAAATACAGTTACTGTGTGAAGTCTCACACAGTAAGAAGAAGAGTTAGGCAAATGAACCAGCCATCAAGGGGACTTAAAGAGTCCTCATCAGTGGTGCATAGCCAAGGTCAGAAATCTCCCTGGAGGACAACTGAGGAAAAATGAAGCTATTCCTATTCCCTCAGTGGGAAAATGGACAAGAGGTTAAACTCAAAAGCCTCTTTGAACATTCACAATTCTCCTTTCTTCTTTTGTTCTTCTTTCCTCCTTATCAACATCTTCCACTATTTTTTAATGTGTTCCACATTGGATAGCCAATGTTCTTTCAAAGCTCTACAGGAATATTATATTTATTATGTATATTTCACATAGTAGTAACCAATTTATATTTTAAATAATATTACTATTACAGAAACTATTTCTTTTCCAAGCCCCATGGCTTTCTGCCATGTTAGGACTTCCAACAGCAAAGCCATCCCAGAGTCTGCAGCAGCGGCTCTTTCCCGAGGCACAGTTCTCATTCCAGAGGGCAAACACACCAAGACAAGCCATACTAGAACAGCCCTTTGCAAAGACCACCTCTCACTGGCTTTCTCCTTTTTTTTGTTCATGTTACCCATGCAACGTAAACTTCGAAGTCAGTAAAGTTTTTCTTCCAAACTTGATTTTTTTGTTTGTTTTGTTTTTAAAGGGGAAGTCCAGCCATGCTTTTTTATTGCTATTGTTACTTCTCCTTTTTTGAGAACAGAGTAAACCAAAGTGAATCTGATAGGGGGGGAAAGGCCATACTTTCTATTTTTGTTTTTATGAGGATTTCTAAGGAGTTCTCATCTGTGGTTTTGCTTCCTGCTTAAAGCACAACATTTAAAAGTAAAAGCACTAGGAATAATTTTCAAAAAGGAGTAAATGAAAAAAAGGATTCCTTTCAATTTTAGGCAACCCACTTGCACCTGACTTTCATTTACAAGGTTTTGACAAGTAGATAGATATTACTTCGATTTTAAGAGTTTAAAATATTTTATAAATAATAAAGCAAACATTCCCAATCATAACAACAAAAACTAGAGTCTTGCAAATTTCTCCCAAATTATGCCTATCTTTTCCCACTTATCCACACAGAGAGGCTTTTTACATATACAAGTATATGGAGATGAATTGATAGACGGAAATAGCCTATTTTCTTGTGGACAAAAAGCTGTCAGGAAGAGTGGAAAAAAAAGAAAAAAAACCTTCTAAACATTTCCATTTAGTAATCAAAATGCTCTACCGTCATTTCTCCAGATATCAGGCATATTTCAGCATTTTTGCAAAATGCAGGATGCAGAAGAAACAGGGCTTGAGATTTCTAAATTTCCACCGGAACTATTATTCACAGTAAGGTAAGGAGAGCTGCACCTCACCGTAACCTGCACACCCGAGGAGAGCTGCACCTCACCGTAACCTGCACACCCGCTGGGGCCATGGCCACCCTGGTGAAAATGTGCCTCACATTAAGATAGGCGTCTGCAATCCTTAAGATGGGCTGTACGGTGGTGATCCCTCATTCTCCCCATACCTACAGATGGAATCTAAGGGTAACTAGCACTTACAAGATTTCTGAAGTTAACTAAGAAAAATTTCGGGTTTGTTTGAGTTCCAAATGACTTTAGGACATCACCGCTCTAAAGCCTGTATTCATGATCAGTGAGGAACCGGTTGGTCCTAGGGAGCTTACTGTCTAAACAGACAGGTCAGTGAAGACAAAGAAACAGAGTGATGGTGTAACTTTGAAAAATCAAAATAGGATGAGGACAAGACAGGTTGTCCTCTCAGTCCTGCGTCTTCTTCCTTAGAGCAAACCAGTGGGCATAGCAAAGATGCATGTATCCTGCTTACTTCCATCCTGGAATCTGCAAATTTAAGTGCTAAAGATGTAATCATCTTATCTCTTTAGGTTAGTCTACTGCATAATCTACAGTTAGAGAGCTATGATTGCAGCTATTCTAGTCTATTAGCGGTTACTTCCCTTTTAACTTCAATTTAGCTAGAGAAAAGAGCAGCATAAGGGGCAGGAATCCACTAACTATGAGACATACCTCTACTGACACAGTCCACAATGAAAACCTCACTGACACATTTTCACTGCTACTGTTGTCGATGTCATCAGGGTTAGGCTATCCATCACCCCGTCCATGATGTCACGCACTCAGTTGGCGCCTAGGTATACTTACAGGCAGAACCACACCTTACCCGTATTGGCACAACGCTACAAAGCCAGCCTAATGGTTGAAAGACCATAGGATTGTGTCACAGTTGCCAGCCTGACTTTTGGAGAAGGAAATTAAGCACAACACTAAATAAGCCTACACTGATCATAAACAAAGATCAAGGTAAGTGATGAGATGATCACATGACTTTGAATGCAACACTCCATTCACTCCATTGCAATAGCTTGCTTGCAGAATACCTTGCATTCACAGTAAGATCAATGCAAAAAAAAACCCTTAAGTGCCAATACCAAACTCTGAATGAACAAATCACAAGTACTGAGCAATGTACTCCCTAGTAAATGCCACAGGGTCCATACATGATTAGTACTCTCCCTAAAGAAAGGTTATGCTGATAAACCTTTCTTTTCCCTGTAGACAGAAATTGTAAATGTGGTGAGACATTTTATGATCTATGATATCTAACAATTTTCTTCTCCTGTTCCAGTACTGTAAAAATCCATGTCCAAATCCAGTAGGGCAAAGGAGCTAAAATTGCAGAGACCCCCATTAAGTCCAGGAAAATTAAGCTCCCCGAAGTGGACTTTAAAGCCCAAGTTCAAATTCAATTGCTAAACATTTTTGATATACTGTTGTATACCAACCAGATACTTTATTCCAGCAAGATTTGCCTTTCTTCTTAGAGATGACCCCAAACCATCTTCTATTGTTGGAACAAGGCACTGTGTGCATACTTTCATTTTGTTCAGCTTCATTTCCCCTGGGCGTATTTCAATTTTTCTTCCAGAAATTTTCAGTATTCATTATAACTTCCTAAAAACAAAATACCCCAATTGATTTCAGCTAATTCCTTTCAATGTTCTCCCCAAAGCATATCCTTTTAGCTGCAACATTGATAGGAGCTGCCATAGAAAACACGTAGTTAGTAATAAACAGCTCACAGATTGCAGGCTGTTTTTATTTACCTTGTACTACAAAACACAAGTTCCAGCAAGGCTTAACATACTAATCATTCCCCAGAAACAACGCAATTCAACACTGTTTAGAACTGTTTCAAGACTCTTGGTACCCTCTCCCATCAACTCAGCACAGAGGTATTTTCCTTTCTGCTCACAAATCTTTTCTCTGGAACCCACTCAACAGTATGGTTGAACTGAATTGCTTTAAAAGACTAAACTTGGACTCAAGCAGAAAAAAGATAATAATGACTACTTTGGAGTCCTTTTTGTTTGCCTGTCATTGGAACAGAAGCCTAAACTCTTGGGCTCATGAAGCAAAGCTTTGCTCCATAAAGGAATATCAGAAATCCATTCTAAAAGAAAAACAAAACAAAACAAGAAAATATATATAGTTACAGGAATCCTGTAGCCAGACAATTCCAGAATTTCAATTTCAACTTGCTTGTAAAATATGGAGAAGCATGGTGAGACAATCACCTAACCACCCCTCCACCCCCCACCAATTCCACATTTAATAAAGGGCTCCATCAGGCAGAAACTTCCCCTCTTACCTCCCAGCTCACGAGCTTAGAAAGCAAGTATATGAGTCAGAAAGCCCTCAAAAAAGTCCCCATTGGAAGGAAGACCTTTCCAATGTTCATGTTGACATTAGAAAAATCCAGCTTGAGAAAACACAAATTGGAAAGCCACTGAGCAGCTCCGCGTTGAAGGCTTTGTGCAATCAGGAACGGGGTGCGAAAAGCATGAGCATCTCATAACACCACGCCACCCGTTCAGGTTAGCCATGTAGAAAAGGGCAAAGGCTTTTGAAAAAGGAAGATAGAATGGGAAATTTAAAGTAAATCTGGGAAGGAGACAAGGATAGGCAAAAGTGGGAAAACAGGTGGGCTGTGACCAGAGGTCGAAGAAGATTCTCTAGGGGAAAAATGCAGCTGCACAGAGAATTGAAAACCAGTGTGTGTCAGAGAGCTGAGAAGAACCAACGGGAGAACCCGCAGGAGAAAATCCATGCTGACTGCAGCAGGTCTCTCTGCCTGCCACGATGGAGAGGTGCTACCCTGTGAAAAGCCAATTTAGGCATCAGGGAGTGTCAGAAAGGATCAAACAAACTACCCAAATGAGTTCAGAAATAGGGGTGAAGGGATGAGCAGGCTGTGCCAGCCCAGCCACTGTACAGCAGAGAAAGAAATCCAAGTCTGTTTCTATGCCAGTTATTGCTTTCTTGGAACAAAAAGGAAATCTCTAAAGGAAAAAGGAATCACTTAGACTGTGATAGCAGCAGCAAAGTGCTACACCTGGGCAAATTATAAGCAGCAGTAAAAAGCCACCACCAGGCTGGAAATTTTTTAATCGATTCAGAGTGCATCCATGTTGAAACACATTGGAGAGGGAAAGATTCCAGGGCCTAACACTGCTTTGGAAAATTAAGATATCTGGGAGCTTTTGCACCTTCCCAGTTGTGTGAATACATCTTCCTCCGGTGTGACTTATAGTTATAATTTAAAATTAGTGATCAGTATGTTTCTGTGCAATACCACAACTGGTAGTTATGGAGATGGTTATGATGCAAAGAAAGGTTCAACTCTTGCTTTTGGACAGCATCAGTCAGCAAACTTTTTTGAAGACAAATCTAAAAAGCCTATTTTTATGCATATATCCCCAGTACTTACAGTGTGATTTGTACCCCAACTTTTATTTCAAGGTTCCCTGTGATGTGCCCAGTTTGCTTTGAGAAAGCCCGGCTGGCCGTCTGCTCTGCACGACAGCACGGGGTTAACCAGCCTGGCCAAGAGGCAGCGGATTTGTTCCCAGTCAGGACATCGAGCTGACAAGGCCACAACATTATTATTACTTGCCCCAACTCATTCAAAGCTAGGTAAGCTGGGGTGTCTCTGCATGATTTAAAGGCAAGCAAAGAATTAGTTTGCCTGAAGGAAAAGTATTTCATGAAGTTTTCGAAGGAGGCAGAAAGAATATTTCCACATTTGAACTTGGAGCTTAATTCCTTCACATGCTAGGCAGGGAGACTGCCATTTGGAAATCTGAATTTGATGGCTTATTTTCCGAACACTTACTGCAGGAGAATGATAACTACCCCTTTTAAACTTATGGAGCTATATATAGAGAACTGAAGATATTACTATATCTAATATAGAGAAGTATGTATTATAGATATTTTTTTAAAATATACATATCTTCCTAGCTTTACTTTACCTAGAGTTAAAATAATTGATTCAACCTACTGTTCTAAAAATTCCCCTCGGCATTCCACACTGTTGTTGGTTTAATAGTCTCTACAATACATCCTGTCTTCATCTCACTTGCTTTCCGTCATGTGTTTGTGTAAATAACAACAACAAAACTAAACAGTTACAATCATTTTCACTACTTGAATTAAAAGTATTTATTGCAAAACATATGGTTGATCTGCCTCAGAAACAAAAGAGCTCAGACTTTTCCAAGCATACATTAACATCACCATCACTCCACCTCTATTCAATACCACTATGAGCAGAAGTTTTCGTAACATGCAGTCTTAGCACTTAAAAGAGTTTCTAACGCACTGAAAGAAGAAAGCTAAATTTCTCAGCAGTTTCAAAACCTGGTGATACTAGAAGTTCAAACATTTTGGTTTTTCTGATTTATTTTGGTGTTATTTTGGTGTTATTTTGGTGGAGGGTTTTTTTCCCTCTGCTTCAGCAAACTTAGGTCATAACTGTCTGGCTTAGGTTTTGACTCCTGCTTTGGTAAGGTAATTTATTGTATGGAAAATAAAATTCCTAGTGAAGCAACGCTGCTCCTTCTTCTACAGTAGAAAATATGTTGTCTATCTTGCCTTCAATGAGTTTGTTATAAACTATAGATCTGTGCTGAAATGCAAAAGGAAAAAATATCAAAAGACATCTGGGATCTGAACAGTGATGAAACTTACTTTCACCTCAGGTTTAAAATTGCAGCTTTAAAATTCACAATTTGTTCTAAGAACAATATTAAATATTTAAAGTGCACTTTGTTCTACCATCGGATCAGAAAAGAGCAACAAAGCACTTTATCAGGCAACATAACCCCCATTAATACTTTTTCCTCTGATTTTAAAGATGTATTTCATATCACTCAATGGACAGAGAAACAGTGATGGAAAGTGCTGTCATTCTGCCAAAAGCACATACAGAACAAGACAAGTGAGAGCAATTAAATTTCTGATCAGGATAATAATTTAACTGCAGATCTGGAGACTATAATCATCTGGAACATTTGAGCAGTATAAAATACTACAAGGACTACGTTCCATAAATTATCATCCATGGCTTATCACCTGAAGGCACCTCACCTGAAGGTATGTAGTGGCTTCCTACTGCTCCCCCAGAGATGCTACATCTTCTAACGGCAAAGACCATAAAAAATAGAAGGTCACAGACCGTATGAAGAACTGTTTGTGTATCCGTTCAGAGCAATATGGAGACAATTCCCAAATGCAAGGTCATCACTCTTACTGGCTTCCTTCAGCAGGGTAGTGCCTTTATTGCCAACACTCTTGATTTCTCAAAGGAAAAAGGAACCCGATGCTTCGAGCAATCCCTTGCCCCGTTCGCATACATCGCGACTAGACCTCGGCCTCCTCATGACACACTGCACTGACATTTCAGCGTGATGCAGGTAAGGTAAGGTGGGTGTCCCTTACGTGGTCACTCTGCATCATGCCCATAACAACTCAAAGATTCAGCACAGTATTCGAGAACACCCACAAAAGGCCAGTCCTTGAGAATTAAAAAGCACCTTTTTACTGACATTCCAGTATGTCACAGGCCTTTCTGCTGGCTTAGGAAAGGGTGGTAAATGATCATTTCTTTAGCCAAGAGAGAAAAAGCAGGGCTGCTTGTTAACACGTCAGGCACAGCTGCTTTATCACAGCCATTCTGAGGTAAATAATTTGGGGTGACATTTATCACACTGCATTTTAGCATTCTAAAAGCCAGGTGTGTAATCCAATCTATTCATTTAGTTCCATTTCAGAGGCAGTGAAGAAAACCAGGCCCCTCCAGCAAAGTGGGGATGAGACAAGCCCTCCCTACATCCAGAGCAGCCGGATGGATTGTCCTCCACTAGCAGATACTTCATCTGGGCAGGCTCAACACCTTCCCGATTGCTAGAGGTAGGCAAGATGAATCCAACCATCAGAAGGATATTGCCAAAGTTATTTATACTTCATGTTCTCATGGAAATCTAATTTATTAAACCTTTTTTGTTTGACCTGAGAGAAACAAATGGAATTTAGGGATGAAAATTTGTTTTCAAAGCTTGCACACGCTCACTCTGTGCACAAACAGTCCAACGGCAAGATGAGGCCGATGGCAGTGCCACTTCTCAAAGGCACATGGTGAGGATAAGGCTGCCGGAGGCTGCAGCAGCCTTTACACAGGAAGGCACTGTGCTTGCACAAGGCAGCAAGCAGCATTGTTAGAACTGCGCTCACACATCATGGGGTATTTTAGGGTTTGTTCACAGGGACACATGCAACCTGGCAGACGGGACCTGACGTGCCCGCCAAGCTGTGCTAACCACCCTGATGCTTGCCATGGCTGCGGCAGGGAGGCAGAACGCACGGCTGCAGCCACCGCTGAGCAGAGGTTGCCACAGTTCGAGAGGCAGCCATGCAGCTAATGCGTGCACCACACTCGGCTGCGCCAGCCGACTGCCCGGCATTCATGCCCACCGCGCAGTTACCTTCATATCAGTTTTAAAGGACGGCTTCCTTGTACACAACAGTGCTGCCACAGCATGGAGGCAGCTCATCATTTGAACTTGAGAGCTGTGAGGTTTTTGGCAGGAGATCTAACCAGGTACACCGCTGAGGGAAAGTAGACATCCCTTATTTTGATCTATTGTATGGAACAGCTTTTCCAATTAAACAGCTTTCTTTGAAGCTTGGCTATTTCCACTTCACAAAACCATTCCACCAAGCTTGTACGGACAAGACCTCCACCAGATCTTGCCAAAAGCGTGATGCTTTTCTGCTCTATTACACCACATACAGACCCCAATCCAAACTCAGTGGAAGGCAGCACCTCGCTGCATTTTTCATCATAATACTGTGTGACAAATGCACTTATCCTGACTTCTGAGTAACAAGGCTTATTCCAAATTTAAAAAAAAAAATTACTGTCACTACAATTTACATTTAACAGTGTCTTTCTTGGCTAGCACTGGGAAAATACTGCAAGGAGAATTCACAAGCATTAATTTGACTAAACATGCATTTGCTTTGACAGCATTCACAAGGGTCATTGTTTGCCTTGCTCTGATACTCATTCTGTTTTTTCTTTGTTTGTGAACTTTCTTGTGGGAAAGCTATACCTGGGCAAATGGATAGGAAGATTTGTGAAAACCCTTTGTACGGTCATGAAGCCTCTCAGTGTTCTCCCTTCTGTCAAAAGGTTCATAGAATCACAGAACGGTTTGGGTTGAAGGGACCTTAAAGTCACCCAGCCCCAACCCCCTGCCAGAGGCAGGGACCCCTTCCCCCAGCCCCAGCTGCTCCCAGCCCCATCCAGCCTGGGCTTGAGCCCTGCCAGGGATGGGGCACCCACAGCTGCTCCGGGCAGCCTGGGCCAGCACCTCATCACCCTCACAGTGAACGATTTCTTCCTAATATCTAATCTAAATCTACCCTCTTTCACCTTAAAACCATTCCCTCTTATCCTATCACTACCTGCCCCTGTAAAAAGCCCCTCCCCAGCCTTCTTGTCAGCCCCTTTAGGTACTGGCAGGCTGCTATGAGGTCCCCCTGGGGCCTTCTTTTCTCCAGGCTGAGCAACCCCAACTCTCCCAGCCTGTCCCCACAGCAGAGGGGCTCCAGCCCCCTGAGCATCTTTGTGGCCTCCTCTAGACTCGCTCCAACAGGTCCATGCCCTTCTTATGCTGTGGGCCCCAGAGCTGAACACAGCACTGCAGGATGGGGGAATCAGCAGAACAGAGCAGAGGGGCAGAGCCCCCTCCCTCGCCCTGCCGGCCCATGCCTGTTTGGATGCAGCCTGGGATTTGGGGCTTTCTGGGCTGAAGGCACACGTGGCCGTGTCATGCTGAGCTTCTCAGGGCTGCTCTGAACCCATTCTCTGCTCAGCCTGTATTTGTGCTTGGGATGGCCCTGACCCATGTGTAGGACCTTACACTTGGCCTTGTTGAACTTCCTGAAGTTCACACGGGCCCACCTCTCCAGCCTGTCAAGGTCCCTCTGGATGGCATCCCTTCCCTCCAGTGTGTTGGCTGCACCACACAGCTTGGCATCATTGGCAGACTTGCTGAGGGTACACTCAGTCCCACTGCCCATGTCACCAACAAAGGTACTAAACAGCACCAGTCCCAGTACGGACCCTTAAGAAACACCACTCGTCACTGGCCTCCGCTTGGACAAGAGCTGTTGGCAACAACTCTTAGTGCAACCACCCAGCCAACTCGTTATCCAGTGAGCGTTCCATCCCTCAGATCCATGTCTCTCCCATTAAGAGACAAGGATGTTGTGCAGGACAGTGTCAAATTGTTCGCACAAGTCAAGGTAGATGACAGCAGTTGCTCCTCCCTTGTCCACCAGTGCTGTAACCCCATCACAGAAGGCCACCAAATTTGTTCAGGCACCACTTGCCTTTAGTGAAGCCATACTGGCCTTCATGAATCACCTCCTTATTTTCCTTGTACCTTAGCACAGGAGGATTTGCTCCATGGGCACAGAGGTGAGCCTGACTGGCCTGTAGTTTTCTCTTTTTAAAAATGAGAAGTTCCCCTTTTCCAGTCAGCGGGAACTTCACTGGACTGCCACAGCTGCTCAAAGATGATGGACAGTGGCTTGGCCACTTCATCCGCCAGCTCCCTCAGAACTCAGGATGTTCAGACATCACATCAGCATATACAAACAATCTCACATGACAAAAATAAAGATCATTGAATAGTTACACAAGCTTGTAGAAGAAAACAGAATAACCCCTTCATAAAGCACTACTTAGCCATTTTTCTGAAAAAGCTCTAAAATAAAGTTCCAATCTGCTTTAGTTAAGCACAAATTATTGGACTCAGTATGGGAGAAATTACATGAATTCCTACTATATCTGCATCATAAAAAAGATTAGAGTAGATGATCTAATAGTCCCTTCTGGCCTAAAAACCTATGAATAAAAAGGAAAAGCTGCTGCACTATTCACATTTTCAGCAAATATACCAAATAACCCCATAGAAATGGGTTCTTTCCCCCTCAGTCAAAAGCACACTAAAAAAGAAGATTCAGGTTTCTTGAGTTCCACTGTAAAAACACTCCTTGTATGTCCATAACTTCCCAAAGAAAGAGAGAAAAAAAAAAAAAAAAAGAAAGACCCAAAAAGGCACTCACACAGAGCATTTGCTGAGCAGTTTTGAATAATGAACAAATTAGTGGGGAAAAAAAGTCTGTTTGCAGATAATTCATGAACAGAAAAGAGGACGACATTGATCAAATAAATTATTCGCTGTAAATAGTTCACTCTGCTCTGGCTTCAACACACGTTACCAATTAAATCAAACAGAGCCCAATCCCACAGCAGTTATTTAGGAACTACAATCTGGCCAATTGAAAGCAGATCCAGATTGCTTAAACTGTTTTTTTGTTGATATGTCACATTCCCCCACCACCTCCACCCCCACTCCCACCCCCCTGAGATAGGCCACTCTGCCTACCTACACCTACCATACCACTCAGCATTTTTCAGCTTTTTTAGCATACTTTCAAGTTTGTAAAAACTATTATTTTCACAGCTACAATTGCCCTTAGTAAAGGATTTTCTAATCCTTCATTAGTACTTATTACAGAAGCAGGTATCAGAGGACAAAGATCTTGATGCTGTAGGTAAATTCATTTCCAGCTTCCTGTTTAACCTTCTGCTTATTTTTTTTTCCCCTAAAATGAAATTGTACATTTAGTTTCATATCCTCTAAATCAGTCTGCCTTTTCCACAGTTCAAGCACTTATTGGTATTAATACTGGGTTTCGTTTCATTGAGTCCAATAAATTCTAAATAATAATTTCTGCTGGCTTCATTTTAGTCTCCAACTTAAAGACCGATTAATTCACAGCCTTGTGGTCTTTGTCTCAAGTCTTACTACTTATATTCTGTAGCTCAGGCCCCTTTTCCACAAGCTGAATTAATCTGGTTTGCAGTCTATTTCTCGCAATAAATATGAGCCACTTCACTTGTTACCCCTTAATGTATTGTTTATTGCCCCTTCCATATTATGTTAAACAGGATAGCAACAGAAGCAATCCAGACTTGTGGGCACGAGCACGAATGCCTTTACAGCCTCAGGTAGCTTTTTTCAACCAGCAGAGAGATGCACAGCCACCAGCCCCGGCGGACTCCCACCCACCGAACCGGGTGAAAGCGTCAGCAAGGCTCTGCAAATTACTGAAAACTCTGTCAGGCTCCAAGATGGGTTTTTCCCTGATATAAGCACTAACGACCTCCACGAAGAAAGCTTTCTCCACCTGTATGGATCCCACCTGATCTTCACAGGTTTCCCTAGAAAGGCTCAAGGTTCCCTCAGCCAAAAGGAATGACTTCATTCTGTAAACTACTACTAAAATAAATTAACTAAAATACGTGAAACTAAGTATTCCAGACACCCAGAAAATATCTGCTCAGTTCTAGTCTGTTGTTTTGGTCACTTATGACATCATCTATATTATTCTGACAACTTGTGTCTCAAGGTCAGCTCTTTGACTGCCTATGGAGCTTCACCAAAAGCTCCCAGCTGGCTGAGGCCCACAAGACGACCTGGTTCTGAAGCACAGGGCTTCAGTATTTTGTTCATACCATCACTCTGCCCCAGTAGGCAGCACAGACAATTCACTAATTTGAGATACTTAGCTTTAAGACCTCAACAACAGCCAAAGGCAAATCTAGTTGTCATTTCTGTTAGGACATGAAAAGGCAATAATATTAGAATGAAAAAGTAAGTGTATAGGTCTATATTATCCTCAGTTAAAGACCTACATTTCTTAGCAAAAATTGGGAAGCCTGTCAACTTCATCACTACTGAAGTGCAGAATCTCTCATTTCTTTACCTTTTGCTGTAGCAAAAAAAAAAGTTAGTTATATGGGCATACATATTAGTCTGGACATCGATTTCAGGATATGGTTTTATCAGCCATGTGGGAAGCTTGCATATCTCCTTTCTGTCACTGTGGAATGACAAGCAGAATATGTTTTGTAGCCAGGTAACTTTTACCACAATTCTCATGTTTTATAGATACTTTTATTTCTCATATTCTGCCAGCTGGGCTTCACCATCATGCTGGGTATTTTCTAATTCACCTCCCCACCTTCATACAGATCTTTGGTCCCTCTGCCTTTTATTACTTGTGAATGTTCTTCTTTCTGAGGTGTCTGTCATCCTGTGATGCAATTGCTTGCACTCTTGGATGAACACTTTCTAGGAGTTACATTTCTGCACTGGGTAAGTAGAACCAATTCTCTGGAGCAGTAAGAAGCGCTAATCAAAACCGGGTACATTTACAGGCCAAGTGATTTTGCCCTGAATTCCTTCCAGTGCAAACAATCAAGGCTTTGCCTTGATAATAGCTGTAGCATCACAGGCAGTATGACTTGACTTGGGCTGTTCTGCATAAAAATGCCATATTTATACTGCTACCTATCTTTCAAGAATATTTTATTTGTTGTAGTTATATTTGAAAATAAACCTTTAAAAGATTTCTTCCTATGAGTACACTTCTGTAAAACTTCATATACATATATATACACACACAAGAACTATGTAATAAGAAATATGCAATATACTTTGGAAACTGATTCCTTCTTTTACTCTGCTTACTAACAGAAGAATCCAGTTTCCACACAAGGAATTTAAGATGATTACTATATTAGTTCTAAGAGCATTCTTCTTTATGCTACAGCCTGTTGGGGTTGAAGGAATTTTTAAACTAACAAAAATAACTTATGTTGACACTACACTAGTGAATAAGTAGATAAGCAGATGAGAAGATGCCCGAGGAGCTACAAGTGCTCTGCTGCAGTAATAGCTGCACTCAGCTAAACAATGGTACAGATACCAGCCAGGCAAATGCAAGATTCTAACCAGGTTAGGTTTTCCAGTCAAGATTCAAGGGGTAAAGCCTGCAACAGGTTGAACATTTTACTGCTAAGCCCTTTAGCACATAACACCCAGAAATCAGTGCAACAACTCCCATGTATAAGTCTTTGGTGAATTCTAGAGACAGTGACAGCATTTTCCTGAACTAAACCCCAGGAGAGGACAAAGGGGAAAGTATATGCAGGGAGAAGCTGGGCAGCACGGAGGGAGCATCTTCCAAAGTACAAGGGATAGCATGACAAAAATCAAGATACTTGGAAGAAATAGGCTCAAGGCTGCACAGTCTCACAGCACAGAGCTGGGGATTATTTTGCCATACAAAATTAAACCTGAAAGGTCAGTGGGACTCAACAGCTATTCAAGCTGACAATAAAGATGCCCTGTGCTTAATACAGTGGAGAAAGCAAAAGAAGTAGAGAAATGAAGTGGTCAGAAAAGGTGGCCAGACAGACAAGTCAAACAGAAGCACAGCAGACAGACTTGAGATGACATGGTTAGGGGACAGCAAGAGGAGACAGCTGTAATTAGTTTGTACATAGATAAGGACAGGGACAAATGCTTTGATAGTACAGGCTGAAACGTTATATCCATGGATCTCAAAGCACATTACCAACTCATTAATTAAGCCAGCTCCACTCCCTTGGCAGCTGGGAACCATAACTCAACAGTTATCACAAGAGTCACTAAAGGGTGGCACAGAGCGGTTCAGTGACTTTGCTCAAGGTCACCGAGCTGGGAGCAGAACCCAGGCAGTACAAATCCTCTGACGGCTGCTCCCAGCACCAGCCTGTCCTCTGTGCTTCTGGGACAAGGGAATTCACTTTGTGAATCCAACTGTAGTGGTGATCATTCTAGCAATAAAAAGCATTAGAGAACATTATTTGAATGTTCAGCTCCAACAAATTTAACACAAAAAGGTGGTTTTATACAGTTCCTTAGTAAAGGAGACTTTTCACCTTATACCAAACCAGAGGGAGGGCTAGAAGTTGACCAGTCAATAGCATCCTCTACAAGTGAAACAAATGTTAATGTAATTGAGAGGCAGATCCTGTAAGATGTTCAGCACACTCAGCTATTCATCTCAGAGGATCAGGCTTTAGCACTTGAAGAAAAGTCTCATTTGCTTGATGAGAACCTCACAAAATAATTAACAGAATTGTTGTCTTCTGGGACAACAAGCTTTTACCATTTCCCAAATTATAGTAAGAAAAAAACCTTTTGTTTTATATCAATGAGATAGTAACTCGCTGTGTAGCAACCTTTTGAATCAGATCTTGTAGATCAACAGATCCTTTTAAAGTCATAATCAAAGTCATGAGCAAACACACAAATCAATTATACTTCAGAAATAAAGCCTGTTTCTTCGGATGCAGTTTACTCCAAGGACTAACCTGGACTCACAAGTTTGCATTTATTCAAGAATGGAACCTAAAGCGACAGATGCAAAATAAAATGGGATTATATGTGATTTATAAACATGGAAATAATTCAGCTGTAATCATCCATTTTCTTCAAGCCCAAGCTTGATTAATAGTTTCAGGAAAAAATGCCAAACTATCTGAAGCTTTTTATTTGCAGAAAACTGTCTTTATCGGGCCACTCTTCTCTTGCAAGTTGTCACTACAAGTCCTGCAAGTAACACAGTACAGTGAGGAAGACATTTAAACTCTCTGGACAGGAGAAGGTTCTCTCTGTCCCCATGAGGAAGGTTAAGGTTGAGTTGGTTTGGGTTGGATTCTTGTTTGTTGTTGTTTTGGGAGGTGGGGGGAGATATTTGTTAAAGCATGAGAGTTTATGCCCCACCCAAATTTATAGGATTTTTTTCTAAACTCCTATCCCTAACATTGCAGTAATGCGTATTCCTAGTTTTATATAAGTGGTCTACACACCATTTCTGTGTCTCTTTTGTTTCTTTTTCCTTTTTTCTTTTTTGAAAATCTGTCTCTCCTCCTCCCCAGCTAAATAGTGTATCAGTAAGTTCCAGAGACCAGCTGGATAAAATGTTTGTTTGGCTTTGGGGGTTTTTGGGGTGTTTATTTTTTTGTTTGTTTGTTTTCTTTTTAAATTTTAAAATGCTGCTCCTTACAGTTTCATGGTACATTCTCCTTATACACAGGTCTTTTTGGGGAGGAATAGTTTTCAATTTAATTTTAAGCAGCACACCCAGAAGTTATTTCTCTTCTTTACAATACATATTTTGTAGCACTGAAGGGTCATTTCCACTTCACCCCAGAAAAAAAAAAACTCCAAACCCTGTGTTGACCAAAAACATTCAAATAAATCATGCACTTTGAATAACTTCTGGGGGAAGTCTTCAAAAAACCAGCCTTCAGATCTGGTCCTGTTTCTAATCTTTCACAAGGTTAAAAGGATGAATGTGTTCTTAAGTTATGTGTGAAGCTGAAAGGCAACATTGCCTTTCCTTACAAAACTTGAAAAATTACTATTTGATTAGTATATCCAGTTCTGATTACTGGATCCAATGTAGATCAACATACACCAGCAGCTCAGCCACATCCAAGTTATCTTAACGGCACATGTAATCACAAAAGCAAGCAATTGCTTTTTTAGCAATATATATCCAACAGCATTCTGGCATAAAATATAAAATAATTCAGTAGAGAACATTACAAAAATACGGTCATTTCCTACTTATAACTGTATTTCACTGGCTGGGGGTCTGTTGTGGAAGAAAATTAACTCTATCCCAGCCAAAACCACCAGAGGGTCCTGGAAGCCATAAAAGTATCTGAGAGATAAGCAAACCCAAACCAAAACATGAACAAAATATTTCCTGTTGTATTTAGGAAATTGTTTCTGCTTCTTTGTCAGTAAAACAACACACAATGTAATTTATCAAAACATGGCAGGACTGACACACTCAATCCTCAAGGTTCAATATAGCCAATACATTTTTGTCACATATCCTCATTTGGTAGTCTTGAAAATATTCTATCATAACCTACTTTTTCAAAAGCCAGTTTTCAAAAGTGCCCCTTCCTCCCTACAGGAAAGTAGATAAAAGTTTATTCCAATCTAGACACATCACAAGGCCCCACCAATCTCAAAAAGACATAAACATGTGTCTAAAAAGTTAAGTGCATGTTTAAAATCCTTCACAGAATCCGTTTCTATGAATGACTGCATCCAACATCAGAAGATGTCCTCTGCATTGAATACATGGCTGATGTATAGGAAGCAGCATGCTCCATTTAGTGCTGGAATACAGCCTGTCCTGGTACCTAACCTGCATCTATTTTTTCTCAAAATCACTACTCCAGCATTCTGCTCTTCTTCAAACACTTCAAATGCATTAATCAACCTGTCAGACTCACTTTAACACTTTCGCCAGGACACTTCTAATCTTAACTCTGGCCTACAACACTTTTAAGGTATCTAATACACTACACAGAGCTTTTTAAAACGTTGTTTTATGGTTTTGCACTTTCCATTGTGTTATAAACAATGGCCATTAATCATGCCAATCAAGTTTGTGAGTATGATCCTCATAGCTTTTCTCCAATTTGTTTGCAGACTGTTTCAGCATTTATTACCATGCAGTACAAATACAAGTGATTTTAAATCCCTATGCAACAGGAAAGCCCATTTCAACTTCTGGATTTGTCCCAAAATGGAGAGAGAAAAAAAGGGGGACAGAAGAATACTTGTTTCTTTAAACCAGTGAGTCTGAAAACCGTGCCAAAGCAAACTGAGTTTTCCATACGGGGATAGGAATGAGGCGCCCCTACACTTGTCCTGTGGGCTTGATCCTTGGGCCACTCCACACACCCCAGAATGCATGGAGGTGACACTGCCTGGGAGGGGAGCTGGGGCAAGGAGGCACAGAATAAGGACCACAACCACTACTCTAGGTGGTGGAATGTCCCAGTAGGAAAATTAATTTCATTTTTTTGTTAAAAGAATAAAAGTCTCTATTCAGATTAAATAAAGCAAAGAGTACAGTATTTTGTTTCAGTTTTCTCAGAAATTTTTTAAAGCTCAGCAAAATGTAAAATCTAATTGCTTTCCATGAAGGGGATTTTTACAGTGGAGACTGAAAAGTATTTGTGCCACCTAAAGAGCACACAAAACCCAGCACAGAATTTTGACATCACTATGCACCTCTTGATAACCACAAAACCTCCCTGGACTTCCACTGCAGGCTAACAGAGAAAGCACACTAAGGATCTTCTTTATATTCACAAGACATTCTGCAAATCCAGGGGATCCTGCCTGAACAAACTCAGGACAAGGAGGCAGCAGAGCCTCACACCTGTGCTTGGAGATATGGCTGGGAGCTGAGAACAGACAGACTTTTACAGGTGACTGATGCCATGCAATGTCTAGCCTAGGATGCTCAGCCATGACTGGAATGTTGGAGATCAGTACTGAGTAATTTCTTAGCGATATCAGGCTCCTTTCAGATGTCTCAGTTCAGCATCTGAAACATAGGGCATCCAACGCCCTGTAACCACTCATAAAAGCCTTGGCTAATGGCCCAAGGCTTCCTCCCCAAAACTGCCTTCTCAGGTACTCATATATGATTACTAGAAGCAGTAGCAGAAGTCTATAGTGGTCTGCAAAAGACTTCATACATGAGTGTAAAGGCATAAGAGGCAAAAAGAACAGTGCAATAACCAGAGGGATGTGACACAAGAGCTCAGGGATACCGGCACTGTCAGGCTCAAATGTGCTTACATCAAACCAACTTCCTATGTTAGTTTTGGACTTAAAGAAAACTGACAGCCCAGGAACTGAGCCACAAAAACAAGTCTGTGAGGCAAGATTTTTCATTTTGAATTTCACCCACCTTTATTTTTTATTTACCAGCTTACAATATGCCTGCTGTTTTATCTGGACACACTACATTTATATTCGGCCTAACCTTTCTTTTACATTCTCATCCTTCATTTCCAATTACATGCTAAATAAACTCTGCCTTGCATGAGAACACTGAAAGTGGCAGCTGAAAGACTGTTTTTTCCCTATGAGATGTAAGGCATGAAAGTGATGATACAAGCCCTCCTGGATGTTTCCATGAAAAGGAATTTACTAATGCAGTAGTATGGACAGATCAGATAAGGCTATGTCTCCAGAGGGGCATGTCCTGAATCCCGGGATTCCTCACAGACTGAGTGAAATGCTACTGTCAGGATGATGCTTCAATAATTCCCAGTTTAACGCATGCACTGCTCAAGGCCACCTGAGTATTTTGTAGGGATAACAACATATTTGCCTTCATGCCTTTCCAGAGGCACGCTACAGGCACCCTATTCCAGTAGTTCTGCAGCATCCAATTTGGCTCTGCTGCTCAAGACAATGAACCTGCAGGGACAGTTCCAAGAGCTGTTACACAGATGCTGGCATGAGCCTGCAGCTGTGGTCACCACGGGAAGGCAGCAGTCCTGGTAAGGATGAGCTGATCTGCAGCCAGCGTACAGCAAAGGGCCAGCATGGGCGTTTGATGCTCAGGGAGCTTTGACACTCACAGTTTCAGTTTGGCTCCTGCTTGTAAGTCAGAAAGAACTGTGAATACAATGGGAGACACCAGTGACATTAACACCAACAAAACAGATTCTGGCATTGCACCCAAGGGCTACCACCACACTGTTCAGCCAAACCTCATTTAAGCAAGCTAAGGTGTTAAGTGCAGCATTAGGCAGCCTCACGGCACTCTGTCTGGTGGCTAAAGCAAACACCACTGCAGCTTCCCTGTTGTCTTGACCCAGTTTAAAAAACAACTCAGTGGTGTATACCTGAGGTTTAATCAAACCTCTGCACTACAGGGTGGACACGTCCCTCTGTATCTGGAGACACCTTCCCAACGGTGCAGCCCTCTCAGCCACGCAGTTTTACACCGCGTATCTGGGTTCCTCTTGCTCTGCCCAGAAGGTTAGTCCCACTCAGACCTCACCGCTAAGCACACTCATGCTCACAAGCCTGGACAGACATGTAGAAGTATCTCATTACAAACACTAGAAATGTAGATCCTAATAGTGGTAAAGCAAACTATGTCAGAAATGTTGCATGTAGTTTGCTTAACACACACACAGAGCGTTATACAGTACATCTCCTGACAGTCACACATACTTTTCTTTATTCTGGACTTTTTTTTAATACTTTGTAAAACAGATCACAAAAGTCTCTCCTTTTATCCAATTTTCCTTGCAGAAAGATAAAAGGAATTTGTTATACCATGAATGAAGTACAATTGGTTTTGGCAAGACAGTATTTGGGAGGCACAGCAGGACGCATAAGTCAAGGCAGAGATTTCCACAGGATTTCTGTGCGCTCTTTAATTATCTGAGCTACAACTATTGGCAACAGCTTACCTGGTCTAAACCATATAAAGCCTAGAAATCAGAAAGCATAAGCGTAATCCCAACATTAATTAGTTGATACATATCCTGGATGTTTTCATCACCTGTACTAACATCTATGTATCGGTAGTTTACCAATGTGACAAAACACTGACAAAGTCAATGTGCCTACTCACAGAAAGTTACATTTTCTCATGACACATCCATAAAGTAAATTCAGTCAATCAAGTAACATTAGTCATTCAGTCTGTCATATTAGTTAACAATGAAGTGCAGGATAAATTCTGTGGAACAGAAAAAGTTTCTTAGAACACATTGCATATAGAGTACTTCCGTGCTTCAAGTTGTGGAAGCTTTGAGTTTTGAAAGTCTAATAATTCATGCAGTCAGTGGGCCTTTTTTTTTTTTTTTTTTTTTTTTTTTAAATCCAAACAGAAATGTATTGCAAACGTTTTATGCACAAATGCTAGAATTGTTAAATTGAATGTCATATTTACTCATTTTTTGAATTATGGTACCAGGCAAGTATCATACCACGCTTTGTTAGGGACTATGCAAATAAAACAAAAAATGCATTCCCTTGATACAAGTATACATACGTGGGAGATTTTCTGTGGATAAAAGGCAATAACCAAATTTCACAGAATACGTGCATTTAGATATTCAAACTGTCTCTTAAGCATTCAGATCAGCTCAATGAAGTCTTGGCCTGAAGGCAACAAAAAAAGTTAGCAAGTTAAACAAAAGCAGTATCTCATCCTTTTTTGGCCCTAATGCTACTTTTCACTTCAAAATACAGCTCTTACAGAGCCACTCCAGGTGAGAAGATTAAGGCTGTTGAGTTTTCTCAATAACAGAATATCCCAGAGTTAAGCCTTGGGAAACTATTAAAATGGCATCTGCACAGAGTCTAAGAAACTTCTTGGAACAACAACTGCTTCTCCAACAGACTTCCAACCACGTTAGCGAACGAGGGCAAAACTTTCACCCCAACACTTAAATGAACCTGAACAAAAGCTGAAGGATGGGTAAAAAGCATGTCACGGGCAGTACAGATGTAGCCCATCTTACACACCTTAGCGTACCCTGGTTTCATGCACTTGCACAAACCCAGTCAGCAAATCTGGTGAAAGTGTGCAAGTAAATAGGCTACAATTTATTACTGAACACATTTATCAACTATCCATTGGTATAATGTGAGTAACGAGTAGTAAAGAAAACATAAAAGATTGGTTTTGTTTGTTTGTTTACATTCATCATGTCAGTTCACTCTTGTGTACTGTCAAGGAGGAACAGAATTTGCCATTTTAGTTTCCCACCTTTTGTAATTAGACCCACCTTTTAAGCCTGTAGCAGTTTAACCCACATCACTTGGTGACTGTGTTAAAACAACAACACAGAGAGAGATTTTCAAAGATATCTAGATAACCAGGAATGAAAAAAAGTAACATAGGAATTTTTCAACAGCATTTAAAGCAGATGAGTTACCTGAATACCTGGATTTAGGACACAGCTCTCTGTGTATGTGCTATACACCCAGACAAACTTACCGCAGTCAAGACTTGCCCCTGAGACAAAAGCCGAATAGCCACTTCAGTAGCATAAGACACCAAAATTCATTATCCCCAATTTGCTTTCCATCTCATAGCTCCAGCTGACTCAAAAGAGTTTTAGCAATCCTAACAGGCACCTATCTTAATCTTCACGTAACTCCATATTTGTAAAACTCTCCCCCTTAAAACTTAAGAAATAGAAACCTATGCTTAGGAATTTTAGCTCAGGTATTTTAGAAAAAGATGTAATTTTTGTTTACATTATCCAGCAATAAATGTAACCTCAAATTTCTACAAATAACTTGCTTAGTTAGAGACTTTGCAAATACAACTGTTAAAAAAAATATTGTAGCACAATGGGTTGAGATGCTATGAAACCCGATTTAAAATATTTTTCATATGCCATTTAAGTTGTAGCCTCATGGTTTTACTTGCTAAGGAAAAGAACATCATTCTCTGTCAACATAGATACTTTTAGCTGCAAGTGTTGGAAAGGCAAAAAAAAAACCCTAAATAGAATATAGGAAATAAAGTCAACATAGTGTTATCTATCTAAATAACCAACTATACTAATATTTATTGAAGTGTTGGTCAAACCCGGAAAATAACCTTCATAATTTAGTCTATTTTAGGAAATTGAATTACAGAGGGAGAGATGTGATATAATTACAAACAATAAAAAAAATTCCAAATAAACCCCATACTTGGCAACAAGTTATGTGTAAGGCTTTACTTCTCTAAAATTCTAAAATAAAAGGAAAAAAAAAGAAAAAGAAAAGAAATATTGACTAGATTCAAACTCTGATGAAGAAAGACTTAATGAAGAGCAATAAGTGCAAGAACATAAGACTGGTGATCTCAATGCTGTACATCTGTTGGCCCCATGGTGAACTTTCGGGGAACCGAAAATAAGGAGAATATGCATAATCTTGAATATCGATATTCCCAGTGAGCCAATATATGTACTTAGAGGATTTAAGATTCACATCAAAAATTAATAAATTACAAGATTCTTCCAAAAGTCTGTATAATTGCCAGAACATTAGTTCTGTGGAACTGTGAAGGTGCACACACAGCCTTTGCTTTGCAAGGACTGGGATCCAAATTTATGCTTCCACTCTTGTTTCCTCTTTGCAACCCATCAGTTCTGTGGTGCCTGGGGTTGTTCAGTATCCTAAAAATCAGGTTCTTGAGATCTCAGTGCTTAGATATGAATTTGAAAGTCCAGCAGTAAGTCCATAGATGTAGGCTTTCTAGCCAATGTCCTAATAAATGTTCTTTGATTTCTCCTTTGTGCATAACATAACACATTGCAAAAAACCAAACCCATTTTAAATCCACCTGTGTAAAATACACATTGCAAAGGCCAAAGCTCAATACACATTGCCTAGCCTGTTTTCTCTTGTACAGATTCAAAGCTCACTCTGAGATCTAAATAAGGATTGCCAGCATAACCTGGATCCCCAGGTGGGAGGAGCTGCTGGATGATTAAAACACACAGATTGCAGTGGTAAGTCTCAGACCCAGACAGAAGCTTTATGACGTCGAAGCAGAATACAGAATGTCTGCATCTTTGTGATAACTGCAAGATAATAGACCCAAGAATCTCCTTCTTTCCTATGTTAGCAACAGAGATTGCAATGGTCATCTCAGCTACAATTATCTTTGCCACAGCGTTCCCTTATTACATCAACTTAAAGGGATGAATGGATGCCACTCAAAAACACTCTTGCAAATCAAGGCTATGCCAGTAGCTTCAAACTCTACTTGCTCCATACTTCATCAGTCGGCATTGCTTGTCATCACTGTTGCCATTTGCTTCCAGTTTCCTTCAACCCTCCACATTACAAGAGCAGTCAGAAGCATTGCTAGCTTTGGTAATTTATGAATATGACTCTCTATTACTGACAGCAGCCAATAATACTATTCAATGGCAGTATGTTGCCATGGTAAAGCAAGAGTATCCAAATGTCTTATACACAATAAAGGCATTAATATGCAGCTATTGCCACTTGCGCCTCTTAATCCTGACAGAGAAAGCAACACTGCTAAAAGCAAATACACTTTATTCCAAAAGAGTGACAGATATTTTAAGAGACAGGAGTGTCAGAAGAGTAACTGGAACTCCAGTAGCAGATGATATGTATATGCAATTTTTGCAGTGATTGCTATACCTCAAAGTTAAAGACCTTTTCTTTTATGTATAATATATACAGTATGTACTATATAAAAATACAGTCTACCTGGTTTAGTCTCATGTAAATAAACATTAAAGCAATAATGAATAGTAATAGAAGACACTGGATTTTTTTATTATTATGCATTTTATTATGCAGATTTTATAATGATCACATTTCAGTGGTGGTATATGGCAAGGCGGGGTACAATACTCCATACATGAAAAAACAAAGAACTCAACTATGAAATTCTATTCAAAATCTGGTACCAAGCAGAGATTACTTTTTTCCTTCCTCAGTGCCATTTTCATGCTCTACTCAGAAAGCACACATTTAAAAAAAACATAATAAATCTGTTTCACCAAATACTTTGTTCCACTGCTGGTAAAATGAGACATACATACAGAACTAACAAATGCATTGAGGGGGGGAATTAAATTCAGGCATTAATAGCAGCTGAATCTACTTCAATTTGCAGCAATTCTTCTTATACGCTGACATTCAAACCCAACAGTTTGCCCTCTTGCTCTGCCTCATTAACAAGGCGCTTTCAAAGATAATTACATACACTTAACACATTTCTTTAAATACCAGTCTCTCCTTTATTTATCTGCCATTATTTGATTATATTAGACCTCTGTTTTTTACATCACTTTTTACTGCAACATTCCCTAGCAGAGTAAGATGTTTTCCTGTGATCTCTTACTCTAAGAGCTTGCCTACAAACGTACTGACTTAGGGATAACTGTGGTTCAGAAAGAACTAGGATTCAAGATTTGAGTATTGAGGACTGTCTTACTTTTTAAGAATCTGACTGAAAGCAGAAAGAACTAATCTGGAACAAAGAACCAGCAATTTGTATCTCACAGTGTCAGTGAGTCTTACAATTCAGAGTAAGAGAGCCCTTCCACAGAGATAATCCAAAACAGGTATTTTGTTTTCCATTCATATCCTTGACAATTAAACCCTTTTCAACACCTTTGTTTACCAAAAAAAAAAAAAAAAAAAAAAAAAGAAAAAGAAAAAAAGAAAAGTGGTGGATGTTGGATGTGAGAGGGGCAAAACACATAAAAATTAAATATGACACTCAAATTTAATAGTATTGGGACACTAATAACTATGTATGAGTTATCCATTACATAAAATTTGATGTATGGCTTTTATAATAGAATACAAAGAAAGAATGTAAATGAAAAGCATAGCTGTCTGAACTCTCAGCAAAATAATGACACTCCAAAATCTCCTCAAAGGTTTTCCTTTTACATAGATTTTCATGTTTTCAACCCCCCCAAAAAATGACTGAAATATATTTTGAAATCTCATGCTTTGTGATCAGAGTTAAAAATAATATCACCACATTTAAAATCATCCACACAGAATAGACCTGAAATACTTCTAAAGCTATTAATATCAATAACAGTGAGTGTTTTGTAAGCTTTCAAAGAAAATCCATAAACCCTTGATTTTAGTTACGACTATATATCTGAAGGACATTTTAAACCCATATGAAAATATTCTATTTACAGGATAACCTTTATCATACTTTACCCTAGAGAACAATCTGATAAATGGTGTTCTACTGGTGACAGTGGTAGTGGTTAAATAATCTTTCATTTCCAAGTTTTTCTAGAAGTAAAAACAAACTAAACTAAACCTTCTCTTTTTCTGTCTTTTCATCATTCAGATGTGCAACCACTTTTCTAAATGCATTTATGCCAAAAGTCAACATATGACTCAGCAATTGTTATTGCTGTTGATAGTGGAATAGAAAATATTTTAAGTTTCATTTTAGACTGACTGATTTTCAATTATTCCAGCTCCAAGCCATTGCTTTTGCTCTCAAAAAATATATCAAGGGGGGAAAGTACAGCTACTATCATTATACAATAAAAACAAATTTGACTGACAACACTAAAAATTAAGTCTTCTAGAGATTTTTTAAATATTTTATCTGTGAACACCAAAACCCTTAAATGACACAGGCAAAACATGCTTAAGTGGTATGGCTTTTCAGCTTCGTGAAGTGCTGTTAACATCAGTTAAAACAGCTTTTTGTCATGAAAATTGATACCGTATCTAGTATTTCTAATACATCAATTCTGTATTTTAGACCTCAGCGCCAGCAACTGCAGCGATTAAATAAAACACTTAAATGAATGTCTGCCTGCAGATTTTTGTTTTCTCATTTTGTTCAACTGACAACATAGCTGGTGCTGACAATTAATAGAAAGGGAAAAAAAAAAGGAATGAATCAAGTTAAAGACTCTGACAAAGTACCTAGAGCACGGCCTTCAAGAACATGTACAACTGCATTATTTATCGCAGTCTGCAAGTTCAGCTCTTGCTTTGTGTAGGACAACACAGGCTCTCTCCTCCACCACTGCAAGTGCTTTAATTTTCATCAAAATCAGTGAATCCACACAGATAAAACGCTGGCTTTCATTTCAAGAATAATAAATGTCTTATCTCGCTGTCCTTTTGTCTTAAAAAACTAACTTATTGCCTTCTTTACTGGAACCACATGCTGGTTCTTAACCCAAACAAGGTGGAGGCCCTTGCGGTGGTCATGGTCGGGCAGCAAGGCCTGTCCCCTGGCCGCAGGCTCCAGCGCCCAGCCCCGCCGGCAGCAGGAGGGCCCGGGTACACCGCCATCTCTCAGCAGGGTCTGACAGACGCCAAACCTCAGCCACCTCCCTCCCTGCAGGGCTCTGGCATGGGACCCAACCTCCCTCACCACACCAAGAGCCTGAGGGCTGCAGGGCCCCCCCAGCTGGCAGCAGGGCTCGGGCCAGGCCACCCGGGCAGCAGCAGGGCTCAGCGAGGGTCCTGAAGCCGCTCAGGGCAGGGACACCCCCTTCACGGGGGCAGGTCTCGTGGGCCCTGCTGAGATAAAATGGCAGCCGCAGGCCTGGGGAGTGGTGGCAGAGCGGAGACACCCAGCCTGCCAGTGCCCTCAGGGCCCAGCACCCAGAGACACCTGAATAACTCGGCAACACATCTGTGCTACCCATGGCAAGTTTCAGCAGCGCATATCAGCTTTCCCAAAGGGGCCTGGCCCGGGCTGTCACCAGCCGCCATCTTCCCACGAGGAAGCCCTGAGCCACTCGCCAGACACTATCTCCACCCATACCCCCAGCTTATCCAGCTCATCTACCCCCTTCCCTTCCTCAGTGGTGCTCTCTCCTGATTTACTTTGACCCTGACAGTTGAGAAATCATTTCTTAAGAGGTAACAAATGCTCCGTGATCCTTGCTGCCAACGGTTCCCCCGCAGCAGCTCCTGAAGGCAAGGCCAGGCCTCCACCGGGCCCCTCTTCCCAGCAGCGCTCCACGCTTCAGCTTTTTTTGAGAATATTATCACATCCTTCACACACAGCCCTTGGGAAACAGACATTCCATATATCAAGTGATGCTGCTTGAACGTATCCCCGAAGATTTTGATGGGAAGATCTAGCCTTCAATGATTTTTGAGAAAAATTTTCAAAATGGCCTTTTCATAATAATTCGTTTTTCACCATAATTAGTTTTGAAAAGCATCTGCCTTCACTGATTTTTTTTCCCCCAATCAAAAGGCCAAGCACCTGAAATCCAAAAGTATTTAGACTTTTAAAGGCCACCCAGATGTTTCCCAGGAATGAGTCCTGAATACCTTGTGCTGCCGTTCACATTTCTGACAGACTTCATTGTCTGTCATTAACTGCTGACTGATCATAATTTTTAATAGGAGAGAGATGAGCTGCCTCTCATGGGTTGGAAAGCCCATTTAGAGACCCCAATATAGAGGGAAAGGTTGAAGAATTAGTAGGAGTGTGCTCTGGATCTGTTATTTCACTGGCGTGTAATCTGTAGAATTATTCAAGTCTTTTTTTTTTAATTCTCTGCAATGTTTCCCGCCACTTTTATCACAAGAAAACATCTGTTTTATTTACATGGCTGAATTTGCTGTAGTCTCAAATTTTCATGCAAGTTAGTTGTTGTATTTTAATGAAAATTACCTTTTTCATTTCCCACTCAAGACTACAGCTTTCCTCCGAGATTGCCAATAACAAATGTCTCCTGCAGTGACAAGAAAATGAACTGGAGTGCCTGGGAACTACACTTGCAGGTATTACAACATTTCAAAATTGGATTTGTTCAAAATCAGAACAGATGCACAAGTTTAGAGATTACCTGAAACAAAAATACTTCTAAAAATCCACTATAATCTTTTATATTTCGCTTCATTACATTAAACTTTAATGAATGTTTCTGTGTAAAAATTTAACACACAAAATAATGAATTTATGAACAAACAGTATTTTATCATTAATATTTACTGATCACCAGCATAGCTCTCTCCTTATACTACCAAATAAAACAGAAATACTCAGTGTTAATACCCAGACATAAAAAGCAGAACATTTATGTTATAGTTCTAACAATAAGTGCAAAGAAATTTAGTTTTATTTTGTTCCTTATATAAAAAAATATATATATATTTGAAGTTTCTAGCTACTTTTTTTTTTCCGCCATAAAATGGTTTCATTGCAGGTCAATCAAAATGAGTTTTTGCTTTTGGCCTCATTGCGGTGTTTTATCTCCCTTTCAGCTGTTCAATCTGAACATAAAACTGCTAGGTCATCTTGATTTACTATTAAGCACTATATTATTTGTATTAAAAAGGGAAATGATGAAGTCACAATAATAATCTTTGTCATTCTTCAACAGCAACTGGGAGAGAGAGAGGCATGCCCTAAACCAGTCTGGATTAATTAAATTATCTTTTTTTCCAAAACAGAAGGATTTCATCAGAACAAGTTAGCTTAATTTCAGCTAGTGTGAAAACAGAAATATAACTGTTTCCTCTGTTTCATGGTCAGAAATTGTTCTCCCAGTTTGACCAGCTAATGCCTGCAGAACGAGAACTGTGATCTTATGTTTATATTTCTCCACTTTATAAGTGCTGTTTGATATTTTCAAAGCCATGTTGGGGATTAGAATATGCATTAATTTTGGTTTTAAATATAGCCTATAGCTCTTCAAAAACCTTAAAAATGTTAGCTATTTTCTGTAAGAAAACACAAAATCGTGTCTGCAACTACATGTACATATTCAAAAGAGCTGTCTGATTTAATTTTTTTGCCTTTGAAAAATGAAGCACAGTTATTGAAAAGAAACTGGCATATATTAGATTTTTTCTTTTGTCTGTAGCTGAAGATGTAAAACAGTCTTTTGCTTTTGGTGAACTTCATTCTGACATCACTTAATTAATCTTTTTTCCTTGAGTCCTCATAAGTAACTACCATTTACTTTGTTAAAAGTAAGAGTATACATGTATTTGCTTCCTATATGCAGAGGGCTATCCAATCGAGATTTAACCACCATGTAAGCTTGCAGTAGATGTAACTAGATATAGTGACAGAGGTAACTGCCAACATAACACTTTTAAAATGTTAAATAGTATGCCTCAGAAAAAATATCCACGAGACTACAGAAGATTAGCAGTTAGGTTGACATTGTCTCCATATTTTTTAAAACCTTCAAGATGATGTCAGAGTTGCACTGATTTACCTTGGGTAGCGTAAGGAAACATGCTTACTTCCAGCTCAGATATATGCAACCTGAGCAGCCAGTTAGAAGCCATTTAGGGCCAGCTGATAGGACCGATACCTAAAAAATTATGAAGGAATCTGCTACCTCACAAACTTAGAATGCAACATGCACTTTGTAATCAAATACCCAGGCCCACATGCTTACCTCACAGTAAATCTGTCATTACATACACACAGGCCAACTGCCACATGAAAGAGGACTTCTACAGCTGCACCTCAACAGGGCACAGGTAGAAAGCAGCCACACAAGGGTAGTAGTATTTCTTTTACATGATTGTCCTCCTAAATTTTCAAATCAGCATTTCAGATGTCTCATTGGAGGCTCTCCATTTAAGCTACAGCAGCAAATTTCATGGTCACACTTTTACATTGACTCACTCCACCCCCTTGATGGCTTCTCCAACACACTCCCAGAGCTGCAGGAGACCTCAATCTGCAAGGCTGATTTGGAACCAGATTCCCTAGAGCTGCAACTGTGCAAGTCTAGGTTTTGATGGGTGCTTCTTTTTCTAATTAGAACTTTGCAGGTAGTAAAATCAAAACAATTTCACTGATTTCCAAAAGGACTCATTTCAGAGTAGTTGTGCAAGGCAGCACAAAGAATAAGGACAGGGAAATGAAGAGTCCTAACCAGATTCAAGCAGAAGACAACCACATGTAATTGCAAGGATTTATGATAGCCAGGAAATGACAGGAAAATCTGAAACACACGGTCAATTTTACACTCCATTTGAGAAAATCAGAAACAAAATCTTGATTCAAACTCCTTTATTTCTAGTAACACTTCGGTGGTAACTTCAAGCATATAAATGAGCCTAATTTTAACAAAGAACTCCATAAAGCAAAGACATCCTCTGGGGGGGTTGGGGTTTTTTTTTGTTTGGGTTTTCAGTCTCCCAGCAAAACCTGGCCTCCATAGACCCTAGACCTGGCTCTACTTAGCTTGCACAACATGAAGAAATCACTGCCCAAAATAGCAGAAGAACTTATTGTTCAGTTGGTCCACAACTAAGATCTTTTCCACTGTGAAACTGAACACTGCGCATTTATTTTTGTTCTGGATTGGAATAAAAAAATTGAAAACACTACAACAGATCACTCATGGAGGTAACAGATCTGAAAACTTTTAAAACAGTTGAGGCAACATCTGCCAGTAATGGCAAAGTTTGAGTTAACCTTGCCTTAGAGTAAAGAGATTAGAACAAGATGAACACAAGCTTAAGTGCAAACTATATGTGCATGTGATATAAAATATAGCAATAGCCGATATTAAAATTTCAAGTCAAAAGAAATCAGTTGTCAAAACAATGTTTCAACTTTTTTCCTATCAAAATTTGTCAGAATAATCCATTTTCTCCAAATTTTCAACTTCAATAAGAGTACAGTTTTGAAGAAAAACCGTCAAAAAAAAAATCAGACAACTCTTGTGAAGATTATTACACAGCACAGTTCACACCTGTAACATTTTCCCTGCCAGCCAAAGTGCAAATTCCCCCACCAGTGCACATTCAATAATACCGTGGCAATTTATAAAAAGAAAGTAATTATAATCAGAGGAAAAGAGCATATGGCTGGATCTCAACAAAGGGATTAACATCTCCCATCTCAAAAATATCATTACCAAGAGATTCAAGTTGAAGGAAGATAAAGCACAGTTGTAATTAGGGATCCTGTGTATCCCAAGTATTTTAATACAAAGGCAAATGCATAACAGTTATGCATTCATTTAGTTAAAACTTACTAAAATAAACTGGCTACAAGAAAACAGTAGGAATCTGAAACTCAGGGACAGAAAGAGTGCAAAGTTAGAAGGGTCCTCCAAGTTAAGCATTTGAAAGATGAGTTTAAAGGGAAATTGCTTCCGCAAGCAAGCCAAACCCCACTTTGCATGAACCATAAAGCCACCAGCGGGGAAGCAGCCTTGGGGCTGCAGGGACTGTGTGCCTGCTCGCAGGGAGCAGCTAGCACCAGGGAGGTAGCCCAGTTGGTCAGGACAGACACGGCTACAGGATGCTCATAGCAACTGTGTGGCCACACTTCACATGCACTGGGTGTACCCACACAGACAGTGCACTGTAAAGAGCCACACCAGCTTACTGTACAATACACCCTCCCTGTACAGAAAAACTTAAACAGTGATTGGGTATCAAAGGACCAAAGGTTACACAATTACTAAGTCAGTCAGAAAAATTTGTTTCCTAGAGTATAGCTTAGCCCACTTCTGCAGTATCCACACTGCCCTGTAATTCCAGCATTCCTCCAAAACTGCCCATTCTCATTCTCCTGGACTACACATAGCCTCAGCTGTCTAAAAAGTAATTATTCAATGACAGGTTTTTAAACAGTATCCCAAACACTTCTAAAAATTCATTTCACTCTATAGCAGGTATCACTATTACTTGTTTGTAATAACCACAGCAGAAAAGACTCAGAAAAATTTTGATCCCATTTTAAGTCAACACACAACCTTCCTTTGACTTTAGTGGACATTGGACTAATCTTCAGTGTATTCCAGTAAAACAGCAACTTTGCTTAGGAATATGAGTGCACACATATATTTCAGAAGAGTACTGGTGATATTTAGGACTTGGCATGAGCTAAAATCTCCTTAGGGACAACACGTTCCCTTCCTTGTGGACTGCTACCAGCTATCATTCCCCTCACTTACAGTCGTCTGCAAAGTCCACCCCTCTTAATGCTCCCTAATATTTTTGTTTTATTTTCTTTTCCCTTCTGCCCTGTTTCTGGTTAAAATTGACTTAACAGTATTGATTTTCTTACAGCTGAATTTGCTGGTTTAAAGAAGCTTCAAAAAACGTTATTCTACTACATCCCCATGCTTATTTTGGATACACCTGTTTCTGAATACACTAAAGGCTACAGAGGGGAGAAGCTTCTACTTTGCAGCTTGGCAAAAGGTGTTATCTCCACGCTACTCCCAATAAAGAAAATCAGTGTATTACAGGGAGTCCGATTTGGTGCGTTTAGAACAATTTTAGAATTCCCATAATTTGGTGGGAGCCATCTGCAAGCTACTGACACCACATTTAAGAATTGCATTGCTAAACAAGAATATGAAAGAGTTCTTTTGCCATATATACTAAGATACAGTCACAGAACATCCGTTCCAGTAGTACTGAACCATAAGCTGAACTTTTGACATCCACAAAGTCAAAAGCAACCTGCACAAGTTAAGATGTTAAGTGGACTTAATGAATTCTCCCATCTAAGCAGCATGGCTATCATTATCAATACGTTTTTACAGGACACCTTCAAATGACACCTGCACGATCATCCATCCAATGCCTTTAAATCTGTGATTATCACAAGCCCTTTACTTCACTCTCAAGGCCTGTGTACTGCTATGCACAGGTAATGGTGGAAGGATCAAGACATGGAGTACAGTTCAAAATTCAGAGGAAACAGTACTTATTCATTCAGTTGCAAGAGCCCAGGCCCCTCCCGGGCCCCTGGAAAGCCCTGCTTTCCTGTTGGACTGAAAGTGGACTGACCCGTGCTCCAGTGAGTACCTTACATGGGGTGAGGAAGTGGCCCAAGCTGAGCTCCTGTGTTGTTCCTGGATTGACATTATGTCACCAATCCCTTCCTCTGACATGGCTGGACATAATTTTTTGCAACTAAGTGTGTAACTGCTCAGGAGAGGGATGGAAACTTCATGTGCTACATGCTATGAGCTGGGCCATTCTAACCCTTTCTCATGTTTCTAAGGAACAGTGCAGAAATTATACAGAAAATAATCTGATGGAAGAAAAAGGATGGCATTAGGAAATGAAAATACATTGACTCCAGAATTCTTGGGGCTCATCCTGAGATTAGTAGGTTCCTCATTGGACACTCATCTTCCTACTGACTCTTGCATCTTTTTTCAAGCCCATAGTTATTCCCTTGTGAATGAGAAATAACTAAATCCCTATAAGGCTACTCAATACCACCCTAAGCATCTACTATGTAACTGCTCTCAGATTCTTCTTAATGTTAGAATCGTGTGTGTTTAAGCAATGTAAGTACCGCAAAGTTCACTGAAACATGCCTCTATTCACTTTTTCTCCTGAGGAAGCAGATTTAAACAAACAAACAGCTGAGTGTTGGCAACAAAGGGTTAATATGTTTGCTTTTGGAGACTTGGATGAGAAGCAAGAGAGGACTCAGCAGAAAGACCCAAAGAATGTTTTTAAATATCCACTGAAAATATACTCAGAACTCTGTAAAAATAGATATGGGAATCCACACGTAAGAAAGAGGGAATAACAAAAATAAATTGTTGTTGGAGTACTTGTGTAATTCAGAATATGAACATGCGAAAAAGCAGAAATTCAACTAATCACATTACAAGTAGCATTTCACTTTGGTGTCTACAGTTCAGAGGGATATTTAATATTCATTTTGGATTACTTTTTTTTCCCACATGTCAATGCTGGAGATTTTAATGTGTTATGACATAAAGTATACAGAGATGGGTAATTTGTGTGCTGGTATATATGTTATGGGTGATTCATATCAGGAAACATTTCCAAAATGGTAGAATTTACTATGATAAACTTCCAGTGGAGGCCACATTAAACTGAAATGCAATGGCAGGACTACACTGTAGTTGAAACTACACTCACTGAATGGATAGAAGGCTGTGCTTCTGTAGTAGCTGTATGAAGTCTGCAATAATGAAGACACTGAATGGGAAATCCCAGGCAATATCTAAAGATTAGATTGTAGCCTCATCACAAGAGAAGAAATGAACAGCACAAAAGCAAGCATTTTGAGAGACGTATCAATGTCTTTCCTTTTTACAGATCCAACTAAATGCAATCTGGAAAGATAACGCAGAGCATTGACATTAAAGTTGGGATAATATGATAAAAAAAAGGGGGGGGACACGGGGGACACGGGGAAGGCAGAAATCACACAGTACTACTTGATAGGCACAAAGCAGGTAGTGTAATTTTACACATAACAATGAGCAAGGGAAGGAACTTCTCATCCCCATCAAAACAGAAATCTATTGTCAAGGAACAGAATTGATCTATTCAGTCTCATATTTAAGCTACAGGGAAAAAAATTACCTTATGGATTTATCCAGCTTAGACCCTTACTATGGCTCACTCTAGAAGGAGTTACGACCTTTCAGGTGAGCCATGAATGAGAGGAAGGCAATGAGAACACAAGAACCACAAAAAAAACATGATTCCAACCTACGGCAAGTCTGTAAGAAATAAATATTCCTCCAAGGGTCAATGCATACTATGCAGTAGAACAAACCAAAATTAACTTGTCCAACAAGTGTAGATTAAAATTGTATTTTTTTTGTAAATACATTTGTAATGTAAAATTAAATTAAAAATGCAATCTGAATTTCACATATGTATTAAATAAAGAAACAATGGGTTACACTGATTACAAAGAAGCTTTCTGCAAGACTATGACGTCTGAGGTTGACTGTTCATTGCAACAGATGAGTGAAGTTGCATCATCTTGTCTCCATTCTCCCATTGAACCAAATACATAACCAAGCCTTTTGCCTCACAGAATGATTACTACCAATGCATCACAACTGTTTCTGGCCACAGTAAGAGGCATTTTGGCACTCAGGGGTGTAGAGATGTGACCAATATTTAATCTTCTGGTGTGGTTTTGTTTTGGCTTTTTTTTTCCTAGAGTAGCCAAGCAAGTAATGTGCATACCTTGCCATTGCAATTTCTAGTCCTTGGCAATTTTTAAAAGCCATCAGAATGGCCGTTTGACAATAAGGACCTCAAAGCACACATCAGCCATCCAGTTAAATTTCCATGTCAGTCAGGCTCAACTGCCCAACTGCTCATGGGAAGAACAAACCAGTGAGGAACGAATAGAGTTGAAAAAAATTCATGCCAAAATTCAAATAAATATTCCTGGAGAATGTCCTGCCCTCCTCTGCTACTTCTAATGTCAAGTAATTATCAGCTTCCAAGTGCTGCTGGCCATCATCATTTTCACTTCTGAAAGCAATTGATAGCATTTAGTAAGAATTGCTTTGATTGAGAAGTGATACGATAATAGTTGATGATCTTACACTCCACCAGGCTTGTCTAAGCAGATGAGAAGGTGCAGAATGAAAGTGGTGTCACAGGGTACTAGAAAAATCTACACCAGCTTGAGATAAGTACGTTGCTGTGCCCAAATGCACTCTTACACGTTTTTCAAAGAATGTCTCAACAAAGTAAGGCCGAGAAATGAATGAAAGGTCCTTACTGAGACAGTTCATGGTTAGAAAACCCTGCAACTACTAGTCAGTCTATAAATTGCACCATAATCCTCTACCACCAAGCATTAGCAACACACACCTCAAGCCCAGAATAGTCTGCTGTAGCGTACTTTAAGTTACAAAAGTTGACCCAATTTCTATACTGCCAACACGCTCTAATCGCTGCAGGCTTATTTATGCTAATTTCAGTGGATGGCACAAGTCTCTCGCAAGCACACCAATGCCTTACAGAGGTAGGATTGGCCCCGATATTTTCCAGGACCCAATAAATACTCGTAGTGAAGAGTCTTAATGAAAAAAAATTTGTACCCATCTAGGAAAAGTGGTTTTGCAGAAATATCCACATATTACTTTCACAGAAATCCTTGGTAAAATATTCGTACCACCTGTGCTGAAGAAAACAGAGATCTTTATACGCATGCTGTTGTCTGCATTGGCAGAAAGGAGTTGAATTGCTCTTGATAAAATACAGTGCTAGATCACCCCATTTATGGCGGGGACCTAAGTGTCACTATCTTCCCCTAAATAAGAAAGCTTACGTAATTTCTTCTTTGAATGGAGGAAAAGTTATGAGCATAATAACTACAATCTGTCTTTTTCCATTCTCTTTGCAGTGATTTACAGAAGTCTTGCGATTTTACCTGCTCTGTAGGGAATTCCTGCTGGGCAGATTCCTTTTTTTCACTTGATTTGCTTGTTACCCTACTCTTGTCTGGCACCACAACACGTAACTTATGACAACACAGAACTTTCCATGTCAATGCAAGCTGACAATTTACGCAACTTTACTCACTTGGGAACCTGTAATTTGCTTTGCTACGTGCCCCCTGAAACTGTGGTTTGGAAAACAGCCTTTCAAACATAAACAAACTGGAGAATTAAATCACATTGCTAATGTATACGCTATTTGAATATGAAATTATCACTGAATGGAAAAAGGACTTATCTACAACAAGCAAAGACTCAAATATGATGTGCTAATAATACTTTTCATGGGAGAAAATATGAGTGGAAATAAACACCCTATGGATTTACAGTTAGTGATGAGTTTAGCTCATTTGAATTAAGAATGGGGTATAATACAATTAAAATTAATAGGAAGCTGGTACAAGACTATTTTTCTTTTAATAATACTTGGAACTGTATTGCCATTCGAATTCCCAGAGCCTTTTCAGCTTGAAAAGTCACTCAAATAATGGCTTTATTCTGAGTAAACCAGTGCAGTTCGATACTATAAATACATCTGCTTAGACACATGGGCTGATTCTGCCAAGTCGTCTGCACATGTTTACATTTTACAGACACAAATACTTTGACTCCACAGACCTTAAAAATTAAGCACCTGCCTACATATAGACAACTTTGCTTGACTCTTCTACAGAGCTTATTAATATTCATTTTCACATCCTTAGTGAGAAGGAGGTGACACAAATGGGCCTCAGCACATGTGCTGAATTTTACATAAATAACCCAGGTATCTTCATTGTTAATATTCATGTGCATAAAGTTAAGTACATAGATGTCTGTCAGATGGGGACCTCTGTGATTGGCTTTTGACTGGATCTGTTTGTATTTAACTTTTGAACATTGGCATACTTGTGCCAATGCTCTGTGGAAATTTATCTTAGAAGTGTGTGATCCATATTGGTGCACAACAATGAGGTGCATGTTTTGGAGATAATTAGTGTCTCTCCAAATTAAATGATTTATTTTACAAAACACATGGTTTAAGTGAAGACCAAGACCAAAAGTGTACCAAGATTAGTTGTAAAACTGGTCTTTTATTTTCACAAAGAAAATTAATCCTGCATAATACTAATGCAAATCAACCTGAAGTTCAACCACTTAACATAGTGTAGATGACATCCTGAAAGTATGTAAAATAAATCCAACAACTCCTCCTCGCCTTCACCACCCCACCACCCCCCAAAAAATAAATAAATCTGTAGTTATCTGAGGATACTCTGAGGACGTGAGGACATCTCCACAGGACATGAATACATTTAAACCTGCAAAGCATCAACACAGTACATACTTTATCACAACCAATACACTGATCTAAGATCGCTCAACCATCCTTTCCTTTTTTTTTCTGCTGTAGCCTAGTAATACTTTCTTTGACAAGAAAAAGGAGTCAAAATTCTTTTGCTGCATAAGAAACTAAACTGTATTTGAGCCAGAGCTAAAGAACAACAAAAGGGACCCAAAATCCTCATTCCATCTCATAGTAGCAATTTAGTTTGCTCAATACCCTGTCAAATCCATTTGACATGAAATTCCAAGCCACTAAAAAGTGTCATTTACTCTAATTTATTTCTATTTTTATATTACTCACTGTTTTGATCCATCTTTATTGTACCTGGAAGGTAAGCTACACCACATCATCATTAAAGGAAGAATAACAACTTCGGGAAGTGTTTTAATGAATCACATTTCATGTTGAAAGGAAACATTGTCATCTTCCAAATTCCACGCACACACAAAATCAACACAGATTATGTCCCTTTTGCAAGTTTCATAGAATATAAAACCTGAACCTAGCTACACTACACAGACGTAATGTTTTCCCCCCTCCCAACACACTTCTAAGAGGTTGAAAACATAGCTAAAGGCAATCAATCCCAAAAAGGTCAGATTTCTTTTTTTCAGGGCTAAAGGCAAAAACATGCCCACCTAGCACAAATCATTATAAATAACAAGTAAGACATCCATAAGGGAGAATACTTTCAAGAGGCATTTTTTTCTAATGTAAAGACACAGATTACAGAGCTTAAGTGTCCCACGTGAAAGCTCCTGTCCTTACAACAATATTCTGAAGTTATTATAGTCTGCAGCTGGGTGGCTGCAAATGGAGAAGAAAACAATCATCACAGCCGAGCTGCTGCATGACACCTTCTCATCTCCTGCAGTCTCCTAGTCTGAGACAAACATACAGAGACAAGAAGCCCTACAGTTACATGGCCTTATGGTAAAGAAAACAATTATTTGGTAAGTACAACCCTTTTCTGTTAAAATGTCACACTGCCCTTCCTCCCCATCCCCAGGACAGTCTCTGAGCTCTCTTCAGTGCTGCAAGAAATGCCTCAAGACTTCTGAACGTATTAAACATTTTGCTTCCCTCACTTGCCTTTCTCAGTGTATCAAAAATATTAATACACAAACATCATTAGCCCAAGTTTGTGCTGCCGCCTATGTGTGGCAACACATACTCTCCTCTAAGAAAACACGGGAAATCCCAGAGCAGCTATAACAAGTCTGGGATACCTACAGAGAGCAAGCAGCTCAAGGTAGCTGCAAAAGCCTCTCAGCCCTTGAAGTGCTACATAGAAAGGAACTAGTTTGGGAATCTTAATGTGAACCTTATTCATTACATGATCACAAATACCTACCCCCACATAACAAAACAGCACAGGCAAGAAGGCACACGTTGCTCCTTTTTTAGGGCTGTTATTTCATAGAACATGCCCTGTTCATATGTATATAAGCATGCCCTATTTATATGTATGCATACATAAGTACAAATACAATATTTTTGCCCAGGAAGACATGCTTAAAGAAAGAGAAAGCAAGTTCACACTCATCATAAACCTGTTTCATGTTCACTGAAAAATGCAATCTTCTGAGAGTGGAATTTTTTAGATGTTTCAAATGGAAAACCCAAACTGTTACAAGTTCAAACCATCACAAGTTTTTTGTGATTTTTTTTATGTAACAAAAATTTCTTGACTGAAGCATTTGATGAGTTAATTGCAGTGTATCATTGAATTTTCTGGGGGGAAAAGGGTATATATAAAAAGCAATCCGGTATAAATATGATTAACTATTTGTTCAGCGAATTTACACAAAAACAGAGGTACTTTTTTAATTTTTCTGTCCTCTAATGTACCCCAAGACAAGAATCCACAAATTTGACCAGATTTTATAAATACTTTCAAGCAGGAAGGGAAGAAGGAAAACAGAAGCATTTTTACATTTTAAAAATAGAACAGCACATCCATTTTGAAACTAACCTAATTTTTAAAGGTTTAAATACCTTCACAAGATAATTATTTGAGTTTTGTACCAAGTGTTTTCTGCAAGCATAGCATTTGTAACTGAACAGAACAACATTCTTCAGCTCTTTGCACTACCAAAAAGACCTCAGAACCTTGCACGTTGAGCCAGTGTGAACCTTACCCCCCCACACACACAAACTCGATGCTTAATTTTGGCCACTAGACTGAAAAATCCATTACTCACACCACCCTAAGATCCCTGTAACGTCATGCCGCACTGTAGTTTCTGCTGAAAGAGTGTTGGGATGTGCTCATGCTGAGTTACCTACTGTGCCTAAACTTGGCTCCTTGTCCTTGTCACTAGTCTGTTCTCATCTTTTAGCTGCTGCCAGTTGTTGGCATTAGTTCCTTAATGCGTTCACCAAGTCCGTGATTCATTCCTGCACTAGCAGTAGTGCAAGAAAAGGATGTTTCACAACATCCATGTTTCCCCCTGTTCTTGCTCAGAGTAATTATGTCCTGATTAGGTCCTTCAGATAAGAAACTACAAGAAAACTTCTTGTGGAAAAGAAACACACTTCTGACAGGTGGAAAGGTGCTATCTTCTTGAGTATAGACTGTGAGCACCAGAAGATGACAAGTGTGCCCACATAATGATTTTGCATGTATTAAGAACAGCAAACAAGCATCCTGCAGGCACAAAATATGTGGCATACACTGCTAAACTACAGAGGGATTCTGGTGGGTGCATCAGGGAGCTGTTTTCTGCCAATTGCAGAAATGAGGTCTTCATCACCTCAGGATTGGTAGGGACAAAAGGAAAAAAAAACCCCAAAAACAAAACAATAAAGCCAACCCTGCATCAAACTCAGGGATCCAAGCCAACCCAAACTTATAGATTCAAAAACATGCCCAGCACCCCCCCATTAGGTTACACGTAACTAAGACCAAGGAAGAGATAGAAGAAACCAGGTTTTGTCTAAGTTGTACTGCCAATCTGCTCCTCTCCAAGTTTCTGAAACCATTCTTCTCTGTCCTATGGTTGCTACTCCAGTTCTGTTAAGATACACGTGGCTGAGTACCTAGAGAAGCAGAGGCATCCTTTTTTAGAAGCAAGTCTAACAGTCTACATCACAAGCACTTATTCAGTATTTACTCTTTCCCACTGAGTAAAGCTTCCAAAGGTTGAGAAATTATATTTTTTTTCAAGTTATTTGTCATTAAAGTTGGACAAGACACTGCAAATAACTTGGTATTTGTTTACATTTCAGCAGTGTCCATTTTTGTAATTGGAATCCAAAAGTGTAAATGTAAAGAATACAAAGCAAATCTTTTTATTGTTAAAATTTTCATGCTTCCCTGGACATAACAGTCAGGCAAGACACTTAGTTTTCAAGAATATTTCACTACAAAAGTAACAATTTCAGCCATAACTTGTAATGTGGAATAGTTTTGCAGGGAACTGAAGCTGCACCCTTTTGAAAAGTGGTAGGTCACTGAGAAGGTAGGTTCTCAGTTTAGGTTTTAGCAAGAGTGGAGAAATAGGAAGTGTCACATTATTTTGAATAAGTTTTTTCTCTCAAGCTAATGCTCTCAGAAACAATAGTTTCATTTTGAATTAAAACTGGTTTCTGAAGTGCTCCACATCTTCAGCACTGGCTAAAGACAACAGGGATATCTACAATCTCCAAAAAGTCTTGGTCACCATAAAAAAAAAAAAAAAAAATCGAAAAAATGGAAAAAAATCAACAGAAGACAAAGTTGTCACCTTATTTCTCCACTGTTCCAATGTGTGCTTCTGGGGAAAATGGTAAACTGGGGGTGGGAGAAAAAAAAAATTATGAGTCTTTGACCATTTGTGCTGTGCTAACTATAGTATAATGAACATTGATATAAATATTTCATGTTTATTTTCATTCATTGCCCCCTGGAAATGTAAGCAATATCTGTGGCTGAATTATAATGTTAGTTTTCATCTTCTGTATTATTTCCAAGTGCTGCAGATACATCGTCTCCCCACATGAAAACTTCGGGGGTTTTTTAGCATGAGTGATACTGATGCTTTCAACTTCACAGCTTATGCACACAGCTGGTTCAAATATTCACAGAAAGCAAGGGTTCCAGTTATAAACAGGATTATCTGAAAAAAAAATGTATATGAAATCACAATCAGCTTGGCGTAATTGCCCTGTGTGCATGCCATACAGCCTAATTCTGCATGCCCAGGGCAGTCATGGCCGTCATGTGTGTCATCTATTGGCATTGCCACACTTCTGCACCGACCTGCTAACCCTAGGCGGTCTGCTCCAGGCACTAGCGATTTCAGATCTGGAGGTTTCTGTGCTAGTTCTCCAAAGATTACTCATTCTCATGCTTAATTCCCCAAAGATTGCTTATAACAAGGCCTCCTTAGAGAGCCCTCAATAGAAGACTAAAACCCACACAGTTTATCACAACTACCTGACAGGCTCTCAGGGGAGCTGGGGATATTTCTGCCCCTCCCCAGTTATCACGAACAGCAGCATTTTGCTAATGGAAAACAACGAGTATTTGCTCAGAAAGGATCACTACACCCATCTGTGCAGTAAAGAAGCAGAAACACTGTCTAAATAAGCCAACACAGCCACAGAAACTAACCACCATTTGAAATAGAGACGGAGATCATAAACAGTGCTTTGCATCATTTCACCATTTCTGCCCACAACGCTACTAACTCACAGAGATGAGGCCCTTAAATACACTCAGCTCCCTTTGTGGGAAGGAACAGGATACAGTGTACAGTCCTTACCTGTATATTTTCCTCCAAACTATGTATTTGTGTGCCCAGTGGGATGACATTTTTTGATTTAGTTGTCAGCAAATAGAACTTTATATTATACTCCTGTCTTTTTGCTTTCTGAGCTAGCAGACTACAGTGAATAAGGGTTATTCTGTCTTTTTTTTGAAATTGTTTTTTGAATCTAGGTATTTTTCATAAAGTCAGATCTGTTCATTATTCATAGGAAGCATATTGTTATAAAGTCTGGCACTGTGTTTTGGGACCATTAGTCTGAGGGCAAGCATTCAGATTCATGTCCGACACTCATCCTGCCTCTGCACCTCTTCAGACACCTCAAAGACAAGGAAGGTGCGGGTACTGAATGAATGGGAGTCAACAGGCTGGGTCGATTAAAGTACAACTACTTCATTTTTAGCATTCATCTCTAGCTGCTAAAAAAGTACCCTGCACTGAATCAGGAGGAGAAAAATGCATGCTTGCAATGAAAACTATCCATTTAAAAAAAATATACAACTCAAATCCTTGCCAGCAGAGCATCCAGGCATATATTGTTCTGTACCTGTGAGTGAATCTTTCACAACTTGTCAACAGTACTCCATGCAAAAAGGGGACACGAAAGGGACTTCTGAACATCCAGTTCTAATGGATGCTTCAAGCAGACAGCACACCCCACTTTTTAAAAACCTCTTGGACATAAAACTCAGTAATATTTCAAAAGTTATGACTGTTTTGAGAAAACTTCAGTTCAAGTTCTTAACAGTTTCCCCTTTTAAAATACCTGTTATCAGGATAGATTTCAAAAGAAGATTTGCAAAATCTATCAGTTTTAGTATCCATGCTGTGCATTTTATGAAACATTGTGAATTTCTGTGGACCAATAATCTTAGAGGAGAACAGCTTATTCCACTTAGCTCTAAATAGGAAGGAAAAAAGTATTTATCATAATATTGTAGTATGTAGTTTGAGAAGTATGGTTTCTTATTTAGTCGAGAGACATGGATAATATTTATATAATTCCTAAGGTATACATAAATCTGTAAACCTTCATATCAACATCTATTCACATGTTCTCAAGCGTCAAAGTTCATTTTTCCTGTACGGTACTTGCCTGTACTGCCAGCAATATCTGAAAAAACCTTCACAGCATTTTAAAATAGTCTGTGATATTTCACAATGTACTTTTACTTTCTATATGACCTGGTAGTTCTCAAATGCATTCACAGGTGCATGCACCTGCACATGTGAAAACCTCTCTAAGGTTTTCTAAGGGCACCATCTGTAGAGAAACACTGCTCAGAAGTCCATGCTTTGGTATGCCATAAACATCCAGCTTTATCATTTTCTTTCTTGCCCAAGGGCTTCCCTTGTGAATGATCAAAGCAGCAAAGATCGCAGAATTTAACAACAGGTCTAGTCAGGCCTTAAAGAACAAGAAAAAGAACAAACTTTCAAACAAACATACATCCAGTCCATCAGCATACGGTCGACGGTGCCATTTCAAAAGGGGAAGACTGGCAGGCAGCTTATATTCAGCATAACTGTCCTTGGAACAGAGAAGATTTGGGGATGAAAATGCTTGGACAGTCTGTTAATCTTAGATCCATCACACACTTAAAAAAAATAATCTTGCAGAATAGCTAGAAGAATTATCTAGACTGTATTTAGTTATGAGAATTAGTTCCCTTCAGATTTCAAAAACACATTTAGAAACGTGGATGGAATAAAAACAGCCTACAGTGCACCCCACCAAAAGTCCTAGGCTAAAAATAAAAAAGGATAAATGTTGGAACAATCTGCTCTGAATCAGTATTCGCCCCAGGAAAACCTTTTTTTATGCCAGTAACATGGTGCCAACTACCCACAGTACAGTATGGATCCTCAACCACCACTCTCATCGAGGCCATAAGCTAGGACAGCAAGGAAACGAAGTAAAGTCAGAGCAGAAGATATGATAATTGCCACGGGACAAATTTGCAACACATCAAGAGTAGACAATTTGAACAAGCACAGAGTTAGTTACAGGGTTGCTGGTTTTCTCAGACCTTTAGAAGCCATTCTACCAAATAATTCTTATGCTTCAGAGCTTTTTCCATTAGTCAATCACAAACAGGGAAAAATAATCAAGCAATACTCCAAAAAATGTTAGAAAATTTCAAGTACACCTCAAAGCTGTCCCTCTACCTTGCCAGTTTCACAGTGGGTGTTTTTTTAAAAAAAAACCCAAGATGTACTTTTTACATAAATAGCTTTAATTCTTTTGTGCCATTCATCCCTGACTCCATCTCTTGAAACAGTGTGACCGTGACTTTTAATTAGTTATTCTTCCCTTGACATGATACATCAAGAATGTATGCTAGCTTTTTGGTTTTTTTTTTTACTCAGTGTATTTCCTTGCCTTGTATTTCCTCAGGAATGATCTCAGGAATGATGCTGGATTCTCTGCCTTCTTTCTCCACCTCACCCTTATACTGCATTTGCTCTTTTTTCACACTTTCAGGTGCCTTCTTTCCCAGTCCAGGTGACACACAGAGTTCCAAGACAGGCAAGTGAGACTAGAAAGAGCACAATAAGCACAGGAAACCAAGGAGAGATGGAACATCCTCCAAACAGCATGTTTAGATATTGCTTCCTGTAGTAGACATGAAAAACTACAGCCATAAAGGAGATCTTCAGTAGTGTATATGAAAAGATTTGCAAGTCCATGTCCACAACATACCATACCACAACAAGCATCATCATTTTCCAGTTGCATGAGGAAGGCAAATCTCTGAATGTGGAAGTTAGTGACACCTACTGCTGGCACCTGTTCTAGGGAAGGAAATAAAAGAATCCACTGCCCAGGGTTCACCATCTCCCCTTCTTCCTCACCTCCTCCTCACATCATCTAGATCCAAATCACTCTGCCTGCACAGGCAGCACGGAGGTCCATACTCCACACCTTCTCAGTGGAAGCACTTTCTCTGGCTTCTGTTGCGAGGACTCCCTCACCCTTCACCACCTCATGCCACACCATCTTCTCCTGGGTCTGGTTTCTCATCTTTTCATACATCTGTCAGCAGAGTTGCACTTCCATTATCTTGTCAGTCCTCAGACAAAATCTGACTTCCTACTTACTGCCTCCACTACTAACTGCATCAGATTAGTACAGCCTGCCTCGCAAGCCTTCTGCCTTTTGCATCCTGGGAGTTAGGCCAGGCCACACTTGCACCGGGGTGGATTAAGTCCTGGATTCTAGAGCAAGTCCAACAGTTTTTAAGAGCATTAAAGGGCTGATATAATTTTTTTTACAGTACAGTTAGCAGAATTGACTGAAGAGTCCCAGGGGATACTGCTGCTCACACATGTATATCTACTGAGTCAGTCGCAATCCCAGACAGGCACGACTTTGAACAGCGAGAACTGTGCTGTCCCAACACTTGTCTTGACCAGTTATAATGAAATTGTCAAGAAATTAGTACCAGAGAATTACTTTCTCAGGTCCAGCAAATACAGTTCTTACCTCACTTGTTCTATTTTCACATTCAGTGCAAATGGACAAGCTTCTGTAGGTTACTCCCAATTTACACCAGAGCAAACATCAAAATGAGGTCCAGCAGGAGGAGAAATTGCCTCTCTTCAAAGGTGATTTGCTGCTGTCACCAGAGCTAATACAATGCTCTTTTAGAAAAAGCAGCTCTGTTTATGGCTTCTCAATCACAACTTGAAGAAATAACAAGGGAATGTTTCCTGTTCAGCTTAGATATAATAGTACCTTTAGTTGTTACTTACAAGCAATCTACTCACAATCCCGTCCCTTGCAAAACACTTTAAAGGTAAATAATATGAAAAAAAAAAAATGTACTAAAGAATTGCATTATCCAGAAGAAAAAAAAAATGCAAAAATATCTATTTTAATAATAGATCAATGGATCAATGGACACATAAAAAAAAAATAATCTGTTTTTTCACCCAGTTCCATTCATGTGCAACTTACCTCCAGAATACTACTGTGATAGTAATCCCTCATTTTACTCTGCAGTACTTGCTTGCTGCTCTCCACACACCAAGATTGGGTTCTGCTTGTCTACACACAACGGCCACTGATGGGGGAGCCTGGAGAGAAACTAGGGAACCACCCAAACCACACAGCCTTGCTTATATCAACATTTTTTTTGTTTAAGCTTTGCAAATCTATACGAGCCCCACACTGATCATCAAGACTTGGGGTTGATTAGTGATTGATAGGATCTCCCTACTGTGACAGAAAAACAAGCCAAAACCCACAGAAAGTTTGTGCTGAGTCCTGGCAGGTCTGCCAAACCCAGGATAAAATCCTGCACAGAAAAATGAGTCTGGGGAAGAACCACCTCAAAAATATAGCAATGGAGTCAGGGAAAGACATGAGATCTGCACAGGACACCTTTGCCAAAGTCCACAAGAGAAAGAAGTGTGTGTGTGTGGGTTAACCAAACACCTTACACCCCCAGAGCATACTGATAAAAAAGATAAGCTGCTTGAAACACTGATAAGAAAGAATGTGTGTTGAGATTTGCTGTAAACAAGCAGATTAATTTAGGCATTAAAAAATATGGAAGAACAGGGTAAAGGAGAAGGATGAATAAAAGTGGTATAAAGCCTACACCTCAAGAAAGACTGAAATCTTTAAAAAGTTCATATATAGAGCTTTGTCTGAACTGATGCACTGTTGGGTTTCACCCATCAGTAGTTATTTCTATGCTGATATAACTCACAAATTAAACTTTTATTAAATGCATTCAGAACTTTCTATTTTTGCACTTTCCAGGCACTTCAGATTTTCCATAACTGTCATCTAGAGAAGTCTTAGTCCTGAAGTACAGTGGGAGAAAAATGTGCACTGTCTGTAGATATATAATACATGATGGCTGATCCCTTTTATAACATTTATCTTCGAATGACATGAACAAACCACTTCGTTTTTACTTTTCTGGGGGTTTATGGTCAATGCATTCCCCTTGGATAAAGGATATGGTTTTGCAACCAAAACTATTGCCCTTGAATATATTATAGTTACCTGCCACTTTGTGACTGCATACACTTGATCCTTCATAGCATACGCAGCCACTACACCAAATATATGCTCAACAACAAATGCTCTCTCTAATCCTAAGTATTTTTATGTCATCATTACCAAGAGATTAGCCATCAGTTGGATTTTTTTTTTGTAACCCTGTCCGTAGCTATTTAATATGGATTATAACTGATTTCAGGAAGAAAGAGTATAAAGCGCGTATATAAAGTTTCACAGAAGATGTAAAATATCAGGCTATACCTCTTTTTTTTTTTTTTTTTTTTTTTTTTATGATGATGCAAAACAGCTAGTTACGAGTAGACACCTAAAAGCCTGTGCAGGTCCAGAGCTTTTCACTGCACTTTTAGTTACAAAGTAGTTACAGCTGAATATCCAAGAGCCAGGAGTTGAAAGCTAAGAACTTGTTTTATGTATTTATTCACTTGAACTATGTAATCCTTTGCAGTTTATTCAGATTTCTGACCACTGACAGGAGTGTATAATGTGTCATACCTCAAAGCCCATTTTATCAAAACATTACAATGCAGATTTCACAAAGAATGTGGCTAATGTAGTATGTTTGTCAAGCAACATTTCTTTGAAAGCATTTTAATCAACTCTCAATATATTTCTATATTGTACATTTAGAAACCAAATAGTTTTCCTGCATTTTATTTTCAAAATATATTGAAAGTGTCTGTTGTGAAGATTCAGCTTAAGTTTCTACCTTATTTTAAAACAGACTTTTCTAAAGAGACAGATTTTCTTCCTTTGTAATTCATGATTAAAATAGAGCTCTCTATTTTAAAAAAAGGTGTGGGGGCAAGGAGTGCATATTAAGTAAAGCCAGAAATTACTTTACACAGCTTTCCACATTGCAGAAGGAACCAAATAGGGGAAATTATTATAAATAACGGTCACTTTACAATTGCCCTCCAGAGCCAGCATGGCTGAGAAAATGTGGCTCAGCAAAGTTGGCTTTTATGGTTCCATTGTCTATTCCTAAAACCAATACATAATTCATGGGTTTTGTACATACCATACAACAAGCTGACAGAATTTCACTTAACTCCATAGTACTGATCACCAACAAGGTTTACACATGTTAAGTTACTACTTAACTAAAGCCATGATCAATGGAGAATCACCTAAGTTACTACTTAACTAAAGCCATGATCAATGGAGAATCACCTCCTAGGTTTCCCTATGTGACCCAGATCACCTTGTCTCAGCAGTAACCACCCTATCATCACCTTCAGCAGCTTTGACCAAGACCAAGCAAGTTGCTGGAACCAGCGATGGGCACTGATGGCTTTAGCATCTCTGCATCCTCAGATGGTGATGCTATCTTGTGGGTTTTGTGCACAGACTCAGGAGGGGTGGGGAAAAGGCAGCCAGTGTTTGCCAGATGCATCCCTCATCCTTGCCACTGAATCAGAAGAGACCAGCAAAGAAGCCAGGACCCAGAGGAACCACTCCACTGCCAACACAAAACTGAATCTCACCACCTTCAGCAGAGGACAAAGGAATTTGTGTTTTTCTCACTCTACTAGCAGAAAAACTTAGTTTTCCCTCTAATTTTCAGAAGCTCTGAGCCAGTCCTTGTCCTGAAGCAAACCAGTGATTCTCATTAAGAACCAATCTCAGGTTTCTAAGAATATTACAGGGTTACAGATCCTGGCAGTCAGCTTGGGGGACTGGAAAGAAGCAGACACAATTATTCCTATACGTAATCTTGGAAGAATGTGGAAAAATGACAAACAGAATCAAACACATCTTTGTGAGCCTGCAGAGGAACTTAAATGAAAGACACGGGATCACACTTTTTCAAACTTCAGAAACACATGTATGCTGGATGCAAACCTACAAAAAGGACTATTTTGTGATAGCACAATCTAGACGCCCCTGTGCAATATAGATCGGTCTGAACAACAAAAAAAATCATTCCCTAGTAATTTATTTAGCAGCTGACAATGGGGAACAGAAGAGATTTTCTATGATGAATATTATTGAGCCATATATAAAACTGGTCAAATAGTGGAAAATACACATTCACAGATAATTTCATCAATTGATTAAAACTCCTTGGACTGATTTTTCTCTTCATAAATTTTCTGTTCACCATTTGTGCTGTTCCTTTTGCTCTCTGAGCCATAGGTCTTCTATCAAAACAAGCAAAACAAAGCAAAATCATTCCTGAACTCCAAGGCTAACATAGTGGGAAAAGTTATCAGGTATTTGTGAAATCTGTTAAAAATCAAGTAACACAAAATCCCATGAGGACACAGAGCCACACAATTCCTTTCACTGCCTGGGGGAACAAACACTGCTTTTAAACCCAACCTCTGTGGAGTTAGCATGTGCCCCGGCCTTTGAACAAAATGTTCCTAAATTCACAATGTTCACAGTTATAGCACAAAGAAATGTAAAGACTCTTGCTGCAAAGGCTTTTAAAGCTCACAAAACGAGGTGCTGCATGGTTTCTGGCACAAGAAGATATAAAAGTCATTCATGAGTGACTGTCACACCTTGTGAGAAAGTACAAAGCACCACAGACTTCAAACCAGTAAATGAAACAGAGACGAAACACTCAAAATGGGTTTCTTTGCTGGTTAATAGAGACCCACTGTGACCCAAAGCTGGCAGATAGCTTTCAGCCTGCTGCTGGATCTACTACCAGTGCTACAGGATTTTTCAGGAATAAGTAGGTTTCCAGTTACTTCAGGAGGAAGCTACTCCCGATGACAGAAAAGCTATAGACTGCTTGGTTCCTCCAGAGGAACAGCCAGAGGCTCGAAAGATGGGGTCCTTCCTGCCTGAGGGGGAAAGAGCAGCAGACAAAAGCACTGGGCATTGGAACAGGGGCTGAATCCTGCAGAACAGGGCACAGGCGTCCACTTGCTTTGGAGAGGTCCACACCAGTCCCGGCAGTGGGAGCCCAGCCTGGCTCCCAGCTGCTTCAGCCTGCCGGCGGGACTCCCTCCAGCTCAGCAATGACCCTGGCATTAGCTCAGGGTCTCCTTTTTCTTTACATCCATTGAATTCATTAGAAAATCAGTTGGAAGGAGGTACATCACACCTGTTATTGACCATTAAAAGGTTATTTGGGCTCCTTCTATAAGCTAACAGGGAGACAGACACTTTCAAACACATAGCTAGCCTTCCTAAGACAAATGATATGTGACTTACTCCCGGAACTGCTTCTTGCTTTCTCTTGATTAGTAGAAGGATGCCCAATGCTTAACTTACGGATAAGATAAAGCCAAGTAAGACAAACCAAATGCAAGGTAGCTTTTTGACCTTTTATCTAAAAAAGAAATAAAAAAGTAAATGACATTTTTCAAATCAGAAAAGTTGCAGCTTGGGAATCCTTGTTTTTCCAACAAAAAATTTAGACATATATATATATAGAAATAAATAAATAAATAGATATAGACACAAATCCATACAGGGGAGTCTTTCAGTTCTGGTCAGCTTTGGAAAATTCCTGCCTATGTAGCAATGTTGGTTAGAGATGTAATTTTTGGCAATATTCCTACACTGACAACAGCTCTCATTTAGATGCAGTTACAGCAATCTAACTGAGCTTTTGATGACATAACGGCTTTTGTTTAGCAACCCAATGTAAATGACTTTAATAGTAGCGGGTTTGGCAGGTATAAAGTGCTTTTGCTAGACAGTGCTGACACTACAGCTATACTGGCAAGTATTTCAACCTTAGCACGTAAGAGACAGTACCAGAGAAGTAGGATGAAAACCTGTGTATCACAGTAGGGGAAGCTAATCTGGACTCATTCATGGGGCTACTTCCTTGTATTTTTCTTTACCAACTTACATTTAATGATAATATTTCTGAGAAATGTCGCCTACTCCCTTTCTTTTCTCTCATTCTGGAAGAAAATCACAACTACAGGTCTCTTGTATGAAACTTGTAAAAAAAAATTAAAGTTATCCACAATAAAGGCTAAAACAGCCAGGCAAACAGTTGTCATTATGAAAGGCCTTTTTTTTTTTTTTTTTCTTCCCTTAAAAGCCACAGCAGCAGCAATTCAGGTCCCTCAGCACTAGCTTATAAATGCAGACCTGAAAGAGCTAAATGGAGTGGTAAACGAAGCCACTGCCTGTTCTTCTGCTGGAGCAATACCAGCAAGATGAGACCAGGAAACACCACCACGCACCACCTCACACACCAGCATGGACACCAATAGACTACAAGACTTCGTCCTGTAAAACAGATGTCCTGTTCTGAAGTGTCTTAATAGTAACAAGCTTTACCCATGCTAGGCCTATTCCTGGTCATTTGAAGAAATTACACGTACCACCAAAACAGATTCACAAAAAGGAAAAAACCCCACAAAAATACACCCAACCCCCCCCAGAAGTTCTCCAACCAGAAGCAGCATTAGGAGTCCCAGGGTCCTCAGTCCTTGCAAACCTTGGTACAGTGAAGGCTCACAGGAGCCAGGAGGGACAGAGCACCTGCCTCCCACCTGAGCTAGGGCTGCCCACACCTCAAAACCCAAGGAATAGCAAGAATGAGAAAAAAAACCCCAGCTGCCTAGCCCAAAATCAATACAGAATGATAGAACCCATTCTAGAGACGCCAGGAGACAGTTCTCAATTAGGAAAACACCTAATGTTTCCCTTTCCCTGCAGGCCAAGGGTAAAATGTCCCGGTCTCCCTTCTCTTTGCAGGCAGGTTCACCTCCTACACATGAGGAACTGAATCAAAACCAAAGCTTAGGCCACAAGACCCACATATTTATTTTCCACATAACTTTCCCAGCTTTATCTTTATGTAAAACAGGCATTCTCCAGAACACAGCTGGCAAAGGACTCTTTAATAATGTACACAATCAGAGCATAATACAAAGCCTGAGTCTGTTTTCACTAATAAAAGTAGTCCAGCTTGCTTCAAGAGCAAGAAGTGCACATCTCCAAGAGCAAAAATGCACATGTTCCCAAATATAGCAAATAAATTTCTAGGGCTTTCTTTTGTCTGTTTTCCTTGCACACAAATGGATGAAAGCTAAAGGGCAGCATTCAGCCATACACATCTCTGTAATGTAACCCTCTTCCTCCCTCAGAAAACTTAAAAATTCAGTTGACCTTCAACAACGCAACAAAGTCTTACAAAATACTCTTTTTCTGCAGGTTTGCACCAAAGAATTGGAGAAGCGCTTGAGCTAGACATCTGCTAGAAGAGTAGCAATTAAAAGTCTAGCAGATACGGAAGATACAGGTAATCTTGCCCCTCTGTCAAGTGAGCCCTGCAAAGTAGAGAGAACAAATATACTGCTGAAATAAATTCTTTATTCAACAGATGCTTTTAAATCATAAATTTAGTGGTTATATGTACTATGCTTTTTTCAGAAAGGAGTTTTTTTTCTCTCTTTTTACGAAGTGAGTACAAAAAGCCCAGCTCCATACACTCTTTAACCTTACAAATCTGTGTACTTGCAGAAAGCTGAAAACACTTGTTGAAAAGCTACACAAAGAGACAAACACAAGAGCTAACAAACTCAACCTGAAACCCCATAACAGTTTAAAATTCAGTTTTGATTTATGTTTTTCTAATTGCTCAGGCACTGAGGCTGTAGCATAGAGAAAGATTTCTGGGAGAAACGTGTTCACCATTTGAAAAATGTTTGTAAATACTATATCACCAAGATTTCATAAAGGGGGTACCTGCTGAAGTTACAGTAGAGAATATTTTAGTAGTCTCTCCATTTAAGGTTAGAAAAAAGCAAGAATTAACTCCCACACCTTCACTAACCATCTCTCACACTCACTATTCTCACACTCTACTTTAGATTCTACATGCCTTCTTTCTTTTGTGCACCTGATCCGCAAATTATGTCTGGTTTCATGAACAAGTATGGTCACCAGGGTAACTTTTTGTTTGCAACCAAGTCCTCATGGACCTGTTAGAGAGAAAACCATGGATTACCGTCAATAGGGCATGTATTTTGTTATATTCCTGACTGTGACTCTCAGTTGTAACTTTTCCATATACCATGAGGAGCTTGTGAAATCCTGTACAGAGAGAATGGAACATGCGTTTTGAATTGTACAGTAATTATCTACTAATGCCATCCTTTGGCTTTTCTCAATCATCATTTACTTCTAGTCTGCCACTGTTGTAAATGTTCATTTATTAAAATTCAAATTAGATAAAGTCAAAATTGCTTCATGGATTTTTATTTTTGGGGTTTTTTTAAGTGTAGTTTTCCCTTCTGTGCCATACTTTCCAGGAAAGCATGGCTACGCGCAGCACCTCATGTATTCCTTTTGGACTTGCTGTTCACAAGAGGTGGGTACACCTTCTCTGAAGCACAATACACTGCATGCCTTTTCTTCAGCGCATTAATGAGGGGCCTACAATCAAATTCCAGCAGATTTAGGGTTAGAGAAATAGCACTTCCTCCTGTAAGCCAGGGGAGATGCAATAATTCCTTTCTTGGGCTACACTGTGGCCTCACTGAAGTGCACATCAAACAAAATGCAATTTCTGCAGGCTGCGGGCAGCCTGGATTTGCAAGCTCCAGCAGAGCAAAGCTCCTGCCAGGCCTGACCAGACAAGCTGTATGCAACAGGGCAGCCACACAGCTGTTCTTTGTGTCCCCTTTGCCATCTTATCCTCTGACAATTACTTACAGATTAGTTATAGATTTGCCAGCTGGATGCAGGCAAAGAAACCTCCTGGATAATTCCAGATGAAGATGCTGATCAAAATAGTTTTTGAAAGGGGAAAAAGAAGATTTTGGGCAGCAAACTTATCCGTATCCATTTACTAATGTATTCTTTACACCTCTAAAAAGCAGCATTGGTGTTTCTCTAATGAGTCACAGAATGAAACTGTAAAAGTAGATTATTATGACGGGAAAAGGGTAGGAAAAGATATGATAAGGGACTTTGCTGATTTTTTCCCTTTCTTTTAGACATCTTCAAAGGAAAACCCCAGAAATGAGGAAGGGAAAGGTACTCTGAAACTCTAGGAACAAGAATACTTTCTTCTGCTATGCAATTACTGCAAGTGTCACACATTATTGCCTCACAGACGTTTTTATTAGGCTCTTTTCCAAAGGTAAAACAAATTGTAATTCTTAATCTCGCACCAGGATAGCCAGCTTTAGGATTAAAGCATTCATAAGGACACCCTTGGCCCCATTTTGCTTATCCAGTATTTCCTCCACTGCTGTAGTTCCACAGCACATAATGGAATTAATTCCACTGCACATAACTGAGTTATTCCGAGTTATTTTGCAGTAAGCAGGAGCGGAACAACTAAGTGTATTAATAAAGAAACAGGGATTTGGGCTGCCCCTTGAGCCCAAACCAGGCTCACACCTCACACCAGGCAGGGGGTGGGAAGCCGTGGGAAGGCCCTTTCAGAAGGCCAAAGCGTGTCTTTAGCCATCATTACAACAAACTTAAAAGCCACTCCTGTACTTCATCCTACTCAGCCATCATTTAGGCCGGCCTAACTCAAACTAAACGCTCTCGTTTTAAGGAAGAGAGGGGCTGAGGGAAAAGAGGAACACCCCGGGGGGGGTGGGGGGGGGGGGGTGGGGGGAAGGGGCGCGGCACTGAAACACGGACAGGACGACGACAGGAGATGAGGTGGAGAAAGTGAAACTAATTAACTAATTTCAAGTAAGGTAAGGGACATCAACTGCTCAGATCATCCTGAGCCGCAACAATCTCCCTCAAAACAAAATATCACGGAAAGACTTGCAAGTAATAACAGAAGTGAAGTCTCCCTGCCGCCGCGCCTCCCCCTCCGCAGGGAGCGTGGTTCGCCCCGCTCGCAGCCGCCTACCTGCCCGGCGGGACGGCGCGGGGCTGCCCTTCCCCGCGGGGCGGTGGGGCTGGGGTCTGTCTGGAACTCGTTTTCTTTCTAGAACTCTTTTTCGTTCAAGAACTCATTCTCTTTCTAGAACTGTTGCCGCTGAGGCAGTATCCCACGGACAGGCTGGGGAAGGGGATTTCTTTTCCCGACTCCCACAATTACTAGGGAGAAATACAAAGGCGGGCCCCTCCTCAGCCAGCGTTTAAAGCTGGTTTATAATTAACCCCTAAGGAGACTTCACCAATTTGGCAAAATCTTAACTGCTGCCAGGCAGCGGGACATGGGCACCCCCCGGCCCTGTCAGCTCCTGCCAGACGAGGGGCCTGACCTGGGCCTGGCCGCCGCTGCAGGGATCCCCATGCCATCGGTATCAGGAACTAAAGCAATAGCTGGGATTTATATTGAAACACCAATGCTGGCTAAACGCCTAGCTCCCACAGAGCATCCGATACATTGCTCGAGTGTCAGCACAACAGTATTCAGGAGGCACAGTTGCTTCAGAAGATACAAGGAGCACCAAACTGAGCAAATACCGACTTGTAATATATGTTTCTTAGTCTTACTTCAGAACTAAGAACACAAAGGAAAGGAAGATAGGTATCTGGGGTTGAAGAGGAGGAGTGTTGCTTCCTCACGCATCCAGTATTTCACTGAGCTTTTACTTAAACAGTTTCTAACAAGCTGTACAGTCTGCCGCAATCGTGCTTGAAAAATGCTTTTAACGTGTGCAACCAGTAAATAAGAAGCAAAGGTGAATATTACAAGATTTTACACAAGAGTCTTGATTTGTATCACAAGAGAGGGGAAAAAAGTAACGAGGAAAAACTCAAGGGAAATCTATCATTTTATATCACTGTTAAAACCAATCCTGCCCATGCAATGCAGAGATGACCCAAAATACTGCAGGGAGCTAACAGCATGCCACCACTCTCTTTACAGGGGTCATTCTTAAGGTATACCAGGTATAGCATGTTGCAGTCTGCAATATGAAACAGAAATCGAGTTCTCTTATGACTATAAGCAGTTTTCTTCTGTACATCTTTTGCCTCCAATTTACATGCTTTCATTTCACAAAGCCAAAGGACTCTCAAGAGGCTGGCTGCACAGTATCAAATGCAAAAGAGATTTAATCTTCAGATTTGCAGGAATTTAAAGTTACAAACACCCTGTTAAGCATAAGCCTGCATACTGTCTTTTATTTATATGCATACGTTTATTGCAGTCAAATTTGTAAAATATTCAAAAGTTGTTTAAAGGCATGGAAGAAGCATTTGCCTGAATTGCTCATGGCTCTGTAATCTGTTTCAAACCAAAATTGCTTTGCTGGGATCTATCTAAAGCAGAAATAGATTGATGTAATCCAATTTCTAGTTTCTTGTTTTCCTGCTACTCCTGCGCCCAAAACTCCTGTGTACTGCTCTTACCCAGGCTTGCACTGATGTTCACAGACATCTAAGGGTTCTGTAGAACTTTTCAGAGCCATGTGTTTACATCTCTCAACAGAAAGCATCTGAAGACTTCGCAGAGCAAAAGCACTTTTAAACATAAGAAAAAAGCACACTAACCATAAGACTTAAGGATGGCATTAAAACTCAACGGGCATCTGTGTGAATCAGGGGCATATATCTGAACACAAGTAAGAAATTCTCTCTGCTTCTACCCAAGTTCTTTTTGCACAGTTTTTTACATTTAAAGTAGTGTAAATAGATGCATAATTTTCATTTCATAATTTAGATGTTGTTGATAGAACAGACATTGTAGAATGGTGACAATGATAAAGATAGAAATTACAGGCAAGAAAAATGCGTAAGACCTTTCCCACACATGCAGCAGGACAAATTATTTTTTTTTTCAACTCATGCATTTTAGACTAGTTTAAGATCATACTAAGAAGAACCTGGTTATTACCTCCTTATTTATGTAAGTGCCTATTTACTGTGAAAGTCAAGCGTAATGCAAAAACTTTTGTTGCAGCAGAAAATATCTAAACATGTGAATACATTCAGACCCCCAAGGGGTCAATAATACTGTCCAAGGAATCAGTCTTGCAGAACCTAGACTTGAAGTCAAAGCTGTCTGAACAAATACTTCTCCACCAATCTGACCTTTTAACAACGGGATAACTTTTGCAAGCATCTTACTTACATCTTTACTACCCTGTGAGTAGCCACCAAAGCCTATGAAAGGAATGGGGGACATAGTGAAACTGGGGAGCCAGCTAATAGGGACTCTGCTCTACTTGGGGACGGATAGCCAAACAGTGGCATATAGGACAGTCTCACAGTTTGTTGCTTATTTAGGAATAGAGAGAGCTGAGTTGGGTCCTTGGCTCAGCCACAAAGCTTTTCAATACCTTCACATAAGATTTCTACTCAAGCCAACCATCTGGGAGAAAAAAATAAGAAAAAAATGAGGAAAAAAATACTTCCTTAAACACTGCATGTGTAGAAGATCGTGACATCCACTCCTATTTTATATACAAGGCACACATTTTTCCATTAGGTTGTTCACATTTCCTCTGACACCAAAGGAAAATCCATTCAAATCTATTACCTCAACAAGCATCTTAATGCCTGGTAAACAGAGTAAGAGGAGATGCAAGAAATTCCTCCTCCTCCTCCTTTCTGGGGATATCTATTAAATTCCTTTGCTTTTCTTCAGAGCATCCATAAAAGAGTCTTTGCTTTTGTGTAAAAGATTTGGGAAGTGCAGACAAAAAAAGAGGTGTCAGTCTGAAAAAGGGTGGAATTTTTACGTATTTGATTTCTCAGGTCAGCTGTCTGACCTTACAGAAAAAAAACCAACACCCCCCCCCCCCCCAAAAAAAAAAAAAAAAAAACAACCAAACAACCAAAAACCGAGCCACAAATTAACTAACAACATAGTTCATATAATCAGGTATATATTGTAACGCTTTCCTGGTTTATATATATATAATGTAACAGGAAAATATCTAACAGGAGTAAGACACAATGTGGGGGGAGAAACAGAGACATACAGAACATGCACAAGGCTGGGTAACTTCAGAGAAGACATTTAATATCTCCATTACTTAGTTTCCCTCTAACAGAGACAGAACAATATGCTCTACCATCCAAATTGTTCCCCTGGCTAACACGAATACTTAACAGCAGAATGACTGGTGTACCAGTTCTGTCTACTTCATCCTCTACCATTTCATAAAAGCTTTTTTTTCTGCCATCTGTGTATGTCCCTACTTAATCACTGTCAGTTCTTTTGTTTTCCAACATGAAGTATAATTAGACATTTTTTCCACAAAAACTATGTTTTGGCCAGTTCTTTGTATATGGGAATTCAGACTCCTGAACAACCCTCAGAAATCATGGAGCAGTGCCATGTGCAATGGCCTCATGACATCCAGCCATTTAATCGGAGATGCAGTACAAGCGAGGCACTGCCAAAACATATGGGTTTTTTTTGCAGGACGACGTAATGCTTTAATCTCCACTCCAGCGGCCATATCTCCATCTTGCCTTCCCTCCTTTATTTCCAGGGCTTGGGAGAGTAGGTGGGGGAGCTTGGTGTGGGGTTGGAATGGAGCTGAATGAAGACATCAGTAGATCTCCATCAAGGGCCAGGCTTTTTTGCCCTCCTTCCCTAAGTGCTCAACAGCTATTTATAAAACAAACAGGTCAATTTTCTGCCTACTTGATACAAACATTGTGCCAGTGTAGGTGTGCCAAGGTAGTGAATAAAAAGAAGTGTCACAAAAGACTCACCAGCATTATGAAGGGACTAGTGGCTGCAGGGAAGCCTGTGGTGATCCGAGCGCCCTGGGCACATCCATCTTGCCCAGCACCACTGTGCTTGCACACAAAGGGCGGCCGTGCAGCTGCCCTAGCTGCTAGGTCTGCCTGCGGGCACAGCTGCATCCCACCGCCCAACCTCTGCCGCGGGCAGGGTGCCTGCCATGCAGGAAAGCAGAAGCAAGATCTAGGGCACATCAGGCTGAGAACCACCCTGAAACCCACCCTCTGAGCTAAGTAAGATGTCTAACAGACACCCACGGTGGAGCGCACACCTACCAAGGCCTCAAGGGTGTCAACTCAGCCAGTCATTTTGCACGCTGGAGGAGGAAGGAAAAGAAAAAAAGTTCATGTAGCCTTTCAGCTGGTCGCAGATCACTGACCCCAATAATCTTCCCACTCCCTCCACAGAAGTGGTGCCACAGCAGTCTCCTCCCTGTCCAGCCCTTTCAGAGCAAAATAAAATATTGATGTCTGATCGCTGCAGGTCTTGAGGGAGGAGGGGAACAGGAAAGAGGATCAACTAAGGTGCTTGCCCTTCTCCCGTTAAAGTCAATGGCAGCCCTGGGAACTGGCACGAATAAAAATCAGGAGAAATGAGACACAATGACAGCTGTTTCATTGCTTTGAGTAAAGCGAAGTGAAACCTTAACACCGGTGAGGAGAGGCTCATAGCTTTCTGCAGGACGTAACCAAACCACCCTGCAAACACTGGATGGAGAAAGTGCTAAAAGTTTGAATGGAGAAATTTGGAAGTGAAACTCAGACCTCATCAAGTTAAACCAATAGCTACCTTTAGATGGGTAGTGGTAATAAAATTGTATTCTCAACCCACTAGTCTTTATACAAAGACAATAAAATATTCTTCCCAAACCAGCCTAAGAAGAGATCAAGAAACTCAGGCAACATACCTGAAGGTAACTGGCTTCTCACATTTTTTGCACAAGTAAAATGAATACACACAGTGAAAACACACTCAGGTCTAAAACCTGTTTTTTCCATGAGCCTAAACAGATGCTGGCTTGTGAAAGGTTTGCCTGCACATATTACTATGACCTGTATATTTTACCTTGCCAGTGTGGGACAGGAGGGAGAGAGAAAAACTTTCCTCCTTCTAAGAAAGGAAAGAGCTTTTCTCTCAGCCACATCCCAACATGTTCTTCCATTTTTTCCCCCTCTTACTGTTTATGTGAGTGTCAGCAAAGGTCTTTACTAAAAGATTAAATTATATCATTTCCATTTCAGTGAATGCAAGCTTTTATTTGTACAAAACCTCATGTTTTCCCATTAGGCCCCTGTAAGGGGAAAAAAAACCACAACCCAAAAAACCCAGAGTTGTGATACCATGCATATGTACAATATGATGTGCATGAAGAACACCTGAAAAAAATCAAAATCTCCGAGACGGATGCAATAAGAGTTTTGCGGTAAAAGCTATCAACATTAACATACTAGTTCTAATTTACTCTACTTCATGCATTTAAATTTATTAACTTCGGGCCATATGTTGGCTATGGAGTGTGGCTCTGCATTCCTGAGCCAGTTGACAATGAACAGTAAAGTTCCAATAAATTGGAAAGGTGAAGGAGGGTGAGCCTAACTAATGGAAGAAAATGATGCAAGCACAAATCCAATACACCATAGTAGAGCAGCAGCAGCACAGAGATATTCAACCATATTTTTCCAGGGCTGGCTAAAGTTTCATGCAGAAAGCTTTGATGTTGCCACTGTAATTCAGAATGTCAATACTTGCAGGGTAGAAAACTTGCTTCTGTCGACTAAAATACTTGATTTCCAGCCTCCATGTTGGAAGTATGTCTGCTTCCTCAAATTCATGCCACACCAGCTAACGTTACGTCGTTTTAGAGCATGTAAGACAGAGGATGTACCACTGTTTTTTGAATGGTGCAGCTTTAGGCTGAAGGGCAAGGTGGATGTATTGCAATTTTCTGATTCAGAAGCCATCTGTGCTCTTTTTTCATCAGTGCAAATGAAAGAGTTGCTTAAGAATCAGACCAATCCAAAACATTTTGGCAAATGGAAAAATGCACAGCTATCCAAAATATCCATAAAATAAGGCCTTATCCGTGGTGATACAGCCGCACAAGACACAGCAAAAGCTGACTCATGAGATCCACATTAAAATGAGCCAGAAGCAACAAAGAGAAAGCACACTCCTGGTCACAACTGCCTCATCTTTCCTCTTTGACTTCCCTCAGTCCAAAGCTACTTGCCTGCAGTTGTTGGGGATAATTGTACTCTTTTTCAGAGGAGCAGATGAAGGGGAAAACTGACAATACCCAAATACCACAAAACACACGTCTCTGACACTCCTGTCCTCCAGTATTGCATCTGCCATTTGAAATCATGCTGCACAGAAGCTGCTCACAGAACCTCAGGCATCAGGAGCAGAAGTGAGGAAGTGAGCACGGCAGGAGGTCAAGAACAACATTTTTCAAACATAAAACAAGCCAGGATTGTTGTTACCAGTAATGGAGCACCAAAATATTTTAAAGAATCTGGGACATAAATCAGCATTCAGGCACTGAAATCAAGAGCAGCCTCATTTTCCAGAAGTTCCTAAGCACATAGGTTGTCCTGAGCACGAGAGCTAAAGGTGCTTTCGGGAGTCTAAATGCTCAAATCCCTGTGTCTGCAAAAGGCCTTAAAGCCCCCCTTTTTCCATCAGGGCACTGCAGGGGCTCCCCAGGGGAGCAGGGCAGCTGGGGCACCAGGGCAGACCCAACCCCACACACCTCCCTGGGGATGGAGCAGTCCAGGCTGGGATGGGGGCTCAGCTCGTCGGGGGGGGCGGGGGGCTGGAGACCAGCCCTGCTGCAGTGCTGCTGAGGCAGGGGCTGATGGCCCAGGGGGCTGCCGTCGGGGCCTGGGCAGGGCAGCAGGAGCTCGAGGGGTGGGCCTTTTTTAAGTTGAGAAGAAAGTGTGCGTTCAAAGCAGGTCTAATCTCCACTTTGGTCATTTTTGCATCATTGAGCAGCCTCACAGCAAGATGCCTGCCAAATGAAATTTAGCTGGGAGACGCATACCAGCATTGCACCTTACACTCCGTGTTTAGGAACGGCCATCTATTCAGTGCACGGGTCCAAGCTGAAGGCAGTCGGAGGCAAACACTGCTGAAAATAGGTAAATCTTGCATAACCTGTCCTTAGCACCACTGCAATCTACAGATCCTCCCCAGGTTGGTGACATTGCCACAAGCCACCTGCAGTAAACCTCCATGCGGAGCGCAGCCCTCTCCTTCCCTTGTGCTCCCCACTAAGCAATGGATGGGATGTGTCCTAATTTTACAGCTCCTTGACAGATGGGAAAAGCTTGAATTAAAGTGAACTCTATAAAGATCCGTAGCTAATGCTTGTGATATTAAAGACAAAACCCCCACTCCCTGCATATATTAACATAGTTCTACTTTGCATGGTTAAAAATAGAAGTTAGTCTGACCTTAGGGATCTGAATTTGGCTATACTGTGCACACACACTAATTTCTATTTTTTTGTTAAATTAAAAACTGGTCTATCTGTGCCACTGTACTTCTTTCATGAAAGATCAAGGGACAGCTATACTGTGAGGATTAAAGATAAGACTATCTTGAGGCAGAAAGTCTGTTACTGTTAGCAGAGAGAGACCCCCTTCAGTCAGAGGCCCCTGGGGCACTAAATATAACGCAGAGAGAAAAAGAGTGTCCTCCCTGAAGACCTCACCACATAAACGGCCAGGAAAATGGTGAGAATTGATCCAACAGAAGGGAAAAAAGATTGAGGAACAAAGACACAGCCGTAACTTCCTCCTCTCTCAGGGAGAACTCAGAATATCTCAGTGCTGCCAGTCAAGGAGCTGTGGTCAATAAGCCTCATGAACCACAGCATATGAAGGCACATCCGTATGCCCCTCTCCAGACCCAGACTCTCCCTCTTCTTCTCTCTCCCGCCTTGCAATAAAAATTAAAGTGCATGTATGACTTACAGACTAACGCAATAATGGCAAATGTTGCATCAAGCAAAAGCAGTGTCCTCCTGGTGGAGTTACAGCCCTCCTGCTCCGCCGGACAGGCTCTGACACACCACACACCGTTCACATGCACTTCAGCAACACCAAACTGTACTGCACATTTTGGTAAGGGTGCAGGTCCATTGCACCCTCCAAGATGAATTTTACACAAAACCAAACCAGTATTTAAATAGACACCTCATCAGGTTTGGTTTTCCCGTACTGTGAAAATTAATGTACTAGGAGGGAAAGTTAACAACCAGGATAATCACATTTGTTGCAGTCTTCTGCAAGATTAAGTTAGCAGGAAAAAACACACACATTTAATTTTTCTGTCATGGCTAGCATTTTGACAACAGGGAAAGATATAGGTGCCAATCTAGCAAAACCTCTGACAGATGAACAATTTCAGCAGTACAAACTGTATGACTCAGTTCAATTGCACAAGTACTTGCAGAATCTAGCTTTTATTTTTTACAGAAATGAAGACTGCCAAAATATAGACAACAAGATATAGAAAGCGAAGAATAAAGACAGAAAGCAGCCCCAAATCACAATTTGCACATTTCCTCACCTGTTAGAAACTCTATTCTGTTAAGGTATTGCCATTTTGCTGCCATTATTTAAACTTGCACTATTTGATGGGTTGCTTCTAAAAACTCATGCTCTTAAGTGTTTTGTCATACTCTGGTTTGATTAAAATAGGATTGTAATTCCAGATCCCATGGCTGCAAATAAACCGAGGAAGACTATATGTGAACACAAAACCCAGAAAACAAATAATATTACAGATATTTTAATTTATATTTTCACTATTTCACATGATTTTTAGTGGCATAATAGTGAATATTTGCCAATAAGTCTGTTCATATATTTAAACAGAAAAGCTAGACAGGAAACTGGATATAGATTGTTAAGAAAAGTAAACAACATTTGGAATATTTTTTTTGTGTATTTATATGTACATGCATGTGTATATTTTACCCTGAAGTGAATTTTTACATTGATTTTGACATTAATTTCAATCTTGCCAATTTTTGCAACAGACTGCTTCATATAACGCTGACATAATCCCAGATGGTACAACAGTTTAAATACTGTTTAAACACTGGAAGATAAAAAAAAAATACTAGCTGTGGATTAGAGAGCCTGCATATTACATACCAACGATGTATACTTAAATTTATGTCATATTTAATTGAAAACTTTTATCTCTTTTCTAGATACTGATTTCATACATTAACAGAAAATAAGGGCTGAAAGGCTCTTACTCCCATACTAGGTACAACAGCATTTCTTACAAGCCAACCTACAGAGAAACACTTTACACAACGGCTTTGTAAGGAGGGACTATGCTTCCTTCAGCTCTGCATGCACTGGGGAGCATCCTAACAGTAGTTAGACAAATCATAGGTTGCTTCTGATGATTTTTTCCCTCCGTTAATGATGTACGTAATACCAGATCTAGCCCACTAATGCGTTTCACATTGGGCAAAACATACATTCTGAAGAGAAGGACTTTGGGTAACTTCTAACTTAAGCTGCAAACTAACCAACAAAGTAGACAGGAGAGTTGCTGGCTAGAGAGCCTGACTCCTTTCTGCAATACCTTTTTGTGCTTTAGCTCTGGACAAGGTAAAGGATTGAAACAAGAACTACTGGATAAAATATGTGGGGGTTTTGGGTTGGTTTTTTGGTGGTTTGTTTGTTTTTTACATTCAGCTGTCAGCCTCAATAACAGTAAGGATTCTTTCTGGTTTGAAATCTTTGGAACCAATAGCAACAGAGGAAGACATAGCTTCACAGAGGTTACTACTAAAACAATCATTTTTTCTTTCACTATCGTACCAAACAATCACCAAACAAAATTGCCTTAGCATAAAACTTGATTTGAACAGGTCTTTCAGCAACGTTATACATAATACCCAAAAGAATTCTCCTAAAAATGGCAGCAGGTTTTTATCGGCTAAGTTATAAACAAATTTGGATGCACTGAGATGCAACCCGCCAGTTTGCTCAAAATGTGATTTTACTTTATTTGTCCAATGTTCAAGAATGTTCAGTCGATATTTTTTCACTTTATACCTCTCAATACAATTAGGAAGACCAAGAAAGGGAGAAGGGAGATTGGGGACTGAAGCCCAGGGAATAACACGCAACGCTGCTTGTGTAGCCCCAGTTACCACCACCAGTTCCCCCCGCAGAGAAACGTTGGGACTGATAGGCCTGGGGAGTGATGTGGAACAAGGAGGGCAGGAGCAGGACAAGCACTGCTGTACGAAGGGCAAGCGCTGGCAGCTCTCAGATTAACTGGTCGCCACGACCCCAGCACACATCTCTGGAGCAGCTTCTCCAGACATCCAGGTCATGATACTAAGGACAGGCAGTAAATCGTGATGACCATGCAGGTGGCACAGGAAGGGGAGAATTCCTGTCTCTGACAGGCTTGTCAACCCCAAGCCCCTAAATAATGCAAAAAGGTGCACCCAAAATCATCACATGGCCACCAGCCTGGAGGAGACACTGAGAATCCAGTAACTGACATCCCTTGTATTATCATTACACAAAATCCTGCACAGACAACCGGGACACAGGCATCCTGGGGCCAGACAGCTGAACGGACTACTTGGTCGCACACTCCCCTGCACACATGCTTACAAGCAGCTGGATGCAGTACATACAACTGAAATCAGTTTTGATTTAGATTGACATCATCCTCTCCTATAAAGCCTCCAAGATCTGCAACATTGCTGACACAAAAGTGAAACATTTTCTTGCAGTCTGGAGGCACAAAACAGGTTTTAGAGACCCTGAGTTTGGCTTGGAACTAAAGTCATCAACAGAAGTCTACAAGAAAGCTTAGAAGTGACGCAACGAAGACTTTCCATAGCACATACTCAAACCTAGGAATGCAGACCTGACAAAAAACCACCGAGTTCTCATAAAAACTCTCAAGTAGTTTAGAAAACTAAAGCACTGAAAGAAACTAGCAGCCTTGCTAGGGGCGCTCTGCCCTGCCTAACTCTTGACAATTATGTTTTTAAAGCAAAGAATGCCATGTGGAAACTTCAGATAGCCTTGCCTATAAACTATCCTGTCCTAATTAAAACAGAAGGGTATATTAACAGAACAGTAGTCAAGTTTAGTTTTCAATGTGCTCTTCTACTCTTTCTGATCTTTTAATGTTCTTACTTATCATGCTTCTTAGAGCTAACGTTACACTTACTGTCTTCTGTTTATTGCAATATCTTTTTTTTTATTTTACTGACAGCTTGTTTTAAAACACTTATTAGCAGTGTTTTCTGTTTGCCAGGGGACAGAGAAATTAAACTGTTTCTGAATTGCTTGCAAAAATTATATAAAACTATCACCATATCTGTTCGGAAACAAACCGATCCCTGCATGCGTGCGCCCCTCCCCCCCCCCCCCCCCCAGTTTTCAGAGCATCAACATGGAGAATTGATCAGATCTAGATTTTCCATCATTTGATAACCTTTACAGTGTCTAATACTTTTTCTTTATAAATGTTTAAATAAAATTTTCAAACTCCTTATAAAGTGAAATCTGGATGAGGGTTACCAAGTAAAAAAATATGTTTTGTTACACTAAAATGTTTCACTTCAATATATTGTTTTGTGTTTATTTTGGTGTCCTCCATATAAGCACCTCCCATTTTCGTTTGTTTCTTACACTTCCTCTAGAAAAAGGGGAAAATAAATAAGGATCTAAAAATATCTTACATTTTTACAAGAACAATTTCTCAAATTGGAATTGCTAGAAGATAGCTAATTATTAACACATAGTAAGTTAGGTAGCATGAAACCAGGGGCACAGACCATGTATGCCTGCTAGAAACTCACATGTAGTTCCAACATATTTTCTGAAGGCTGGCATTAAAATTAGCCATACATCCTATTGAAAAAATAATAAATATGGAAAAATAAAAATATTGCATGGAAATACTACTTAATAAAAGGATATTTTAGCTTAACCCTGAATACCAAGCATGAGATTATTTCACACTGTAAATCCTTTAGCTAACCAGGCCACATGCAAAATACTGTTTTTAAAATCTGTAACCAACACATTTGGGATTACACAACAGAAAAATAGATGAAGTAGATGAGAGCAAAAGAACTGAACGAGCTCACAGATGGACAAAGTCAGCCCGCAGCCAAGGACCTGGGAAACATGGGCAGAAGCCTCTGCTCTCCTACAGGCTCTGCGTGGCCCTGGCCAGCCATCGCACAGGTAGCTTTGCAGTGTGTCTGCGACAATCTGTCAGGGGTGACACTTCATGACACTGTCTCTGCTGAAATAGGGGACATTCTGCCCTTTTCGGCAACAGCCACCTGTGGCACATCCCTGTTTACTTCCTTGTTCCAGCACAGCTTACCTGAGTGCTGCAGGCCAGGGAGGGAGAAACCCCTGCTGAAAGCTGCTCCCCCTGCGTTGCAGAGTTACCTGTCCTCTGGTTTAGGGGCCTTAGGCAAGCGTAAGGTGCCATCAGGCAGCGCTGGCACAAGGGAAACGGTGACAGCACACAGCTAGGACATATGAACCGCATCCTCCTCTCCACAGGCAGCCTGCAACCAGCCTGGTGCAGCGGCACTGCACAGCACACCCTTCGGCGCTGGCATCCTCTGACCTTCACCCTGCTTCTCTTCTCTGGCCATTGCCACCTCACATCATTTGTGATCACGTGATGGCAAAAGCCCTGATGTCATTCGAGAAGAGGAGAGATTAAGTAGTGAGTGTTTGCTTCCTGCATTCATTTTGCCCAAAATGCGTTTGGGAATTCCTCACGCAGCCAGCCTGACTGTAGGGTGGGAACAGTCACCTTTCCTGGTGACTTGGTGAGAGAGGTCCAGGTGTGTATGCCACAGGATTTTACCTCTTCAAGCTCACAGATCTCCAGACTTGAAGGACTAGAACCATAAATAAGAGACCCATAAAAATAAGATAATAGCAGCTCCCCTTCTTTGAGAGATGTTATGTGGATAAGTACATGAAGGATTATGAGATGTTCAGATACTATGGTAATAGGAGAGACAGATAAACTGCTATCTTAGCTACTTCTATAAAAAAAACACAGAGAGACTTAAAAAAAAACAACCAACCAACATCCAGCTATGTAGAGAGCACAGTACTTCTGTAGTCGCTATTTATGTGCCATCTATGAACAAGGAAAGTACTTAAATCAGCTTAGTTTACCCTAGCTACTTGCAAACCCTTGTCCAAATGTAAATTCTCCTTGATTGCCTTCCTATTCTGTTGACCTACTTTACACAAACACTATAGTACAGGTACATTCCTGTTTGTCACACAGTCAAATGTACGGAGGAAACATGCGTTTCCCAAATATTTGATAGCTCCTCTGTGGGTCTGGGAGTCAGACACAGAGGGAAGAAAAAGCAATATCACATGACAGAGGACATCAGTCACAAAGAGCAAACAGCAAGTTAGGTATAGGAAATAACTGAAGTAATAGTCATTACATTAGCCACATGCATCCAGCCAGACCCTCAGCCAAAATATGTTCTTTCTAAACTACTTTTATGGTAATTTTTTTAACAACCAAGGCTTCTGTTCATGTGAGTTTCTACAGCGATAATTCATTATCAGAATAAAAGGACCGTATTCATTGAGCTGTTTGCTTCCAATAGAATTTCTCCAGCTCCAGTGCAGAAACAATATCACCTACGATACACTGAGACCATAAAGAGATAGTAAAACGTTATAAAGCAAGCCCTGATTTGCTTGTGTTTTTGCTGTGATGTTCATACAAAAAATAGCTCAATGACAGGGTGCCTTGTGCAAAATAGGGAACAGTTAAGGCAAAGGGAGATACAGATCCTATTCATTTAAATGACTTCGGTACTTTTGCAGGGGGTGTTCAATCAGAAAGCATCCCTGCTCCTTGGGAGGGAATTCTCAGAAGGCTGCTCTCTACCAAGCAAAATGGAGCTGGAATGACAAAAATGAGAGATTACGATCACTTAATAGGAAACAGTAAAAGCCAATACAATTTATTTTTCAGTAATGAGCTAAGAATGTTTAGATCCCCGGAAACTTTTCTTTCTGTTTGGCATTTCTGCCTTTTCAGATTAACACACAAGTGCACAAGTCCCTGGGGCTCCATTTCTGCCCTCTGAATATCACAGCCACCATCTTAACAATTGAGAATATTATTGGCCCTTTAGGAAATAAAGATGTTTTTACAGGAATACAAAGGGTCACTGCCTGATGAAGATCCTGATAAGCTGCCCTACATGAAGTGCCACTCTCATTAAATGACCAAACGAACATATTTCAAGAGAACTGCTTTTTTAAATTTTATTTTCCAGAATTATGAACAAGGCCATTCAATACAAACATTGATTGCTCAGGTGGATGAGTTAAACAGAAAGTGGTTTTAAACACTCACATTGTCTCTCCTCCCCTCTCACCCCACCCCACCCCCCCACCCCCCGCAGCTTCATTAGGTTGGTAAGTGCTTCTTTGTAATTCCCATTTTGTCAGCACTACAATATCACTGCAGTATCTGCCATGCAGAGACGAAAAAATGAGTAGGAAGGAGCTGTCAAATAAAAAAGGATCTTAAAGACAGTAAATCACCATAGTATGGAGTATATGGTGAGGGTAATCATTAAAAACATATCAGTCAGTGGGAGCAGTTTCAGAAGGAAGAGGGAGGGAGCAGGAAGGAGAGAGAACGAGAGTGCAAAGGAGAGACAGAGTGCAAAGTGGGGGGAGAACAGGAGAAGGAGAGAAAAGGAGAGAGAAATAAGGAGAAAAGGCGGGAGAGAAGGGGAAAGAGCAGGAGTGCAAAAGAGCATGGAAGAGATCGCAAGTGCAAAAAAGGGAGAGGGAAAGAACATTAAGTGGAGGGAGAAAGAGCATGCAAGAGCAGGGGAAAAGAGAGCAGGGGGAAAAGAGCGTGTGAGCACATGCCAGAAGAAAAAAAAAATATTATGTTGAAGGTCTTGAGCACTATACAGCCAAATTCCTGTGCAAACAGACCTGACAACACTGTGCAAAGTGGCCAAGTGGCCTAGCCCAGCATGAATTTTTTCAGACACTGCTAATAATTGGACTTTTTCTTTTCACTGTAAAAGATAGATGTTGATTTCACGATTCTATTCAGAATCCTGGCTCTCATCATAAAAGAAAGGGTTGGATTATATTATGCATTTGCTGAACTAGGCCGTCTTCAGGGTATTTGTGTGCCTGCTAGACAGATGGCATGTCCTTCAGCTGTTTGAATATGAAAACTCTAGGAGCCCCTAAAGACACCAGGAAAGTAAAGAAACAGTCAAGAGGAAATGAGAGGGCAGAAAAGATCAAAAGGGCCCAGGAGGGGGCAATTTCAAGGTATTTTCTTAATCAACAAATCCATACATGCTGGAGGGAAAGCCCTGCACCACTCAGCTCTTGTTTTGTAACTGAGAATGCTTCTTACTCTTGTGTTACACATCTAGGAGAATGATCATGAAGCGCTTCTTTTGCAGTACAGCTATGCCGCACCAGGACAAATAGAAATAAATGATGTTTAGGGTCCCACACAAGACCAGAGCTATAATCATTGGCTAATAAACCAATATATCCTTGTGGCTCTTGGCTTCACAGAGAATTTTCTGCTACACACATGAACATAACCTGTGTAGGTCTCCACAAATATGGATAGAGATAGCCTTCAACAGCAAAAGCTTTTCCAGTATTTTTAGAAGACATCCCTTCCAAAGTTGTTAGTCTTACTGTAATAACCCTAGGTTTTCTCATGATACCAGACAGGTTTACGTCTAACATTTCTCACAGCTCTTCTGAAATCTGGGTGTCAACACTTTTCAGCAGGAGGAATTTTCAGCTCATCTCAGTGGGGATGTAGAAAGTTCAACTTGGAAAAATACAGAGCCTATGTTTAAGGCAGAAAATGACAGTTTTAAAAATTTTCAAAGGACTATCCTTACAACCACTGCAAAAGCTACAGTTCAGGAATAGAGCTGGTAATCTGAAATGCATTCGGTATGGTGGAAGATGTTTGAGATTTGCTTGGATTTGGTCCCATTCTTACAGCAAGCAATTAATATTTCCTTGTAGTTTTGGATAACTGGAAGCTCCCGGTGCGTGGCTGTTCCTCAGGCCAACAGCTTCCCAAAGAGAAAATATAAAGACTATTTTCCCTGAAGAGGCTTCAGGGAACCCCAACATTCCCTATTTTAAAAAGCAAAAAACTCTTTCTCCAGAACTAGAGACCAACAGTTTGCAGCTTTTTCCTGTTGAGTCTGCCCCATAGCTGCACTGGCATCCCTTCACATGCTGCTTTCCTTGCTGTGAAAATTCATTAGACCCCAGAGATTTTGAAGACAATATCACTGCAGGATTTTTTAATTGTCAAAGACTGATATAGGAACACACTTCAGTCAAACACGAGCTATCAGACCCAGTCACTTAAAGTTAACATAATGTGTGTAAATATCCACCAATCCTTGGTTTTCTATTTGTCCAGCTTTATTTATTTGCTGTGTTATCACATAAACAATCAAAAGATCCATGAAGTTCTGCATCTCTTCTCCCTGGTATGCCAATCTTTACACAAAGATAGCCAGTACCTGAAACTGGTAACAATACATGCAGCCTCTCAAGCCGAGCAGTAGATACCCTCCTGCTGATGAAATTATATAGAATATTTAATAACATAGGCAAAAGCCCTCTTGAAAAATGTTCCTCCTTGTCCTTTCATATTTTACCGTACAGGTATTCAGAAACACTACAGAAAAAAAATAATCAGAATACAGTATAAAGTACAAGGATTTCCAGCAGGGAGAAGGCTTTTGTCTGTTGCAAAAATCTACAAATTAGCCAATAAAGGAAAATGCAAGGCACAAGGTTTGGTTAATGTGGTTTTGGAAGAGTCTGCTCTAAGATACAAGGGTAAAAATGAAAGTGCAGTGAGGAATCAGAAAGCAGCAGACTACAACATATATTAGTCTGTTCAGAGTTACATGACAGTGATAAGGGAAGTAAAATAACCAAATGCATTAATGCTAGTCACGGGGGAACAGAGACAGATTTTATAAATATATTTAGTCTGTTAAATAAACAGAGGGAAACAATCAGCAGTGATTACAAATGGCTCATTTAAGCAGTCTTTAGTAAGTTCAATGGCTTTGAGAAGAGAAGCCTCTTTAAAGGTGATAAAAATCAGGCTCTCTACTGGGTGACTAGTTAAGAATCATCTACAAAACCTTGAGGGTCAATTTGGTTCCACTGTAGTAAAGTGGAATTTTATCAATTACTTCAATTTTGCCCTCTAAGTGTCAGCTAACATTCACCTGCTTGTGAAGCAACAGTCATAGAGTCCAATGGGCAATCTTTTTTTTTTGATCCTAGAGTTACTGTCCTGGGGAGGGTAATGGTCCACTTCTGCTGGAATTTGTGAACTAATGAGCTTGAGCTTCTAGGTGAAGACTCACCATGGCACACAAACTGCTAGAGGTGAAGTATTATAAATGAAGACACAGCAGTGATCGTGCCATTGTCATGGTCCTGATGGTAGCTCCGTACAGTACGGATGAATTGCCCAGTTTGAAGATTAGGAAGCAACTGGGCAACTATCACCCCAACACCAACGAGCACCCATGGACTTTGTTCCACTTCTAATAACAACATGATGCAGCTGAAGCTGTAACTGGCAAGAACAGTCTGAAAAACAGTCTGCGGGTCTCAAAATGCAAAGGGCACCACGTATTGATTAACAGACCAAGCACTGGACAGTTTTACAACATCTACTGCTTGCGACTTTTAAGATGACCACCTTAAAAATAAGTACTGCATGCACTCAGTTAAACACAGATCAATCCAGTCTTCGGAGAAGCACCCAATGACAGCATGGGTCAGTAAATAACTCGCTCCTCAGTAAGTCCCACAGAACTTGCCGAGTGCGGAGAGATGGGCAAGAGCATTCTGTTAAGCAGTATATAGTATTAACTAGTAGCTGAACATTTTTACCGCAATATGACACGTTAGAGGTGGTATTGGAGGGGGGCGGGGGGGGGGTTTAACTAATTTTTAAAATGGAAAAGCATAGTAGTTAACAAAAGCCAGATGTCCTTGCCCAAGATGGCATTTTCTCGCTTCCCTTATTATATTGCCCCATTACACTCCAAAGGAAAAAACTTTCAATAAGCTATTCTTGAGGATGGTTCCACAGCAAAATTCATTAGCACAATCGTCATTACCGCTTGTCATTTCATATATACTCTGCATGGAAGAATGTGCTCCTGCTTGCTATTTACACTTAGACATTTCCTCTGTTCTCTAGTGCATCTGTCAGGCCATCTCTCCCACCTAGGAGATAGTTAGGTCAGACTGGGCTAGCACAGATAAGCATCAGGAGTACAAACAGGCTCAGCCCACCAGCAGTGAGGAGAGTGCCTCTAACAAACCACCGAGCATCAGGCAGCAGAGCACTTGGCAGCCCATCACCGAGCCTGCCCTGCCTGGATCTCGGTCCATCTGCAGCCCGCTGATTGCACCCCCTGCATCCAGCCCCACGCACAAAGGACTTGGGGAAATGCAGTTCAGTCCAGTTCTGGATATTGTAGGAGAGAAAAGAATTTGAAAAAAAACAAAACCAAAGAATAAGTTAAGAGCGTTGTGGCATGCAATTATTGCTTTAACTCCTGCACTGGAATTCAGCTGTCAGCGCTGGAGGCAGGGGATCTGCTTCCATTTAGCCTGCCTCCCAGGGTGACTAGGCTTCCTCCTCTGAATAACCTGCACAGCTCTCTCCGAGCATAATTCAAATTCTGGCAAACCTAGCCAACATCAAATATGTATTTCTTGCACTCCCACAGGGATTTATTCAAAACACTTTACAGCATGGGGCTCAGCTGGAAAGAGCAGGGAAGGAGAGAGCAGCATCCCATGGCTGCTGCTTGGGCTCCGGGGTTGGGGACATAGCACAGTATCAGGGTTATTCCAAAATGCTTTTCCTTCCAACCTTCCGTAAAATTCCTGTCACAACTCTGTCGCACCCAATTAAAAAAAAAAAATAAATCTTTTTTCTAGCTCCGTGCACAATTTCAGCACACTAATCCACTCCTTCCCTACAAGCGATATCCTACCATCAAACATATTAAAAAAGACTCTTTTGCCAAGAAATCCCATTGTGCTAGAGTGAATTAAGATAGGGTAAAAGCTGATGGGTATTGTACCTGAGCAACAAAGAAGAACCATTCCTGAACAAAGCAACAATCCCAGGCAACCCTTGCAAAAGGCCATCCAGACAAGCTGACTGATAATGCTGGGCAACGGTCAGAAGTGAAGGGAGCTGAACAGCTGAAGAGAACAGCTGAAGGGAGAAAGTTTCTACTAATCCAAAGCAGGAATATTATCTTAATTGTTTCAATGCCCCCTGTACCTTCAAATGCACACTCTCACCCTGTCACAATGCTGAAATACTTGAACTGGAGGTGCACAGCCCCTGAAAACAAGCAACACTGTCCTCATTAATTCTGTCTTTCCTCCTTGTCTTTGCAAGCCCCATTAGAGAGCTGATCCTCACCCCCCCACTGCTATGCGACCCACCACAGGGTGCACTTAACTCCTTCCACTCTGCCTCCCACTTCAGCATCTACGGGTAGAAGCAGGAGGACTGGGTACAAGCAGGAGGACTGGAACCATAGGTTCAGGAAGAAACGTGTCAGAGAGAAAGCCGGAGGAGGATGAAAACACCAAAGGGGAGAGCGCTGACTGAGCTCAGAGAAGACGTTGATCAGGAGTAATACCAGCTCAATTCAGAAACCTCAGACAAAACCCCAGCCGAAAGGGTCACTCTTTACAATACCTAAATTGAATCAGATAAAAAGGTCATATTTCTTTCTTGCTACTGAGGAACATGTTCAAGGAGCACTCCAGAAGAAGTGCTTTGTAACAACCCTCAGTCCTTTGCTCCTTATTACCCCCATTTTCATTACTGAGTACCAGACATCCTTCCTCTGCAAAGCGATGGGTTTGGTACACCCTCTCCTGAGCTCCCCCACCCCCCAGTCTGGTGGTTCGGGGTCCCCCTTCCACTACCCCACATGCCACAGGCTCCCATGCCCCCCACCCCCCTTAGCAGAGACCGCAAGTGTGTTCCCAGAGATTTTGGGTCATTTCCCTCAGGGTGAGTTTCCCCCCTGCCCCTTCCCTGACTTTCACTGGAATATGTAGTGCTTTGCTCCCGACTACCTTCTATTCAGAAAACCTGAAAGGACCAGAGAGCCGTCCAGTTTAAAGGCACTGTGGTGAACCAGCTGGAGAAAGACGGGAGAAAACAGCGGTACAAAATATTGCCATGTGACAAGCCTGGAAGGTGTAGGTGTTGGAAGAGGACTCTGACAAGGAGGAGTAATTGGGGATAGCACAGCTGAGCAAAAATACAGCTCTGAAGAATTAACCTGTGATACAAATACCGTGAACACAATTTACATTAACTCTTCAGATCAATCTAACCCAAGCAAATGCTAGTGTAGTTACAGTGACTGTTGTGCTCCTCAGGGTAGGAGCTTGCACCTAGAAAGAAGAGAGGGAATATGAAACAAGTGAGCAAATGCCATGGGAAGAAGAGAGGTGGAGACAACACAGCAGGTTCTGCTCCATATTTCAACTCCATAGTCCCTTCTTGCATATCCTTTTTTTTTTTAATTTAAAATAAATGTAACATAAATATCTTCATACATTTAGGAAAATTGCTGCAATTTTCCTATACTATTGTTGTATAACTATCTGTCGCCTTTTACTAATGCCAGCAGGCTTAGATAAGACTCTGGAGAGAGGGGAAAAAACCCCTTGTTGAGTCACACCAGCAGAAAATCCATTTACTTCAAGTGATGATTCTATGGGTTTATACCACAACACAAATCTGCATCACACAGCAAGGCAGATGGGGAAGGAGGAGGAGAAGGGAAGAGAAGAGAGGGTGCTTCCCTGTCCACTCTGCAACAATATCAAACGTTGCTTTATCTCTGTCATATGCTAAAGAGGCTCCTCTGACTCCTCATCTCACTGGAAAAATGTGGACATTTCAAAAAATAATTGATTTCTGATAGTTACCTATGCAGTACGTAGTTATTATAGTGGTGACCACAACACTGCTGCATCACCATAGCAAATGAATTCCTCAGTGTCCCTTCCAGAGCTTCTGACAATGTCTGTACAACATCTGGGGGTGACAGGAGATGTTACCCATTGATCATCTGCGTAGCTATCTACATACCACCTACAAGGACTTAGTAAATACAGATCAGGAAGAGTGTGGAGATTGAAGTCAGCTGGAGAAGTTCACTTGCCATTCCTACTAGTTCTACCAAAGCATCTTCACCTGTCCAGAGAGAGGAGACAGATGGGACACTTGTGAAGAAAGCATTATTTGAAATTCAAGAGAAAAATGAAGGCACATAATCATGAAGTGATGCTGTAATAGTCCAGTGCTGTCCAATAACAATCCTGGACAAAGTTTCTGAGAGGCTTTCTGTGTGGATTGGGTGTGGTGTTATTTGGGATTAAGTCCATAATAGCATACAGGAATGGTGTCATCAGACTTTAGTGCCTCCTCCACTAAATGAGATGCTGAGCCTTACCTGGTTCAACAGGTGGTTAGTGCATTTTCATGCGCCAAATGTTCCTTGTTTCCTTCCTCAGAGCTAAGAAACTGGGAGAGATTCTGGTTCGTAGTCTAACTACAGGTTTCACCAGCATGTCATTGGCAGAGGGTTAACAAGTGGTGATGGCCAAAAGTAGTTAGTGGATATTACTCTTTGTTTACTTATGTATGACAAGGTTTTGGTAGCTGGGGGCTACAAGGGCAGCTTCTGTGAGAAGCTGCTAGAAGCTTCCCCAATGTCCAATGGAGCCCATGCCAGCTGGTGCCGAGATGGATCCAAAGGTGGCCAAGGCTGAGCCCACCAGAAGCAGCACCTCTGGGATAGTGTATTTAAGAAGTTGGGGGGGGGGACCCAAAACAAAAAAAACAGCAACGGCAGCTGGGAGGGAGGAGTGAGGCTGTGTGAGACCCCAGCCCCGCGGGCACCAGGTGGGGCAGGGGGAGGCCGGGGGGCTCCAGGTGCAGAGCAGAGACCCCCCGGGCAGCCCATGGGAGCCCCCGGCCAGGCAGGCTGTGCCCCCAGCCCGGGGAGCCCCTGTGGGGAGAGGAGCCCAGGCTGGGGCTGGGCTGGGGACCCCGCGGAGACCCCCCTGGGGCCCGCTGGGCCTGGGGAGCCCCAGGCTGGGGCAGGGGGCGAGGACCCTCCCCATGGGGGCAAGGAGCAGCAGGAACAGCATGTGAGGGACTGAGCCCAGCCCCAGCCCAGTGCCATTGGCAGGGAGGGGGGAAAGAAAATGCGGAGTAAAGCTAAGCCCAGAAAGAAAGAAGGGCAGAGGGAAGGTGTTGTAAGATTTAGCTCTTATTTCTCCTTATCCTACTCCGATTTGATTGGTAATAAATGAAACTAATTTCTCCAAGCCGAGTCTGGTTTGCCCATGACTGTAACTGCCGAGTGCTCTCCCTGCCCTTATCTCCATCCCCAGCCTTTCGTTGCCTTCTCTCTCTCCCGGTCCCACTGAGCAGGGCGGTGATGGAGCAGCTTGGGTGGGCACCTGCCGTCCAGCCGGGGTCAGCCCACCACAACTTAACAGCAGAAGACATAACAGCCATTTTGTACTTAACTCTTTATACCTTTGCTCAACATTTAGTAAAGCTTTCCTAAACCATTTAGCAAAACCTCTATATACAAGGTGCCATGGACATGACGGACTCGCCATCAGTCCCATTCCTGACAGTAAATGCGAAGAAAATTTTGCAATCCCTAAACAGCAAAAAGAACGGATCCTCATGTTGCAGTTATTACAGAGGTCTTGCTGAGGCATGGTTTGAGGTGGGCACTATCAAACGAGAATATTGTGTTAACTAGATAAGAATTCTCAAGAGTAACTCTACTTTAAACTTGACTCCTGGAGAAAGCTGAAAATAAGTCTGTTTTCCTATTAATAGTATTGTTGCCTTAATAAAAGCACAAATATACTGCTCCCCACGTTCGGAGATAAATCAAGAGTGCAATCACACCAGCGTTTGGATTAGGCACAGAAGAGCGCTCAAGTTCAACAGCAGCAAATCGCCCGGAGCAATAGGTCTCTCAACACCGTTTGAGGGAAATGTCAAGTTCCCATTTTTTCCTCCAGCCACTTGTAGTAAGCAGGCTGGCCTGTCTTCTCCTCTAGGAGTAGGGTTTTTTTAATTATTATTTTATTTCTAAAACAAGCTGAAAGCCGTAAGGAGATGGAGAAAGTAATTCAAATAACACACCTGCCAATTTTCCACAGCTAAAATACCCGTGGCTTTTGGAGAAGAACTGACTGAGCTCCTTCACAATTATTAGTCAGACTGTGGAATCTAGTATCAAGCAGAAGGAAGAGTGTGCTACATCTATTTACATAATGTATCATTTTATAATATAATGTACTCTTATTGCAGCATTATATCAATTATTCACCAAAAAAGCTTTAATAAATTTAACTGTGTTGCTCCCACTTTCGAACCACTTTAGAATAATTTAAAGCTCATTTCCTGATGTACTGAAATTATTCTAAACTGTGCATGCTGGCAAACACAAAAACCTTTTTACTCCCCATTTGCAAAATGACATCTGCTCTATTTCCATCTTTGTTTTCAGATGCAAGATTACTTTAGCATTTTATTTCTTAATCTGTCAAACAGCATCGTCAAAAACCAGGGAGTAACAGTTACTCCTCAAACCCCCATAGATTAAAAGTTACAAAAGCTACATATAACATTTTACCAAACTTGCATATCAGACAGAAATCAGATAAACTTTCTTCCTTTCAGTTATAAAAGTGTCCTCTGCTAAAGTCTGCAAACATTTGTAACGCCACAAAGGAAGAAAGCCTGATAGATTTATTATATGCAGAGTGCCTGCTGCATAGCTACAGTGGAAGGCAGTTTTCCATTATTAGCTGAATTTTCAACCAATTTCTCGTTTCTATTGGCATAAGTTCAGTCCTGCTCTGGCCCCAGGCACACAAAGAGATGATAAAAGCCATCAGCCCCGGTGCAGCCTCTAGCATTTGAAGTCTTAGCAGTCTGAGAAATTAACAGCCAAAAACTAATGGAGAAAAGAGCGTTTTCTTTACTTCCCTTACAATCGGTCTACATATCAGAACCAAACACAAGCAAGAGACCTCAGAAAACACTTCAGCAGCAGCATGTGTATACAGACCCACCACCATTTATTTCATCACCTCCCGTGGTCTTTCTGCCACAGCTTCACAGTTTGCTTTTTGCATTCCAATACTCTGATCTGAGAGAGGCTTATTCACCTGCTTATCTTGGAGTCCAAGGGAAAATGCTGCATGCTCACAATTAAATATGCATGGCTAGGATCAGAAGGCAAGGGATTTTTTTAAATATAAGGAAGGTCAATAAAATACATTAATTAAAACGAAGTACAGTGTCATTTGGCAGACAAGTGACTATACCTGGAGAGTCTAACATTTATTTTTATTAACTGATGTATTTTTAATCATTTCCTAATTATTTACTTGGTCAGGATTTGCATAGATTTTTCCCTTTCTTGTTGTTGCAAAACTGAAGGGGCAAAGAGCAAGCTGGCTCTGGCCGCACAGAGAGGGTGGAAGGGACGGCGGTTGCAGGTCCCAGGTCAAAGCGCTGGGAATGAGAGAAGAGACTGGAGTCGGGTTTAGGATACAGCAGAGGTAAAAACCAGACTGGCCGTGTCAGGAGGATGCTGGGAAAGCTAGCAAAGAGGGTGGTGTGTGGAGGTGACAGAGGGGTGGTAGAGCCAGATGCAGTCGTGTTGGACAAGAAGAGGACAGAACTCAAACCTCTGTGCAAGAAAAGAGATTGGAACAAAAGGGCTTCCTCAGGGTACCTGAGCCTGAGTAAAAGGCTTGGGTGGAATTGACAGTAGAGGATTAAGACAAGCAGTCAGAAGGAAGAAGACAGCAGAGACTGCCCAGGTACATAAGCCAAAAACACTGCAGAAAGAACCAAGTGCTCAGCAGTGGTACGCTGCCGGCCAAAGGGCCTCAGATGTAGGAAGCAGTGAAAGAGGAAGGTGGTGAGAAACAGCCTGTGATGTGGAATCGATGAGTGACAGTGACAGACAGACAGCAGAAGGAGCCAAGTCAAGAAAATTTATGTTTCTTTAAAAAGATCTGTTTGATCCATGACTATAAAAAAACATATTGCTTGTAATTGCACGGTTACCATATGGCATCACTGCTCAGCAGAAGTATGCATTTACCTTGTGAGAACACTTACACACTTAAAAATATTTGGATTTCTTCAACTCAAGTTCTGGATGTCTCTGTACTTATAAAATTCCAGTTTGAAACAATCTCTGCACCACGTCTCTAACACAGATTTCTACCACTATCACTTCTGTTGGTGATGCTTTTCATCAGATGATCTCAAGGCTCATTTACAAACCGGGTCAGCATCATTATCCCCATTTTACAGATGAAAAATGAAGGTGCTGTAGATCAGCCTGCATTATTAATGTGAACTCTCAACCCTAAATTCATTTTACTGTCATTTTCCTTGAAATATTCATTTGTACTTCTGCACTAAGGGTATTTTTGTCATGTATTTCTAACATATGCCAAAAGTACCTGGAGCATAGTAGCGGCCATTTTTAGCAATCTCAGAACTCTTAAGTAAATAAAATAGCTCAGTACCAGACTGCCACATTACCAGGAAGAAATCCATTCCCCCTGTGCTTACCCCTTCACATGTTCCACCTTAGCTCCAGTGTATCCAGGGAAAAATCCTCTGTCCCCCTCGGCTCAGCCTGTTCCCACATCCCCATGTTTCCTTCTGCTGCAGACCACTATGGCAGCACAGTCTGGGAATACAAGAATATCATGCTCCAAACTCCATTCTATTTCTATGGCCGCCAGTCACGTCCTGCACTTGAAACCTTCGTTCTTCAGCACCTTAGTAGAACATACTGGTTATGGCTTTTTGGGGATATCTGCTGTGTTCTGGAGCCCTTTCAGAAGAGAAGCTGGGATCTCTCACCTTCTTTAGGTACATCACATGCACTTTTCAGTATCCTGAGAAGGCACTAAGCAAGAGCAGATGAGCATGAGCTGCCTTACACTCAAGGATGTTACAGCACAGTGCCAAGCTCCCTTCTCCTTCCCATATGGTGGTGTTTGTTTGTTTGTTTGTTTTTTCCCAAAACGCCTAACCCTTAGAATGAGACTTCTCTCATGAAATAAGAAGTTGGGCTCCATGGTCTAAACCAGCCACAACAGCAGCATGCTTTGGCATCCTGGATGGCCGATCAGCTGAGCTCTCTCTTACGAAGACCTTGAGGCCTGGCTCCCTCTATCTCAGTGACCACCTGCACTCTTCCACTTTTTGTCCAGATGCCTTATTCTGCTGCTGCTAGACAGAATGCCAGAGCTATCCCCAGTGAGCTCCCGCGGCAAAAGCCCTGCAGATACAGGCCAAACACCAACAGGGAGGACTTAATGCTAGCCAGCACGGTTTTGCAACAAGCCACAGTTTGATGGTAACAGCAAGAACCTTCACAAACCCCAGAGATGTCTTCCCGACTTTCCTTCTTGCACATCAGCCAAGACATTTGTAAGAATCTCAATTGCTGCTGTTCCTAGGAAAGCCATGAGGCTTGGTTTGTGTGCACATCTGTAACCAACCTACCAGTCCTTACGAAAAAGGATGCTCACTGCCTATCCCTGTGCCACTGGGGTGGTGCTTTGCACACTGGGGTGTACCTTATTCTTCTGAGATGAGGGAACCACCCTACCTTTGGATACAAATACTCTGCTCGTACACAAACTCACATTAAAAAAAAATGAAATGATGATACCACTGCTCTCAGTGATTGCATTGCAGGTCAGCACGCTCTGCTACTGGAGAGCCGTTCCAAATAGAAGCAGTGAAAGACAGAGGTTAAAAAAAAATAATCACAAAATATTTAAAAAAATCTTATCCAACAATTACAGCATGAACTGACGAGGCATGAAAAAGCTGTGATATTTTTCCACAGGCTTCTTGCTTAGCTGCATTTTAGTAATGTTTCACAGAACTGGCACAGGCTGCACTCTTAACAGAAAAGTCAGCTTCTTTCAAGTCTCAAGTCCCTTCTTCAAGGCCTGGACACATTAGAGCCACTGACAGAGAATTAAGCTGATAAAACGCCTTTTTTTTTTTTTTTTTTTTTTTTTTGCCACCGGCATCACTGTCAGAAACAGATTAATTTGGCTGAGATTTTCAATGATACAAAAACTAGACTTTAACCTGAAGTTCAGCCTGAGGTTCACATATTCTTGCAGTAAGTGTTTAATCTAATGGAAATAAGAAAATCATACAACATCAAGAAATGGGCGATTCGTTAGGGTGTGTGGGTGTATGACTGTTGAGGAGGAAAGAAGAGGTCATTTAATTATATTTCCTCCTTCCCTCATCTCCACCATTTACTGACTCTTATCGAAGCACACTCTAGGTCTTGACAACTAAATGAACAGATGCTAGCCTGTTAGTAAGCTTGTTTTTAAGAGTTCATTCCAGAAGAAGAGTTTTCTGAAAACATATGGTGAGCTAAATATATTGAAGATTTTTCTCAGCTGGCTTCATCTGTACAGGAATATACCTCTCAGGTGAGATGCTCAGAATACCCAGCGTTATGTCAACAGGGGAGAAATCCCCAGGTGAAAGGTACCACATCTTCCAGAAAGTGGGAAAGAAAAAAAAAAAAAATTCTCATTCCTAGTTAGTCCTAGAAATCTGATTGTGATTCAGTCCTCATTGATTTTTATAGTGATACAGCACTGCACTCACTGCTGATCATTGTAATATCAGCCATGTTGATTTAAATCCTGTAAAACCTAACACAAAGAGACAGGCTGCAGAGCATTCCACCACCTAGGAACCACAGCATTTAACAGATGATCAGGAGTCAGGCTGGCCCCAGAAGCCACCTGTGACATCAAAAGACAGGATGAAATTCAAAGGCTTTGACCACAGTTCCTTTGACAAAAAGTCTAGCCTACCAAAACAACAATACGCGCAGCCTTCTCCTGACAGCATTGATGGAGAACGCCGGAGCCTTGCTCCTTCTCTAAGGAACATCCGCTGCAGATCATCTAATCATGAGAGAAGGAAAACTCTGATCCTTAACAGCTGAATAAATATTTCATTATTTTTGTAGCAGCAAGCTAAACATAAAAGCAAAGTGTGTTAGCCATGCATAAGTAGGTAGGATCAAACACTCAGTATTGTGTTTGGTTCTTAACAAAAGGATTTTTAGCAGATGACTAAGCACACTAAGTGGCAGTCAGTGGGATGAAATTAAACAAGTACAGTTGCGTCAGCAACATTAAGCCCTTAGCTATGTGTGAAGCACGGTATTAGAAGTGACAGGGGGAAAAGTTCCCCATGGCAAGCAAAACCTGAAGTCTTTTTGCTGCATCAGCAAGGGGCAGGGCTAGGCACCCAAACATACATTTCTATTTTTGTTCCAGCTCATCCCTTAAGAGAGAAGCCGACTCTGACACCGTAATCCCAAGCAACAGGTGGACAGCAAGCCGCACATCACCGCTCAGAACACCGACACAGAATGAATAAATCCAGCTTGCAGCAGCCTGCTTGTACAGACTGAAACATGGACGCAGGAAAAGCTTCAGGGACAAAACCTGAAGGTGACTCATTATGGAGAATGTCAGGTACAGACAACTCAAATCCCACTCTGCCTTGGGCCTTTTTCTATGGCTTCCACACTCCATCAGAGTAGCCACTATACATTTCCTTTTTCCTATAGGAATGATAAAAGACTAATTAGACACTGGAAAATATACATACCTGTCAAGTGTCACATACCAAGAGCAAGGCAGAGCATGGCAAGACTGTTGTGCCTCTCCATGACCTGGCCTGAGCTTTTGCTGCAGGTCGTGTCTCCACCTACCAGCGCAACGGGTGAGTTGACCTGTCAACCAGATGCTGCTGCACAGGGCTGCAAGAAAAGAGGTCGCACCTGGGGATATATTTTCATCTAGCAAAGCAGCATCCTCAGAGACAGTCTAACACCACATGCATCAGCCACGGAGCCATTCCAGAGGTCTCCCCCTGCCCCCAGCTCTTGGGCATTTCCCTGGTTGAAATACCAATGCCTAACCTTGGCACAAACTACACCAACCCAAGCAGAAGCATTTCTACTGTGAAGTAGAAATGATTTTGTGAAATCATTATAAGATGGTCCTGTGTGGGAGGTCAGACTAAAATTTAAGGTAAAAACACATTCTCTTGGGATTTCTGCAAAATAGTGTCATTTGAAAATTCCTGCAGTCTTGATGCTTTCAGTGGTGGCATTATGTAGATTTCATACATCCAAACCAGTATCTAAGTATGACACTAAATTTCATTTTATCAGAGCAGAAGAGATATGTTAGGAGACTACGAGAGGGGACCCAAGTAGCTGGGTGATAGGCATCAGCCAGCAACTCACTTTCTGTTCTGACAAACTCAACATTTCTTCTTTGTCAGGACTATGTGATCTCTGCACCCAGCTATGGCTTTCCAAAAAATATCAGAGAAGAGGACGGGCAATGACATAGCAATTTTGTTCTTTTGCTATTAATTTCAAACACTTGGGGTGGGGGTGGGGTGGGGCACAGGAGAAGGAAAAATTAATTAGAGGCAATGAGAATTTTCTAATTTTTTTTCTTCTTCAAATTTTCATGGCAGTATATTATTAAACTTCTTCATTAGGTCAGAGAGCTAGAAATTAGCTAAGCTAAGATTATTTTTTAAATTTTTATTCTTTTTTTATTTTTTAAGTGAAAGAAGTTTAATGATTACCACTTAACAAAATTGGTGATCCCAAAACCCTTGGAGCTTCCATAGGTCACATTAGGCAGAACAAGGATAGAAGAAGGGGCATAACCTAAATTCACTTCACCGAGATCAATACCTTATCTCCTGCAGAATACTGTCTTGATACTTAAAGAGATCATATTTTTCTTTCCTGATATATTTCCAATTTTTCAGCCCTCCAAAGACCCATATACTCTTTGCCACTGACTGGGATTTCCTATTTTGAAGACGTTTATGTGTAGATTTGTTCAGTTTACAGACATTTTGCCAGAAAATTAAAAATTATTCTGACATTTTCACAAACTGAGTTTGATCATTTCATGTTCAACTCTGAAGATAACCACACAAAACACAGCCAGTTTCTTTGTGATCAATTCAAAAACAATTGAAGCACAACTAAAATGATCAATGTAAAGAATATGCTTTAACACAATTACTAAAGAATGCAATTATGGATCACTAAACCTTTTAAAGGAAGTTCAGTCTGAGTTAGGCAACTCCATAGCTGTAAGCGTATCTCCATATTAATCTTATTTACTGCCCCATAAACAGGAACCAAATTGCAGCACTTTTAAGGGCAGTACTATGTGGCCAAACAGAAAGAGAAGCTTCACTTGGGCACAGCTTTGGATGAGTTGTGTGCACACGGGAAGGAAAGCTGGTGTACTCATGTGCGAGGTTCTCTAGGTGCAGGACTTTGCATTTCACTTTGTGGAACTTCATGACATTCCTCTGCCTGATCCTCCAGCCTGTCCAGGTCCCTCTGAATGGCAGCACAACCCCCTAGCACAGCAGCCACTCCTTCCAGTTTTGTATCGTCTGCAAATCTGCAGATGATACAAAGACAATAAAGTCCCTAAATTCTCCATGCCATCATCCAGGTCATTCATGAAGAGGATAAACAGCACTGGACCAACTACCGACACTTGGGGTACTTCACTGGTGTTTGATCTCTAGCTAAGCTTCATGCCACTGATCACAAAACCCTGAGCCCAGCAGTTCACCTGGTTTTCAGTCCACCTCACTGCCCAGTCATATAGCCTGTACATCATCAGTTTTCCTGCGAGGATGCTGTCAAATATCTTTCTAAAGACAGACCAAACAACATCCACTGTTCTTCCCTTCTTCCACGGGGCCCTGCATTCCTTCACAGGAGGCTATCAGGCTGGTGAAGTGTGACTTCCCCTCCATAAATCCATGCTCATTACTCCTGATTCCCCTTTTGCCACTCGTGCACCTAGAAATGCTTGCCAGGATTAGTAGTTCCATTACCCTCCCAAGGATGGAGGTGAAGCTGGCCAGTCTCTAGTTCCCTAGATGCTCCTTGCCCTTCTTGAAGGGCGTGATACTCTGTCTTCCAGTCATCAGCCATCTCCCAACCACTGTGACATTTCAAAGGTAACAGCAGCCGTAGTGTCACATCACTCAGCTCCCCCAGCGCGCACAAGGGTACCCCATCCCATGGACTTGCGTGTGATCAGTGTAAGTGTTCCCTAACCTGATCCACCACCTCTGAGGGTAAGCCTGCCTTGCTGCAGACTTTTCTCCTGGTCTCCGGGACCTGGGACTGCTGAAAAGTAAATCTTACCATTAAAGACCAAGTTCAAGAAGGTATTGAGTAGCTTCAGCCTTCTCAGTGTCCTTTGTCAGCAGAGCCCCTGTCCCATCCAGCAGCAGGTGTGTTTGCCCTTGGCTTCCTTTTGCTGCTGAAGCCCTTGTAGAAGCCCTTGATATTGCCTCACACCACTCACCAGACTTTGCTCCAGGTGGACTTTGGCTTTCCCATCCCCACCCTTGCAAGCTCAGGCAGCTACTCTACCTACTGGCCGGGCCACCTAACCCTGCTTCCAGCTCTTGTACCTCACCTGCTTTGTGCCCGAGTTAGGTCAGGAGCTCCTTGCCCACCCATGCAGACCTCCTGCCACCTTTCCTTGATTTTGTGCTCATTGGGATAGACTGCTTTTGAACTTAAGAGCTCTTGAGCTTGTTGAGTCCATTTTCTCTACCTGGCAGGACGTAAAAAAGATCTAAAGGAGTTAGAAACACCGGTCCAAGACCAAGATGTGCTGGGAGCAGGCCAAAGGCAGAGCAGCAGCAGAGAGCACATGAGCCCTAAGGACCCCGCGCTACGGTTCCTCTAAGGCTGGCACAGATGTGAAGCCTAGTGCAACTTCAGGATGCTCTGAAGCCGCTCTGATATTATATTTAAGAGCTGTCAGTTGTCCCGGAATACAAAGGTGGATTGCAGCTATCGTTCTTTCTTGTTACCTTACATTCTGGTTCAAAGAGAGCAACTGAGAATTGGGGTCTCAGGAGCCAAATGTCACACTCCTTTTTCTGACCTGAGGCAAAAGGAGGGTCTCCTCATACTTTCAAGCTATTGAACAGCCCTCTTCGTAAATTACTGAGTAAGACTTTACTGCCTGATCCTCAAGAGAAACCCTTGCTGTTTCTCACTTTGGTATCTCTGACCTGCCATACCTTATTCTCTCACTGCAGCTTATTTCATTAAAGTTAGAAACTTCAAACTTTGCTTCACTATCTCTCCAGGCTTGATTTGCACACTTCTAAAAGAAAGAAATACCAAAAGATGCTATCAAAAGGTAAAACATCAAAGACCAATGTTAATAAAATTGTGACAACACTGCATCACATGTCAAACAACTTCATTACAGGCTGTTTAGCACTAGAAAGGTTATAACTGGCGAAAGTTTAAACAGAAGCTTGCTTTTTTTGCCCATGAAAAAACACTTATTGAACTCACCAAGTCTCGCGCTCCAGGACACCTCCTGCTCACTTATCAGCTGCCTGCAGCTGTACTCCAGGTCACACTTGCTGCTGGAGAGGAGGGAAGCTGGCCACAGCAAAGCCAATGCCACCAGCAGAGGTCCTGCCACCCTGCGGCCCCTGACGGAGCACAGGGCCCCTGGCACGCTGCCTGGGGAGGCACATTCTGCTCTGGGCTCATCACACCCACCAAAAAAGGCTGTAAGTCTCCATCCATTGACACAAAGCATGGATTTTCACCTACCAGCATCCAGATAACCTGAGGAGTCCAATGTCTGTGGCTCTTGGCCCAAGCGGTTGGGCAATATTCAGAGCTCTACATCCATTAGAGCACAGTTCAGTCACTGATAACAAATTAACATCTACAAGTCGGTTTATTAACTATGAACGTGCTCAAAACATCCACCCATCTTTCAAATGCAGCAGGAGCAAAGACCTGGCAGTTTCCTACCTCAGAAACCTCAAGCGCCTCTCACATAAGGTCTGTTTGGAGGAGCTGCTTCAAGCTCCTGTCAAGACAAAAACCTCTGGCTGCTGTGCCTACCCACGCAGCCGGCGAGCAACCAGCACGCCTTGTTACTGCAGCCGGGGTACCCCTCATTACTGCAGCCGGGGTACCCCTCATTACTGCAGCCGGGGTACCCCTCGGTGCCACAGCTTAGATATACCTGCTAGAGCTACCTACCACCTTAAGCTGCCTTTATCCACAGCTGTTTTCATTACTGCTAAAACAGCTTTTTTACTTCTCTAGAGTCATTAAAAGGTTATTTTTCAGGCTCTTTAGAGAAATCTACCACCTCCAGCTGCCAGCTATTAGTACTTTCCAGCTTAACAAGAGGCCGTTTGTATTACTTCTGTAATGAGGTAAATTAAGCAAATATATGTATACATATATATATATATATTTATATCTGTATTTGTCAACTAGGAAGCAAAGGCATGCCTTGCTTGTTAGAAACAACCAGTAGAATGTTTTTCCACTATGAAAATGCTTTGAAAAAATTCAGAAGGCAGTTTTGAATGAATGCCACTTCTTCAATCCTGCAATAAATCCAACCCATAGAAGAGGACTGCATCTGAACCAAATAGAAATTGAGTCTCCTAAGTCCCAAAAGGCTACACAAAACTTGCTTTTTGCAAGAATAAGATTGACCAAGTGTTTAAATCACAAATAATAATTTAAAAAAAATAAAAAATTGCTCCACTGCTGAGCAATCACATGGGTTTCTAGCCCTTGGTTCCCTGCTTTGTTCTGGGTCTGCAACCCAGGCTTACCTAGAGTTTGTTACTGACACAAGTAGCTGCATACCCCTGCAGATCTCAAGTTCAACAGACCATGGGGAAGTGTCACCATTACAAGAATCCTGCTACTCAGGGCTGAGTCCTAGAGAAACCCTGTCATCAAGAGAGCCGAAGCCCTGCCCAGGCACTCACTTCACTACAGTGAAGGTATCAACACACCAGGGACTCATTTCTCCCACATCCCTTGGCAATTTGATCCTGCGACATAATACACTCTGAAATAAATCCTGCAAAACTTCACTGTTAGCTCTCTCCCTGCACCTATGTCCTGCTGCTTTTTGTAGGGGACAGCTACAGTCTCACTTCTAGGTGAAATTGCCTTGGCCTGCTCACCTGACTGCTCGTGCACTCACAGGCAGAAGTTGTTTAGCTACTGGTAGTATAGAGAGGATAGAGTTCAGCATCCAGATCCACAGGGATAGCTCACAGGTATAGCACAAGCCATTCCACAAGAAGAGAAATACATTTTTGCAAAACAGATTAAGCAAATGGAAGAGGAAGGAAAAAGATAATGGGAAGAACAAACACAATCATCACAAATCAGTTTCCTGTTTTCCTTTTATTTCATTTTGGTTTTGCTTTCCATTTCTTAAATGAGCATTTTTACCGGCTGAGCAAATGCAGCAGATGTTTCCCAAGTATTTTCTTGAAGATTGACAAGGTGCTAGTAGTGCACAAGCATGGCACATACAAGGAGGATACTTTTTCAGGAGTGAGTAGCAAGGGAATCGGGTGGGGGATATCCCAGTTTCCTTCTCATATTAAGAAGCATTTTGGTTCACCTTGTACAGGTTTAAATCCTAAGCAAACCCTAAGAGTTTTGCTTCTCTACTGCTTTCCTTTTCAGATCAAAAGTTTTCTAAATTACCATAGGATACAAGTCTTCAATAGGTCACTGATTTCTCTATTTTTTGAGAGCCTTATTTTTAGTTGACTTTCAACATCTTCATTTTCTTTAAAAAGCATAGTCTAAAAAAACCCCAAACAACTCAGTTTTCAGGAAGCGTGGTGCCTCTCCTCCAAAAAGCAGTCCATCCTTAAGCTATCCAGAACCAAACACATAAGAACTACACCTCCTCAAAATGATACCAACCTAACCAAGATTTCTGAAAGTAGGTAAAGCAAAAACAGATCCAAAGTAGCTTCTCTCAGAAAACGACATCAACATTTTACTGCCTGCCAAAAGAAAACTCCATCTGTGAAAGCTACAAATGGATTTTACCTACAACCACTACTCAGCATTTCTTCCCAGGTTTTGAAGGCGTTCTCCATCCTGCTGGAAGCACCGCATAGCACACACCACCAGGAGATCAGCGTGGTCTTTCTTGCCAGCATATTTATACTGATAGAAGCCTTGAAAGGAGTGCATGAACGAATCTATAAGATGATTCTCCAAATCATGGATGACGCCATAAGATTTGCTACCCCGAGGGCCTTGCACATCATTTCTGCCACCCAACACCAACGCTTTACTCCACAGGAACACCAGATACGCACTAGGGAACTTGCAGGTGCTGGCAGAGTGTGGGCACATGTAACACCAGACAGCGGCATTTCTGCCTCAGGAGCAAGCACTGCTACAGGTACTTGCACTTCAGTGTCAGAAGTCAGGCCAGAGAGCCTCATGAGAAAGTAAACACCACGGCTTTGGAGTTTGTGAAGGATCTACTAGCCCATTTTAAAACACACTACAGAAAAAAAACCCCACACAACCCACCACCAAACAAAACAAAGGACAAAGTAGAGAAAGTTCAAATCAACTGCCCATGAGTACCTTTGGTGGTGAAGAGGGTCAACACACCTGCCTATTCCTCAGGAATGTCGTGTATCAATACATGTATAAGTTACGTGTATCAAATCATGCTTTTAAATGTTGTCACGTGTCCGTAGCAGCCACTGGTTGAGCTGGCCCTGGAGAGGCAATTCATTAACTCTAAGGAAAGGGATGAGCGTGTTTATATTAAGTCAGTGACTTTTTCTCAGCACCGGGTGCATCAGTTGTGACACAACAGACATACCTGCAAGCTTTGGTGTCAAAATGCTGTTTGGAAAGAAGAGCTACATGGAAAGGGGCCAGGGAGAGCAAGCTGAGGCTGGCTGCCCAAGAGGCAGAACACTCCAGGAAAGAAACAGAAAGATAGGGGGTGCTGCCCTCACCTACACTTCTCATATGGGAGCAACTTTATTTCCACAGTCAGTGAATTCCTCAGCAGTGACAGCACAGATTTGGAATATTCAAAACAGCAAATACAAAGAATCACATTACCTCGGGAGCAGACAAACAAGTATCTGAACTGCATCCTTTGCTCAAGAAGAAAAAAAAAACAACAGCCCACAACTGCACCCAGCTGCAGTAGCCCTGGCAGAGGCTGTGCATCGTAAGCTGTGTACAGACTCTCAAGCCAGTGAAATGTTTGATGGAGGAATACGAGTTGGCAGCACTGCTTAATCTGCGTTTCAAGGGCAGAGCTGAAATGGCTGTTGCAGACAGTGCAAACACCGATCATTGAAGGGTATTCTCATACACATTCTGCTGGAGAAGGCCAGCCAATTATCTTCCCTTTCCAATTGCAGGTCTCTACATCCACCCGTGTTCCCTGGGAAACATGAAAGAGTAGAAAGTGGTTAAACAAACAGCTCTACACCTTTTATTGTATTAACAGAATAACAATAAGGGCAATCTGGAGAAAGCTTTCTTCCTTTGGAGTCCTTTTTGCATCAAACAAGCTTAGTAAAGAAATATAACCTTAACCTGCCTCTGTCTCACAGGAGCATATTTACACAATTATCAGAACGGATGGGTCCAAGGGAAGATAGCCTTTCCTGGAAAAGCATGACCTAATTCTCAATATCCTATTTCGATACCTAAGCTCTCCGAATGCTCAGTTCGGCTGTTAGGAGCTGCAAAGATGAACCCAAACTACCTTGATTCCTTGCAGTTCAAGGAAACGCTTCTACCAAGCCATGAAGTGGCGACTCCAGGGGCTGCGTTTCACAAAACCAGAAGGGCAGGGAAACGCTGCCAAAAAGCGAAGTTTAGAGGCGCCAGCAGCTGGGTGTTGACAGCCTGGCTCTCACAGCCGTTGAGCCTTTCCCAAGGAGATGCCGAGCACTACCCTTCTGAGGAGAAAAACAAACCAGGTGCGAAACAAGTGACAATGGCGGCCAGCCCGGCAAGCGGCAGCCTGGGCATCGCGGCTGCGCGTTCTGCCCTGCGCCGCTGCACTGACACCACCTGAGCGTGCACAGCGGGGCTGACACCTGCGTCACTCTCTGCAGCCACCTGGCAGTAGTTCACTACCAGGGTCAGCTGAGTTTTTTCCTCCCCTTTGGAATGGGGCCAGATGGGAATCATCAGGCTGATGATCTGCAAGTTCATCTGGAAAAGCTTGAGGTGAGCACAGAGTGGGAAAGAGGGAACTAAGGGCAGGCACGATAAACCACGTACAACTGTGGATACTGAGCATACAGCCAAAACCACTGCCAGCTTCCAAATAAAGAACTCTGGAGCAGGCGGGGTGCAACATCTGGAGAAGCTCAGAGCAGGAGTGTCAGACCCAAAGTGTTAAAGTAACACGGGGCTCAGCTACAGAGCGCCATGCCACAAAACATGTCTGCAGGTCAGGAAGGGACTGGGTGGAGTTAGGGAAGAAAAGCTGCTGAGGGCTGGTAATATAAACCACTGCCTGGGGTCCGGGGTCTGGGGTGCCCCGTGTCACAAATTGCTCCAGCTGGGAGAACATTCTGGGAAAACACTGCTAAACACCAGAGCTGGTCCCACACCCCTGCTAGGCATCACCACACTTATCAAAGATAGAGAGCGGGGGCTACGCTGGACAGGCTCGGTCTGATCAGGCACGATTGTCCTGGGGACAATGCCGGTGGCTGGGGGCACGGGTCCGGGCTGGCTACACGGGCACAGCCCCCAGCTCTGCTCACAGAGCAGCCAGCATCAATGAAGATTTGTTTCTAAAAGAACAAACAACATTATTGAGGAGGTACAACTAGTAATGTGGAGAGCCGAATTATCATTTTTAAAATGACATCTCATCCATTTTGAATATTAGCACTCCTATCAGTAGTATGAAGAGAGGGATGAAGAAAGGCAGCAGAAAGGACGGATAGGGAGCGAGTGCCTTGCCTGTTCACCTCGTCATACCCCAAACTAGCCAGTAAATGGGAGAAGTAGTATAACCAGAGTACAGGAGGAAATGCCACAGATATACATACTAAAGGCCAGGTCAAAAAAATTACTGACAACAGCAGAAAAAGTGGAATAAGAAAAATCCAATAGCTTTTGGATCATTTATCAAAACTCAAAAAAACCTTTATGGAATATCTTTAACATTTTCTGCTTGCATCTCAAAAGTGCAATTCATTAACTCATTTTGCTAACGTACCACCTACTACACACAGGACCAGTATCTAATTATTCCAAGAGTGACAAGTCCAAAGTGATAAAGAACATTGTTGCTGTTGTTATGATGATCTATTCTTGTTGCTTCTCACATTTTTCTTTCATCATATAGCAATGATACAGATAAGACAAGCTACTATTGTAAATCACACAACTACAAAATACACCCCCCCCACCCCCCCGAGGTCTTTTAACCTTTTCCATTCAAGATGTAATGCAAACAAAAAAAATAATTTGTTAAGTTCCTATTGTTAACTCTTAATACAATGGGTTTGGGGACAGAGTACAGTCTTCAAATATGAATATGCAAAGCCAGGCACTAAAATCCACATACACCACTTGAATAGGAGTTTGCAGTACGTGATCTGAAGGCCAGGCGAGTGAAGTCCCTCTTTACTCAATTGTCCTTTGAAAGCAGCCTCTGTTCCTACTCAGAGGAGGTCTGAAGTGTTGATCTCAATATTTGCTGTCAACTCATTAACACACCTCACTTGTTTCCCTTCTCTGTTGTGTTTTGTTTTTTCCCTAGCGAACTTGGATTTTGTTCTTTAATAATGATGAAGATCTTCTTGATCCCTTGTTACAAATTCTCTCTCTCAAGTGCAGGCAACTGGCAGGCAACAAATGCAGCTCAGCTACTCAAGAAAGCATAAATCAGTTTTGCTGGATACTGTGAAGCCAGAGGAAATATGGTTTTAATACATTTATGATATGATTAATTGATGCTGTTGCCTGCAATAGAAGAATAGACTTAATTATCCAGGTCTTTTCCAGTCCCATGTTCCTATGCCCTGAAGTTAGCATGTAGACAAGCAGATTCACTGTGAAACCACAGAAATGCATAAAGCTTATCCTAGACCATCTATTAGGTTGATTTTTACATTAGTTTCAGCGTTCTTCATCCCTGTTTCCTTTGCAAACATTATTCATCTGCTTTCATAGGGTAGCTATGCTTACAGAATTTGCCTTGCCTTTGCAAACACACAAGTAGCTCACGCAGAGCCTGAATGGTGCCTATTGTGCTATTCTCAGAATTTTCAGAATAACTTATTGGAGAAAAAGATAAGGATCAAGTTGCCAAAGTCTTAACTTGCCACCCTTAAACACATGCAAATGCTGCACTTTAAAGAAAACAAGTTTTCACAAACTGATGTACCTGATGCTGCTACCATTATAGCAGAGTGGTTAAAAAATAATTGATTTCTGAAGTTGATGTAAGTATATATGTATTCACATATACACAGGACAGTCAAAACATTTGCAAAAAATGAAGGTTTTCCTTAAACCAGATTATGGCCACCTACAGAGGGTAGAAATAAATCTATTCTATATATATATGAAAAAAAAAAAAAAAAACCAAAACCCAAAAATTAAAAAATAATACAGATCTATTGCTTAAGTCACTAGGGAAAAAAAATAAAATCAATTAACAGCTAACAGGACAGGCTTTGACCACAGAAGGCAGTTGTCTCTGCTGCTTCCTCTCCTCCAAAGCAATGCACAGCCCAAACGCCCCACCTCGTGTACCCGCTCTCGCTGTGGCACAGGGGCTAGCAAGAAGGACACCTGGCCGAAGGTCCACCCAGCCCCGTGCCTCCTGCCCGCCTGCAGGACCAGCGGGGCCTGGGGAGCCGAGCTGGCAAGGAGGGATGCTGCTGCAGCCCTGCCCTTCCCCCCAGCCCAGGGACCTCCCTGGGGCAGCCCAGCGCGTTGGCATCCAAAATCCCTGAGTGGGCTTTCCCTTCTTGGACTGACCCAAGCACTTCTGTGCCCACGCCAAGGATGCAGGCTTTGCGCGCCCAGTGAGGATGCGCCTCCTCCTTGGTTTCATCTGTCACTGGCGAGCTGCACTTTTCACCCTGGCTGAGAAACACTGAGCAATCACTCCTCATTCACCATTTCTGTGCCTCTTTATAACCCTCTGTCATGCCCGTCCAGGTCACCTCAGAGCTCTGGTTTGCCTGTAACACCCAGTTACCACCTTTTATCTCCAGGGCAGCAACAGCCCCAGTGCCTGTGCTTGCCAGGGCCCCACCTGGGACACGGGACACGCAGGAGCCCTGGTTTTGAACAAGCACATGGGCACGCAAATTCACACATGGCATGCGTGCATCTTGCACCCTCATTGGCATTTATGGCCTAAGATTGAGACCTTTTAACTCGGCCAGATCTGCAGTGAGCTTGGCTACTGCAAAACAAAGTGAGGTTTGGTGTAGGTGGTGTTTTTTGAACCAATAATTTTGATTAGGGTGCGATTGACCATAGATCTTCGACACAGGTATTACATCCCTCTTTTTTCAGGGGGTTACCTGTCTATAGGGAATGAGAAAAATAGGCAGACTAAAGTGTATTCCTTTAACTTCTCTTTCCACCTACAGCAAAGCTCCACGCATCCCTCGGTAATACACAGGGTCACTGTAAGCAGTGTGTACTGTCAGTCATCTCCAGAGAAGAGCCAACAGCTCCCAGGACCCCAGTGCTCTTCACCCCCTCTTACTCCTGGGTAAAGAACAGAAGGAGAGGAGGTAAAATAAAAGCTCTAATAGGTATTACTCAGAAACAAACACTATTTCTGTGCTTCCAGAGATGGGGCTTCAATGCTTTGGATATCTGTTGACATCTTTGCTGGAGATAAATCAATCCTGCCCTGGCTGCTTCCAGCAGAAATTGAAGATGAGCTGGTTTTCTCTCCCTACACTTATGTACACTTTGCCTACACAGAAAGCCGGCAGATTCTACAACTGTGTATCAGCCTCGCTGCTCATTTTCAGTGTACAGAGGAGGAACTAGGTGACAAAAGCAAATACAGCCCTGCGCTACTAACCAGTTTTAATCCAGAAAGTATCATGCCATGTAATTTAATGCAACATGAGGGGTTGGTACATGTTTAGCTCTGCCCTTCTCCATCGTTAACTTTGTTTCCCCCTTTCCCTTCTTGGATCCCTGGAATCACTTCGGGTTTATCTTAAAAAGCCTCACAGCTGTGAGCCAACAGGATGGGCTCAATCATCTTTGATCACCTGCATCGGGCAGGGAGACAGGACTAGCTGGGGCTGCAAGTAACCAGGGAGGGAGGCTATGCTGAACTGATGCTGTTGCATCACAAATCCCCTTCTGAAGGCTTTTGTCATTCCTTTCCCCTTACTTAACAGAAGGTGTGTCATCTGGAATGCTACTGAATTGTGTCTGGCAGAAAATAAAGAGGAAAAAAAGCTAAAATTTTGTGTTTGTGCAAGTGCTTCTGCCAGCATTTGCCCCTCTGCCAGCCTATCAAGTGCAGGTTTGCAGAGGGTTACGATGCTCTGCCTGGGCATTTGATGAAAACAGTAGAACCTCAGAACAGAGTCGTGTAGGTGTGAATGGTGTGTGCTGAATTGTAATGCAGAACTGTACTGACATTTGGAGCGGAAAAATGGAATTTCTCAGGATTTGTTTTGCCTTTCCCTGCCCTCCTAAACAAGGATCTTCTGGTGTCCCATTAATATTCTGTTCCTTGAAAAATGATGCATGCAAGTGTTATATATTCACTTTTCTATAACAGTTACTCTCTTGCTTTGGGAAAAAAAAATAATTTAGCCTTGAAGAAAGTTACCTCTTTTTTTTTAATTTTGTGTTTGAATATATAGGCAACTTTATAATTTGAGCTACTCCTACAATGTATGAGAAATTTCTAAAAACCTCACAGATGTAAATGTTTTTCCTCCTTTTCAGACGTTATATGTAGAAAATAATACTCTTTTCTGCTATTTCTAGCATAAAGGCTTTCAGAACTGATGTCAGATGGAAAGAACTGCAAATGGGGCACAGACAAAACATACTACAGCCAGCAACTACCTTGGGAGACTGATAATACAAAACTTTCCACTTCAGAGTCCCTCAGGTTTGAACCTGCCCCAGGTATGGGATGCATGGGGTCACTTCAGGGAAACAGAACTGTCACAGCACTGGAAGAGGAGGAGACAGAAAAGAAAACAGTTGGTCTGCACAGAAGAAACATCTGCAGATCCTGCATGGTTGGGCAGGATCAATGCCAGAGTTTAAATGTTTAATATAAAGAACTCAAAGTTAACATTTTGGCATTCAAATAAGTGTTCATCTTTGCAAACTAAGGTATCTTCTACAGCAAAGGATTTGGGTGTACACCCGAGGGAAGCCTAGGTCTGAGGAGTGCATTGGTAGGGCCAGGCCGCAGGAGGGCAAAGCGCTCAGGTTAGAATTCACAGAGATACACGAAGTCCTGGGAGCCCAGGCTGGTTCAGAAGCCAAACGAGAGAAGCGAAAGCATCACTGTACAAAATATAAGTAAACATACATATGCACATAGCTGCCTTTTTGAAGGGGCAATGAATCAAAGATAGTTCCACAGCACATACTGGGCTCTTAACGTGCAACTTGGAAGACGGCAGCGGTAGTACGTGTGTTGGAAGCGGCAGCGCACATGTGGTGCAGCAGCTGTGCATGGAGAGGGCAACCGGGCTGAAGGGTCATGTGCTTCAGAGGAAGAATTGGCACAACGTACCATAGATACTCCAGACCCAAGTATTAAGAGGAGAAAAGGACAATATAAATCACTATGCTCACCCACACAGTCCCACCTCTAATTGGAAGTAGAGGCTTCTCTAATTCACATGTACTTCTAATTAAAGTACATGGTAAAGGTTTTGCAAAGCAAGGAGTACCTGTACAGCACCATAGTGTGGACCCTCACCTGCCTGGGAACCTGGAACTAAACCATTTTGTCCTTTGACATTCCAGGAGGCCATTTCCACTTGCACTGGGAGCCCAGAAGTCATGTACCTTTATCGAGAATTAAGCCTCCTAGTGATGAAAAATTGAATAGCTAGAGGTAAGATAGTTTTCATGCCATATCTAATTATGTACAATAATCATCAAGGAAAACAGCAGTAATTCTTTCCTAGGATGACAGATATGTTGTTCTTAATGTGGGCTGCTAAGCCTACTTTTCAGCAGCACCTGGCTTACGGCCATCGGTGCCCACCTTAAGTCACCAGGTGACACCTGACATCACTGACCTAGATCTCAACATCAGGAAAGCATTCTCAAGTCAGAACCAGGATCTGGCAGAGGTAACCCAGAAGCTGGAGAGGTCAGTGTTGGCCAGAGCATGATTTCAGCTGTCAAATAGGTCCACCTAACTACACTCGGGCAGGTTCAGCACTTCGAGGCGTATGTCACTAAGTGTACTGGTGACAGTACACTTGTACAGAGGCACTGTACACATATTAAAGCAACTGTAAACAGAGAAGAAGGTACCATTTGGGGTTTGGAGATTCCTGTGTTTCAGGCTGAAAAGAACATCAGTGCAAGGTACAGGAGATCAAGTATTTCAAAACCATAAAAACCAAGTGAAAATAATTGTTTAAGATGATACAGGTTTTGTGAGAAATAGGATGAGGCTAAGCAACTGCAAAATGTGCAGATCATTCACGTGCAGTTAAAGACCATTCTAAAGTGATTAGACTGGAAGTCAATACTTCTGAGAAAGAATTAAAGTCATTCTAGAGGTGATGAAAAGCCCGCCTTGCTGGCAGTAGGTCTGTTTCCATCAACACCTTGATGTGACCCAAAAGTGTTGTAATATTTAGGCATCTAACAGTGTAAATACCACTAATCTAAAAGGCCAGCGATGTTCTTTCATTTCAAATGTTACATGCTGCTGGAGGATAGAACCAACCAGGAATCTCTCAATCAAAAAATACGCTTTTGAAAATGCATGTTCCTTGAAGTATCCCCAGACTAAATAAAAATGCCGACTATATTTGGGAAATACCCAAGCATCTCAGTTTAGAAATTTGGACAGAGTGATTTTGCACTAGATATTTCAGTTTATCTATTAAAAGTCCAAACCAAAACAGATTGGCCTGACTCAGATTTGGGGTTTTCGTGTGATTCCCTTTAAGATCAACAACTTTACCTGACTGAGGACAGGAAAAATCCCAAATGTCCAAAGTTAAAATGGGGAAATCAGAGCAATTCCCTACTGTCAAAAGGAGTGCATTTTCACTGACTGAAATATATGCGTTTTGGTTTTTCAAGTGTCAAGATTGTCTTTGCTGGCATTTTTGGTTTCAAGGGGAATTTAGAGCCTGAAGCCTTGGACAGCACTGTTTCTCTTGGAGAGTCAGAGGCAAATTCAACTAGGTAGAGACTGTCATCTCACTTGTGGAAACTTCGTGACAGAAGTTTCTGGGAGTCTAAGCAGTTGTGTCTTCACAGACCTCTATATCTTCCTCCTTCCCCTCCCCAGCTTGCCTGGGTTTATATATTTCTGATCACCCGGCAGGTTTATGGCTCTTTTGGCAGGAGGCCATCACCAGTGTTGCAAGAGAGAACGAGGCTATTTGGGACTCCTGCCACCCTCTGCTGACCTTCCCTCCCTTATTATAATCATGACATTTCCCCCAAACTTCTTCCCAACTGGCAGGCAATAGCCCAAATCCACAGTCAGGTTTGTCTTTGATTGTTGAAGAGGGAATAGAATGTACCGCTGTAGTCAGAAAACCAAACTGGCCTGGAAGAGAGGCACAGTCTCCCTCTGTGAAGCCCACCCTAGCTAGGAACGTCATCCAAGAGCTGAAGGCAGTGACATGTTGGGCTTCTCTGGTTATTCATCTCGGCAGAGTCACTCTTTCCTCATTAAAAAAAATAAACTTCAAACCAGCCAGCTTGCCTTCAGCAGCTCCTTCCCAGAATAGCTAAACGGAGACAAAATGAGATAAGCAAGTGGGTACAGGCAGTGGAACCTCTTTCTTATCCTCGTTGCCTACAAAATACCAGTTGTAGTACCTCAGATTCCTTTCTTAAAAAGCAAATATTATCATAAGTGCTCTTGAAGAAAGGCCCTGATCAGCATACCTGCCAAAATATACCATAATAACTTATTATCTATCTGCTGCCTCAACACCAGTTGCTTAGAGCCTCAGCTGCTTAAAGGAGAACTTGCCCTTCACATTGCTAGCAGTTACTGCAAACCTGTCTGTTCCAGAGCAAAGCTGGAGAAGAGCAGAAGTCTATACACATGAAAGGAAAAAATCCAATTTCCTCATTGAAAACAATATTAGGCAGAAATTACCACTTTAAGAAGTTCTAACACCATAGGAAGTCTCAGCATGCTTTCTGTCTAGTAGAAAAATTAATACTTTAAATAGATTCTAGTGGCTAATATTTTTAACTCCTCTGCAAACCTTTTTTGCTGGCATTCACCCACACTAGAAGGTGTGCAGATGAGCCCAACAGGTGGGTGCTCTACGGGTAGGATATAGTAAGAGAACCATTCTGTGTGTGGAGAGAGGTTTCTGTAGCACTTCTCTGTGGATTTTCAAGAGAGCTTCCTAATTAGAATCAGTATTTTCCCTTTTTGTACAGATGAGGAAAGACAGACATGAAGAACTGAAGTCTTAGGCATGGAGTCAAAAAGCAGAATTGAGAACTTGTATGCTCATTTGTCCTTTAATTCTTAGTCAGATGCTGAGTGCATGCTGCCTTGGTTTTGCTGAAGTGAAATACTTTGTGGCAAAATACAGAATTATATTTGTTTTGCCTCTGTTCAGCTTTTCAACTTGTATATATAAGGGTAAAACCAGAAAAGTCATGCTTAAGTGGGATGAAGAAAGACCTTCTCCTTAAAAAACAGTTTTAATAATTCAAGAGCAACGATTTCGCCATCAAAAAACTGTTCTTACTGAAAACAATGATAGCATACATTAACAAGCTAGCAAAACCCATTGGGCCCGTGAAAATTGTCTGTGCCTTTCCTCTATGCATCAGATAAATTGCTCCTCGAACCGTATTTTCTTCGACTCTGCCATTCACCCAGCCCCATTCCGTGACCTCCAGGGGAATTCTCCACCAAGTCAACACACGGAAACATACAACCCGCTCTAGCTGAAAAGCAAGCGGCTTTCAAGCACAAGACATGACACACCTGTCCCTGCGGCTGTACACTGACCAGAGGCTGGAATCCTCTCTGGCTGAGGGAGAAAGCCACAGAAACTCAAAATTCCTTTTCATGCCTGGCTTGGGACCCCCAGCAAAGCCTTGGCTGCACTTTGCAGACTGAACCACTTCTCAGCAACGCAGCCCGAGCAGCAGAAGCCACAGCTGAAGACCGTTCTGGTAAGTGTTGTTTCAAGGGTACCATGTCAGATGTTCATTTCTTCAAACTAGCCCACCCTGAGGGTTGCCCCGCACCCCGGCAGCATGAGCCACGAGCCCCTAGCTCAGCCCAGGGCCAGGCTGGCAGGGAGCAGCAGCAGCAGCGGTGCTGCCCTGCTTGCTCTGCTCATGCTGCGCCTTCACCGTTCCTGTAACGGCCAGTGCATCCAAGGAGGGAGCACAAGCTGCTGGTTACCACCAGGGATTTCATGTCAGGACCATGGGATCTTCATCTGTGTCTTCCCTTCTCCGGTTTGGATTTAAGCATAGGACAAGACAATTTCTCTCCTGAAAGCATTAGGAAGCCAAATCAGAGTGTGCTTCAGCCTGCATCTCCGTGTAGCATTTTAACCATGTAACAGAAAAGCAGATGATTTGCTTCCAGAGAGTGCAATGGCTATCCACCAGTGTGACTCAGATAAGCCTCAGAGACAACTTTTGACAGCTACACTGTCTGTTCAGGGGCATGAGAAGGCATGATCAGCCCTGGTCCTACCAAACATCAGAGACATGTCACTTGCTCTCCCTCTCTGGGGCAGCACATTTTCCCCGCAGCAGCCTGAGGATGCAGAGCTCCAGGCTACCCCCATTGCCCTTCGCTGTTCCTTACAGTATTGGTTAATGACGAAGATGACATAGCACAATATATTCATTCTTTGTCTTTAGAATTCTATTCCTCTTCATCTCCTAAAAATAAGGAAATTCACACCCAGACTTACTGCCAAAGGCACTCTCTAGCATACTTTCCTTGTGAAACACTGATCAGATACTGATTAAACTGAACATTTGTTGTACCTCACCACAAGGAAAGAAAGCTTACACCGGATCGGTGTATAGCTATAGCTACTCTTGCTAATTGGGAAAGAAGTTTATTCTTTGTAAAACAAGCACAAATACACACCAGAAGCCAGATGTTTTCACACTTACATTCCACCTGGTTCTACACGGTATGTGTTTAAATGAGAATTTGGTGACCTCTGCCCAGCCCTGCCTTACGGTGGGCATTGCTGGTGCATCCTTCCACAATGACAGAAGGACTGTTCGGCTATTTAAATGTACTAACTCTGCAGGCAGGCGTTAGTTCAGAACTGAGGGAGACAGCACCAGATACTTTATTTATGAAGCTACTCAATCCTTTTGTACAGTATCTCAAGGGCAAAAAGGTTTGATTCCTGTTCGAGTCCAGCCCATGGCACTTGCTTGGGTTTTAAGGCATTACCCAGATTTCTTTATGCTTCATTTTAGCGATTGCTTTTGAAAATGTACAAATTTAAAGAAAACCTTTCTCCAGTTTCAGCAGTAAGTGTAGTTACCCTGTTCTGATGTGAACTGCAAGACAAAAATCCAGCGCGCTTGTTATTTCAGTTGCAAAGAAAAAAACCCACCCTGGAAGCCAGCATCCCGCTCACGTGGTCCCCTTTCCTGAATAACCTCTGTTCTGAGGCGCGAGAGGGCCGGAACAGGGGCTGGTTGTTGGGCTTTTGCTTGCATCTCCCAGCTCCCTTCAGCCAGCTCCCGGCTCGGCGGGGCTGCCCGTGCCCATTCAGCCGTTCTTGGCCTGCGGCCCCTTCCTGGGGCTGTTTCTATGGCATTTCCTCACCCCCCGCCCACCTGCATCTCTGCTCACAACAGCATTAAATGAAGGGCTTTGTCTGGGCTTGTGACAGACTCGGGCTCTGTGGTGGCACTGCCATTTTTTCTAGTGCATGGAAGGCAGACACCACACTCACCAGTTTTAAGCAACGGTTAAGCTTCACCTATGATAACAGCATTAATGCTTACACTGTTTCACACAAATTAATCTGAGGAAAAACCCCTTCCACCACATCTTGCCTTTGATTGCAGTAATGTTGCTTCTGGATTGTATTTGTGTGCTACTCTGTTGATACACCAGATGAATTCTCGCTGATCAGATTTTCACCATAATTAAGACCCCTAACGGAAAACTGAATGAATAAAGCACACTGATGGCAAGACACTTAAGATTCTCTAGGGCTAAACACGAGAAAATATAAAATTAACTTGCAATGTGGCCAGAAAAGAAAATGCTTCAGAACATTCCTGAGTGAATGAATACAGCCCCGAGTTGTTCTGGGTAGCTTCAGCTGTTTGAACTTAAGAGCCCTCCTAGTTTCATGCATCAAAGGAAATGCAGTCATTTCAGCGAAGAATATGAAACTAATTAGCTGATTTGGTCTGTATAACTCTAAAATGCAATAGTTAATAAATGAAACAGTGACAGAAGGAAGGGGTTTGGCTAGGAGTCGTTAGAAGGTTCCTCCTCAGCTGTCAGTGTTCCGCGCTGTCGCAGGCAGCGAGGAAGGTTCGCCCCCTCCATCGTGGGCTGCTGTGGGCCGAGGAGCTGTGCTTCACTCCACGCAGCAACCAACACCCGCCCTGCCCCAACGCCGTGCAATCCGATTGCAGGTTAAACAAAACACCGAGCAGTAACCCCAGACTATGCCCCAGCATCTGCCACTGCAGACCGGTCCAAATGGCAATGCCTCTGCCACCCTCGCAGGAGCATTATTCCAGCGCATGGGCTGGTTTGTTTAATCTCTTCTTTTATTCTCCCACTAGTTTTGAGGTTGAAGAATGGGCTCTGGAATGACTCCCCTAGGGACAATGGCTGACCCTCACAATCTGACAACCATCTGCTGAAATTAAATTTAGGGAAAAAGTGCCCATATAAAGCTGCTCGCCAAAAACAAAAAACCTACGTGGAATGTAAGCGATCCAAACCAAACTGAAAAAGTGACCAAACAGCCATTGCATCGCCTTTGTTTATAGCAAGGACTTTGCTATATAAAAACATAGCTGCAATAAAATTCTGATTCCTAATGTGGGAAACATAAACCAAAACAATATTATTCACAGATAATTTTTCCCACCCCCGAAACAAAACACCTTGCCCTTCCTCCTTTCATTTACTTTAAAATGAATGTCATTATTTGCAGTCAAGTCACAACCACTCTAAGTGGACCCAAAGGAATTGACGAGGATCATTGAGTGGAGCAGCAGGACAGGTCAAACCAGCACCACATTACTCCCCCTTGACACCTGATGGAGTCATGACAGCAGTTTGCATGCTAGATAACATGAATATATTCATCTGTATGATTTAGAAATTACATCGTGACTTTGGAATGACACTTCTTATGTGCCCTTGTACCTGGGCAACACTGCGGGGAAGATGCGATGTCAAAACTCTGACTTTGATGTGACTGTCACTGGTTTTCTTCTTTTTTTATTACCACTTATTTTGAACCAAACCCTGCAGTTGGAAGAAGCGTTAAGCAACAAGCCTGGAGAGTGAAGGTGCACATTAGCAAATTTGTGAAAGAAATCAATAGGATGCTGTTAACTCCAGACATTTTCCCAGAGAAGCTGTGGGCTGTCTGTGTGCAGCTCCAGTAATGAATCCACTGGTTGCAACAAGGAAAACATTTGCACTAGAAAGTTTCCCTCCTCTGGAGAAATCCCACTTCAGTTCAGAGGTAAATAGGACAAAAATAATATCTGTCTGGAGCTTCTGAGAGAAGTTTGAGAGAGAAGACACCCTCGGCCACCTCAGCCGCTCTTGCAGGCACACTGCTCGATATATCAGAGCATCACACCTCAGCCTGGATTTGTTTCTCAGCCCTGGCTCCCTGGGCACGGGCCCCTCCCACATCCCGCCCTGCCCCCCGCTCTCCGCTCAGGGGAACCGGAGCGGAAAAAAAAATAACAGAAAAAAATTAAAAAAAAAAAAAACACTTTCCCCGTGGGCCCCCCAGCAGGGCTCTGCTCCCCTCCCGGGCAAAAGGAGTGGCCCGTACGGGGATCGAACCCGCGACCTTGGCGTTATTAGCACCACGCTCTAACCAACTGAGCTAACCGGCCCGTCGGCAGGGCTGTCGCAGGAAACCGCCTCATGACCGCGCCCGGGAGCAATGCTGCCCCCGGCCGGGGCAGGGGCACCGGCGTGGCCGTTTCCGGGGTGAAGCAGAGCAGGGCTGCGGGGCGAGCCTCCGCCGGCTCCATCCTGGGACCTTTTCCACGCGCCTGACAGCCTCCAGGCCCGCCTTCACGGCAGATGCTGCTCTGCACGGGGATGCGGGCAGGGATGCGGGCAGGGATGCGGGCAGGGATGCCTCCCAGGCTGCCTTCCCGCCCGAGTCACCCCAGCGGCCGAGCAGAACCCAGCGCGGGCAGCAGCAGGAGCGAGGCGAAGAGCGGAGCCGCGCGGCGCTGGCCGGCCCCTGCCAAAACCCACCCAGCAGAGCTGAATGGAGCAGCCTGGGAGGATACAGAAACACTGGGAAGAGCTATACAGAATGCCTTTTTATCTCTATTTTCTTAATAATCAATGATTTCTAGTCTAAAACGTTAGATTTTCTGACTTACACTGTAACAAAAATCACACTTTTCAAATGCTCGGTCTTCTTGGAAGAGCTTATGATGGGGAAAAACCCAAGGAATGTCAGTGTTGCAACTTGAGATGAGACACTGACTCAGGATCGCTGGGGCCGACTGCAGCCAGGTTCTTCTGCTTCATTCTCACCCTTGCGGTCAGTGCCCACATACCTTCCTCCCGCCTCACCCACACCGCCAGTGCCCCTTCAGTGCTGTTAGCCCACCTGCTACCAGCACTTTCCTCAAAGATCCACCACATTCCCCAAGAATCATTTTGCCTAGCTTTGTCAAAGTCCTTCATCCCTAGGAGCTGATCAAACAACTCACATCCCATTCCTCTTCAGCCACCCCAGCCCTCACACCTCTGTCTCCCAGTCCTGCCGTATTCCTCAGGACCATCAGCCCATGCCCAGTCACCTCTCCCTCTGCAGAGAGGAGCATTTGCCCTTTCATCTCTGCACCCTTCTCCCAGGATGTGCAACTATCTTTGCCTTTTGCAACAGCATATAGAGCCATTACCATACGTGAGCACCATCCCTTGATACTCCAGCTGCTGCTTCTCCTTGTCTAATTGAACCTCTTGTTCACACCATCACCTGTTATCCACTGTGGACATCTTTCTCTTCACACCCCTACAGAAGGGCAGCAGGCAGTTTTATAGAAAACTAAATTATGAGGGGCCCCAGGCTGCAGTACAGATGCAGCGGTATTTGAATAGTAGGTGACAAGCTTTGCTGTCCAAGTGCTAACCTGGCCAAAAGTCACACAAAGTACATGACCTCTTTCACTCTTGGGGCCTTATTTCATCAGCCCAGGACACTTTCCTGCAGGCTGGCTGGGGCCCCCAAACAGAGGAAGGAGCATGGGGCAAGCTGGGAAAGGGGGAGACTCCAAACTCATCTCTCCTTCCCCTTGCCTGTCCAATCCCCGCGAAGCAGCAACCAGCCAGCTGCCAGGAAGCATGCATGCTCCGGGATCCTAACAGCCAGCTGTATCTTCTGGGAAACATCACCCTGTGTCACACTAAACTCACTCAAACATCCAACAGCAAGGTCACATCTTGAATCTTAAGGCAAAGCTGAGAAGTGAAAGGGCAGAAAGGAAAAATCTCTCCCAAAGCAGCTGCAGCATAAGCGGTGCATGCGGTCTGGGCAGCCTCGGGCCGACAGACAGAGCGTAAGTGGCAGGTATGGGAAGAGCAGGCTTCCGTCCCTGTGTCTGGCACACAGATTATCAGTCTGGTTCTTGGTAAAAAACAGTTACCCTTTTTTTTTTGGTCAGTTACTCCACAAAGAGCAAGGAAGCAGGGATGAGGGTGAATCATCTTTCTGGCCTTTCTGCTCAGAATATCACCAGGAGTAGCTCAAAGCAGTAATGTATTGCCTCTTAATCCATAGCTGTACACCATTGTTTTGTAATTAAAACTGGTCCAATTATACAATGCTAAGGTAGAAAATCTCTGTGCCCTTTGGCTATTTCTTCCCACTGCCTCCTCCGAGCCAGGTGGTGGGGTTTCCCGCTGGCTGGTGACCAAGCCCACCAGCAGGATGGGGGAGAGGATCAGAAAAGGGAGAAAACTCTTGGGCTGGGATAAGGACAGTTCAACGGGCAAAGCCAAAGCGGCGTGCCCAAGCAGAGCCACCCGAGGAATCCCTTCCCCCTGCCACGGCAGGCAGGGGCTCAGCCCCCCCAGGGCAGCAGGGCTCAGCACGCGGGACGGGGCTGGGGAAGGCAAACGCCATCGCTCCCAGTGTGTCCCCGCTGCCTCCTTCTTCCCCTGGTTGATATCCTCAGTTTGACCTTCTGTGCTTTGGAATATCCCTTTGGCCAGTTCAGGTCAGCTGTCCCGGCTGAGCCCCCTCCCAATTTCCTGTGCCCCCCCAGCCCTCTCCCTGGAGGAACTGAAAAGTCCTTGGCTTCATATAAGCATCAACCCAGCAACAACCAAGCCCATCAGTGTGCTACCAACACCGCCCTCACACCAAACCCAAGACATGGCACTGTACCAGCTAAGAAGAAAATTAACTGTCCCAGCCAAAACTAGGACACTAGGCTAAAACAAGACTTTTCTTCTTAAAGTTTAATTGGTCACATGCCAAATGCCAACCCTGTAGTTCTGAAACCCTCTTCCACACACAGAAATAGCATCCTACTTTCCAAGGAGTCTCATTTGGGCTCTACTGTACTAGCAACAGATCTTCTGTGATTAGACAATGACAGATAGCATAACAGCCCAGGAGATCAATGCTGTCTCCAAGAAAGCAAAGTTTTCTAATTGAACAGTAAACTCTAGTTTCTCTCCAGCGTGTGGGATCCATACTCCCAAACAAAGAAACAAACCAGCCTAGAATGAGAAACAGTTACCAGGCTGCAGAGTGGGTTCTGTAGCATTATGGCATTTAGAGGTTGTGGATGCAAAGTGTTTGCAAGCATTTTTCAGCATCATTGACGTTAACAAATTGTGTTCACAAGCACTTTCTTAAATAGAATCTCAGCTCTAAGGGTTTTTCTAATTCAGGGCCTCAGCTAGACATCTCAACAACGTCAGACTTTTACAGCACACTTAAAATATCTGCTATAACATTCCCCTCATAACCTTACCATTATATAGAGTATTGTCAGAGACTCTGAAGCATTTAAACAACCAGGGGTGCAGACAGAGGGAGACTGAGGAAAGAACAAGGTCCAGGTGCTCGAGCTCTGTTTCACATTTTCTCTTCAGTTGCCTGCTTGCTCCCTGCCACAAGTCACCCAGCTCCCACCCAGCACCACTGGTCCTGACCTCTCTCACTCTGCAGCACGCATGGCACACCACCAGCATCACCAGGGAGCCGCACCAGTGCTCCCAGCCACCCCCAGCACAGCCTGCACCGCTGCGCCTTCAGCTGCGATCCCCGCAGCCATGCCCCATGGTGTTCTGTATAGGGGAAAGCTAGTTTTCCTCAAATAGTGTTTTTAAGGATTACAAATACAGTCTTACCTCTGTGCCCAAGCAAATAATTTCTTTCCTTTTTGCTGACAATAAACTCCCAAATTATATCAACTTCCCACACACACTGTGCTCCAGCTTCTATTCTGCATCATGTGCTGCCACAAGCCCCGCCATCACGAACCCTTGCCTGTGCACAAAAGCCAGACCATCTTCCAGAAAACACAAGGTGTTTGGGCAGAAAGTAGAATGGAGCACACTCATGGACTGCCCTCCACCCCTTCCCCAGCACCTGCACTGCAGGACACGTGAAGTCATCCATGTCAGAGGCCAGTAAAGCACCCGCTGGCCACCGCTCGCTACCCAGCCACTGAACAGCAAAGCACAGCTCCAGGCGCCCCGCGGCCGCATCCTGCTGGCCCTGCTCTCCCATCAATTCAGAATAGACAACTAGGGAAAAAGAATTCATTAGCTGCCCTAATAAAAGGGTACAGGGAACTAATGGTACCAGCCTGAACACTACCCAGGGATTTATTAATAAGCTTGCCATTGAAATCTCACTCATAAAAATGCTAATGCAAGTTATTTGCATATGTCTGTGCATCAAAACAGAAGACCCATAATGATTTTATTAAATATAACATTATTACCCCAATCATAAAGCAAACATTTGTTGGTCATAAAATAAGTGTTGAAGTGTAGCATGTATATGCATTCTATATTTATAGCATTTTTAAAAATAGCTACTGTGAGTTTTGAATAGAACAGTCAAGAGGGCCATTCTTGTTCAGCCATTTTCAGCGTTTCAAACTATAAACCTGCAGGTCCAAAAATCATACCTAGAAACGGTACGTTACATCCAGTGCGAGCACCAGAGCGAGTTCCTAGTACAGCAGTAGGGACAGCGTCACACTTCAAACAGAATAACCCAGATTTTTTTCACATCTTCTCTGTGCTGGCCAGCAGCAGGCGAGGACAAGCCCAGAGCCCCAGGAGACAAAACCCTTCCCTCGGGGCGATGCCAGCTGCCACCACTATACGCTTATTTAAGGCCAGAAGTACCGCCGACATAGGAGCAAGCTGTCCGAAGGACACCGGGAGTTGCGGACATTTCTCAGGAGACCTGGACATTCCTACGACACCTGGGCAGAACACAGCCCCCCGCCTGTCCCCCTGCAGGCCGTGCACCCCCATGCATGGCTGCCCCCCGGCAGGCAGCGCTTCCCACCCAGCCCTCGGTGCTGCTGGAAAATATCTTGAGACGCTCTGCAAGGCTCAGCCCCCAGCTAACGCCAGGCATCAGTTTACCATTTAACATGCCACATTAAGCCTACAGTTAGCATTACAGGGATCACTACTATTAGTAATTATGAATACCATCTCATTACTAGTGCTGAAATTTGCTGGCAGCTTTTCCGTTTTTTAAATAGTGCCTATTTGTTTTGTTCCTGCTATGGATGAGCAGAATGGGTTAGGCTACGTAAGCGTCACATTCTGTTCAAGTGACACTCTTATGCAGATAGAAATGGTAGTTTGATATTCCCCATCTTTATCCAGAAAAAAAAAAATGTTGTAAGTTTAAGCCAGATCAAACCGCACTCATCCCTCTACATTTTGGAGTAATTTACAATTACAGGTTGAAGATGGAATTTAAATATTGCTCCAGAGTGGTTTGAAACCTCATTCTAGAATATCTGTTTTGAAAAGTCAGTTTCCTGATGGCTTTCTAAAAATCTTAGAGCTGTAAAGAGCCAGAGTACCATGTGATTTCAATAAAACCTGCCTGCAGCTAAATACTCTGGATTTTTTCTTTTTTTTTTTTTTTTAAGCAAAAAGTGCAGAGGAATCTTACAATTTACTTTTATGTTCTGGGGAAGCCGGTCAATGTAGTTCTTTCAAACTTGACTCTTTAGGGAGGTATGTTTCATGAGGTATTTATATTTCAACTAGAGTCAGTTAGAAACATCATGGAATATCCTGACCAAGAAGTAGGGTGTTTTTTTCCTCTTCTTAAAAAGGAAAATTCAGACTTATTTTCAGTGAAGTTGCTGGAATTACTTCCTTCCCCTACTTTAGCTCTTAGCTCTCCTCCTAGATGCAAAGCTTACATAAGAGACTCGTACACTAAAAAGAAAATTATTTTGCATTAGAACAAATCCTACCTTCTATTTAGTGAAGTTCTACAAATGGCACATTTTTTTCCCAATACATCAGGCACTCTGCACCTCTAGTTTGCATTGTAATTGTACTACTAAGTGTGTGTATTACAACTTGCAATATTTCCCTGGGGAAAGGGTGATTTGTGATCAAACAGGTGTCCATTAGCCCTCATTCAAAGCCACCACCATGGTGGGCTCTTTTTGTCAGACCTGGGGAACCTGCTGTTTCTAGCCTGCCTATTTCTTCAGTCCACACAGGCACCCTCTCTTCTGCTGTGTTCTGTAACACACCCAGTGGTCATTAAAGTTCCATTTGAAAAGAATTAAAAAGGACTATAATTTTTATGCGATTAAATTGTACCAATTATTTCTTGAAGCCACAAGCGTATAATTTCCTATAAGCACTGAAGAAAAATCAATATCCCAAGTTCATAAATTATTTATCACTCCATCAGGCTGCCATTTGTTAATGCAACAGAAGGACACCATTCTGGCCCTGGACAAGAATTTCAGCTTTCATTCATATAGGTGAGGATGCACACCAAAGGCAGCAAAGCCACCAGCAGCAGCCCTAAAGACAGACGTACTCTCAGTTTCCTACACCCATGCTCCCTGAAGACAGCTATTGCCAAATAAGAAACAGTGATGTGCAAAATGCCTCTATATTGCAAAAATATTGCCATAGGTGACATTTGAATAGTTTGTTGGGTTTCTTACTAGTTTTGGAGTCAGTTCCATGTAAGACCTACAATTACAGTTAGCATTTACAAAGCTAAGTTTCCGAATGCTAGAAGCAGCATACATATGGCTTCAGAATGTTTTAAGTAGTACCACTGTAATATTTCTATACCTTGTGTTAGTTTCCATAATGTTATGCACTCACTGTGAAAGACGTTGCATTATATACTGTTTATCCTCAGATTTTTATTGTTGGTTTTTTTTTTTTTATCTAGCATCCTCTTTCTAGGTTTTCTTGGATTCCTTTGCAAAGCCTACATCACTGTCACTGCTCAGCGCTCACATGGCTCTTTTCAGCTTTACATATAGCAGCAGCAACTAATTTTTCCAACCACCATATACATTAACATCACCTATTCCCATTTATGCAGAGGAAGCAGCTGAAGTAGTCAGGAAAGTCAGGGACTCGGACCACAGTCAGTGCACGGCTCATGTCCTGCTGCAGGCCTATCGAGCCGTTATATCTCTTCAAAAAAGCGTTTGGGGCCAGTCAGAAGAGAATCACACTGACACCGATTACCCCCAGGAGCACAGGTGTCATTACCAGACCAGCAGCACCTGGGCATGAAAGCACAACTGCATCGAGTTCCAGCAGGGTCAGCTCCCTCTCCTGTCCTCCTGACATAGATAAATTGAACAACATATAGTTTATTCTGTATATGCCTTTGCGGTGTGACCTTGGAATAAAAGTGCCTGTCTAATCTGAGTGGATATGAAAGTTGCCATGTTGCTTCCCAAATAAAAGAAGGCTTGGTCCGGTGATACTAGGGGTCAAAGAGCCATTTATCCTGTGAAAGTCTGCTCTGACCAAAATCAAAAGCAATTTTGATCACCAGGGCTGCACCTAGCTGTGTCTGGCTGAGTTAGAAACCCATGCATCCACAGGGGATACAACACTGAGTTGCAGGATGTTGCTGGAAATACTGCTCCTTGAGTGTGAAAAGAATGTTTGCATTAACCTAAATGCATATGCATCACTCCATCATCCCAGGATGTGTTCATTCCAGGAACACAAGTTGTAGAATGATATAATATACTGGATTGCCCATGTCTACCTGCTGCCCCATCAAAGTCACAGGTTATACATGATTTCAGAGCCTGAAGAAAAGTGAGGAGCCCAGCCAGCTAAAGAATATGGGCAGTTCCTCCTCCTTCGCGTACAGTAAAGTTCTTCAGTCAGCTGAAAAAGGAAGCGTAGTATATTTATTATTCTAAGATCAAATAATAAAGATTCTTAATGTAAGGATTTTTGGCTTACCTGACAAGCATATCTATAACGACGCTGTTTATAAATTCACCTTTAAAATTCAACGCAGTCACCTGTATTTCAATAAAATTGACTACAGAGTAGAGATCAGAGTAGTTTGTTTCTTGCATGCATGAGGGAACTCATCAGTAGGTAGAAGAGAGACACCTTAGCCCTGACCTTGGTGAGGGCAGGCCAGGGTCTCCGAGAGCCACTGCCAGGCCCAAAGACAAGATTTCTTAGTAGGACAAAGGAAGGGAAGGAAGAAGGATTCCTATTTTGTTGGTTACTAGTATGCTACATACCAATTTGTACGGATCTGAGAAACTGAAAACTCAAAGTTGACACACTTCCCTAAAGTTTTTTTTTTCCATAATAGCATTATGTCAAGGTCCAGGATCTTGCCAAACAGGTTCATGTTGGGGAGAACGCTTCAGTTTCTGGACACAGCAGAGTTCCATGTGCTTTTAAAAACTCCTGGATACACAGAAGCAGCAGGTTTAACTAGCACAAGGCCATGGCAGCCCATCGGTGCCAGCTCGTTGCATTGCTCACCCTGGGAAGGGACCGGGACCTCCCAGCAGCGGTTCCAAGGTACACGGCGGGGCAATGCGGCACACAACCGGGAGCCCGAGGGAGCTGTTACAGACCAGGTGGCCAGTACGGCATCGCAGCAGCCTGCTTGCAGGGCACAGCTCTGAAATATCACCATTATCCAACCAGGAGTATCTTTCGAGTCTTGTACACCAAGAAGTATGAGAACTTCTCAGAGCCCGAGTGCAGCCTTCAGGCTTAGCCAGGATTTATGTACAAAGCCAGACCCTGTTGGACAGGATCAATTCAGACAGAGGAAAGGAAAAGAGCAAAAAGCCTTTTAGGCAACACTTGAAGGAGGATGACCGTCTGGGTCCCTGCTGATTACTTACATGGTCTCTTGCCAAGAAACAAACGCCGCGCTGCTCTCCATCCTCAGCAGCCAGCATTACGGATCCCTGCACCTTGAGTAAATTTACTTCCAGCCCCAGGCTCAGCTGCAGTTGCTGAAAATGGTGACAAGCTATTCTTAAAGCATGCTAGACACACATGCAAGGCCCAGGAAAATAATAAATCAGTTCATTTAAAACCAGCTCCCAACCCTGAATTTCATTTTAAAGGTACAGAACTGCAAGTATCTGCTTTTGCTAATAATCCTCAACTTTACCATTGAGCCCAGTGGCTTAGAGCTGGATATAAGCTAAAAATCTCTTAATTAGACACCAATTCAGCAGAGCAGGTCAACACAAGTATAAAGCAGTGAGTGGTACAAAACTGAATTATATCCCTCAAGTTCCAAGCAAAGAAGGGATGGAATCCTTAGTCCAGTGTTGGATTTGGGGTTTTTTGTTCTTATTTCTGCCCTCCTTGCTCTCCAAGGCATTAGAGTCTTGCACAGGTAGACTGAGACTCAGCACATCTTGGCACATTTTTGGGGGTTTTCATAAATAATCAGTAACAAAACAAGCTTTTTCCCTGACCTTTACCCAGGGTAGCTTTCCCAAGGATTAATATCCTTGCCAGTAACTAAGTTTCCCTATATTCTTGTTCCCAAAGCTTTCATACACCCACCCCCCCTGGGAAAGGGAGTCCCACTCACCCCAGGAGCCAGAGGAGCTTGCTGCCCTGTGTCATTAGGCAGTGTGCTTCTGAACCTCCCACTTCATGCATCAGGAGCCACCATCTTCATACAAACCGCCCAGGTGAACTGCCACACGCGGTAGGTGCATATCCATTAAGCATGGAGCCAAGGCAGAGGATGAAGTTTTAAAATACTTAGCAACCCATTTTGTTCAACAGAATTTTGAATAACGGACACTGGCAAAAGTTTACGTCTTGGTGTATACAGGTTATTCTAACCCCAGTATTATTATAAATCAGGTTACACTAGTCAGAAGGGTAAGCCTTAGCATGACCTTTGCCCTGGGACAGGAGAGTTCAGAGATGGAGACTCTGCATGCAACTCTCATTCCCAGATACCAGTTCCCAACGGATCCTTCACCAAGGTACTTGGCTGCGGCCAGTCTCGTTCACCCTACCACCTCAAGTACCGTCAAGCGAAGAACTGATGTGGCTTAGCTACACCCTCAGTTTTACAGATCTTTTTTCCACTCTAAATTCCATAGTTCTCTGGGTGCCCTGGTCACTCCCAGTGATGGTAGTGAAAAGACCTAGTGGAAAGAGCAGGAGGAGAAAAAACATTGAAATGAAATTAAAGAGAGCAAATGAATTTAAGACAAAAGATAGGTGTGAGCTGGACACCTGCTGGTTTCTTCTTCCAGCAGAAATTAATGATTTGCAGTATCAGACAGAGATAAGAGAAAAATAACCCCCCATTCCTTCAAATAATAACATAACAATAACTAGTTTCTTGCTTCATGCTGCAGCCCTGTTATTTGAAGGTATTTCTCTTTTAAAAGATTTTAAAGCAATGAAGGAGAGAGGTAATGGAAGGAGTTTGAAATTTCCCAGTACCTAGCAGCATCCTGCAGAGACAGCACTAAAATTTATTTTGAAAGTGTTTACCCACCCCACCCCCCCCATTGCCTGCATTTTAGCAAAACTATCTCGGAAGCTGATTTTTATTGCAAAAACAAACCAAGACTGCTTATTAACAAGAACTCATTCACTGCCACTTGGTGATTCGTGATTCACATTTACATTTGTGCCAGATGTCCTGGGCAGTGCCTGAAAACCCCAAATCTTATAAGTTTTAGTAGAACTCCGAACAGCTTTTTCTAGTCACAATTATTTGCTTGTTCAGAATATTTCTGTTACCCTTAGCCAGCTGGAAATGGGAAGACAAAGAGCGAGAACAGCATTTAAACCCTAGCATGCAGTTCAGATGACTCAAGCAAACCAAATTGTGATGAAGAGCTGGTGCGTGCTGATAGCCCTTCCTCCGCACGGTAAGGACTTCTAGCTAAAAGCATCCAAGTAAGAGGCACCAAAAAACGTGACCATGAATGCAGTCCAGCCACAATGAGCAACAAATGTTTGAAGACCCTATGCAAATCAACCAACATTTGATGTCCACCTAGTGCTCACGGAGCAGAAACACACACATGTAGCTGTCTCACTGGAAAAACATTACAGAAATATTAGTAACTCAGAACAAGAGCACCTTTGGAGCAGGACTCCTATAGGGTTTGACAGACCTGACTCACATTCACATTATCAAGAACGGCAGCTCAGCAGAGGTAGATCTGAGGGCCCAGCAGCTGATGTGGAGGGCAGTGTCCGCTGTAACCACTCCAGGACCTTTCCTTTATGCTACACCTAGCACAGTCCTGCAGAGCCAGCAGCCATTTACTTTTGAAGGGCTCCAGGTGCACCACTAACATCTTTGCTAAGTTTCACCTCCAAGAGTTTGGTTCACTTTTTCCAAACGGATTGTCCAACAGGGACAATCAGGAGACCCTGGCAGAAGCACTACCTTTGTCCAGGCTAACACAGGGAAGTTACCAACTCCAGTGACACAGGATTAAAGAAAAACTGGAGTCAAACTCGGAGCAAGTGAAAGCTAACACAACAAGAGCATAAGGCTGTGTTGCAGTGCACCAGCCACCAGCTTTCTATGTGACCTTGGCTAAACAATTTACCTTCCCCGAGTCTCAGCCTCATCTCCAAAAATACGAGAATAAATGAACACTGGGAGCTACTCAGATATTAAGAGAGGTCACACAGATATAGAGATAGCATTTGAGATAAAAAAAGGTCAAAAGATTTTGAAGCAGAAAGGTCAACTTCATAATTTCCATCTAAACCCACAGCAGAAACACCTTGTTCCCAGAAGAACATGGCCACAAAACTTGAAGTTGAACTTGTCTCCACTGGAATCCATCTCCTTGCTTCTCTGGTTGCCTTTTTAGAAACTCAGGTTTTGCTTAAAAGACCATCAGAAAACAAGGACAACCAACACACCCTCTCTCATATTTGTAAGAATGTAGCAGTTAACAAGAACAAAGCACTCAAAAAACATAACTCTAAATGAGTGGCCCCTGAAGGCTCTTAAAAGCACATTATTTTTAACAAGTAGGAGTGGGAGTGGCAGCTTTTAGAGGCTAGTGTTATCATAGCAAGATATGAGTTAAAAGATGGAGGAAAGAAGAGATGTTCTGACGTTCACAGCCATGGGCGGGAAGCAAAAGAGCACAGAGAAAATAAGGAAACAAAAAAAATATCAGACCCTTCAAACTGAGATCCACTAGCAACAGGACATGCTGATAAACCCACAAGCTCAGTGAAGAGAGAAGTGCAAGTGATTCCTCTCAGGGAATCAAGTGATTGATTTTTCACAGGCATTTTAATCTACTCTTAAAGTTACAATTCAATCAAATGCATGATTTGAAGTGGAAAAGCAAGCGTCTTTAAGGAAGTAATCTATATGAACATAGATGTGGATAATCTTGTGAAAAAATAAATCAAGGCAGAGGTGCCAGTGGGCTTGATTTAATTGCAGAGGGAGAAGAATGACCATTTCCTGACAGAGAACTTTGACGTACTTGTGAAAACTCATGTTTTTAAAATAATCATGTGCATCATTGAAAGGGCAACAGCTGCACAGCAGTAGCTTGACATGCAAATTCATGCCTTTCTTGAGTCCACATATGCACATGCTGATAAGAGATTTAAGCAGAAAAATACTATTTTTGCATCATCATATGCAGAAGGGATACAGTTTGCTCTGAAAAAAAAAGCTGCTTAAGCACAAGAAAACACATGCTACTTCCCAAGCAAGCATCAAAACTTTCAGGGTCTCATTGCTGCTTTAGCCTTATGAAGAGAAATAGGCTGAAGGGTATGAGTTGACCATAAGCTGACACAGGTGTCATGATAGCAAAATTTCTGAAAGTTCGTAATATGCACTAATGTAGGAATGAGCATCTAGTTTTAGTATTTCAGTGTAAAGAGAGACACTCAGGTAAACTTGTTTCCCCCCCGAAACAAGGTGAAGTTGGTTAGATGTGGCTCGTGCCACATTAGCTGCACACTTGTCTGTCAGCATTCAGCACTTTGAACTGACCACGCCAGCCACAGAGGGTTCTTACCCCTTCCCGGGTACGTTTGTTCTAGTGCTTCCTCGCAGGAGAATTTTTAAGGAGAAAATGGCAAGATCTCAGAAAGATGTAAAAATGTATGCCTGCATGAAAGAAGTATCATAAGCGTGTATCTGAGGGGAGGATGTCTGTGGGAGAGGCTTATTACTTTAAAATCAACAGACTGACAAATCATGTCTACTAATATACACAGTCTCCAACAGAGTCAGGACTGGCGTGCAGAGGTGCGAGGCACGTGCCTAGGGCGGACCAAAAGTGACTGCAACACATTGGTGTGAAAGCAGCAGCAGAACTGCTGACACCTCGCTGCCAGCATCGAGCACACCAAGCACAGGACGGGAAACCCAGGGTAAGGGGAAGAGCCTGGGCACCTTCCCTATCAGAGAGATACCCTAGAAAAATATATTCATCCAACGTGAACAAAGACTCAAACATCCTGATTTTAGTATCTCAGGCCCATCTGAGCTTTGAAGCCAAAGCTTAAGCGGTTGAACAGCCTTTTTAACAAAAACTCAGCTTCTATTTTTCCCAGACCACCAAGTGGGCTTGCACCTGATTACCAGGGGCTGCTTGAAGGACTGCAGCATGGCAAAGATTACCAACGCCACAGCTACCACTCCTTCACTTCCATGGCTTAGCTCATCTCTTTCGCAGCATCTCCAGCGCTGCATGCTAGGGTATGCAGCAACAGTTATAAGAAATTCATTCCCCAAACAAAAAACAAAGGAACAAGCAGAGCCCACTACTGCCAGCGCACTGCTGGAGGAACACCTCTAATCAGCTGCTTTAACAAGACACTTTTCTTCAAGATTTTATTAGAGGACCTCAGATTTTGTCCAATTATGTGAAAAAATTCAATCAATGCAATACAAAAAGGAAACAAGCATACTTTAATGGAGACCAGAGAGACAAAGGAGGTCACAGATATACACCCAATTCCTAAATTAAATTTAGCAGCTTTGAAAGTTCCTCAATACACAGCCCCGCAGAAGGAAGTCCTTAATCTATAAAAGATTCAGAGCATATATATTGGAAGTGCAGGCTGAGCTGTATGAATAACTCATAAATAATGTATCTCGTTGAATATCTCCCCACCTCCTGCCAGAACAGAGCAGGAGCAGCTCATGATTTTCAGATAATTTCTGAATAACGAAATTTATCTATGGAATCATCTCCATGAATTACTATTTACCTATACCTTCTGCCTGAATAGATAGGTGCTCTTATTCAGTGTTGGAAACTCCAGCTGTTTGATTGGCATGTAGCTCACAGCACACCTCTCCTCCTCCCCAAGCACAGGCACTTACTGGGGACTCAACAATTACACATTTTAATCTCAAACCCAATTCAATGGTTTGTTTTCCGTGAAGCGGGCAGAGCTTTGCCTTGCAGGCAGTGAGCACCCATCCACCAGCACCGGCTGTGCAGCCACATTGACTGGGCTGTGTGCACAGAGACCTGGGCTCTCCATCCTCAAGTACCACCTGCATCACCTCTGCCTCCTTTAGGGGTCACTAACAGCAGATGACTGTGTTGTAGAGGACCCAGGTGTTATTAAACTCATGCAATAGCTCCAAAACAGGAAATGTTCATGAAAATTGTGTCATATTTACCCCAGATCTTCAATGCAGAGACACTGTTCACCTATGAAACCTGCCTGCCCTCACAGAATAAAGCGAACTTTGATCAAAGACCAGATTATCCGCGCAGAGGGTCGGACAGCCCAGAGGATGCTGCACATGACTATTCGCAGCATCATGATGTAACAGATGTTGGCATACCCTTCAAAACACTGCATCTTCTTTTCATGGTTTGATTTTTTTTTCCCCCACCATTTTGAGTCAGATACTTTGCTCATTTACACAAAAAACACTTGTCAAACATACGGTCTGAACTTCTTAAAGCTTTACCTCTAGATGTGAGGTTCCCAATCTATCTGTAATCTCCAAAGGAAGCCTTTGAAATTGGCACTCTCCTTTAGAATCCTAGTTTAGAAGAGCCCTTGATTTCTGTGTTAGGAACCTGAGAGAGGATGTAGAGGTTTGGTAGTTGGTTTAGGGTTTGGTTTTTTTTTTTTTTTCTAATTTAGGAAAGAATCCCCCTTATGACAGACTTCATTAGTCTTTGGGAAGCAAGGAAAGCTGTTGAGCTGCAGTATGTTTGTTCAGGATAACCTGCATTCAAATCAGTTGCTTTTGCAATGTAAATCCCACAGAGCTATCCTAGAATAGTAAAAAAAAAAATGAGGAGACTGTTCTATTGCAAAATCATTTTGTTAAAAAGCAAAACATTTTAAATGAGTATTTTGTATGGAGAAAATGGAAACTCAATAGCATTAAAATATTTTTATTTACTTTTATATAAAAGAAATTGTGGTGGGTTGACCTTGGCTAGACACCAGGTGCCCACCCAGCTGCTCTATCACACCCCCCCTCAACAGAACAGGGAGGGAGAAAATAAGAAGGGGGGGGAACCTCATGGGTCAAGACAAATGCAGTTTAATGAAGTAAAAGCAAAGGTCATGCACAGAAGCAAAGGAAAACAAAAGTTTCTATTTGCTACTTCCCATCAGCAGGTGATGTCCAGCTGCTTCCCAGGAAGCCAGGCTTCAGTACACACAGCAGTTGCTCCAGAAGACAAATGTCATAAATGCCTCCTTCCTCCTCCTTTCCCATAGCTGTATTTTGCTGAGCAGACGCATGGTCTGGAATATGCCTTTGGTCTCTTGGGGCCAGCTGTCCTGGCTGTGTCCCCTCCTGAGACCTTGCCCCCCCGCCCACTGGTGATGGGGGAAGGCTGGAGACAGCCCTGATGCTGTGCCCGACGCTGTCCTGGCTACCAGTGTGAGCACCGCACTGCCAGGGCTGCTGGGGGCAGAGTCAATTCCATCTCAGCCAGCCCCACTACAAACATTTTACAACTTGCACTGTTTTCTTCTGCAATTTGAGGCATGCACAAAAGTTTAACAGTATACAAAAAAAAAATCCTCACTTGCTGTCAACTCAAACACTTTTTTGATCTCATAAGCTTGGAGGGATAGAAGGAGGGATAGGTATTTGGTACATTTCCAAACTTAGCTCAGCTTTCCAACAAAAACACAACTTCCTGACCAAACTTGTGTCCAACAATCTGGATGACAACTCTGCTAAATGCATCAATACACTTTATTTTTTTTTATCATTCACCTACCCACTAAGGTCCAAGGAAAACACACACCAAAACAGGCAAACCCAGAAAAAAGCTGGAACATGATGTTCAGTTGTAGACAATATGCACTTTGCATCCTACTTCCAGATAGGCTTCACGATGAAACTTGAACATCAGGTCCATGCCCGTTAAAGTGTCACTGCAATTTTGGGATGGATGTGAAGCAAAGTGATCCAAGGCCAGTTTTTAATGGTCAAATGCCTGTTGTAGAAATAGTGCACTTGTGAGCAGCCCCAGCTGATGCAAGAGATTGCACTAGCACAGAAATTTGCCTGCTACCCATCAGGGCTAGAATGAGTCCCTGAAGAACAGTGCTAAGGTACATTAATAGGACAATGTGGGATAAATATTTTTAACATATGAAATTGTACTTCTGCCAAAGCAATTCACGGGCACTCAAGCAAAACAATCATTCTTTGCATGCAAAGGATTTCTACGCACTGCTAAGGAACATACCCAGGGATGCTCTTAATGAGCAATGCCTAATGGAAAAACAATGGCCAAAAATACCTTCCGATGCAAAAAGCATTTAAATCATATAGAAGAGTACTATACAGAGTATTCACGCTGCCAGAATCTTTCAGCTACAGGTGTCCAAACACTTTCCAAAGACTAGTTATTTTAAGTAACTTGTTACGGGCTTTCACAAAAACAAAAAGCACAGTAACACTGGGGAGTTGAGAATGAGTTTGCTCAATATTCAAGGTCAGGCAACAACAGCTCAGTGACGGCACCATGAATAGACTCCCACTCTCCTGATTTCCAATTCTCCAGCCCAGCGAGTAGGCCAGCAGTGCCTCTCCACAGCAGCAACACATGGCAAGCCTTCCATCAAGGGCTGCCTACCAGATAAGTTCTCTACCCACATAAGATGCATTAACCAAGATGTTATGTATACTCCAGCAAACACATCCACACAATAATGAGAGGATGACACAGCAGCATCCACGCGAAGCAAGACCTTGCTGAAGTGAGTGATGCCAATATCTAATCTTTTCTAAAGGGCTTGGCTACATATTTAAAATATTTGGAAGTGTAAATACTGCCTATGCATTTTATGAGACAATAAAAAGTGGTTTAATACAGCAATAAAAACTCAAATATGCCTTGACAAAGTTATTTTAAACACAGTTCTAAAGCCCATAGCTACTAAGTTTTAGACAGATATAATTTCAGAAAGGCCTTGACACAATACCATTTAAAATGGAAGTAAAATATCCTGCATATCAAGACTTACTAAATAAATCTCAGGGGGTTTATGGCACTAATGAATGAGTATGAGCACATTGGGACTGCCGAGTAATTTGCATTAAAGCTATATATTGTAGATGCGAAGCTAGGAAGTGGCATATGCCTTAGTACAGAAAAAGGGGTTTAGGACTATCTGGAATAACTGGGCTGCAAACGGGGATTTCTTGTGGTTCAAGCAGGAATATTTATGACATGACCTAGGGCACAAGCAAGATCAAACCATTCAAAGAGTTAGAAGTAGCATGCACTGCAATGTGCGTGCCAACCTCACACAACCAAAACTACACAAGAATTAGTGTAAGTTAAGCTTGTTTGCAACAGTCAATGTTTCATAACAAACAAATCTGTGAGGCCTGTGAGCCACCTCACCCTCACTGTGAAGAAGAGGATTTAGCCTGCACTGTTTCCCAGCCTTGGGGGTGGGAGGCCCAGTAGCCAGGGGTCCATGGTCTACCCAACCCAAGTTCATGGCATTAATTACCCACAGGGGTACCAAGGGGCCCCAGCCATCCCCTGCAGGCATCAGGGCCAGCCCCGAGGCAAGGGGGCTACCAGCACACACTGCAGCGCTAGCCACACTGTCATGGCCAGAGCACACCCCACCTTGGCAGAGCAAGGCAGGGCCGGGCAAGCATCTGTGCCAGGGCTGCCCTCGGGAAGGCCAGCAGGGGTAGCAGCAGTTTTGGATTTAAAAAGTAATAATTGAGTTCAGTGTTAAGGACCCAAGGAAAGCGTTTCTCCCCACCCTGCCTACTCAGCTGCACAGAAGCTGGATTAGCAAGTTTCTGCCATACCACACCCCCCCGCAACTTAAACCAAATTTTGCATTTCAACTGAAACAAGGCAGGCACTGCTCCCACACACAGCTGGGCTGGCAAGCCTAACAGGACAATGGTCTGTGCATCAACAGCCCCAAAGCTGCATCACTTGCACCACCTCTCCACTCCCCGCCCCCCTCCCCCCCGGAGGTGCTTTTGCTACCCTGGAGCAGGCACTGAAGTACCGGGCTTGAGGCAGGGGACAGGCATTGTTTGCTGAGCCATCACCATCGATTCCAGGACTGTTAAACCCACAGGGTAACAAGCCACAGAGGATGTTTAACTTTAAACACATACAGCATGCAGAACAGAACAGCATAGGTTTGGCTTTTGTCAAGTAGTTTAATTTGACTTTGAAAATCATAATGAACAGAAGCTAAAGCACAGAAAAGACAAGTTAAATCATCCCTCATTTGCACAAGAATTTGCACTTCTATTTGCCTGTTTATGGGGTTTTTTTTCTTTTAATGTGGAAATTATGAACAGGTGCTTATATCTTTTTATCACAATTTTCTCAGTGTTCTGGCAGAGAAACCTGGTACCAACTGCTCCCGCACTCACCTGCCAGCAGGTACCTCTTCCCTTCCCACAATCAGTCAGCACACTTCCAGGGAATCAAGGCAGTATTACAGCAAGATAAAAATTAAAACACTCAGCATCCCCAAATCACATGCAAGTAATTGGCAGGAACAGGACTTAGTCTTCCGGTTTAGACACTGTCAAGCCCTCTTCTTGTTAATTAAAAAAGGTTAGGTGAATGATTTATACAAGAGTTTGGAAGACTTCTGAACCTTCCTTCCTAAGCTTTTGTTTAAAATAAGAGCTGAAATTTCTCATAATTTCATGAGAGACTCATAAAAAGCTAACTTTAGTCACACAGTCTTGTGCATGCATACACACACACGTGCACACACTGAGCTCTCCACTTTCCCTTACCCTTCCCACATTTAACAAGCAGTAAAAGTGTCAGAATAATCTTGAATAATACCTGCGTCAATAGGAAATTTTCCACTCTGTGCTGCCTTCACTAACACCAAGTTCATTGTTCAGGGTGGGAATTTGGGAAACAGCTTGCCTGGGTTTTTGAAAAATGATAGCTATAAAAGTGATTAAAGTAATAAGGAATAAAATTTTGTTGTTGTCAACCAAAAAACATTTTGATGAATGCCATTTTGTGCTTGACTTTTAAAAATGTCATTCACTATGCACAGAAACTTCTGAGCAGCTTTGTTTTGTTTATTTGTTTTTTTAAACTCAAGTACTTTTTGGCACTTTACAGAAGCACCTCTAACTACGTGGATTTTTTTAACACTTAAACATGAAAAAATGTCTATTTTTAAACCACTGCTGAAGAATGGGTTTGTTTGCTTTTCCTCAGCATTAGCAGTTGCCCAAAGGCACATGAGAGGGCCTGAGCTCCCGCCCCACCACGACTCTTGTGCCAGCCCCAGTCCGGCAGCTGTGGAAGCCATTCATGCAGCTGTAGCATCACAGCGGCAGACCCTTCCACCATGGGCACTGCACCAGTGCCACCATGATACACCTGCCAGCTGGAGCAGGCTCACAGCTGGTGTCTCCTTTCGGATGGGTGCAGAGGAACATGGTTCTGCCTATATCTATGACCATAAAGATGCTTGCAACAAAACCCCAACCCACCATACATTAAGAGCTAATCTACCCATGGTATGCTCTGGAGACTCAAGGTGAATCAGCTGAAGGCAGAGTTACAGCCAGGAACTTAGAGTATTATTAGATGAAAGTTACTTCTAAGAGGGAATACCAAAATGAGACTTTAAACATGTTTTAAGGCAATATATCCTGACTTCAGGAGTCAATTGATTTACCTTCTCTTTTCAAAGCATACACGTGGATAACAGGAAGAGAGAAAAGCAAGCAGTGAAGGCACAGTAAATGCCAGCCTTTCAGAAAGTACCGCTCTTACATATGTATCATCCAAAGAAATGTAATTACTCACATCTAAATACCATTAAAAACCACACTACAATAAAGGTATCCAAATCCTTCTTTGCAGTTCAGGAGGCAGAGACATGGAGGGGGGGTGTTCATCCTGAGGCAGCATGGGTTTGTTTCCAACAAAAGAGGGGGAAGAATTAAGTGTGGGAGCTAACTGCACATCAGAAACCCTCAGGCTACTCAAGAGCGCTCTCAGGTCTAGCACCTCTGTTGTTGTTTGTTGCTCTATGTTCCTCTTTTCCTAAAATCAGGATTTAAAACTGTAATCCCAGTGATCTAATCCCATAATCTAATTTACCACCAGTAACCCCAGCAGGTCTCACCTTCACACATCATCAGCAACAGTTTTTTCAATCTGGGACAGCAGCAGCATGGATTAGTGACCTGCCAGCTTTCACAAGGTAAAGTGCCATTTAGTTTTAAAACAATGAATCACAATCAAGAATTTTTTTTTTTTTTTAAAGAGTACAAACCATTCGTGCTTATCAAATATTATATACCAATAACATGAGACCTTGGGCCTGGAGACAGCTATGCAGCTCAGTTATGTCTCCCCAGAAAAATCCTGAGCTCACTTCCCAGCTGCTTCCTTTTACTCTTTCATCTCCTTATGTTGAGCTTTTCCACCTATGCCTACAGCAAAATAAGTCTAAAGAAATTCTTGCAGTGAAGCTGATCAGTGCCATTTAACCTTGTATGGTTTTGCATTATTTAACCACTCCTGAGCCAAAAGCTAACCCTTAGCAAGTCCTTCCAAGTCTTCCAGAGTCTATTCCTCCCTCAAAAGCATCCTGCGCATACCAGAATTTAAACTCTAAGTTTTTAGTCTTTTGAGATTTTATAGCTTTAAAATGAAATTATCTAAGTTTTGTTCAAAGCATCCTTAAATCAGTATCAAGGCACAATCCATTAGAGAGAAAATTTCAAACTACATAGTACAAAGGCTGGCTTCTGCACAAGTTCCTATGTGATTCAATTTTGGTCGACTAACTTGAAATTCATACACACCATATTGTGCAGAATGGGACAGTAAGTATTCAATAAGACACAGACACTGTGCATAAATTTGAGATTATGCATCAGTTGCAGTTCCTTACTGATCTCCTATACGTGGTTCTTTTAAAGCCATAAATATTTCAGAGAGCTAAAAAAGACTTTAAAGTATTTTGCCACCTCCCAAATAAAATATGAGCTCAAAAACATGGAAAAAGTGTTAAAATAATCCTGACCTGACATTTTAGCCACAGATCTATTTCACTTTTTAAAAACTGATTTAATAAACTTCAACTTTTTAGTATTTTATAGGTTACTTGCATAAAATAAAAATTAATCTGTTTATAATTGAACAGATGGAAAATACAACTTGTTATTAATGAACCAATCTAAACAGCATTTGAACTACTGCTTTTATAACATAAGGTTTACATTTTCCCCCTCCCGCCCAAAAGGCTATACATTCTTTACTTGCTCATCTGCAGGAATTTACAGGTGTTAAATTAGCCACCGTAAGCCTTACCTTTTGTTCCCTGAATGCTATCAAAACATATTGAGAATTACAATTGAAACATATTGAGAATTACAGAGAAAAGAGTTAATTAAAAATTTGAATACAGCACTAGAAAGTTCAAACAGAAAATTTTTCCCTAGTTCATACCAAGATCTGGCTGCATGCATAATTACACATAAATCAGACTGCAACTTTCTGTGCCTTTCTGATTCAATAAAAAAATAAACCTTTCCCCCTGCAGTTTAGCTATATATTTATAAATAACCAGGGCTCCTATTACAGTCAATATCTTGTGGATGTGATGTTAAAGTGATAAGATATGCACAAAAGGACCAAAAAGTTCCAGTGATTTGTACTGCTGGGGCAGCTTGCCAGGTTCCCCATCTAAATCCATCCTATAAATAGAGGTATTCTAACATAAAAAAAGTTTCCCTAGTATCCACTCTGGTTTAAAGACAAGTTCCTTCAATGTCAGCTTTCCACAAATATGAATGATTGAGTCTAGCTCATAAATGTCATCTGAAAGCAAATTTGAAGATTGCTGCCTCCAATATTCACACCAAAATAGCAGGTTTTATGTTAAAGGACACTGTCTGTCAGACAGAAAGAACCTCTCTCCTCCCCATTTCTCAGAGCCTTGGCACACAAGTACTTAAATTAACTAGGCAAGGAGCTAATGACACTCCTTGTGAAGAGGAGAATGCACAGTGTGTTGGTTTTTTTATTTTCATTTAATAGTAACCAAAACTTAAAACTATCTGTACATCTCAAAACCCATCACAGTACAATTTTCCTCCCAAACAAGCTGTTAGTGACTCAAGCAGACAAGAAAAGAGCCAAGGCAGAGACACCGGGACATGCACCAGCCCAGCAAATGAAGGTCCTGTGCATTGGTAGATCTGGGAACCCAGCAGCTCCCCATCCCACCTCCTCCCATGCACCGTGTAGCCCCCACCAAGGTGGGGCATGGGATAGAGGCATTTTTGAATAATGCATTTCCAGCCTTGGGGAAAAAAATAATTAAAAAAAAAGGCTAAGTGTCACTGCCGCTCATCTGCTACCACAGCTTCCTTGAGGCAGATTTGATGAAGCATCACTGGAGAGTGCTCGTGATCTGGGTTTCAGTGACCAGCCAGGACCGTGCCCGGTGCGCCGGCGCAGGCTCAGTGATGGTCCCTCCCCAGCGCCAGGCTGGCACAGGGGGAGCAAGCTCCACAGCAGTGCTGTGGCCACGATGAGGTTGATTGGTAGGACTGGTAAAGAGTGGTAATAATTTTTATTTAATTAAAACAAAACAAAACAGGTGCTCTTTTAGGTATTTGAGACTTTAAGAGCCAAAGTAGAAGCACATATTGCCAGGAGAGCACAGGTGAAGCATGTTACATGCCAGAAGCCTCAGGCACAGGAGCCCTGACCATCACACCACCTGACCTGGGGACCAGGACAGATTGCTTAACAGGTGCCACCTGGTCCATTCTGTCTTTTTCCTCAGAATTTGCACTTGTCTCTCCAGCATTGCTCAGCTCTGATTTCAAGCACACAACTTGCTTGCACCAGATGAAAACACACCACACTAAAGTAAATATAAAACACAGCAACACATTCCCACAGCAACTGGAATGTTGGCAGCAGCCATCAAAATCCCTGCATCCTACAGACACTTTTCTAGAAGGCATTTTGTTTCATTACAGAGCCCTCTGGGAGGGACTAGGCAGCCACCACACAGCCAGCCAGCTCAGACATGGCTGTGAAAGACAGGCACCCAACCGTTAGCGTGGCATCTCACAAAAACTCTACCTCTTCTCTCTGTCTTCAAGACCTACTGAATAATAATCTTAACTCCAGTAGATACGATAAATTCAATATTAAAAGTAATCAAGAATTTAGATACTTTTTTGTAGCCCATTAGAATTTTGCCTCTTTCCACCCTCAGGGAACCTCTCCATGCAGGGAGGAGTATCGCCACCCCACACAGATGAGTGGGTCTCTTAAGGATGTGTGATCACAAGCTTTTCAAGTGACATGTGCAACAGCTAAGTATAAAAAAAAAAATAATCCCTGTAGTTGTTTATCTTCTACTAGTCTGCAAGTGATTTAAAGGCTTTCTCCTGATAAGGAAAAACACAGCTCAGAAGCTGAATGTCAAGGAAACTACTCAGCTCCCCTTCATAGATTTAAAAAAAAAAAAAGAATACCGAGTTGTGTAAGTCTAACACAGTAAATTCAAGAAAAATGCAGTCTTCTTCTGACCATTTTATGGGTAAAAAAATGGGCTCAGTAAATTGTTAATTTATAGTTCTATTTGCAGTTAGAACCACACCTAGAAGTAGCTAGCAGCTGTGTATGGTTTCCCTCTCCCTTCTCCTAAATTGTTAGGCTAATCCTACAGCTCTTTGTCCTGGAAGGTGGGAATGTGGTGTGGTGTAAGGTTGTGTTCACTCCGAGGGCACAAAGACTGAGAAAAATATTTTAGGAGTCCCAGTCCCACAGAGAATTTGGACTTCTGACTAATCCCGTGCCAAAAATCAACTTGAAAAGGTCTGAGCAACCTTGAACTAATGCAGGAGCCCAAAGTCGCCTGACCTAACGAGGACTCACTTCTGAGAGCTGTACGCATACCAGTAATCACAAGACATGCTTTTTAAGTACAAGATGTACAAACTAACAAATAAGCCTAATCCATAAAATCCAGCATCGCTGTATATGGTCTCAAGCACTCTCGGCAGCGCAAGCACTGCCACCATGCAGCCCCCCCTGCCACCCACGGGGCCCAGCCACCCCAGCCAGCTGGGAGGCAGGGTGACACCGGCTGCTGCCCCTAGACAAAAGGGCTCATTCACTGCCCCCGTCCCAGATGCAGGGCATCGGAAACCTCACCAGGTTGAGAGAGAGGGAGCAGTACCTGCCCCACAAGCTCAGCCAGGCCTGGCAGGTCCTCAGCTCAGCTGGGCTGACCAGCTCCATCCATCCAAAGGCATCGCTGCCCAGCCAAGCCCAGAAAGCGTCTGCAATAACACATAGGTGCGCACACACCATAACATTTGATCTGTTATTGAGACATGTAGGAAGTTTGATCAGCATCTGAATATTTGCCTTTAATAGCCTTTCAGTTCCTGTTAAATCTTATTCTGAAGGGCTTTTAGCACCTGGTAGCTGTAGTAGCCCTCACTGAGTAAACACTAGGGCACACCGACACACAAAGCATCTCTCAAATACATTCCAGAGGCATCAGTGGAAGTCGGACTTGCAAATGGAAGCATTTAAATATGTGCAGCATACTGCTTAAAAAACTACAGTCCTATCAGTAAAAGCAATAAAGCTCAGCATTTTTACCTTCCTTCAGCTGCTTTAGAAGGAACTGCTTGAGGTTGACCAAAGCTCCTGGAAATGGATTTCAAATGGTGTGCACTTTCTCCACCTCCTGTTTTAGAAGCCTCTCACCCTAGTGCAATGGCCATCTTGTGCCTCCAATTAGCCGGGAGATGCTCTCTGCGTACTGCTTCGCTCACAATCAGGCCAAGGGTTATCTTGACCTTGGCAAAGCTGCCCCCACAAGCTGGATCCAAGAGCATTACAATTCAAGTGCCACGTCCAAATGAAGTCCCGCATACGGTGGAGAGCCAGGCATGCCCGCACCCCGTGCCTTGCCTAGCAGTGGTGCTTCTGTGGCAGTGCTTCACCGCGCTTGGAAAGCTGGCATCATTTGTTCCGAGGACAGCAGGCATTTACCTCCAGCTCTCCAGTGCCTCAAAGGTGAAGGTGTTGCTTCATGAGGTCAGCAGCCTGACGTTTTACTGAGGGTAAACAAATACATGAAAAAAGCCATGAGAGCCCAGCTGTTTTCACTGGAGAAGGCAATCCATGAGGAAGAACAGCATTGTTTTCCTCAGCACTCTTCCTGCTCCCTGGTTGCACACTTCCCCTGGTGTCACACCACAGCTCGCCCTCAGTAAGGTGGCCTCCATGCTGCTTGGAAGCCTTGCAGGAATTGCCACACATCAGGGTACATGGCAAGCGCAGGCCACGCCACCAAGGGGATGCCACAGCAAGAGGGAAAGAGTCTTCGCTGGCCAAGGTCTTGCTCCACAGTAACCAAGAAGAGAAGGTCCAACAGCAGCCAAGCCCAACCATGAGTCTAGCTCATAAGGCAATCTCCCAGCAAAACAGCAGGTCTGATATCAAGCAGGAAACCATTCCACAGTACTAGAACCAGGTTCAGCAATTGCCAGGCTGACCTATGATGATGGACAAAGCTAAGCAGGGAAACCAGTCCAGGGATTAAGATCCAGATCATGAAACCCCACATATGTGGGCAGAACTGAAAAGCAGTATTGCTCCAAAGAAGCTCAAACAAAGAGTGAAGGCTCAAAGCTGGGCTTAAATAGAGCTCCTGGGCTCATGGGGGTGGGCAGACAGCCAGGTGAAGCTGTTTAGGGCCATCAAGGCTTACTAATGCTCTCAGGGCCTTAACAACCCACACCTGAGAGCAACAGCAAATTGCAGTTCCTTCCACAGGGCAAATTAACAGTCAGGTGTGACTATTGTCTTTTTGTAGTCCCTCTGTTAGCTGGTTGGTGTTCCTCCTCACCTACCCTTAACCCCAGCAAACATCTGTCCAATCAACACCCTGTGCACAAGGTGTGAAAAGCTGCAACCAAGCAACCATTTTATTTCTTTGTGCTCCAGTACGTTCTTTTGGCCACTATGATTCTGTTCCCCTTCTAGGAGACTTTGAAAAACTAAGTACCTGCATGCAACACCCAGCGATGCACACACCGTACCAAACGGGCAGTTCATAGTAGCCCCTGTAGTGCTTGTTTCCCATTCATTTCACCCTACAAATAGTTCAGGCATTGGATTTCTACTTAGATATGGATGGAAATTCAAGATAGGGAATTTGCTGTGGTCTCCCAAAATAGCAACAGAGCACCTGTGTATCCACTTGTGTTACTACTTCTGCCATGGAACTTACTGAGTGCTGAGTCACCATGCCCTGTGCTTTGCTTTGTGTCAGGCCCCCAGACCGTACGTTGCTGCTTGACCCTTCTCCAAGTGGTCTAGACCTTGGATGCTGCTCCATGAGACAGAGCACCTTACTGCTTTTGAGAGCTACTAGGGAAGAGGAAAGGTGGAGAAATAAAAGATAACAACTTGATGTCAAGCCTGGAGGAGGGATTGGGATGGGGGGGTAATGTGGAAACTTGGCAACCTGTTTGATGTTTGTTTGGAACTTGTTCTGTCTGTATTAAAATTGTATAAGCAACAAGGATAATAAATCAGCTACAGAAAATAGAAAACCTCTGCCTACTCTTGAAATAATTGGTGCTCCTTGAGGTAACTTTCCTCCCAGCAGATGCTAAGGTATTTTGCTTGAAGCTTGACAAAGAAAATACTGTCACTTCCATGGGAAAAAAAATGCAGAGGAAACAAGTAAAAAGCAATACAAGTGTTTCAAAAATAAATACTACTGAAGAATTTCTGGAAAGGATGCATATGAATTAAGCAAATGAACACTTGACAGTTATGCTTTCCTGAGACAATTTGTATGATATTTTGGCTTCGGTGGGTAGTCCTCCTCCAGCTGAATTAATCCCCTTTGGATTTTTCACCTTGACTCAACCTAATTGGTCTCAAAAGGATTCAGCTGGCTGTCTTCATTGTAATTATTACTTTCAAGGAAAATTAAAACAATTGTGCAGTCAGCAGTGTAATGGTAAATCTTGCCTCTGCTTGCAGCTTGCACACCTAAGGCCCTCAAAGTGCAAGAGTTCAGTTTCATGGAGCAGTAAATGGAAGTAATATATTCTTACACTTTATCTCCCAGATGTATGTGATGTTTCACCACACATCTCATACTCTTACACTCATAGAAAGGAGATATGCTAATGAAACTTATGCCATTGCAAAGAAGTCTTCCTAGGGAGAAACCTTTGTGCTCTTAAATCACTTGAAGTCATTAAAGTACTGACAAACCCTTCCCCAGGACTTTGAGCCTGTCCTGACACAGGTAAAGTTTTCATTCTCTGCTTGCTCTGTGCTAGGTTGCTCCCCTGCTTGTAGAAAGGGATTACGTGTTATACACAGATACGTGGATAATCAGGACGTGACAAGTATCCTGTCCTGTCTTTCTGTAGTCCCATTTTTTTCTACTCTTATCATTTTTGTGGTCTTTGATTTTTATTTTACTTTTGCCCTGTACAGGTTCCTCAGGTATTTTTGAGGAAATCAGCTAGACAATATTAGCAATTATTAGCATAGTGAGGCAGAGGCTAATCATACTGATTAGTTGCCGGGTGGCCAAGAAGGAGGGTTAAGAGACCAAGGACAATTAAAAAAGAAAGGACAGGTAGAAACAGGTCTGTCAGGGTGGTGAAAGAGAGGAAATGCATATGCGTGAGGTATAGCTGATGGCTGAAGCCAGATGTTTAGTTTGATTTTTGGATTTCCGTTAGCTGGTTTGGGGGCTTGGGGGGCTTCTGCCTGTTTTACAAAATCTGCAAGCAACGTGATGCTTCCCCACCTCTCTTAGGGAGAAAAAGTAACGTGGTTGTCATGCAGGCAAGAGCAGAGCTGACAAGCTAGGAGGTACTTCTTGCACTGTGAAAAATCACACCCCATTGTCAGAGAAAAGGCTGTGGGAGACTGTGCCTCGGTATGGCTCTCTGCAAGGGCCCCTGTGTCATGAGGCCACTCTGAGCAGCGCAGGGACAGTTTTGGCCCACGCTTGGTAAAAAGCAACTAAATATCTTCCGGAGCTATAGGGATGTATTAATTCAGTACTCCCTCTCTGCATGCAAGCAGAGCGCATCAGTCAAAAAGACGACAGCTAGAAGAAAAATTATGGTAATAGCTGGTTCTAAAAAAAAAAAAAGAAATTGGAATAGTTTTCAGTTAACTCAGGCAAATGAGGCTAATTTGAGAAGGATGTTACTACTCATAAAAGTGAAATAGTTCAGAGAGAAGTTTTAAACAAACAGAAGGTGAAAATCCAGAGGAGTTTGTGACTGATTTAAGGTTAAAGAGCTAATCTTGCAATTGCAGTTAGCAATCACAGTAATTGAGCTTGTGATAAGAGACCAGATGGTGATTACAATTGGGAGAAAACACCCGGAGAAACTGATTACTACAAGCTTGGGATCACCTCGTAACTTAAAATAATAATAATAACAAAGAAATAAAGAAAAAAGAGAATACATCAAACAAAGGCATTTATTTACTTCAGGTTGATGCTAGGGCATGCCCAAAGTGTTTGATGCTGAAGCCACTACAGAGAATGTAAAAATGACAGGAATAGAACCTCATAAATGACTCAAAGAATTCAGAAATTTAGCACAAAGACCCCCACACAATGTTGTCATAAAACAGTAAATCTCAAGTCCCATAAGCCTGGGGACACATAAATAAGTTTCCCACTAATGCTTTCAAGCAAGGAAGTGTCGCAGTTGCCCTGAAACGGCAAGGTCAAGCCCAGAGCTGGGCGATTTACATCTCACAGGTTGAAGAGCAGGGCTGTGCTCAGCTATAGAAGGTGGCTGGGACTTTGTCCACGTGTATAAAAGTTCAAGTCATTGCATAAAGCTCAGATGAGCTGAAACAACTATAAAGAATTTAATGTCTTTGTCGAAATGGGCTCAGCAAACAGCCTACTTCCCTAAAATGGGAAGATGATTTTTTCTGACTGTAATGTATGAGTTATAAAAGTCATGCAAACTTGACAAAGATTTAATAGTTTAAGGCACAGACACTTCACCTTTGACAAAAAGCCGAGCTGAGTTTGAACTTGCAGTGGATACAGGTCTCTGGCCATTTCTTTTCTGTCGGTTCAATTTCAAAAGGAGCATGAACTGCCAAGTCATCTTCCAAAGCTGAAGGTACCTACAAAAAAAAAAAAAAAAAAAGTCTGGTATTATCATCATATTCTGATCAAAAATAAAATTGAAATAATGGAGACATCAACCTTCAGAAAAAAAAGACAGGGAGAAAGGTGTTTTGCAAGGTCAGCCAGCAGAGTCCTTCATGGTAGCGGGGGAATAAGGGCTGTTCTGGAGACACAGGTATGCGGGTGCTTGAAAGGCAGGAAAACAACAGTCCTCTACAATGCCAGTTCAGCCCCTCTTAAAGATTCTACAAATAAAGAGTTGCTTGTCAAATCCTATTTTCGTTAGACCAGTAGTGGAATTCACATGATTTCATTTTAGCTACCCAAAAGTGAGTACTTGGTCTAAGCCAGTTATTTAGGTTCCTTCTCCAGTAAGTGAAGAAAATGAGGTACTTTAAGAGGATTCATCATTTTCATGTCATTCTAGGATAGTTATCTAAGGTAGTAGAATTAATTGCTCTCTGGAGCAATTGATCTTCATTTTATCTTTATTGACTACAGACAGAGTCTAAACATTTACCTTTGATGAGATGCTTCATTTTTAGATGGTGAAAATTAGGTAGGAAAACTCCCACTTGTTATGCCTGGGAAAGTAATCTCTGATCGTGGGCCACGGTTTAATGGGCAGGAGTGTGAGCAGTTTCAGCGCAGCATAAGCTGAAAGATAGCACCTCTGTCCCCTACCACTCCTGTTACCCTCAAATGCATGGGAATTCGCATCAAAACACTGAAGTACGCGTTAAGTAGCAACTACAGATTCCGATTCTGGTCTCCATTGAGCACTAATGAACTGTGGGGTTGCACCGAGGGCACGGATTGGCACGGACCAGCTGGGGTTGGCTTCTGTTCAACAGGGGACTGTGAATGGGACCTCACTGAGGGGGACAAGCCCGTGAACTGAGAACTCAGCGTGGTCATAACTAGGGTCACTGCACCGGCAGCAGTGGCTACAAAGAGGTTGTCACTCCAGCTAGACCAAAAGGAATAGGTGAGGCCTGCAATAAATAGCACCATGAAGTGCAATGGGGCACTATGAAATGGAGATAAAGAGAATGTAGTCAGTCTTACACAAAGGGACACCTAAAACTGGAAACTGAGCTCCCTGGGTAGACAGAACTAGAACAAATGGGCTTAGAACCTCCTGAATGGTGATACACCGACTCAGGAGAGATTTCCAGATCCAGAGGCTAACTGGATGGCATTACTAATCAGGTGTTTAAATCCTGTGTTAAATGAAGAGAGATTTCTACTTGATGTGCTATTTAACACTAGCTGCAGAAAGGGAAAAGGGAAGGGACAGAACGCTGCCTCTGGGAGGCTCCGGGAGGACCCAGCTGCCATGGCACACAGAGGGTTCCACCAGGCTCTGCTGGCCGGGACAGTCCCAGGGAAGCAGCGCTCTCTCTGTAGGCTCGTTGTCCGGTTTAGTTTACATACAGCTGTATAGGGAACTCACCAGTTGCCAACACAGGCAAAATTAAAATGGGTGAAGAGCTGCTATCGTAACTTTTATCATCCCCTGACCAGCACTCTCCCTGATGACTTTACTCATATAAAAAGTTACTCTACTCTTGTAAAGTTGAAGGACATTTTAAAAATAACTCGCTCAGTAGTCAGACCTTTAGCCTCTAACATTGCTTTATTAAATCACAAAACGTGATATATTCAGATAACATTAAGGTTCTGACCTTGGATGCACAAAAGTAAGGAAATTCAGAGGGAAGTTTGAACCCCTCTGTATCTAACATCAGACTTTTGCCTACTGTTTGCATTGAGGGCTTGTGGCACCTCCTATCACTGGGGAAGATCTCCCGGGGGTTTGGTGACCCTTTGGATTTATAGGTACAATAGATTAAGGATATGACTTTAAACTGGACATGAATTATCTTGTGCTTTAAGGTTGAATTCAGATCTTCAGCCAAGTTTGGAGACTTTTTGAGTTCAAATGTTCCTGTGTTTTAAAGATATCAAGACAAAGCAAAGAAACCCCTTATCGACAGCCTGCTGTGGTGGTTAATGCAGAAATATGAAGTCTTTACAACCAAACTGTATGAAGACTGAAAAAAGTCACCTCTTGCCTGAGAATCAGCAGGAGAAATTTCAGAACAGAAGAAGGGATTTTTCCTTCTTACTTTAAAAAGCATTCCAAAACTGGGGTTTAATGTGAAAATATGGTTTTATCAAGCACTTCATTATTCTCTAATGGACTAAATAGAGAAATCCACAATTAGATGTTTTCCTTCTCAAAATTTAATTGGGGGAGATATGAAGGGGTTAATTCTCAAATTAAAAAAATGTTAAAACATTTTAATAATTTTTTTCTCCCAGGTAACACTGTAATGCCAAATGCTATCTCTGAGTATGCCATTTAAGTGCATTCGTAATTTCTTTTACAAAATCACAAATATGCAAACACAAACTTAAAATCATAAAAGAAAACCCTGAACACCTATTTCCCAAAATAGAAAGCAATGTGGAGTGACAGAGGATAGCAAATAACTCTCTTACACAGTAGGGAAGCTCCATACATGGGAGAATAGCAAAGCCTTGTTTACTTCCGATGTGTATTCCCAATACCATCATCTTCCTCACCTTGGGACTCCCTCCACCATAAGCACCTCTGTTCAACAAGTCCTCCAACACTGCCCGAGGTCCCACAGTGCTGCTCCCAGCTGCCCCAACCCCCATGGGTCTCCCCAGAGAGCAGGGGGTGCACATCCCATGTGAGCCCCATGGGCCACATGCTGGCCAGGGAACCTGAGGGTCCCCCAGGCTCCACCTGACCCCTAGACCATGCGTCCTGTGGGTCTCTACCAATCTCAGGAATTCAACTGAAATTAAGCAACAGGTGACAGCTTGAGAGTGGGAGGGTGGCTGGCTGGCATGCTCACAGACGGTAATCCCCTGATCTTCGCTGCCTTAGAAAACCAGATGTTCGGGAAAGCTTCTGAAAGAGGAATTCATCCCCTAACAGCAGCTTCACATCACTTAGCTCTGCATTACTTAACTCCATGTTACTACCAAGCCACGTGAGTCCTCAGCAGGTTTAACCTTCTGTCCTGGTGTCGGCTGGGACAGTTAATTTTCGTCTTAGCTGGTACAGTGCCATGTCTTGGGTTTGGTGTGAGGGCGGTGTTGGTAGCACACTGATGGGCTTGGTTGTTGCTGGGTTGATGCTTATATGAAGCCAAGGACTTTTCAGTTCCTCCAGGGAGAGGGCTGGGGGGGCACAGGAAATTGGGAGGGGGCTCAGCCGGGACAGCTGACCTGAACTGGCCAAAGGGATATTCCAAAGCACAGAAGGTCAAACTGAGGATATCAACCAGGGGAAGAAGGAGGCAGCGGGGACACACTGGGAGCGATGGCGTTTGCCTTCCCCAGCCCCGTCCCGCGTGCTGAGCCCTGCTGCCCTGGGGGGGCTGAGCCCCTGCCTGCCGTGGCAGGGGGAAGGGATTCCTTGGGTGGCTCTGCTTGGGCACGCCGCTTTGGCTTTGCCTGTTAAACTGTCCTTAACCCAACCCACGAGTTTTCTCACTTTTCCTCCTTCGATCCTCTCCCCCATCCTGCTGTGGGGGAGCGAGCGGCTGGGTGGGCTTGGTCACTGGCTGGGACTAAACCCTGACACCTTCCCTCACAAAGTGCCACCCCCTGGGGGTCTCCCAGCCCTCCCAGCCCTGCCGCTGCCCTACCCACACGTGTGAGATGAGCTGCCACCCCCAGACCCAGCCGTGGCTTCGCTGCTCAAGCGGTGCCCTGGGGCTGAGACGGGCAGAGCTGCTTGGTGCCGCAGACCATGGGGAACACATCACTCGGTGATGAATCTAACCCCGCTCAAGGGTGCTGCTTTAACCTCGTTCATTTACTAACTGGTGCTGCTCTCATTATTTCCACCTAACAACTAGTTTCTAATTGCATTGTTGCTTACAAATGCTAGACAGGTGCCATAGAAATTGTTCTAAGTTTTCAACACAGGGTAATGTCTTCAAATGAAACAAAAGAAAAAAGAAAGAAAAAACCCAACACTTTAAGGGCCATGTAGAAAGATAACAGAAAACTAAATTGCATTTTCAGCCTAAGAGCTTTGATAGTCTCCTAATAACTACAACATGGAATGCTAGGGTTGCATCTGTACCTTTAATTTAGGCTCTTGCAGGCAGGTACTTCAAGATTTCAAATTTATGCTGTGTATCATCTAAGTTCTGTCTGGGATATTCGGAAATATGTTTCTAATTGCTTTCTTCATGCAAAAGAGATGCCATAGATTACCAACAGCAGACCTATTAATCATCAGTCTAAGTGCAGCTACTCTTCTGCATACAATATTTATAAGTGTTTATATACCCCTGCCTAATGCTCACAATCAATGACTGCTTGACAAGGCATGCTAAAGAGTTATCAAACATCTAAATCTTTCCAGGAGATTTAGTCTGCAGTTGACCTTTATTCCAGATTATATTTGTGATATTTTTTTTTTTTTTAAAAAAAAGGAAATTATTTTAAAAACATTTATTTCACAGGGAACTGAAAAACAGACTGATTGTGTATTTCTCGTAGACCTGGGGGACTTTTATTGCTGCCTGTCTGGTCTTTCAAACCATCACCAACTACTTAATGAGCAAATATGATTTCTCTCTTGTCTTTGTAGTTTCAAAAGGTATCACTATGAAATAGGCCTTATGTGAGCTATGAGGGGGCTGTGTGTGTGGGAACCCAATTACTATGTTAGTTTAACTGTGTCTCCCCACACCCTATGAGACCAAGTAAGAGTCTATATTCGATTTGCAAATAAAGTCTATTCACAATTTACATATTTCTGGTTGTTGGAAAAGATGTATTTACATTCTAAAGAGTGTATTCATCAGCTGCTGGTCAAACGACATCTAAGCATCCACTTTCTCCTTTCACAGTCAGGCTCAAAAAATTCTTGTAATTCAGCAATAAGAACTACAGAGTCCTCTTCCATTTCCATTGAGCTCTTATATTGAGAAACAGAGCCGGTCAAATGATTTATGTTATTTATTAATTTATTTATTTTGCAAATAAACTAGGTGATGATATTAATTCCTTTTCTTTTTTCTTTTCCCCTGCTTGCAAATCATTTGTGAACCAATAGAAATACTGTGACTGTATATCTTATTTACAGGCATTTCCACAAACTTATACCAGCCTTTGAAACTTTTGCAACCTCTTTGCTCTGAGTATGTGTTATTTGGTCTTCTTGGTGTGGGACTGGTCATATGAGAGATATTAAAGGACAAATATTGGCTCAATCCAGAAGACATTTTGCCTGTAAGAAGAGCAGGTTCCCAGCTATTTCTATAAAATAAAACCCGGGTGGAGAGTCATAAATATTGGGGGGAAACTCCAAAACACAGCCGTTTGGAATTCTGCATAAAATACCCTGTACTTGACCTTACCTCTTCTTTTTCCCTTGTGAGTGGTTCCGCTTGCCATCGCTTTTAGGCAGAGGTACCAAGAGTGTGGCGTGCCCAAGCAGCTGGGCTGGACCCCCAGCTTCCAACGCACAGGGCTCTACACTTGGCACCGGAGCTTTTGGTCTCCTGCTTCCCTGCCCGTCTGCCGCTCCTGCCAGAAACGTCCAAACCCAACCGGCAGCTGTGACACTGGCAATGGGCAGCTGTGGCCGCCTCACGACAGAAAGAAGGGAAGTATTTGGAGGTCACTGAGCCCCAGCCGAGCCCTTTGAAACACTATACAATACGCTAAGCTGCTGTGGTGGATGCAAAAATTTCCTGTCAATGGCATTTGCGGCTCAATTCAGCCTAAACTCCACTGGCTCTCTGCTACCAGAAGACTGGGTTTGGGGATTTTTATTTTTCCTTCCTCCTCTGGTCTGCCTCAGGAAAAGTAGGCAGGGACTTCACTGAATTGATCCTCTCTGTCTTCTACCATCCAATGACAGCAAAACTGTAATTACATGAGAAAAGGCTTATGTTCAGCAGCAAGCTGTGCTTCGGTTATGCATTTCCTTTTGATCCCGAGGTAACTCATGGCAGTGGTAGGTAAAATGATTTTTCAAGAGTAAGCAGAAACCCCCTGAGGAAGAAATATGTCGTATAATCATGGGAGGAAATACAGCACATTTTATTGAGGACACCATCCCTCTACTCAGCGCAGACACAAAGGCCCCTCTCAAAGGAAATGTAACCAATGTTTTTAAGCATTCTGCTCCCTTGCATCCAAATTTGAAGCGATTTACAAGAATTCAGAGTCTTAGTATCGAGGAACCGATGCCTGGAAAGCAGTGATATGTTTCTCCATGCATGTATGTATTTGTGTACTGCAGAGGAATGTACATCCAAGCCAGGCACATCACTCCAATAGTCCCAAAAGCATCACCAAGCTGTTCAGGCTGGTATGCCACGGGGTCCACAAGTTAGACAGCTAAGAAAGATGCTCTGCATGCACAAATAAGCGCCAGGCAGACAGCTGCACTTTTAAGCCCCTAATTAAACACAATATTAAGCACGTACTTGGCTTTAAACTTGTAAGCATTGCAATGAACAGTGTTACTCATCTCCTTAAAGTGACGGCTGAAGGGCCCAGCGCTGTGCCCAATGGAGTCCCTCACCAGCCCATCACTGCCCCTCCAGTGAGATGCAGGGCTGGGACCACCAGCGTGGGTCCCCTTGGCGAGCCCTGGGCTGCAGCAAAGGCAGCCTTGGCGCAGCATGTGCTCACGCATGGGTCACAGCTTTGCCCTTGTACCTGTTTCAAGGGATGTGCATTAAAACAGCCAGCCTCCTGCCACAGGAGGTGACATTTTATGTCGTGTCAAGTATTTTAGGACTGCTTCTGTTTTTCAGACCCCAAAATGAGACCTGGGATTTTTAGACATGTTGAACACCATCAGATTTAGTTTGTGCTTTGGAGAAAGGGGAAAGTAATATATCAAAAAATCTCAAAAATGAACCAAAAACCTACACTTCACCCCACCCTCAACCTTGTCTTCATATTTTTCCAGCGGGCATCAAAATATCAAAGCGTCATTCTTTTATTCAGTGTGTTTCATATAATGCTCCCTCATGAACATGTGTTCAGTTGTTCTTGCTGAAGGACCTTCCAGAAAGTCAAGCATCTTGCTCCCAGCTCCTGTAAACAGATTCCTTGTAAACTAGTTTAATTTGTTCCAGCTTCAGCGTCTCCCATTGTGCTCACCAGCAAAATCTGTGCATACAAAAGAGCCTTTTCCATCAAGATACCCTTTTTTCAGTATGTGTACATTTGTTCAGCTTTGTTGCCAGGCACCTATCCACTCTAATGGAATACAATTATGCCCAGAACATTATTTTTGTAATATTTTAGAAGTACCATTTAGCACAAACTTGCTATCTTTTCTCCACATGCATGCTATTTACAATTTCAGCAGACCATTTCAATGCTCGCTTCAGATTTCATCTCTAGAATTAGAAAGACAGAATACCAATCACTATACTATTTTTGTTTGAACATGATCTAACATATTTTACCCCCAAAAAAAGGAATTTTCTAATGCTCCTTGAGCAAGTAGATCCATTAGGTTTGCAGCTTCTTTAAAGGCAACAGCTAACCTAATAGGATGGCCATATACAATATTTTATTCAGATGACATTTTGGAGTTTAGCACAGTTAGCATTTATAAGAAGAAGTCATTGCTTAGTGAATCTTTTTTAATGATCCAAACAGACTATTTATCATCTCCAGAAGTCTTGAACTGGCTGTTTATGTTTCACTTAGGCTTAAGTAAGGTGTCTGCCTTCTGGTCACCGAGCAGTTTTTAACATACCCTTCAAGAACACTTTTTCAAAAACTATTACCGGCCCGTGTGCGTACAGAATGACTGTCATCAGTGTGTCAGCAAACATCTGAGTGCAAACACACTTTGAGAGGGAGAGATGTGCTAAAATTATGTCAAGGGACAGGTGAATGTTGGTTCAGGAAGACTGCCTTTTTCTGAGACTACTGTCCATAAATTTTATGGGAGCTATGGGCAGAGACTGTCCAGAATTAAAAACAGGCTCTTTTAATTTAGTCTGTGTGTTCTGAGGTAGTCATCGAGCTACTGGTGAAGTGCTTTTTCAATTAATTTTGAAGGCAAGGTAGGATTGATACTAGCCCCAAGTTTCCCAGATGGACTGTAGAGTCCTTATTAAATCAAAGGTGTGACCTCGTCAGTCTTAAACCTCCTGAAAAGGAGCTTGTACAGAGAGGTAAGCCACCTAGCTGTGCCGGGGGGGCTGCACGGAGCAGAGCTTCTGTCTAACGTGCTAAGGTGACCCAAAGGAGAAAAGCAGCAGGGAGAAAACCGTGTCATTTGTGGGTTAGAGAACAAGAAAAGAGACCTTGGTTATCTGTGGCTAAAAATCAGAAACCCCCTTTCCCAGAAGATGCTTAAGAAGATGCTTGAGTCTATTTGGATCTTTAGAATACTGGGTAAAATGCTGCAGTGCAAAACAAAGTATAAACGCCTAAAAAATTATTTAATGTGAAGTGGTGCATTCCCAGCTACATATGAGGTATTTGCTTCAGCTGATGTGAAGATTGACACCCATGATGATGGCACTCAGAGATATTTCTGTTTAACTCAGTGGCACTGCATTAACCAGTACCCACCAAAGATGCATTTTCCAAGATCAGCTTTCAGAAAAGTTAATTGCAAGCCTTTTTCTAAAACCCTAAAATTCTTGAACTACTTGGTTTGGGAGCCAAACAGGCACTGAATATTAACCTTCTGCCGTTCAGCTTGTCTGCTGTGCCAAAGTGTATGACTGAACGTATTGAGCTCTCCAAAGCCACTCCCCAGCTGTAGCCTCGTGGTCACAATAATTTCTTCAAAGATACCAGAAGTGCAGCGCAATGAGTACCCAAGGACTTTGACTGACCAAAACCCGTAATCGCCTCAGGTTTCTTCCTCAGAGAGCTGCAAGGCAAAACAGCCACACAGGTGGAAGAACTGTGCAACACCTGCTCCCCAGCGCTGCTGCAGAGGTTAGCCCCGCACCTCTGCGGCTCCCAAATACACCAGCCCATGGTGTCAGGCGGTACGGTGGCACCAGCTTGTACAGCAGAAAAATGTGACTTTGCAGCTTCCACTCTTGCAGCATCATAAATATTGAGAGTCAAACTCGGGGGCTTCGGCAGCACAAAGCATATGTTTCTACCCTGAAAGTTCAGGATGCTCTTCTTTTAGCTGTACCTAGGCAATGGGCTCCTGCCAGTGAACCAGCTGCTGGAGGAAGACTGTTACAGGTACAAGACACTACCTTTACTTTTTGACCCATTTTAAAGACGGCTGAGAGGAAGTGACAAGTCAGTCAGAAATCCTAGTATTTTGGCAGAGTTCATTCCAGACTCCTAACAGGAAGAAAAATAAAAGTCTAGATCTAAATACGGTAGCTTATTCTTATGTTTTATTTATGATAAACATTTAACTAGCAGTTCCTTGCCACTACTCCACTCCCCACTTCTGAAATGTTCTGGCGGTAGCTGTGCTGCAGGGCTCCAGGCGCAGGCCGACCCTCCAGAGGAAAGCGGAGCGGCCACCGGGCTTTCCGCTCAAAGTCGACCTGGGGATAGTTTGTAGTTCAGCTCAGGAAAGCAGCTTCGGAGCTACTTCCCTATTACTTCCCTTTTCTGCCTTTGTGTTCACATTGCAGAGGTCCCTGGCTGAATCGCAGCCCCTCGGAAGAGGCCAGAGGCGGCGGCGCGCCCCTGAGGGCACCGATGGGGTCTAGGTAGGACACGCACTGGCAGCCTGAAGCTGGGCCGAGGCTGGGGCCACTGCGGGCACAGTGTGGGCCACGGGCCCTGGGCAATGTCCGACCCTGCGGGTGGTACACTGCCCTGCCCTCTGGTGCAGGCATCTCTTTGCGTGTCCCTTCTTCCATACTTTGACTATGGAGGGAAATGTGATCACCGGGGGCCAGCTGATTCTACGGATTAAATTGCAGACGAAAAGTGATAAAACCCTGGCAAGCCACCTTTGGATCCTGAGGGTCTGAGCAAGGCTTTGCATCAGATCGGACGGAGCTGTCTCTGATGAAGCCAGTACCGTGGCAGGGGGCTGTCAGCAGGGAATGGTGTCACCCATCGTATGCACCCCCCTTCCCTCCCTCCAAGCTCGTGCTCACCTGCAAAGTGCCTTTTCCCTCCATCTGGGGTTGGATGTATATTATGAACTAGAATTTAATTCTTCAAAGGTGCGTCAGAGGTGGACTGCAGAGAGAATTTGCAAAGGGTGGGTGCAGGGGGGCTGTAAAAAGACCACCGCACCACCTGTGCTTCACGCAAGGCTATGGACCACTGGGGAGACCAAGAAACACTTCTTTCCAGCTCACTTCTCCTTTTGGGGTACGCGCAGCTGTATTCATATTCCTGTATGTCGCACTAGCACCACAAAATGTCCTGTCCCTAGTATAAAAGAAAAGGAGAAAAAGTCCCTAGAACAACATCACTGCCACCATTTTTTAATCATCTTCCAGTCCCCTCCTCAAAGATGTACTGATTGGGAACCACAGAACCACAGATCCCTACTAGGAGTCCATATTATTCAGCAATATCCTTAAGGATCTACTAACTATTTTTTCAAGAGGGAAGGAGAGAAAAAGGGAAGCCTGTTTCACAGGAGCAAATAGAGAAAATCTATCTTACCGGCACCCTTACGCACACACACCACTTTTTGCAGTGTAATTCAGCACAGACATAGAAGAAAACTGGACCAACAGTGAAATTAAGACTGCTGCATTCAAACCAGTCTGTCACGTAACCCCGATATGCATGGGAGAGCCTCCCATTTCAAACATAAATCATAAAATGCACACGTGCAGATCTTCATTTCATCACATCTTCTAAGGCAGACAAACCGAATTACGCACCAATCACCATGTTCTGATCTTCTAAGCCTTTCATCGCTTTAACATAGTGCTGAAGTAATGGTGCCAAATACTGCAGTTTGCAGTGTAGTGAAACTGGGTAGTTTGGAGTTTGTTTTTATAATATAATCATCTCATTTATATATGAGTTTTGATCTTAAATTACAAAGTATTAAAGATGTTGGGGACATTTTGTAACTACAGAAGGGTGAAGAAAGCGTCTTGAGAAGTGGTTATTTAAAGGGAGATACTGTATGTAACCCACACACACTCTTATGAACGTGACTCTCTGAGTTTGAATGCTTGGCACGTTGCAAGCTGTGCTAGCCCGGGCACTGAATAAAGGACAGAGAGGCGTTCCGTGCTAGGTCACCCCTTGCAGGCAGAGCAGGGCCACTTTGTTGTGTGTCTTTTGATGGCAAAGGCAGGATTCGGTCATCAGCTGAGCTGGAAGCACTCCTCTTTCCCAATTATTTTTGCAAGTTTCCCATATTCTGCAGCTCGTGAGATAATTGACTTTGAAAAGACAAATACTCACAACTATCGTCTTCTGGCAAGGGGCACGCTTGCCTCCGCTCTCTCAGCGCGTTAGGCTGCTAGTGAAGCCTGGAGCCAAGCGACAGCGGCACGCTCCTGTCTAGGCAGGGGCACATATCTCAGCAGGACGTTCCACTGAAAGCCACCTTCTTCCTGGAGAAGCAGATGTTGACTTATTCCATATGAGAGTAGTATAATGTCCCTTATGTCTTGCTTAATTTAGTACATTTGCATTTCTCTGCTTCTTACCGCTGGGGATGCCTTAGCTAGTATTTAATGTTTTGGGTTATTTAAATTGGATCCAGATTTTATTCATCTAGGTCTATTAGAATCCCTGTTCTGTTTTTCACACTTATTCTGAGTTACAGCTTCAAAGGTATCCTTCTACTTCCTTGTTTAGTTCAGTCTGGTTTTCTTTTTTCTTTAGAGGCTCCATCTCTTCCCAAGACCAAATACTTGTGAACTGTTTTTTGTTTGTTTGTTTGTTGGATTTTTTTTTTTTAATAAACACAGGACTAAAAATTATGTTGTCCCTAACCCCATAATCTTGCCACCTAATTGCATCATTGGCACATCCAATCTTTCTCGGTTTCCCCTCCAGCACCACCGTGTTCAGAAACAAAGTTTCTGTCTGCAGAGCTGAAATCTCTGGAGGACCCGACAGTGGGCTGCCTTGTACCAGACATTGCATCAGCCCTCTGCATTCTTGTGCACAGATATTTTTAAAGGACAAACTGGAAAAGGCCAGTAGTGAGGTCAGGCAAAAGTACGAAACAAAATACCTTGTTATCTGGAAAAGGGCTGGCATGGTACACTTCTATCTTTTTGTACTTGGCCACATAATGGTAGATTCCCCCTCAGGTAAAAACAAATTGAAAGGAAATGGAAAATAACCTATAATTTCTCTGTCCCTGCAAACATTCCACGCTACCTAAAACACACAAAGCTAATGGAGTTTATAAGGTGAGGGACTTACTAAGAGGGTGAGCTTATAAGAATTTAACGAGGATTTCAATCAAATAAATAACTGCCTTTATACATACCCTCAACCAAAGTCACTCAAAAGTATTTAATTTGAATAAACACACTTCTAGCCTTTCTTATCTGTGCACGTATATGTGTATATATAGATGATATAGGCAAAGGTACAGATAGATTTTTTTTTTTCTTCTTAGTGAGACGGATAGCCCATGCAGGCTGAAAAGCTGGATAAGGAGTAGCTCTTAGCTCCAGCCAGAAACAAACCACAATCTCAGCTGGGAACAAGACAAGAAAGTTGTGTTGGTAGGGACTAGGCAACACACAGAGGTTCCCACTAGAAAGGAAAGACTGCTCTAGAAGATGAATGTGGACCCTTTTGAGAGACGTCCTTTTCCCATCCAGGAGCCTGCTAACAGCACCAAATCCCATGCTGGCCAGGGCACCTGCAACACAAAAAGCATTGGGAAAGCCCTGCTGGGTCGCACCACCTAGCCCAGTACTTTTCAACAGCAGCAAGAGAAGCAGCTATTTAGCTATTTATTCTCCTCATACTCCTGGCAGCTTCCACAACTCCCAGACTGAGGACGTTAGGGGGTACATCCCTATTTCCATTAGCATCGGTATATGGACCTAACTAAATGTCCAGACTAAGGCATTTCCCTCTGACCCCAGTGATGAGATCTGCATCCAGAGTCTCTTGTTGCAAGAGATTCAGAAATTAATTCTCTGTGGCGCGAAAAGTAGTTCCTTGTATCTATTTTAAACCAAATTCTAGTAGTTTTAATGCATGCTCCTTGTTACAGTCTTGCACTAGACAAGGTCTGGTCTAGGTTAGCACTTAAGAGTCCTAGACCCCAGACTAGACCCCCAGGCGTGGTCCTGGTTTTGCAGTACCTTAACCACCAATTCACCATGTCATGAACAACCATCATATCCCCTCAACCCCCACTCCAGCCTGAGAAATCCCAGCCTCTTTAGTTTCGCTTCAGAAGGCAATTGCTTCACCCTCTTAGTTGGTTGCCTTTCCACTGTATCCTTAAATTGTGGAGACCTGAATCACACGAAGCACCCAAAAGATGCATTGAGGTTTCATGTAGGAGCAGAACAGTGCTTTCTGGGTGGCTCTCAGCACATTCCCAGCAATGCCCAGCACTGTGCTGATGTTTTGGCTGCCACAGCATCCAAGCAGGGATTTTAGAGGACTGTCAAGGACAACACCACGATCTCTTTCCTAAGTTTTAACTACCAGTTAAATGCTCAGCATTGCGTTAGCAAGATTTAGATTATTTCTCTCTAACTGCATCACCCTACATTCATCTACAGCGAAGCTCATTGGCCACATTTTGTAACCACTGAGTTTTGTGGACTGTGCTTTCTGGAGTTCCTCACCATCGGCACAGTATCTGACTGAAGAAAAAAAAAAAGATCCCTAGTAGCATCTGCAGATTTGGAGATGTCACCGCTCATTCTCCTGTCAGCTGAAGTCTGGCCAGTCTAATTTGCCTTCCCGGTTCTTTGCACTTTTGCCAGTCCTTTTGGAGATGCTCTGGGTTAGTCCCATACCTGTGGGACCTTCTCCAGGTTCCAGTTTAAATATTCTTCTGTGCTTTTAATTAACAGTGCCAGTATCTCAGCAACATCCCTTGCTGAAGAGCATACTCCACAGTGTCATGGATGGAAGCTCATATTGGTTTAGCTTCCTCCTTGGCTGGGCAGTCAGGTAATCCCCCTCATTAAGACAATTAACAACAAAGCAAGATCTGGCCTAGCTGAGGTGCATCACTAGCTGACTTTCCAGGGACCAGTTCCACTTCCCCCCCCTCCCCCCCATGTTTCTTAGCCGAAGTGCCATGAAAACTGTTCTCCTTGTGGTCCTCTGCTCACTACACTTCTGTGCATGCAAGTCTTATTTCTTTGGGTTGTTCTTGGTGCAAGAATTCCCAATAAACGTCAGCACAGGCTGAGGCCAGGAATGAAGGCATGTGGATAACCACAGTCCTTGAATTCTGACTTCAGTGGTATGCAAAGCTTCAGAACAGCTTTTAAGGGAAAAGATAATTAAAGACACGGAGGTCAAATGAAAATGGCATAAAATACAGCATGGGTTTAACGAAAGTAGATTGTGCCAGATTAACCTCATACATTTCTTTGACAAGATAACCTACATTCTAGACAAAGGACATGTGACAGATCCCATCTATCTTAAATTTAGTGAAGTTTATGATAACACATGGGGAATGATTAGTAAAACAGGAAGAGATGGGGATTAGCAGAGAAATTGCGAGGATGACAAGCTGTCTCAGGTCAGAAAGAAAGTGTGCTTTTGGAAAGGGGAGGTTGATGGCTGAAAGGAGATTATAAATGAGGTTCCTCCAGAATCAGCTTTGATCCCACTTGATATAACTTTACATAAGTCACTGGTGATCAGGGAAGAAACATTAGGAAAACACTGATGAAAACCAAAATAACTCACAAAATGAAATTGTTTTTAGGGAAAAACTGGGCTGCAATATATGAAGGAATGGATAACATTGAAGGCTAGGCTAGTAAAACGGGAAGAAATCTGAAAGCACAGACTGAAGTATCATGATCTTTGGGACTAGCAGCAAGAAATTCTCCTAAAGACTGAATGCTCCTCCCCTGGAAGTGGCTGAGGAGGAGGAGGACCTGTTTCTGCTTGCCCATTTGTAGGAGGGCTGTGAGACACTAATATGAGAGTGTTGTGAAAAAAGCAAATGCCACCCTTGCACACATAAACAAGAGCCTTTTCTTTAGAGGTGGGGAAGGATGCTTGATATTTGGAGAAATAAAATTTTAAATGGAAGAGGTACAAGGAAGAATTGCAGGGATGATCAAAGGAATGAAGAACCTATTTTTGGTGAAAAGTCTAGAAGAAACTCGAGATAGAAAGACTGACTGAAAGGTGCATGATTTTTACAAGCTAAATTATTTAGGCTAAAATCAGAGTTCACCCAAGAAGAAATGAATACAAGCTTTAAATTGGATTGCTCAGGCTTGAAAAATATGGACTCAAGAATTAGATGAGTTTCTTAGTGTGAGTAAGTGGGACAAGAAAACTGGTTTTAACATACAGTTCTGCAGTGAAGGACATGATGCAATACGGTGCTAGCACTAACCAGGGATGGCACTCAATTAACCACAAAGTTCCTTTCCAGTCCGGTATGTTACCTTTGACAGAAGCCGTAATCCAAATTCAACACCTGAAAAGAGCAGTTAGAGTACAAATTTCCACAGAGCAGAAGCTTATTCCCTGGAGGTTGGTGTCTTTCTTTTAGCCAACAGAATTTAGTCTGACCGACCATCTTGACATTCAGGAAAGGCCAGTGACTTTCTCTTTGCAGTGGCCATCCCTTGCATGTCAGGTCCGCAGAGAGCTGTGACCTGCTGCCATCACCTACTTTGGTCCACAAAGCCCTAAACCTGCCGGGAAGGAGGGAGGCTGAGCACAGCCTGGGGGTGGGCACACACTTGCTTCTGGGATCGAGGTTTCCTCCTGTTGTACATTCACAGCATCTCTGTGCAGCTGACAAAAGCAGGCTGGAGGTGCAGGCTACGAACGTGTCCCGTGGTAGATTGAAAATAGCTAGTGTAAGTCATGGGAAGGGTGAAGATGTGGCAGCACGGATTCCGGTGGGACTGCCGCAGCCCTGCCAGGGACTGGGGTATGTGTGCTCCAGTTTAATCAACACCAGCAAAGTGTGCTTCCTATGCTGCCATTTTTCATGTAGACATATCCTCCAAAGCTAATAATCCTTACTGTCTGGAGGATTCCATATCTAGAAATATGGTACAGTTTAATTTGTACTTGATATCGTATGAAAACAAGCGGGGAGCTGCGTGCTAACCTCTCTGGGTTTCTATATTCTAATATAGACACATTTCATTACTGTTGTCCAATTTATTGGGGTCTTACTCAGTCCGCTGATGGCTCACGTTATTCCTGTACATGAAACCGGTCGGAGCGATACATTAGCCAAAGGCTGTTTATGATGCGCTGAGAGGAGATTACCCAATTGCAGTGGTGCTCAAGTGCTTCCCAGTCAAAGCACCACTGCAATTGTAGATGCAGAAAGAGTGGGGTTTTTTTCCTATCTCTTTTTTAATCCTTTCTCAATTCTTTAATGACCCAACCAGTTATATAAACATAGAAAAGTGTTTCAGCAAATGTACTTCAGGGAGGTTTAACAGATCTGGGAAGTATTGTTCTGCAGAAATCATCACTGTTATTGATGCAGGCAGCAGTAACTCAGCTGTGATTTGAAATTTGACAAAAAACACATGAAATGGAAGGGCCATAAATGAAAACGGTTAAGCTTTCAGGAGCGGGGTGGAATATGAGAACTAATGGAGCACTGTTTCTTTTGCAGAATTAAACAATTTTGTGGGAGAAAGCTCTGTTTGACAGAAATCAAATTCGTTTAGGGTGATAAAATTCAGTGATTTTCTAACCTCAGATCATGAAGCCCCTTATAAAAAAATCTACCCTTTCCTAACCCGTGCATGTTACTTCTAAATAAACTTTAGCAGCTGATTCCTGTAGGGAAATGCTGGAACCTAGGAGAGCTGGCTGTAGATAACAGACATCTGCTACCCACTTCTTAAATGACATGTGAGGGCCCAGGCTCCCCCCAGGTAGCCCCATTCCCATCAAGAAGCACCAGCCCGAATCCGCAGAGCATTGCAGCTGCTTCGCACCACATCAGCAACACAAAGCATCAGGCTGGGTTTATCGCCCGAGAAACAAACGTAGCCTGCCATTTTCATGACCAAAAAAAATGAAGATCCCAGCCAGAAATATTTCCTTTGAGTTATGGCAGAAGCCTCACAAGAACAGTTGAAATACATCACCCTTGTACTGGAAGCCTAGAATCACCTCAAAACCAGGCTCCGAGCGCTGGCCTGCAGCCATTAGGGATCAGTGCATTGCCATTTTGATCTCTCTCTAGCACAAGGTGACAGCACCGACTGCCTTTTGGAGGCAAATTATCCACCAGGGCCTTCTTAGTACATTAATATGAATTTAGAGGCCAACTTGAACAAGCTCTTTGCACTTTTTTTTTGAGCTGCAAGACTCCATGTCTTTCTGCCTTTGCTATACCATGGCAAACAGGGAGCAGACTTCTAATTCCTAATGCTAGTATCCCAACAAAACAAGATTGTAGATTCAGTTGTCAATGGCAACAGCAATATCATTGCTTAGTGTCTAATTAACAGCAGAATGAGTGCAATTGTCAGTAAGTTATGTTTCTACCAACTGCAATTCTGGTTCCTTTCTGCACAAATATAATGCAGCACACAATCCCAATCCAACTGGCCAGAATGGTGCTTGCCTCCAAAGGTTGTAGCAGGTGATTCCCAACTTTAATATTCGAGACCCTTCCTTAGAATGGATGACAAAGACTTCCACACACTGAAATTTTTAGTTGGGTTCCATCCAAGTTGTAGATTCCCAAATGGGAAATACTGCGGCTTTTTTGTCCCTGCTCTATTATATTCCCAGCCTGGCTAGGTAGTCCCACAGGGCTACTTTTACAGCAGTGGAAGCTGGATGTGAACTGCCTCTGGAGAAAGTTTTTTCCCAATGATGAAAGAAAGACTCTTCCACTCTGCTGCTTGCACTGGGTACCTCAGGTCAGCCAACTGGAATATCCTGCTGACTGCTATGTGGCTCTGTTTACTGTATTATAATTTTCCTGTAGGTCTTGAGAACTCCGAATTCCCATGTAAAAATAATCCAAATCATCTGAGCTGGTTCACACAGCGAATAACATCCTCAATCTATGCACTTGGAGGCAGAGCAACTGCTTCCACTTGAATATTTAGCCAAACGGCATCTACATTTGTCCATACTTTGCACACCCTCCCTTCCGTTTCCCTGCCTGCAGAAGCAAGGAGTTTTAGGATCATAGGAATGAGTGCCCCAGCAACAAATTGCACTGGTGTGTATATAAAACTTCCCTAATCCTGCTGTACCCCACCTCCAGCAAGCTGTACCTTGCTTTGCAGGATATTTATGGATAAGATGATGCAAAGACTTACTACACTTGGATGTAAGGTACGAGTCTGTTAAAGCAAGGATGAACGGGTTTCCTTTGGGGAAAAAAAAACAGTTCATGATCTACTTCTTTGTTTTCCTTCAGAGGGAGGAAAAGTTCAGGCTGTGACTATCCTGGGAGGGGTGGGACCTTCTGCAGGATGTCTGGTTGTAGCCAAAGATTTCTCCGGGCAGCCAGGTGAGCAATGGAAAGAGTTTCCCAGACTTTCTGTTTCCCTCTGGGCAAGCAACCATAGCGTACAATTCCAACATCTGAAACCCCATCTTAAAACCAGAAAGAGATTTTGACCCTGTGACTCTGTCTTGAAGGCCGCTGCACTGCTGTAATAGAAACCTTCTTCCCATTTCCAGCCTATATTTATTCATGGACCGCTTACATCTGTTTCCTCTTGCACCAGCATTGTCCTCTACCTTAAATATCTCTTTTCCTTTGTAGAGTTTACCTCCCTAATGTATTTATAGATAGCAATCATATCCCATTCTCAGCCTTCTCTCTGTTTGTCGTAATAATGCTAAGCATTTATATAGCATTTTTTATGTCTGAAGTTCTGCACAGACATTATGAGTTTCTCCTCACCAAGAAGATGGGCAGATATGAAATATGAGAGTTTTCATTTTTTCATTTTTGGCTCTTTGTGCATGTGTGTGATGAGATCATTCAGGCAGAAAGCTGAAGCTGTCACACTGCAGAGAAGCATCACATTACAGCCAGGAGAAGAGTCAGAATTCACAAGCACCACACAGCATCCCAGGGAACAGCCTGGACCAAGGTCTGTTTCAGCTTGGGTTTGCTCTATACCAGTTTTCCCCACCTCCCAAATGGAGGTGTTTTGTAACAGTCCAAAAGCTGACCTATTAAAGAAGCAACGTTTTAGTAGGAACAACGTTATTAAATTTCCCAGTAACACATAAAAGAAAATAAACTTACAATATGTATTCTCTTTGTATGACATTTCAGCACTCTGGCTGCACTGTCACTCACCAGTCCAAGGGTCACAGCTGAGCGTGCTTTGTTCCAAATATCTTGGAGGATCGTGTGTTTAGAGATTTTTAAATGGGATGATAATGGCTTCATATCTCCAAAAGCAGCGGAATCTATCTGGAGGTACTGAAAGAATATATATTAAAAATCAATGAAGAAATGAGATATGTGTAATGGCTTCCAAGAAAATCTTGCAAACAGCACAAAGCCTATGTGAAAATCTGGCAGGATCTCTGGCTAGTTTTCAGAAACATAGCACGGAACACGTAAATCTTTAGTGCTCAAGGAGCTGGAAAAAGAAAGCAAGGAATCAGATCTTATACACACAAAAGACAAAAGCTGAGCTTTCCATTTCAAAAGTTACTCAATTCATGTAAATGCAACCCAGAGAGTTTAAATTCAGCAAGAGTCCAAGCAAAATCAAAGTGCTAGACATCAATTCCTCAGTAAAAGGGAATTTCAAATATCCGTGTATCCTTGTATCTGATATATAAAAAAAAAAAAAAAAAGAAAAGAAAAAAGAGAGAGAGAGACAAATTAAATCAATTTAAATCAATGGGTAAGTGTCTCTTTTCTGACGAAGTCCTATTTCACACTTCAGCTGATTTCCAAAAGGCAAGTTTCATTGCCTCCTTGTGACAGCTGCAAAGCTGCACAGAAAGTTGGCCATGTCAACAAAAATGCTGATGGCTCTTACCGCAGCATTGTCCTCCTTCCTCTTTTTCCAGTGTTGACAGTTGGTGGGAGAGGAGAGAGAAAGGATCTAAACTGGAAGAGATGCAATATTCCTAATATAAATTACAGCACAGTTTTAAAAGCAAAGACGACCTGATAGATTGCCATCTCACTTGAGATCTGCATCTCCTCCTGAGCCTCACCAGGGCAGCAGCCTCCAGCAGGGACGGGTGAGACCAAAGTGACTCCTAAATTCTAGAATGCGGTAATTGCTTTTAAATCTATCTGGGCTTCAAAAGCAAGCACATGGCTGAAAAAGGGGTCTCCCTCCCTGCTTTAGTCCCTGGAACACCCCAGCACACCCAGCTCAGACCCTGCAGCCAGACCTGAGCATCCTCAGGACTCCCTTGCACCCAAGCACAGCAAAAAGCAAACCAAATGCCAAGGCAATGGCTGCACCCACAGCATGTTCTCGTTCTCACTGGGCAATGTCAGAGAAGGTGTTACAAATCAGCGGCTAGCTGAATACATGCTGTAGCAGCAGACTCTCATGCAAAACCAAAAAAAAAACAAAAAACCCAAAGCAGGCCAAAACATAAATCCAGTTGCCAGCAGAAGGACCTAGAACTACCAGACTGGTAGTAGCAAAACTTCTTTACTGACGGGTCATCGAACCAACAAAAGACAATGTAATATAGACTGTTAAATGATGAGGGCTTTATCAAACAACAAATAGTAGAAAAGGATTGTATGATTCAAATCAACTTAAATTAAAGGTGGGACAATCCCAGCTCATAATTACAGTTTGTTTATTTTGAGCAGGTCTGTTTAAGACCTGCTTATTAAAGTCAATTGAACTGAAGATCTCAAGGACCTGAATGAGAAGCATAAAAACCCCTCCGAGTCAAAGCGGTGAAATAAAATCTGGTATGTTCATTCTAAATGCAGAGAAAAGACAGACTTCATAGACCATGCTGGACAGAAATGCACACCAAAAATGATAGTAAAGATGCCTACGAGAAAGGGATGAAGACTGAGTAAAGAAAACCACCTCTTAACTTTATTTGCTATAAAAATGGAAGAATGTATTTACTGCAGTCCTGCAACTTTATCCTCAGTCCAATTTGATATTTTCATTAATGATGTGGAAGATGGGACACAGCAAACGCTTATTAAGTTTATAGACAACAACTAAAGCTGTGAGAACAATGGAGGACAGGACTGAAATTCCAATTGCATTAGCAAATTGGATAAATAGCTTGCAAAAATGGGATTCAGTTCAAGTGTGAGGACAAGCATGAGGCACAACACTTAGGCAGGAGTAATCAGTTTGCACAAATACAAGATGGGGAACAACTGGTTAAGCAGCAATTCAGCATAAAAGGGTGTGAGGGTTACAGAGGATTATAAAATAAGTGCAGCTCAGCGATGTGGGGCTAGTACAGAAGACAGAAACACATATGGCACTGCAATGCATAAGCAGGATAATAGTCAGTGAAACACGTAAGGTAGTACTTTCTCAGTGCTGTGTAAAGTCTGTGCTTTAGTATTGTGTCTACTTTGAATACTTTAAGAAAGTCGTTGACCACAATCCAAGGAGAAATAGCAAGTGGTCAGAGGTTTAAAATATCTGACCTACACAGGAAGAGCAAATGATCCAAAAAATAAAAAGATGGAGGGAAGACATGGTGGCAGTTATTGGAGTGATATATAAAAGATAATCAAGAACTGCTATAACACAAGTGGAAAGTGTTCAAAGGAAAAGTAAACACACAGGGTTTTTTAGCTTGATATATAAATAGTAAAGAAAAGAGCAAGGTCATTAGACACTGAAGATGGGATCAATATTAAACATAATCTTGGTGAGGTCCATAAACTAAACGGGCACTTTAGCATATTTTCATTAAAGATGACAGTACAGAATACTCAGATGATGCAGAATAAAGGCACAAAGTAAGGTCGCTATGAAACAGAGGCTAAAGTGAGGTGGAACCAAAAGTCATGCCATCATTGTGTCCAAATCACATCTACCCAAAAAATCCAGGAGAGCTGTCATATGAAACGTACTGTGATAGCAACAGCAAATATAATACCTGCACTTAAGAAATAGTATAAAAGAGTAGTAATAAATCCTGGTGACGTACCTGAGTCAATTCTGAAAGAAGCAATAATCAAAGTTACAGAATTAAGGGAAAATAGTGAAATAAAATTCAAAATAGATTAATCTGAAATAGCTTGGACTAACCTAACTTACTTTCTATGGTGTATTTGGGCTTTAGAGGAACATCTGTTATAGCACTGCATGGGAAATGACCTAGACAATATGACTTAGTACCAGCTACTTAGCAAGGGGCTGAAAGGAGGTAAATAAGTATATTCTCAAATAATGATTTCATAGATGATCTTATTCAGCAATATTTATATTAGAGGACTCAGCAAAAAAAGCATGAGGGTAGTTAAGTAATATGCTGATAAGGCAAAGCTTATGAGCATTGGCGTAGAACAAACACCGATAATTAAAAGGAGGTTGGAGAAAAGGGGTGAAATACACAGCGGAGAGCAGTGGTAGTGAGGGGTGGGTGGGAGGTGCAGGCAGGAGGTGGAAGGGTACCAGCTTGAGGAGAAGGAAGACACCAGCGAGCTGCTTTATCACGAGAGGTACCGAGTAAAGGCAATTGCACGAGACCCAGGGCAGGGGAATGCTGAGGTGTCCTCTGGAGCCCTGCGGGCAGCTCTGGCGATCCACATTCCCAACGATGATGAATTTAAGCTATTTACTCTGAAAAAGGTGCACAGAACAGCTTTGAGGATGATCAGGGAAACAGAAAGCTTATCCGAGAAGAGAAACTGTTTAACAAATGAAGGCTGAGAGGGAGTATAATTGTTCTCTATAAACATATCAAAGACGTAAACACCAGGGAAAGAGAAGAGCTATTTAAGCTAAAGGCCAGCATTGGCACAAGAACAACAAAGGTAGAAGCTGGACATAAATAAGTTTGGGCTGGGGCCATGATTTCTAACCATCAGTGGAACGGAATTTTGGAGAAGCACTAAGGAGCAGGAAATCCAGCTATTTTACAGTGAAGTTTTATTGGTTTGTGGAGGTAACAGGTAAGGTGGCTGCCTGGGACTGCAGGGGGATTTAATTCAATGAGACAGAGAAATCTTTTCAATCCTGTATCTCATAAAAAATGGAGAGGTCTCTCTGGAGTAGGCTGAGCACACATGTATAAATCAGTTGTGCTCATCACACCAGCGTCTCTTCTAACAGGCACAGTGGGGGCACAACCACCCATCCGTCAGGACACTGCTGGGATAATAAGACAAATAAGAGAAAACTCTAACGTGGAACTTTTCTCTAATACCTGGCGAGACCCCTGCACTTTAAGCTTTCCCAAAACCTGTAGTGACACATACATGGGTGACACTGTCCATGCAGTATGATGCAGCAACAACTTATCAAACTGTATCAAAAAGCTGGCTATGCAGCTGTATTTAAAACAAAACAAAACAAAACAAAACAACATAACACAAAACAAAACAAAAACCACAGAAAAAAAAAAGGAAAAAAAGAGAGAAAAGAAAAGCTTTTGGTGATTTCTTCAGGTTAAATCCTGCCATTCCTATTCCATGATTACTACCAAAACAAAAATCTGCAAAAATGGGATCTCTTGCATTACGGTGCCTTTAAATTCAGAAGTAGCTCCAGAGGAAGCCACAGCATACCCAAACATACTTTGCAACAACTAGAGCTGGAAAAATCTAAAATCCAAACCCACTAGGGTATAGCTCTACAAATTTTATGCCTTTTAAGGTGTGTTTTTCACCCCTTTTTATTTCTCAAACTATTTCATGAGAAATATTGCTTAAAATTAAATAAAATATTCTAAAAGTTTCTGGCTAAATAGCTATTAAATGCTATAAAATTTCAGTGACTAAAAAAATCCATTTATAAATTATTTTTGGTTTAATGATAGTTTTGATAAAGTTTGAGGAAATATTCCATTAAATTTGCAGTAAAACAATTGCAATGCAGTTCATTAGAAGTAACAAATTTTGTAAAAGTTTACAGTTTATTAGTTTTCAGGTGATCTTTTTGACAAAAATTATATTTCAGTGAGAATTTAGCAATACCTGAGAGACACTTTCCACTCAGCACTTTGCCAGTGAGAGCAATGTTGAGTCCTGTGCTGCGTTACAGATGGGGAGGTGGGGGACAGCAGAGCATCTGCCCAAAGGGAGAACAGTGCATTAACAAAACACCAGACCACAACCCCCACCTCTCTGTAGCAGTTCATTTCTGAAAGTACACAAGCAAGTATATGAAAAACAGTAAAATAATTTTTCTATCTGTGAAAAAAGTGCTGTACATTATGTATCTTGCAAAACTGTATAGCTTTTGAAAGTTCTCTCTGCTGAAGAATAAACTCCATTTCCCTGGTCTGGGTATGACTGTGAGAAATGCTGTGAAATTAAGTTATGCTTGGAGATAGAACTCCAGCAAACCCCAAAACTGACAATGCAAATCATGTCTGCACAGTAGATCTGTACAAGGGTGCGGGAATTACAGGAATCCTAGGCAAGTCCTGCATCAAAAGGCAAAATTTATGCTGAAGCCGAAGGGATGATACAAAGTCAATGCATCACTTAAGTTCCCAAAATACAACCTAAAATAAGACTCCCTTAAGCAGGGAGGGAGCTTACTCCTTGCTGTAAAGGCTCCCACGAGCAGCCTGCCCGGGGCGAGTGTGTCAGGACACACAGCCGAGTCCTGCTCGGCTCCTCCGCTGGAAGGAGCTAAGGGACATGTGAGACTCCTTCTGGCCTGCTAGAAAATCCCAAACTATCAGAAAGCCTCTTTTGAATTCATACCTTATAATTAAACTCAAATCCAGAGACAGTTCTAACATTTATTTGGTATAGTATGGTTTCTTTATGGCCACTTACATAGCAAAGCCAGCTCTCAACAGGCCAGTGGCAGGACCCTGGATTTAAGGGAGCTTTAATGCTGTAGTGCTTGTCAACAGCATGTTGTTGCTTTTAAATGCTATCATAAAAAAGAAAAGCAAATTAAGCTATCAAACAATAATTCTCCAGTGTGTTACAGCTGGTACACAATAAAGAGAACCTTTTTATTTATGGGACTGAAGCAGGAACCTGGAGATGCAATGATGTCTAGAGCAGAGGGGATCAGATGGAGCCAACTGCCCATGCCCCTACCAGTCAGGAGGGAGGAACCTTCGGTGCATCAGCTGGAGTTGGGCTGGTACCCTGACAGCTCCAGGTTTAAAAACCCTGGAAGGGCTAACAAGGCTCTTTGGCTTTCTGAGACCAGATTTTCCAACAGGATAATATTAAATAACAAGTGATGGTGAATGCTACATTAACAAAGTGTCTTACTACTCAGAGGTTTATTCCATAAACAAACCCACTGATGGCAGCATGGACACTTCTGCTCAGGGGTGTGCACACTGAAATGCAGATAAACATTATACAGACAACCAGATGGGCTCGGAAATAAGTTCAGAACCTTTAAACACTAATCTTGTTCTTACCACAAAGGAGGAGGATCTTTAAGGGGCATCTATGAAATCAAAAATGCTTTGGAGGAGGATGAAAGGGACCACTCTCACATGGCAGAGCTAGGAGGCAGACATGGGAATAATCAGGCAGGAGGTCTACCAAAAAAACCCAAACCAACAAACAAAAAAAGAAAGAGGCATTTTTTCATTCAGAACAACTGAATTGTGGAGGTTATGGTGACACCACATTTACAAGCCCATTTCATGGAAATTCATGGAGAATTGATTCATCAGTTGCTATGATGCAACACCCAGTTTGAGGCGTTTACAACCCATGAAGCTGTGAGGATATATGAGGATTTTTACCTGCTAATTCACCCTGAATTTACCTATTTAATAATATATTTTCTTTAAGCATTCACTGCTAGTGGCCATAGGCCAAGCCTTTGGTCAGGCCTGGTGGAGCCCTCTGCCTCTGGTGTGCCGCAGGATCACTGCATCGCTGAGGCTCGGCTCCACCGTCTGTCCTTCCCTTCTCTTCTTGACCCCAGCCAGGAAGTTTTTCAAAATCAAAGACGCTCTCCTACTAGGGAATGTAGGTAGGTACCTGACAGACTGGGATGTCAGTCTCCTGTAGGGTTTACGAATACTGCCAACACAATTTGAGGACAGCAGTTAGGAATGCCACCTTTGTTATTATCATATTATTATGCTTGCCCAGGGAATGGGCACTCGCTACCAGGCAACTTGTCTAAAAAACAGTGTCTGATTGCTTGTTGTGCTCTAAACTTTCCCTTGTGCCTCACTGCTGAAAATTATGCCTAATCCTCTTGAGACAGATACTATCCACTATGTTCAAAATGGGCATTACTAAGAAATTCTTCAACTCTGAGCCTCCATGGGGTCCTGATTTCCCACGTCATCTTGATTACCAAATCAGGAAATTTCCCCAATGCCTCCAAAAATCCTCTCCAACAGTAACCAAGAATGCATGTTTGGCATACGCAGCGTGCAAGCAGAAACAGCAAGTTGCATAGGACTGATTTCCAGGTGCAAATGGTATTTTGTGAGTTTCAATATTTTACTGCAAGAATTTTTTTTTTGCTTCCCTTTTGATCCCTAAAAACTACAAACTGAGATCTGAAGGAAATGCAGAACTTGAAAACTCCAGGAAGAAAGGCCAGCATTGATCAGCTCCTGTGGTTATTCTTGGTCGTAGGAGGTCTTCAGAAATGCCTGTTATGGAACTTCTCAGTGCCACAGAACAGCTTGTGCTCTCACCTTCTGCACATGCACCCCGGCACAGGTGTAAGAGAGAAAGTTAAGCAAAGCATTTCAACCGCAGTCAGACCTTCCTTGCTTTGGTGAGTTTCAATCACAGAATTAATGTTTTTTGTAGTAGCTTTCATATACTTTAATAGTCTAAGGGCTCCAGCCACTAGAAGTAGGTCAAATATACACAAAGCCTTTCAAATCCAGAACTCAACAGACCAAAAAAACCAACTTAGTTCAAAATGTTAATATCTCTCCATAATTCACTCCGCTGTCCTTTTGTAAAACCCTGCCACTGATGTAGCCATAAAAATATATGTATATAAAGTGCAGCATAATGGACTTTCAGAAATTAAGTCATTTAACAAAAAGAAACCCAAGTACTTTACATTATGCATTTATGACTAAGTTTTCTAATTAAAACAGGTAATAAATATGTTCACATGAAAGGCATCCCGTATGATTTCTTGTCTCAACTCAGTGACTTCTATTATTTCAGCGCTCTAAAGCAAAATCATATTTATCACAACTAATTATCCAGCTAATTCCTTGAAATGGTCCTTTCATTTAATTATCCTCTAACATAGGGTCTTCCGTAACTAACAAGAAGCAAGCTCAAGAGACAGACGATAACTTGCAATCCACACTATCAAAGCAGCTCAGCTATAAGCTTTGATAAGGAAATATCATATTTATAACTAGGTGCTTCAGAAAGAGGCCCACTATGCAAGCATTTCAAAGCTGTCATTTCCAGTAGTCTTCGCGTGTTTGTTTCGATACTTCTTAATCGCTGATTTTACTGGCACTTGCTCTCTTCTATTTGATGCTGCATTCTCCACTTATCCTGATCCACAAATTTTCCATATAGATCAGATAGATATATAGACCTTGCATACTCTGTAGTGCACAGAATGTTACACAAACAACATTTTAGCCTGATTAATGGGTTTGTGTGCCCCATTAAAAACATCTTGCTTGGCTCTTGCTTCTATTACCTTAGTCAGTCCCTTTATGTAAGTTAATCTTGCCCATCATACCACATTTGTCTCTGGGCGACTATTTCCTTCTTTCATCCTCTTTTCCTTGCTTCACTTCTCGCTTGCCTTTCCCTTGAAATGTGCTGGGAAGTCCATGCTGCAGGTGGTCCAGTCTGCTGTGCCCACGCCCCTGCCATGGGATGCAGATGGAGCCTGCTCAAAGGTGGGGAGAAGCCACAGCTCAAGGCAAGGCTCCGGACCGAGGAGTGAAGCGGTACGCATTAACCGGATGGAAACTCACAGGGCTTCTCGATGGCACCCCAACACAGGGCAGAGCAGAGAGGGTGAGGTGGAGACTACAGGCCAGCTGGAGCAAGCATAGATGCATAGATGCACAAAAAGCCCTCGAGGCGCTGCTAAAGCAGGGCCAGCTAAGCCCCTGCCAAAATGCTAGAGGCTGGTCATACGGCACAGGAAACCTGGCACAGACAAGTCCCAGGTCCCACAGTATCCAGTAAAAAAACCATAAACATTTACTCTGCAAATACCTACAGGCATCAACTCTGTTTACTTTGCACCCCTCCCCATGCTTCAAAGCAGAAGTGTTGCCCCTCTCTTCCGTTTCTTCCCTAAAGTAGAGATGCTCACATCAGTTTTCAGTCTGAATTGTAACAGAAGGGTAAATCCTTCCCAGCCACAGGAGATACTCTGGATTTGTACAAGCACAGACAAGAGGAAAGTTTTACCTTTCTTGCTGAAATTTAATGTATCGAGTCATTTTATCAGCCTAGAACTTCCTAATTGGAACCTGAAGCCCATATGTTTATTTGAAAGTCTCCTGGGATACTGCTGGCTCAAATAGTATAGATCTGCCCCCCCGCATATGCATCCACGGCCTCATGATGATTTTACCCTCTGCTTGCAAGAGATCAAGACCAACCAGAGTATAAATTAACCATGTCAATGCTGTTCTAATATACTGCATGCTGTGCCACTGCCTTACACTTAAAATCAATGGCACAAAAGGCTGCCATCAGGAGCAGAGCTGGTGTGCCCCATGGGGTCTGCCGTGAAAATCCAGCACTAGTCAATTAAATCCTATTAGTTTGCTGCTTTGGTTTTACAGCAAGAGCACTGTTGGTACACAAACAAAAGGAGCCACATCGCTTTGCGCTCCTCAGCAAAGCACACCCATGGCAGGGGGTGAGGGCTGCTCTCCCGGTGGAGATGGGGTGAACTTGCACAGAACAGAAAAGTTACTGTCAAGTCCATAAGAGTAGAGGCAGCATTAGAGAGGATATTTTTGCCCACTTTACTGGAAAGAATGGGTGCTTTGACTGCTCTCTGCTGTTTACAGGTTACCTTCACATTCCTCAGGGTACTAGGGAATAGAATTCTTTGCAAAGCAAGTGAGAGCAATACTTAAGTCAGAGAGAGCACAGTGACCTGCGGAGGTTAACATGCCTTCTGCTGGACCAGTCTTGTGGTGAATGTTTTCAGTTACAGAATGTCATTGTGTCAAGTACAATAGCACCTTGCTGGTAGATTGTGCTCCTGCTCAGTGCAAGATCCTCTGTGGGCCACAAGCCGTATTCCCTTGCTCTTCCTGCAAGAATTCCTGCTGGCTGCTAGAAAGAGGAGCAAAGACTGCGGTGAGGAGAGATATCCTTCAGGGAAAGACAAGGACTTTGTCCATCTACATCTTCTTAGGAAATATCCCTGACAGGACAGATTAACAGAAAAGGAGGTCCACCATCAAATTAACAGATCTTGATCAACACCATGCCAAGCTGCTGCTGGCTCCAAAAGGGGCACAGATCACCTGCATCCCCAGCTGCCAGGGACAGTCAGGTCGCCGTCTTCTGCATGGCATCAAGGGCATTGCAGAAGCCACGACAAGCATCAGCTGAGATTTCTGAAACGCCGGAGCCTGTCTTCTCTCCTCTGGGAGATAAATTACCCGAGAAGAGGCAGAGGGATGGCCCAAGCCTACCTAGCTTTAGGAGATGGATCGGTTGGCAGAAGGAAGGGAAAAGGAGGAGGGAAAACACAAAGCCCCAAGCTTTCAGCCCACTACAGTGAGGCACAGCAGTGCCAGGGCTAAGAAAGCCCACAGCAGGGGTGGCTGGGTGGGTGCCTCTGCTTTCCCACCAGTCACTGGAGAGTCCCGCAGGGCTGAGCCAAGAGAGGCAGACCCCAGCCTCGCCTGCAGCACCAGCCAGTGCCCGTGCTGGCTCCATGCACGTTGCCTGCACTCCCCAAGCTCCGCACCTTACACTGGAGGGTGGTCCCTCCACCAAGTCCCACCCTACATCAGTATGCCTGAAGCCCCTTTGGCCACGCTGGAGAGACCTCCGCCTGCCTCACAGCTCAGGGTTTGCATTGCCCGAGAGCCAGCGCTGCCCCAGCCTGCGCTGCATAAAGCTCCAGCATGGGGTTTCCTTAGGTCCAGCTGTATCAAATGTGATGCTCAACTAGTTTTTCTCTCCCACCTTGGTGAGTTCTGGTGGTGACACTGCAGAAGCTCCTCCATCTCCACCACCAGCTCCCCTGCGCCAGCTCTCCTGTAGCTCAGTAGCATTAACAAGCTCTTCTCAGCTGGCTGCACTGTGGACAGTTCTAAGTCTTGCTTAACACAGTAGGGTTAATCAGCACTTTTGTGGGTATGTGGCAAGAAATATTTCTTGCCATCACATACTAGCAAACACACCAGACCTCCATAGCTATCAACCCGTACCATAAACATCTACCAGCCGACCCCACTGCAACACATCAAAAGATGTTGTTTCTTTCCCCTGCTAGTAAGTGATATTACCTTCTGATTTAGAGCACGGTAGCAACTGGGATACATTTAGTACCCTTACCTGCTTTCCAGTGAGGTTACAAACTGGAGCTCAAGTCAGACAAGGAACAGTCCTCGCTCATTGTCTCTGAGTAATTCAATGGCAAACAGTTTTGCACAGAAGGCAACTCAAGGACAAACTGAAAGACAAGAATATTTCACCTTTGGATAAGGCTTTCACAAATGTTCTGTATATTCTACTGCATTATGTACTTCCCATGCACCTGGATACACATGTAGAAATGTGGACTACAACAATATTTCACGGGACAATACCCTGCTAAATTTCACAGCCAGGTCTAAGGATTTAATCCTTGACCTGCAGTGGGTCACTATAACTCCTTGCTCTGAAGAGCTCTCTGTCTACACACAGGAAAATTAATCTCCAGGAGTTCCATAATAGGAGGGGTTGTTGCTCCTGTATACTTTAAACACAGTTGCTCCTAAAATTGACTACATATTAGTCTCTAACAGAGCTGACCAGCTAATCTTATGTCTTGTTGGGCAAGGTTTTATTACACTTCTAAAGCAATTCAGCGAAGTCCCCTCTTGGTCACTTCATAAAAGTTAATAACAAATATAACTATAAGAAGCACCCATATGTTCCTACAGTAGCCAGTGTTATGCATTCACTGCAGGGAATGTTTTTTTCTCCCTTGGAAAACCAACATAAACCAACTGCAAAGGTCTTTTAGCTAAAGCAAGATCTTCCTCACTCTGTAGAAACAGCTAAAGTTTCTGCAAGGTTTCCACAAGAGGAACAAAGGGAATTTGCAGAAAAGAAGCCTTGTACCGAGACCACCTTTTTATCACATTTTCTGCTGAATATGTGCTGAGCTGACTGGAAGAACGTCCATCAGTACCCATGCCTACTTGGATCACCCGGGTACAGTAGCGTTGGGGTGCCCGTGTTACGTTTGGCAGAGCTCTGTGTGCTGGTAGGTAGTTATTCATGCAATACCATCAGGAGTAGTGCTGTAGTACAGCTCATGTGCAGCAACACTGAACGGCAGCTCCGAAGCTCAGGCAGTTGCAAAGCATGCTTCCCTCCTGGGAGGCAGGAGCTGTGGAGAGCACACTACGTTAGCCCTCCGAAATCTTCATTAGCTCTCTGTTCCTCTCAGGACTCATCTGAGGATGGAGACGCAGCTCTGTGAAGCTCTCAGCCGTTTGCACATGAGCTCTCCTTCGCTCCAGAGGCAGTCATCAGACTTGAGAGCCTGGAAGCTGCCTGTGGGGGTCCACCTGGAAGAGCTCAGTTTGGAGCTTTCTCTTACAAAACTTCCTGCTGTTGAGCAGGTTCCTGGGGCCACAAAGTGTATTTAGAAGCCTGCCATACATTTTTGCCCGGGAGGACAAGCTTGTCCACGATGCTGGGCAGCCAGCCACTTTGCCCACTGCTGCCATGTATACCTTTCTCCATAATCTGCACACGCTCTAAGAGCCCAAATATAAATACAGGAAACATAGCTCATGCATAAGGAGCAAGATCATGCTCATTTTCATTTTTCTTTTCATAAGGAAGATTACTTTATCACACTGAATTAATTTGCTAATACATTTTCCCTTAGGGCATGTATGTTTCCTTGATTGAATTAGTTATTGAAATTGATTATAGTTTAAGACCCGCCCCCCCAATGTGTGCAAGGCCCTGTTTTATTATTATTCAACAGTTCGACTGTTGTGCATTTGTTAAATGGACATACTTGTGGATTTAACTTAGCTGTTTTGTTAGTTCCCTGGCAATGAAGCTGCGGACGTCACACACAGTTTGCACAATTTTTGGTCCATGTAGCACTTGCTGTTCCTCTAAAACTAACCGGTGCAGCAATTGCCCACTTCAGTGCAAACACATTGGAGGAACCTTCCTGTTAGGCTGTGGAGACTAAAGGCATTTTCTCCTTTGCTGCTGAAAAGAAAAGAGGCAGGATGCATGGAGCTCTGCATGGAGTGAAGGAAAAATTGCTGTTAATTCTTTCCCCAAATAAAGGGATTTGTTTCTTTTCTTTGTCTTTACGTGTGGCTCTGGGTTAGCCACTTACACTCTTGAATTTTATTTCTGACTTTGTGAAATGGTAAATCTAATGCTGAATCATAAATCTAAAACTCTTCCCTCCTTACCTCAGAGGGCTGAAGGGAAGATGACCCCAGTAATGTGTATTCAGAACAGCACTCTCAGTACCAAGCTGTGAACGAATGAGTTCAGGTAATGAGAAGAGAAAAATTGCTTTAATGCAGTCTGGTCCAGATGCATCCAGCTTAATCCAGCTGACCTAGCAAGACATACTTTTTGGAATAGTGAGAAGAGCCGGAGGAGCCCTTAGCTTTTGCAGAAATCAAGGGAAAAAATAAACATTAAACACTTACCAAATTGCAACCCTCGGCAGATATTTACTATTCCAGGCACAGGGAGGTGTGTGTCATAGCTACAATGGCAGTGGAGTTGGAAAAAGTTGATGCTTCTTTACAAGATTCACATTTGTATCAACAGACAATTACATATGAAGGCAAGAAACAGTTACTTTCCATACGGGAGTACGGCTGGATCAAGAACCTCCCGAGAAGCCCCACCATTACTGCCCAGTGGCAGTTTACACCACACACACACACACGCAGATGGAGCTGCTCTCCAGCCAGCGGACAGTTTGTAGGAGCAACTGTGAGTCCCGCACAAGCTGGTTCTCCTTCTCAGAGCAGCAAAACCGAGCAGCAGATTAACCGAGACCTGCCAGGAATTCAGCACGCCCACAGGTCTCAGCAGGAATAGGGAAGGTAATTTCTTTGAACTCTGCCACTCTCTTTTACACAGTTTTGAAACAAACTGCTTCCCTGCACCACATCCAATATGCTGCTTTTTGTACTGAAATTAAGAAACAAGGAGGCGTCCTACCACGGCTAATTTAGCACCTGTAAACGCCATGGCTTGCAGCGCTGTGCAATGGGCAGAACGCCGACCCCAAACCAAGTTCCAGTAGTGCGTTTGGATACAAGCTTGAAAATATACACCCGCTATTTATTCCCCCGGCATTCCGATTGCATGTTCACCCATGATTCCTAGGGCATTAAATTTAATCAGAAAGGACAAACACTGAGACTTGCTCATGTTGTATTCAAAATAATTTCATTAATTTTCACATCAGAAACAGCACCTTCTTTTTCAAGTTAGTTTAACCTATCTCCCCCTGCTTCTAGTGGATGTAAGAGCTTTGGGGAAGTAATTTAGGAATGCAGGATCAGTCTCAAATGAAGTATATCCATACTGATGGCACAGAGGCGTTGCTATTTAACTGTGGGGGAGGTGGCTTACCGCAGACTCTTGCAGAAACTGTTGAGTTCCCCCGATACGTGTCGTTCTTCCATAGCCCACCTGTGCCTCCCCAGGGGCTTCCCATCTCAAATACTTCAGCTGCACCGACCTTATCTATGGCAAAGGTTCAAGTCCAGTTTACCGAAGGAGCTGTTATTAGTCCAATACCTGCTTTGACAGTTTGCTTCTGTGAAGAATTGATCTGTAAAATACAACAGTAAAAAGGAATTGGCTTAGGCGTTGTGAATTCAGGCAGCTACATGGATGACAGAGTAAAAATGTTCCCTCTTGTTACTCCTGATCAAAATGATAAAAACTTCAGCATCTTCTGATGCATTTCCCCATCTGTCTGGAAGTTGAAGACAATTACTTCCAAGTGTTTCTGATGTTTCTTCTACTTATTGTTGGACTTTTATTCCAGCAACCATTTGACCTAACGTCCCCAATTTTTCTCCCAGCTTCTTGCAATCTCAAGCAGTAGCGTTCTGGCACACTGTCCATTACAGTCAATCAGACACAACTGTGTCCAGTGCTTCCTTGTAGCTTTGCTGTTAAATCCAGCAAATCCTGGACCTCCCACTGCTGTGAGCTGACAAGTTACCTTCCGCCATCTGGAAGATGTGAAATGCACTAAAAATAATAATAATACTAATAATTTGTAATGGATTGAGATTCATTTAAATTACTTTTTCTCCAGCTTCGGTCACCTTTGAGCTCACCTTCTTCAGAAAAACTTCAATGGATCCTAGCTAGTAATTGGATTTGTGGCTCCGAGAGTCACTGCCCCCTCCCAAGGCACATCTGTAGCGGCTCTGCTCACCCCAACACAGCTCCCCAGATGTGCGGCCAAAGCGAGTGCCGAGGGCTGGACCCCACATGAGGAGCCAGCAGCAGCAGCCTCCCAGCACCGTCCTGCTAGACTTAATTTGAGCCCCACGATCAAGCACACATTACAGACCTGCCTCTGTTGGGAGAAAGGCAGATTGCGAACTTCTATTCTGTTGAAGTGATTTCAAGGCTGCTTTGGAAGATGTTTAACTAGTGGCATTCAACAAAATGTGGGAAGAGCAAATGTGAGGGGGTCCCATAGCTGAGGAAGTCAGCAGGGAAAATCTGTATTTCGTTACCTTTCATTGTCAGAGATGTCAGCTCACACATTTTTATTGTGTCTCTCTTATTTGTTTTCTTTAGGCTTTTCATGATTAAGAAAGAAGAGCTGATGTCTGACCATAAAAAAAAGAAAGAAAGAAAGAAAAAAAAAAGACAATTCTGGACCAGATTACTATAAGAAAAAGCTGGAAAACAGGTACATGAGTGAACTGCAAGCACCAGACAACAGCAGGCAGTCTAGTTAGCTGAGCTGCTGAATTACCAAGGCCGGGGTTCCTACAGACCAGACCCATTCTCATACAAACTCCAGCTGAAGCTCCCACATCCATGACAGTTGTCATCTTTCCTCCTACTTCTTCCCCTGCTCTGTTCGCTCCCTGGAGTTTAATTAGGGTTGAGCTCAGTCTGAGCCTTTCCATAGAGTCACTGCTTTGGAAGTTGCAGGACGTTAAATACCCCAACGTCTGTGTGAGACCCGATCAATAGATTACCATGGAGGAAAGGCCAAACGGCCGTACAAACTGTTATTCACCCAGAGCATGACCACACTACCTTCCTCTCCTTTGAAAAGCGAGCCAAAGAAGGGAGCTGCTTCGTTTGTGTTGAGCATTATGAGAGCCTGTGCCTAACTCGCAGCGGATGAGCCTGGCATTTCAATGCAGCATTTTGAAAAACACAAGGTAAAATTCAAAGGCTCTCCTATTGTCTCTGAGTAAGAAAGGAGGATATTGGGTGAAAGGCAATGCATGCCTGTTCAGCTGGGTAAGAGAAACAATTAACTTCTAGTCTTCGGCTATCTTTTTAATTGCTCATTAGACGGCTCATCTGTGTATACTTGCAATGGAAAAACCCATCTAAAGTATGTCACAAGCAGATGTGCGTGCCGCACAGCAGCAACTCCTCACAGAGCTCTGAGACATGATCTCAGGAGCGGAGCAGGCAAGGGAGGAGGGTGTATTGATCGGCCAGGGAGGCCAATATGCTGAAATAGATCCTTTTATGTTTCCCATAGCTGTAGATGAGTTGTTTAGATTACAAAAAGCCAGTAAGAGTGAACAGTGCGAGCAACTCCTTTGCATGCACCGCAGCAATTCAGAAATGGCTCCTGCCCTCCCACGCTGAGAAGCACAATAGGACAAGCGCGTGCACGAGCAAAGGTGCCCAAATTTCACAGCTGCACACACCTGACCCCCCTCCCCCTCCAGAAGCTATGCATCTGCTCTGGAGCACGCCTCAAAAGATTACGTCGTGCTGTAATACATTCACGATAAGCAGCTGCTAGGTGAGCTTCTCTCTGCCGCTCTCCTGCGAGCTCCTTGCCCCCAGTGTGAGCGCACGTGTTACTTCCACTCCAGCAGCTATTTTATAAATTCTTCACCGTGCATTAGCTTATTGGTTTATTTATTAGAACTCAAGGATACATTTACAACATCCCTCTCTATGAAGCATCCCTTTAAGAAAGCCTCCATACTCATTAAGTTAAATACGATAATGACACCCTGTTGATGGAACCGAAGCTCATGGTAATGATGCCATACATTTAGTTGCAAGCACCTACTCAGTTAAATGAATGAGCCTATTGTTTGAACAGCACTGGGTCCCAAAGCCTGGGAGAGCTCAGGAGAGGGGGAAAAAAATATGTTGCTATGCAGTTGCTTTACAGGACAATAAATAGGTTTGAAATGCATTACTCTGGTTTAGATGAGCATGTATCAAATCAATCACGCTGCGCTGGTATACAGAGATACTTGCTATTGGAAAGGTGGTGATTTCTAAATAATGAAAAACTGATGCTTTTTAAATCAAATGAGTGTACACTTGCTCTGTCCAGAATATTTTTATTTGAACTACTATAGGTATTTGGAAAAAGGTATTTCTTCCAAGAATATTTGAAAATCAATAATACTCCCCAGCCTTTAGTGATCAGATATCAGACCCTTTTTCATGTTGGAAATGTGCACTTAGGTCCAAGTGCAAAACAACTGGAGTGAGATCACAATTATCCATTGATTTTACACCCCAAGACTTCCCTGCCTCTTTCTCCAAACATGCTCCCATTAGTACAGCACTGTTTTGCTCTTGTATACCAAGATTCGCCTTTCTGAAAGCATCTTCACCCCTGGTTTAAAAAAGGGGGTTTTGTTGTTTGGGGTTTTTTTGCTTTCAAATTACAATGTATCTGTAGTAATGTTGATCTGACAAATAATATGGCCAAACGTTTCCACCTGTGAGAGTCAGGTGTGTCTCTCATAACAGCTTTCTTTGTTCTTGCTTCCACAATTGAACAAATATTCTAAATATTCATATTCTCAAAAATAATTTTCTTGAGGACGGAAGCTCACAGTTACACTTACGCACACTATTATCCTCAGAGGGCTGCTTTGCTGCAGCAAACTTTCACGCCCATCCTTAGCGTGACATCCGTGAGCACTTCCATTAAAGTCAACACAACTAGTCAGACACGTAAAATTAAAGCACATCCATATGTGCTTGCAAGATTTTGGCCTGTTTCTGCTGCCATTTCATGTCTATTGAGCCCCTATGACTTGGCATATTTAGAAAACATCTGCTGTGGTTAACAGAGTCCATAGTCCTGTTTTTCCCCTCTTTCTTTTTTATGTTCTCCCTCAAAGACATGACAGCATCGAGTGTAAATGGAAGCAATATGCTGTATATACGCAGAACGTAATAGATTCCGTCTCAGACTGATATATATGTGAAACTGAACCAATACATCTTTAAACCCATAAGATCTGCAGATGTCATTTATAGCCTTGTAAATTACAAACTTTTACTGTCTTATTTTTACAGTTGATGATTGTAAAATATAAAATTGTGCATTATCACTGTGTAATAGCAAAAGCTTTAGAAACACAGTGCTGCAGAAGGAAGCCTATATTGAAAGCCAGAGTATTCAAGGGAGCCTTATAATACAATTTTAAGCCCTACAGCTGACTGTATAATAAAACTGTAAAACCATGTATGAAACAATATTTGCTAATAACAGGAAAGTGAAACCGGTATTGAATTCCTGGGACTTCAGAAACCGGCAAGAAAAAGCAGACACATAGAGGACATTTAATTAAGGATAAAGACTCTCTGAGTCATGCTGGGGCATCTGGTCACCCTACATTAAATTGAACGCTACTTTGAATAATAAAGTATGCAAGGATGACATAAAAATAACTTAAAGGCAGCGTCGCAAGCTGACAGCAGCAAGGAACTCTTGAGTTAAAGCCCCCGCTCTCCCCTTTAAATCACCCTCCTGTGACCGCGGTGTGTTGCAGCCACCCTCGGTGACACAGTTTCTCTCTAACAGCCAAGGCAAAAGCAGAGACTCAAATGGCCAAAAAAGGCTTCCAGAACATGTAATTTTGCACAGACTGAACGAGACAGGACCACCGCCTTGAGTGGCTTGAGCCCAGCACTCTTCCGAGGGGTTTATCCCACCCGTAGCTCCCCAGCCCAGCGAGCGTGGCACATGCTACCCACCAGGCTCTGTGGTGCCTGCTCCCACATCTCCTGTCTGAGCCCCTGAGCATCCCCCACCCCACCGCCGTCGGTATGCACCAGCTAGGTCTAATGCCAGCCTGGCATGGCACAACAGTGCTTCTGATCTTAAAAGTTACCACCTTCATGATTGTCCTTCTGATTTTAAAAGTCACCACCTTCGTGATCTTCTCCCAGTGCTAAATACTTCACTGCAGAGCCTTGAGGCTTTTGTCACTGCCTCTGTTTCTGCCCACAAGCCCCAGGGGATGGAGGAAAGGAGGGAGGAAGAAATCGGAGGATGCACAAACAGCACAAAGCAGCAGCAGACCCCTAAAACTCCCCTGGCTTTTAGCTGGCTTTTATGCAACTTTTAGTATATGAATCCAGTGTCCCCTTATGAAGACTTTCGACACCAGAGTTTGATGCCTACCAAACTCACAAAGCCTCAGAGATACTCTGTTCCTTAGGATATTGTGGAAACAAGAGCAAGCCACAGCTTGTGTCCCCCAGGGGAACTGCTGCGGACACCCCAACTCTGCACACAGCTTCAGTCACAGTTTGTGCCGGGGTGGGCACCAGGCGACCTGCTGGCTTGCGCCCAGCTGGGCGTCTCTCCATCAGAACATCTCCCCTCACAGTGTTCTCCTTAGCAGACTCTCTGGTGTCCAAAAGGGGTGACCTCATACTGCTGCTTTAGGATAAAATTCAATTAAAAAGCCTGCCAGCCATGAGAGGGGAGCCCCCAGGGAGCCAGGCTTCATTAGTTCCCTTGCTCACAGCACGATCGCTCTGTGTAGTGCCAATCCAGAAGAGCTTTTACAAACCTTCTTGCACTTTCTCCTCACTACTATCAAGTTTACCTGTTCTGCCGTACAAAGGGGATCCCTGCAACACAGCATTTTATACAATAGCTTATTTATAACAAAATACCAAGGGGAAACAACAACAACTGGTCATTACTGACTATTTTGGGGGCATAGCTTAATTCTTGCTCCACATCAAAAATGTCACAACCCAGGGTCAGTCCCCCTCCCTCCATCTCATCAAAAGAGGACCCTCCTGAAATGAGCCAGTTGTCCTGGATCTACTGAAAAACTGGGTTGGAAATTGTGCTGAGGCACAGAGGAGCCCCACAGCTTTGCCATTGGTATGTGTTGCAGGACACAGTGCCACCATACGCCGAGCAAAAATGGGGATGAGAGCCTGAAAAATGTAATTTCAGAGGTGCCAGCCCTGCCGAGCTCCCCTTGGGTGGATTCCTACTTCTGCCTGGAATCACGTGCAAGATCAAAATATCATTTTATTGCTGGGCCAAGGAGGAATTACAGCTCTTCCTAACCTTACCTTCATGGAAGAATTAGAAACAAAGAGGAAAAACTAAAAAAAAAAAAAAAAGGAAGAAAAATAAGCAAGTGGTGCCCTGTGCTATCATACACTTGGTATTGGCTCATTTTCTGAGTAATAAATACAGGAATCTCTTTTTTTAATTTGCCTTCTGTTTTTAGAGTGTGGCTTGACCATACTTTCTCTACAACAAGTCAGAGTCTTACATTTGAGCTTGTCTCTATTATCCAGAGGACTACATGGAAAATTGGGTACTACATGACCTGCAACAAACCCATTACCTCACATGCATACATGTGCATTTCACAACAGCTCCTTTCTCCACCTCTCTCTCCCCATCACTAAACTGTTCTGGAAGACCAGTCCTCAAACTTTTTTGTTTGGCATTTTTTTTTTAAATATGCCATGCATGTGGCAGGTGAATAATAACTGAAAAAAAAAAAAAAAAAAAAGCAGAATTCGAGTGAAGAGACAGAAAGCATGCAACAGCATGAAGTCTTCTGAAGAGATAGGAGATCAAAAAAGTTTTCGTTCACACATCCCTTAAAGGTCTATTCATATATATAATAGGCTCCTCATACCCTGGAGTTACTTTGCATGGGAGCTCAGTGTGTGCCAGTTTTATCAGCTGGCCCCCAAAGATGTGTGCCACCCGGGGGGGCAGCGGCAGGAGAGCTGGGCATCCGTAGCGGCAGCCGGCAGCAGAAAATTCAGCCCACCCACCCCCTAGCAACTTTTCAGACACTCATGGGTGAGGTTTTGAAAACAAGCACACTGGAGATAAAATGTACACATGTAAATGTACACACATATATCCGTACACAGTGATCTGTATCTCTATGGATTCAGGAATCCAGTGAGCCCTGGGACCGTGGGACGGTCCGCAAATATTTGCATCCTGGTGCCCTGAGTCCTGGGCTGTCATTGCCCTGACCAGGTTATTTTTCCTTTCCCTTGTGGGAGCCCTCTCTGGTCTGGGGGTCCCCCAGCAGGGCCAGGGAAGTGGGGGTGGATCCAGTGGGAATGTAGGAATTACCCTGTGTGGGGAGAGCGTTTTTATCCTCTTCTGTTACCAACGCTGCTGCAGCTCAGTTGAAGAGGAGCCCCGTAACAGCTGCATCACAGCATCCCTTCCAAGGTGTCCTCTAAATGAGGATAAAAGGGAAATCCAATTCAGCATAGGAATGATTTCAAACAGCTACTACCATTCCTGGAAAGCCTCTGTCTTACCTTCTGCCCAGCTCACTTCTCTAGGGGCCCCTTCCTTTGGGAAAAGCCATGCCTCATGAGATGCTGCATCCCAGGCAGCCGTAAATTCATCTAACCTAATGCACAGCCCTTAAATGCTGGCTGGAAGGCAATCCTCCAAACACCACAAATGAAACACTGGATTGCTGAAGTCAGCAGAAAACCTTCACTGAGTCGATGAGTTGCCATCCCAGGGCCTCGGCCGTGCTAAGCCAAGTCCTCCTGTCCTGAGTGCACCCACAAGCCTGAGCATCTCCACATGTCTGTTCGTCATTGCCAGCCACCAATCTCCTTCTTGTTAACTTGAACCTTCAGCTAAAAGTGGTGAGCACTGCTGACACACCTATCAATTAAAAAACAAACAAACAAACAAACCACACCTTAATAATTTAGTGATAAAAGGTTTGAAAACCTAAGATAAGTGTTTCCCCAAAATTCAGAAACCAGAAATAAAAAGAACAAATACTTTACAATTTTTAAGTAAGTCTCAGTGGGTTTCAGGAGGTCTAGCTCATGATTTTTTAGTATCTTGGTTTGACAATATTGCCCAAACCCACAATGCTGATGTCAACATTTCACAAATATTCATGAGAGAAATAAAAGCGAGAAACAATATACAAGTTTTAGCTTTAAAAATGGGGAAAGCTACAGGAGCACTGGCATTTAAAGAAGCATTGCAGACATCAAAATCTACACTGAGACCTATTTAAGAGGTTAGTATAAGGAAAGGCCAGCATTAATATCACTTGGCTTTAACTCTTCCTCCATATGACACCCCCACAGCATTTAAATATCAAGGAAAAAACTACTTGCAACTGAACTAACGATCTTACCCTGCAAGCAACACGCATACACACACACCCCTTTCTTTTTTCCCTGCATATCTGGGCTTTTATATCTTAGCCTGGAACGTCAGATTGAATTGGCTGCTTTAACCTCTCCTTTTCTGCCCAGCACCTCTGGTGCAGACCCGCTCTGCCCTCAGCTACCGTCTGCAGGGGGCTTCATTCAGCTGCTGGTCCCCGGAGCTGCCCTGCGGCCCCACGGCTGCATCTGCTCGGCAGGACCGATGGGAATAACAAGGAGTTAAGAACTTATTTTTGTGACTGAAGTCAGCAGATATGACTCTGCACAGGAGCAGCAGATGTGTCGAGTAAGAGCATTTTTAAATGGCGACTTCTCCAAGTGGGATTTTACTGTAAGTTATACAGCACACCAGTTTTGTGATCCCTCAGCCCTGAGACTGTCCCTGCAATATTAATTGTATACTTTCCAAAGTGCTACCCTTAACATTTTTCTCGGTGCTAGCAAAAGTAGTAAGAAAGGGCCGGTACCTTCCAATAAATACAAATTTTTTCTTATTTCCAAGGTAATCCAATCCATACAGATGCATTTCAAGGTCTGTCAAAGTTACTCAGGCTCATTCCACTGCAGCCTGGACACCCTCTGCCCTGGAGTTTTGATGTACTGTGGAAACAAATCCAAGAATAGGTGAATTTTGTTACCTGGTCTGCAGAATTGGTAATACGAGGTACTGCTGGATATTGCTGTGGTATTTATTAGGCAAATAAACCGACAAATGAAAAACACAAAGAAGATGCCAAACGCAAAAATGACAGCCCTGTCACTGCAAGGAACATTCAGAATTACTCAACCTGAATAAAGCATAAGATTTAATAAACTGTTCTTGCAGACGTGGTTATAACTAAGTTTAGTGGTTATAACCTAAGCAGTAGGTTTTACTGCTGTTCAGGCTTGGAACCAAAAGTACCGGTGAAGCTCTATGGCCACCATTATTCAGGGCAGAGCTAGATAAAAGTGATCACAGCAGTGCGCTCTGGCGTTCGAGTGTCTGAGCCGTGAGGAACATGACGCCAGCAGGCGCTGGTCCAGCAGCGTGGGCGTCAGCAGATGCTACCCCAAACACGCTGTTAATCGTGCCACCCAGGGAACCCAACCACAGGGCAAGGGGCTGAGAAACTGCAACGAGCTGATCTCAACTCTCAAACAGCCCCCCTCTGGTGTGCAGAGAATGGTGCTTAATCCTTTCCCAGCAGGTTTCTATCCCTCAGCTTGTAACATCTACCCTCGGGGATCTGAGAGGTTCAGTGACGTGACGCAAAGCCTCGTGTCAAATTTGAAAATCGCTGCTCCCACAACACAAGCTTCTCCTGGGTTCAGCACTGGCAGTTCTTTTGGGAACAGCTCCCTAAGGCTGAGCTGGAGCTCCCCACCAGCGCCTGCCCTGCCCCAGCTGGGAGACTGCCTCTCGCCCCCCAGCCCATCCAGTCCCTGGCCAGGGCAAGCAGGGGAGCAGCGCAGTGGCCCTGGCTTTGCCCCAGGTGGCACATAAGCACCTCACAGCCGCTCGCTCCCTCCCCCTCGGTGGGATGGGGGAGAGCACCGGAACAGTAAAAGTGAGAAAACTCTTGGGCTGAGGTAAAGAGATCTCACAGGGCAGAAATCCCGGAAGGTACCAGGATGAGGGATGCTCCCTCTGCCGCAGGCATCACAGTGCCCCATTGCCCTGCGGCACAGGGATGGGAGAGCTACCAAGGAAAATCCCTGTTACCCCACAGGACAACGAGGCTACCCAGGGAAAAAAAAAGAATCCCAGAGAGGATGGGAGCACCACCAGAGGTGAGGGACTTGCACAGGTATGTCACCAGGTATGCCTGTAGTCCCAGGGGCCCACTCTCCCCACAGCCAGCTCCCCCTTCGACCACAGGACAGGGAAAAGCTCACATTAATCCCAATGCTGCCACCGCCTTTGCCTGACGATGCGGAGCAGCTGCCTCTTATTTGCTCCTACCGCAAATAATCTGATAGCTAAACCCTGTCTTTACTCAGGGGGCTTTCAAATCAGGTGGCTGGGCTGGGCTAGTCCCACAGGTGGGGAAACCACCCTGGCCTGTGCAGGGACCCCCAAAGAAGGTGGTGGGGGGGGAAAAGTAAGTCTAGCAAACACTAAGACAGAATTGAAAATCCTGGCCATCCTGCATTACCTCAGACTGTACACCTGGATTACAAGTAGATTTTATTTTTCTGCGAGAAAACATTCCTCTTTACAACAGGAGCATCAAGCTGACATTTGAAATACGCCGTTTGACTGGAATTACATCAAGAGTGAATGCTACAAAGTGACTGCTTCATTGCACATGGCTGACAGTAATTATTAATAGGACTGCTCATCCTTAGATAGGCAAGCATTACAGATGGCTGAGTAACAGAAACATTTGTGAACAGTTGTTTGGTGGCAGGAAAAAAAAAACACACTGCCAAAATTTTAACGCTTAAACACAATGTAATTAACCAGAGCTCGTGCAAAAGCATCATCGCTTCCGTGACACCTACTGAGTTCTGTGGGAACACGTACATGAGCAGAGTTTACAGGGACAAGGGCAGATGGGGCAGAGGTTGTTGGAGTCACAAATCACCGTCCCAGCAGGTTAGCTGCCTGAGTTATCAGGGAATTATTCTCACAGGGATCCAAGCAGAGCCAGCTCATGCTACAGCAACACGCAGAAAGGGGCGGACGGAGCCGTGACCCGGCGGGCAGCCGTGCAGCCACACCGCGCAGCGCTGGAGCCCGCAGTACTGCTGCTGCTACAGCGAGCAGGGACTCTCTTCAGCTCTCCCAGTAAACCTAAATTGGAGCTACAGCTGTAATGGCAAAGGGATTCACAGGCTGAATCAGAGAGAATCTCTGGTTCCAGGAACTGGGTGAAAGTATCAGCATTAAATGAACAGTAACAGCCACGTTTCCATCCCAAGGTCAGATAAACCAGATTTTTGGCTTGCAGAGTGAAGCAAAGAAATTACCCTTTGCTACCAAGTGTTTTCTTTACAAGATCATCTCAGGAGGGCAGGAGCAGAAATCATGCTTCATTGAAAGAAATACTAAAAAATAATATGACAATGATATAACGGCCCAAACTTCCAAACTGTCACCCTCAATCAAACCAGGACACCCACATGTAGCCCACGCTGGGCTCAAAGAGCAACACCTCACATGCAAGTGTTTCTCTTGCCAGTGCTCATACATCTCATTTAATCTCAGGTGCCTGTGGTGGCTCCTCACCTGAGCCACATTACAGCTGAGCCTGTGCCCGGCCACGTCCCACGCCGATGGGGACCCTGCCTGGACCTCACACCTGCCTCTGCACCATGGACTCGCCTGCCGGGCTGGGCTCTCGGCCCACCCAGGTCCCTCCATGCTCAGGTACCGTGGGGCTGCACCTGGACCGGTGAGACACTGCATGTCCCCAGAGCTCCTGGCCGCCAACTTGCCACCACAGCAGTCACAATTGCCTCCAGGCTGATTTGTGGCAGCAAGACACTTGGAGCTATTTCACCAACCCCTGCTATTTTCCCTCTTGTGATTCTCCCTCTGCTTTCTTTTCTCCACTGTTTTTAAGCTACATAATTTTCAAGTAGTCAAAATTTTTAAAAAACCTGTAAGGTCAAACTAAACAAACGGATTTACAAATAGTTTGAGTGACTAAAACACTGAAAAGAACAGTCACTCCCAACCTTTCCACTGACTGGCCTCTGCAGTACACTTTAAAGAAATGCAGATTTTAAAAGTAGGATCAAATGTTTTTAAGTTCATTTTTAGAAAATCAGTGCCACCATTTCTTACTAAGGAAGTCTCCAAGCATTTCTACTTCATATTTCAATGATGGGAAAAGGAGTAAATGCAGCTGTCTGTAGGAAAAAATTATCAGAACGCCTGCGCTGTGCATTGCCCAAAGCCAGCAGACATCCTTCAGCTGGGCTCGGAGTTGATGCCGGCTGTTTGGAGCGGCAGAGCCTTACCGCTTCTCTCCCATGTGAAGTTTTTGGCATTTTGGATCTATATTGGCTTTATGATCGTCAAGAGTAAGTGCTCTCTGACACTGACTGATAGGGCAACAGCTATTCCAGGGTTTTGCTGTTATTCCACTTAGGTAAGAAAGAAAGGAAGATGACAAGTGTGGCTTGTGCCAGAATGCCACCAGCTCTGCTGGGGAAGCCCCGGCAGCAGCCTGCTGGCTGGGGACAGCTGGCTTATGCCACCCTCCAGGGAGTGATGTGATGGCAGGGCTCGGCTCACTCCTGGTGACCTCAGCTGGGAAAGCCCAGCTGTCCCCAGCACGTGCGGGGAGCTGGCCTGGGGAAAACATTCATCACAAGAACCCTCAGCCAGCTCCTCCGGTCTAGCTTCAACCCCATGTCAATTAGAGTTAAAAAGTAAAACCCACCAAGGGTCTTTTTGCCCTCTTGAGCTCTGGCTCAGCAAGTTCCCCCTGCATTTGCAGCGGGGATGCACATAACAATCAGTGTTGTTCAATTAATGGAGTAACCATATTAACACTGAAATGCCAGAGGGATCGGTGTCACCAGCTTTCTCTACTGCCCGCACCTGAGGCAGCGAGGCATCGGTGAGATAACTGACCCCAGAGCAGGATGCTCCCAGCTGACTTGTCCCCAGGGCGGGATGCTCCCAGCTGACTCACACCAACCTGGCCCATCTCAGGGTGAGACGAGCAGGGACAAACCGTGTCCTCACCCACACGTCAACAGGGAGCTCTGCTGGCAAACCAACCCACCACACCCAGTCCCACCATCGCCCCAGGGAAAGGGAGTAGTGGGTACACCAACACCTGCCCAAACTACCACGGAGGGAGCAACCAGCATGGGCCCTGGGGGAAGGGGCACTGCTGGGGGCAGGGGGAGCTTGGGGGCACACAGGAGGTCAGTACCTAGAGCTGCAGACACCGTAATGCCCCTCTCTGGGCGGCACTGTGGTACAAGCCGTGGAGCACAGGAGGAGCGTAGCCGGGGGCCAGCAACAGCATGAAGTACCGAAGCCCCCAGCCCTTCAGACCAGCCCCTTGTGGACCTACTGGAGAAAAAGGGGAGAAGCTGCTGCAGCTCCTGCGCTGCTGCTGAAGGCTGCCGCAAATGCAGAAACGTACAGATAAGGACATTGTCAAAGCCTGCTGCAGGATCCCTGAATGTTGCCACGCCAAATGCCAAATCTTTCATTACAGAAAAATTTCCAGCTGCCTCACTTGAAAATGAATTGTTTCCTGTCACTAAGGCAAAGCTGTCACATGCCAACAACAAAAAAAAAGGCCAAATAAAATCTGCTGCCTCTCATTAGATCAAAGGTTGGCAGCAGAGATAAACCACCACACAAAGCAACATTTATTCAGAAGAGCAATTGACTACAGAGTCATTTGTCACTTTTAATAATACTACAGTTGTAAAATGATGATAATGGAAATCAAGTTACCCTAATGGTAATAAAATATTTGTAAACTAAACTTGTTCATTTTGACTATAAAAAAGACATTGAAATAATTTAACTGCAGAGAATAAAATTGAAATGGGTCTGTAATTACATAGAATTTCAGCATCTTCTCCTTTATGAAAAGAACTAACTGCTGATGACTCCCACATTTCTGGCACCTTACTCTGCAAAACAAAAGATTAGAAATATGTACCAGATGTACAGAAAAGGGGCCTGCAGCAACATTTCAAAAGTGATGCATACGTTTCTGCCCGTTTCTCCTTCTTATTAATAGCATTCCAAGCATCGTATCTCATTAACCAAGTGAGCCTGGGTGTCAGTGAAACCTCCCTGAGTCAAGAGAAGGGACAGAGCACTACTAATGAAGTCATTGGGTGTCCAGATCCTCCCTGTCACTGTCAAGGGAAACACTGGGGGATTTTTGGTGACTTTGATAAACCAGCATGCTGGCAGAACGCATACTGGTGTGGCCTGATGCCACTTTCTTAACTCAGAAGACCTGCCTTCACGGGTCCAATGAATTCCAGGTAAGGACTGCAGGAAATTCAGCATTTTTCTCTAACCTGTCAGGTTTCTTTGAATTCTGCTTTGATGCATTTTCTAATGATTTTCCAGGAACATTTCATATTAAACAAGTTCCAGGGCTGTCAGCTGAAAAGCATACCAGTCCTAAAGGAAAGACTGCAGGGAGCTGAGGAGTGCCTTAGTAGCCTGACTCAGCCTTGGATTCCTCTTGCTGCTGTTTCAGATTTCATTTTTAAATTAGAGCCACCCAAGTTTATCCACTACATCTAAATTCTAGGAGAGCCAAATCTCTAAGAGAGTCAAGTCTCTCTGATCTCAGAGCAAACCAGCGCATCTCGCAATTGGCACATGCTGGATCTACACCCTGCCACCATCAATGTCCCTGGTACTAGCCTGGGGGCACCGCTCCCCCAAACCCACCCTATGTGATAAACAAGGCTGTTTTGGAACTCAGTGACCTGGCCTATGGAACAAGAAATTTCTCCATTTCCCAAATGACTTTGCCTGCAGGGACTTGCTTGTTGTGTGTCAGGAAATTACAGAGAAAACCTAGACCACGGAGAAAATGGCAAGGAACCAAAAACTGAAGTCAACACATAAAAGCACGCCAAAACTCTCACCAGTAAGGTTTTTATAGCTGCATTTTAAAACATTGCTGGCAGTTTGTTATTTTTTATTAAAAAGGCCGTGATTAGCACTATACTGTCAGTGCTCCTGGTGGTGAGAAGTGAACCCAGAACAGCAGCTCCCGAGGACCTCAGGGGATGCCACAGTGCCTGCAAGTCCACCACATTCTTTGAAGGACAACTACAAGCCAAACTATCAGTAACTGTCCTGAATAATTAATGTTAATATTGAAGTAGCCAACAAGGGTGCTTAGCAGAAAAGAGCAATTGTCCTGCACCAAAGTAAGACCTCAGGAAGCAAAAAATTTACTTCTTATTTTCTTATTCAGGGAATTACAGGGGTTTTGCTTCATGACTGCCTCTGTATGCATGTTTCTGGTAATTATGTATAGATGTTTGCATATAAAACTTGTTGCAGAGATAAAGGATGAGTTGCACACTTTCCACACAAGTGAGCCCAGGTTCCCTCCCCTAGGACAGGTTTCCTGCGCGGACCTGAACACGGCATGCAGGGTGCCCCTGTGCTGCAGCCAGAAACACTGGCAAACTGGAATCAGCTTTAATCCAGTAAAGCTGCGTAGAAACAGACACCAGGGAAGCCCCAGGCTCAGTGGGGAGGCGTTACATGGGCTGTGCTGCCGGCAGTGCAGCACCCAGCAGCCGGAGCCGGGTCGTGCCACTGCTCCTCCCCTGGTTCTCACCCAGCATCCAGAGCCGAGGATGCTCCCAAGGCAGAAGGGGGTCTGACTGGAAATGCAGAGCTTTGTGGGTTTCCGTTGAACCCCGACAGCACCACACAAAATACATTTCCTCTGCAGGCTGAGCTCTCTGGTGAAAGCCTCTGAAGTGTGCTGTGGTTCGTACCCCCTCCCGCGTCAAGCTGTCTTCTCTGTGTCACGGCACCTCAGCCCCCCCCTTGCAGAGGGAATCCCCACCGGGACACCCTCCCTCTACCTCTGCCTGGGGCCAGACCCCATGGGCGTGCAGAGACTGAGTCACGCAAGCCCAGCCGGGTGGGGAGCGTATGCCTAACGCCACGCTTACGGCAACTGGCTCCGGCCCTGGAAACAGCCTGCCCACGCTCTGAAGAGAGGGAAAAGATCCCAGGAAGACCCCTTGCCTGACTGGGGCTGCTCCAGGGAAAGTCAGCCCAAATGTCTGTTTGCAAAGTGCTGCGCTGGAACGGGAAAGGACAGGGAGCAAAGTGCGGTGGTATCCCTCACGCTTCCCTTGGAGCCAGCTCACGCCCAGCCAGGCTTATTACCTCTGGCTCCAGACTGCTGCCTGCTGACTGCCCGGGGTGACTCTGCCCAACGGTTCACAGGAATTTGGGGTATCTTCTTTGCTCTGGCACAGTATGACACAAACAGAGCCGCCAGCTGGGGTGCAGCCACGGCCAGCTTAGATGTCTTTCATCCTAAGGACAGACAAGCCTGCTGAAGAAGCGTTCAGATGCTACACTGGCACACGGCCCTTGAAAACACAGCGCTCCGCAGGTGCAAGCACCCCTCCGGCAGCTGCCAGCTGCGGGAGGCAGGACACTAACTAAGCGTGTTATCTGATCCAGTTAAATGCTATCTTTCCAATTACGACTGGCTGGTTGTATACCTTCTTAAAATATCATCATGCAACATCTAAAAGACATGCAATTATATTTGACTTTGTTGTTGAGGGTTTTTTTCCTCTCAGGTGAAGAAAATTGTCATAATCTCTGGAGTGAAAACAGTGATACGTCAGCTCAACCAACTCATAACCTTAATTCACCTCAAAAAAAAAAAATCCCTTGATCAAATTTACTGAAAAATAATAAAAATAAAAAATCACATGCTCTGGAATAAAATCTAGGCGAATTTTCAAGATATAAGCAGATTCACAATCCACCCAATCCATCATGCCTAGATCTAACACAAGTCACTCACAAGCATCAACGAGACTTCACGCCCTGTTTAATTCCCTTGTGCAAAACCTGGTATTTATTCCTGTCCTCAAAGCTTCTAGGTGATATGGTAACATTAATTTGTCCCAAGTCACATCAGAGAAAATTTGGTCAATAATATGCTAAGCATCAGTTTCTGTCTCTGACAAAACAACGCATGAATCCAAGATCCCAGGGCTCACAAAACGCACTGGGTGCCAAGGCAATTAATCAGCTCTGACCACTCGCTATAGCTTGAGGAACACACTCAGTTTTAGTCCAAGAGTCATGACTTTGACACAGGGAAAAAAAAAATGCTGTCAACAGCAGTAGGAGAAGAAACAATATGTTATTACACAAAACAATACATCCTGACTTTGTCATGGGACTGACTGCAGCAGCGAAGCTCAGTTGGGTGGATGTGGGCTGCAGCCCAGTGCTGCTCAGCCCGCTGGCCTCCAGCACACACGTCTGGCTGCCAGGGCCACCCAGGGCCAGCGGAATAACATCGATCCATTTCAGAGGCATTGGCTCAGTCCCTAAGTTTCTCAGCACTGATGCTGGAGGCCCACTGAATGAGAGCATGCCAGAGAAGCGTCTAGCATACACCAAGAAAGAAAATACATGTGGTCCAAAACTAAATTATAGGCTGAGAGATTAATTTTCAAGAATGGATTTTTAAAGAAGATCTATCTAGTCTTAGATATATATGTGTATATCAGGCACAGAACACCGCTATAAACACCCCCCAAGCCTGCTGTCAATACCTTAGGATGAAGGACTGCTATGATGTATGGTTTGTTTTCCTCTTCTAAAGAGCCAGAGGACTGGTGTTTCTCAGCCTGCCTCTCTCCAGTCCTTAAAACAACACATATACAAAAGAGAAGACCGAATGAAGTGCTTCACAGAGCCTTGTTTCCAGCTATAATCTAAATGAGTTTTGCACATGAGCAGAATCATTTACTGCTTACTTAACTTTGCAAGTGCTTTGGAAGACCTCTTGTAACACTGACTTTGTTTTTCTGCGCTTGACTGCTGCTTTGCCTCAGGCAGTTTCCCTCTGCACAGTCACAAAAAGGGACGTGAATTTCTGGGGTTCATGGCCGCTGAGCGAGGGTTGCCAACACGGCCCTGCAGGGCAGACTGTGCCTGCACAGCCCCCGCAGCCCCCGCAGCCCCCGCCACGCCGGCAGCGCCAGCCGGGGCTCCCCCAACGCAGCTCCCGCACAGGGTGCTGCCGCCAGGTCCCGAAGTGGTTTCATCGCTGCCCGCAGCAGCCTCAGCCCGGCAGAGAGCATCGCCACCCCACCCCACCCCGCAGTGCCCACCACCAACGCTGGCTCAGGGATCCTCGCCTTTTTCTTCTGTGTGGGCTGGACTCTGAGACATCGCACCCGCGCCTGTGGCACCCGAGGGCTGCGTGCTTGGAAATTACACTCCTGGTCACCATGGTGAAACTTGTGGTCCTGTTTCTTATGAATAAAGCCCTTCCCAAACACCTTCTAATGTGAGTGCCCATGAGCAGAAACTTATTCTTTTATTCTTTTCCCTCCCTGGTCTCAGCTCTGATGCATCAGAGCCACATGGAAAAAAAAAACAAACAACCAATATTATTCACAGGGTCATGAGGTGTAAAACTGCAGTCAGTGCAAGGAGGTCAGTCTGTGCAAAGCATTCACACAGTCTTGGCTAAAACAGCCCTTTTTTGTCTGAGCACGTTCATCCTCAGGAGCCTAGATTTTTCTGAACACCTTTGTGTTCATTACAACTCTCAAATTTAGGCTTTGCTCTTGACTTGCAATGTCTATTCACCGGTCAACCACTCAGCTCTAACAGCTTCTCCACCAATCCCCCACAGACACACCGTGTCTCCCTTTTAATTCTCCTTCATTTATCCAATTAGCATTCTTTTAATTAAACACCAAAAATGCCTTTACTTTTCTTCAGAAAAACACATCCCTGCTTAACCCTTGATTTATACATGTACCTCTGCAGGCTGTTTCAGTGAGATTAGAGTTTGCACATGGGTTTTGTTCTTGGCTTGCAGATGGTATTCCGAGGAAATGCTGCGGTATAACATCAGACTTGCTGTCCGCCACTTGCACTGGTTTCGCCTAGCATAGCCTGACTGCTGAGATAATTAATAGTCTTTAGCAGCCGTGATACCCTGGCTGCGAACTTCAAAGACAGCAGTAGTTTTATATTCTTTCTGTGACCTGAAATAGCAGACAGTTATTACAACATTACATGATTTGGAAGCGGGGGGCTGTCCAGGAAGCATTAATTGAAGCTGGCTAGAGGGGCTCCGCCAAATCTACCTTGAGTCAAGCTTTGTATGGGGAAGGGATTATATGATTTTTCTAATTTCCTCTCCATTTCCATCTGCACTCTGTTGAATTCAAATTATTGTATTCTCCAGCTGACGTTACAATACATTACTGTGCATCCATCCCAGAACTGAGCAGCTTCCAGCTGAGGGCTCTGCCTTCCACCGAGCTCACACAGCTCCGTCCGAGGCACTGGCAGGGTTTGTGCCTGGTATTTCAAGTTCCTCCACAGGTCTTTAACCCCCCTGCGAAATACCTCAACCTATTTACCTCCTGTTTGCCTGCCTCTTCACTTGTAGGCCACATACTAAAAGAATACAAACCAGGCGTTGTATAATAACATGAGGCGCAGCAGTTACAGCACCTCTCTGTGGCTTCACAGCTGCGGGTATGAGTTTCTGCTCTGCCCTGGTGCAGGACTTGCTGCTGCTCTGTGCAGATGCAGGTGGCTTTCCCCCATCGAAGGCCAGCTGTCAAGACAGGGCTGTGGGACGGCGTGGGGGGGGAGGCTGTGTCCCGTGGCCCCAGCTGTGTGTACCAGGTTACCGCTGCAGGACCGGAGCCTGCTATCCTCCTGCGCTCCTCAGAAGCTACCACTAGGTTAGCAACCTCAGTGCTTACTGCACCGCTAGCTACAGAAGCCTGGTGCATCTGGAGGCAACCACTCCATTGCAGCAATGAGGTGATGAAGGGTCTTCTATAGGTCAGCACAATATGGCACTGTGTGTGTGTAAATAAACACTGCTGAACCCAAAAAGGAGGAAAACATTACATGGCTTTCCCCAAAACCAAAGACATAATTTCACCCTTTCTATCAGGATGTGTGATGTGAACTTGAAAACAGCATGAACCCCAGGTCACAAGAAGCAAAAGCTATGCTCATTTTACAGACCCCCCTTCCTATAACTACAAAACAGCTCAGAATTCAGGTTCTTATTTTCTCCTTGCTCCTTGGTGCAGGCTGCACTACCTCCACATGCTCACTGCCTTTGCTTGGCTTTTGGTGAGCTGTTTCTTGGCAATGCCCCTGCCAAGAGCATAAACAATAATGCACCCAGTCTGTGGGTGGGGAGGTTGAACAACTTGCTCAAAGACGCACACAGTGTTCATAGTAGAGAAGGGCAGGGAGTGTAGGTACCTAGGCAGCTAGACTTGGTAGCCCCATCCATTGACTTGACCATTGAATTCATCTTCCTCTTAACAGTAGCTGAGGCGACCGAAGGCCCGAGCATGGCTGTGCCTGCCGGGAGGGAGCTCAGAGCGCACAGACATGCTACCCTGAGCCTCCCCGAAGCCCTGCACGAGGCGGGTACCCTACAGCAGAATTCCCAGGCAGAACACTGTCCCATTTGCAGAGACGGCTGCATATACCTCTGGGGTGTCTGAACCAAGTTAAGATTACCGGCCCTTCTTGTCCATTATTAGACTGGAACAAAATCCATTTGATTTTTCACCAAGGACTGATAATGCCAAGATATTACAAAAGAGATTTCACAGCAGTGTTTCTTCCAAGGCTATGCACAATATACTAGTTTGATTAACCCACTTTCAAGTCCCTGCCCCAGTCAGGCGCAGGGTGCTGATAAACCTACAAGAACAAGAAGAAAACAAGCCATGGGACTGCCACTCCATCCTTCGGCTCCCTGTGAGGCAGGGCAGCAGCATGGCTGTGCTGAGCTCTGGGCAACACAGTCCGGGCTTCCTCCATTCCAAGATTCTGAGGATGAGTAGGGAAAAGTCCCTTTTTTAAAAAAACAAAACAAAACAAACAAACAAAAAAACCCACAACACAACAAAAAACCAAAACACCACCAAAACACAAGAACGTGGCTAAGGAGGTACATGGTTAACTAATAGTGCCTACTGTATAGAGCTCCCTACACACACATCTGATGAAGCTACTGGAGACCAGAAAAGGCTGCTTCTGGCCAGAAGCTCTCAATGCGGGTAAAGAAGGCTTAACACAAAATCACGTCTATATAAATGCATTAGTTGACTCTCCAATTTTATTCAGCAGACACAAAGACTGCTGCACTTGCACAGCTGCCCCGTACCTATTCTTCTGATCTATGTACGTTTGTACCTCAAACAGGGGAATTTATCTGAAGCTTACAGTTAGCTAGTCACCAGTTTATGAAGTTTTTCACCCTAATAAAGAAAAGGAATAGCACCACATAACTCAGGTGACCAGGTGGAAAAAAACAACAGACACAGTGTTTGATTTACAGCAAATCCAACAGCTGCAGGTTTTTAGACAAATGATTCCCAGCACAATTACAAATAATGAATGAAGGCACAAATACCACAATTTGTAAAGCACTTTGAAGAGGGGGTGGGGGGGTGGGGAAAGATGAATTCATTAAAAATAGTGCAGCCAGCCTTAAATTTAAAATGTAAACATCCATGTTGTCACCAAAGCAGAATAATTTCTTTTTCTTACACCTTTCATAACACTCAGCACTCAGGTTTTGCTTACCATTTAACATATTCCACACAGGTTTCTTCATCTGGAAGACAGTTGCTACTTGTGTTGCCAGTGCATTTGAGATAATCCAGAAGGTGCTTTTCTCTGAGACATTAAAAAAAAAGAAAAAACAGCAACATCATTACTTCATCTATTTACTGTGAAACCCAAAGGAAATATTTCAAATGTATCATTTATTGAAGCAAAAATGGAAAAAAAAAATAAGCACATTATGCTTTGGAAATATATTTTCAGCTCTTTTCTCAGATGGATTCATCAAAGACATATCAAGGGGCTTTGGGAGGAGTTATAGGACTTTTTGTTTTTATACTATTAGAAGTCAATTTTCTCTCTGTTTACAATTGATTTAATGTAGCCTTTAGAATTTTTGATGCACAATTTTAGCTCCTTGGAGAAAGCATGGCCATTTAAATAATCTAAACAGGACTAATATGTTTCTTTAGTTTTAGCTGCTATTTTATTGTTCATAAGAATTCAAATACAATGTGCAAAAATATTTTCTCTGTCTTTGTGGCACTGGATGTTATCTGTAATTCAGATGGCAAAGACAGCTAGAGTAACGCCCAACAGCAGCCTAGCATCCATGGTCAGCATCAGACATTTCAGCTGAAGAATCCACATAGTAAGCCCCAGAAAAAAAGAATTTTCCTCCTGACCTCCAAATCAGAGGCTAGCTGCGGAATCAGGAACCCTCCTCTGCTCTGTGTTTCTCTCAATTGCTCACAGCTGACATTGTGAATGGCTGCACTGCCGGCACCCAAGCCTTTGGAAGGCCTGCTGAAGTTCACATTGCCTGGCAATGAGTCCCGCTCCACTGGCCAGCACCGATGCTACCTGCTGAGTCACCAAGGACAGGTACCGAACCCAACCACCTCTCCATCTCACAGACTGTCCTCTTGGCTCTGCCCGACAAAAAGGGGCTCACTGGCTAGGAGCTGAAGGTTTCACTCCAACAGGTGTTAAAGGTGTGACACAGAGGTACTGGCTGGCATTATTTCAGGTGAAAGTACTCTGAAAGAGTGGTAAAATCATTAAGATTTCAGTGCACGTGTCCTTTTCTCCCTAGCAGAGGAATCCAGATACTTCAAGCTCTTTAAGAAAAGAGACAGCGAAGGGTGAGTGACAAAAGCCTGAGCAAAGGGTGAGCGGCAGGTCCCTGGGAATGATTACTGCTTTGAAATCCAGGCAGCAGGGGATGCAAGGTGTCAAAGGCTGTGCAATCACCTTTGCTCAGCATCTAATCACCAATGGGTCCCATCAGTGGAGAACCTGGAGGAACCAGGAGAGGTCACCAAGCTGGAACTGCAAAGTGAATCGCGCTGCTCTACACAGAAGGAAAAAAAAAAATTTCCCAAAAAACGCAGCCTACAGAAACTGCTGGTAAAGGAGACGGGAAAAACGAAGAAAAAAACCAAAGAATTAGTAAAACACCTAGGAGGAGGGTAAAAAAATAAAAATGGTAACAAAGAAGATCCAAACACTTTTTCCAAGTCTGCAGGAACCTCACTAACTTTAGAGACTGGCTTCTCGCAGAAGCTGTTTCCTCTGATGCCACAGAGTCACGGGGGTAGGTAGGAAGGGATAAGGCCACAGGTCACCGTTTGCCCCTGAAAAAGAAGAGAATAGCACAGAAAATGTCAGTTCCAAAATATGCAAGTGTCTTTCAAAGAAGTGGGAAGGACAGATGGGAGACACCTCATTAAAACACAGGGTGTTGCTCAGCAAGGGGTGGGCAGGGCTTCATGCGGGTGAGGAGCCCTGCCTCACTGGAAGCATTGCCTTTGGAGTTCAAGCACCTGATTGACAAGAGCACTGCAAAAAGCATCGCCCCTGCCAGCCCTTCACCATCTGCCCAAGACACAGAGGGAGAAGGGAAAGCGTGCCCGCACTCCGGCAACCTTGCTGCAAGCTGCAGCCCACCTCACACCTGGGCTCCACGCTTTCATCGGTTTAAAGCACCGTGTTGCCCTATTCACCGGTGATATGGAGGCATCCTTTCTGCCCTGTCTACTGCTACCTGCATGGTGCCGCCCAGCAAAGCTCTGTACTGGGCAGATGTGGGGGTGCACACCGTTCAGTATCGCTGTTGGGTCCACCAGAGCACTGTGTCTTCCTGGGTTTCCCAGAGCAGATTTCATAGACAGCAGATGCGCTGGTATAATGCCATCCCATGGTGAAGGCAGGGAGAAGAGGGTGAGGACTCTCCAGGGACGTGGCCACATCCCTACCATATGGCTCGGGAAGTCCCCACACTGGGATGGACAGGGGTCATGGGGAAGAGAGGCTACAGGTCCCTTCCCTGCCCTACACCTCTCACGCTTTGCTTTTCTTCATGAGGAATAGGCAGACAGCAGTAATTGAAAACATGCATAAAAATAATTGTTTTCCCAGTAGATTGGCATACCTGTGGTCAGGGGTGATTTTTGAAATTAATATATGCACATGTGTATGAGTCTGTGCACTCCAGTCTTGTAGGAACTGAGGATCAAACTTCCAGAATCAAAATGGAAAAATGTGACTCCATTTAACGACAGTCACAGGTTTTGCTCTACATTCCTAGATAAACCCAGGTAACTGCAAGGCATCTTCACTCCCATTGTTAAAGGCTGTATTTATCATGATCTGTGGCAAGTTCAGAAAGACATCCCCATACAAGATGGATACTTACAGCTGGATTGCCTTTACGTTACCAAGTTTCAGCAAACGCGCTGATGTGTAAAGGCACCCAGTAGCTGACTGGTTGTCAACGTACTGTTTAGGCAGTGCTGCTGTTTCCTCCCAGTTACCAGTTGCACATTTGCTTCATAGGGTTTTCACTGCTTGTATGACCGCTAAAACTATATATTCAGGGTAATGAGCTTTCTGCTGGTTTTGAAATGCTATTTAAATGCTGATTTCAGAAGTACTGTTTGTAACCTCTGTTAGGTCGGCAGAGAAAGCACAATTTCCAAGAGGTTTATATCAGTGGAAATCTATGGAGCTTTGTTGAAGCACTGCATGCAGAGCAAAAATTTGCCACCCATTTGACTAGGTAACCACAAACCACTGCCCTAGCTAAAAAATAACCTGCACCACAATAAACTGACAGACACACAAATGTATCTCGGTTAAATGTGAATCCTAAGTCCATTTAAGGTTCTTTTTTTCTTGTTTCCCATCATTGCCCTTTGGAGAAAATTTTCCACAGCCAGTTTGTATTCAACCCAACTCAAGAGTACTTCTGCAAATGGTGTTTGCTACTCAGTAAGCCTGCTCCTGCATGGTGGTGGGGGAAATGGATGATTCTTTGCTTCTGGTTTTCTAAAAAGCCAAGGTCCATAGCCAGGTCTGTGGCTGGGTTGCGGGATGACATCATGTAAGTCAATCCATCTTTCTCTGCTTCAGATTCTCACCAGCTTAGAAACCAGCTGACAAAAACACTTGAAAATTTCTGTAATTGAATTCAAAATAATTGAAAATCCTTGAAACAGCTGGGTCTTATTTCTGTAAGAAGAAACATAGCCCTGTGTATATGCAAGGTGAAGCGCTGCAGGTCCTGCCCCGGCTCTGACACTGCCTTCCTCCATGGCACACATCACCGCTCCACCTTCATCTCCTGCTCTGGGGTGGCACTCGCCGTGTGCTTGGTGTTTAGGCCTGAGGCACCTCCTACCAGGATATTGTGCTAAATCCTGCTGACTACCGTGTAAGAAAGGCTCAGAGTCACAGAAAGGTTGAGGTCAGAAGGGACTTCTGGAGGTCATCTGGTCTACCCGCCCTGCTCAAGCAGGGCCACCTACAGCTGGTGGCCCAGGTCCATGGCCAGATGGCTTTTCAGTACCTCCAGGGATGGAGACTCCACCACCTCTCTGGGCAACCTGTGCCAGGGCTCGGTCACCCTCACAGGAAAAAGTGTTTCCTGATGTTCGGAGGGAACCTCTTGTGCCCGTCACCTCTGGTCCTGTGATGGGACACCATGAAAAGACCCTGGCTCCGTTCTCTTTGCTCCCTCCCTTCAGGCATTTGTACACATTGATGAGATCCCCTGAGCCTTCTCTTCTCCGGGCTGAACAGTCCCGGCTCGCTCAGCCTTTCCTCGCAGGAGAGGTGCTCCAGCACCTTCATTATTTTTGTGGCCCTTTGCTGGACTTTCTCCAGTGCCTCCATCTCTCTCTTGTGCTGGGGAGCCTGGAGCTGGATGAACATCTATGAATAACGGAGAAAAAGCCATAATAATCATAAAAGATGAAATAACTTCCTTTTGAGTTAGAGACTTCAGGATTCTACTGGTTAGTTTACCAAGGAGAAAGTTCAGGGTGAAGCTAGATCAGCATTTTCAGGGACCATGACAGGAAACACAACATTACTGAAGTGCTTGCCAATTTGTCAGACAAAAGCGTAACAAGACCAAATGACCCAGTTTGAAAGGGGACAGAAGAGAAATGAGGAGCAGTGCCATTATTTTGTTTAGTTTAACAATGCCAGCAATTAGCTGCTGGAAAATTTACAAAGTGTTCTGGTTGATTCACTGTAGCTGGTGATTATATCAAGATCTGATTTTTTGTCTTCTTTGAAGTCTTGTTCCAGTTTATATAAAAAGTCCTAGGGCCTGTGTCAGGCAGTAAGTCAGACGAAGTGATCACAACACTCCCTTCTGGCTCCATCATCTATTCTTTTATATGAGATGACCTGCACTGTTCTGATGATTAGGCAATTAACATTTCAAAATACCTAAAATTCAGCAGTGCTGAATGCCTTGAGTTAGTCTGTGGCTGAATCTCAGAACAAAACTCTAAACACAAAACCATCACTGTACCTGTCTCTAAAACAAAGCAGAAACAAGACAAAGAAGAATTTGGCAGCTTAAATGACAGCTTGGTGTATCCAGCCTATCTCACTTGTGTGCTAATCAGCAGCAGTACACGTATGCCGAACACAGGCTGATAAATCTCCATACTGCTGACCATGATCAAGCCTGGCAAGCAGGTTTGATTATAAGAAACCGAAGAGTCTCTAAAGGAAAAGTCTTATGGGGTTCTTTATCTTAGCACAACTGCTTAGAGTGAAGAGGTTTCCATTTATTCTGGAGAGGATTCCTTTAAAAAACATTCTTTGAATATAGCTAGGAGCTGGAATAAATTGACTAGCAGAGGTCAAGTTGCTGCAGCTACAATGTGTTTGGCTTCTAGAGACAGTCTACCAGACACACCAAGCAAGAGCAACTTTTCTGAAATAGCCTTGATAATAGGTTTCTGAGGGAGACGTCCTCTTGAAAGCAAAGTGTTCTGATGCCATTTACCAAGGTACGCCACAGAAGGACAGGAAGGCGTTAGAAAAGAAAACACAGCATATGTTAATCATCTGCAATTCAATCACTTTTCTGTACAGCTAGGAAATGAATAATTTTGTGTAATGTTAAGCACAAGGCTGTGACTCTTTGTAGACAGTCCTTGAACTGAAACAATAAAGAAAGCAGCGTGCTGTTTATCGTTCTATTACAGCCCTTGTGAGAGCCAAAATAAGGTTTAGGAAAGTTCATGTCTAATTCTCAGACCTGGCTGCTATCAAGAGATCGAGGACCCTGAAGAATTTCCCTACTGGTGAGTCACCTTTAGTACCTTAGTGTTATTTACCAGATCAGACTGACTGTCCAGCCCAGACCCAGAGCCCCAGCGCCGTGGGAAGGTTTGGATGGCACACAACTGTGGATGGAGACCTGCTCATCATGAATATGCCGCCTAAGCTGATACCAACATAAGCAGTTTCAGAGAGAACATGGATTTATTTTGCAAACATGGGGTATAACGTTCCGAAAGCCCATGTATAAAGTCTGTGCCTTTCCCACTGCAGTGTGACAGAAAGAAGTGGGAGCCAAACGTCTGCTCCTGCTTGCAGCCCATCTCCTCACACTCACAGCTGATACAGATACACGCTCCTGTGGCTGCTCAGGAACCGTGGCCTCTGGAGATTTCAAAGTGAGTCAGGATACTTTGGAAACTCGTGAACAGATTTTTTTTTGTTTGTTTACTTTGGTGCATCTCACCATTCACCATGGGCAGTGGCACAGGTACAAATGAGCAGTGCCAAGGACAGCTCTCACCTCGCTTAGAAATGGTTCCTCCACAGCTCCACACCCAGCAGCACAGGCCAGCAGCGAGCTCATTCCCCCCTCAGCCACTCGCAGAAGCCCCTGCTCTTCATTTCTTCAGCAAAAACACAGATCCATACTGAAGATTACTTGGGCCCTAAATACATCAAGGTAAGACGTGCAGTGCCTCAGCAGGACCAGCTCATCCCCAACTCAGCCAAGGCTGCAGCTGAATCCCGATGATGACAGGCATTATTTTAGCTCATTTACTACAGCTGACTGACTTTAAAAATTACATAACAGGGTGAGAAAAGATCCTGGAACTAAAATTTAAACTGTGTTTGTTTATAAGCCGAGGAAATGGCAGAATTACTTACTGTGTTCCAAAAGCCCTGCTAATCAGCACACAGACAGCTATGTCTGAGTCCTTTCACCTCACACACATCATCAACTCTTCTCTCTCTTGCTCTTGGCATCACTTGTTTTGCCTGCTGCGTTATACCTGCTGGAAGTTTTTAAAAGGAAAGATTGAAAAAAGTTGAAATCGGAGGAAAAAAAGTTTCCCTGCTATAACATGTTCAGTCAATAGAAGAAAGTCAGGCAGTGAGTGAAGCTCACGTGCACATACCTCCTAAAAATGTAAACAGAATAGGCTCTTAGTATGGCAGAAATTAGTGAGTCTGCATATGAATGCAGTTTTGGGAGCAGCCCAGTGTGGGTGCACACACAGACACCAGCTGAAGAGTATCAGCTGTGCCTGCCTGAGCTCCCAGAGTGTGGCTGCCCCTCGGTGCACCGGCACCATGCGGGTGCCCCAGCACAGCATCCCTCCCAGCAGGGCATCCCTCCCAGGAGGGAACCTGCATGTGCTGGAGAACCCCCACTTCCATGCAAACAGGAGGAATGCCCTGACAGGGGGAAGGATACAGTAGTAGGGACATATGGGCAAAGTACGCCAGGTAGGCAGGAGCACATCATCAGAGCAGGAGCTGCGGGGTGGCAGCTCAGCAGAGCATGGGCTGGGGCTCACGCCGCTCACAAGCAGGGCATGAGTCCATGATGCCTGGCTGGCACGAGAAAGGTGCACATGATACAAAGGTATATAAGCACAGTGACATAGTTTTTCCTCTTTTCAACTTATGCCAGACTCCTGCACGCACTGTTGTGCACCACTGGCCTGAAGGCAAACGCAGAGCAAGTGGGCACAGCACAGGGGAGCACCACGAGTGGTCGAGAAAACGTCCCCCCCGACGGCAGGCTGCCGGCTCGGTCAGCTGGGGCTGCTTCCCCAGCAGAGGAGAACCCGTGGTGGCAGGAGGGGTGGATGACATCAGACTTCACGTTCATGAAGGCAGCAAAGAGAAAGGGAACAGTCTGTTCTCTGTGTCCGCAGTAGATCAGACAACATGAAATGGATTTAAATCACGGAAGGAAAATAGCTAGATAAGCAATTGGAAAACTCTGAGAGGAAGTTTTTAAGACAAACACCCCTGAAGTATGTCCCATCCTGGGGCTGGCTACAGTATATTTCAGCAATTGCAACAGTCAGAAAGCACAGACAACATAAAACGCACATACATACACACAGCATATACAAATAGATGTAGGTATATGATAGGTGTGTAAAGCGTCAACAGCTGTCTGAAAAAGGCACTTAGCCTAAAATCTCAATTGCAGCATTATTTTTGTGAGGGCCAAAGGTCAACTTTACAAGGTACAAAGGTCATTCAGCTGAATGTGGCTCATTTTCAGGGGGAATGGCATGCAAAACTCTTCTCACTTAAAATCTCACACCCTCTCTCCCTCTGATTTTCCTTTTCCCCTCTAACAGGTTTTGCCTATGAACACTGAAAGTGTAGAGACAGTACCTAATATAACCTGAGGTGCACATGCTGCTACTAGATACAGGTAGATGAGGGTGTCAGTACATTTGCAGAAAGCTTGTCACACGTTAGGGAACAGAGGTGTCACACCAGGCCCTTCACTCCGTTTCTGTGTGGAACGCTGGCTCACATCCAGTTCAGACAGAGTAGCTGAAAGTCATTTCTCTCTGATGTTGTTTAAAAGCCTAAATGCAATGAAATACTAGTCCGAGTCCATTTCACAGTGAGCAAAAAGTGTCAAAAAGCTGCCATCAGAGCTGGATCTAATTGGCAGCCCCATCAGGGGAGTGAGGAGGCGGAGGGGCAGCCGCAGTACCCTGCCCTGCGGTACTTGTCACAAAACTTCCTGCAGCAGTGGCTCCAGCTGCTGGGGCACGGGACTGCGTTTGCTCCCCCCCTCCAGTATGGTTAGCCAGAGGTTAACCAGACATTTCACCGAGACGTTCTGCCTCTTTCTCCCCCCTTGGCTTTTGCTGCCAACGAAGTGTGGCCACTGTATGAAAAATCACACCATGGATCTATATTCTCAACTGATTGTATGTAACTTCAAATGCTTGACCCCATGCCAGACTCACGGCCGTGCTGGCCTCAAGTCTGCCATGGCTGCATTTCAACATATTTATCCTTTTCACTATATACAGAGGCATACGACTCAATTGAGCACAGAGTTACAGGGTCAAAGAGCATCAATTCTGCAGCTGAAGCCTTGCCTCCCAAGTCGCTCCCTATTTGCAGTGAAACGAGCACAAAATCAAACCCAAAGCCCTGGAAGACTGGCTTGATAACATAACCATAAAATCAGATTATTCTAGCCCAACCAGGCTTGCTCAAGAGCTTTGTGTGAATTTTTGGCATACATAACCCTGGAGAATTCAGGTCAGGCTAGCCCAAAGGCACAGCCCCGTGGCCCAGCTGCCAGCCCGGGGAGGGGGCTTTGGGCAGCTGCTGCGCCACAGAGTGCCACTGGGAAGGTGGGCACATCCCGCTGGGTGCCAGCAGGTAAGCATCTCACTGTTCTCTCTTTCTTTCCAGGCTTTGCTTTGCAGAATTACCCATTCCAGGCTTTTCAGATTGCAAATCTGTTTAAAAAAAAAGTGCTCGGATACAAGACTGACAAGGGAGGATGATTAGGTACCACCAGCAGCTAGAGAAGGCATTACTTTATTTCCAGTGGTTATTTACAGCTCTCCATTACTGTAACTGCCTGGTATATCTGTGCTAAAACAAGTGGTGCTCTTTCTCTTCAAGAGCTTACAGGAAGAAACAGCTTATTTGACAGCATCCATCATTAGAAGGTTTCTGGAGCCTTCCCAGGAGTAGTAACAAAAAAATTACAACAGGCTCATTTTCTTCACTAATTTTCCACCCAAGGCATTCAGAAGTATTCTTCTGCTGGTCTGCACCGCTGAGTTTATTTCCTCATCCCCCTTTCCTCTTCCCTCTCTTCCCTGTCCCCTTCACTTATTTATATTTCCTCACCTCCTTTATATTTTTTTCCTCTTTTTCTCCTCCTGCTCTGTAATTCATTGTGATCTGCAGGGAAACTAAGTCAAAGCAGTAAATTTTATGTTTCAACCTGAGCACAAGATTTGCCGCTCTCAGCTCCTCTGAAAATGAGTTTGAAAAGTTCGGTCTTGCTGCCCAAACTGTCCTGTGCATGAGAAGAAGTTTAAAGCAGAACAGCAGCACGAGGTGGCCAAGAGCAAACATCAGAGGCAGCTCCTGGGCTCCAACGCTGGCTCACCCACCACCCCGAGCGGGGAGAGGACACCGCGTTTGGTATAGACAAAGTTTATGTGTAGCGTTTGGCCAAATAAAACCCCCAGACCTTCCACACTGTCAAACATACCCTTTGACACATCCTTTCCCTGCGAAAAGACACACCGCACTGACGGGGCCACTCTGGCAAGGGAAAGGGTGGCAAGCTTGGCCAAGAACGTGCTCGGGGAGGTTTGCCCAGGAAGGGTCTGGGCGGCCACTGCAGACACCCATCTCCTTAAAGGAGATGTCAAACCTCCCGTCAAAGAGGGGAAACAGCGGTGGGCCACTTCATAGGCAAGCCCAGGCCAAAAGCAGGAGGGTGGCTGGACAGGGACAAGACCAGACAGATAGCTCCTGGGCAGCTCAGGAACAGAAATGAATCCTCAAATCCCGCTCGGACAGTTGTGGGTCAACACATTTCAGTAAGTACTCTTCGTACAGATAATTAACAAACTACACAAAAGTCAAACACAGGCTTTCTGTAAATTCTGTTACTATCCTATGCAATGCCATCAATACTCTGCACTGTACATTAAGTTCTGCACAAAAAGGGGGAAATAATATAGGCTGCCCTCAGATTCCTCCTGATTCCCCCTCGGTTTTCTGTAGTACACTATTAGAAAATAATGTCCCTTTTTGCCATGTAAAGGAATTCTTATTTTGCTTTTCTAGTTCTTTGGCATTACTGCAGACAGCAATGACTGCTGATGTGCAATACAGCAGCTGGTTCCAAAACTCTGATTTCTCTGTTTACATCCCTGACTTTAAAGTCCCACAGCAACTGAAAAAAACAATACAATAGCCAACTAAGTTGCCGTACTGAAATCTTCCACATAATCCTATTTATACAGAAAAGCTTCTCTTACAGCATTTTTCAAAGTTCCTTCCCAGCTGCTAATATTTCAATAAAATACCTTTATTATCATGGAGTGTGATGGGAATTAGACCTGGAACTTCCCTAACTGCAGGTTAGCAGGGTGCAATAAATATGCCAGTAAGAACTTTTACAGCTCAGCTCTTTTTTACTATTCCTTTCCCTTTCAAAATGTTTCGGTTAATTTCAAGTCATGCACCTGCTTTGATTACCCATTTTACTGATTCTATTTTCTTCACCCCAGCCAGAGTGGAGGCCTGCTTTGCTTTACGCTCCTCCTCAGCGACATTGCTTCCATCAAGAATGCTTTAAGAGGTGAGCACTTTCCTTGGCAGCAAAGCAGCAAACCATGACATGTCTCACACCGAAAGCTGCCTCAAAAATAAATAAATAAAAGAACTCACCTCATATTTTATCCAACATCTTCTGAGTCTCATCAGAGGAAATTAAAAAAGAAATTGGCTTCTTGAGAGGGTAGATCAGACACCGTAAGGAACAGCTGCAATTTGTGTTTCTGAGAAATGAAAATTGAAAAGCAGACTAAAGTGGATATTGGGTGATTTATAAACCACCTTTCTCCATTCTTTCTGAGCGCCAGTACATTTGGTAGATCATTGATAGAACTCTCTTTAACATATGATTTTCAAAATGAAATTAAACAGGCAACTCCCTACCCTGCTGCTTTCCCACCTCATGCAGCACCCAAGGGTGTTCGGAGGACCCTGCAGCACCTGTTTGCACAGTGACAGCCGCGGGCCCTGCAAACGTGCTCTGCAAACCTTGCAGCCCCGCTGCGGTGCAACAGCTGCAGCTATTAGTGCTGCTTGTGCCAAACGCCTGAGAGCCTTCACGAGCTTGTCCGAACGCACAAGGCTCGTTCATGAGCAAAAATATTAAATGTTACTCCTTGACATTTTGTTGTTTTAGTAATCTAACCCCTTGGAAACTATATCAAGATCTATAAAGCCATTCAGCTCTTAATCGTAGCAGATATGAATCACTGTGTCAGTTAGCACTAGGTGCATAAATCGCTGGCAATGTGGATTTATGGCACCGGGATGTAATTCACCAGTATCAGCTCTTAAATTTGATTAGAAATATGGGATTTGAGAAGAACAGACCTGCATTGCTGGTTGCAATTTGAGTTGTGACCTTAATGAAAAAGTCGGGGACCGGGACTCACAATCTGCCAATGTGCTTAAGTAACAGTTTCATGTTCACCCTGCCCAGATTAATTGCTTCTCTAATCTGTGAACGCTGACACACATGCACAGCTCTGCACACTAATAGGGAGGATGGCAGCCGAGGCTCTATCAAGTTTCATTATATCCTGCATGCTTAATTGTCTTCATCACTGGAAACCATCATTTTACCTAACAGTTTAAATACAGCAGAAACGCCATAGTCACATTTAAGTATCAGAGACTTGTATAAGCAAACAGAAATGGTTTTAAGAGGAACAAATGTAACATAGCCGCACGGATCTGGTTGCCTGATGCAGGTAGAAGGTTTTTCTACTCATCCTCTGTGTCTGTAGCCAAAGCAGGGTCAGAATCTGTGACAAAAAGTTTTTTGATTCATTCAGCTTAGCCTGGTGACAACAGCACACTGGGTCAAGTGCGCTGTAGCTGACTGTAATTGCAGATATTAATGAAGCTTTGAAAGGGATTCAAAAATTACTCTAAATGCCCACGCTGGCCAGAAACTCATTTTGTTCTCATATAAACATGCCAGATCATCCAAAAAATAATTCAGCTACTCAGGTCAAGACGCACAGATAACACTCGAGCTCTTTTATAGTTTATACCCATGCCAGGCTTCTCTCTCCTTGGCTCATTATCTTGTTCCCCCCCCCTCATTTGACAGGGGACCCTACTGAATATCAGAGCATAGCACCCACACGCTGATGCTGCCACACTCGCTGTTACAACACTCGGTGTGCAGAAGCACACTACAGCTAGTAGTGCTGGGGGGGCAATAACTGTTCCCCACTGAAGCCCTTGAAACTGAGGCATTTGGTCCCAGCCTTGGAGACACACCAGCCTTGGATACCCTCCCCTCACAACCCTCCTGAGTGGTTGGGTTTTGCCTGTTGGAGATCTACAGGGTGTTAAAGCAGAGGAGCCTTTGCCTCCCCCCAAGCACCCCTCCACTCTGCTGCTGCCCGTGGCCATGCTCTGATCACTGGCCTCGGTGACCCCGTGGCTCCCAGCCTTCTGCCCAAGTCCCCTTTCAAGATGCTGCATTTCTGGATGAAAGAGGTAAACCCAGCACTCACAGACCATCCCAACAGCAGGTGCTGAGGGGTCTGGGCTAAACTGCAGCTCCTGGAGGACACCTCATGGGCTTAAAGCGTCTCTTTAACCTGCCAGAATATCCTTGTGGGCTTCGTCATTGGAGCAGCAGCCCAGCTCCCACAAGGAGGGGGAATGGAGGGGCAGCCTGGACTTGGGAATCTTCTCCCACTCTGGCTCTGCCAGCCACCAGCTACACACATACGAACCGCAGAAACTTACACCACCTAAAATCTTTCTTCAAGTCAAGAGGGCTTCTAGCAGAGCCCCAAAATTCCGCTTGTCAGCAGGAAAGTGTGTCCTTTTCTAAAGAAGCCATGGGAGGTGCTCAGCAAATGCTCTGCAGAAAGTCCCCGAGGCACCGTGGTGCCATGTCAGCCATCTGCCGCCTCTTCCTGGCGCCAGCCCTTCTCTGCGCAAGGAGCTGAGAATGGAGCTGTTCTCCTTCTCCCCGCTGTTAGACAAACTTCGAAGCACCCGACCGATACTAGTCTATCAGCCTTACAGTTATTTAAAGAGAGTCTGTCAGTTTATTATTAATAGCAGCAATTACATTATAGCAGCTAAAAGACACAAGTGAGATTGGGAACGTACTGCAGGCAGGGTTAGAGATCTGCTCAGGCTTGCTCTGTGCTAGAAGAGGCTTCCAAGTGTGATTATATGGGCAAACCCTTCTAGCCGAGACCCCCGATACATCTTCCCAGGGTGTGTGGCGTAGATAGGAGCTCGCTCTGCCAGCTGCCCATCCATAAGCCGAACGGCCGCAGCGGCAGACTGCAGCTAGGACACCCTGCCCCCAGCAGTATCTCTTGCCTCAGGTTTAGCGAGGCACTCATCTATCCACGTCACTTCTGGCCATTGCAGAGCTGAGGCAGAGCACGCTGACATTCGCTTTTGGCACATAGAGTCCCTCACTCCCACAGGAAAAAAACACCACTTCCCAAAAAGAATATAGACAACCAGCAGAACACCGCACTTTTTTTTGCTCATATAGCTGCATCTAAACTGGGGCTTTACATCAGCGCAAAAGCATTATTAAAACAGCTCATCTAACCAACGTTATTTCACCGTCAGCAACTCCAAATGTAGGTCTGAGCCACTGGCAGAGCACCAGCTTCCTAAACAGGCACTAAAGAGTTCATGCTTTAAACGCTTTCTCAGAGAAGGGAAACTGAGGCAGAAAGCAATTGAAAGCCTCTCCCAAGGTCTTGCAATACATTTATGCAAAGCATGACCCCACACCTGCATTTCAGTCCGTGGCACAGATGCCACGGAGGTAGCAATTTAATAAGCTACCAGCCCCATCTGTTCATTATTGTCTCAACTGGAGATTGCCGTCCCAAAGCTGAGCCACATTAATTGATTATATGAATGCTTCTGTTTTGCCCCAATGCAAAAGCAGTCAATTTAATTTAAAACCTTGTTGGAGGAGATTTCAATTTGCTGGATGACTTTATGCCGAAGCAGACAAGGAGCATCACACAAGTTTCATAACCAGCTCCCACTACGTCTGACAGAGCGCATCTGTCCACCTCCTACCTTTCTGGCAATTTTTAAATCAAAATGAATAAAAAAGGAAATAAGCAAAAAGGAGACTTTTCTTGTGGTGCTACCCAGAGCTTTGAGCATAACAGAATCCCAGCTAGCAGAATTTCCCAAATCTAATAGCATTTGTTCAGTCAGAAGTTTTCCCTGTTCTGAAGTTTCCCTGGTTTGCTTTCCAGCAGCATGTATTTTCGCTTTCCCTCCATATTTTAGTCTGGGTAAAGAAAACAGAACACAGTTCGTATTTTTGTTACGACTACCAGCACCAGGCAGCAGAGTTAGGGTCACAGAAGCTGGGAGGGGCAGGGGGGGGTATGCCACATCCACTCTTTTTGACATTTTAAGTCATGAAAATTCCACTAGTGGTGTGAGAGGCTGCTGGATTTTTCTCTCTTACCCTTTTCTTTCATTTTTATTAGTGGCTGGATTTTGATTTCGTTATACCTGACAAAGACCAGCTGCCTCCACAAGTAACTGCGTTATCATCAGAGGCAGCCACAAATGAAAGCGCTACGTATGTCAGAGGATTGCAACATTTACTGCTTCTTTTTTTTTTTCTATAAACTGCATGAGAAACCAATCCACCTTCTAGTGCTAAAGTAATAGACTTGCAAGTCTTCCCTGTGAGCTTTGCTCCCAGTGGAAAACCTACCTCCGTCAAACGATCCACTTGCCCTCCAAAACCACCATTTCTCTCTGCTGTCCAGAAAACCAAGATCCCTTTTCACACATCAGCTCTGGGCACTAAAGAAAGAGTGTTTTTTCAGTTAAAAGCCAGTGTTGTTTTTTAGCTCTTTGTCCTAGCAGTTATAGTCCTGCTTTGTTTACATTGGGGATATTTTTCTTTTATTCTTGGGAAAAGTGAGCAAAAAAGATCCAAACTCCCTCCCACAAACAAAAAGACAGGAGCACAGACACTTAAGGGGCTTTGCTCAACCGCAGTGACATTACTGAGAAGTGCAACAGTAAATAAAGCAAGCAGATGTTTGCAGGCAGCTGAACAAGGTGGTTTGAAGGTACCCAAATTACTGCAAACAGCCCATTTCTCTTTCTCTTCCACCTTCTACCCTGTCACTTGACCATAATGACACTCATGCTGTTCATCACACTCTCTCCCCATCAATTTTCATTGCCCTCCACAGCTTCTTTATCACTTTTGTTGCCAAACCTACACCTACCTTTAGTTCAGATGTTTACCACAAATCCTGGCAATAGACAACTAATCCGTGAAGAATGGAAATAAATTGCCTAGTTTTAAGAGGCACTAGGCGATAATGTATTTTTTCATATCCACAGATATAGCTAAATATCTTCGCATCTCTGTTGGAGAACTGACACTGCACTAATGCCCTTCCCCTGACTGTTGGTCTGTCCCCTCTGTGCTATTTTAAGAAGCGAACACGTTCTGGTGCAGTAAATAAGGACCAAACCACCACGTGACTTAAAACAGTCACCAGCAAAGAAGAATTTCCAGCCATTCCCTTTGCACAGGCCCTGCAGGCTGTTTTCCTACAAACTGCCATTAAAAAAAAAAAAAAAAAGGTTTGATTTTAACTCCAAGCTCTGCTAAAAGGCATTGAATGCTCCTGGGTTTAATGCTCATGAACAGAACTATTATCATTTTCAAAGATTAAAAAAGATTTTTAGCTTCCAGAAAAAGAAATGTCAAAACCATTGCCTCCTTTTTCTTACAATTTTGTGGTGGGGCTTTTTGGTTGGTTCTTTTTTTTATTATTTTCTTTTTTACACTGATGTAACAGCATTGACTTTAGTGGGATGTGAGGTTTACTCTGGTGCAAATAATAGAGAAAAATCAATCTCTTCCTGCAGATACATCTGTTCCTCAAGCCGAAACGTGTGACCAGGAGCAGGCTCCAGCACAGAACACCCTGCGAGCCACATACCCTTTCACCACGGCGCCGCAGCAGAGCCAGGCTGGTGGCTCGTTCCCAGCCCTGCTTCACCTACCCAGACTGAGAAAATAAACCCTAGGTCCACACCCTGTGGAAAACAGGATGGGTGAGGAGAAAGTCTGGCCTCACGAGAGGCTGCCAGATCCATGCTTAGCTGACAGACCCAGGAAATGTCAGCTCTCTTTCCCACTAGCTGAAATTCTGGATGTTTTGGGGCAAAACGTCTGTTTTGGTTAACAGCCCCACAGCCCTGCTGTCCTCATCATCAGCAAGGCATGGTGCTGTTCCCCGTACTCTGGACCACACAGTCCTGAGCTGGCAGTGCAGCCTCAGCTGGCAATAAGGAGACAAATCTCTGTCTGCTGACAAACCTGAAGAAGCACAGCCCAAGAAACTCTCGGAGGCCAAATAAAAAGCTTTTTAAAAAAATATTTCAGCCACCATTTACTTTGCTTGGAGGGGGGCAGGGAAGAAAGGGAAGAAGGGAGGGGAGTGCTCAGCTCATTTTCCGGCACTATGATCTCCTAGAACATGGAAAAACAAACTCTGAAAGATGCACCAGCTGAAGGACGGGGAGCAGCAGGCACAGTGTGCACAGAGATCCCTTCTTCTGCTCCTCACTGACCAGAGTGAAGGGGTAAGGCAACCCCTGGCTGCTGGGGACCTCCCCCCTTCTTGCCATGTTCCTAGCGGGGCAGGAGCCCTGCCAGAGCCATGGCCATGTCCCTCACAGCTTTCCTAGCCCCTGTCCCACAGCACGACCAGCGCCACCAACCTCTGCGAAGCGAGGGGCAGTCGCGCCAGGCCATCGCTGCTGCCCCAGAGGCGTGTGACAGAGCCTCAGCCAGGACAAGCAGGCTTGCCACATCCGGAACCACGAGGGAACGCAGCCTTGGAAGCAGGCACTGCAGTTGCCATTGCCACCCCGAGGCCACCTCACGGGCAGGGGCTGAGGCACACTGGCAGCCAGCCACGCACAGCCAGCGTGTTTAAGAAGATGCATACATTTGCACTGCTTACATTCGCTACTTGCTAAATTTGCACATTTAGCAAGTAGCCCAGCACTGCTGCTGCAACCCCCCAGGTGTTATTGGCAGGTCAGCACCTGGCTTGCTACCACTCCCCTCCACCCAGGCAAGGACGCAGCGAGGCTGTGCCCCACATGGTCACCACCATCTCAGATCACGATGACCTGCAAGTATAAACCGAGGCTGCCGCTGTTACCACGGTGATGTACATGGGGTCTCTCCCTCCCTGCTTCCCTTCCTACCTGAAAATGTTATTTAATGTTATTTCCCTTCATTGCAGTTCCTTAGGCACACCTATGATACAGGGTTTGGGAAAAGTTAAAAAAAAAAAAAAGACAAGATGTCAAATCAGGAAAACAAGAACAGAAGATGGAATGGAAATAGTCAGGCATTAGTAGGCTGTGATGCACAAATGGAAAACATATCCATTATTGGGAAATGGTGTTTAATATTTGCAATTTGCATTTACACTTGAGAGTTCCAAATGGAAACATCGTTCAGCCTCTTAGAGGTACTGTCTCTCGCCATCATTCCTGCTCGCTCCCCATACTGCTTTCATACTGAGTTCAGCAGCCTCCAGCACACACCACGATACTTGCCCTGAGCACAGGGTGCTGCCAAGCCAAGCCCCTGCACCCCCACCCGGTTACCCAGTCTCGAGGGGACCCCCAGCCTTGCAAACCTCCCAGAGGAGAGGGCCACAGTGGATCAGTGGCACCCAGCGGCCATCTCAGAGCCTGTTCAGGACAGCCAGGGAGGTCACCTTCCATCACACTCTCCATCTTGCTCGGGTAAACATTACATTTTAGGCATCCCACAGCTTTTACGTTCCTGGTGGCACAGGTTAGCAGCCACCCCGTTGCCTCCACACAAGCCTCTGCTTTCTGCTTCATTATCAGGTGCCTGCCTGATTTAGAGATTGCCTGGTGCCAGCTGCATCTTTAATGCAGTCACTGGTGGTGAAATGTGATGCCACAAGCACTGGATTGCAGCATCCCTGAAGGAACTGGGGTGATAAAGGGAGAAGACCACTTGTATTTACACGCAGATGTCTTCATAATCATCAGGGCCAGCAAAGGAGAGAATCATAGAATCATTTAGGTTGAAAAAGACATTTGAGATCATCAAGTCCAGCCATTAACCCAGGACTGCCAAGTCCATCACTAAACCATGTCACTAAGCATTAGAATTAAGAAGAATTAGGCAGGAAAATAGAATTAGCATTATTTGGATGCTAATGTGTTTTGGATGCTAACTGGAAGAAACGTGATGCTTTTAAAGCGAGTGCGTGTGGTGCTTCCTGGAAAAGGATGTTGCACGCTGACACAGCGCTGGAGCAAAGCAAGCAAAGCAAGCTGAGGAGAGGCTCAGGCTTCGGAGGGGGGAATACAGGTAGAGAGAACATTGCTTTCTGCACAAAGACTTTCATTTCGAGGAGAAGTGAGGAAAATGGGAAGTATCTCAACAGACCAAGGTGAATGAATTTTGTTTATTCCAGAGAGGGCTGAAACTCGAGGCTCCACAGAGCAGGTCTGCAAGAGCTTCTTCCCTCCCCGCAGACCTCATGGAAGGGACACCAGCCTGGGGAGCTGTGCCCAAACTGCATTTTCTGCCACCTACCCTTTCCCCTTCCACCTCTTGCCTTCACCCTTCACAGCAGGACACCCACAAGACAGAGGTGATGACTTCACGCTGTCAGGCACCTGCTACTGTCACACAGGCACCACTAAGAGGCATTCCCACTGGCATATTTTTTTAATCCACATCCAAGCAGTGTCCATCATTCACAGCTCTCTGCTTCCTCCCTCACACCCCTCGCCAGCTCTCGCAGCGCTGCCGCTGCTGATCACAGGATCTTTGCTTTTGAAGGCAGCCTGGGGTGGGCTACCTCCTTCGAGCTCTCAGGGAATACAAAATAATGACATAGGTTTTTTACTTTTGTGAACAGGAACCACTCAAAAGACACAGTGCTCCTGGCAGCTCCTGGAGAAATGATGCCCCAGTGACAGGCTTCTTTTCTTCTTTATGAAGCCTGGGCTCCTCCTGATGCCCATCTATGGTCCTTAGCATCATTAGGAGCTGTTTACAGCCATTGCAGGGACGGCAAGCTCCAGGCTTTCGGTCTGCAGAAGAAACACAACTTTGCATTGAGCACTATCTTCTGTTCAGGCTGTGCAATTTGATTACAGAAAATAATAAAGATACTATCTGATGGAGAAAAATTTTCCAGGAGTGTGGAGGTGCTTTTGAACAGCAGCTTCATGATCCCTAGCCTCAGGGCTGCCACAGCACTAGCTAGAGGCAGTAGCTTTCAGAGGACCACCTAGCATTAGACTCTAGGCTAAATATTTAGACGTAGCTGTGCTAACAGTTATGTTTACACATTTCTCTACATAGCCAGTGGCATGCAGGGTTTAGGGGTTCTGCTGCCTTCTTTCCTGTCCTGCTGTGAACTCCCTGTGCTACTTGAGAAGGCCGGTTTATTTGCATGGAGCTTATTTTCTTTTAGAGGTGGAAATAGTACCTTTCTGCCTCACAGACACTGATGTGGCAGCTGTGAAGCTGCTGGTTAGAAAGTGCCGTAGCAGTAATAAACTACCATTACCAGGTTCACAGACACTCTAGGAGTCCTTATCTACAGCCTCCCAGCCTAATTTTGCCTTTTGATTTGTACAATTGATTGCTGAACTGTCCAACCTGAAACGGCCTAAAGGCAGCTGGTTTGCAGCAAGAGGCATTTCTCGTCCCTCCCCCTGCTGAAACCAAAGGTGCTGCACAGAATCATAGGTGCTCAGCACTGCCCACGGGCAGCAGCATCCTCCCGCAGCCACAGGTCACTTGGGAAGCCGAAACCTTTTTCTGGTCATCTGAGCAACCCCCTTCAACCACGTCCCCCTGGCCCCGCTGTTTGCAGCCCCAGGAGCTCTGCCGTAAGGGGCACCTGAGGTGCACTGCACTGGGGGCAGGGGCTGTGCAGGATGAGCACCCTGCTTCCCTCGCACACCCAGCGAGTGCACAGCACAGCCTGGCAGGGCTTTGCCACGGGGGAAAACACAGCCCAACGTGGAAAAGTGCAGCCAGTCAGCTGGGCACCACGGTGTCCCCTTGTGCTGCCAGCCCCGCTCCCCTCCCTGCCACTTCCAGGTGAAGGCCCCGGTGCAGAGCCAGGTTCGGGGTGCCCAGCCCCTGGGCAGAGGATGCCCAGGCCCCCCGGCATCCAGGGCAGGATTTGCACACCGCCGGAGCAGGGCTCTTCCTGGCACTTTGGTGGGAAAGTGGCGAGGGAGGGAGGAAAGGGAGAGGGGAAAGAAGCAGGGGCTAGGAGGGAAAGGCGAGCAGGGAGAAGCTGCGGAGAGCAAGGTGGAGGCAGGCATGGGCTGCACCATCACCCAGCAGCAGCACCCGCCCCAGCCCAGAGGCAGGGGTCTCCAGCCCCCCCGGGGGCCCCCAGCACTCCCAAGCCATGGCAGCCCCTTCCAAGACACTGGGGGAGCTGCGAGTTCCTAATAACCTTTTAAGGGAGGAAAAAAATAACCAAAGAAACAAAGAAACCACCCAGAAAACAAAACAACCCAACAAATCCAGCCCTGGCACAGGTCCCGTGCAGCCCTTGGGGAAGCTTGTGGCACGCCATGTGTGCGACGGCTCTGGGGGAAGGACACACGTGTGCCACCCTTCACAGCATGTGGGCCTTCTGGGGGAAGGACACACGCGTGTCACCCTTCTTACTGCGCCAGGCCTCACAGCGCGGTATTGTCACTGGAGGCGAAGGAGAAATCAAGCCTTACCAGTGGAAACCCAGCACCTGTAGATGCACCCACTAAAAGAAACATTTTCAGATTCATGTACCTGTTTTTCAAAAGGCTGAGAATAAATCTGTCTTTTTTGCAAGATAAGAAACATTTCACATTTCGTTTCAAAGAGACAAAGTTTAATAGTTCTGTACAACAAGGGCAATGTTTCAATCAGAGCCCCAGTAATAGATGCTCTATGCTGAATAGTCTTATGTAGCAATGACAATATAATCAATTGATGGATGAGTTAAAATCTTTCAGGACTCACTCAAAACCCACTCTATATAGCAGCATAAGCATGTCCATTTTCCAGATAGGCTGCATCCATCAGTAATACCAAGGGAAGGGATAGGGAAAGGCTTCTGAAATGATGAAAGATATTTTGAATGTATCAAGCTTTGCTTTGCTTTTCTACTGTGCTTAATCTTTCCCACCCAATCCAGTACAGGCATTTGCCTTACAGAAGTATTTTGTGATATGGAGAAATTACGTAGGAAGAAACAGGAGTATGGGAATTAGATTATACCCATAGCCCAGATCCATCTGGAACTGGCTGGTTTATGAAGCCAGAAGAGATCATACAATTTCCTTACCTTCCTGCTATGATCTTTCCAACTTATCTTAAAATTCTTTGTCGCACTTGAAACCCATCCAGGACTGGAAATGAGAGGGCTATACTAACACAGAGACTATCTATTCTGGCTAAAAACAGAAGTCATTCATTCTAGCAGTACCCTGATACGTTTGGCAGGCTTGTAAATTTGGGAATTAGACAATACAAGCTCTGAACCTCATTTTTTTCCATATCAAATTAAACATCTGAGTTTTACCCACCACTGCCCAGTGCTGTAGTTCGCTTCATAATTGCCTCTTCCTAATGAGCTGAAGCTCTGCACATCTTGTCATTTGTATGGGTTTGTGCTGTGGATACAAGGATTAGCAAGTATTTAGGATTCATATCTCATCTGAAACATGAATAACTTACTGCGTGTCCTCTACCAGTGGGACAGTTAAGCCAAGTGCCGTGCGCTGGTGCCCTGTGGGCTCCCATCACCAGGGGAGGTCTGGAGAACAAGCAGGTTTTACCACTTGACCATAAAATCATTGTATCTAGAGCTGGCGAAGAGGACTGAGGTGAACCCCAGAGTTTAGGAGGCTACACCATGAAAAGTCCCCAGCACTGCATGCTGAGGGAGGGACCAGTGTGGAGTTGGGATGTCCCTGGAGGCAGCAGGAAGCCTCCCATGTCCAGTGGGAGCAGCCCCTCCTGTGCTCTCTCCCCTCAGATGTTATGGCAGGAGCGAGGAAAACTCCCTGTTGAGCTTCCGTCAACTTCATCCAGCTTGAAAGTTAGCTGCAACACCCCCACAAAACCTCCAGCTGGGAGAGTGATACAAGAAGAGAGATGACTGCTCAAAGGGGCTAAGCCTTCAGCCACCAGCGCTCTCCCACACATTCAAACTCCCTTCTCCCCACTTATTTTCTCATTCCTCTCCCAAGCACCATGACAAGCCAGCTCTCTGTTCTTAGTGCTTTGGTTACACCCTCACAGCACTTGAACTGCTGAGCCCTCCCAACAAAATCAGGATAATGAATAATGTTCATCATCTGCTTCGGTGTATCTGTTTCCGCCCCCTGGACTTGCAACATAACTGGTGAGGCACAAGCCCCAGCAGCTGAATGAATCCCACACCACCAGGGTGGACAGGCACAGCAGTGTGCCCTGGCAGCCTCCTCAAACCCTGCAGCCTGCTTCTCCAAGCTCAAGGCTCCTCTTCCCAGCTGGCAACTTGCCGTGGAGGACCCGGCCCCACTTCAAAAGCAAGATGGCAAGGGAGCCCTGAGGTACTGGGGTGTCCAGCACAGCAAAAAGGGATGCCCCCCCTCCTTGGTCCTCCCCAGAAGTGCTGCTCCCCACACCGCCCACATTAAGAGCCACCTCCAGACAGGGTGCCAAGGCACAGAAGGGGGAAGGATCAGACCTTTTCAACCTGGGCTGCCTTTAGCAACATTAGGAGCCAGGATCAATGGCCAGCTAGCTTCTCTCCGTCTAGGCTTGAACTGGACTGTTTCTTATCAAAAAATCGAGAAGCACAGAAATACGCATAGCATTGCATATAATATAGAACTTAATTGCCTTTACTCATTCCTGCAAAAGCCTATTTCTCGAGCAGAAGTCGCTGTCATTACTGACTCCCCAATCGCGCATACCTGCAGCCGGGAGGCATCACTCACTCGGCCGTCGATACCCTCACAACGGAGCTTTACAGCGGTGGAAATTGTCGCTCAATTAATCGCTGGGTAGTTCCTGCCAAATTGCCTGCAATAGTTCTTCCTTTGGCACGGAAGGAAAGGATACGGCCCTTTAAAGTGCTCTGAGGTCACATTAGCCCCGCACATGCTCCATTAGCCGTGACCTTGTCTCTCCAGCACAAGTGGGAAGCACGTCCCGGCTCTTTGCTCCGTGCCCCCTCTGCCCGTGCCCAGGCAGCAGGTGTGAGGGCAGGGGGTCCCTGCCAGGGGACAGGGGATGTGGGGCAGCCAGAAGCACAGCCCTGGGGGGCTGGGAATGCTGCCCCCGAGCTGCCCGGCCGCCTGGAGGGACAGAGGCGAGCGGCTCCGAGGGGAGGGTGCACAGGCTGGGGGGAGCCGGGGCGCCCTTGGGAGGGGAGGGGGGTGCCAGGCACCAGGAGGGAACTCCCACAACTCCCTGCCCCCGCACATGGAGGGTGGGACCAACGAGAAAAAAAGTGTTTTGCTTTACCTGCTGCCATGGGCCCATGGAGGCTGCCCCTCGCGAGAGCTGCAGGAGGATCAGCAGGAGACACGGTGTATTTTCCGTGGGAAACACATGGGAGCTTTCCTTCCCTTTTATCAGCTAGGAATATCAGCGGTGTTGAAAAGCCCACAGAAACCCACCAATTTCTTGCTGCTCCAACAGCAGAGGAAGGTGAGGGTGCTTTCCAGCCGGGGGGTGAGAAGCGCCCACTCTCCTGGCACAGGGGTGATGGAGCAGCGCAGCCACGTGCCCTGGGTGCACCCCAGTGCGTCCCCCCCAGGGACAGGGCTGCGGCGGGACTGCTCTGTGGCTCACCCAGGACTGCACCACAGGAGCAAGCTAAGCAAGAAATTCATTAAGTGTGCAAAGAATATGAGGAACCTTGGTTGAAAAATATCACAAAATACACTGGCTGTCATCATGGGTTACAGCAGATTTTGGGTAGAGAGCTGCCCTGCTGTACCCTTGTCCTGTCTGTGAAAGCTTTTCACCAGTAACTTGCCTTGCAGGAAAATTCAGAACTGAACACAGCAAAACATTCTGTGAAGCTATGAACTTTGCAAAATTTTCATTAAAAATGTTTAAAACCAATGACATTTTTCATGGAACATTTCAGTCTTGAGTTTGGAATGGCTTTCAGCTTTGAAATTAAATTTCCCTTCTAAAAATGAAAAAAATGAGCATTGAAAAGAAATCTTTTGATACTTTTACAACCCAATGTGACAAATGAGCCATTTTTCACAATGCCGATTTGTTGAAAATACTTTTAACAGGTCATTCCAAACAGGCTTTTTTTTCCAAAATATTGACAATTTAAACAACTCTCATAGGTTGTTTGGCCTTGGGTTTGTTGGCTTTGGATTTTTTTGCCTAGCTCTAGGACTACATATTTAGTGGTGGTGGTTTTTGGGGTTTTTTGGATGCAGTTTACCACAGATTCCAGTCATCCGGATACTCGTGATTTTTAATTAATTGCTTTACCACTCCTGGCTGTAAAAATTGTCAGAAATATAAATGAAATATCAACAAATATACTGCATTCTACTTGTATTCTGCGGGGTGAGGGAAAAAGAAAAAAAAAAAAAAAGAAAACTGGAATTGTGAGTTGCAAACTTGGCCTTCCTCTGAGTGAGTTGTTGGTACATTTGAGACTCTACACAGGATATGTTCTCATTTCTTCTAAGAGTTATTCCACTCTTCAACATTTAGCAGGACTATCTGAATGCTGTGATTGTCACACCCTTCCTAAAAAGCTCTTTTACTCCTTTTTCAGGTACAATATTACCTCTGTTGTTTCAATTGCAGATACCCAAACTTCCCTCCTACCGTAACACTTACGGCATTTTCCACCGGTGGTATCTGGGGCGGAGGGGGAGGGACGATGGGGGAGGGGGAAGAAAAAAGATGGAGTGCAAAATGGGGTGGAACAGAATAAATTTAATTCAGTATAAAATCATACAATGCAAAGAGGTTCTACTCTGAGTAACTATTGTAAGTTACCGAATAAAATTCTCTACTGTTGCTAATGTAAGTGCTGCTTTATTTAATGTATTATGTTACCGCTATTTCTAGCGTGGCCCACCGACATGAGGAAGGGACCACCACACCGATCCATCTAAACATAGTGCCTCGGAGCTGGCAGTGACAGGGACCAGGTGCCTCTGATTAAACTGCAAGGAGGCGGCAAAGGATGAAACCGTGAATCCTTCTGGAAATGTGAGCGGGGTCCTGCTGCCGTGGGTTCGAATGGAACTGGATGGCCTTGGGGTGGTAATGCCGTGCTCCCAGCCCCCCGGGACCTTACCCTCCAAAGCACAAAGCAGGAGCCAGGGCAGCACAGTGCTGGCTGCTGCAGCCTCCCCAGAGCCTGTCGATAGCTCGCAGAGTGGCAAGAAATTGACTTTACCATCCTGAAACAGTGGCTCTCACAGCTATTTACAACAACTTAGAAAGTCAGCACAGCGTTCAATTATTTCCCTGCTCCTTCAGAAAGTTAAAGAGGTAAGACAGAAGGTGAGAAACACATAAAGACAAAACATTACCAGGATCTGCACAATCTGCTGGGAGCAAAGCATCGCTATATGGCCCCATTCACAGTAGCATTATCTGTCTTTCCCTCCCAGCTCACCCACTGACTCGGAGCAATTTCAGTTTTAATGAATGCTTAAATTCAAATATCATCACAAAACTATCCAAGACTCTGCATACAAATATTTGTTTTATTCCTTTTGTGCAAGGTGGCATCCTTTTCAGCCTGACTGGAAAGAAGCCCAGCCAGAACCTCAATGGGTATCAGCAGAGCCTGCATTACCCTATTTTAAACATCTGCACAACGCACACTGGCATCACAGGTAGTTTTGGTGCCTCAGTTAAGCAAAGCTCTGCTGGAGATGGAGCTTACAGGCAGCCAGCCCTTTCCTTGCTGGTGGTGGACTGAGGCATCCAGCAAGCTCCAAAGGCCAACTGGAAATTCCAATGTGTTTTCAGTTTCAGTGCCCCTGCTTGCTTTTCTCCTACAAGAGAAAAAATAGCCCTCAGTCAGCTTTTTTTTTTTTTTTAATTTTGTATTTGTTACTTTACCCTCTTCCCCAGCCAGCCTTAATAATCTCCTCTAAAAAACTGAATTCTCTCAAAGCCAGTCGCACAGAAGATTTTCTGTGCCTTTGAATATTTCCCCATCCCGTGGAAACCCCTGGCATGCTGCAGAGCGTTGGCCCAGCTCATCACAAAGCAGAGGTATAACTCATGCTGCTTGAAGACAAGGAGAAAGAGCACAGGAATTACATTGATGGATTCACTCACTAATTATTCATTAAGATAATGAGAACAAGCTATCAGAAGGATTTCTGAAAGAAGCGTGTTTGAAGGAAGGACCCCAGAGGTAGAGTGAGCAGACCTGAAAGCAAAAAATTTGGAGGTGATGGGAAGAGGTGGCACAGGAGAGTGCTCGGAGGGCCACAAAGGCAGGGAGGGAGACGAGCCACCCTCCTGGCGATGGGGAGAGAAGCCTCCAGGGAAGCCATTTCTCATCGCTTTTTTATGAGAAGACCCTGGGGAGACCTGTCCCCCGGATCAGGCACCACACACCGTGGCTATGAGCACTCCTCACAAGTGGTAGGGCGGGCGCTGCACAAAGGAGGATGAAGGAGCTGCCTTTTTCCTCCTCCCCTACGTGAGCAATCTGTAATATGTGCTCTCGCTTGGGGGCCTTGCTCAGAGAGCCAGGAGGAGTTTGTACAGGTGCTGATGCGCTCACTAACAAATTTTGCAAGAGCAGAGCTCTGCCAGCGGGGAGCCCGAGAGGTGAGGAGGTGAGAGCTGAGCACCACCACCCCATGCGGTGTTCCATTATATACCTGCCTGACCGCACAGGGATGCGGAGCAGGGGGGAGCCCCCTCCCCAGTTCCCCCAGGGATGCCAGGAGGGTAAGGGCAGAGAGGGCAGCTTGCTGCTGAGAGGTGCTTCTGGCTGAAAGACGGGGCATTTGGGAAAGGTGGGGGAGCACAGGTGGGGTGAGAGTTGTGGTGGTCTGTTGACTGCAGGTACAGGCACCTGCTGGAAGGAAGTGCAAGCACGTGTTGGGCTCGGGGCAAGTTTCTGCGCTCCCTGGGCAGAGCGGGCGCCCCTCTCTGTAGCAGCACCCAAGCTCTGCTTGGTGTCTGCAGCTGCTGCCTTGATTTACCCCTGCTGAAGTCCCATCAAGCAGCGCGGTTTTAATTGAGTGAGGGCGAGGGGCAGCGGGAGGAAGCTGTGGGGGGGAGGACAGAGGTACTTCCCCAGCACAGACCTTTACTCCCTCCCAGCTGCCTTCCCAGCTCCTCCTGCTGCCAAGGCTACCCTCGCTCAGACACCTGCGCCCGTGCCCATGTGCCCCCCTCTCTCCCCCCTCCTCTTGCCCATGCACCGATGGGGGTCCTGCAAGGACAAGCTTGATTCAAGCCCCCTCTGCAGAGCACCCACCGAGCCTGGCTGAGGTACTTGGTTACCTGTATGCAGCAGCCCCGTGCTGAGCCCCTGGACACCAGCCGAAGCAGCAGCACACCGTGCAGTGATCTGTTGCAGCAGCACGGCTGCTCACCACCAGTATCCCACATAGGGACGAGTGAGGAACCAGCACCTGATGTGCTCTCGCACTATCAGCCCTACCAAGTTCTAGTGCATCTCTCTGGCTGGGTTTGAGCTAAAAACTTCTCCAGGGGCTTTTGAAAATCCAGGCTCAATCTTCATGGCTAAGACATGGAGGTGGTGGTCACGTTCACCCCCTCACCTACCCTGCATAACACAGCAAAGGGTTTGATGCTTTGGCCGCAGTCCAGCAATATTGCTCTTTGAAACTAGTCTCACCTGCAGTAAACCCTAAGGAACAACAGCACCTTCAAATTCTTCTGGAAATGAAGCACTGAAGGAGGCTCTGGGATATTCATGTGAAGTTTCCAGTAAAGGAAACTGGAAGAAAAAGTGCTGTAGGTGGGATGATGAAGGGACCTGAGACTGAAAGGAGCAAAAAAAGGACAAAGCATGTCAAGAGGGTAGTGTGAATTTTGGTAAGAACAGGAGGAGCAAGGAAAAGGAGAGATGAGAGAAAGGAGCAGAAGAGCACTAAGACAAGGAAAGCCCCAGAGCAAGTCGAAGTAACCTCTGTAAAAGAAAAGGACACCGATCAACAAATACATGTTGTAACACACATAGCAAAGGAAGCGGACAAGAAAATGAGTAAAAAAAGCACAATGTAAAGGTGATGGGAGGGAAAATACAGGGAAGGGAAGCGAGGCAAACGCAAGCCAAAACACATGAGGCAGGAGGAAAAGATGAGGCAAAAGGAGGTCGGGTTTCCACTAAAAGCAGGACCTTCAGGGCAAGGGGGGAGCCTATTTCACTGCAAAGCCAGGTGTAAGCAGCGCGGAGCTCTTCCTTGGGGTTTGCCCTTTCCCTCGAGTGCAGGGGGCAGTGGACCGGGGCTGCTGACCCCACCAGCCAAGGGCACAGCATGGCAGCTGGCGGGCAGGACGCCAGGGCTCTGCCACTGGGCCAGGCACGCACAAACCTGCCGGAGATACCGAGCCAGCAGCCCGCAAGGCAAGGGGGAAACCATTCTGGCCCTCACTTGAAACTCCCGTTTTTCAATTTTGAGGCTACAGGCTCACTTCTTACTGATGACCTACATTTCCCCAATAAAGCCAGATAATTACCAGCGCCTATGCTAAAGCCATTTCAGACGTAATCCTGCATTATGTCGAGGCTTATTATGTCTGCATTATGGCAAGCCTGAAACACTTCCCTGGTCCTTTTTCCACATCTGCGGGAAAAGAACAGAAAATTTTTCAAGCATTTTCTAAAAAAATCGCTTGCTGTCAACAACACTGTATCTTTTCGAGGATCTCCACAGCGAAATTCAGCTAGTTTACTGCAACACCCATGTACTAGTCCTCAGCTCTCCTTGGTGACTTCCACCAGCTGGAGGAAACATCCAAGACTGGTGTGAGAAGTTCCCTTACCAAAACCCATCAGCTGGGGAGGAGGTAACCTCCTGCTTTTCTTCTGGTCATCTGGATAGTCTAAAGACCAGACGAAGACAAGACCCCACCACCCGTGCCTGACATCCTCGTCACACCGAGGAGGAGTCACCTCTGATTCCTACTGTGTCGGCAAAGGTACCCCTCATGTAAGGGCCAGCTGAAAACCTCAGCTGTGAGAGAAAAGCGCCATTTCTTTCCCATCCCAGACAAAAAGAATAACCCTGCCTGACCAAGAAATCCTTTCAGAAGTAAGTACGTTCCACACCACAAAAGAAAGGAATGAGGAAAGGGAATGGTCACCTGCAAAAGAGAGATGCTGGTGAGCTGGAGGTGCCTGAAGGTAAAAGGGCAGTTTGAAGGACTCCAGGAAATAATTAAAAGGGAAGAGAAGCACACACCTGGTGGAAAACACGGGAGAGCAGATGTTGTCAGATGCAAAGAGTATCCACATCTGTAGCCAAGATTAATTGTGAGAGTAATGGGTTATTTGCCCATCTAGAATGCAGAAGTGAAGTGTTGTGTAGAAATGCCATTAATCTCCCTTGATGGGTACATTATTTCCACTGAATTCTACCTGACATTTCAAGTTGCTTTCAATATATTTTGTTGTATATTTTTTCACATTTTCAGTGCTCTATTGCCAAAGATTCTGGATCATCAAAATTAATCAGCAGCCTGGAACAGAGCCAGATACAACAAATAAAGAACCAGGCGCTTTTGATATTCTCCCAATCCTAGACGGATGTATAACTCACATTTATTGGTATGGGAAGGTCTGGGACTGCTCAGAGAAGGGAAAAAAAAAAAAAGTTAAAGAAAAAATAACAACACCCATGTGCATTGTTGGGAGAAACTGATAGGCACTGCCGATGAACAAATGGCTACTACTTCTGCTTCGAAGCATTTGTTTGACTCATCATTTGGAGATCAGCAGAGAGAGAGGAGAGCCCAGGACTCACTCCTCGTGCCTGGTAAAACACCAGTAACTGCGTCAGACGCAATGGTGTTACACCAGTGTAACTGAGCGAGGTCTCTGAAGATGACTGCAAGTATCTGGGCTCCACACATAAAACCAACCCTGAAGGCCTGAATGCAAATTCAAAGATACTCCTCTAAGGGAGGAAAATATATTTGCTTAATTACCCCTGAAGGACAGTTACAATGGAAAAAAGCTTCCATGTAACAGAAGTAAATGACAGCCCCTGCGCCGGCTGCCTGCCATGGGGTGCTGTTACCCACACCCCAACACCGGCTGTGCCAGGGGTGCCCTGCGAAGCGCCGGCTCCCAGCCCATGGGCACGGCAGCAAGCAGCCGGCACAGGTGGGAAGGAGAAGACCTGAAGCAGAGGCACAGCAGTTCCCACAGGCCATGAGACAGCCAGGCGAGAAGCTTCAGTGGAAGAAGCAGCAGTTTTGGAAAGCCGGTGTGCTTTCCTCCTCATTGCAACTCGCCTTCCTCCCAACAAGTGAACCCTTCTTGAGGAGCCCGTGGTGGCTGCAGCTGAGCTAGCCTGGGGGCTGAGCCGGGCCCCCCTCCCCATGCAGGCAGCGGCGGGGCTCCTCGCCCGCAGCCCTCTGCATGGAGCCAAAATTAAAAATTCTGTTGAGAGGAAATCTCCTGCCAGCCAGTATCCCTGAGCTCAGAGAAATGCTGCAATAACAAATGCTGTGACAGGAATTTCATGCTGAGCCCCAGCACCAAGAGGACACTATCATTTTCCCATGCTATTTTGAAGTGATGCAAAGATGTCAGCATCAAGGGGACTTAAAGGACCCATTACGCAAAGCTCTTTGACAAATAAATAAAACATGAAAGTAGTTCCCTTTGCAGGGAGAGCAGGGGAGAAGAAGGATAAGGGGAGCGCTAGGAGCGGGAACACCATTTTTGTTATGGATTTTGCATGTTTAAAACCTGCCTCTGAAGGCAGCTTAGTAATTAGCAGCAGCTTACATTTACAAGGGTATTTTCCCACAGCTCCATCGCACTGGCTAATTGATGGACTTTCTGCTTTGCCAGTGAGGGAAGCAGGAATGGCCTTGCCTGCTGACACTCCTCGGTGCCCTGGCTACTACAGAGCCATCTCCGTTCACACACACACATCTCCACATACATAGATAGATACATACTTACACAGCAAGTGTATTTACAAACACTGCAAATATTTGGCATCTTAGAAAAGCTCTGATAGAGGCTTCTGTTTTCTCAAGGTATTTAGCATAAATGTACTAGCTAGGAAGCAGAACTGAATAAAACTGTTTGCCCTAAAAATAACTGAAACTGTGGCAGAATAAAGTTACTCTGAGAGATGCGCTTGCTTCACATATAGTTCGCGACTGTTATCTACACTACCTGTTGCAGGGCTGGACAAATTAAAAGATGATGAGATCTTGCTACTGTGCTGTATTTACCGCTATGGGCCCATTTAAATAAGGCACTTCTGAAAGCGATTGCTCCCAAAACCAAAAGTGAAAAGCATGAATCTTGTTGTTTGTTAGCTGAGTGCAGCAGCGTGCTGGTGCATACCGTGCTCCTCATCTCCACAACTTTTCCCACTGACTTCTGAGAAGGAGCAGACAACGGGCTGCCGTTGGGTTTTTTTCAAAAGGGAAGCCAGGAGGAGTCAGTGCAATTATTTTTGGCTCCTGCACACGGGGTATGGTGCCAGATAAGAATGCAATTGTTTGTGTTCTTTAGAAAAATCTTTCTAAAAAAAAAGATGGTTCTGAAGAATTCCTATCAGAATGCACGACCTTTATCAGTAACTAATGCAAGCTGAGTGCCTGAAATACAGGAAGAAGTCTTGGGTTTACCTTTTTCCCCGCTGGGAGGAACATTTCCGCATCATGGGTGAGACACCCGCAGACACCCTCCACGCCCGGTAGCAGCACCCACGGAGGCTGCGGGTCCCCTCCAGGGCTGGGGACCGTCCCGCTGCCTCGGGGGGGTGCGGGATCAGCCCTCCCCCTGGTGCGGGGCAGGGAACACCCGGGCACCTGCACTCAGCTTCAAGCCCGGGGGGTGAGGTGTGCTGCAGGGATCCGGTCAGGGAATCTGCAAAAGAAAGTGAAAGCGTTCCTGGAACGAGGGAGACCAAGCAGCCCCCTTTCCTGTGTGATGACTGCTTCAAACACCACATGCCCGCCCCCCCTCACCCCCCCATCCCAGCAGGCAATGCAATACTGTGCATAGATTGCAATATGCAGATATCGGTTTGTCCAGTGGTTTTCCTGAATGGAATGTGCTCTCTCCCCCCTTCCAGCTGGGTCCCACCAGAAGGTGGCCGGCTCCTCGCACCAGCGAGCGCTGACCTCCCGAAGCAGATGGGTGCCACATTTCCCAGGCTGGCACCCACAACCCTGCACGCTCCGAGACACCGCCAGCCCTCACATGGCTCCGTGCAGCTGGCAGGCAACAGCTCCACTGGCCAGGGGAAATTTCAGGGAGGACAGACGCTTTGCACGGTGCCGTCCGAGCCCGATGCTGTTATGTGCATGGGATGAACTGCAAGGGGAGAGAGGCTGCGTTAGGCTTTTCCTCAATTCTTCACCTGCAATATATATCCTCCTACAACCAGCCATCATTCCAACACACCTGCCAGCCAGCCCGGCCCATGACCGGAAGGGCTGCAGAGGGACTGTTAGGTCAAATATTCACACACACACTGATTTCCACAGAGGATGCAGTTCTCTTGGAGGGAGGTGGCCTTTGCTGGAGTATATTTTACTTAGCAATTAATTTTGGCAAAAAGCCTTCCCTCAAAAGCTGCATTCAAACAGAAATGCATGTTTTCCATAGAAAGAAAACCCTCCCCTTGAAGAAAACCATGGTAGACTGCAAAGCTTAGGCTTTAGTAACCCACTTCAATAACTGGAAAATTGTTAGATCTATCATTTTCAGCCTTTGCGCAAGTTTCCAGTAGTCTGAGAACCAGTACCAGCAATGACTTTCCCTTTGCAGCAACCACTGAGAACTAAAAATGCTGTCAGCTTGACTTTGTGTTTCTTATTGATCTTTCAGGGCCCGCAGTGATCTGATCTGGCTTTGAGGCTGCCCTGCTTGGAGCCAGAGGTTGAACCAGGCCAGCTGAAATTATTCTGCAACCGTCCGATGCAGATGGAGAGAAACCACTGCAGCCACAGGAGACCCCCTGGGCTGGGGTTGCTCCCTCAGCAGCCGATGCAAGGAAAGGGGAGCAGCCTAACACCAAACTGCTTGAAAGTTAAAGGGTGTGGAATGGGATGGCAGAAAATGGACAAGTTCCAAAATCCAAAATTTTGCATGCAACCCATCACAGTGCCAGGATGTTTTGCTGTCTCGGTTTGGCTGCATAGGAAGCAGCGGCACAGCTCCACCATGTATCACAACCCCCTGCCCCGACAGCCGGTAGGAGAGGGGTGCACCCCCCCTCCCACTGAAGCTCAGCAGGACGGCTTGCACCCCCGTACAAGCACACGCTTAAATGCTTTGCTGAGTGCAACTCCAGGCAACCGTCCCATCCCATCGGCAGCTATGAGCCATCTTCCCACAAGCATTCATGCTCCACTACATCATATAGGAAGGTTCAAAAGCATGTAAAAAAAAGTTACCATTTTCTATTAAAACTCTGTAGTGCTTTTCTATAAGGCTAGTAAATTCAGTTTATTGAGCAGTATGAATGCCTGAGCATTTTTGGTGTGCTATAATGCATAAGAGATATTGTATTATCCAGTACATTTCAATTTTTGAAAAGGTTTAAAAACTGAAATGCTTTCAATTTAATTTTAGGAATGTATTAGCACATATACTATAGAGAAAATACATTCATATTCAGCCAGCATTATAACAATTTCTGTTATCGCAAAGAAATCTACTCTACTGGCATTAAAAACGCACATGAAGATGGACTGTATTCACTACAATTATCATTACTGTTAAGTGTTTAGAAAGCCTGAGCCCATTACAATTTGATGACAGTTAACAAGAGAAGAAATTTTGTGATTAAAATCCTAAAGATTAGAAGAAAAAGTCCAGTATGACATTATTTGCAGAGAAACATGAGATTCAGAGCTCTAAAACAGGATTTAAAATAATTTTAAATCCTATATTTCTTTGATGAATCAACAGTGTGTGCCTGAGTAGACTTTTTAGCATTCAGTGGAGGATCACCACTGGAAGGCCAAGAGTTTGTGTATGACAAGGTTGTTCACTTAGCATTGGAACCAATGTTTAAGGGCTCTGATGTAATATTTGAATGGGTACCAACACACAATTGGTCTGCAAAGAGAATGCTGATAGTTTAGGAGAGGGAACTATCAGGCAGCCAAAGACTGAGATCGATAATGAGTGATGCAGTAGCTTTCATACCGGGAGGGTGAATTAGGCTGCCTGCTGTAAGACGAACAGCGTTTGGACCAGCTGTCATAAACTCAGAATTTGCAACAGCAAACCTGACAGCCTGTTCAGAAAGTTAAATTAATATGGAAGAACAGATATGGGGGTCTTATCAGGCATGGTGACGTTACCACAGGCTGGTCTTCCGTTGTATGTAGACTGTATAAGATTGAGGAAAGTATGACTGCATCTCCAACGTGGAAAACTTCAGCCATTTCTGGGTATATTGTGGTAGGTTTTGCTTGCAATGACATAGTAAATAGCAGGATTAAAGAAATACATATTAAACCTACCAGCAATGGAAAGAACAGTGATATTTGTGCAGTGTGTCAGCACACAACAGCATCTTCCAGCACCGAGGAAAGTCCTTGACAGATAAGGTTTGACACACCAAGATGATTTTATCAAAATTCGAAAGCTCTGCTGCAGGCTGAAGATGCCCAGGCTTCTAGCAATGCTGAGCAAATCAGTGGGTAGCCGAACACAGCAAGACAAAAGAAGAAAGGGTAATTTAGCAGTTTGGTTCCAGCTTCAGAAGCCAGTCTCTTTGTTATCGCATCCACCTGCAGCTGGCAGAGCTGCCGCCAGCTGTGGAAGACTCAGCTTTGCAACCATGGCACAAGTGGCATTTTAGGAGCATTTTGTCTGAGGGCTCAGAGAGGCACACAGAGTAACATTATGCCTCTGCGCATGAACTAATCTCTCAAGTAGAAGTGTAGTACCCGTGTGAACCAGTCAGCCAAAAATTCTCCTGAAAAGCAAGGTCTTTTCTAGTTGGAGGTCTGTTCCATGAGGAGTTCCTCTTAATCTTGAATGATTGCAGTGGGGCTGGGTGAGTGCCGCCAGTGCATCACTGGCCCCACATGCTTTTCCTTCCCCCGTGCTTCATAGTTTCTGCGCTGCATTTTCCCTCCACTGCGGAATAAACCTAGCAGCACCTGTTCACCAAAGGCGACTGTGGTCTAGGGATGAGAATCTCTATGTGCTCTCTGTAATCATGGAAAAGCAGAGTCCTCCCCTGGGATGATTTGGAGAAGGGCCCCAGCACAAGTGATCAGTAACCCCTGGAAGAATTAAAATACTTCACTGGCATAGAATAGACCCTCTTCCTAAAATTGCCTTTTGTCAGGCTCCCATGTCTATTTTCAACCACAACTGCCCAAACATGGGACGGAACAGTCCCTTGGGCAGTGCAGAGTATTTTAACTGCAGCTGCTCATGGGGAGGCTTTATCCCCTCCACTGCCCCTCTCCAGCGCTCAAACACTCCGGCTGGGGACTGAAGGTCACTCCAGGCGCACACGGATGAAAATCGTATGGAATGTTAGCGTGAGTTCAGCCAGAGGAAGGTCTTCACAAAAACTCCCCTGAGGGCTCAGGTAACCCCCATCACATTCATGAGGAGTTTCTTGCACACCAGTGTTAAGAGATAAGCAGTCCAGACCAGTCGAAACGTCACCTTTTCCTTTGGTTTCATTTTCTGTGTATTTTGATTTTATTTTTTGTATGCATGGAGATTATAGGCAACATGAATAATGTCAGGGAAGAGGTGATTCATTTTTATGACACTTTTTTCAGCAGTGGCATGTGAGATATGAGCAATATTGTGTCAGCTGCTTTGGCTCACATTTGCATCCAATCTCACAGCTGCCAACATTCAATTTCTGAGGCTCTCAGGATTTTCATCACACATCCACAACAGACAGAAAGTAACTCCCAGATGAGTTTTGCTTTAAAGTTACAACATTATATCTATTTTTAAGGACAAAAAGATAGAACCAGGATTACTTCCAGTAAGTCACTGATACTGCATGCTATATGCCATTATACAATTATATTGAACATACTTAATAAAAAAGTTTACGTTTGTGCCAAAAATGCCAGGTAAACACATTTATTCACTGTGTATCAGTCTAAATTGATTGCAGTTAACATGGCAGTCTTTCCTCTGAAAGCATCTCGGGATGGACTGCCAAGCTGTACTGACAGATACATCTTAGAAGCCTTCTAATACTCATGCCTCAAAGCAGAGCAGATCAGCCGCTAGGAGGAAGTTTCCTGCTTATACGTGATTTAAGAGTTCTCATTCAACAGATCTCAGGTAGCCATTTCAGCTGATAGGTGAGCTTAAGGTAAACAAAGCTCTCAAGGTGTTGATGCATCTAGCCTTTCAGGTTTCAGCCACTGTCCTCTCTTTCTCAACCCACTACGTGCATTCCAGAGCCTCTCAAACCGCTCGCTTGGGCAAGGCTGGGCACAAGGTGCCTGGTCCACACCTCAGGGAAGTCAAAAGCATTTGCAGTGACTTGAATGGAGTTGGACCCAGAACCGTGGAGGTGCCGTATATTCTGTGTCTGCATTAGCAAGGTCCGCGAGCAGCGGGTCTGTAGAGAGCAAGCTGTGCTAACACTTCCTACCTGTGGGGCAGAAGGTTTAGTGCCAGCTCTTCCCAGTCTGCCCCCGTGGGCTGAATGCCCACAGCTCCTGCAGTCCTGCAGGAGCAACGCTGCTGGGGTTTGTTCACTTGGAAGGTGCCTGCTTTGTGCAACCCAAGACTGCTCTCCTGGGCTGATCAAAGCATGGGAAGCGAGGACGGGCAGCTTTGCTCCAGCAGCAAACTTCTCATCCAGCCTAAAATCCTTCACGAGGCATGGCCACACTTACCAGTGTAATTATGTTTCTTGATATTTTGTTACGCGCGGAAGCAGTAGCTGCAGTCCCACAGCCTTGAACATGAAAGTGTTTAGTCATGAGATCATGAGGCATCTCTGGCATTGTCATTATTTGGCTTATTAAGTAGCAGGCTTTTTTAGATTAAAGATTCTGAATTATATTGAGATAGACAGACTGAGTCAAAAGTCCACCTAATACAGACTTTTTACCTGTTCAGCAGCTGACATCAGGAGCTCCTGAATCATCCTTTAAATTACCCTGACCAAAAGTGTGTAGCGGTGATTTATCTCAGTTAGACCTCCATGTTCAGGTGACAGCAGCTGCACAGTTCAAGCCCCTTGCCATAGCTGCCTTCATAGCAGAGTGCTAAACAATCAAACAACTAACGAAGCACAGCTTTGTTGCCAGAGATAGTGGGTGCAGACCTTCTCAGGAGTCAGAAGACCCGCAGTCTTGAGGGCAGCCTTTTTGGCCACTAGGCATGAAAACTGCAAATTGCTGAGCAGCATGTTTGGGAGCCTACCTCCTGCAGGTACTGCCCCTGGAGCAGACTCCAAACGCAAAAGAAAGCTATGACTATTCTTTCCTGGAATTAAGAAGATAATGGTAATCTCCTGTGTAACATGCTTTCCGTTATCAGTGCTTAAGGCATGTTTTCAAGCACATGGCAGTCTGCCATGCCACCAATTACATATACACATATGTAAAATATAAAAGATATTTGTCAATCCCAGCTTAAAAAGAAAACAAAGGTGAGTCTACGCTCTTCTCCTCAAAGTTTATCATGTTACATGAAAAACTCTCCCCATCAGCAACATCTCTTCAAAGGATTTTGAAAGTTTTACAAGCACATCTCCCAGGGAGTTTTGTTGGAGCCTCACTGACAATCCCACATTGCTACAACGCTGTGCCTCACAGCCGAGCTCTGACCCCCGAGCTTACCGGCAGAGCGCCTGCCAGCACACTGAACGAGCACGCATCTCTATCGCATTCGTTCATGCCACTTGGTCCACACTACCCTGGTCATGTACCAAGTGTCAGCTGAGAGGAGAAATGCCCCAAACCTGGGTAGCAAAAGTACAACCCTGCCATAAGCCACTGCGCTTTCCCAATTTTCCGGTTCCCTTCTGTCAAACAGTGCAGGGCAAGCCATCTTCACAGGTCCCCTTAAACACAGCCCTGAGCAGGGCAGAGGAGGAGCACAGCCCCCGACCTCTTTGCCTTTGCCTCAGAAGGGGGTTCCCAGAGGGACCTCCAGACAGGGAGCAGTTGGGAGAGCGGCCGCCTCTCACCTGCTGGCCACCTCTGCCAAGGGGAAACTGCAGCGACTGCCTGCGGGGGGGCACCTCCACTCCCCAGGTCACCAGTGCAGAGCTTTGGGCTGCTGCTTCACATCTGGTTGATCTGAAGATGCTTGCTCAGGCGTGGGACCAGCATCCTGCCTCTCTTAGTTTACTCCACCGCATGGCGCTTAACTGCCTTGAGGTCCCAGCGAAGCGCCTGCACAGACCTCCTTTCACCCACCCACAAGGGCATGTTTTCAACTCCCACATTGCAAATTTCTTCGTGAGCCCAATGACCATGATGGGCAGCCTAAAAAGTCTCCCACTAACAAGTGCCATCAAAGCAAAGAGGTGCAGAGGGAGAAGCAGCGTGCGGTTCGCTTCCTACCAGCTGCAGTTCCTCTCCTGCAGCACCGTCACGTCTGTGTCCACGCAGCTGGACGTTGAATCCATTGAACTTCACCTCGCTCAGAGAACCTGTGCTTGGTGCAAAGCCCTCCCAAAGGGTCTCCGCTCCACCCTGTCAGGATGGTATTCTGTGGAAGCTATTTTTGCTTTTTATTTCACAGAAGAAGTATGGTATGGTTTTGTTTTACTGGAAAGACACTGATACAGATACTCTCAGCCTGAAATTCTGTACCCTAAAAGCCCTGAGTACTTTCAGGTACAAGTCTATCCCCTGCCAATATTTTTGGTTTTACAGTCACCTTCTACTTTGTTCCCTTTTTGTTTTGCAATAAATTATCTTCCCCACTGCTGAGCTAAAGGTCTGCACAAACATTACGGGAAGCTGCCTTTACATAAATTGTTGTCAAACAAACAAAAGACAAACGACGCTTGCCTCTGCTCTAAGGTACCACGGGACACAGAACAGGCAAATAAAACCGCAGCCTTGAGCACGAGGTTGTACACCAACCCCGTCTCTTCCATCCCTGCCATGAAGGTGCCCTTCATCTGGCACAGCAGGAGCTGCTGATAGAGCACTGGTCTCCGTTTCACCTTCACCTCCCAGAGCCTGGGATTCACCCTGCACCATGCTGCAATGTATGATCCAGGACAGGTACATCCGCAGGGACCTTGCCCGCATCAGGTAGCTGCATAAACCCCTGCCAGGTCCAGGGGTCAGCACTGCTGCATCAAAGCCTGGCTCTCCACCTGCCTCAGAGAAACCTCCCTCAAGATGAAAATAAAACAGTTTGGGGGGTGGTGTGGTGTGTCTCCTCCACGTTTTAGCCATTCTCAGAACCTTGCCCTTTGCCTCTCCGAATAGAAATGAGAGCTCATCTGATAGTAATTGTCATAAATGTGAGCCGGTGGCATTATGAACTATTGAATACGTTAAGAAATATTTAGGCTTTGTCACTGTGAGCACTGCATAGTGTCAAAGGTGACAGCTGCTGTGGAGGGGGTCTAGCTTAAGGTGCTAGTTGACATTTATTGAGTAATGTTTGTGACTTCAATCTATAGAGTTTGATCTCTGACTTGTGTTTCAGACAACTTCGCTGTGTCAGTTAAAATATGTAAATACCCCCTCAACATTAATACATCTCAGATGCCCTTGTATTATAGAGTTATCCTTTTAATCACTTCTGACCAAGTCTTTGGAGGCAATTATATTCTTATCAAAGAATTTTTATGTGTTCATGGAAATTAAATATTTATATGGGAAGAAAAATAACGGGAATGGTTTGTAAAGAAAAGTTCATATACTTCCTAAAGGCTTGAATCTTTTGAACCTAGTGTTTTGGAAAGGATAGAGATTCAGAAAAAGCTTGCTACACTGTGAAAAAAAGAAAAAACTCAAGTAAAGACTCAACACACTTCACTAATAAATCTTGGCTGTCTACATGCTTGTCTTTGTTAATTCATGTGCAAAGTATTCCAACAGAACTCAAATGATATACTGAATCAAAGTTTTAGTAGTGCTTAGACCAAGCAAGGACACAATCACGTACCTGGTTTTATGGCTCTGTGCAATCTGCAGTTTTTCATTAATTCTTCAACTTTTCGCTCATCTCAGACCCAAGGCAGCCCGCAGCAAACAGTGGCTTCTGTCTGTGTTCTCCAGCCTTGGAACAACATCCATTTCTTATCCATTTCATCCACGTTCTGGTTCTTCTTTAACTGAAGGTACCCCACTGCAAAGATAAGTAACATATTACCAGCATCGGGTTCCCCTCACGGCATCGCGCCGCTGTAGGCAGTGCTGTGGTGGGAAAGAAACAGTTCTGGTGCCTGGAGCAGGCGAGCAGGAGGTGTGTGTGAAACATCTTGCAAAATTACACAGACCTGAAAAACATCGTAACGCGGGTAAGAGACGAGCAGGAGAGCATAGCAAAGCAGAATAGCAGTGCCAAATAGTTTCTGGTGTGGGTACGAAGTAGCACGACGAAGACACGTAAAAGCTAGCAGGAGGGCGTGCATCTGTCATTAAGAGCCTGCCAGCCACATAGCTCTTAACTAGAAGAGCGGTGGCCTTTGCTCATGTATTTTATTGTGTTGTGATGGGCTCGGGCAACCCCTGTGCTGGCACAGATGGATCATTAGCACTATGAACGTACAGATACTGCAAATGCACGAGGAAATGTAGTTGTCAAGACCCCCTGAAGAAGACACCCCTAAAAGAGAGAAAAATGTTTACCTGGAAGAGAGGCATCATGAAGGGAATAGAGGAGGGGAGCAAAGCCATAAGAGGAGCAGACCCATGCACAGATATCCTAGCTAAGGAAAAAAGCACACAGAGGGAGCCTGGAAAAAACACAGGATTCAACCAGGACTACACCAGTACTTCTACAGGAAAGAAGTAGCAGGTTATTGAGTGCTGCTTAATAATGCCAGGGGAAAGCTTCGATCGTACTGCTCCAAAAGGAGAGTGATTTTAAAGGGGATGTTGCTTGAGAGGGAGACATAACACTGATAATCGTTACTGTAAAGGACACAAAGAATTTTCTTCTCCAGGCTTTCTTACTGCAGGGTTTTAAGAATGAGCGTAACTGAGCACAGAGCAATTACTGGCAGGGATGGCGAAAAGGAAAGATACTGCTGTACCCAGCAAAAAATAGCAGGCAGTGAATGGTGCCAATGGCATCGGTGCAAAACCTACTGTCCAAATGAGAGAGGAAGGCTTGCCCGTTTCTTGCCTTTTACATTCCAGTCTCTTTATTCCACAGACTGTGTAGTTATGGGTATGTCAGGGACCAATTCTCACTTCTTTCTACAGTCATTCAATCCCATACTGAAGGTTGGAGTCCCCAGGCTGCATCATTTGCTCTGTATCGCTTCAAGCAGGAAAACAACTTTCCCTGCAGGGAAATACTGATCATCTGAAAAACCCACTTTAACAGCAATAAAAAAATCATAACCATCATTAATGTTATTTTTTTTCCCCTCAAATTTGATTCTCCATGCCGATTTCTGAGATGGCAGAAGACACATTACTTACAATGGCTGAACAGAAAGTTTCGTATATGAAAGTTGAACTTTCTTAAATGTTTCTACCCACTTTTGACATACCTATAATTAATCCACCACGAGAAATCTTTCAGGGTACTTTTAAAAATGAAGCTCCATGATCCTAACCAACAGTTTTCTGGAAAAAGTGAAGACCAAAACAAAGAGATAACAAAATCAAAAAGCTGCACTATCTGAGAAACAGAAACTTGAAAACTCAGAGCCCCGAGTTGGAGACGTTGGCTGGCTGAGATGGAGAGGAAAAGGCAGCGCTGGAGAGAAGCTTTGCCTCTAGTCTTGTCTGGAAAAAGAGGTGATCTAAAGCTGTTGGTAAAGTTTGTTATCTGCATTACTTGGAAGCTTCCACCTGCAGTACAGCAAGGAGCTGGGCTCTTGCAGTAAAAGGGCTCATAGTTCATACCTTTGTTACTAGGAACCCCTAAAAACATTTCAACTGGATGGTCACAACCTCCACTAAACCTGCTTTTTAATACCTGCAATCTAGGGCAGTAGCAAAAAAACTTACTTCCAAGAGCACATGGAAATGCCAAATAATTCTTATCATTCTGCAATTACACTCATTCATGGTTTAACTTTCTGAAAGCATCATTATAGTAAGATTAACAACACTGGCACCTACTGAACAGAAAATGCTGAAGTCCTGCTACAGTACATGTGCTGACCTACAGGAGAACGTTACTTTGCTGCAGTTCAAACTTATTTTAAGTATTTAGCACTTGTTCCTCTTTGGTTTATCATTTAAAGTTCTGACGCAACCTCGGAGGAGGTTGCCCTTTGGGTGGTTTTTTGCTGGCTAAGATACTACTCTGTCTGAACTTTTTATTTTGAAGAATCAGAAACTGGAACATAAAAGGAAAAGACACTGACAACTCTGCGCTGCAGATTAGATCACACAGTACCTGATGCCTACAGCTCCTCTCTCTGTGATGGTAATGTGTGGTGATGACCTTTGTCTGTGGCAACAAGTTGGCGGGCTTTAATACGTTTGGAAAATTTCTCTATGAAATGAGGGTGCATTTAGGCTCTACTTTTGATTGTGCACCAATAACAATAAACAGTGGCCTCTCCCATCCCATCAGCTGCTTTGCTTAGGAACATACGGCTGGAGCAGACTTTGAGAAATGGTGTGGCATCTGCCATTGCAGGCAGCCTACCATCATGGCACTCAGAAACGTGACAAGATCCATCTAACGAACCAGCAGCCACCTTGCCTTTGCTATTTCCTTGGGAAGGCTTGCTCCCTGGTCCCCTGTTACTGCACGCCACACTAGGGCATCACATCATTCCCCTTGGTCATGCCAGTGGCCTTTCTTCACACGTGCTCCAGCCTGAGTTACTCTTTCAAACAAGAGGCACCGGGGTGTGAGGTGTCCATAGATACTCCTGAGGGCTCATACTGTAGCATCGACCTCTGTCCATCTACCATGGAAGTCCTCCCTCTCTCTTCTGACACACCACAGGACTGCATTGGCCTTTCCCACCACGCCACACGTCACAGGCATCCTCTACCATTTTAATCCTTGTCACTTCTAGCTGATGAGCCCCCAGTTTATAGCCAAAAATCTTATTATTTAGTCTCAAGTGCCAAATGTCTTCTCCATCGCACTACTAAACCTTACCCCACCTTTGTTGCCCCAGATCACCAAGATCATTCAGGTTTTACATATCTAAATTTCATTGGCTTTAAAGGCATACCCCAACTTTTTTAATCAGGGGCCTAGTGAAAAGATTAAAATGTCTCTGTTCCAAGACAATTCATTAAAAGGGAAGCGTTGGGAGTAGAGGAAATGTAATCCAAACCACCATGGTTTCCCCTCAATTAGCTCCTTACATGCCATATGGTTCTTGGAGTAAGCCATGTCCCTCCAAATACAGATGGCTTTTTTTTTCCCCAAAAATGAACAGTAACAAACATTTTTCGATGTTCAAGAGACTAGATCTATCATAGTCTTTCTATTTATTTTCTGGACATCTTAACAGAAATGCCAGATTAATCAACTGGAGTGATCTGCTAGTGAGTGAACCCCGGCTGACTTTTCCCCCTGTCTCCCCTCCCCGCCTTTTCCCACTGAATTTTCTTCCAAACATGGTCTAAAACTTTTCCAAGTCAGTGTAAAAAGTCTTTCCTATGTTTGAGGTCATGCTACAGGATGAAGAGCTGTTCAGATTCCTTTTAATGCTTTTTTAAATAGAGGTATCACACATTCTGCAGAGCCATAACCTTGCTCTTGCTCTGTTCTTTCAGGGCCAGGGCAAAAAGTTTACCTGAGACCAGGAACTGTTGCCTTTTGCCCTTACACCCTAACATTACCCTTCCTTAAAAATGCAGCAATGTATCTGGGGAGGAAAGGAGAAGGGCACTTCTGATATTTTCTTTAAAGTCTGTTTCATCCCAGTATTTCATGGGGGATACGTGATACACCGTGGCCATTTCTTTCTCTCACGCCTCGGGGTTTTTTTCTTCTTCCTTTTTTCTTTTTTTTTCCTCTTTTTTAAGTGGTTGAAGAATGCTTCCTGGGTTTTAGCCTGTGAGAGCACCACTTGAGCCCGTCACTTCTCAAGGCAGTCCTGCACTTCTCACCGATCAACAAGTTTTTCCATTCCTTATGGACTTCCTGCATATCCCAGATATCTCCACTGCAGCACTCACTCATTCAGTTAGATCTGGAGCTCGTTCCAGCAAGAGTTTTCCCTTTGCTCAAGAAACAACTTCTATCTGACATGGTTTTGTATCTTTGCTTTGAAATTCCCAGCCTCTTACACTATCATTTAATAAAGCCTTTATATTTCAAATGAAAACTCTGATTAGCTTTAGCCATGAGTTTGGTCATTTTTTCAGCAATTTTAAACTGCAGTAACATGGGCTAAAGCTGTTTTCCACATGCAGCTTCATCTGTGGGCTACTGCCTGTCTAAGCCCTGCTGTGCTTGTTTTTCCCTCCTATTGCCTATACAGGCCATAGGCACCCACAATACAGTTCTCAGTAGAATTTCTACTCTAACGCGTTGTCTCTAAGTACAACTCCTTTTGCTGTTGTTGTTTCTTGGCTCTAACCACTAACATGACATCAAAATTACTTTTTCTTTTTTGTTTTTTTGTTATTTCTTTCCAAGACCTGACAGAAAACTGTTTATCTTCAGAAAGACTGACTAGGGAAAGGTAGGAGAATAATGTCTTAGCTGCAGAACTAAGGTGACATAGTACTTAACTCCGTTACTTTGCTCAAGACTCTGTTCATACAAAAAAACCCTTCCATTTCAAGGTGTAGTGGTTTTGATTTACGTGGTGTTGCTACGTATCAGCTAAAGCTCTACAGCTGCTCTGTAAAGAGACTCTGCCTCCAGTACTATAGCAGACAGCTGTGCCCTTTCCAGATGTGCCCGAAGGCACGACTGGCTCTGTAGGGTGCCTCAGAACATTTGGCTGGAGCTATCCTCAGCCCTTCTAAAGCCCTTCTATACCTTGTGCACCCACTGCTCAGCAATAAGGCTTGAGCTATAAGGAGGTACAGAGGTGCTTGTGCACCTTCTGAGTTTATTTCTTCAGAACAACCAGCCCGTCCTGTATAGTCTCTGCCCTTGAATCCCATTTCTACCACACATACATTAACTACATTAACGTTGAGCAAAACCTGCTTTTTTCAGCATACTATCATCACACATCTTAGAATGAAAAACCTGAGGAGAAAAACCATCCTCCAGTGTTAACCAGGGCTGTCAAAGTGGAAGATGCTGCCGAGGGGCCCAATCTTCCTTGCTAATCCAATCTGCAGTCAACCTTTGCAGCAAAAAAGGGCTTTGTAGCCACTTAGAAAGTCTACAGATAAGGACAAGGAGATGCAAAAGCACTGCCTGGAGATTATAAAAGGACTAACAACCTTGCTCCCGACTTGACAGAGTGCAACAAAATCTTTCAGCTGTTGTTCTGGCCCTTTGAATATTCTTAATGATTATTACTAATGCCCTTGAGAAGAATAGCTTTGAGCTCTTTGTTGAGTTTTTCAACTCAAAATAAGAACTGCTTTTCTAGTCTGCAAGATAAACAAAATTAAAAAAAAATATGACGGCAATAGGCAGCTATAAAATTATCAGCTCAGTGTCTCATCCTGAAATTTTGAATATTTGTGTAACTGCCAGTAGCCTTGCATTTTGGTTCCATTTATAGTTTTTACATCATTTTTCACTGACATTTTAACCTGTTTTAAAAAATAATTAAAGCAATAATAAGTGATAATAATGGATACTCCTAGCCAATTGTATGTATTTGAAGATACATAATAAATGTCTACCATTTTCATGTCTTGGGAGGTTGTATTTGGTTTTTTTTTAAAGTATGAAGATTATACTTCTAGATTTAAGAGACTAGATAAAGGAAATAGAACAGCAATGATATGAGAGTTCCCTGCTTCTCAGTTGTTTAAGGAATATTCATTAAAAATTCATAAAAGAAAAACATCAGTCACTGTCCTTCGGAACAGGCCTACAAATAGCATCTGAACCAGAACCAAGAACAAGTGGCTGTTGCTGGCTCCTGGCATCTTTTGATACCCAAACCAAAACCACAATAGTTCCACAGCCAAATACTCACACGGCTGGTGCTGAGATTTGATTTTAAGTGTTAAACAGGGGCTAAAACAAACTTGAGGTAAGACTAATCACTTCCTTAACTCACCATTGTACTTGAGAGATGTATGTAATATAATATGCTGTCTGATATGTTATAAAATTGAAAAGTGCAAGCAAAACCAAATTATAGGTGTTTGGCTTCAAACACTGAGTTAATGCAGCTCTACAATAAATCAAAATGTACCAAGGTCACGCAATCCCTGTCACTGTCCTAGCATCTTTCATGAAATGCTTTGCAAACATGTACATTTTCCATACTTCAGGTAAATAATACAGACATTTAAAAATATTACTAAACTCCAGAAACGGAAGGTGGGTGATAAAGACAAACCCATATTGCATTATAGGGGACAGACTCAGATATGTCCAGTCAAGAAAGAGAGATGCCAATTCACCTCGGAATATGTCTCCACCGTATCACCTAGCAGAAAGAGGAGGGCTGGACACGGTAATCTAAGAGGTTCCTTTCAGTCTTGTCACCTACAATTTTATGGCCTGATTCTTTCTTGACTGGATAAGCATTGCATACAAACACCAGAAAACGCAGAAGTCTGGAAAGGCTATAAACCCTCCGGTACCGGAGCATAAACCACCTCCTAACTGGCGCAGGAGGGAACCCTTCTCGCCAGCACGTCAGTCTTTGAGCACCCAGATCTTGCCTCTCGTAGGGGAACATCTGGCACCAAAAAGAGGATAATTCCTTTTTCCTCTAGTTAAAGCTCGCACACCTGGGGGGGGGGGGGGGGGGGGGGCGTGCAGGGAAAGCAAGTGCTGAACACAGATGGCAGCTCACATTTTTCTCTTGGGAAAGTATGAAGTTGTGAGGATTATGGAGTTAAGCCCACCTACCTGTGCTGCTTGCTTTGGCCAAAAAAATGGCCGGGGTAATCCAGCAGCAGAAATCCAAATAACATTAATAATAATTATAAGATAATCATCTTTTGCTCTGACCGCGGTCGAGGGCCACTCCCACTGCTCCAGGACTGCCTTCTCCACGTTGGCCATGACGGTCAGCAGGGCACTGGCCGTGGGGCAGATGTGCTGCTGGAGTGCTCCAGAGCCTGCCTGCCCCTTTGGAACCTCTGGCCTTGGCAGCTTCTCCCTCCACCCACGCACCACCCGTATCCATTCGCTATGACACCGAAGAAACAACAGTATTTATCAGTTTTCACCAAATTAAAATATATATGTGTGTGTGTAGGAGAAGGAGATCCAGGGATTTAAACTCAAAAGAAAAAAAATCATTTACACTTGCAGCTGAATTCTTGAGCTCATTTCTTCTATCATTAAATGAAGAAAATCATCACAAGAATTTATAACTTTTTCGAGTGCTTCTTCCACTTCTTTTTCACATGACCTGAATATGACCCAAACTTGCAAAGCAATGTTTATCACTCCAAGACTGCATTTTTAATGTAGGCTTCAATTCAATAAATTCACTAAGAAAAAAAATACTCTTTTTTATCTATAACTACCTGACTCCCACATAGTATTTTCGCTAGTCTTATCCTAGTGTGATAGCAAAACATGATTTATCAATATTCAGTGATTCTGCCCATTGAGCTATGAATCTACATTTCTTTTCCATGTCTGCTTCTCCACAAAAACATGTATAAAACCATCTTTAAAAGAAACACTTTCCACCTTATCAGTTGGGTTGTTAGATTCCTCCAGGTAATTCTTTCTGATCTGTGTATCTATTTTTATTATTATTTATTCCATTTCAAAAATTAATCTAGGGCACAGGCTGAAATCTGAAACCAGACCAGTTTCCATGATGGAAGCCCCACCAACTTCAGTGGAGCCGGAATTCCCCCCACGGCTCAAAGCCCCTGGCAAGGAGTTCTCTGACAGAGGCCACTGAAACTGGTGGGGGTTGGGGGCGGGGGAGGGCTGCAATGTTCTGTCCATCCCAAAAATATTCCTCCCATCTCATTTGATTTATTAGATTCCCTTACTCTATAATTTCTTTCTCTCCTGAAAAACTTTCCCTGCCTTGCCCACATGAGAAAAAACAATATTTCCTGGTCATGAGGAGTGCTGTACTTGTCCTTTGATATTTCTTCTTTAATCTCTGTTTCTATACAGCATATAATCAGATTTGTGGAAGAAAAGGGTCACCTTTGTTCTTATTACACTAAAAAAGGTTAGAGACATGTTCTCAAAACTGACTTCAGGGAAATTAGAAAAAGAAACAGGAAAAAACACAAAGAAACATGATGACCAAAGTGCTAAGGCATGAAAGAGAGAGGATGCGTTCCAAATATTATGTCCATCCAGCAAAACGCTTCTGTTCACGTTTGCACCCAGAGGCTGGAGTAAAAATAGGAATGCTTTTCCCACGCCTGTGTGGCTAGCTGCCGTGTAAGCATGCACAAACATATCTCACAAGTCCTAAACGGCCACAGCACAAGACCTCCTCAATGGTTTGTTGTTGAACACATGCAGCACTTACTTATACACAACAGCAGTATTTTGGAAGTACAGCTAATGTAAAAACCAATGTCCCTTTATAATGAGTGAATTTGTAAATGAGATTATCAGAACTGCCTATTAAAATATGGTCTGTAATAAAAAGATACTGCACGATCTGCAGACGGGAAGACAGAAATACAGTATGACGGCTGTCATTTGGTGGTTTGCTGACACTGCTGTCTTTCTCCCAAATTGTTCTCCGCATCACGCAGACATTTTCAGAAATAAGGCCAATATTATTTTCAATTCCTCTACTTTTTCTTGAATATTTTTTTTATGGCAACAGAAATTACCATACGATGAGTAAAACTACCAATCATATTAACTGAAATGCATGACATAAAATTCAGCTGGCAGGAAGAGTAATAAAAATGAAGAGGAGATAAAGCAGGGGAAGATAAACAGCCAGGAGGTAGGGAGGGAGAGGGATCGCTGAGGGGAGTCACAGCACGGTCCCACAGGGTATCCAAGTACCCTTGCAGGTAGCGCCAGATTAAAATTATTTGCTTGGGTCTAATGCACGCCCCCGGCGAGGGACTGTGAAAGCAACCGGGTGTCCGTCAGAACAGTCGTGTCACATGTGGGTTCAGGTGGAGCCATGTGAGATGCCAGCAGCTGGCACTTATGCTGGTGACTGGGTTTCACGTAGGTGCTCTCTGCTCATGGAGAGCGTTTCTAACCCTGCCAAAAGGGGCCATGGCACTCCGCCAAAAAGGGTTCTGGTGGATTCAACACAGTGACTGTGCAGGGTCCCAAACTGCTCTGTTCTCCCCCCCATCCCTCCCCATATCAATTGCTTCCTGCACTCCAGCCCACGTTTCTCCTCCAGATGTACAAGAAGCATACACTCATTGTTTTCTGCAAGACTTCTGGGACTTTCTGTGCCAGTTCTCCTGCAGCAGAGGTGGACAAGTGGTAGGTATGTGCAGCTTAACCAAGCTGAAAATTCCCGGCTGCCTCCAACCATGGCAAATGTCCCAGAGGAGATAAGTTATCAGCATTCAACATGCCCTATAAATGCTGGTAAGATACGAGTTCTCCTGTCTGCACTGCCACATGGACGACCCTAAAAAATAATGATTTAGCAATCAAGACACCTGCCCCCAGGATAGTGGGCATATAGTGCAACATAAGGGTACTATAAGGCTCCTAAATTTCCTTAATTAATCCCCAAGATCTTGAAAGGTTAATTTCAAAAAAAGAAAGAGGGAGGGAACAGAAACTGGTAATGTACTCAAGTTGGAAAGAAGGCTGGGTAATATATTCATTCTAATTGTATTAACCTTCCCCCATAATGAGAGGGGGGAAGCCTACCATCTGTTTAAGTCATTAGTCAGTTCCATAATTAAAGGATTAAGATTAGCTCTAACAATTTCATTACTTTTCCTAGGAAACTGAACATCCAAATATTTAAAACTAGTCTACTGCCATTGAAAGGGGCTATCGATTCCTTTTCTCTCTCTCATACTTTGGGAGATTGCCATCACCTCAGATTTAGTCCAATTGATTTTATACCAGGAATATTTCCCAAAGTTGACTACCATGTCCAATATATTAGGAAAAGTTTTTTGTCAATCTGATATAGGCAAAAAAGTATATTGTCAGCATAAAGTAATGGTTTAACTTCACATGCTCCTGACTTCATACATTACAGTTTATGATTAGCCCTAATTTGCATTTCCAACCATTCCAGGACAGTGTTAAATAACAGGTGTGTAAGGAGATGCCCTATTCTTTTGCACTGCTTTTAAGAATTAAGCAAGTACCCTCCTTTTAAGTCAAAGTGATTGTGGACTATAATAAAGCAACAAAATCCAGGTGAGAAATGATCAAATCAACAAAATCTACATACAGTACCAAGTCAACTTAATCGCATCAAAGGCCTTTTCTGTACCAGGCCAGCATTGCGGCAAGGATTTATCTGAGTATTGACAGACACTCATTAATTTGGCCAGTAATCTTGTACTATCCATGCCCGATCATTAGTTATTAAATTAATGTAATTAGGATGGTAGATATTATCTACTATTTTATTTGATCTTGTACCCAGCATTTCAAGGTGATATTTAAGTTGGCAGAACCTAAAGCACTGTTGCAGGTCTTTGCCTGGTTAAGCATACTGAGGAGCCTCAGGAGAACGCTCTCCTCCAATACCTGCAGCTGCTTACATAATCCACAGCTCTAGGGACTAACGGGTACGTGAAAAGCATTGCTAAGGTGCGGGCATCTCTGTTCATGGTGCTTTTATTCAAATCCTTCATCATATTTGCCATATCTCTTAGCAAAACAGGAGAGAAACCCTGAAGTTACCACCTGCTACCCACCACCAAGGTCTCAACACCATCCACCAGGTGGGTTCTCTGTCACTCGACACATCCAGAAACAACCTGGAAAACGGGAAGTGTAACGGTGTTGATATTTGCCAGTGACAACAAGTAATTCCTATTTGTAATCTCAAAACCATCAGTAAGGAGCTGCAGAAGAATCTTACAATACTGCAGGTAACCCAGAAATAAGGTGGTAGGTGAAGCTCAGGGTTCTGAGAAGCAGAGTAATATACTACATTAGAAAAAAAAGCTGCCTGAACTGTATGTAGGTAATGCACGGGTTTGCATTAGCTATAAGCAAAAAGAAAGTCATAATGGACACTTTTCAGATAATACCAACAGAGTTGTCTGAGGAGTCAGAAGGAAAATGGAATATCAGCACTCTCTGTAAAAGGGCTTGAGAGGAAAAAGCATTTTGCCATTGCCCCAAGCCACAACATGTTCATCCCACACGCAGCATGCAGCCACAATCGGACCACGCCAAATGGAAGACTGGAAGAAACTAAAAACTGCACAGAGAAGGATGACAGATAATCTAAGATGCGCAGAGATTAAACTTTAGCATGGAAAAGGCACACTTGTTACAGGAAATGTGACAGAAGGCAAGAAAAAAGTGGTAGAGACTGGTACCCAAAACAAGGTATGAGGAACAATTGTTCTCCACAGTACCCAAGTTTTCCCAAGAGTGTCGGGCGACCAGTTTAAAACAAATGGATTTGTTAATTTGGGGGGATAACGCATCACTGTATGGTGGAACTCAAAGCACTAGGATGCTGGGGTGGTTAAATGGATTCATGGAGATGACCCAGGTTCACAAAGGATAAGTCATTAAGTGACTATTTCTAATTTTTCTAATGCAGGCTCTGGTTCAAAGATACGTTAAGCCACTGACTGTCAGAAGCTGGGACAAAACACCAGGGAAAATGGTCATTAATACTTTGTCAGGATGTAAATGGCTAGCCTTGCTCATCTCAATTATCATGGGTTTGATGTTTGAACCTCCATTTTTATCTAAAACCACAATGATTTTTCCTTCCTCTCCCGATCCCTCAAAGCTGTTGTTTTAGCCTCAATATCCCAAGCAGGTATCACATCTTAAACACATTTTTTGTTGTTATTAACCTTTCAGTCAGACAATGCAACAGACATTTTTATGCTGAGCAAGCCCACACACACTCAGGCTCCGTTCAGCAGACACAGACACCCAGCAGACAGCTGGCGGAGCAGCTCTCTAGGCTCACTGACCTGATTCTTCACCAGCTATAACAGAGGCTTAAACAACTCCCTTACACCCGGACACCGATGCATAAGTGTAATCATGTACGAGCTGAATCCCTACCCTAGTACAGCGTCCATCTGATCAGACGTGTTTATGTTCAAATGTAGGACAGCCAGCACGGACATCCTTTGTAGACAAGGGAGATAGTGGCTGCCCACTTCAACTTCAGATGTATGAACAAATCCGAGCAAACAGACCTTGTCCTAAAGCCCCTGCTTCCCAGCCACCCCACCGGCACGGGGGCAACAGAGCGTGAGCTCAGGGGCAGACATCCACACCGTGAGGTTTAAACATTGATGTTGGCCAAATGCGACCTTCAGTCACATCCACACGATTCAGAACTGGCAAGGCATTTCGGACTCCCCCAGGTGTAAGGTACACAGGACACCCCTAAACCGACGTTCAGCCGGGCAAACACATGAGCGTGCACATCACATACCGACTCCTGCAGCCTGGGATTTTATCTTCTACTTTGCCAGGAAATTGGAACATAACTCAATGCAATTCTAACATTAGTTTACTATAAATCCCTAGTCTTTAAGCTAATGGTGAAATAATGCTCCCCTCATTAGTTTAATGATCATATCATGCCTAATACAAGCTTCTCCTCCCGCTCCCCCCGCCCCCCCCCCCCCCCCCCCCCCTTTTTTCCTCTTTCATTAACTCTGTCTAATAGTTGCGGGAAATTTGCTTTCACTATGAAGCTGTCGATCGTTTTGTTGCATGTAGCATGTCAGTCTGTTATACACAGAGTCAAGGCAATGCATTTATCAGACTAAAACCTCTTTTCATTTGGTGACTCAAAAATTATTCTGAGCAATCTATGATAAATCATGTTAATGGAGCACATTTTAAGAAGCAAACATTTAGATCATTTACAGGTTTTCTTTTTTAATTATGACTTGTCAGTGTTTGATGCAGAATAAACTAGCTGTCCCTTGGAATAGCGGGAAGGCAGGTGAGACTGATGCAGAGAAATGTCCCTCAGCTCAGACTGAGCTGGCTGCTCCCCTGAGGCACCCAAACAAAAGACTGGCTCGTAGCAGTCTGCAGCAGTACAGAGCAACAGCAACATTCCCTTCCCTCATAACTGTGCAGCCTTTCCTCAGGAGCATGAAAAGGAGGAAGAAAATAGGCATTTTGATATGCTAGATTTTAGAAGCAAAAGTGGCTATTGTATCAGAAGGGGTGAGGGAAAGGACAAAGTGATAATGGAGGATGCGTCCGGAGCTGTCGTGTGAGACTCTTTAGATGCTTAAGAACTCTTATTCTTAATAAGAACTCTTAAAAATTAAGAACATTATAGAAGATACTTAAGGTGTTATTTGGCTTGACTAGAAATTTGGAGATGCTTTATTCTAGGCATGTGATGTGTTCAGCCTTTCTGTTGGGATCTCCTACACACAGGAGTGCCGCATCATCTAAGCTGACATCTGCTTGCTAGGGAAGGACAGCCCTGCCCTTCCATCTACACTCCAAGTTTGCATTTCAGTCCATCCATACCCCAGATGCATCACTTGCAGCTTTCTGTCTCTTGTTGGTGTTTATCCCAGCTCCTTCAGAGTTCACACTGCTTTAAAATAGCAGAAATTTATCTTTGTCCACAGTCCTGCCTCTGGTTGGTTGCAGCAGAATTTCCAGAAAAGCTGCTGGTTTTTTCTTCAGTTCCATACAAGAAAAGACTTTATCAAACAAAAACCAGCAGCTGGTGAAAAAAAAAAAAAAACAAACCAAAAAAAACCCACAAACAAAAACACAAGAAACCCAGCATTGCTTTGGCTGCAGGGAAATGTGAGGGATTGCTGTGCTTACCCTTTGTTCCTGATTACCGCTCCTCTCAGAGGCTGCCATTCCCATCCGGATTTGTTTCTTCCCCGTTTCCATGAAAGCTTACGTTAAGACCACCCCATTTTAACTTCCCCATTTAACGTATGAGGAACACTCCTAAGTGTCCATATCTCAAGCAACCATTCCAGGGATACCCGATCAAACACTTTTCAGTCAATGCAGCAGTAATTTTATTACAGTTTGGCCTTTAAAAATGAGGTACTTACAAATCTCTCACTTGTTCCAAACTTTTTTTAGAGCTAAACCAGACTATTAAGCAAACCAAGAAATGTAAATCTTGCCATTCTGGGCTGAAGTCAGCAGTCGCCAGCTTTTTGAAACAGGCGGCACTCTTGATCCCAAAAATACATGCTGAGGGCCAACACAACACTTTTCAGGGCTGTAGGAATGTGGCAAGGGAGACATTAAACCGAGCAAATATCTCAAACTACAGCTGCTCTGTTGCCTACCTCAGGAAAGGGAGCTGGGCTTGAAGCCACAGTGACCTGAGCACAGCACAGGGCAGTGCTGATCCTGGCATCAGCCTTCGTGCTGAGAACGGTACAGTGGGATTTGGGATGACAGAGCATCCACTGGCGCTACCATTAATCTCTTAGGCCAGCTTGGCAAGCCGATGCTCTTAGGGGAAAAGACACAGGGAATAATCTAGTTATTCGTCCACAAAGGAACCATGCACATTCATGAGATGGGCAAAGGGGAGAAGGCTCAGGTGCCTTGGTCACACTAAGCAAGCCCTGTGAGCCTGCCACGAGCTCCCTGCGGTCCCCAGAGCAGAGCATGCCTTTCCCTTCAGTTCACGCGGGTGGTGTCGGTACATTTAGGGCTGTGACTAGAGCCTCTGCTACATGTCAGATGCTCAGTGCCCTAAAAACACACAAGCAAACCACCAGCCATGGCCAAACACCTCAGGCTGGAGGGGGATCAGAAACGAAGACCAGCCGCTACCAATAACTGCATCACGCAAAGTGCACTGAACCAAACCAGTCGTATCTACCTGTCCCCTTGCAGATGCCGTGTGGGGGCTTTGTCCCCTTTCACCAGAGCACACCCACACTCCCTCCCGCACAAGCTGCTCTGTGTAGCTGAAGGAAGATCAGACTATTCTCTCACGCACTGTTTCAACCAGACTGATTCTGAAATTTTCATGGGGCATTCAAGGACAAAGAAGGAGGGGAAATAAAAAAAATGACTACTGGCTAGCAAGCTGAAAAGCTCTTCCAAGACATATCTCCCTCACTGCTCCCTAAGGTAGAGCTGCAGTGGCTATAGCAAGATCCCAGAGCCCCTGTGATGAACTAACCCTCATCCTTGCCCTTCCCTCTGGATCCCAGCCATTCCTTTATCTCCTCTCTCCTGTAAAAATATGAGCGTTTTGGAGGGAAGTGATCCGTTTTCTAATTCTTTAATTTTAATTTGATCTCCCAGTGTCATTCACATGGAGACTGTAGTTTCCAGCCAGGTCTGAAGTCCCATTCCTCGTCTCTAAATCTGCATGCCCCCCCCCCCCCCCCCCCCTCCTTTTTCCCAGGCTTTGGCAGCCGCACAGGATTCCCACTGAAGCCCGCCAAGTCATTATTAGCCCGTGATGACCCGGGGGCCAGCAGTGTCACAGCCTGGCTCTGGGCTTGGCGTGCTGCCCCTGCGCCTCCCGCAGCACCTGCAGGGAGGGCAGCGCCCCGGCGCACCCTGACGCCATCCTACCCCCCAGGTCAGGGGAGCCCCAAACCCACCCCCAGCTCCCACGGTGCCACCTCTCCAAACCAGCCCACCGCTGCACGGGGGGCACAGCAGCTTCTCCCAGCCGGGTTTCAGCCCCTGCTCAGCGCCACGGTACAACCCCTCTCAGCATACTTCACCTGTGCCGACGGTGGCTAGCAGGGGAGCATTGGGCTAGAGGTCACTTCAGGCACACAGCTGCGACCCAAACATGCAACAGCTGCTGCATGGCTCCCCCCATTGCACTCAGAACCAGATAAAACTGCTTTTTCAGGCACCCAGTGCAATTCATGCTGCCCCAGGCACTGGCATTCAAAGGTGAAAAATACCAATTTGAGGGCTACAAACTTGAAAATACCACCTTTTTTTTTTTTTTTTTTTCTTGCACACATCCCATATTTCTTTTTCAGCCTGCCTTTTACACTGCAATTCAGCCACATGCCTCTCTTCCTAAAGCGCACACCTCTGGTCTTCCTCAAATGGCTAAATTTATATATATATTTACTGTAGCAAGTCAACATGTGTCAGTGGCGTTGCCTGTCCCAGCTGACTCTTTCTCCTTTCTGAAGAGGAGAATGTGGTGCCCTGAAAGAAGGCATGCAGATGGGCAGATTGTGCTGCAGTCTATATGGTTTTCTTTGAGATGGAGAGGGACAATAAATGCATGTCTGCTCCTGGTGTGGGGAGTCAGCAGCAGGTCAGTGAAGGAGGCCGATGTATCTCAGCAGCTTCCAAACTCACGGTGCATGTTCCCAAAGCAGCTGCACCCTGACGAGTGCTGTCAGAGTAACTGGCACTGAATTAAGAGGTAAGTTAGATGTCTATATTTTCAGAAGGGTTCTCTTAGGAAAGTAGATGCTGAAGCCATTCAGAAGGACTCGCTCCTGGATTCATACTGATTTGTTCTACTACAAATTAATGTTACTCAGGTATTATTGAAAAGAAGGCTGAGGATGAATCAAAGAAGCTGCTTTTCATCACAGTGCTGGTGCAATATAGCCTGGAGCAGAGCAGACTTGAAAGTGTGTGGTATGTTTGGTGAAACACTAAAAGGAAGCCCTGTGTGATTTTAGCATTTCCTCCTCCTTTTATGTATGTGTAACTCTCTCGGAGGCTTGAGGAAGAATGTGAATTTCCCTGGATATACACAAGTCTGCAAAACGTTACAGGTGGTTTGTGACCCTTCTGGACAGAGCTGCCCTCCTGGCATGGGGGTACCAAGTGGGCCAGCGCGGGGGGGCTGGGGAGCAGGGCTGTGGTCCCTCATGCGCACAGAGGGCTGCCACAGCACGGTACCTGGGCTCTTCATCGCTGTCCTGAGCGGTGAAACATCAGCGTCACACAGAGGCTCTTCACTGCCAGTAATGGGTTAGGAGCTCAGCTTCTGGCGGTGGGTGAAAGCTCCGAGGGGACACGAAAGAGAACATTTACAAGATGCTTTTTCCTGAACGTGGAAGCAAATACTCTGCTCCTTCTAAAAACCCCTTTTCTCAACATTTCCACTGAGGCTCAGCAGCCATGGAGCTGCATGTAACTGCTTAAATCAAGGTTGAGGAAGCCTCCGATTTTCTTCTTGGAGACAGTTCTTGATGCCAGGTGCCCAGGTTAAGCTGACCTCTCTCTCTCCCAGTGCCTTCAGACTGGTCTGCCTCCCCCATGTATGCTGCTGGAGGGCAAGTCCGTGGCCCAGCTCTGCCCTGCAGTGGACTGAGAGGGTCAGCCACAGAGAAATGGGCTTCTCACCCCACTCTCTAAAGCAAAGGAGGAGATCCCCAGGCCTGAGGCACTGAATGGTTGCCATTTGACAGAAAAAGAAAAAGGGCTAGGAGATGTCCAGGTCCATTTGATATTTCTTATCAAGCACTAAAACACTAAGATGCCTGAAGATGCTGTTTGCAAGGAATGCTGTATGCTCGATCTGAAAGCAGCGCTGCACCACCTGGGTAAGGTGACATCCCTGCCATGCCTGGCACAGCCCGGCAGGAGAAGATCTTGGGTGTGGAGCAGCTTGGTCTAGGAAGGACAACTCAGGCTGTCAAGCCATGGAGACAGAAAAGAAGAAACTTCAGCAAAAGCTCTGCACGGCAAAGCCTAGAAAGCAGAGGAAGAGATTCACACCAGTTTTTTGAGCAGCATTAACAAATGGCTCATTGCCTTCACGTAGTAGATTGCAGTACTTTAGAGACGACTTCATCTCTGCTGAGAAAATGCTGAGAGTCCTTAACAAGAGCTGGTTTGTAAGCCTTTTAAAAACTGCTGGCCCTTAGAAACTCAGAGTGGATATTCCCTGCCTCTGTAAAATGCTTTACCAATCACCCCACGCTCTGCAATGGTTTTTTTCACCACTTCATGCTTAAAGCAACCTAATGACCTTAGCTGCAGGACAAATTTCTTTAATACAAGTGCTAGAGGTCAGCGCTCGCGACAAGCAGTGGGAGAGCCAACGTGAAGCTGGCAGGTCACTTGGCACATGGACTGGAGGCATGTGCAGCCTGAGCTGAAGCAGCAGGGAGGAGAAAAACTGCTAGAGGAGGCTCTAGGAGAAAATCAGAACTGTAATTTCTCTCCTCTTGTATGTACCAAGGGACAGAGTTTCGCGAGTTGCCTTTCTCTGATCCACCAGCATGGCTGCTTTGGGGAAAAACACGTATTTAACAAGTGTTCTCCAAATCACATCTTTTAAGCCCTTTTTAGCTGGCAGTCGTTTACTCCCTCCCCACTGCCAGTTCTCAGCCAGGTTTTTAACAGCTGTCTTGAAACTTTTGGTGCTTCAGGTTTCTCTGCCAGATGTGATCAAGTTGTGTCTGTATCTTTCACTCATAGCACCTGATCTGCTGCTCTAGTCCAAGTTATGGACAGTGCTCGTCCCCGCGGCATTCCTGCATGTGTACTGGATGTTGTCCAAAAGCCTCTGCGGGAAAGAGATACCACATACACAAAAAAGTGTAATCAGAGAGTGCTTAACATACAGCAGCTATATCCCTTTGTCTAGCCATCGCACAGCACTTCCTTAACCATCTGGTCTCTTTGACTGTGTCCACTCTACCAGATGAGCTGAATTAATTTAAATTACCTTTTTAGAAGAAGCTTTAAAATATTACACATTGATTGAATTCCACAGGCCAACGAGCACAGCTAGGAGAACTATTTGCAGTTCATAACTTACCTCATTTTGTTCCTGTTCATAAATTATCCACAAAGGACTTTGATTTTTACTAATCTGCTCATTATTCAAGGCTGTTCAGCAAAAAAATTAATGCAAACATATTTCAACATATGGATTCTGCCTGTGGGCTAGTCACTTCTGCTGCTTCCTTGACTACCTATTATTTATGGCTTGCAAATGGTCAATTACACAACATGACATTCCCCACACCTTGGCTGGATGTTTGGACCAAACCATGGAGGCTCTTTCTCACACGGAAATGCTGTTCAGCTTTGGCCAACACATCCCATTGAACCAGCTTCAGGTTTGAAGCATCAGTTGTGAGAAACGTGGCAAAACCAGAGTAGCAGAAAGCAGGGGCCACTGACGTCACCCCCTTCATGACTTGAGCTTAACTTAATTCCCTGCCTTAGCCGTGTGCACAGGCTGGAGGTATTTCCTGCGGCTTCCCAGATGGCTTGTTCCATAACTTACAGGTCAGTAACACAAATTATGTGTAGAGGACGACCTGACTAAGCAAAGCTGTATTCCTTTTTACCCTACTGTACTCTTTTTCTGCCCTACCTCACCTTGTTTAGGGCTAGCTGGGGTACCTCCACATTAACGATGCAGCTACATCTACAGTTTATTCTAAAAATAGGAAGAAGACAGGTGGGATGTTTTTTTCCCCTACAACAGAACAGGCAGTGTACTTACCCGAGTGAAACGAAGCCCCCAGGGACAGCTTCCCAGTGCACAGCACCACGCTGGTTTCGGTAGATGTCCTCTGCAACACCCCCATCCAGCCTTCCCTCGGGATGGCCAGCACTGCTGGCTCAGGCTCTGGCAGTGTTCGATGAAGCCTCCTCAGTCCTCATGCTTCCGAGTGCCTTTGGTCCAAATAGGGTTTCACATCAAAACTAAAACATCTGTCCCTTCATGAAGTTATGATTTCTAAGAGGCTTTGAAGCAAGGCAACAGGTATACCCACCAGTTTCCAGGGAAGTTTTACTTCTTACTTATCAAATTAGACAAGTCACAGAGGCAGCCAAAGGGCTTTTATACCTTTTTACAGAGCAGTGATAAAAGCCACCAAAATCATAATAGCTGCCAACTTCTTCTTTAAAATGCTCTTGCTTGGCTTTAGAAAAGAGAAAACAACTCTTTAGTGTCATTTTGATCAGCAGTGCCACCATCTGCACACGGCTTAACTCATACAGCAGGGATTTGCAGACAAGGCAGCACCAACCGTGTGTTTTCAGAGCTGACAAAGAATAAGGAATTAAACAAAGTGATTCACTGAAGAGCTGAATAGGCTGACCCACGTTGCCAATCCATCGCTGCAAAGTCTTTCACAGAAAAGCCTGATAGGAAGGAGGAAAGGAAAAAAAAACAAAACCCAAACATAAATGAGAAAAAAGTTTCCCCAACACAATCAGATCTGCTCAGTGCGAAAGAAAGGGACAGGGAAAGCATATATGTTTATCTAGTGCATTGTTGAGCTGTAGCTCTTCTTCCAGACTCAATCGATACATTTTCTCTTTAAATTCCCCTGTCCACTGTACAGAAGGCAGCTAGGTTTGTTTACCAGCAGATAACCATCTTAATTAGACTACTGTATTGAAGCCTTGTTCTCAAGCACAGAAATGGTTTTGTTTCCTCTGGCATTGTTTTCCTTGGAGGTGTCTCTTGCTAAATGGAATCTTTCTGTTTAATGAAACAGAGTAATGTAAATGTTATCCTGTGGTCTTTGTGCCCATGTCACTCCCACTCAAGTGAAACTAGACAGGACCCAGCTAATTAGTACAAGCCATTAAAACCAAAGAAAAAAACAGCATTAAGAGCCAGTTTATTTATTTCCAAGCATCTCATTTCCACAGCATCAAAAACAATTGGAATCGAGTAAAATGGTACCCAATTTCTCACGTTTGGTGGATGGAGCCTGTGCACACTGCAGGCAGATTCTTGCAGAAGCCATAGTAACTTGGCGAGCAAGTCCTGAGGGATCAAGCAAGCTTTTCCAAGACCAGCACATCCGCTATGCGGAAGCCTTCACAGCACAGACCCCTGTGCCACGTGCTGCTACGAGAGGGCTAAATCGCCATGCCACAAGGGTTACTGCAGCCTCCTGGCTAGCCAAGGCCAATTCCCAACATCAACAGTGCTCATCAACCCCTTCAGTAAAGAGGTGCCTGTAAGAGAAGGCAAAACCCGACCCCACGCTGTCATATCCAACTGAAGAGCTATTACTTTTCATACACATGCTCCTTTCTTCTGATCCTCAACACCTCCCACATGCCAATCATGTAACAGGGACCTGTAAGGGCACGTCTTGGGGCACAGCAACACTAGACTTTGCCTGCAGTTCACCTTATACAAATTCCTGGTATTTTAATAATATATAAGGAAACTTACTTTTCCTGGGACAAGTTTTCCATGGTCGTAGGGCTAGCACCCTTCTCTGTTCTTTCCTCCTTTCTTCTCAAGAGGGCTATCAATAGAAGAGTTTTTCAGAAAAAAAAAAACAAAACACCAAACAAACAACACTGGATCCCTCCCTCACCCCCTTTCTGGACAAAACAACCAAAAGTGCAGGGCCACATTCCTCCTCCAATTTCTTCCATCTGCACATGAAAGCCAGAAGGAAGGTCCTTCCTCAGCAAGGAGCCCAAGCACGAGGACGGGCTGTTTCAGTTCCCTCCCTCTCCAGCAATAAGGAGCAACAAGCAGCAGTGCCAGAGAAAGAACCACGCCAAGACACCCACCAAAGGAAAAACACTTTCCAAAGTCAGTGACTGCGTGAAGCGATCAAGGTGGTAACGGGGGTTAGGCTGACAGTGTCAAGTACAGGACTATGCCCAAGTCATGCCTTCTAAATCTGGGCTTTCTGTGTTGAAAAAAGGAGCCACAAAAGCTAGCAGAGTATTTCTCTTCAGAGCATGCTTTGACGGCTGCCATTTTTCCCCCTCAATATCATGCTTTTGCCACCTAAGAAACTGCAGGCTTTCAGCACAAGTTAAAAAAGATTGGCAGAAATTCTTACTCTGTCACTGGCTTTTCTTGAAAATTGACTCCAGCAAACTGCTAGCTTTTTCAGTCACAACCTAAAAATAATGTGAAGCAGATTAAGGAAGACAGCATAACCAGTTCTGCAGAGCCATAGTCAAAGACCCAGGTTAAACAGCTGTTCTAGTGTACACTCTCCATCACTGCTCACCCCAGCAGACACAAATATTAAGAGCTGGGTAACACTTTTCCACATAGTTTCAGCATCAACCAAAGCAGGTGATGATGGCAGAAGAGCACAGGTTTTGGAGCAGGCACATTCCACAGGATCTGCACGTTGCTTCTAACCCAGGGCTCCCACCTCACCCCTCCCCAGACCTCATGCACTGCACGCATCGCTGGGCGGAGGGACCCAGCCGCCCTTCGGTCGGGGACCCTCCTGCCCTGGGTGCTGGTGCCAGGCTGAGCGTGGGCACGTCGCAGGGACGCTGCCCACAGCCAATGGAAAACGGAGAGAGGAGGGCAGCTCAGTGAACTAAAAGGTCGCTCTCAGATACTCAGGTTATAGCACATGGTCATTGCAGGGATATTTTGGACCTGATCTAGTAGCCTTATCATTGTTAAGCAATATAATAACAGTTAATAATAAATAATTCAGGCTATTGTGTGCTAAATAGCAGGAGGAATAATAAAGGCATCTTTAAAAAAAAAAAAGTTAGATTTCATTTTCTCTGCAACCTTGAAGTTGTACAATGACTGTTTGCCAATTCAAACACAACATTTACTCATCTGTCCTTTACTGCAAGCAGTTATGATCATAGAAATAGTTGGATATTCTTCAGCTGCTCCCCACTCCAATTTGCTTTTTAATTAGTAATGAATCCAGAAGATTAGGTGGTTAGATTTTTCAATACTGTATGCTTTTATATGCTGTGGTATTATACAGTGACATGATCAACAAACGTCCCTTTCTGGCCCTGGAATGCTGCACCCGTGCCTGTCCTGCTTGCTTTCCATCCGTGGTCCCATGAAAGCGATTAGAAAATGAGTATGCCCATGGACACAGATCCGGTATGGAACGTTATGACACAGCTTAAATGAGACCATACATGACTCCCAGTATCTTGGTCAAAAGTTGAATAAAGTTACCTTTGCTCTCAGACACCACCAAGCTAACGAAGTTCATTCCCACTTACAGATGCGTGCAGATGGCATGTTTGCGTTGTTACCCTCCTCCCCCCTCACATCTGCTAAAGAATCCCCCAGGTCTCCAAAGCCCTTTTTAATTGTGCCTAGGCTTTAATATGGTGAAAGCCAAGTGAATTCTACAGATTTCATCTGGGCTTTACTTTAATCCCATAGCATTTTCAATCATTTCATTTTTTTTTAAAAAAAAATGTCATTTCTCTCTATTTCTCCCTCTTTCTTCTGCATGTGTTAAGATGACTGCACATCAGTCTAGAAATTAGTGTTCAAGAGCTGGGGAAGCCCTAGAGATCAGATGCCACTCACAGCCACCCAGCTCTCTCTGGACCACCAGTACAGAGAGCACTGCCAGGGCATCTGGCCCAGCTCCATCGGCGTGAGGGTCCGATAAGCTTGCTAACTCCCCACTGCTGCACCGACTCGTATGGCATCGGTTACACGGCCCAGTAACCCAGGACATGACAGTGCACAACATGCAGACCTTTCAGAATTTCAATAGCTCTTTAGCTAGGAATAATAATTCCTTTTGAATGACAATGCACATCGAGATCATGAGGATTTATTAAGTATAACCTACTGTAGTCTATCTATCAAAGTGACACTCGGTCGCTTACAAAGTTCCTGCGCTTACTGTACTTAATGAACACTTCACAGGTTCCCGCAGTATTATTTTTGCCTAACAGGAAAAACTCTCATGTGATTCTTAGGAAGGCAGAGGAACTTCCCTGAGGAGCAAAGAGGTCTGCCCAAACCCCTAGTAATCATGCACAGGCTGATGTTTCATCGATGCTGCTCATGTATCATCATTTCCCACAACACAGCACATACTTTAAAATGAATATTTTCATGGCTGTTTTACAATGCAATCTCATGACCTGCCCCAGAGCAGCAGGGGAGCGCAGCCCTCCTGTGCTTCTGACCGCCAGCATCCCTTGAGTGGCCAGCAGAAGCACAACTCCTTTGAAACGTGAGTGACTGCAATGGTGGTTTCCTTTCTTTCTAGGGGGAGAAATTCAGAGTTTTCTCATTTCCAGTGTTCTCTCTATCAAGAGCCCTACAAATGAACAGTAAGTAAAATTCACCCTGAAGTCAAAGAACTAAACCTAAGAAACTGCTCATCTTCCCTTAAGCTGTTACTGCATACCCTTGAAGACATTTCTCATCTTCCCTTCATCGTTCTTCAAGTTCTCCCATCCTTGCCTCCAGTTTTATTCTGGATAAACGATTCTGTGACCTCCTGTTCTCCCTCTTACTTCTGCCATAAAGCAGAGGGCAACTCCTCCACACTCCCTAACTCTTACACTGGCCACCTCCCATTTTATGTTATTAGCAAGACAACTTCCAGGCCAAGTCAAAAATCCTTCTACCTACAAGTCCTGGAGGGCAACCAAAATGTCCACCCTGCTTTTCCTCAGACTTATGATCAACATGCAGATACGACCTCTGGGGCAACCAGCCAGCTTCAACAGCTCCTCCCCACACACCCCCACCCCCCATCTGAAACCTGTAGCAATCCTCCAGCAGAAACCCCAGCAGGGGACAGTGACCCTGGAAGAGCACGGATGCTGGCATAGTTTGGAGACAAACTTCAATGAGAAGTTCCCGTTTCATGTGAACAAGCACATACACCCCTGCTACACGTCCCCAGGCACCCAGACGAGGACAGTCACTGGAGAGTTCCCGACACCGCTGCACAGCCAAGGGCAGACAGGCTCCGTCCCCCGCCCCTGGCAGCCCACCCAAGCCCTCCCACCACAGGAAAGTGCCATTCTCCTGAGGAAGGGAATAACAAGCCTCTCGAATCGAAAAGCTTCAGCTCTTTTCCAAATGTTTAGCAAAATGCAACGGTTTCCCTGCCGGTTTAATAAGACAAAGACCTCAGCTGCCCAGATTGCCTGAGAGAAGGGCCCATGTGGCTGGGTAACTGAGACTCGCTGGGCACATCTCAGCAGCTTCTCTCGCTCAGCGCAGACCACAGGCCATCAGAAAGGTGTCCCAGCGACCAGCCTAATTGCTGCTCAGATTCCTCTGGTGCCTGTGCAGCAGAACAGCTGCCACAGGGACACTTCTCCCAGACAGCCCTACAGCCCCTGGCCTAACGAGGCAATGCGCTTCGACCATCCCTCTGCTGTGTCCCCGAGCGTCTCTGCCTACGCTACCACACGGGGTGCACACTGCTGCTGCTATTGTGCTTCTCCGAATGGCATCTCTCTCCTAAGATATTCTCTTTTTCTTAATATGGATTCTTGTGTTTGGCGAACATAACCCAAGTTTGTGCCTAGCTTCTAGACAACCCTACTGGTGTTTCTCATTTAAAACCTACCACAAAATAATTTGTCGGAGCATCTTCCAAATCCTCTCCATAGTCAACAGGGGAGGTAGCCCCTTTGTCTGCAGAGAAAGATGTAGGCCACTCCAGTCGCCTAAAAGATGCCAGCTAGAATAAGAATGTGCATGTCCTGAAAATATTTGTATGTAGGTCAGAGAGTCTAAATATGCACTGAAACATATTAATGTCACTGACCTGTCAGATCGGAAGTGCAGCTGCTGCCTCAAACCATCTCAAAATTGTTTCTTCTGAGAGCAAGTACCTGCTGCTCTTCAAAACCTTCTTTCATCTGCAGAGGGGTGGGAGGAAATGATTTACAATCAGATGTTCAGCTATATTTACTGGTTTTAATAAAAAAAGAAACTTTAAGAAGGACGCTTGGTTTCCATTTAATGGCCCCCAAACGTTTATCACTAGAGACACTTGGCACCAGTGCTGAGGGGAAGTTGGTATTGCTGCTGTTCAGCTGCGCTTTGCCTCAGGTTAACTCATCCTTCGTGTGCTGGTGCAGCTAATCTTCTGGTTTTCCATGAGCACAAAATACTTGTTTTCCTTGGAGGAAAAAAAAATAAAGACAAAAAAATAACAAAAAAGCCCCATATGTCCAGAGACAGCAAAGATTACTTGTAACTGCCATCATTTAAGGGCAAAAAGAATCCTCTTATCTCACCTGCAGAGTGGATTTAAAAAATGAGAGCAGGAAGAGAAATGACTTGCTGAAAGGAAGTTTTGGAGGACGTTATTAGGGTACAAATATGGATTTATATGGTCTCCATGCAGTGCTCTGCTATCTTGCATGCACTTTGGCTTAGACAGATGCTGAAAAGGACCTGGAGTGGCTACAAGTTCATCATGGACACACAGTCAGCCCTGGCATCTCTGGTACATGTTTATTCAGTGCCCGGTAATATGGTAAGTTCTCTCCCCATTAGAGTCCTAAATGTACAGAGAAATGGCTAGGAAATTATTTCTATAAATATTTGGGGTGGGGAGGAGGTGCACATGTGTCTATTCCCAAGTATACACTACACCTGTGTGGGTAGAAATTGTGCTGCAAAGGAGAAAGCCCATTTCTTCCCCATTCCTAGCCTCATCAGTCATTTGCTTCTGTGAAAAATGAGCAAAAGTACACTAGTTTATTAACAGTGGTGCTTTATGCAGAGCTATTCACACAAGTATAACCAGGTATTATTGACTGGGAGTTAAACTCATTCTTGGCGGCACCAACTGACCCGCACCAATGTCAATGTGTCAGTTCGGTGGCATTGCTAGTAGTGCAGCAGTATTCTGCACATGTTCTTTCATGAAGAGCTCACAAGAACAAAACTATACCACCTCCACTATGTAAAGAACTTCTGCTAGTTAAATATGTGCTCATACACACACACACATGTGTGTGGCCTGTGGCTCAACAGAACAATTTTACCTCTGAGCATCCCCAGAAGGGTTAAGCAAAACAACCTTCATGCATGGACAAGCCGTAAATAAGGAACACCTCTTCAGGAAGGTTACAATACTGGTAAGCAATTAAGGAAGGTGGTAATCCTGCTTGTATAACTGTGCAATTAGGATAATGTCACTTTCTATTTCCACTTTGTAAAAAACTTTGAGAACCTCAGATGAAAGCTCTGTACCAGTGTGAAGCATTTATACCTTCGTCAATGAAGCAGATGGCATGTGGTATGCTTGTTTGTGTGTGAAGTACTCATCACTGTTATAATTAGTTAAGAGTCATCTCCTGCTCCGCTGCAAGCTCTGCTGTTCAACAGCGTTTGCTAGGAGCTACCATTTCCACATGAGCAAGTGTATCTTGGTGTACTTACACTGCTTCCATCGCCGTTGGAGCTGCGCAGTGACGTGTTAAAAGTATTGCGTGTGTACGGCTGAAACACAACGCGGCAGAGGTGTACACCGACTGACGAAGAGCAGGGGCGACTGGGAGGCCATCTGGTCCATTGCTCCACACTGAGCAGGGTCAAGGACTTGTAAGCGTTTCCCAACCAGTTATTCCAACCCGTTTTAAAGACTTCCAGTGAGAGAAGCCCATGTCTTCCTCAAGAAATATTATTTTGTACTAAATATGCATTTTTCTAATATCCAGTCTCCATTTCCCTTAGTGAAATGTATGCCTATTATTTCTAGTCGTCTTTCATAAAGAACTTTTTCCATCCAAGGCCTCTTTGCAGCTATCTTTGTGTACTTGAAGATTATTGTATCAGGTATATTGTATTCTTTTTCATTTCACTGAGAAATACGCAGAGCGCTATGTACCTTTAAGCTCCCTCCATCCTTCTGCTGCAAGTCCATGGCTGAATAAAAGGAACACTGGAAAAGAAAAATGAAAATTTTTTAAAAATCAGGCATAGGACCTATCTTTCAAAGTAATTTCTGTTCAGCAGACCAAGGCTGGAAAACAAGCATAAATGTGTTCTAATTATATCAGCCCGAGTTGCGTTTTGGGTTTATTCACATGAATGGGAATCATAGTGCTTCTGCCTTTGCCAACAGGAACAAAGCACCTTGAACCAAACACGGGTATATCTAGCCAAATAAGAGTAAACATATTAGTGATACTGACTGTGTGTCAATCCACAAATAAGCACAAAAAGAAAATCTGAAACAAATTTGAGTAACCCACATGAGCAATATCATTGCACGCAAGGACAAGGAAGAGGCTCAGCTGCACTTCCCTCGCAGCACGATGCATGCATGCAAACGCTCAGGACCCCTTTGGCATCTTTGAGCACCTGTACCCTGTAATTAATTTCTAAATTATGGAGATTCTGTACATTTAAGTTGTTCTTAGACAATAAGTCGTTCACTCACAGAACCATTACCTGTATTTGTAATTCAAGTTTTCCAGTTGCAATTATTCCTATTCTCCGAGAAGAAAAGCAGCAATGCCTAAGACAAAAGAAAAGTGGCAGGACTTTGCTCTACTCAGCGGTTTACTGGGTAATAATTCCTACTGAGGAAATTAATTGCTGGGCTGAATCAGGCAAAGTCTGTCATGCCCATATCTCGTCTCTGACAGGTACCAACCCCAGGTGCTTCACGTCCTCACAGGCAGGCGCACAGTAATGTCCCCGTAGAGGATGCTTCTTCTAAAACCGAGGCACTTCAGATTGCTTAATGCCTTGAAGCAGAAGGGCTCAAATCTTTAATATTTACTTTATCCCAGCTAGTGCAGCTACAGGCATTCACCCAAGTGGAATCCTCTCCAGTCAAACTTAGTAGCTCAGTATTAGTGTCTAGAAGCAGTGAGTTCCACAGGTTAAAGAGAGACAGTGGAAAAAAATAAATAAATATGGATTTCCATATACATTTTCATAATTTCCTCCTTTACTTTACCAGCTTGTCTTCATTTCTAAAATAACAATAAAGGTCCAAATTATCCCTTTAGATGTTTCCTTCCTTTATATACTTTTATTTTTCATTACAATCTATTTGATCAAGTCCTAACATTTCTACTGCTTTCCTAACGTGTTTTGCATCTTAAATGCAAAGCTGTGTAAAGAGCTACCCTTGGCATCTTGTGGGTAATTTCCTTGAACGATTTAACTAAGCATCAAGACCTCAGGAAGTTCTCTAATCTATTTTCTAGCACCGAGCACGGATCAACTTAACAAAAATCATTCCTTATTTGTTCTTAAAATCTTTAGGAAACAGAATTTAATAAGTCTATAGATAGACAACTCCAGTGCGTAACTACTGGAAAGCTCGTCTCAATGTTTAGCCTACGTTTCCGCCACTGCCATTTAAACCCATCAGGATTTGCCCTGTTCGTATGTCATTACACACGTGTAATGCAAACAACTCCTCTCAAAGCAGATTGCCTCCCGCACCCTTGCCCTAAGTGCTTCGGCCGCTGAGCAGTTCCAAACGGCCATTGAAAGCACAGCGAGGGGGCAGAGTGATTCCTGCCCACACCGCTGCAGCGTCTGCAGTGCCAGCAGTGATGCGATGGCTGCAGTGAAATCCCGCACCATGGCCTGACTGCTCTCCAAGCTCAACTCTGTGCACCAGATCCATCCCTTGGGGTGACCTCCGGAGATCCACACCCTCTGGGCACTGTATTTGTGAGGGCCCAGGATCTTCAGTGCTATTCGGTAGAAAGCCGGACTCAGTCACTGACCGGAGCAGGGAAACAGAAAATTCAGGTTGTACCTCTGTTCCCTGCCATGACCAAGCACACCCTGCCTGCCGCGGCTCTTCTCAGTGTATGGAGTGTATCTAATGCAGAGAGCACAACTGTTGGGGCAAAACCAATCTCAGCTTAAGGCAAAAATTGCTCATTCAGGATGATGTCAAAAAGGTTCATTTCTATTTTAATTTTTCTGTCTCTTCAACTCCTTCTTATTTTTTAAATGAATAGATCAAAGTGTCAGAAAAGAAGTTGCTTGGGATTAGGAAAAGATAACATCTTATTTCAAGGAACAACATGTTCCATAGAGAACATCAAAAGAAAGCATTTTTGACTTTCTGAGAAAGTTTTGTTCAGAAATAAAAAGGAATAAGAAAATGGCCATAAAAAACATAGAAGATCCTTTGTCACCAAACATACTTAGGCACAGCATCTGACAGAAGCCTTGGCACGAGAAAGTCGCCTGCCTAGCCCCCACCCTGTGGGTCGGGGTACCTGCCCGTGCTGAGCAGAAGTGACACTGCTCCCCAAGACGCAGCTCACTGTGCCGCCAGAGCAGAACACAAAGGAATGAAGCCCCTCACCAGCCACAGCCACTCTTGTTCTGGAGCTGCAGGGCTACTGCCCACGGGCATCCCACCGTTGAGGGGGCACTTCTGCCTTGGCCTTCCAGCCCTGCGGGGTCAAGGGGTCTCACACCAGCTCTCCGCGCTTTAGATTGTCCTGCATGGAGTAGGTATTCCCTAAGAAGCTTTATGCCACCATCCAAAGCAAGGCAAGGGCTGGCGGCTACCCCAACGCAAGCATGTCTTCAAGCAGGCTGTTATTATTTACATACGTACATATGTATTTACATACGTACATATGTACATAACCTTAGCAACAACCCGTAAGTACATGGGACAGACCAGCACAGATCAGAGCAGGAAAACCCATGAGGCCAGGCTGTCCTCCTGGGAAACTCTGGTTGTCTTTAAAAGTAGTTATATCAAACCATAATATTATTAATTTTTCAACATATTCCAAGAAGAAGTGAGACACTGTTGAGCACCTGATAAGGCCTTAACAATTACAAAGCTCCTTAAATATTGATGTGAACTTAATGGGTCATTTTGTTTTTTGGTTTAGCAATACTTTACCTTTTATTACTTTGAAAGTATGCAAATATGGAAACGGGAGCAGGGTGTACTGTTATATGGGTAAACCGCCAGAGAGAGCAATATGAAGAATAAATTGAAATCCAAATCTCATACACAAATTATTATTAACACTAATTTCCACATATTACAAAGCGGCTTCTTTGCATGTATGACATTGCCTTTTGCACCCAAACATGACTTTAATTAAGATCTAACTTATTCATGACTATAATTCAGATCTAACTGCTAGTCTAGTCGAATGAGTGTAATTAGTCCCAGCGGGCATATCTAAGAGAACTAGGTTTCCCTTTTCATCTCTACGTTTAGGCAAACACAATAGATGCTAGAAGATCAGTCTGAGAACCTGGAAACGTAAAGGGCTTTACAGAGCTGGTGGGGAAATTCTAAGCAAAAATATTGTTAAAGAGAAGACTTTCATAAAGGCTCATTTAGTTTAATTTATTCTTGCAGACTACACAATAGGAGTGAAACAATGGAGATGATTAACCAACACAAAGCTGATAAACTTTTCATAATTATTTCCTTGTTTATTAAGAAATAGAACTGCACAAGCATGTTTAGCCCATCCTTACATTACTCAAAAGGGATTAATGAGGTGGGTATTCATTTTTGTTCCCACCCTGCAGAGACTACAGACAAACCAACCTCCTGCGTAGCCTGACATTGGCATAACCGAGTCAGGAGAAAGTCCCACCAAACGCTCTGTATGTACATCAAGCGTTCAGTTACCCTGGTGTGCCGACCCATAGCATGCCCTGCCCAGAAGGCAAAATAATGAAGACAAATCTCTCCCTGTGACTGGTCCTTCCTCCCAGTGCATCATGCAGCCCCTGCAGCTGCTGTTTCTCACCCAGCTCCTCCTCCCCACCCACCTGCAGCGGTTTCCCCCTTATCCACAGGCACTAACCTCACCTCCCCTGCCAAACCGCCCCCACCCCACCCCTCCCTGCCCAAGGGATGCTCGCGGGAACTGGTCTGCAGGGACCACCTCATTCCCCAGCTGCTCCATTCCTGAAGCAGACTCCAAGGCAGATTGCAAGGAATTGCTGGGCGCAGCTTAAACCTTCATGGTGCTGCGCTTAGTGACCCAGCGGCTCAGAAGCCAGCTCACACGTCCACGGTTGTGCCCTCAAACCATCCTCTGGGTTGGCCACCAGTGAGGTCTGACCTGCGAGGTGAAGCCTGAGCTTGCACACGCTGAGCCTGGTGGCTGGGACTCCTCCGGCTGTCCACCTGCCTGCAGCAGGGACTCAGCACCATCTCCACGCTGTGCTTGAGAAAAGCCAAACTCAACAGAGTTTCAGGTGGAGGAGACCACCACATGCCCACCCCAACTCACCCTCTGGTCCAGCCAGAAGACTGGGAGCTACAGCACTGGGTATCTTACTGGTCTTACCAGAGACACAGCAACTCCGTGCAGGCGCTGTCACGTGCAGTCAGCCAACTTCAGTCTTCAGAGTGATGTAGCCCTGGGCATCACCATGTAGATAACAGCAACTATTTTTCTTTTTATATTCAGTGCAGAAGAAACTTCACATTTCCCAAGAATAAATCCACCAACTCACTTCCCAAAGTTCAATGACAGACAAGCGCTGCTTTTTAGAAACACACACATGTTCTTAATACTTGCTTGAGGTAAACAGGGCTCGGTACGCACCTAGCTTCAAGCACATGGTAACTGCCTTCCTGAACTAAGACTCCTCTTAGTATCTGTAAGTACAACTTGTTTTGAAAGGATTTCCAGAGAGAAGGAAAAGAAAAGCAAATACAGTCAGTTTTACGAGGGAAGAGGAAAGCTGAACCCACAGGGTCACGGCAGCAGCTAATGCCCAAGGCTCCTACGGCCACCCTCAACCGATACCATGCCATTATGGGGGGAATTATTAAATGGCAGTTGTGCAAACTTGGATTGCTTTTGACAAAAGTTAGACAGGTTCTTTTAAAATTTTATTTCAGGATACATACATACAAAAAAAATAAGATTTTGTAAGCCAATGTTATGTGGTGAACTCAGTTAACCAGGTGACAAAAATCAGGGTTTGATTCTCCTTTCAGCATGCTTTTCCACCTGCGTGCTTCCATCACCGTCACTGCTTTTCACCTTTGTGTGCAAAAAGACAATCAAAGTTTCAAGAAAGTAATAATTCCTTTAATTGTTTGCCATTTGTCACAAGGTCTCTGTTAAGAACAAGCATGACAGGTATTCAGTCAGTCATGAACACAAGATGGTTATTTTGATCTTAGTCCCAACCCAGAGAAGAGCACTCAGGTTCTAACGGGGAGGTGTAAGGCTTGCTTAATTTCCAGAGACATTACTGAATTTTTACATCCCACACAACCCCACCAAGAAAAGACAAAGGCAGTTCAGGAGGAGGTAACTGGATTGTGCTTACTAAATTGCTTTTGACTCACCCAGGTTTTAAGGTGATGTACTGCCTTAAATGACAGAAACATTTTTTTCCAAGAAATATACTGCGCAAAGAATATATGTGGCTCTTCACAGTAATTGACTCTACGTGGTGCTACAGAAAATCTAAATCTGAAACAGGACTAAGGCTGAGAGATCAAAAATGTCATTTACATTGCCACTTGCGACAAGTTGGGGCAACTCTACCAGGGGCTGTAGGAGGGACGCAGTGCCCAGCAGACCCCCATGCACGCAGCAGCAGCAGGATGCTGCTTGATCTGCCAACTTGAACGGCTTGTGCATGCTGCATAATGAAAGACAATGGAGAGTAAAAAATATCTGAGAAGAAATATAAACCTATTAGATTATCTGTTTCATCCCCTTACCACTATAAGATTTCACTCTATAATAATTTCATATCATTTATTCTAGTCTAGTTTTAAAATGCCTGGGGTGAAGAAGCTTCCCTTGGGATATTATTCACAGCTTGATGGATCTCAGTGTGAGGAAGCGTTTTCTAATACACAACACTCATGTTTCCCTTTGAAATTTCATCCCATTACTCCTGGGCGCCCATCCTAAATCAATGTTTCTTTTCCTTCCGTTATTTGTCACCTTCAGGTTTCAGCAGCCCACCCCTCCCGCTCCCAGCTACGCATGCAGCTCTGATCCCTGCTGGCAGCACACACCGGCTTCCTCCGTACCCCTGTCCTCGTGCCTTCCCCCGGCATTGTTCGTGGCCCCCAGCCCAGCGGAGGCCAGAGGGGCTCTGGGGACCCCCGGCCCGCAGTACAGCGCTGCCCCCGCCCGGGGGCGCCACCTCGCAGGTGCGTTCTGCCGCTTCGCACACTGCGCAGCGCAGCGGTACCGACGCGCGTGTAAACCCTTGGCTGCGGATTTAGTGCGAAAACGTGGCGATTCAGGCAGCTAAAGAACAGTGCAATTAGCAATGAAATCTGTCTTCTTCCAGTGCATTTTGCGCAAAGGCGGGCAGGTGGCAGTGCATCCTTAGGAATGAGCTGTGAAAGCCTGGCACTGCAACTGCTCTTGTCATCTGTTGAAGAGGGGTCCGGGGTGTCACTTTTCCTTTTCTCCTTCGTCTTTCATTTCACATTTCTACTTTTTCATATTCTTGTTTTCCTTCCTAATCTCAAAGAAATTTTTCACATTCATTCCTTCATTTATGAAAAACAATTAAAAAAATGCATTTCAGGTCCTGACTGCACATGTTCAGGTTGATGACATTCCTGGTTTATTCCTAAAGATGCTGTCTCCTCACGGACATTTGAAAAAGTTAACCTGCAAGGTCAGCAAGAGAGACACCAAAATGAATCAAGCTATTCTGGACAAAAGCTGAAAAGAGAGGAAAATCTGGACTAACAATTTTGCCGATGCAAAGGATATCAGCCAGCTAGCTCAGTCTGCCATGGAAATATGCATTGCTGGTCTTTAATAAAAGAGTAAAAACTTATCTGGTTGCTGCAGGAAGCGCAGATGAGGCTGAGTACACCACAGGAGAGGAGGAGAACAGCGCTGGTGCCGCTCGGTGCTGTGCCAGCTCAGGCAGGGTGGGCAGCCTCAGGTGGCTGTGCAGGGATGGTGACGGCCCCCAGCAGCATCTCCTGCAGCAGGGACGGTGCCCACACACCGTGGGCTCCAAGGAGCCCCTCGGCCTCGCTGCCTGCGCCCAGCGCTGGGTCCGGGCTGGGGAAGAGCCCACCAGCTGCCACCCAAAGGCACGTTATGGGGGGGGCTGTAAAGCCTGGGCACTCCTGTTGCCCTCGGCCCAGCCCAGGGGGCTGTGGGGAAGTGGGAGGCTGAGCAGCCTCTGACACTGCCCCAACTTACGTGACTGTGGCGATAGCCAACAAGCTCCTTACTCGGGTGTAAGCCCCCTTGCTCCTCACCTTCCCCACCCTGGCTGTAGCATAGGAGGCCAGTGCCGGGGCAGCGGCTCCAAAGGAAAGGGCAAAAGCAGTTCAGAGAGCTCCAAGGCCAGCTTTCTGGGGATGGATGAAGCCCCTGGGATGGTGCCCAAACAGGAAGGTGCTAGAAGCAAGCAAGGCACAAACAGGAGAAGAAATGGCACACAGCTACAAGGCCAGAGCAGAGAGGTGTCCAGCTGGAGAGAAAGACCCTGGGGAAGAAGCGGCCCCTGGCTCCTCTGGGTGCTGAGCCACAGGCAGAGCAGCTGGCACAGCACGCGGCTGCTTGAGGCGGCAGCGTGGTGGGGAGTGAGGAGGTGGGACGAGCACAGTCCTCTGCTGCAGGCAGGCTCTTCCCACCACCCATCTGTACAGCCTTTTGTGAGAGAAATTCACATGGGCAGATCTTACCCCAATGCCACGAGAGCAAAACACCCCGTTTCTCAGGTGTCCTGCTGCCTCCGGCCTCTGCCTGACCACGCCACTGCCTTCCCAGTGACAGCTGCCTCCTCCTCATCCTCAGGATGGCAGCAGGGGCTGCCTTCGGCAGCGGAGAGAGCCCACATGGAGCCCGCTCACAGGCACAGCCCTCCCAAAGATGCCAAGAGCCCACCCTCCCTGCGGATGCTCCCACCAAACTCCAACAAAGCAAACTGTTGCTGCACTGGCAGTCTGTGACCAAATCCTCCCAGCCCTCCAGACACCCCCGGCTCCCCCCCTGCCCTCCCCAGCTCTCCTCTCACCCCAGAGCCCCTGGTGAGCACCTCGGGCTGCACCGCTCCCAGCCCACCACTGCCAAGCCCAGCTCTGCCCACCCTGCCAAAGTGCCTACAGCCACCTCTGGCTCCAAAAATTGCTCTGGTAATTTTTTAATTTTTATATATATAGACACACATCTATTTATTTTTTTAGGATTATTAGCTCTTGGCTATGGCTATGCTGTTGCCTCTTGGTTATGGCTGTGAAAGACACTTGGCCTTCAACACCTGCATCTTTGCAGCACGATGCAGGCTGACATTTCAGTGTTTTAAGTAATGAACCATTATCTCATTCCCTGGTTCTTCATTATGGTCCTGATCCAAAAATGAATGGAGGCTTTCCCCTGGCTGCATTGCCTTCTGGATCAGAGCCACAGCCCCGGCCCAGCAGCATCTGGCACTGCTCGGTGGTTTGAGCGAGCTGTTATCCAGAGAGAATTCAGAAGAAAATGGCCAGCAACGTCCAAGGGCAGGGGCACAGCATTATGGAAGAGATCAGCAGCGGGAATTTGAAAAGCACCGTGAGGTAGAAAGCAACAGCTCCCTGAAACGGTCCTGACGCCCCTTGCAAGGAGGTGTAGATGTGGATAGCAATGCTGAAAGCACATCCAGCTTGGCTGAATGAGCACGTAGGCAACAGCACAGGTAAGAACAGAGGGAGAACTGGAATGAGATTTAGGAGTAAACACCAAGAAAAAAAAAATAATCCCCAGACAGATCATTGCTTAGCTTCTGGAATACTCTCCAGCAGAAATGAATGCCAAGCTATCAGCTGGTATATTTAAATGCAGATTTGGCAAAGCATCAACAAATACTCTGCTGGGAACAATTCTACAGTGATAAGGCATGGATGATCTTACAAAGACTTTTCAGTGCTAGACTTTGTGATTTTGGGGATACTAAATAGAAAAATGACAGTCCTTTCCTCCTATGAGATAAAAACCAAAGGAGCCATGCCAAATTACTGTACCATATATGCAAATAATTGAATGCAAATTATGTTGTTATCCTTGCCTATACTCCCAAGGAGCCATAGCATCTTTTAAGCTCTTTCTTATCCACGTACAGTGGATGTAGCCGTCCGTGACAAATTTGTGTTTTCTTTTCTGAGAAGTAATATACTGTATTCCTCAGTGGCAGAGAAGTGAATGGAGCTGCCATTTACCAAATTTAAATGTTTACACCCAGAGGGCAATTAAGTCAGTTTTATATGATAATGTTATAAATGAAATGCTAATAAGTACTGTAAATGGCCATGTAATCACATCCCGTCACTTGCCAATTATTGGGGGGCGGGGGAGAAGAGCCGAAAGCCAGCTGTAGAGCGGAGGATGATGTACTGCTATAAACGAGCGAATGCAGGTACTGTGTAATGCACAGCCCTGACAGTGGCATTTTATAGCAGGAATTCAATTTCCTAAGCAATGTCTGATTTCACCTTTTATTATCATGTCAGTAGTAATAATAATTTGCTCTGACACAGGCATTTTCTTACAAGGATCGCCAAGGGATTTATAAAGCTGAAAGCTGGGATTTCAAAGGGACCGGGGAGCGTTCCTACCTGAGGAGCTGCACAGTGCTCAGGGGTGGCTTTGCTGGGGCTCCAGGCTGCGGTGCAGCGCTGTACTCTGGAAACGGCTTGGATGCTCTGCTGTGCAATTGCGTCCGAGTGAGAAGTCCTTCGACAGAACTGATATGCTGTACCCCGGTGCCTAAATGGTTGCCAGAGCATCCCTCTTCCTACCACCTCCAGGGGCGAGTCTAGCCAGCTCTCCACAGCCGTAGGGACCTACCTTCAGTACGGGCTCAGGCTCTGAAGTTTCAGGGGGCTTCAGTGAAGTTTTTCTGAATGTCATAGATTAAACCAATTCAGGCTGTGAACTGCTTTGCACATGAAACTTTCTCTTAAAAAAAAACCCAGACTCTGTCCCCACCGGGAACAGAACCCTCTGTTCTGACCGGGCTTTGCTAGGCAGCCCCTGAATTTTCTGCATCTCCATCCTTTATGGGTATCGATCATCAGCACTGGCCAGGAGACTGCAATAAACATGCACGATAAACAACTATAACTATTGCATAGGAGAAAACTACTTGGCACTGATGGTAATTAGCAGGCAATTTGCATGCTTGTATTTGGTTTGAATCAAGACCATGAAACATTTTTTTGTTCCTATTGTCACAGATGAAGCATGACAGGCAAAGTGAGACAAGAGCTTTGCCTCTGACTCAGCGTAAAAAGAGAATAAGGTGGAAACGACTCTAAAACCCACAGAAACTGCAGCTCAGGGGGGAGAAGCCCAGCTGCCCACCAGCACCTGGTGAGCGAGACGTCAGCACACACCGGTCAAGAAGAGTCAGCCCTTCAAGCAGCGATGCAGTGACATCTGCAGCACTCGCAGCTTGGAGCAGTGAGAAACCGGCAGGCAGCCCTGTGCAACCCAGCCCTAAGGCTGAGGTTGGTTTTGGCCTTCACCACCCCCGCGAGCCAGGCGAATCAGCAGGGAGAAGGGTTAAAATTCACCTTTGCCTTCCACCTGTGCTCGCAGAGGCACGGCGGGCACAGCCGAGGGCTACGCTCCATGTCTCGGTTACACTGGCCAGCAGCAGTTTGGGTGCACGCTTGATCTCTGGCGCTTGCCTTCCGATGAATAAAGGGCAATCCACTTCTCTTCTGTGGATTCCGTACATGCCCTGGCCTACCAATGCTACATGAGCTCCAACCCATGAATACTACCAGTAGGCTACAGGCGAAACACGGGGGGTTGTTTCTCCTTCCAGTTCTGCTCAGCTCGAATTCACCACATTCCCCCATCTCCACATAGAGCAATATGAGCAATGAAAAACCATGAAGCTCAAATATTTGAAAGACCAGCACGACAGTCACCACCCAACTTGACACGACCAAGCCTGCCAACGTGACCAGCCCATACACCCAACACCACCGGCATGCTTGGCTTGCCTTCGTACGCGTGATGAGGAGCATGCACAGCCCAGACAGCTCCAGTGGAGCCCTCTTGGCCGGGAGCTCGGGGCCTTGGGAAGGCGCCGTCTCAGTGCTTTCTCTCAGAGCAGCGAACAGCAAGCCTGCGAGCAGGGCAGCATCTGTGCCCCACTGGAGCACGGAGGAGCGCAGTGGCAGCCAGGAGCTAGCAGCTGCAGTCCTGCCGGAGGGCTGCCTGCAGCAGGCACGGGAAGGACAGGCACGGGACCAGGAGCTGCGGTGTGTTTGATCTACCACGCATAAAGCACTCGAAGGGGAAAACCATGAACAAGAAATGGGAAACAGCAGTGGCAAGGCTCTCCCCGCACAATGTTTGCTCACTTCATACTCAGCAAGAGCTTTTAAATCCTGACTCCCGCTGGAAAGCCTACTCCATGCAGAGGAATTAAAAAATTCACCAGCATTTCTTGTAGAGTGTTTAATACCCACATTGCCCTGTCGGTACATGGGCTTGTTTCTACTTGAAACCTTTCCAATTTCATTCCACATGAAACACTAGTACCATTACAGAAGGAAGCAAAGCCCAAGGAGTTTACGTCAGCTGTGCGTATTAGGAAAAAAAAAATCCTACACATTAAACAGGGAAGCCAAAAATCCAGCAAGGATATCAAAGAACTGATGTGCTTAAGCAACAGAAGACAAATGGGAGGAAGTTTCAAACAGGTGAGAGGGACAGCGCGTATGGACTCACACAGCTGGAAAGAGTGGCTTAGCACCTCTCATGCGGATGGGAAAACCAAAAAATTACTTTTGTAAAAATTATGTAGGAGGCACTCGCACCTGAAAATTATTCACAAATTACATACAACTGACAAGACGGGAGAGCCTCCCCACCTTTCCCAGCCCCCTGGGGTTTGGGCAGCACTGGGACGGAGCCCGGCACAGGACCTAGCGAGATGGCTCCAGCCAGCGGTGCAGGTGTGAGACAAGACTCTGGCTCAGCATTCAGTGGTTTTTTCTACAGCATTAGCTGCAAGTCAAAGAAATAAAAGTCGTAACATTCAGTTTTACTCAGAAAAAGAAATAAATACAGCTCCATACGCTCAAGGAACAAAACCGTTGCACAGAGAAATGCTATTTCTACATATTGCCATTACTTTTCAAAATGCCCATTTTTAATGGAACAATGCAGAATAGCAAGATATGCATAATACACATAGAATGCATAAGGGATTCGTATTTCCAGTGGCTGAAGAACCATTCAAAGTTATCTTCATTTCTCCTGAACACAGTTCTAGAATAACTACAAAATATTTCATGCGCTCAGAATACATCTACGTTCTTGTAGCACAATCTGCTCTAGGTATAAGTGTCAGAAGGAGTTATAAGGTGAGCAATTATAACTGAGCTCCACATAGCCCGTAGCCAAAGTACAAAAAATATGCAAGACCACAGGGTTTTAGAATGAAGGGAGAAATATATTGTTTTTATTAAGACACATTAGGATCTCATTCGTCTAATTCCCAGTTTAATGATGCAGCGTCTTGGCAGAAAAATAGCTTTTCCATTAGTTAACTTGATTCCATTGAGGGTGGATTTTTTTCTAAACAGAAAAGCTTTAACACTAAATTGATTTTCTTCTCTATTCAAATGAACAAGCACAAACAGAAAGATCTTTTTTGTGGGAGCATTTTTTACTGGGGAGAGGCATTTTTGCCTGTTCTGTTTTGGGGAAAGGCTTTGGGAAATGGATCATCACTAATCTAAGTTATTTCTAATTGTAGTAGCTTATTTCCATGAAACTATTCCTGAGTGAAATGTAATTTCAATGGAAAAATAACTGTTGAAATGCCTCATTTATTCCTATTGATTTGAAAAGCAGCCAAAAGATCATTGTCTTGAACCTTTTGCAAATTTGTTACATAGCAGTAAGTTATTGACATAAACAGCCTCAATATTAAACTACTAAAAAGTTAACTCCAGGAAGACCTATTGAGCGTTATTTGACCAAAAAAAGAAAATCACAAAGCTGGAGAAGTCAAGATGTTATACACTTCAATTTTGCTTTTGTAATTTTCCCATAAACTATTTAATGCATCCCTACGCTGTGTGTTTAATTGGAGCAAATGCTAGGACACAGTTTTCATCTCAAAATTAAGACATGATTTAAAGTTTTCAGTAAAGGTATTGGTATCAGTATCAGTTGTCAGTAAAGGTATACAGGTTGATCTTCACCCTGGGTTTGAAATGGGAGGGAAGGGACAATGGCTGAGAGAGAAGGAAAAGGAAGAAAACTCAGGAGCGGGGAGAATGGAGGATGTCAGGAAAGGTGGGGAGGAGCAGGGAGCACGGCAGGAGGAGCCGTGTCACAGCTGGGGAGCTCTTCCAACCACGACGCAGAAGGTGGAGGCAACCAGAGCCCAAACAGCGTGTCGGGCCCCAGGCACACACCGCCACCCCCTCAGCCCTAAGGCGAGCCAGCCCGCGGTGACATTACGGTGGCTCCCACCTACTGATGTGCCAGCCGGCACCCGCTTTCTGCCACATTTGTTTCAAACACAGTTTTGCAAACTCACTCATTGGGAAACCTTTCTGTTTTCACACATTTAGTAAGCTACAAAGGGGCAGAGATGAGATTAAAATTCCCACAAAGCAAATGTTTCTGAAAGATACAGCTGTTCAGAAACACAACCCATTGTGGACCTTCTTATCAAGCTATTACGAGAAGTAGGTCACTGCAGCTCCAACTATTCAAATGTCACTTCTTCCTTCCAAGAATCAATCACTGCTAGGTCTTGGCTAATAAAAGCCAACTCCAGCAAGGAAAAAAATAAAAATAAAAAAGAGAGAGAGAAGCAATTTCCCAAAACATCAATGGCTCCTCACGAAAGCAGTTCTGACTTTGCGGTATCTGCTGATAGATAATTGTTATAAGAAGTAGAAGGAGCGTAACCACAAAGATATCTTTCTTCAAATAACACTTCTGAGTTCCTCATACATCATTTAATGTTTAGGGAGGTTTGTTGGTTTGAGTCAGCCATCCCTAAGATGTTTTTCTTTCTCCTTGTACAATACCCTCACTTTCATTCCTAAGCATGGATTAAATCCATGCTATCACGCTGAGGTTTTCTGTTCTGTCACCCTTCACCTCCCGCCATCCAACAAACAAAACAATATTTGTCTCCTCTTGCCTGCAGAGAGGTTACTCCCTGCTTTGCAGAGGACACCTGATGGCATTAACAAGTCTCCACACCGCACGGTTTCCCTCCACCGCTCTCACTGAGGACACCAAGAAAATGAGAAAAACACGAAATGCAGTAAGCATGTACATGTGTCCCCCGCTCTGGGCAGGGCAGGCTCACCCAAGAAACCAAACCGCAGCAGAGGTTCTGACCCCAAGTGCCCAAGGCTCTCTGCTTATGCCCTGAGGAGCCCAGGGTGTAGCAGCTACTTGCTCGTGAGCCCACGACAGCTCTAGAGAGCTCCTCCACCACAGACGTTGCAGGTTGAAGAGATCAAAGGTGTTCTAGCTGGCCCTGAAATGAATAAATGTGAGAGGGGAAAACAAGAGTGCAAGAATGCTTTTCACGGGTGTTTTAATGTCATCGGTGCCTGGCACTGAATTATCTCCCATTCTCTGCTCTGAGGTAAATGAGTGCTTTCCGTGTTCTCTGACTTTACTATACATAGCCCTTCCTATACTGCCTGTCTTCATGACCTTGCAGGGGTGAAAATAAATAAGTAAATAAATAAACATGGCATCAGTACCCTTCACTGAGGTGAAGCTCAATACTCCCAGTACCTGCTGCTCATGCTGCCCTTCAGCCACTGAACCAAAGTCACACGAACAAAGAGCTGCTGAGCATCTCAGGCACCTCAGCACAGACCCGTAGTACCCAAAGCGTAAGCCAGACCTCAGCCACATGACCTGCAGGAGACACTTGCCCTCATGGAGTCGAAGCCAGAGGCCAGGTAGAACATTGCAGCTGGGGGCTGGTGTTTTGGCACCTGCGGGTGCCACATCACTTTAACATGGGTACAAGGGGACTGTTGGTCTGACAGTTTTGCGCTGTCAGCATTAGAGGAAGCTGGGGGAGATAAGGGAGCCTGGGTGCTTAGTAGATAATTTTTTTGGAAAATAGACCAGGGCCAAGCAAGACTGCTTATGTTGCATATAAACAGCTAACTGGACACTTTCACGGATACAGAGGTGCTACCTTCTGAGAATGGAAGAACTTACCTTGCTTCTTTTGATAACTTCCTCGGTCCTGAGCTACAAGAATATAAAGCAGAGAAAAGCAGCAGAGCCAAGAGGTGGTTATAGGAACTCAACGTGGAGCAGAGCAGTCACAAAGCTGCTGGAGCTACCGGACTTCCAGCAGTTCTGTTTGTAACCTGTGGCCAGGTAGCAGCTCTGAAGCAGTGGTGCTCCATCCCGCTCGCCCTTGCCTAGCCGGCACACTGGGGCGGCCCGAGCTCCGGGAGGGATGGGAGGCAGCGCTGGGAGTTGCCCACTCCGTGCGGGACGCACAGCCACAGCCACAGCTCCAGCCCGCCCCGCGCCTCAGCACCGCATCGCTCGGCGTTAATAGAGATACAAAGCATGTGTCTGGCAGGTGATGGATAGCAGATGGTCAAAAATCCAAATGAAATATCTAATTAACCATAAATCCATATTCACTGAGATCTATCAAGGAACTCGTCCTTACCTTGGCTGATAGGGATATTATGAAGTCTGAAATTACAGACTTTAAATGCATCCCTTCCGATGAGAGCACTGTGGGCCTCACCGCCTTGCAACACCATCAGTACTGCACAAGCACCCACTGCCAGGTACAATTTATTTATACATGTGATTTATTTATTGCCCATACCTGCCTGCAAGCAGCAAGGAGCCAAACCTTGAGGGTCCCAGACTGGGAGGTCACTGAAGCAAAGGTGATTTCTTTTTCTTCTTTTCTTGACCCCTGCTGGTATTTGACAGTTGCCCTCCACAGCTCCAACTCCAGCAATGGTTTTCCTGCCTTTCCCCCAAGGCAGGGGGACCCCCACCCTGCCAGCAGCTTATTCCAGGGCTCATTTTGGAAGGACAGCCCTGAGCAGTAAGACTTTCTAGCTACAGACACATAAGGATTTTTAGTCAAAAAGGTGCTGTTCTCTTCAAAACTTCAAACTGCTTCCTTAGTTTATTTGCCTTGTTTCTACAGAGAATAAAAGTATTTTATATTAGAGGCAACACATCTATCTGCACTTGCTGCCGGCTATTTAACTGCGTGGTCAGTGCCCCCGGAAAAGCAACTTATTCCTTCTTGCCACCACCAAGGAATTTGTTGCACAGGCAAAGGGCACCTGCTTGGCCTTTGTCCATGGAAAAAGCAAATAATTGTGCCACATTATAAGAAAAAACAATCTCATTGTGTTGCAGTACAATGTACTGTGTTATAAAAGCAAAACATATTACTCTGTAGCACAAAGTCATTTTCTTGGAACTCATCTGGGTGATGTGAAATGGCCTTGTTCAATACTCTAATGATTGACAGGCACGATACAAAATACCGAGATAGATAATATGAGCTGCAGGGCTCTGATTTCTCCCACCATTCGTGGGATGAGCCAGTCCCAATAGGAAAGAGGTATTGAGCTGTCATTAGAAACCGCGGGACAGCAGCTTCACATCTTAACAGAAGGCAAGAGATAAGGTCAAGAATTTTAGGTCATGTGCAGATATATAAATTCCTGTTACGCCATACATTTTTATTTCTTAATGTTGTTCTTTAGTATCAATACGTGCCTTCTCCCTACTGGTAGATATGAGGTGTGACAACTGCGAAAGAGTATTTTCGCCAACAGTACTCCAAGAAACAGCCTCACACAGCCAGTGCTATCAGCAGAGCTAGCACGAGCAGTTTCTGAGCTTACAGCGACATCGCTAACACCACGGCATCGAGTATCCTAATCTGAATGATTCCCCTTATGTTTCACCTCAGCAGATTTACTAATGTTACTGTAAACAGCCAGCAGCCACTTGTAGGTCCCTCACACCAGCTTGTTGTGATACACTTGTCACACTTGGAAGTAACACACTTGGAAAAATGGTGTTACACCTTACTCCACAGCCAGTAAAATGAACGGATTTAAAAGCATGGCTGTGTGGGGCTCTAAGGCACCCAGCCGATGTGCCCACCCAGGGGAGGGGCTGCAATACATCCTTACGACAACTCCAGCCTGGATTACCTGGGCTTGACACCTTTTCAGCTTTCACCCACAAAATCTATTTTTCTTCTTGCTTGTTGATCTTAATTCTGCCTCCTTTCTGCTTTTCCGTCATTATCCGACCCACAAAGTTAAACATTTCCTCCCTTTGGGATGTGCCGTGAGGAAGATGCTCTGCAAGACGCAGGGGTAGTGTTCCAGCACAGCCACACGCCCCAAAAAACAGGCTTTTGTCCTCCCAGTGCCCAGCAGGAGCACAAGCTAGGCAGGGATTTACGTTTTAGTTATCTTTTGGCAGCTCGCGCCCCACGCCAGGTGTCCTGCACGACCCTGGCAGAGGTGACGTGGGCAGCTGCCACAGCGCGGCTGGCAGGCTGCAGTGCTTGCCCGGGCAGACACCGCAGCGCCAGTAACCGACTGACCGAGGGCGGCACCGGCACGGCTCACGGCAGCGGGGCTCGGCACACAACTGATGATGGGGCCTGCTGCCGAGGGGCTGCACGAGCCCCAGCCAACTCGCCTGCTAAGTCACCTGCCCACCTCCCTGCAGGCACCAGCCCCACCTGGCCACCACCACGGAACAGCTTCTGCCGCCTCCGAAGGAGCAGGCACATCAGGTTGAGAGGTGTTGCTGTATCTCACAGGAACATCTCTCCAGCTCCTTGCTTTTAAAGCGGCATGACTCTTCAAATGGCTGAATGAATAACATGGCAGCAGACAAGTTGCTTTCTGAGCTCTCCTCACAACCTCCGCAGCCCCAGCATCTCAGTGTGCTGGTAACCACATTTATATTTCACTGGAAGAAACCCTGACCAGCCAAGTCACCCAGTTACAGCAAAATGCAGACGCAGCACACTCTCCAGTCTAGGATGACAGAAGAGACATTTTGACCGAGCTGGAGGGATATGCAGGGTTTTTTACAAAGAACTTTGGGTACACAGCCTGCTTTGCTCCTCCTGGCTTTTATTGCTACACCTTAGCAAATACTTAGTCAATGGTATCTCGCAAAGATCAACAGAGAAAAAAATATTCAGCCTACTGTTTGTCATGTTCCACGGCAGACACCTTTCCTGCTGTCCCTGGCAGCTTTATAAACAGCAGAGAAACAGCAGCGTGTGCAGTAACGAGTCTGCCCAGGCAGCACGAGTCGGGGGGAGGACTCTGCTCCAGCAGCACCAGGGAACCTGTCGAAAAGTGAATATTGGGGAGGGAAAGAGGTTTCCGAGAGCTTCTGAGGTAGGAAACTAAGGTTTTGAAGGGAAGGGAACCATGTCCAGAATGAAATGAGTGAAGAAAAGGAAGCAGGCAGCTCACACCACAAGATTTACACTCTGCACAGCACCCCCATGTCAATGGCTCTTCCAGCAATTCGGATGGGAAATGTTTGTGAGGCAACTCTGAGAGGCTGGGCTGGTTGTTACCACATCGAAGCAACAAATACGGATACCATTAGCTATTTTGTTGTATATTCACTGCCTGGTAAACATTACAGAGATATTTCTCGCAGGGTGAAGCTGCTTGCAGACAGCACAAACAGCAGCCAAGCTCAGCTGCTTTGTCTGCAGGCAAGCAGAGACAAGTGATCTCCGTACCCACCTTAAAAGAGATTATTGGCAGCCCCAACACACCTGTAAGCAGAATTAACCCATTCAATCATAGAAATAGAAACAAGAAGCAGGATGTAAGTCTCTCTCCAGATTTCTCCCACCACAAACCTCATGAAACAATGAGAATAGCAATCAGCCTCTGCAGCATCAGGGCAAACCTGTACAAGTCATACAAACAGCTGAGGAAGTACATGAGAGGGATGCCCTCTGAGAACATCAGTATCTATTTTATTAACTGTAGATGGCCCTCATGCTGGATTCACATCCATGTAAATCAGAGTGCATCCGTGACACTTCTGCACAACTCCAGTCCAAAACAGAACAGACCGAAAAGGCTACTGAAACACACAGCTTTCAGTTTATGTTTAATTATGAGGTAAGTCCAAGAATATTAGCATAAAGTTTTGCTGTCACTTAATGTTTTTTGCTTCCTCTTTGTGCCGCTATTTCTTCTCTCCATACAATGACAGCAGCAGAGCATGCTCAATATATTGAGCATCAAGGTTTATTTCCTTAAGCCTTACCCGGAGGAACAGTAAGTTTGACATTTACCAAGACAAGAACTCTTTTTCCAGACTGTTAGTCACTGTATACTTTCATTACTGTAACCAGAGCTCCCATGTGCCCTGTCCCAGGTAAACAGAAACTGAGAAGGAAACAGGCACCGAAGAGAAGCTTCGCTTAACCGCCCTGACCCGGGGAGGGAGGGCACTGGCACCCAGAGCCGGAGCCAGCAGGGCTCCCGTGTGCTCGTGCTCGCGGCACAGGGCTGAGCCAGGCCGGCCAGAAGAGGAGCTGCAGTCAAGGCAGGCTGAGGTCAGGAGCAAGAGAAGGCAGGTGCCCGCCCGCCCGCCTGCCCACCCAGGGAGCAGCAGGAAGGATGCTCATGGGGCAGCACAGAGGTTACAGTGCCAAGGAGTCCCAAAGAAGCAGGCAAGGTCAGAATGCCAGACACTCACAGTGGTGGAAGCCTGTACCAGGAATGATGCCAAAGATGAAGGCTTTCACTTGAGCAGGCAGGATTCGGGGAGAAGGTTAAGGATTAAGGTTTAGAGCATGACCTCAATTCAATCTCTCAATTCAACCCAGCCTCGCCCGGCAGGAGCCTGGCCCAGAGGCACTAAGCTGGCAGACCGCAATCAACTGCTTGATCGCACCACCGTCACCTCTTCAACCACGTCCCTGCCTCATTCACTGGGAGCCAACTTCTGCATTAAGGGGGACAGGGCTGCACTAGGTAGGAGCCCCCTTGTCATGCACTGCTTGAAACCACGCTAGTGCTCTGTGCATCCTGTGCCTCGCGAAATGAGACTCCGTGGAAAACAAGACCCTTTCCAAGGAAACCCACCATGCTTGAGCGCAGCTTCTTAGCGCTTTACTTTGAAACATCAGCTTTCTCTCAGGATTGCATTTCTGACATCCTTTCCTGATTAAAAACAGACAGGTAAAGCATCTTTGCTGTGTAGCATCATCACTGCCCCTACCACACATAATCAGTTGAACATGAAACTTGAAGCAACGGCAAATGGAGGAACGGTACAACTGCAGGCCAGCGCGGTGGCTGGTGCATGGGAAATGCTATGAAATGGCTTCATAGTGGCTTGCAGGTGACAACACTCAGCCTCCCGGGTGGAATCCCAAGTGCTCTTCAGCATTTGGAGCAATCAGGCAGCGAGTGCTCTTGGAACGGATTTCTGGGCACACAGAGGAGGTGGTGGTGATTGGGAACAGCAAGCATGGATTTGCCAAGGGTAAGATGGTGCTTGACCAACCTGATCAAATGACTGAATCAGTGACTGAGTGCCCAGCATGCATCATTCACCTCAGCTTCAGCAATGGTTTCCACAGCACTCTTCTACCCAACAGGAGGGTGAACAGCAAGGTGGTAAAAGTTTTGTTGGATGACTGAGTCCAGAGCAGTGGCTAACGGGTCACTGGCTACCTGGCTAACAGCAAGAAATGGAGTACTGCAGGGGTCTGCCTGGGACCTGTCCTGTTTAATGCCTTTATCAGCGGCCTGGAGGAGGTGACAGAGTGGACTCTGTCAAGTTTTCAGGTGACAGAAAATTGGGGTGAGCACTTGATATTCTTGAGGGCAGGGCTGCCATTCAGAGGGATCTCAGCAGACTGGAGGAATGGCCTGAAAGGAACTTCATGAAATTCAACAAGAACAACTGCAAGGTCCTGTACCTGGCTGGGAATAACCTCTGCGAATGATGAGGGCTGACTGGTTGGGGAGCAGCTCTGCTGGAAAGGGGGTTTTGGGGGCAGAAGGCTGCAGGGGGTCAGCAGCGGGCCCTGGCAGCAAGGCAGGTCAGCGGTGTCTGGGGCTGTGTGAACGGGAGCATGGCCGGGAGGTGGAGGGAAGCAGTCACCCACCACTACCCACCACTTACTGCACCGCATCTAGATACTATGTCCTTTTTTTGGTTGTGGGCCCCCCAGTAGAAGGAAGACCTCAATAAGCTGCGACATGTCTGGTGGAAGGCCACTAAGATAGTCAGGGGCTGCAGCACTTGCCCTGTGGAGAAAGCCTGAGGGATTTGCGTTCATTCAGCCTGAAGAGAACCCAATACCCTTAAAGAGTTTGCAGATCTGAAAAATGCTAAGAAAAGACAACGCGCCATCATGAGCACATGGCAATTCCTACTCTAAAGTGTTAAAGTAGCAACTGAAACAGGAGCATACTCAATGCATGCCCGAGTTTAACATCAACTAATTTAAGAGCCAAGGCACAAGCCACACCCACAGATTTGGCCTGACAGACCAGGAATTATTTTATTATTATGCAATTAATTTAAAAGCTCCCAGAGACAGGTTCTTACCTGAGCAGTGTACCAGTGCAGTCCTCTGCAAGCACTGACAAAAGGTCTTCCCATCCAGCTGAGTGGAGAATGTCAAAGTGTCACCGGAGCAAAAAGCCCACTCCTGCTGCAGAAACGATCTGTACGAGAGCAATGCATGCCAGGGCTTTGGCTTTTACTCTGTCCCCTTGAGGTCTTGTTGCACGCTCAGTATCAAAGCAGACTTCCCTAGGGGCGACACTGTCCTTACCAGTTTGTACTGCAGAGCCGACGTTACGCGCTAACTGCTCTGGCACGTTCCAGGCTAAGGACAGGCACGCCGTTGCCCCACAGACACTACAAGGTCAGCCACTCCTGCCGCAGGACACGTTCACCAGCCTCGGGAGCCCGGTGACCGCCGGGAGGGAACAGAGCTGCGCCTCTGCCTTGCAGCCGCCACCTCGACAGCTCATTGTGCAGGGGCTGCCACCTGCCCCTCTTGGGGCTCTGCCTTTGCTCGTGGAGCACACACAGATCTCCAGAGAGCGGGTCACTGCGTGATTTCCCACTGACCCCCACACTTCTGTTGGTGTATTTAACCAGGGTACCCACCAGAGCAATCCGCGCAGAGCTCAGGTGCCGCAGAAAAAGCTACCCAGCAGCATCAACACGCAGCAGTGACACACACCAAGAGCAACAGCATCGCCAGGGCTGTGCTCTCGCTTTGCCAAGTCACACAGCACGCGCAGAGCGCGGCCGGGGCTGGACCTGGCTGCCTGGGAGCCATCAGGAAACAACGAGGCTAACTGGGAGCAGCCGGCTCAGCCACCCGTCACGGCTCCGGCCACGCTGCGGTGCTGCGATGGCACCGTGCAGCCTGCTGGCCCGTGTTCGGGGGAGCCTGGCCAGCACTGCTCCATCACACAGCACTGACCCGCCTGCACAGCCCCAGCACCCAGCAGCAGGATTTGACCCTGCAGGTGAGGTCGGAGCTGCAACACATGGTGAGTGCTCACCTCCTGAGCAGCCGCTGCCTCCAGCACCAACACCAGCCCGTGCAGAATACACACCTGGCAAACATGCATGCTTGTATGTACCAAATGAACCATCCAGTACAGACCCCATGCTGAACTTCTGCACTTACATTCATTTGCAATTAACCTTTGAATTAACAGGTTCATTACTTTTATTCACTACAGCCTGGAGAGGAAAAAATAAATCAGAAATATCAGCTATGTAGAGTAACCTGCGATCACACTGATCAATCCAGTTCACTAAGTCCCCTTCTTACCGTAAAAAAAACAACAAACCAAAACCAAAACACCAAAATAAAGTCTGTGTTCTAAAAAACAGTTAAAAAAAAAACCAAAACAACAAACACAAACTCTGTCTGTCCCTCAAAACAGCCGCTGAGCAGGCAGATGTTACCACCTGCTAAGAATAATGGAACTGACTGACTGAAGGCAGAGCTCAGCCTGAATCACGAGACTAAGGATTAAAGCGCTGAGCCGAGAGCAGTCACCTCCTGAACAGTACCTGTAACAGACGTCACTCACCCTCTCCATCTCAATGGGGAACATCGTGCACTGCTGGCAGGAACGCAGGGCCTCTCCCGAGGCATTCTGTGGCCCAGGGAAAGGGGCTGGCAAAGCGCAGAAGCAAGCCTTTCTTTCTTATTTTCTTTATGCAAAACAAGCAAGTTTGATAAAGGCACCTCAGAGACCTAGAGCCGAAGCATGAGCCAGTTCAGGGCGCAAACAGAGGATGCGACGCCTGCTCAGGCCGGGATACTGTGTGTCTGTAACCACCCAGCCAGCCCAAAGCACCGGAGGTTTCCCCTTTTAGCAGGGGATTGCAAGCGAACTCGCAAAAATACTTGAGCTCTTGCAGAACGGCATTTCTTAGTTACAAGGGCTGGCGTGCATCCTGCTTGGGCACAAAGCACCACTCACGCTGCACACAAAGCCCAGGAGCAGAGGCCGCAGAGGCAGCAGCCGCCTGCGCAGCCTGGCTGGCCGGCACCCAGCCACCACCAGCAGCATCAGTTTGCCTTCTTCACAATGTAACTCACCTGGACAACTTTTCCACCTTATATTTTCGATTTCACTGTCTCAGGGATGGGCTTCCTAATTGTACAAACATTCTTTGAAAGACTAGGGAAGAGTTAATTAACTAGTGAATAACAGAAAAGTTACCAAAACTTTTCAAAAGAGACATTATGGCAAAAGAGCCGTGATACAACCCTGAAACCACCAGCGCACCAAACACGCAGTCCAGCCACCAACAGCTCTGCAGAGCTACTCTCCACTGCCTCTTCCACCTCCACCTCACCCCCTTCTTCCCAAAAAGCATGGGAAAGGTCAAAGAGGTACTGAAATAAAACCCAGGAGTAACCTGAGGAAGGACCAATTTCCCACACTTGGAACGTGTCCTAGTTTTATCATGACACTCCTGACTATATCTCCTCCAGATGAAGAGATGCCGAGCTTAACAGGGCATGGCTGCTTCTTCTGGCATAGTTGTGGAGTCTACGAGATATCAGAGTAAGAAATACTTCCTGCCAAATGAAGTAGAAAGTGTGATTTACGCCCAGGTTCCCATGCCAAGGCCTGTCTCCCAGATATCAGCTGAATTCATCCCAAGCACTGGTGTACATAGCTCCCGTTATGTGCCATTTATTTCTTCCAAATATGGGAACCCAGGAAGCATTTTCACCGCTGTATAGATTTATTAAGTTCTATTGGATTTAGACCTAAGGTTAAACTCTCACCCAGTTTCGTTCTTGCCTGCCCCCTAATGCAGGTCACAGACCTGAGACCGTTCCACCGCACTGTGCTCACCTGCGGAGCCCTGACCCCCGTTCACAACCGGCATTTAGGCTCATGTAACGGGCACCCCTAAGGGAAACTATTTTACTTGCAGAGCCGCTATCGGTTTAGTAATTCAGTTTCACTTAACACCTGTGAGACCCCCACTACATACTCAGCCAGAGTTCCTTCGCCTAAAGTACCGAGCGTCTTAGTAATTCCCTGCTCCATTCAAAACTCGGAATCTCGAGTGCCAGCAGTCCCTGCCCACTGAATGTAATCCCTGTTTTCAGTCCGTTACCCCTTCCCTCTCACCTAACATCACGCCCCTCAAAAAGCAGGATGTAGCCTTCCTGCGCATCCACCCAGCTTCTACCTAGCCTGGTTCCAGAAGACCAAGGTCACACGTTATGGCCTCCACGTGCTCTTAAATGGCTGCATAATTCTTTCGGACAAAGCGGGATGGGGATGGTTTTTTACAAAAACAGTCAGCCTTCTCCCTGCTAGAAATATGTGGGCAGCCTGACTCAAGTTTTAACGTCCCCCAAAAGCCTTTCATAGAGAGCATTCCCATGTCAGATCTGCAGACGAAGCAGCCAGGGTTTAGATGTCATCTTCCACCTGTGACCGTCCATATTCCTTGACCAAGGAGGAACAGGTATTTCCCTATGGAATGAATGACGCAGACAAAGCCACCCAGTCCACAGCAAGCTCAGCAATGACTCCTACAGACAACTGTGGGAACTCTGTTCACTAACCTAGCTGGTATAGGATCACCCTTCAGTACCTAGTAACTTTCACATGAGGAAAAGCTACACAAAGAACATCATCTTATCTGCCTCCTCACAAAAACAAACCGCTCCAGAAACTTCAACTAACATAAGGAAAACATTTTGCGTGTTACATTACTGGGTAACAGCTCCATTTTTGTAATAGGCTACCCAAGCCTTAAAAAGTTTGGTCAACCAAGTCTGTTTTAATTACTGTAAATTACTTTTCTCTATATAAGCAGCAAACTGTCTTCCCAGAAATACACAAAAACTGAAATAGGACAAGTATGATACCAGCAACTTTTGGTTTTCTTTTTTTAATTATTTGTTTCTGCAACACTATTCACTATTTCTTTTTCCTGTGGTCTTAAGCAAACTATGTGAGATTTGGGTTAGAAAGTGTGTGTCTCAGTCTAGCAGACAAAGGCACAACAGTCTCTAGCAGCTGGCAAGTTAAGCTGGGCACATTCATATTAGAAACTCTTTTAAAAAGTACTGAAGACAGTAACTGACTGTTGGAACAACTTACTGAAGATGGTAATGGCTTTCTCCATCACTGGAAACTTTCAGCTAAAGCTGCTGGTTATGAAGCAGTAATTACATTAATGGAATTTCTGTGGTTGCCTGTATGAGTAAGTTAAAATAGATTATCTGTATTTATCCCCAGACTGGGATATAAATCTCCAGAGTTTATCACCCTCCTGTAAAGGCCAGTAAAGCTATACTTATATTAATTTATCCTATATATTGAAAGCTTTCACCAAACCGGCTTAAAATAGAATGTCCAGTTTTCATCTTTGTAGAACAAGGTCGTGAAAACACATACAAAACTGTAACGATTTGACAAGGGGAGGAAAACAGTTCAGACAAAGCATCCGCTCTGAAATGTTTCAAATAATTTTATTAAACAATCATGTTTTACATGTCATCAGACCTAACCCCTGAAGTGCAAAAATGTTTCTGAGGTATTAAGACTGGAGGAAAACAGGCACAATATTGGTTGTTAGGGATACCACACTACAGCACAGTGGACTTTGCGAACAACAGGCCTTTATACAGCATTTGCAGGATCAGAGAAAACTGAGAACAAGTCTCTATTTGTCTTTAGGCTTGAGCGCCAAAAAGGCCTGATCGTTAGCCAGTTGCATCACATCAATGAAAGCACAGACATGGTTAACACAGGATGATGATAAATATCAATGAGGTGTTATTTTTAACCAAGATGGACAGATGAAAACCAGTTCCTCCTGAGACATGACTTTTTTTTTCAAATTTGTCAAAAATACCATGACAAAACAGAAGCGATCCTTATCTTAGTAGGCATTTATGAACTTATGTTTCTGAATGTGTCAGGTTTTGTGTAAGAATGGCATACTCGGAAAGGTCCTCACCTTCAGCATCTTCAGCTTTAAGACCCTGCTGGGAAGCTGGAGACACGAGCTGTACTGTCGGCACACCCACGGGCATAATGTCATACAGGCTGATCACAAGCACAACTGAGATTCTCCTAATTTTCTAGGATTGTTACCTGTATCACTGCTGCTTACCTACACGTCATCTAGCAAATCTACAAATACAGAATAGCTGGCATAGAAGCTGGATACAGCTGGAGCGTTGCCGTAATATTTTTTAATGGAATCATATTTCACGGACCAGAAAGGCAACCCCAAAGAAAAAGTGCAAGTAAATCATCACTTTCAGTTGAAAACTGGGTTTCGAATGCCACTCAAGACCGAACTGCTGGGCCACTTTCTGCGCAGAAGAGTTAGGGAACATACAAAAAAGAAAATGCTTGTGATTCCTAGGACAACAATGCCCGAAATCAGTGCACCGGTGACTGAGTTCAGCTGGAAAGGAGGTCCATTTGGATGAGCTGCAAAGAGAACAAAAATGTGCAGGTAAGATCTGGTTACAGGCTCTCAGCAGTGCCAGCCACTGCTGTCTTTCCATTACAACACCCTAGATACAAAATAATTACAATGAATGGACTGAAACTGTACTTCAGAACGAGCACCTGTCCACGTGGATAAAGCTTATCTAAGTGCAGTTTGAAAACAGTTATTAGTTCTTTCAATATCCATCAGCTAGGGGATAAAGACAGTAAGGATACTTCTAAGGCGTAATCCCTCATGTGCTAGTGACAACCTTGACCTGTGTTATTTAAGGCAAGACTATCCTTATCCAAAAACTGTTAGAGCAGAAGTATAAAGATTTGTGGCCTAATCAAGTTAATGAAAGGATTTCTTCCCTGATATCATTATCCACATCTCAATTCAAAGGGTATATAAATCCTTAGCAGACATATCTGGCACCAGGTATCTGAGCTACTCTAAGCTCATCCGTACACCTTCACAGAAGGCTTCTTAAAGCGTTTATCAATTCTCAGGTAGAAAAGGTAACATATTTACTATTTAGTGTAGCTCAACAGGCTGTCTGTGGACCAGTTCCTCGATACTGGAACACACACAACCAGCCCATACCATCTTTCCCAGCAAGAGGGGAAAAAAAACCCACAACGAAACCCCACACATTTGAGTGGTAGGTGCGACCCAAAGCACCAATGTGCGTTTTCCCAAAAGCCACATTTGCCACTACCAGAGCTGGAGGGTGAGGTGGAACGACACCACAGCTCCTGTGTGGGAAACCAGACTGCTGCTCCCAGAAGCAGCCACCTGCCCTCAACATCATCAACCCCCCCGCTCCTCACCAAAGCTGGGGGGGGATAAAAAAACCAGCTCTGTTGATGAGGTTGCCCTCCCTTTCCCAACTCTGTGCTGCCTTCTGACCTTGCTTGTCTGCTCCCCACTACAGCAGTGATCCCACCTTGCTCTTCCTCTACACTCTCCACTGGGACAGCAACAGGCACAGGAAAGGCACCGCCACTCCTTACTACCGGCAGAGCGACCGGCTGACACCAGCCCTGCGAGTGCCCGGAGCAAAGCACCCCACAGCTCAGAGGCTTGCTGTCCCCCACAGCCCGTCTCCTCCGCTGCCCTAGCAGACCACCAGCTCCAGCCAAGCTTCTCCGTAGGCTCCCTGCGCGGTTAAACGCCAGGAGAGCAGGAACTGAAGCACAGCTCTGCTGACTTTTGTAGCACAGCTCTGCTGACTTTTGTAGCACAGCTCTGCTGACTTTGAGCTATGAACTGAAATAGATTGGAGCATAACAACCATTTTGCTGCTCTATTCCTGCGTGGTGTGAACAAATTTTACCATTTAGGTCTGATTTTGCATCTGGCAGTTGCAATGTTCCTTCACCCTCACATGTCCCAGCAGCAGATTTTCATGTCAATTCCATCACAGGAATGAGAACTTGCTATGTTGGTGGGGCTGAGTACACAAATTAAACTGAGCATTCCAGATTTACCAATTGCTTTCTTTACACCATGTCAGCATTAACTCATTCAAATGACAAAAAAAAAAACCAAAAACCAAAAAACAAAAAACAGCCAAAAAGGAAAAACATTCCAGCTTAGTGCACAGACCTCAATCAAAATGGTTCATGTCCTCAGTTATGTTTCACTCATAAACCCTCTTTTATGTTTCTTGGAATTCTGATTAACTTACCAAGTTGTGAATTGTTGGTTGGCGTCTCATCTGTAGAAAATAAAAATGGGATGCATTACATTTTACAAATACCTCTGCCCATCTCCTCCCCTCCTTACAACGCAAAAGCCAACAGTCCTAGCTTTATTTTCAAAACACATCAGCTACACTTGCAACACTGACTAGCAGCTTTTAGCATCTCTAATAGGATAAGGACAACAACATTAATTACATGATGCTACTTCATTTTTTAATGTGAGCACACAAATATGAAGTTACTCAGTACTCTGGGGAGAGGAAAAAAACCAAACCAACAACCACCAAACAACTTAATGCAGGAACCTTTTACCTGAAAAGGTGGCCAAGTTCTATTCTGTCCCTCAATAAAAGTACAACTATAAGCCCAATATTATACACAAGTCCCTTCACTGTTAATCATAGTATAAAAAGATCTGTGTAGGAAAAAGATTAACCTGAGTTTTTCAAGGCAAAATACATCAGTGACCATAAATGATTACAAAAATGCCTTTTCCCCACGCTCATTTTTCTCTTGACAGTTCCACAGTGGCATTATATTCAGGGAAACATTTGTATTTTGTCTTCAGTTTTTACTTACTTACCATTGTCCATCTCAGAATTACATTTCTTGTCACTATTTTTGCTTTTTTGTGCAACTTGTAAGCACAGCTCATGTATACATTTGTTTTGAGCAGCCGTCTTCTAAGTTTAAGTGAAACATCCATCAAAAACTACACAATTTCACCCTCACAAGTAGGTACCTGCTTTGTTTCTATATACAGATACTAAAACATTTTTTTCTGTGTATGTCTACTGTATTGACTTATTTTAGATTAACAAACAAAAATAAAGTTTCCCTGAAAAGAACAAAATGTTAGAAATAAGAGTTCAGAATTATACAGGAGAAGGACCATTGCTCATTTGCAGTAGCACTATTCAGTATCTTTATATACTGGTACATTATGTCAAGGTAACGGCATAAACAGCCCTAGTGCCCAGTTGTTCCCGTATTGGAGTAACAGGGAGACCTGGCCACCTCGAGGTGCCTCTGCAGACACTGATGTGCACAAGAGTGGCCCAGGACACAAGCAGCACCAGCCCAAATGAGGGGAGTGGGGGTGGCACATCCATGTGACCACAGAACTCGCACTGGCGTATGCACCACGGCGAGTCAGGAGCAGCAGGTTGGATGGGCTCTGCGCAAATGATCCAGCTGCATTGAGCGGGACCAGAGTTGGTCTCGAAAATAATGTAAGTACCTCCGCGCAGCACCGCAGCAAGGTAAGCCAGCGCTGCACGACGGCACTCCTCAGCCAAAACCAGACAGCTCTGTTCAAGTTCTGTCATGACCTTCCCCTCTTATTCTTTCCTCGACTGTAGTATTCATGAACCTCACATTCTCAGTGCACTTATTTTCACGATGGGTAGGGACAGCGGGAGGGAATGCTGGTCCTCTGTTTCTGCTCCAGGAGAAACAGGGAAGTGCGAGGCAGATCAAGGGACCCACCCAGTGCCACGCAGGAAATTCATGGCAGAGTTCAGAACCAAATCCCATTTTTTCCTGAGTACTTCCCATCAAACCATCCTTCTGTCAGCAGGAGTGGGATGCTCCAGAAGCATACTATGGCGATGCAGAAATATCTAATAATGTAATCTTATCTAACATCTAAAAAGCTACATAGCTCAAGTAGAAGACACCTAAAGAAATATTTTCCTTTCCAGCCTTATTCATGTTTTCATTTTAAAAACCTCAACAATCATAATGAAATTATAAAACTGTTTATCATTTCATCAGGGTCATTTAATACCCATGGACAGATCTTTGCTTGCTTGAAATTATGCAGTATTTAAATGTAATTGATGCATATCTTTTTTTTTTTAATTGTAAAAAAAGCATTCACAGCATTTGAACCATAAGCTATATTACCTAAAAACTTGGTTTATGACCAACACCTATATCTAGATCCCATTCCTTGCCTAAGGCAGCATTTCTCCAGCATACATGTTTGTCTGAGCAAAGCTGTCATTCCTTTCCCATGAAGTACTCATGCATGCAGCTTTAAAGTGAGTTCTTTTCACTTTTTCTTGACTAATCAGATAGCAGTGACTCAGTTGGGACTACACATAATGCACAATAAAATACTCATTTTCATTACAGAAACGTTGCTTATAACAGGGGCTATTTGTTCTAAAAATGGTCTCTTGCTAGATGGTTCCCTATTCTGGAGGGTCAGTTGTTGCCTTTGGATATGTGGGCACAACTGCTTTGCATGTAAAGAAGGATTTGATTAAGTGTTTTGATTATTTTTCCTAGACAGGATTCAGTCCTGCTCTCAGCTTCCTAACTCTAATGACTGCTGAAATCAGTTGCTTAACTGCAACTACTTATAAATATCAGTAAATAGAATTTTCTAAAATTTTTCAAATATTATATTTGCAGTCACACAAATTCTTTTCAGAGACTGCAGGTTGCATTTAGAGCTGCCTTCCCGCCCCCCCCCCCCTTTTTTTTTTTTTACTTTGGCAATAAAAATGGAAATTATGGCATTTCACCCTGGATTTAAAAATTTAAAATAGTCGATTTTGGTCCACTGTTTAGAATTTACAATGTGTTTGTCCTATTTCTTTCTTATAGCTGAAGGCTAAGCATAGCATGTATTAATTTTATGCAACACTTAAATAAAAACCAAGAGGTGAAGCTGGAAGGAATGGCGACTAGAAAGTGACAGTGAATATTCATTAGCTGCCTAAATTAGATGGCAACACTGAACACAGTACCTTAAATTCCATTATTTTCAGTGAAATCTGACAAAAAGAAAGAAGTCAGCCCACTGAATTTGGGCTTCTATAATACCCTTATATGCATAACAGTATCCCACAGTGATTCTACTGGGGTAGGGAGGAAGCATGAGTGCTGAACTGAAACGTTAGCTCAAAATTTCTACCGAACACTCCAAGAGCAGGGAAAAAAATACCCAACAAACTCATGGAGAATCCACCCGTTCTCAAAGTCACTGCAAAATTAAACTGCAAAACATTTCCCCAGGTTTCTGAAATTCCTGCAGCCCATAGAAAAAGTTTGCTCATTCCTACCACTCCTGGTAATGATGGGGCCAGCAGAGATTACAGCATTGCCAGAGGTGCTCTGAGGGCTCCAAGTTGTCCTCCCACCAGCGTCTCTTCTTTCTCTGTTACTGCAAATCTGAGTGGTTAATCAAAACAATCACCGTTTCAGAGTGGAATGGAATTGTTGCCCTTCCTGTGCTTCCTGCTTTAATGTAAACTCTTTTATAAGCAATACTACAACTTTGATTTTATTTCTTAGTATGTATTAAATTACTTTGCAATAAAAGCACCTGCGATATTCACTAGAAGTGTATCTTATAAATGCCTGGTTTCTCATTGTATTTTGCCTCACTTCGTTTACAGAACTACATTGCTGTTGTGTACAAGATCCATCTTATAGCATATTAAATTTTCAGTAGTTAATTTCCCAAAGCTTTGTTTACAGACATTTTTCCCCAACAAATGTGCTTCACTCGACTAGGGATAGAAAACAGGCTACAATCCCTATTCTAGGAAGCTTCTTGAGTTAAAAGTTTGCACGTTTTCCATGGAGTTCTAAACAGCAATGACCCACATTAAAAGAGCCCTCAACACTCTGTCACCTGGAATCCACCTTTAACATCTCTAATTTATAATCCACCTTAATCTTGGGTATCAAGTATCCTTCGACCAAGAGCATTTCCTTAATTTCAACTTCTTGTGAAAGGACTTTGAAAACCTCAGAACTTAAATTCAATAGAAACAATTAATTCAGTGTGACATAAAAGCATAAAATAATGCACAAAATGTCAGACATATACTGAACTGATAGCATTTTAAAATTCTAAATGCAAAGTCTTTCAGTAGGGGACAATACTGCATTCTGAAGACATCACAGGATGTTCTCTGTTTATACATTTATTTAAATAAGTTTCAAAAATATATTTGTTGAACCTGACATTCCTCAAATTGGATATTTTTTGAATTGACACAACTTCATGAACTTCAACAAAACAGCAGTTTCCAGACTGTAAGGGAGGTGGTAATAAACTATAGGGGAGGTAGTAGTTTGGGGTTTTTTCCTCTACTATCAGAAACTCTTTCAAATTTTCTGAGTCAGTAGAACGGCACTTACTATAGCTTTAAGTTTTCCCATAAACTCTATTCTAAGATACTTCCATTCATCAACTGTGACTGTGGATACCTTTTTTCTTAGATGCTATAGTAAGAATATGAGCTCTGGAGCCATCTCAGAAGCTGTAACTTTTAAAAAAGAATTAAAGGGCTAAAAGGCAAAGAGGTCATTTCTCACATGTTCAACCACCTGTGTTTTGCAGGTCTGGTATTATTCTAACTCTGGATGACAACGTTCATTGCCCTGTTCTTCATCAGTTGTTTTACATTCCTTCAGACACAAAAAACATTCTTACTTCAGACTCTACTAGTCATCTTAATTCTGCACCTTCCAAACTTCCATAGAATTTGCATGCAGAATAACTCCAGTGTACCTATTTTGTATCCAGATAATTAACAGCAGCTTCCATCCACTGAAACTTACTGGCACAAGAAAGGGACAGTCATCTGCTCTGCACAGCTTTGTCACGCAGTGAAGGAAGACCGTAGACATCTTCTGGTTCTTATGCTTCACAAAGCGAAACACCTCAAAGGAAAACCGTCCCATTTGGCTCTTGCCATTTTCAATTATAGTTGTCTGCGGGTCCTTGTCACAGCTAGTTTTTGTAGAGAAGATTAAAACTAGGATGAGCAGCTGTATTAGCATTGTGAGGCTCTTAGCTGAGAATAAGAGAACTTAGGTAGTAAGTTCAGTGCTCTAGCTCCTTGGAAAAGAGCGCAGTGCCCTCATGTGCAACACAGGAAGCCACAACCTGCCCGTTGGGCTGCACAGTCCTTTGCCAAAATGCATTCCTACAAAACCATCATGTTCTGTTTTGCAGCATCACAGCTATAACCAAGGTACCATTTCATTCCAGTGCCCAAAGAAACTTGAGACCTGAAGCAAAAAGTAATCAAGTATGCTAACCGGCACAGACAGGTAACTCCAAATGAAGACAGTGTCTCTCCAGCAACCATCACTGCTGAGATTTAATCTGAGATACTGCCAAGATGTTTTTCAAAGTTCCAATTCAAATAAATGTTTTTACTGGGAGTAGAAGCAGGAGCATCTATTTATCTATAATTATTTGCTTAACTGCTTTCCTGAACTGGAGTCTATGATGTTTTATATCACTGTCATTCACTACAAGGGTACCTTTGGCAAAATAAAGGCCAGCTTAGCCATTCAGTTTGGGTGTTTATGGTATCTCTAGTAGAGCCATTTTGGATATATGCTTCTTTGCCTTCATAATTCTTACAGCTTTGCACTTGCTTCTATGTTTATGTTCACAGACAAGAAAAGTCCTGCATGTTATCTGCAAGCCCAGCCCCTGGTCCTCCCTGCTAATATTGCTTAGACTTTCCAGGCAGTTTAGAACACCACTATCGGAGAGATTTATAACTGTTTTTTAAAGGGAGGACTCACAAAACAGTGGGTTTGCACAGGACCTACCTGAAAAAAAGATCATATCGAAGATCATCGCTAGGATTACCAGATGGCGTGGTGTAACAGTAGTCCATCAAAACATTCCACCTGCACAGGGAGCAAAATGATAGATGAGGGAAACTGGCAACATTAAGAGTAGGGGTGGAGAGAGTGAGATAAGATTAAAATATAGTACAGGCAAGCATGCAAACTGATAAGGCAGGCTGCTACATTGAAACCCAGTAACTATATTTAACAGGTCACATACAAGTCATCCTGCATTCTCAATATATCACCTGTTTCTTCCCACTACTTACAAAGCTAAACAGCACAGCATAGCAGCAGAATTGTATAAATCAAAGAATTTTGGTTTGTGCAAGTCAATCACCACACCAACACACACTGTATACCTCCTCTCAGAAGTCACGGCCACATAGGACTAGAAATCTAAGCCATCCCACTTTTAAAAGCCCTGGAGATTCTCACTTGACCTTTCTTAAATAACAGCAATATAGGATTTAAAGTGTAATTCAGGAAAACTTTCATACAAAAGGCTAGGAGGAACAACAGTTTCTTCTAAATCAGAAAAATTTGCAATACCAAGAGTTGAATAGCAAGCGAGACAAGAAATAACATCCTTTACGGTACCTGCCATCAAGGTTGGTTGCTCTTACAGCTGCATATATTTTGGTTTTCAAAGGTAAACCTGTACTTGGAATAAGGAGCTGCTGGCTGTAGGTTGAATCCTGAAAAATAAACGTTGCCTCAGTGTACCAGAAACCCCACTGTAACCACCCATCTGTCTCCAGACTGAACTCCCATCTACATTTTCTAACCTTTCTATGTAGGACAGACATTTACTTTGTCCTCTGTAAGGGAAGAAGCAAAAAGCAGTGCCGGAGCATTTGCCTATAGGCTCGTCTAGAAAGATTGACAGTAGTTGACTGGCCGTATCGGCCTTATCCCATGCAACTATTTTGGGGAATCTATTTATGATTTTATGAAGTGGTTGGGTTGGTGATGAAAGAAAAGGCATCATTCACTAACATCTCAGTAAGTCTCCCAGCACCTACTGTAGCAGCTACTGTGGTTTTCGGAAGGAGGAGCTGAACTGGGCTTTCCCAGGAAAGCTTGGTATTTGATTCAGTGGAGACAGCAATGTCACCAGGTTTTATATATCTTAAGATGTAGTCTGGGAGAACAGACACATTCTGTTATGCAAAATGTAGTTTCTGTGGAAGCTGGCTTGTTGAAGACTATGAGTAGCAAACATTTTCATTTAAATTTAGGGTTTTTTTAAAAAAGCTGTTTTAAGCAAGCTGTACGTAACATAAAAGTTGGGAATTCTCCATATACTGCTGCATAGATATAGATGTTTTAATGGTTTCTTCTTCAAAGGCTGAACCACTAGCGTCACTTTAGCAACAAAACCACGAAACAGATCTGAGTGGCCGATGTTAATTCAGCATATCAAAGTGCACTTACTGGTAAGGCCACCTACATCTAATAGGTTGCTAACCCAGAAAGCACAGGGATTAGCATGTTGAGACCTCTTGTGAGAGATCAAAATGCTCAATACATAAGAAAAATTCTGTTAAACAGAACTTTGACCAGGTTCAGTGTGGCAGGGAAGACCAAGAGCAGCAGCTGACAGCAACAAGAAGGATTAAGCACAAAAACTGAGTACTTCTTCAAAGAGAACAATGCCAAAATTGACAGCATGCCCACCGTTGGGTCTGCAGCGCCGGAGGCCCCGGGAGGCACCACGCGTACACGCAGCAGCTTGGTGGCACACACAGCAACTCCTCCAGGATCCATTCAAGTAACATCAGGTAAGTTTGCCTGCTTTAAAATTAATTCTACATTTCTCCAGTATGTAGCTCTGTCACATCTTGCAACTGATTACAAAGTCTACAGCAAGTCCCTCACTATTACATGCCATAATTGAACTTTTTTTCTTAAAGAGCAGTTTTTATTAATTTAGGCAGACATTTACAGGAAGGCCTAAAAGCACATAGCCACTTGGGCTCTGTGAAAGCCCGTTAAACATTTTGCTATTAAACTCTGAGTAGATCATAGTCACTGCTCTCATCTTTCCTAATGATTACATGTGCTAACGCCACAAAGTAAATGTTTACATCGCCCGGTGAAGGAAGATGGAGGCGAGCTGCAAAGACGATGAGTCAGTGTTAGGAAATACTACAGCTGAAGTTTGAAAGTATGGCTGCTCGGTCAGGAGTCATGTCTGTGCACAATCCCCCAGCAGCACTGAGGGTGGACAGGAGCCTCGAGGCCGCTCCCAGCGCCAGGACTTTCCAAGGGGACCCAGTGAGCCCACAGAGCCCAAGCCCACCAGCCCACGGGTGCCCCAGAGGTGCTCCCAACCACAGCCTGAGCCCACCAGCCCACGGGTGCCCCAGAGGTGCTCCCAACCACAGCCTGAGCCCACCAGCCCACGGGTGCCCCAGAGGTGCTCCCAGCCAGAGCGCAGCCGCGCACCAGCCGGCTCCCTACCCCCAGCCCCAGGGCGTGACAGAAGGACATATCCACCCCTCAGCCTGCCAGCCTGAGTGGCATCACTCATGCCAGTGCTGCTCCCTGGAGTAATGCAGCTGGAATCAAAGGATGAGACCTTCCCGTTCATGGTCAGCTTGGAAACTCACGGGGGGAGGGAGGATGAAAGCCCACCTTGGCATGTGGTATTTGAGAAAAGTGTGCTGAGTGCAAGCATCAACAGCATTTGTACCTGACCGTTTGCAGAACTGAGCCCTGAAAGGCAGCAAACGTGGTGGTCAGCGCTTGTCCTGAGACTTCTGGCTACACCTCCACCCTGCCCCTTTTTGGTCACAGGTTTATTTAAAAATGAGAGAAGTATAATCTTCATTTTAACAGATTATAGTTTGTTATTTAGAGCTCTGCTCTGTCAAACAAACATGATTTTTCTTTTTTTTTAGGCATGCTGTTGGAAAATGTCCTGTTACAATATTTATAGCTCATTATGTTCAAAGCATAAAGCACTGACTTTTAAATCAGTTGCATGAATTATAACTCAGCATCATGATGGCATGAATAATAATGCAAAAAATCAGATTCATAATTTACCAAAATGATGCTTGATAGATTGAAAAATTGATATTTAAATCAGGTATTTAAAATGTATGAATAAAAATTTTAATCAACACGGAAGTATCATTTCAGGGATTAATGTTAAGTAGAGGTCCGTGCATTTTTAATGTTTTGCTGTCACCATCCATATTTACGTAGTAAAAGCTTTTACAACAATGCACATTCAAGTTAAATTATCTAAAACATATGGAAGTGTTAGCTGAAAGCTGCTAAAATTATTAACCCTTAAAATCTTGAAAGTCCACACAAGGAGGCATCAAGTGCAGTGGGCTATAGATTTGTAACAAATCCCACATCCCTCACTACAATTAACAGATGATCAAAGCACTCTGATGAGGCTTGAACATAAAAATACCCCTGCAAAAGCACTGCAGTTTATTGCTAAGGGAATAGGTCTGAAATATTTTATATCTGGAATATTCTATAGAGTACTCTCTGTATCAGCACAATGTACCTATACACATATACACACACAAATAGCAGTAAGTACACACACATGCACATAAACATAGTCAGTGATAACACAGCGTGTACTCCTGAGTATGATTGTTATTACACCTGATTAGTGACGTGGCACTACAACCTGACGGCCAGAGCTGTGCTTTCAGGAACAGCATACATACAGGACAAAGACTGTGTGTCCTCAAAGACCAGCCACACACATACGAGACAACAGGTGGATGTAAACAAGGACAAGGGAACTCAGGGATGGAAGGTGCCCAGATGGACGGCCTGGCTCACGGGAGGAGTGGGAAAGGAACAGCAAATAATGAAAACGAGTCTACACTTTGCTCTGCTAATCCAGCTTGTACCCGCATAGTGCAGAGATCAGTTTAGTCCAGGTCATACTACTGTGTTTTATACTCACATTGTAAAGCAACAAATTCAAAGTGCTGATAAATGTACCATTGTTCTCTCTTACAGAAATAGCAGCTGATGACCTACAACAGAACCAGAAATCAAAAACCATCATGAAGAAGGATATCTTATTTTTGTGTTTACATACTTCAGGTTTTTATCATTAAAAACTCAATGAGGCATGTCAGAAGGAGTTAATTTATGCATTTGGGTTATAAACTTCAGAAATTGGAATTTATAGTAGAAACACTGACAGAACCTCAACTATGCAGAAAGTAATGGATATTGTTGAAAACATCAATCAGAAAAATAATTAGCAGAGAGGCGAAGTGACAAAAAGGGAACTACTTCTCATGATGTACAAGGTTTACTCGTGGAAATAATTTTCTCTTGCACTCTATACTCAGAGAATCACAGAATGGTTTGGGTTTGAAGGGATCTTAAAGATCATCTTGTTCCAACGCCCCTCCCATGGGCAGGGACCCCTTCCAGTAGCCCAGACTGGCAGTGGTGTTGATACAGCAGTGTGCTGTTAGCAGTTCTTGGTGAGCCCATTACATACCACGCCGCACTGGAGCACTGCAGTGGACTGAACTGTGCAGCCTTCTTGGCACAGAAGCACCAGTATCTAACCCAAGCAGTGTTTATCTTGTCAAATTAGAAACTGAATAGCTGCCAGCGAGGACAGCAAAGGCAAATGAAGAATTTCTTTTTTCTTTTTTTTTTTCCTGCTATCATTTTGTCATCAGAACACCTGAATTTTAAGGGAAGCTTTTTTTACATTATCTAGGGCTCTCTTCATAAACTATGTTATCTCATACAATGATGCTGCAGAATTTTCTTTTCCTTTGCATCCCTTCTTCTTTCAGTGCTTTTTCCATCTCCCCATACTTTCTTGCACAGCTGAAAATTACTGTTGACAGTACTGCTAGGATATGCATATATTTAGGTGTGCATGCATATACACACATACATAATGGGCTTACACAAACATGGGAATGAAACACAGAAATGAAAAGCACACTTACGAAGCAAGCTGGGTGTTGTTAACCAAGTACTCCAGCGGATAGCTACAGCTAAATTTGTACAAAAGCCCAGGCAAATAGCTGATAATCGTTGGTGGGTCTGGCGTATCAATATAGCCTGACACGTTACCTATCTGTACCACTGAGGTATTTCCATAGGCATTGACACCTCGAGCTGAGGATACCTATTGAGGGAGACAGAAAAGGACTATTACCAGAAAGTTAACTATAGAAGAAAAAAAAAATGCTTAAGGACATAATTTACCCAGAAATATCTTCAGAAAACCCTTTAAAAATTAATTTCATTTAATACCATGTTCCCTGTGTTCTGTTTTTCATCTCCCCAGAATCATGCATCTAGAGTTCACAAGCAATATCCCTGTTCTCAAAATACAGACTTGAACAACATCTAATAAAAAATGATGAATCCTGGATGCTTTTTTTTTTTTTTTTTTTTTTTTGGTAGGTACTTTTTTTCTAAGCATTCTCGATGAATTCACATGACTTACTGGGAAAAGCTGAAGGAACTTTTCTATTACAGCTAAAAAAATACTAGCTTAAAATGAGCTTCCATATGCAATAATAAAGCCAATACACAGGCAATTTCATTAACAGAAACAATATTCTATCACTCTTGAGCTTTGTTTTTTGACACATCAAAACCGATGTATTTTATAAGCAGATACAAGCCAAATAGCTGAGTTCTGTGTCTGTGGTTTTGTTCACATTACACATCTTTAAACCTGAATTATAAATTATGTGGAAAGAAACACTGTCAGAAACACAAAAGCTGAAAAGTAATACAATCTTAATGCCAATGCAACCTTAATTCAGTCCCTGGACACATGCTATCCTGTGCTGCTCAGGCTCACAGAGTGTGCAGAGGCAGCAATAACAAGCAGCTTTCCAGAAAACCGAAGGACACTCTTTCCTCCTGGTAGTATCCCAGCCCCACTCCATCTGTAGCTACTGATCTGATTAAGGGGGTGGTTTGAAAACAGCAGATAAATGTCACAAATGACTGTCTCAGTAGGCACACACAGAGTAAGGCAAATTAACACGGCACTGGACTTCCACTGACGCATTTCTTTCCTATAACTGTATTAGCAAAACAGATGGTTTCAATAGCTTTAGAATATACAGCTTCTTAAAAAGGCTTTTCATTACAGAAGAATCATCCTGAGGTGCACATGAGTTGTAACATTTTGCATTAAGTAGCACGGAATAGACAGCAGGTATTTTGATTTCTTCGGCTACAGAAAAACAGCTAGAAGACAAATGCAGCCATGCCCTTTGCCAGTACTATAGCTAATCACTTGCTAAAGAGCAGGAAAATTATGAAAATCAAATTTTCTAGGATCTACTGCTTGCCTAAAAAACTTAGGCTAGAGCACTAAGGTGTAATAGCCAGCTACAGTTCTGTTCAGCTTCCTCACCACCCCACCACCAAAAAATAAAAAGTGGCATCAGTCGCCTTACGGACAGAACTGGGTTTCACCAGAGCTCTGCCGGAACGGTTGCCTTTCCTTTTATTGAAAATGAGTTTGAATGTCTTTGTTGTGAAACACAGCCAAGAAATGCACGGGATTGTACTACTCCAGTGTGGGGAACACAAGAAATGCTCTCTGCTACTTTATCCTCTTTGTTGGTGGCACAGCATGTGTAAACCAAGAGGGGGTGAGGGCAATTTTGGGTTATATTTTTAGCAGATGCTACTTTGTCTTTGTATCCTGTGCAGCCTTGTAGGGGGCTTCATGGGGAGCTCAAATTATTTGGACTTACCAGGCTGGTTTGGGGGTTTTTTTTATTAAAAAACATCAAGCTTTTACAGTTACAATCAAATAGCAAGGTCAGGGAGTTTACAATGTGACCGACTCCACAGGAACAGGAAAAAGTTGCTTCCTGGCAAATTCTACTGCAAGTCACTGAGGTGCTACGGCTTTTCATGGAAAATAGGAAAAGAGAATCTTGAACTTGGACTTTTTTGTTGAAATTTTAAAAGAAAGCTCAGCCTGAGGCAAATAGGTCAGAGAGCATATCAAATATTTCAGCCCAGTTTTGCAAAATTATTAGCAACAAAACAATGTGTTTGTTATAAAAACTGACAGGTATCATGAAGCGCAAGTACAAATTGCAGATAGAATATAAGCCTCAAAAATAAAAAAAACCCCAAGTGTAAAAACGTATTAAGTTATTTGTAGATAAGTCATCGATCGCTGTTTGTACAACGTAACATACACACAACCTGTACCATTCTTCTTCCTTGGTTTAGGAGGTTTGAGACCTGACTTCCCTCTCTCCCCATTCAGACTGGGATAGCTTCATTGACAAAAATGAAATTATACTGGCACAAATCAGCTGCTGGATCAGATTCTGGTTCCAAAAACTCACCCACAGCTAAGGATTAGAATTAGTCACTAGCCGTACAAAAACATGCACTACACATGCCTGAAACAGCAACATAAAATGTAGACACTAAAGTCACACCATCAGGCAAAACTGCAAAAAAATTGCAGAGTGGCCGTGCAGTAAGTGATCAGAGATGAACATGCCAATCTGAACTCCAGTCCCACAACTTGACTTTTTCACCAAGAATTGAGTGCATAGGTTAAACAGCCATTCTTTCCTTTTTTTGGGTCTCTCAAACATTCAAAATTTGCTTGAAAACTTCAGTTTGTTGCCAGGCAGTCCCATACGGAGCAGAGATCTTCCAAGAAGGTGCAACAGCTCACAGCAGAGCTCGCAGAGGTGTTTACTGTGGCTTGGGCCCTGTGACATCCAGCCTGAAGACACTGCCTTATCACAGAACATGTAGGATCGGTCAGCAAGCCCCTCTCATGAAAGCACAGAAGTAGGTACCCAGACTAACTCTCCCGCTATCTAACCCACTCTTAAAAATATTTTACTTTCATTTTCCAAGTGGGTATTTGAAAAGTTTCAGCAAAATTTAAGGCATGTTCAGCAAAAGTTTTGAAAATGGTCTGGAATAAAATCCCTCATTTTTCTACTGAAAAAAATTAAAGTTAAAAATATACATTCTAATCAGAGGACAAATGTGTGTCCCACCACGTTTTCTCATTAGTAATCAAGATTATAAATTACCAGCCTTCCCTGGTTTTCTTTGAAATATGTAATGTATTGCTAACTGGGGAAGACAAAGCAAACATTATTTGTAAAAGACATAATGCTGTCAAGGCCATTCACTTCATCCCATGCATAAAAAGCCACGCTCCAATTTCACTTTGACTTCGTCTTACCACTAAAGTGTTTCCACAGGATTCCAAAGTACTCAGATTGATGATGAAAATGACCACTGCTGGAAAGGTGTTGTTATTGATGAAACCCCTGCAGTGGGCATCCCCATGTTTCCCATTCAATGCCAGATCTGTCTCAGAATAACCAGAGAAAAGAACTGTGCAAAAATTTATCTTCATAGTAATTGTCTGTACGCCACAGAAAACATTGATATCTCGTTCAGCTGCAAGAAAAATATAGGGCAAGACATAGTAAGAAGATGTATTTTAACTAATCACCATATAATTACTGTACCAGTTAGACTAGTGTTGTAACTTCTGATCAAATCAATTTTTAGACCCTAGTCACTGCAAAATATTGGAATACAAAGGTCAGAATTGCATTGTACTTGAAGAACAGGCTTGACTCCACAACTTCAGTGAGGAAAAAACGAGAATTAATATAGTAATGTAGTCTACCATGCAGCAAAACCACTGTTCTAAAATTCCCCATTTAGTAGCACATTCATAAACCAAAGCATTGCAACCAATTGGAAACCAGCAAAGGGTTAAGTGTTTGGAGCCTGACTAAAGAACCCCCTTACGGAACAGAAATTTCCAGCAATTTTGAGAAACTCAGGAGGCGAGCTGTGCCTTCCAGCCACTCCGGCCTGGAAGTCAGGTGCATTTCTCTGAGGATGTCCGAGTCCAGTTGGTATGAGACCACAGCCTCAGCCTGTGCGGACTTTGAAGTACAATCAACAGCCAAGAAAAGCAATTTATTATGGTATTTTTAAAGCTGGGTTGGTTGGGGGTTTTTTGTTGGCTTTTTTTTTTTTCCCCTCCAAAACCCATCAACTTTAGCTTTAATGAAAAATCAGTTGGCTCTTGAAAGACAATGATCAATACTACAAAGTGTCTTGCAATCTTTCATTCTGTACATTATGACAATACAAAAGACCCAGAAAACAGCAAATTGTTACAACTGATCAATTTTTGCACACCAAAAAAAACCTTCTTGGATGAATTTGACCTTTTATTCGAGAGTTCTGAAGATTTTTATGTACTTGAATGGAAAAGCATCGGGTTAGGATATAGGCACAAGCAACAGCTTGTTTCGCTTTGGAGCGATAATATAGCTTTTCTATAAGCTCTTCTCTGCCTGTAGATGACTGGGGGGATATTTTGGCCTTTTTCCCCCCTAGTACTTTACAAAAAGACATACTGCATCGTGTTAAACATAGACATTACTCCTTTATATAACAACTCATTTGTTACATCTACTTAAAGATTAAGTACTATTAAAAATTGCAGAACAACTTCAGTCAATACTATACCATTAAGCCTGCTGAAATGAATTGTTTCACTGCATTGTCACAACAGAGAGGAAATGAAATCTCCATTACAATGAACTAGCTCTTCCCCGGTGGTACAGGAGCACAAGCAGTTTAATTTAGACAGCTTTAATGGTGGCTTTAAAGCCAAAACAATCAAGTGCAGGAAATAACAGGCTAAACTCAGTCCTGAGATAATGCAGTGATAAGTGCTACTCACCGGGTGTAAATTTGGGCAGAAAGGTACTGGAGGCAAGACCAGAGTTTAAGTGATTTGGCATGAAATTCTCCCGGTTTGTACATACACATAATTCCACTACTATAATGTACAGAGATCGAGAAGAAGCATGCCTTGTTTTTCCCTACTTGAGGACTGTTATGATCCATTTAATGGCTATACTAAGGTAGAGGGAACAGTACAAAAAGGCAAATGGCAGAGTGTGCCTTTACATTTACTTGGACCAATGCACAAACAGTTAGATTGTAACAAATTGCAGGATGTAATATAAAGTAGCTCAGTTAATTTTATAACTCACTTCAAGCCTTTTAAAACGCAGGATATTACTTTACCTGTTAAGGTACCATTACCGCTTGCAAAATTCTCATTTGACACTAAGGAAAATGAGGCCATACAGTACAAAAACAACCTTTGTGCTATGCAGGAAGGTAAACAACCTTTCCAGAGCGAACCTCTTCTGCCCACTACTTTACAAGGAAGTATTGGTGCCAAATTAGTCTATTCTGGAATTAAAACAACATTATTTGTTCAGAAATTAAGCTGAAACCACATGCAAACAGATCTAATGCCCCTTTAGACACTAAACATCTAGCTCATTTCTTGTCAATTTAAAAAGGTAAACATTATTCCTATATAAGTTTAAACAAAAAAAAAAAAAAACAAAAAAAACCACAACAACAACACAAAAAAGATATTTGCATTCCTGCAGTAAAAGCTTCTGGTTTTCTGCGTAAGAGAGGAGCAATGGTTTGAAGGTTACGTCACCCACTGATGGGGCATTAAATACAATGCGCTCTGCCACAGAGCTCCTATCCAGGCAAGCCACGTGGCTTCTGACTCAGGTCACACAAGCGACCCACAGTCAGCAGTACTCACAGGGGGTCACACCCCAGAGTACAGCTCAACAAGTACAGAGGTACTACAGTAACAGAGACTGTCCTGAATCAAGGACAGACTCCTGGCAACTAGAGCCAAACGCCGACAGCTCCACTGCCCAGTTCTGCTCCGGTACCTTCCACAGCTGCCCAGACCCACCCAGGGCAGGCAGTGAAAAGCCGGCCGAGGACCAGGGTTTGCCACCAGGCACTGTTCACAAAAGTCATTCCACCAGAAGAGGCGTGCAAAGACACTTACGGTTCAAAACCAGGTTCTCTGCAATGAGCCTCCTCTTTGATCAAATCGCTGCTTTGATAGTGAATTAAAATGCATAGTGTCTGTGAAAAAGCTGCGATATTTTCTTAGCTTTCAAGCTCCCAGTATGCACTTACAGCAAGAGCCCCCTGAATCAACACCGTGTTTCCCATCTGTAGAGAGCCAGACTGCTATGGCTCCCTCCCCCAAAAGCCTTCTAAAAGCTGTGCTTTACTGCAATGCAGAACCAAAGCTTTTCCTCCTCCAGGTAACTGAAGGATGGCAGGATCTAGCCTTATTACATGCTCTCTTGAATATGTCTAGCTTTCGGTATAAAGAGTCACAGAATTTTCAATCTACCAAATATGGTTCTTTTTTTCCTTCATCGTTGCTGACTATTGCAATCCTACGCTCTAAAACAAACCTGCAAACTGCAGGAAAAATAAAGTCCTCCCTGATTATTTATCACCCTATTTATGCAGCACCATCCCTATGCAAGAAGGCACCTAAGCAATGAATGATAAGAGCACAAACAAATGAAAAATGGATGAACTCCAAGGTTCCTTTAGGAAGGCTTAATTTCTTGTCTTTGCTGAAGATGACTTCTGCTCTCCACAACGTTTAAAGAAAAAAAGCAGACAATTTCAAAACCCAACAGCTTCTCTGACATGCACTCCACAGACCTCCACAACAAAGTCCATTCTTGCCCCATGTTTGGAATTTCAGCTGACAACAACGAAGATCTCTTCTGTGGAATGAATAAGGAACAAGAAGAAAGCGTGTCCATAACCAGGCTCTGTGAGCAGGATCTCAGCCTGGAGAGAGACTTGGTTTGAAACGTTCTCCTTTTTTTTTGACCTCCCACCACTCTCTTTATGCTTGAACTCTGAAGACAGTGAAGCCAGCACCCTCAAAACCACAGCCTGAGCCAAGTGCTGGGGAAGCAAGTGTGCCGAGAGCGAGCCCCTTCTCCAGGCAGAGGCTCTTCACCCCCTTCTTCTGGGGCTCTTGAACCCAGCAAACTGAGCCCCATCAGCCCCCCTCGGCCCCACCGCCCCCCCTTGGCCCCAGCCCGTTACACAGTGCTCTCTTCTGCATTACTGAAAATAGCGCATGTCAAATTTGGGGACAAAAGGGTTTTCTGGTTTTTACCTCCATCTCAAATGCACAACTAACAAGCAGAATCATTTTTCTTTCCCAGCTCTCAAACTCAGCACTAAAACTGTTGATTAAATTCCAACCTTTGAATCTTTACTGCCCAAGATCACAAACAAGAAAGAGCAGGACTCTACTCTCAGCTCCTACAGGCAGTGAGGAGTGATTAGCGTCTACTTTTGAAAAAAAAAAATAAATCTGTTTACTTGTAATCTAAACAGATTTTCTCCTGAGTCCCTGAGTTTTGGCAGACATAGAATCTGAGATGACCCTTTTTTTATGAGGCAGAACTGCAAGAGGCCCCTAAATACCCACAGTAAGAACTGGATTCAATTCACAGGTATTGCATTGCAAATATAAAACCTTGGCAAAGGGCTGGTGCAAAAAATGACCACAGAAAAATTTAAAAAGCACAGGAATAGGAATCTAAACTTCCCTGCAGCTGTTGCAATCTTGCCAAGAAGCCTGAAACAGAAAACAATTACATGAAAAACTACAAAAGGTAGATCTGAGGCAGGTGGGCACAACTCACCCACACTAGACAAGGCTGTAAAACTTTTACCTAAGAAGGGGAAAATCAAGTACTTTGTGAAATACTCGGTTATACGGTGATTTTTTCAGGGATGGAGACAACGAGTTTGTTTATCTTTGCAGGTCTTATTTCTCTGCTCTTCATATTCACATTGCTTAAGTGGACAAGGATCAACCCCACTGTTGGTTTTTATGTCAAGAAAGTGCCTAGCAGCGTGGTGGTAACACAGGAAACTACACAGGCTGTAGCCTTTCTGCTGACTTAAGTTTAATAAAAGAGTTGATCCTTCCTGAAAAAAATCAAAACTATTTTTATTCAGAAAGCAACAACACTGAAAGATATTACAGCATAATAGCATACCAAGAGTTCATCACAATACCGCTAAATTCAATTGCTACCTCAGAAACAGATGTGAGCAAGCCAGTATTCACAGCATTTTTTATTATTATTCTAAGAAACAACTGAGGCAGGAAGGATAACCAATGTAACAGAGACTAAAAGCATTCTTTAGCCGAGTACACCCTGATACACATGACACTAAGACTGAAGTTTCGTTTCTATTTCTCATTGTATTAACAGCTCCAGACATCTGATTGTCCCCAAAACAACAACTCCCATTTCCTCAGAGGCACAAATGTACATCATACATACATACAAGCCATTGCTTCACCTGTCCCTAACCAAGCACTTAATGTTGAAGTGAGGCACTAAATTTTGCCATCAACGTCATCTTGCTCAGAAATAGATATATATTTATTTCACTAAAAGGACATAATTATAAATCTCTTATCCAGATAAAACATGAAAGAAAACCCAGTCAGAAGTTTCAGACTCTCAAATCTGTGGAGAACATTTACAACATGACCACTGGTGAATTCCTTGGACAGGATAGAGCTCTGGCAAAAGCAGGTCAAACCCCACTGATGCTAGGGGAGCTGTGTTCATTACTACGCTGAATTTGACCCATTGTGCAATTAAAAAGAAAGTAAAGTGCAACATTAGAGGAGTTTCATTGTCACCGAGATTGTTAACACTCACTTAATGTGGAGTCCTACCCCCAGGCTTTAAGCAGATTTAAAGCTCTGTATTTAAAAATAAGCACTGCTTTGATCCAAGACAATAAAGAAGCCATTAGAAAAAAAAGTCTATTAAATACTTACCAGGAAACCTGCTATGGAGGTTAGCATCACAGTTGTATCCATTGAACTGAGCAGTCACTGAGAGCACTTTAATCGTCAGCAGGAGCAGTAACCATACCTGTTCCATTGCAAAACCTAGCAAAACATTAGGTAGTTATTACACACATCTGTTCATGGCATTAAAGATGCTTACTGCAGACATTTAACTGCTCAGGAGGTGACAGTCTCCAGCAAAGGAACTGGGGATAAAGCTCACAAGCTTATGGGAAAGAGGCCACAGGCAGCAGGGCCCGTTTCTCTGCTTCTGAGTAATGTGTAATTTCTACTAACTTCTACAGTTTTTAATCATAACTTGTGGCAAAAAAGGTACTCAAGAATGAATAAAAAAAAAGAAAAAAAAATCCCTAAATATACCAATAGATTAGGATTGCTTTAGATATTTTAACCCCAACACCTTTTTTGACATTTCAGTGTAAAAATTCTTTGAGACAGGCATCTTTGAACTATGGTTTTGTTTTAGCCAAGTCCTTGAAAACCATACAGGAAAATGACTGGCTAAGCAATTCTAGGGCTCAAGGTCCTAGAACAAATATCAGTTCATATCTATTTACCAAAAATACGTTCTTTGAAGCATGCATGCAGTTGCATTGAGCTTACGTACAGATCTGGCACAGATGCTTGCATCTACTTGAATTGTATCTGCCAACCAGACCAAGAGATCAGAGCACATGCATTTCTAGTGCCTTGAGTGATTATTCCTCCTGGGAGAAAAGCAAAAAAAAAAAAAACAAACCATCTTATTCATGTTTTTGTCAAAAGTATCCCAAAATAATGATATCTTTGTTCATGAATCCATGTGTTACTGATACTTTTTATTTATAGGATTTTGTAATCTTATATCTCTGCTGATGTGGACCTTAAATGGGGCAATGCTTTCCATTTGCCTAGACAGAAACAGAGCAATTCTAAGAATTAGGAGGCTTGCTTTGTCCAAGACTATAGAAATGCTGACCATCACCTTTCTCCAAATGGACATCAAAGAACATTTGTAAACTCCACAGAGGCAGCACACCTAAATGCAGCCACATCTGGCATGGCAAGTGGCCGTCACGCATTGCTGAGAAGAGCTGGCAATAGCACCTGACAAGAACATTTGAGACAAAGCCTCACTCAGCTGGGTCCTCCGCGGCTCCACAGGGTCTGAGCCAAAGTCTGCTCAAACTAATAGAAAGGCTTCCACTAGTTTTCAAACCAGGCTCACCACAAACTGGGATTTAAAGCCTTGTGTTGAAAGACAGGCCCACAGAGGAGACTCCCAAGTGCTCTTTGTCAGCAAAGAACCCAACTACAAGAAAACAGTGAGCTAGACCCTACCAAAGTCAAAGGCATGTCCAAATGTCTGGCCATTCACTCCTGTGTAATTCTGCTTGGAAGTAGATGGAACAAAAATGGAGAATTAGGAAACACCATTTTCCCGCTCAGCAGGCATGTTTTGTAAGTCAGGTATAACTTTTGCTGTCACACCCAAAAGCAGTTTTGCTAGCAAGTTCTGCACAACTTCCTCCAAGTCTGACCTGTAACAACGATGCAACCTCCTTTTAGTTTCAGGTGGATACAAAACTCTAAATGAAAGCACTGTTTGACCCTCCACTTCTTTTCCATTAGATCCCTGTGGAGGCTGACAGTGCTCGCAGCTATCACTGATGAAGAACTGTAAAAACATAGGAAAGAAAACAAAATTTCTGACTGGGTTGCTATGAAACCTCTGTATTTTTGTGATCTCCTCACCCTCTCCATTACTCTCAGATGGAGAAGTAAGGTGGTGCTTTGTTTGTTTGTTTACTATGAAAACTCACACTTTAAAATATTTTTTTTCCTTTGGGAAATTGGCATTTCTCCAGCATACTGGAGCCTTACCTCTGCTTGTACAACAGTTACATCAATAAAGTGGCTATTACTGTTCTGTTGTGTATGAGCTGGTTTCTGATGTCCGTTACAATGGTATAAATCAAGGGCAATTTACCAAGATCTAAATCTGACTTCAATTTTCTAACTGCCACAGTATTTTTTGCTACCAAAAAAAAAGTTTGAAGAGAATTTAATGAAAGATGACACTGACAAAGCTGTAGCTATTATTTTAGATGAAAAGCAGTACTTACAATAAATTCTAAAATTTTAATTATTAAACTTAACTTCTGCTGCTGTGTTTCAGAGAAAGGAGAGATGATTGCCAGGGAACGAAGCTGAATTAAGACATTAGGTATTTATAGCATTAGTTCTCTATCTGTATTCAGAACAAGTCAGATAATGTCCTACTTGCTTTCTGGCTATTGACTTAACTGCATATGGATCAACATGCAGATCCACATTACCAGCTGAGCTGACTACTGCTGATTTCAGTTAAATAAGTTAGGAACATGCATTATTTTTCGTTTCTTAAGAAAATTACAGTGCTAAGAAGCACCCTGAGAGGGCACTCTCACCTATCTGCCCACCCCAGCAAGAATCAAGCAGACATTCCTGCTTTTCCAGCCTTTTCTTAAAAGCCTCTGGCAATTTATTTGTCAACAGAAATTCCTAAAACTTCAGTCCCCCAACTGTATAAGGCATCCTAACCAAAAGATTTACCTAAACTGATATTGCTGAACACTGCATCCAATTAAAGAAGCATAAAACTTTTATCAAAATAGTAACAAAAACATCATAATCTTATTCACTGTACATGAATATGAAGTGAAAATTCCATGTACAAAAAAGGAAGGTAGCATGCAAGTGTCAGGAGTAGGGTGATTTATAATCCAGGAACTAACAAATTCATGTGGAAGATATCTATTTTTTTCTTCAACTTAGTATGCAATCCTTTAAGCCCTTTCAAGGAATACAGCATTCTGTGCTTTCCAAAAAAAGTGCTTTGTTGGTCTAGCAGCAAACATACATGGCTTTCCTGATTCCAAAGATGCCAACACATACTGCAAGGGAAACGTGATCCCTTCTATCCATGAAAGTCTTAACTGACAAACTCATACCAGGTTTCACTGATGTTCTGAGAGTTTTATGTTCTTCAGACATCTGCAGTTTTCTCGGCTGAGCATCTTCAAGGCTCTTAATGTTTGTATCATTTACCATGTTTTGTTGCTGGCATTCAGTGTAGTGCTTAGTCTCACTGAAATGCCCAAATCGCCTCAAAAAATTCCTGTCGTAGTCACTTAAATAGTTTTAATTCCAAACGTTCCTGCCTCCACCTGGCCACCTAAGGATCTCTCCCAAACAAGGTCTGGTATCTTCTATTTAGCAAGGAAATTGTTCTTTCCCTTGACTTGGGGGTGAAGGTAAAAATCCGTGTGCAGGACTTCCATTAACACAAGAAGTTCACGTGACAACTCTGAAGCATTACTGGAACGAAAAGGCTTTAAAGGCCAGGTACAGTCAAAGAGATGGCCAGGGATTTAAAGACCTACCAAACATGGTTAGTTACATCATTGCAAACCCATGGTTCACCTAGATTTCTAAAACCATCAGTCCAAAGGAAAAACAGCCCAACATATCCAGGTTTCAATGTGAAAAACAGAGTAAACTTCCAGAATGCTGAAATAGTCAGGGTATGAATCCCTGCTGAACCAGAGCTGTCTACGTATTCAGCACCGAGCCACAACTGCAGGTCCTGCTGCTCCATGCTGCCTGTCACCGAGCGTACAAAGCGGTAAGGGCTGCGACATGCCGCCCTCGACTTGTTACCATTTTACAAAGTCCTTATCCCTGCTTTAATAAACCTCACCATGTCAGAAAACCCACACAAAATTTCAAGGTAAAGATGTTTTTATGGTGTAACGATTTAAAGAAAAGCCATTTTGCAGTCAGTTTAGGAATTTAGTTTCATGAAGAAGCAGTGGTTTGGACCCATCTAGATTCCCTCTTCTTTCTTCTTACCACCTGACATTCATTTCTCTTCTTCACCCATCCTCTCCAAAAAAGATCTTCAATTTGCCATTGTGAACAGCATTCACTGATTCAGTCCTACATTTTTATTGAAAGTAATTTGTGAGACATTTCTGACTTCTAAGTCTATTACTTATTTCAAATATTCGTTCTGCATTTTATGAGAAAATCTATAATCTACTGCTTGTTCTCTATTTTTCATTCACAGGGTGTGGCAGTTCTGCAAAATATGGTGATTGTTATGCCTTCTGACCGGATAATTCTTTCAGAAAACCAGTTAATAGTAAATGAAACCTTCTGAAAGAAAATTATAGATGTGATAAGCACATAATACAGCTGGTGGAACATTTTTAAGTGTTTCCATACATACCTAGTAACTGCCTAAATGCTCTCTAGCACTTGTACATTAGCTCTCTACAAGTAATGGAACAGAAACATTACCACATTTACTCATAGAAATATTTTCAAATTATCATTTCATAGTTCAACGAGTACTTCTCAGTCATCTCATGACAAAGTAGTTCCTCTTTTTGGTTTACATCCATTTTACTGCCACACTTGCTTCCACATCTGCACTCAAGTTGTGAATCGTTGGGAGGTATGTATGTTAACTGTGCCGCTGCCAGCTCTTCCAGAGCTGCTGTGCTTCTAGATGTGCACTACATGATTTGCCATCACTTCAAAGTAAACCAGTGAACAAAAGCAGAAGGATATGTCTCTACATCAAGTTCTTCAGTGGAATTTTCCCTTTTAACTTGTACATCCCATTGTAAGGAATTATCCAGATCACATTTTCACTACTGTCTTCCACTTTACCTCCTTAGCTCTTCTGATGCAGATAAAAATAGGACATGAATCTTTACAGTATCTGCCTACCAGTGTTAATTGCCTTTTTTTCAAAAAGATTACTACAAAAAAAAGGGCATCTGAGACGCAAAGAATGTCAAGACACATTTCAACTACAAAATTTCCCTCTGCTTGTGGATAATCTTTGGAGCTGAAACTTTGAAACACAGTATTACTCTTCTTACAGGTTTCTCTGATTTCAGAATCCATAGTACCATCTCATTTCTGACACCAAGCAAAATCTGCAAAGCTGACTATATATATATATATATATGGAGACATGCATACACATATGTATAGACAACAAATACGTACACAGAGGCACACATATGTATCTTGAAGGTCAGCAGCTTCCTAAATAGAGAAGTAAAGCTGATGACAGAGCTAAACCTGTGAACAGGCTGTATGTTCCCAAAATCATAGTATTTGAGGGCACACAGCAGAGAAATACAACAAATGAAATAACATATGAGGAAATAATAAAACTAAGAACATCAGAGATCAGTGCACCCTAGAAGATGCAAAACCAGCTATTTTTTTCCCCATAAAATGGGAAAATAATTTTGTTTTGAAAAGGCAACATAATCTCTCTCATAGCTATTCAGAACACAAAGATCAGTTGCAGACTACACAAGAAACACCACGCAATAAACATTTACATAGGCAGGCACAGAGTTGCCTTCAGCATCAATTATTTGGTCCTAGACTGACCTGTGTTTATTTGCTAGTCATACATTTCCACTCAGTTCTTGAGATTTAAAAACAAGAGTCCTGAATTAGTTCCATACTACATTCAGCTTTGTAATTAAATGTTGGGTCAAAGCTTGGAGCCCCTCCTTAATCAAACTTCCACCAGAACCAAACAGGAGCTTTACCTGATGAAGACTAATTCATAGCTAAAGTCTCAAATGCCAGGATGTTTTGTACTCAAGCAGGTGCCTGCAATGTCCAAGGAAAACAAGACTGGGGAACAAATTTTTGCACAGTATTTAAAAACAATATATAAAGATTTTGCTTTGGTTCTACATTTGAAAAAAAAAAAACTTTTTCTAGTCCTTTTTCAATATCATCTTTCACAGGATAAAGAAGCCAAAGGGACTGAGAAAGAGACATTAATTTTCCACAAAAGAAAGCCACACCAAAATCACTAGACTTGAAAGACTTCAAATTTTGACCAACACACTACATGGAAAACAGAAATTCAAGACCATAAAAAATATTTATATGGAAGCAATACATAACTTACTTATGAACTGAAACGAAATAACTATTCTAAATCTTGCTGAACACCAAAAGGCTAAAAACCTGTATCTGGTTCCCAAAGACACAGCGTTTTGTGAGTTTATTACTGGTAGTGAGAATTAAATGTGCATGTTGAGTAAAAAATAGCAGCCTTACAGCCATGCAGTGCTCTTCAACCTATAAAATCAGCAAAAGGTGTGCTTAAGGAGTTACACACTAGCATAGGTCCATCTGGAGCTTCATCTCGTAGCCTTGGACAGGCAAAATTCCAGATGAGACTGGCTTTTTTGCCTTCTTAAAGACTAGGGAAATTTAATCAGCGTACCATACTGCCAAGAAGCTGTAAAAAAAAGATATCTGCATTTTAACACTTAAAAACATTCATAATAACCTTTTAAACACTGTACATTAGTATATGTCTGTTCATTGTTACAACAAATCCTTGGATGCACTGATTTTTTCAGTCTGGTCTGAAAAGAAACTAAGGTAACCGCATATTTACAAGGTAAGGAGAGAAACAGTGATCAAATGAAGAATGACTGTATGAAATATTTCCAAATAATTTATACAAAGTAGCATAATACCCCATAATACCTCCTCCCAAGGAGACAGACTACTAGGGAAATACAGTTAAAGCATAAAAAACCTGAACAACTATTTCTTGAACAAGCCAGAGATCTTGACTTACTAGTGCTAAACTTATTCACCCAAGACTGTTGAAGTCATGAAGTCAACAGTTTACCTGCTATTCTGTGCTAAATATCAGAGCTATTCTAGTTCTTCCTACATCTACTAGTGAAATACCAATATTCTTCAAACATGCTACATTGCCCCCGACCCTGTTCCATATTAATTTTGCTGTAGTTACACTTAGTGATGAACGGTTGGATTTTACTTTAAATTTTGCCAGAATACTTGATTCACTGTCCCACAAAGATAACTTCAATGGGATACTTAGATCCTTCTTCCTGCATTTCATAGAAAATATAGCCAAAACTCTTCCAGACATTTAACAACTTAAGGAAATGCTAGTGTTTTCCAAATCATGCCCATCATATTGTACAACCAAAGTACCTAAATATGTATCTGATAGATACGCTAAAAATGTTTAAGTCTGTCTGTAATGATGTTTCCAACTCCATGGTTTGCAGATACCTCAATAAAATGTGAAAACACAAATCAGCTTAACGTTCCAGATATAAAAATGCACACAATCACATCTCCTGAGCCTCACGGGAAAGACTGATTTCTATTCTGTTCTTCCAACCTGCACGAATTAACTACTGTTTCCCACCGCACATACATGCAGATATGAAGTGCAGAATGTTGCCAGTGAGAAGCAATTTGAGAGGAAAATGGGTCTGAAGGAAGTGACTTATTGTCAAAGCTTTGGACCTGAATTAAAAAATTTTGGACAAATTATCCTTTCCTCTCACTTTCACACTCTTCATATTGTCTACTGCATCAGAAAAACTTTGACATCAGCAAGAGACCTGAGAAAAAAAAAAGGAAATTCATTGTAAGATTGGAAGACTGTTGCAGTGATCTGAAAATATAATTTTAGCTCAAATTTGGAGGTTCTTAACAAAGAAAGTCCTCCTCCTTTTAATCATTAAAATCCACATAATTTGAGGTTTTGTGCTTAGCTCTGCATTTCTCTAATCTTGTGTGTTACAAGTTAGATTTCGTGCAACTTTTGTGGATTCAACATGAAATGCCAAGAATATAAAGCTACGAAAACAGATTTCATATTAAAGACACTGTATATCTTACCCACAGCACAAAACAGAAATAAAAATAATTTTGGATTTTCTACTTCTCGCTGAAGCTACAAAATATTATAAACAAGAAAAAATTCTATAGTTGGCAGTTAAAATTGCCCAATTACAAGGACCATCAGGTAACCACCAGCCGTGTCGCACACACCTACAGACTGGCTATCACATATAGAAGTAGCCGTAATGAATGCTACCAGAGTGTTTTTAAGACATTGGCTAATCAACCCAATACTGCGAAAAAACAAGCTGATTTTGCTCCATTGTAGCTGCTCTACATTGTGTTCCTCTTTCACTTTTAGTGGAGACATTGCAATCTGAAAATCGCCGAGAATAAAGAGAGTCCAGGATCATCTTGTACTGAAACAAAAGCAACAGTTGCATCGGGTCCCCTGTATGGGGAGCGTACCGACAGCGTCCCTAAATCCTGCAATGAAGACGTTGTTCCTAGGCTGGAACACATTCTCAACACATGCACATGCAGTCTACAGATTTCCTTCTCAGACCACTGATCATTATGGGGGTTCCATCAGCTAGCAAATTTACAGAAACTATCAAATCATTTGATATAGGCCACCGAAGAGTCATCACACGATAATGGCCTTCAGTTGCCTCTAACCACGGTCTGGATTCAGACACACTGATCTAGCGATGAGTCGCTCTTAATCCTATCGCCTGCCCCCAGAGCCCTGCAGCCACATGGGCAGATAAAGATCTAAATGAGTATCATTCTACTTAATTACTCTTTTTATGCTTTTGAAGAGAGCAATATAAATATAAATCTTCAGTAAATAATGCTTGATGTCACCAGCAAGTAGATTATACTGCAGCCATCTGTTTGTAGCTTGAAAAGTTACCAGTAAAATAAGACTTCTCTGACAAAAAGCAGCAACATTTTATGCCATCATGACGACTTCAATTTCCTTACTTTTAGAAACAGAAATTAAGCAGTAAAGTTGTAGAATACTGCTGCAGTACAGTATAGCCTTATCCAATCCTTAAAAGTTAAACAAATTTGCATTAAATAAGGCTGATAAAATCTTGGTCTAAGACAGTACAAAATACCACAGATTTCATAAACACTGTGAATTCAGACGGAACACTTACACCGTTCCTAGATCTGTATTTTAAAAGGAAAAGAAAAAATATTTTTATTATGAAATCGAAAAAGTTCGGTTATGGTTCAATATTTCTTTCACTGTGTTTCAAGTCCTCCTCATAGCCATTTCGGACTTAAAACAAGGTTTGAAGCCATTTTCAAGCCAACCTCTAAAACAAGCTTGAGAGGTTCTGCTCAAGACCTAGCTGAAAGAAAACAAAATATCATGCACCGGTAAAAACATCCTTTGCTCAAGAGCATGCAAGCAGGGCCAATGCCCCTATCTTCTGCTGCTCTTAGACCACGATAAAGTTTTTCATACACAAAGGTTTTTGGTACACAAAGCAATTATAGAAGCTATCTCAATTTGGACTGTATCAGTTCATCAGCTTAACTGAAGACCTGATTTCAAACCCCCACTATCCTTTACTCAAGCATACGTTGTTGTTATTATTACTTTAAAAATAAACAAAACTGGTGCAATTATCATGTCCAGTCACTTTTGTGACCAGAGACAACATAATTTCCAATCAGCAAACTCATGCCATTTGATTGCAGTGAAGCCAGATAAGAAGTCTCAGTTATCAAAATTTTTCCCCATTAATGCAGTGATTGTGGGAACAGGCTGACTGACACCACAAGTTGGATAACATTGTCTCCTTCAAGCAATTGATTGTTTCCCTCCTGAAAGCCACATGAGCAGGTTTGACATACATTGATAGCCTCAGCACTGCAAGGGGTTTGTAACCTTCCTCCTGTCACATTAATAGCATGAGTCTGGCTTGGGTAACTTTAGGTAAAAGCTAAGTTGTGAAAAAAAATATTGCTTCTCTTCACAGTTGGATGCTAATTTGCCTTCATGTTTTCATTAGCCATTTACTGCACACTTCTTCCCCGACAAACTCCCACTGAGATTTCCCAGTGAGGTTAAATTTGTCTGACAGGTGATAAAGTAAGAATTTCTTTAAAAATTAACAAATAATTTGACATTTACCAGTACTTCAGTAAGTTCTAGTTGGCTGACATGGTGGGCACTTACCCAGATCCCCTGTAGCTGTTGAGTCAGCTGTACTCCATCTATCCTGTGCTCCTGCATGTGATCAACTGTTCAACTCCTCTGCCCTGCAGAACTTTTTCAGAAAATACTCTGAGCCTGTGGATGGGGGAAAAGAGACACTCATTATGAAAATTCTTTTTAAAATAGGTCTGGATTTTAGATGGGAAAATTTGACAGGTCTCAGAATACTTTACAAGCCTGTTCATCATCAGGCTGAAACCTGAGCAGGATCTTTATGGTGGTTTTTTTCAGTCCTCTGCCTTTTTTTCTTGCAGCCTTTTGATCTGCTTCTCTCCAGTTGTATGAAGATCTCCAGAGGACCATGTGGGGCAAACAATCAACCTGGAGAAATTATTCTGTCAACAGCTTGTTGAGGGAAAACCTTGTTTGCTTAAAAAGAGGGGTGGGAGGAAGGAGAGACATGGAAGCACTGAGACAGGATCAGTAACTAAGCTGCAAGGTTATCAATGTCCCATTGTGTGTTGTGAGAAGTGTCTATTTTTTTCAATTCTGGGCTAAATTCATAGTACTAAACAAAACAAAAGCAAAAAGAGCGACATTTCACGCTGTGATGAAAATGTGATATAGGGGTGTCATCATGAAAACAGGTGTCAACAGAATGATAATTACCAACAGAACATCAATGCACACAAAGCCAAGTGCGCACAAAGGCAAAGATCAAGCTGCTAGAAACTAAACCTGCTTCACAATATCTACTTCCCCATCTCTGGGATTTGGAGGGGGGTGCGGGGAGGTGTTTTACTCCCTTTTGTTGCATTAGGTTTTTTCTTCCTCCTGCCTCCTTTTGCCCCCTCTCTTCAGTTTCTATTGCAACCATCTATGCCTGGAAGCTTTCGTTACACCTTTGCCAGGGAAAACAGTAGTTTATAGGCTTAGGCACCATAGAGAGGGCTTTGAGATGCCTGGATTTCTTGGGGCTTAGGGCAGTTTTTAGAACAGAAAAGCCCTGCCTCTGCTTTGCCTTCACTTCGGCCAGCTCCTCTTAAACATCAAAGTGCTGCAGAGCACACTGTGCGATTGACGGTAACCCCGGCAGGCCCCAAAGAGCAGCCATGGCAGAGCCAGCAGCAACATGATGCACTGACCCCCTCCCCCTCATGGTCCTACCGTGGCAGGGCACTGACAGAAGAAAGCAGATCCTCCCTCTGACACTGAAGCATCAGGCCTTAGTGAAGGAGATCCCTGAGGAACCCCACAGGGCTCACGGGTCTGCTTGTCCCCTGCCTGCTCTGTTTCTCCAGAGGCAGCGGGATGCTCCTGCCATCTCCCCAGGCTAGTCACCTCCACGCGTGGGAGACGGCACACAGCTCCAGCAGAGCCGAGGAAGATCCACTTCACCTTCCAGTGCTGAAAGGGAGTAGCCCCTGCACGCAAACCTCATGCTCTGCACCAGGGAACAGCAGACCCCACCTAGCACTCCAGACCCACCAAGGAGAGCCCAGCACTGACCCCTCACTCAGGGTATCCAGAGCTTTTGCTGTTCCCAGCGGGAGTTTTGCTCTAGAAAAGATCCACTCCATAAGAGTTACACCTTGAAGTCATCAGGCACCAGAGGGCTCCTTACCTCTGCAGATTTCTAGTCCTTTATCCAGGCACATATCCTATAGTATAAATGCTGCTTTGGCTGGGTAAGGACTCAAAAAATAAATCCAACTTTATAACATGAATAATGTCATACAGTCTGGACGAGGGTAGCCTTGAACTAATAAAAAGATAAACCGAGAGATATGCAGCAATGACACATTCCAGTCTTTCACCTCATCTTAAGTGTTCAGACAGGTTTGATACCTTGTCACACAAATGCACAATGGAACAACTCAGCGTAATACCAGCTTCACAAACAAGAGTCCTTAAACAAGCGATTAAAGCAAGGTGTCATGATTTCAGCTGGGACAGAATTAATTTTCTTCCTACTAGCTGGTACAGCACTGTGTTTTGGATTTAGTATGAGAATAATGTTGATAACTCAATGTTTTTTTCAGTTATCACTAAGCAGTGCTCACCCGAAGTCAGGGACCCTTGGGCTGCCCAGGCTCTGCTGGGAGCGGGGGCACACGGAGCCGGGAGGGAGCAGAGCCAGCACAGCTGCCCCGCACCAGCCGAAGGGCTGGTCCATACCAGGGCACCTCGTGCCCAGTATATAACCTGGGGGGAGCTGGGCGGGGGCTGCCGATGGCTGCTGGGGGGCTGGCTGGGCATCGGTCAGCCGGGGGTGAGCCCTTGTGTTGTGCATCCCTTGTTTCTCTTGGGTTTTATTTCTCTCTCTTTTTGTTACCTCCTTGTTCACTACTATTATTTACTTTATTTCAATTATTAAACTGTTCTCATCCCAACTCACAGGTTTTACCTTTTTCCAGTTCTCCTCCCCATCCCACTGGGGGGAGGATGGGGAAGTAAGCAAGCAGCTGCATGGTACTTAACTGCCAACTGGGGTTAAACCACGACACAGTCTACCTTTGAGTAGGTTTCAAAAATAGGAACCTAGATTTATTTTATTATTTAAAAAAATTATAATATCAAAAGTAATCCCTTGCCTTTCGGTCTTCAGATGAGAATATTAAAAACATCAAATCATCTTAAGACACTGTGTGCAATTTCTCACCTTTTCCACTGATGGCAAATACAGGTTCTGCAACATCTGGGTTCCTTCCCTCCATAGGGATCTGCACTCAATGAAATCCTAGCCCAGCATTACAGCTGTCATCCCATCCTTCTCTTGCTGCAGACTATGCTGTTCAGTAAATAAAGGAGAAAAAGCGCCAGGCTGCAAGACAGGTCCTAATAACCTGAGACTCACTCAAGATGCTGGCCACCTCAGCAGCTACGCACCCAGGAGAGGTGGCTGCGCACTTTCAGGAGACGTGGCTCTCCCAACAAGCTGTAGGAGCAGCTTGGCTGCGACGAACACCCTTCCACCTGCACACCCATGAGCAGAAGCAGGTTAAAAGCTGCAGCACAGCTCTCAGCAGCTGCGTCTCAGCCCTCAGTAGCCAGCAAGAGCAGCCTTCATGCCAGCAGGTCACATCATGTACCCCTATGAAAATCACGGCTGACATACCCCTTTCTTATCATATGCTTCTCAGGGAAAGAGCGTTTAGCTCGATGCTCCCAAACTCAAACAGCTTTCACAGCCTGGGAGTGCAGTGGTTCCCCCCTCAATCTATTAAAGCCCCATAGGTGAGGGGGAAAACAGCCCCAACACATTCTGTCAGTAACTAACTGCTTTTATTTATAGAAAGCAATCAACAAACCTCTGTACTTAGTAGGAACAGGCACTTCACTGCTATCACAGTGTCCTTAGAAGTGATCTGAAGGATATGCCGCAGGCAACCAAGAAATCCAAGGTTCTGTTTCAAGTTCTCTATAAATAATAAAGAATTCAGTAATTCCACTGCTATATAATGTGTTATTTATCTACTCTTTACATTTAAAGTGAAAAGAAATCCCTGAATTCATTAACATGGAAACATAAACCAAACCTGAGTATTTCACCATTAATCCTTGAAGGAATGTGCCCCCAGCTATTTGATTCTCTAATCTTACACAGTTTATTCATAAAGAAATTATTTGCACTCTGTATAATAATATTCAATAGTTTTGGAATCTTTCAGTATGGTTTCAAACCATTATTCTGGCCAGAACAAATATAAGACCACAATGCTACAAACTGATCACATAAAGAGCTTTCCAAATGTACCTCATTAGGACAAAAAGACACCTTGCTCATTTCCAAATTCAAATTCTGTCTCCACCCCACAAATCCCTCTGCCTGTCTCACAATGTTGTGTATTATTTGAGATCAGACAAACTGAGTCTTCTAAACACTAATTTTAGAGTTTTGGACACAGTCTGATTACAAGTTTTAGCAATTGGCACCTAAAGAGCTTTCTCTTTTCATATAGAAAGACACAATGTATAAGCAAAACCATTTATCCTCCCCTTTCCTCCCAGACTTGGAAAACCCTCGCTCGCCCACTATTTGCTGCTGACACCTAAATACCTGTGAGGAGACAAAGTGGCTGCAAGAGGATAGGAAAACTCACTAGAAAAGACCAAATTCCAGGTAAAAGGGCAAGTCCAAGATTAATAATCAGTTCATACACCAGCCAAATTCTACTGCTGATTTGCCCATGATATAAATTCAGTTTACCAGATTCACATTTTTCTTAATCAAAAAAATAGATAGACATTATCATTAACCAGGAAAAAAGATCTTTATGTTTTTATCACTATTATCTTCTTGTATAGAGCTCTTGAGACATCCTAGACTTGCTTTTACCAAATTTAAGCTGATATCTGAACCCTACCATTAGTGTGAAACTCTGCAAAGCTTAGCTAGGTTGCTGGCCTTTTTAAGCACAGAGGAGAAACAAAGCTATTTCAAAACAAAACATTCTTCAGTTTCTTAAGTCGTATGAAATTCCCATGCTCAGTTCAGCAGTGAAATGCTTTGCTCTCTTAAGAGGGACTCTGCCATTTTGGGAATGAGTTCTGAAGGTACACAGTGATTGCCAGAGGGTCCGTGAAATGAATTCTGCAGCCTGAACAGCCATCTAAGGGAACAATTCAACAAAGCACGTTTCCATTGTTTAGGGACAGAGGAAGCCTTATACGCAATTAGGCCAGTAGCTTATCGAGCTGTATACCTTGTCTAGAATATAATTCTACATGAAATGTTCCAAAAAAGTTCAGGGGGGGGGAAAGGAATGCTTAAAAGCACAACCTCCATTGACAAAATACAAACATGCAAATCATTCCCACAAAATAACCTGACAGAAGTCTGCTTATATTTGGGACATATATTGGCATATATAGGCTTATATTTGGGAGGGATCTCATGGATCTCTCCCTAGGCATTATTGTCATATATACAGCTATTATGTCCCTTCTTACCTGCCTCTTTTCCAACCAGACTTAACTAGTACTTTCAGTTCTTCTTACAAAAAAATTTTGGAAGTCTCCAAACACTCCCCAGCCCTCTCCGGTTGCTTTGTGTTTCCCATATCTATATTTATCTGCATTTGAAAACCCCCACACTTTTGCTTCTCTAGCCATTTCTCAGCATTAAGCCCACATTAAGCCCCTTGGTATAAAGAATTCATACTACTACCCAGGTTTCTTTTCTGAAAGATCAGATTTGATTCAGAACCCAGCTAATGTAGATTAACAACTTACATTATTCTTACTACCTAGTCAACATTTGCTGTAGCCACAAGGAAAAAACAAATCTAAAAAAAAAAAAAAAAAAATCAGTGCTGCATGAGAAATTCCTCCCTAGTTATAATCAAATATACTGAGACAAACACATGACTTAAAAATTGTCATGGCTATTTACATTATTGGCATCTAGAGAGAGTGTGTACCAGTTTTAAATAACTGAACAGTATTCAACCTCAGAACCAACTAGTTCACTTTCTATCTTGCCAAAGCAATTATAATTTAAATCCCTCTAATGCAAACTGTTAGCAGAACATGGAGTACTAGTGAGAAAAATTATCATGAAATTATACTTACACTGAAACATCACACAGAACCCAAATCCAGTTCATGCAGAGTTTTACCAAAGGCAAAAGCGTGACCTGAACAGATTGTAAACAACCCCGGCATCAGTTTCATCTGGGTATAGACCATAGAACTGGGATATATATATAAATCCCTGTTAGTCATACTAGCATACAACAGCATACACCAAAGGACCAACACGTTTCAGTATTAGCAGTGGTAAACTTGAATGAGAAATGGATGTGGTGTAAATTGTGAACTGGTTTCAAAAATACACACAAGACTCCTTCAGCTTCTCTGGTTTTATGGAAACCTGCTTGCTCAGCAGCAACAAATATATTCTTCCCAGTGCTTTAGAGCAGCATGAAAAACAGCTGATATCTTGTGTTAAAATTCCTCTTTGTTTCACAATTTGTCTGCTTTTGGGGTTTAGATGTTTAAGCCCTTACCGGCAGAATCTACATCTAGTATTACAGATGGGCTTCAGCTCACCTGGAGGTGTCTTGAAAAAGTTTTCGTGTTGACCATAAAAAAAATTATAATCTACCATGAAAACAAATCTGGAATTAAACTTCCTCTTGGATTACAAGTTTTTATTTCCTCCCAAATTTAAAAAAGTAAAAAAAAATAATATCCCTTTGTTACCCCTTGCTATCTTCAGTCATAGAAAGTTACACTGTCTAAACACAAGATGTGAAGTTTGTTGAGACCACTATTTCATAAATATACCTACACTTTAGTAGCATTAGATGGATCCTAAACATTACACGCTCCTACATATAACTGAGACACGCTCCTTTCTGAACCCATTCCCTCCTCCTAGCCAAACCCACAGTCCTTATTCCTTTAACAACTAGATTATACTTAATCTTTCAGTACTTCAAGCATTTTTCTTCTACCAAGGCCTGCAGGTTTTCAGATGAGAAAGAGAGGATATTTTTGACCTGAAAGGAACATTAATCTGGTCCTCTTGCTTTACGGCATAGCCTTTCCTTGTCTCCCTCTGCCATTAGCTTCTTCAGCTAAATGCAGATGTCACCAGCCTTTCTGTAGCAAAGGGAAATAAGTGTCCCATTAAGTACTTAGAGGAGTGGACAGATTCTCCCATTCAGCTGATTCCCTACACACTTGCTGGTGCTGAACAGCAAATCTTGTATTTCTGAGAAAGGGCCATCACAGAGAGGTTATTTTCCCCTAAGTGGTTTCCTTATTTCACCTGTTCTCAAGTTTAGTGTTAAGTTGCTGAAAGATTACCTCATTCATATGATTGGGAGCCTGTTAGCCTCCAGAGTGTAGGGTGAGTGAGGCAATAATTATTTGTTTGAAAAATACAGGTAGTTTAGCTTGCATCGCAAAGAAATATGCCTGAATTTGCCATTATTCCAGGGACAAATCCCGAAGCCTTTATTTCCTTTTCAGAGACTCAGGCCCTGCTCACAGTGCTGAAAAATCGCACGCAGGTAGCATAGTCCCACGGCCGCGCAGCAGGAGCCTGAGGTGAGCGGCAGCAAAGGGGCTGCCCGAGCAAGTGCTGCTGCAGCCCACACGTGCACCCACACCCTGGGGCTTCTCCAAGGAGGAAAGTGACCTCTGCGGAAGGTAGGATGCAAGTTTAACGTACTTTAATACACCAGTGAAGTTCCCCAAGCCAACTGGGCTCCCCCACTCCTTTGGTGTAAGAGAGTTTTCCAGTTATAGAGCTTGGTCTGCATTGCGCTAGACGCTTCTTTTGGGGGTGGTCTTTGTGGCATTTGCAGGGATTTTGGGAGCTACTTTTATTCAAGAAAAAAAAACAAAAACAAAAAAACAAGTGCAGAGCCAGTGCAATAAATGCAGAGCTTCCCACACTTATTCAGGCCACAGACAGATTTCTAAGACCACTTTCCATGAGCTTTTTCCTAGGTAAATGCAGCTGCTGTTTTGGATACTACGACGATTTTCTGTAATTTAATGTGAGATTAAAACTTCAAAACACTAAGACCATTAGGTGTCAGGAAACTCTAATCAAGGAGAGAGAACAAGTGTAGAGATCAGAAAGATTTTCCCACAAAAAAGCCTTGACCTATTCCTCCTAGGTTGTACCTACTATCAGAATACAAAACCAGCAGACTGCATCTAGGAAGAAAAAAGCTCACTACAAAACCTCTGTGAACTGGATTTAAGATGTGTGTTCATTATTTTGCAGAAGGATTGTTCAGCAGGATCAATGTGCCATCAAGATAAAAGAAGAGTATAAATTGTCCTGAGAGTTGGTCAGAATTTTCTTTACTGTCAGCTAGGGAATTAAAAACAGAGCAGGAGGCATATTAAAATTGTGCTTTTATAAGCTTAATCACTAGGCTGGAAAATGAGTTTCACAAAGAGATAATGAGCTCCAAATCATAATTTGCCAAAGGTGCATCAATTTTCACTGGTCTTCAGATCATTTATGAGCATCCAGCACAACACCTTTCCGCCCCAGGCCCCCACCAAGCAGAGCATGTGCCAGAACAGGCTCCACCTGCACAAGGAGGAGTTACCAGTTTAATGGTTGCGTGAGCTAAAAAGGTCATGAGTTTGCTTCCACTCAAGGTAGGTATTTCACGGTCATTAAAGCTGAGAAGGAAAGTGTTTTCATGCCCTGGTGAGTAAACATTTTGCTTCCCCTCTTGGCCATCTTCAGAGATAGCAAAAGGCTAATCATAATGCTTGATCACAAAATCGGTTGTGCTGCCACCACTGTGGCTTTACCAACCCCACAGTCATTGTCCTCGCTACCCTCCATGCCCAGCAACTAGTAGGGCATTTATCTGGTGCATGGGAGAGCAGACTGAAGGTCCCTCTTCCAGCTCAAGGGAGTACATCTCCCCTTGGGGACCACTCCATCAGGTCAAAAGATGGAACCTACTCCCAGGTTAGCAACAACAGGTTTTGTCCCCTGAACTGTTTATACAAAGACTCCAATATCAATTAAGACAAGAGAGAGAATAATCCAGTTTAGTGTAGGCTCTAGATCAGTGTCTAAAGCAGTGTCCTGAAAAGCAGGACAAAGTTGAAATAAAGTCTTCAGAGCAGAGAAGCATTAAACCTGGGTCTTGGTCAAGTACCCAGATCGCTGGACTAACAGAGAGGAGCTCCTACAGAGGCAGGTTTCCATCAGGGTACCCAGAACTCGTTACACAGTACATCACAAGAGTGACATCGCAGAAGATTAACAAATGGTCTTTCCATTCAAGTTTTTTTTTTTCTTTTTTGATGGCACACAAGCCACATATACACATCTACGTTATTACTACAGCAAACCAGGCTTGGTTTCCCCTCCCACCCAACAGCACTAATGCACAACTACCTTATGCTGAAAGGGCTGGCTGGATTTTTTCAGAAGGAGAAAGGCTGGAATCTGAGGGAACAGTCCCACCATCTGACACCTCTATGCATGATGTGCTTTTCATTCCTCTACGCACATCTTATTTAGATTTTTCACTGAAACATACAAAGCTCAATGTTAAACTGTTCTCACTCGTTTCACCCTTTAGTGCTTTCATCCTATTTGGTTGCACCTTGCTCTTGTCAGCGGAGTTAGACTGACTGGCTACTAATTTTCTGATGTTCTGTTATCTCACTTCTTTACTGTGTAGTAGGTACAGTTTTCTCTCATTAAGAGTTATCCTTATCCCAGGATGTAGTTGCATTCCAAGTGAGCTATTTTGTTTGCCAGGGCAAAATTCAATAAAAAATGTTGTTTATCCTCAGGAGTTATTATCTTCTGCTCGGGAGTAGAGTAATTAACAAATGGTATCGCTTGGGGCAGCTGAACAGGTTGGGAGGTTGTGGCCATTTTTGTTTTAATTTTGTGTTTCACTCAAAAGTTCACTATCACTGAAAAAAAACCCACCTTTTTCTCTAGCAAAAGGTACAGACTTATAAGAGTGGGAGCTCTGGTCTTCCCACATACCTTTTCTCTCCCATCTCAGCAGAAGTCAGACGTTCTCTAAGTTGCTTATTTCAGGGGAGAATGAGGATGAGGACCCTGGCCTTCGTAGCTGGGAAAATAAGGCTAGATATTGAGGACGACATGACTGGGGAAAAAAAACAAACCTGCATTCAATCCTGTTTCTCACTTTCTTGTATTGTTTGAACATGTATTTTTAATAGCACCGTTTATCACACACAACAAGAAACAGCCTACTCCAAGCTCTGCACCGAGACAACTGATGAGCTGTAGCTTTCTTCCTTTGCTCATTAGCTGAACATGTCCATCCACAGATCTTAGCAGATGTACCTGAACTGGTATGACTGCCTCTCCCTTTGAACTGCCATTCTCAGAAATACTCTGATTTTGTCCCATCTGTGGTGTTATGAGTGTCTGCAGAGCAATATCTCAGGCTTGATAATGAAAACATACTGGTGATACAGCAGTGAAGACCTTAATTTTTATCTTTTACCATACAAAACCAGTGCAAAAAGCTATGAAGCTGAAGTTCTGAACCTCATGCTCACTTTCTGGAAAAAACACGGAGGAAATGAATGCTTGCAAATCTTCATTAGTCTGTACATTATGGAAAGATACTGTAGGCTAAATATCAGAATTGCCTGTTAAGCACAACAGCAACAGATCAAAGTAAATGCTACTATACTAAATGAAAACATTACAAAAAACCATTGTGATTAGAGCTACTTCTTTTAAATAATCCATAAAATCAAAAAGTGAGAAAAACCTATCCTCTCAAGAATTGCAGCCCCACTTGATCTATTTCTTTCTTCACTATTAAGTTCACTGCATTATTTATTATTTCAAGTGTTTTAATCAAGATACCCACTCAGAAGTCATTTGATTTTAAAAAATGCAGTGTTAAATGTAGCAGTAACAGATCACAGCAATTCACAGCCCACGGTGATGTACTGAGCACAAAAAACTAGCTGTATTGAGGACTTGTACAATGGTTACAGCTGAGAAAGTCATCCTGTGGTGTAAAGGGGAGATTTTTAATTTTTATTTTTTTTAAGCAAAGAAATACTGTTGTGAGAGACAGCCCTCCCCTTTATGCTCTACCCCAGACCGCACCAACCCCGCTGTACCACCAGCCATAGCCTGCAGGTTTATTCTGCAAGATGAGACACTGTTTAACTTTGGCATGTTTCAAGCACGCAGCCCGACCTGTGGGGAGCCAGGCTGCAGCAGCAGGGGACTCCAAGCATTTTGAAAAGCCTGTCAGAGAATCGGGTAAATAAGTGGCATATCAATATTGGGCAAAACACCACTCTGCTGTGGCCACACACTTTGCACAAGTGCTGTCATGCTTGTGAGCACAGAGCGGCGGTGGCTGACACATGCGGGGCCAGCTACAGACTCACACCCATTACCAGCCACACAAGGGTAACAATTCCTCCCAAAACAACGCTTTTTAGGTAAACGCTTGGATTTGTGATGAGCCTGGACATTACAAGGAAGAGTAGTATTATATTCCTTATAAAATATTATATTCCTTATAAAACTTCTCCGAGTTAAATGCTGCACGTTATTATAAAGCGCACAATGAATGCTATATACTCAAGTAACTTGTCAGAAGTAGTGAGGTTACACACACTGTTTGAAATAGTCTTGACAGGCTGAAATACAGTCAACGACAGGCTATTTCATCACATGGAAAGCTTATCAAGACTTTTTAAAACTATTCAGCTAAAGAAACATCGCCAGGTTAAGTGGTTTTGTTGCATTTTTCAAGCCATTTTGAGCTTTATTCAAAACTTAAATCTAAATCAAAAGAAGTGTTGGTAAAGCCACGTTTAACAGAAGTTTTCTTTCTTCCTCTACATGTTCTCACTTTGTGGCTGGAAATCCTCCTGTACTTTATATCTGAAGGTACCTATTCTTTTGTCTCCACATTTTTGAGCAGTGAAAACAAAATCAGATTAAAAGGGACCAAAACATTAATATGTTGGTCATTGACAGTATCTCAAATAAAACGTTAAATCATTGAAAGGACATCAGGGTTTGTTGGATTTTTTAGCTTGATATATCTGAAAGATTTCTGCAGAACCTGAATTCCCCAGAAAATTTTGAACTTAATTTCCATCTCAAATTGGGCTGCTGGAGAAATAAAGCAGTCATTTTCCTAAAATAAGGGTGGTGGGTTTTTTTCTCCTCTGAAATGGAGAAATCTATTTCTCAGCCAGCTGGCTCCATTAGACCTCTCAAATCAAGCTACTAAGAGATATTAAAACTTCTAAGTAACACAAAAAGGAATACATTGAACACTCCAACTAAATTGGAATACAGACAGGTTTAAAATTAGAACAGAGAAAAGAACGTACAAATAAGAATGGGTCACAAAACAGACAAGCAGCAAGAACTTTAGCAATATTATTCATGAATAAAATACAAATGACAGCTTCAAGAGCTTCCTTGTAACAAAGGAGAGCTGCAGACCTATGATGAACTTAAAAGAAACACTGGGGACAGCTAGAAAGCTCGTATCAGATTGCAGAGCCACAGAAACTGAAGATCGTGTTTTAGAAATGCATTAGACATACATAAAAGCTCTCTCAAATAAAACTTTAGCCTTGTATAATAAATCTTTTTATACATAAAACATACTATTCTTCCTTCAACAGGACCTGTGTACAACATCGGAGACAGTCGCCTAAGAGAAAGAATCACAGCAGCAACATCACCAATAGTAAAAGAAGGAAATCCTAAGAAAGTAGATGAAAACTAGCTATAACAAAGTACAGCTCTAATCACTAATGATTATAATAGCTTTTAACAAGTGCATCAGGATGTGATCTTGTGTCTGGTTTAAGACAGTATGTCCATAGACTACAACTACACTCATGGTTTAAGCTAGCACACAGGAAGATCATAAAAAAGGCATACTGTTTTTACACTTCGTGCAAGAAAAACCTTTTTCCACAGTCCAAATCACTTTCATCTTTACTTCCAAGCAAGAGCAATTACCACTGCTTTTCATTATTTTATGCAAAGAGCTCCTCTTTCTAGATGAAGGCACGCTACTTGCAACATAAATACATTTGGGAAAACAATTGTGCTTTGGAGACTTTACTGTCTAGTTTAATACCAAATACTATAAGCATGGATAAAAATAATATAAGGAGGAATATACAACGTTATGCACAAGTTTTTTTTAAAAAAAGCACAAGCTTAAATTCACATTTCTTATATAAATAACAATCTTTCCAACTCTTCCACCTTTGTATTTCTGTTTCCTTTCAGCTAAAGCTCTAGTTAAAAGAGTTTTATCTAGTTAAAGCTCTCTATATGAAATCCATTGATTATTATATACTGTTTCTATTGTAATAATGCTACATTTGTGCCAGACCGCAGTAAAAACACCAATGTGATAGTATCTGTCCCAAAGACTTTGTCATTACATTTGCAGTGCACAAGAACACGGGGGTACAGGCAGGACAGCCAGTTAAACGGCAAGAGCCCACTAGCCAGCGTGAGCCTTTGGTTGTGGCTCCTCAGGCCCTTCCCTTGGGGTAGTGGGGGAAATAAGCCAGTTTCGTTCCTTCCCTAGCCCTAGCTCCTTGCTCCCAGCCTTCCTGTGCTCCTTATCATCATACCAATGCATCTCTTCCAGGAATGGCAGAGAAATGCCTTAGCCCGTGAACACTCCAGCCAAGATTTGTGCAGGCATTAAGGCAAAGAACAGTTAATAGGGAGAGGAACAGGGAAGTAGATTTAGACATTTGCTAGGATTTCTCCCCTGGCATGAGAGGAAGCAAAAGGACAAAGATACTTTTTAGAGATTTAACCAGGACACACCCCTGGTTACAGAGAGAAGGCAACATTCTCAGCACTGAATAAGGAAGGAGCTACAACAGCTAAAGCCAGGAAGGACCTTGGCAAAGAGCACAGACAAATCGGTGCAAAAGACAGCAGCAGCAAGTCAGCAAAGAAACAGGCAACACTGTATCCCCAGCCTGGCACTGCCAGCCAAAATCCTACTTCTAGCATCCTAGAGGAATACAAGGATAGCACGAGTACACTCAGCAAGCCTACAGAAAGTGATGCAGCCCCCACCTCTGGAACAAGACACTAAGCATAAGGACAAGAGCAGCCTCATCTGCTTGCATGGCTAGGAAAAGCCTAGATTTCACAGAAGGGATCTGCAGTACTTCCACACTGCCTGGAGATAATAGCATTAACTCAGATCAATACACCTGGGTATGTATATAAACGTTTTGAAGTAGTTACTCACAGAATTCACTTATTTCTACTTATACTCACATTGTTTCTATACACACAGTAAATTAAAGCATTTCATCACTTTCTTTCAAAAATCTACATTAGTACCAGACAAGGGCTCTCAGCTACTAAGTACCTCAGCTGCTCATATCGGGCTTAGACAAGGTTCCATAATGGTGTTATTCAGAAGAAAGAAAAAAAAGAAAAAAGAAAAAGAAAAAACCCACAACTATGAACTGTGTACAACAAGACAAGAACAAAACCAACTATCAGCATAAATACCTAGATCTGATTTATAAACCATAACTTTGCAAGGACAGCTGACCTTGTGGGCAGATGTTTTTACAGAAAAGATGTTTGTTCCAAGGATACACCATGCAATTAATGATGCAGACAGACTTAGCTTTCAATAACTGTTTCATGTGAGTTTATTTATAACTTCAGTTAACATAGTAAATTTATTAAAAGCTATTGGAGCTAATACACCTATAGGAGTAATAATTAGGCTACCCAGGTTTTGCATGCCCCAAAAAAAAAAAAGCCTACCAACCAACGCACTTCAGGTCATGTTTTGTGCCTAAATATTTATTCTAGGGAAAATTTAGGCAGAGACTCAGGTGAGACTTCAGTCTATTTTTATGCATGTATGTATTCATGATCTCCTAGTAACTGGTTGATGAAGCAACTCAGTAGCTCAACTAGATTACCTTATATCTACCAGATACCTTATATTTACACAGTATTTCATCACCTGTACCTTTAAGTTATTTATCTGGGAGAAAAATTCTCCCAACTTAGATCCAACCTAAGGCCCTTTAAGGACTAAGCAGGAACAGCACAGCAGGTTGGATATGCCCATATGCCAGTCTTGCATAGATTAAGACAGATGGATGGGTGTTTGACAGCAGGCGTAACAGGGACAAAAAAAAAAAATTGCATCTACAAGCAGTACTGGTACAGAGAAACTGGCAACATAATCCAGTACTCTGACACAGTAGGGAACCAGAAGGAATTGGGATATAGGCAATTAAACATTATCCTCAAAATTTACACTTCAACATTCTCCATAGAACTTGAAGACTCTCCTTTGGAAGATCAGATTTTACAAACACCTTGAAAGCATCTCAAAAAAACCTCTGACAAATGGAAGTCAGAATATACATCCTGCCAACAAATACCTGGTTTTAATTTATGTGAGAAAGTAAAACCCATGTGGTCACCTTTCTCAGTTACAGAGATTCAGAATCCTTCTAAATCCATGATGTACATCTACCTCTTTTTTAGTAATCACCCACTACTGTAGCCACTCAGCTGGATTTCCACAACTTTCAGTGCTGTTCCTGTCTATGACCAATTTGACAAATATGTAAACCAAGGTAGACCATCTTCCTTTGTTTTTGATGCACCAACTACCACCCGTCTCCCTGCTCTCCTAAGAAAACCAGGGCCAGCTCAGGTCACTACTGCTTCATATCCCCCAAACCCTCAATTTTAAGTCCTCCGCACACACCCCTTTTTTTCCAAACACTGCACCAGCCCTCTGCCTTTTAGTGTCAAATTTGTACCAAGTCTCAAACAGAAGCGTGAACTTCTGCACTGGGCGAATGGTTGTGTAAGACGCCCCCGAACTCTGAGCAGAGAAGCACTCACTTAAGGGTGCAGCCCAGGCCAACCTGCTCGATGTGAGACAGCAGCACTAGGTACTGCTGACTGACTCAATTAGTGCTCCCATCAGAACAAGGTGTCTTCCTTCTTCCACAAGACAACACAAACCAAAAAAAGAATCCACAAACTCTAAAGAACATACAGCTACGACTCAAGCTGAGCTGTTTGCAGCACATGCATTGTTTGTATGCCTTCCTGGTACTGTAAAAGCTTTTACCAGTTGACTTCCATCAATTTAGTTTCCTTTTTTCTGCACAACACTTCATGAAACCATTCCTCCTCTTCTCCGTACAGGAGACTTCAATGAAGCCTGAGATGTTGTGTTAACATGGGCAATGTGAATAAAATTAATTCCTAGAATTCCTCCCTAATTTTAAATTGCCATGGAAAAAGAAAACTAAAAAGCATGTCACCAGCTGAAACATTTTGCAAGATCATAGTTTCTCTGTGTTTTCATACACGCTGAGCAATTCCAAGCCATTCCCAGCCTCTTCCAGCACCTCCAAAACAGCGCTGCAGCATGATGATCTGAACCAAACCACTGCCTCTATAGCCAAGCTTTCACTCTGCCACCTTCTCTCCTCCTGTCGCAAAGGAGGGTATTGCATATGCTTTGTCGGTTTCCATACAGAGAACAGTTTCAGGTACCTTGCTGGTACCCAAATTCATTACATTGCACTAAGATTTGTAGCCAGATTTACCATACCACCAGCACATTCCAGGTTTATGAAGAAGCATCCAGTAATTGAAATCCCAGCTTCTTTTTCACAAGTGCTGCACATCTGTCAAAAGGAATAGTAGAAGCACACCACGTTTCAGACCCACCCGGCAGAAAACCACAGTAAATATATTGCTAATGATCTTAGGCCATCATGGCATTGGTTCATCATGCTCTGCCAGAGATCTCAAAGAGCTATTTTCTATCATGAGCTACCATAAGTACTAACTAACATTATTTCCCCTGTAGGGCTAATGCCCTAGATAAACAATTAGGCAAGTAAAAAACTGATTTCAAGACCTGATTCCTGAAAGCACCAACACGCACACACACACAGTATCTTCAGACACCTGAGTCACCCAGTGTTGGGGAGCAGCAAAGGGCCAGCTGCTCCCCAGGGCAGGGCAAGGCGAGCCAGGAGCCCTGGTGGCCCTCACCAGCAAGCACAGAGTCCGGGGCAACAAGCAGACCTTGGCCATGGGGTCCATCAGCAGTCCTGGACAAGGCAAGTAAGGAGCCAGCCCCAAAGCCTGTCTGGGGAGCCATAGGAGGGGCCACACAGGACCCATCCAGGGGACAGGGCCACCAGCAGGGCTGGAGACAAGCCACAGATGGCACCTGTGAGAGGGGCTGCCTGGCCAACAGGCAGGCCAGGGGATGAGCACTCTGCAGCCTTGCTGGGGCCCGCATCAACAGCCCTGGGGGGCTGAAGCGGGACCTCAACAGGGGCAGTCAGGGCTGCTGGCACCTTCGGGGCTAACACATTCAGAAATCTACACCATGTTGTGACAAAAGGCAAGCACTTGCTATCAAGCAGCTTTGTGGGACATCAGGTCTCTCCAGGAACTCTCTGTTGAGCTGGGAGCGATGCCACGCTGCTTGCCCAGCCAAGCAGAGGTGGAGCTGGGCTGTCATGGGTGGGACAGGGCATCAGTTTCCCCCCTGTCAACCACAGGTCTGGGCCTTCCTTTCCAGCAGCATCCAAAGAAATGAGACGGGCTTCCTGCTACCATTCACAGCAGCTGCCACCCACGTCTGCCCCAAAGGCAGCTGGCCTCACACACCCATGATGCCTGCCACTCACACACGGGAGATGCTGGAGCCCACCACCCCACAGACAGCACAGCACAGCAGCTGGCCTGCTCCCAGAATTAAGCTGCTTATTTCTTTCAGGAAGCAGGTATGTAAAAATGCACCACTTTGAGATTCTGATTAACATTTGGTTTCATCAATTCTCCAAAACTTTGGCTTAAGAATTAGCTACTCTTACTTTGATTTCTTAAGGCAGATTATTCAACAATCAGAAGTATCCTTACTTGTTTATAACCTTCTCATATAGAAGGAGGACATGTCAAAGCCAGGGACCCTTTGTCATGCTGATTAGTCGCCCTAGTCACCAGCCTCCAGATGAATTATCTAACCCATTATCCACTCATTTCCAGCTGCAAGGTACCCACGCCAGAGCCCTGGAAATGCACTCACAGGGACCAGTTAAAGAGGGACAATGTGCCATGTCTGTGTCAAGTGTCCCTGCCAAGAAGTCTCTTTGCTGGAGCAGTCACTAAGCACCTCCAGGAAAGACAGTCACCCCAGGTGAAGCAAAGGCACCGCAGAAGGGGGACCACAAAAATCTCATACATGGAAGCTGGTCTTGTTTAAAACCCTACAAAGTACCAAATGGCAGAACCAGCAAGGCAGTGGCAGACGAAAAACCCCAACTATCAGTTTTTACAAATGCCAGAACCAAAGTTCCGAGTTCTTTGTATCATGCTCCATAGCATGAATTCAGTTACCAGTACCTCCACCGCAATCAGAAATATTTGTATGTTCCCTCTTTGTGCTGCAATTCAGCCTCAGAACAGCATAAATCTTACTTCTAACTTCAAATCAATATTGAAGGCCAGAGGGACTTCTGTAATGTTCTAGCCTGACCCTCTGCAGGACAGACCAGAAAGCCTCCCCAACTCTTTCTATATCAGGCTCTAACTCCTGTGTGAGCAGTTGTTGGTTCGTGGGTTTTTTTGGGGGGGTTGGTTTGGTTGTTGTTGTTTTAAAGAATCCTATCTGCTTAGTCATACCTTATTAGTGGTGTAAGTACACCTCTGGTAACAGCACCAAAGCAGCAGAGAAGCTACGCGTTAACAGAAGATACTGAAGCAGTAGAACACAGCACATTTGATCACAGGAAAAATCCACATTTTAGAGGGACTGAACATGACACTGGCTGCCAATAAATAAATAAAATCATTCGCAGTCAAGAGGGGGACAGAAGCATATAATGTAAAGCAGTGGGAGATTTTTTTATTTCAAGAAAAAAGTTAGTGCAACAAAGCTCAGACTTTAGTAACAAGTACAACTCCAAAATGCCACGTCCTGTCTGGATCAGCCTTCCTTTGAGAAAGGGAGAGGCTTAAGCAGGAATCTCTCACTACATTATTCATTTCTGCCCTTAGAATGTGAGGCTAACTCAGAAGCATTACAAAAGCATTTAATGTACAGCTTTATTTAAATTTACTCTGCAAACCACAGCATCAAATTTTCAACAGTTGAAGAACTGATTATACAACTGATCAGTTTTTGCAGTAATAAAACAGGCCTCAAACATTATCTGCTGGAACTAGCAGCAGCCACTAATTCCAAATTTTTTTCAGGCACCAGCTGTTAAGCACTTCAGCTCCATGAAGAAAAGAGTTCAAACACAAAAAGAAAGGAAATACAAAAGGAAAGTAAATTTAGGGTGCTTAAAGATCAAAGAGACAAGATTTAAAAATACGATTTAAAAAAAAAAACAAACAAACCTTCTACTTCATTTTGGAATGCCAAGACATTTGAGGCTCAGACAACCTAAATATATTATGAACAAACATCCTGAATTTTGTTAGACTTTATCTAGGAATAGGATTTGAAAAATTAACAAGAAAAATCTTTCTGTATTTGTTCCAGTTTAAATTCCATTAACATCTAGGAACAATTTTGCTCTCAACCAGGCAGGCTACACAGAAAGGATACACTACAAAATAGAAAGCAAAGCCTGCCCAAGCCTCAAAATTAATTGTGTAAACCCAAAAGCAGTTAGAGAACATGCCTAATTTACAATGCTATACTATTTGTCCATTCATAAAACTAGATTTAAAAGACTTCCATATGACAGAAATGCAGCAATTTGTACTAGTAACCTCACAAGAGAAGGTAGATACCTAATCCAGTTCCTTAAACCAGGATCTTCTAAACACCATTAGAGTTGCACGCACAATGCCATGTGCCATGAGCAGCATCACTTCCAAACAGAATTCCAACAGCTGCACTAGCTAGAAAGGTACTTTTATTTCAAATTCCTTGGACGAGAATCACCAGATTTTCAAGCAGCTGAGGTATTTTGAAGGCCAAGTTCTGCATATGCAGGTTACTTGCACAATATACTTTATTAAAAAAAACCCATCAAAACTATGGTCAGTAAAGCGTGCGTTTCTAAATGTACAATAATATAGTTGTAAATAGCTAATTACATAAGTGGGTTAGTCACATGTAATTACACAATGTAAGTACACATCAAGTAAAAATTGATATAAATAAATTTACACGCTAAATGGTTTCTCATGCATGGCAGCCATTGCTCACACACACTTGCCACTTTATATGGGCATTTCTTTCTGTTATTTCAATGAATAAGGAAGTATAGGATATCCAGAGAAGCACCAGCCTGCCAGAATCAGCTGACATAAGACTTCAAGCAAAAGAGAAAACACCGTTCAAGGAGTGAAATAAGCACAGAAACATATACCCAAGTTTTAAACTTCTGCTGAGTAGCAGAAGAGAGTGTGGTTCAGTAGTCTGATGCTCCTCTGAGCCCCACATCAAGAGGCTGGAGATTCATTCCTCATCTCTGCCTCTCCATACATTTCACAGCCTTAACACTTTTTTAGTGTAGTAGTTTGCTGGTGCTGTGACAAGCATGCATGCACTGAGCAAAAGATTCATATCCCAGGTGAGAGACAACTCGAGATTCCATTCCACTCTGTAATTACAGAACACATAAATGGAACAAAACATGAAGAAACTGCCCAGCCCACAAAAAAATGACAATCCTATGCCATCAAAATGTATTCAGGGAAACAAAGCACTAAATGGACTGAAGTACATTTCCATATGTCAATATGCTTACAATGCATTCTCAACAGGAGCTTCCACCATACTCCCCTAACAGCCTATGATTACTACGATTGTTATTATTATTGTTATTATTTCAGTACCTTTCTCCCAGCCTGGACAAGCAGCACAGGCACCAAGACCGATGAGACAACCCTATCCAAGCAGGAAAATGGCAGCTGTGCCACATGGCAGCAAGCAATGACACAGCCTTTTGGTAATCTAAAAATGCCTGCTGCCACAGCTACCTGCTGCAAGGTGTGAAGGCTGTACTATTGCATTTGCACTGCTAGGGGTCTTTTCCTCTCTTTCTCCCTTAGGAGTAAAACCAAAAACCCACAATAATGTTTGCCAGCAAGACAGACAGCACAAGGTGTTGATGTAAACACACCTCACCTGGGTGCTCAGCATTCCACTTAGCTGCATTTCCCCTACAACAGTCAGAGCAGTGAGCAGCTTCCTTCATCTCCTTTTTCCTGCTCCAAAACACAGAAGACAAAGCCAACTTTTACAAGGCCTTTCCCAAGGGCTATAAAAGCCTTGCTTTCTGCAAAAGATGCTTGCAAAAAGAGGACAGTGTTTCCTTCACAGAGCTCCGCCATGAGTAGGTTTTCACAGCTAATATCCCACTCTCCCTGCTGGTCTCACTGCAATTCAGTGCAAGTGGAGAGCTAGCCAAAGCAGATGCGGACAATATATTGCTTTCCTGTGAAGAGCCTGGCCCCAGAGAGAATCAGAACTGGGAAAGTAACTCCTGGGCTCACTCCTCTCAGCACTCAAGGCCCTGAATTAACGGGGCTGAGACCAGTGTCTAGTTTTGCATTAGCTAAACCTAGGCCAGATGCAGATCTTCAATCCACAGAGGCTCCCTGCAAAAGCCCTGTCAAGAAGCTAGCAAGACGGGCAAGCTCTCACGTGTCATAGGAAGAGTAAACAAATCAGCAATATTGTGTCTCCAAGTTGAATGTAGTACAGGCCCTGCAGGCAAGCCCCCACCACGTTTTCATTCCACTGCTGATTTTCAAGCCATACCCATGTTTGCCACTTGGTTAGGATGCGATGGTCAAGCTTCAGCCTGAAGCACATTACTCAGGTTCGCTCATTTCAGCAAACACTTGCAAAAAATATCTGCCTTCATGCCTACCAAGAGGGGCTTACATGAGCAACGTTTCAAAGCAAAATTGGACAAATACAAGTCATAGCATGTCTGCTATATACTTATTCCCTATTAAAAGTATTGTTCCATAAAACCTAGTTACATGGTGAAACATATATTTCATTAAATCTAATAATCAACAATTTTTGATTTGAAGGAATCCAGCACGTCGTTTGTCCCACCCATTCCCTGAACCAGTGCTGACTGCTGTATGCAATTCTTTGCCTAGCCCTGATTTTAACATGTCCCATGATTAACCTCCATATGTTTAGGCAGTCCCAATCTCTCTGCACAAGAAAAATACATTAATCACTGACATATTCTGCCTAAAGACAATATCAGTCTCCCCTGGCAAGCTAAATATTGATGCTCATCATTTGGCTACGTTTGGCCACTAAGAGCAGTGCTTTGGAATTTCTAGATGTTTCATTTGCTCCAAATTTTTTCTGCTGAGTAAAGTGTTGAAAAAAGCCAGAGTAAGCTAATTAAGAGCTAAATTCTGCCTGTGAGTACCTAGGCATGCCTCTGCTGAAGTCACCAAGAGCTTACTACTTAGGCACCAGCAGATCTAAGATTTAACTAATGTCAAACCAGGATGGGCATTCCTGAACCAGCAAGGTATCTGGGAAACAATAAGCCTCAAGACCAAATAGTTTCACTCACACAAAATCAAAGCCAACACATTTAAAAATCCAAACTGCAGAACTGATTCTAAAAGAAGTTTTGAGATTGGTTTAGTTTCTTTTACTCAGGGGAAGATCTGCAAGACCCCTCAACTTCCAAAATTAGGTTCTTAATCAGATGTGTAGAAGGTGCAACATTATCAACTATGAAGGAAGAAGGCGAGAGATGAATGAATGCTGGCCATAGGGCCTCATTTCTTTCTTTGCACTAGGATCTAGGCTTCACATGCTGTGCATGGCTATAATTCTTATAGGAAAAAAATCATATGCATAAAGACAAGGTGAATTCCCTTCACAAGCAAATGAGTGCTACGCAAGCCTACCTATATAACGTTAAACAAGTGTGGCAAGTTCTCATGGACTTCCTTTAAACGATTCCTATTTAATTGCTTAGAGAGCCCCAGACAAGATTAGAGATACAAAATAGGTAACAGTATGTCAGGACGTAAGTGCTCTACTGGGAATCAGAATGAACCCCAGATATTTCCATTTTACCCTTAGAATCACAGAATTGTTTAGGCTGGAAAAGGCATTTAAGATGATTGAATCCAACCGGTAACCTAACACTGCCAAGTCCACCACTAAACCATGTCCCTAAGCACCGCATCTACACGTCTTTTAAATACCTCCAGGGATGGTGACTAAGCCACATCCTTGGGCAGCCTGTTCCAATACTTGACAACCTTTCCAGTTAAGAAATATTTCATAATATTCAATCTAAGTCATATAGCAAGGAAGTCACAACTAGGAACTTGCAGATAGCTGGTATTCAGCTTAAATGTCACTAAAACTCCAGTTTTAGTAACTCCAGCAAATTAGAGCATAATTTAGGATCAGCATCATCTTAATTCTGAAGTACTCTGACAAGAAACAGCACTAGCTGAGCAGCAGGAGATTGAGTTCCTTCAACGTTCTCAATCTTTAACTACACTTCTAAAATGTAATTGAGGACACCAACACCATTTTAGTTAGGAATGTCAAGCTATTTGCAAAGCAAAAGGGAAGAATAAGAAAAGTTTTACAGATCATTCAAATTTGAATTAACACACAGAACAACTCTTGCAGTGCCTCTGGACTAATACAATTAAATACTTCGACAGCACTCATGTCCCCTTGACCAGTGAGAGCAGGTGCTGTGTGTCAAACTGGCAACTATCATGTAACCCATACAACTACAGAGTGGTCCCAGCACAGTGGTGCAGCCCATCTTCTTGCACAGCTGTAAGACATCAGCTTGAAGATCACAGGATTTTGTACTAAGGAAATGGGAAGACAGACAGATGCAGGACTTTTCTTCACAGCTTCACCCACTCATACAACCTTCTGTCACCACCACACACATGCATCACACACATCTGCACTCCGATCCTTTACATTGCCTGTACTCACATAGGCACATCCATGTCAGCCTCGACCTGCAGGAGCTCTGCTAAAGGATACATCTTTGTCAATGCTGTATCAAAAATAACACTGGACTACGTGACACATAACTGCACCCTGCTGTTCGACTGACAATTGACTTTGCAGGCATTCTTGTTCCTGTGCTTGTGATCCTCTGGTAGCATTGATGGGAATAACAATGCCAGAGAAAATATGAAGGTACAGAGCAGCATGTTCACTGCAGGGACAGGACAAGGTAGATAATACTTGTGTCTCCTTTGTAATACATTTGTTGCTCTTGCTGCTACATATGGTGGTCCATCCACTTGGCACAAAAAACCCTAATTAAAATAAATAGGTATTCCTAGAAACTCTGCATTATTGATGAAGAACATTCATTTAACAAGTTTCTTTGGGATTGTCAAAACTTATGACCGAAAGTAAAGTGCTCACTTCCGAGGCATTATATATTGATAAAAGCATAAACTCATAATACAATTTAGAGTGGATTTTCTTTACAATGCTATTTAATGACCCATGCTAATGCTTAAAAAGGTTATTTGAATTATTCTGATCTTACTTCTGGAAGGAGAAATGTCCATTTTTGGCAGCTCTTCTAGTTTGGAAAGGTGGGGAAGGAAGATAGGCAGGGAAAGAGACAGACAGAAATAGTCCTGGTCCATTTGTGGAAGTCCATTGGAAAAACCTATGTCAGTACAATATATGATTAAGTATACCTTTATATTGTCCATGTGGAGAGTAATTTCAGATTCAGACCACTTCTAGGAATCAGGGCGGTTCTCAAACAACTTTAAACAAAGAATGATCAGAACTAGGGAGGGGGATCTAAATCCTGTATCTATATGGGGAAAACTGTATCAGTATAGCTACAGCAACACTACACCAATGCAGTTCTGCCATCAAAATTCCACAGGAAGATAAAACTTCAGGTTACAATTTTCTAAAATGCCTAAAAGAATTCCAGTCCTTCCAAATTTCAATGGGAAGGTTAAACTTGCACAGGATGCTAAATTACAGTCTTCCAGGCACTGGGCAGCAGGAACAGAATATTGCAGTGAGCCAGGACTGTCAGAGCATCTTGGCCTAGTTTTTAAATCCTCAGCCACAACAAATACACAGATTCACTTAACTTAGCATATGCAAGTATAACATAGCCCAAACTTCAGGTTTCACATGGATATCCCCCAATGTGAAGTTCAGAACGTGATCTTTCTCTCAGTGATGTTCAGATCTGCCAGGAGACTCATTTAGGCATAAGCTTAAAACCAAAGCAATTCTGAACTACCCTGGTACAATTTGAATGAACTGATACATTTACAGTAGTCCAAAAGCAGTGGCTGTATTTTTGAAGGCCTGAGTCTGAGGGTCCTGAATTCAGTCTGGATTGCCCTACTGCTTCCACATTTGACTCATTCCCAATTTCCGTCACCCTCACAGAAATAAAAAAAAAAAAAGAAAAAAAAAAAAAAAAGTGTTTCTGAAGGAACCTCCTGTGTTTCCGTTCAAGCCTTCTTGTCCTGTCACTGGGCTCAACTGAAATGAGCTGGGTCTGTCTTCTTTGCACCATCCCTTCAGATATTTGTATACATTGATGATATGCCCCAGCCTTGGGGATGTTGATGGAGTTTTCAGCCCAGGTCTCAAATACCATGCCTCTGTTCAGAACGGAGATGTCCAGGATACTAGCAGAGAAGTGAAATTGTGCTTCCAAGTAGAAAGCTGGCCAAGTTACATGGGGTACCAGATAGGAAAAAGGCTCATTCATCATTTTTCTCTGCTCTGTGAGTCCATGCAGAAGTCAACTGTCCACTCATACGGCAAAACAACGACCATCAAAGCAACAATAGACAATATGGGGTATAAAAATAAAACTGAATTACTATTCTAAGTATAATAAGCAGTCTAACTTATTCGGTTCAAGAAACACATACCTGGTATTTTTGATCTCAAAAGAAACCAAATAGCAAGACATATCCTGATCACTGCATTTATTCCAAACAAATACCCTTTGTTCCCTCAGCCAGTGGCTAATTGCCAATTTGTTTCATGAACAAAACCTGACACAGAAAACAGAATCCGGTTCTTAAGTATAGAGGGTTACAAAAGAATGCAGGTAGTATTAAGCTTAAGACAGAAATTCTTTGCCAGCAAGCATCAATGTGCTAAGCACAATCCCACCTTCCCTATCTCCTGATCTGAATCTAACTTTTTTGCAGTAGATTATCTCCCTCAAGGGCAAATGTATTCCAAACATTTAAGGGCTCTTACAAAAGGCCAGCACTGATTTCTGTGCTTGAATAATATCCCAAATGGACCCTCATTGGTAACTCGATAACAAAATCAGTGTTTCAGTCAAAAGAGAAGAGTCTTTTTGCTCCTCTGTTCTTTTCTTTTTGTGCATTGATATAAAGATCAGAGTCATCTCCATGAATAAGATTTAGAATTCTGATGAAAACAATAAGAGATACTAAACACTTTCTGGCCCTCCCAAATTTGTATTCAACCTCTCCCTTTGTTAAAGCTGTAATCACACTCCCATAGGTATTCAAGGGATTTATGCAAACAAGGTCTCTTCTGTCAAAAATCATAGCAATTTAATGCAGTCACAGGCTGTTTGGTTGTGTCGATTACTGGCACCAAGGAAGATGCAACTTAGTATTCTGATGCATGTCAGCTCTCTATAATACAGATTAGATGGTTTTAGCAGTCTCATCTCAGCCGTTCTAGCATAAGATACTGTATCTATATATACAACCAAACCAGAAAAATATGTGAAAATAACAGAAGAGGGATGACTTGAAGCTACAGTCATAAGGAAATTTAAAAATTAAGCTAAAACTCAGCCTGTTGCTTAATTGTAAATATGGTGTCAGCTGAGTATCTTGTAAGTCTTCTCTCCATGCAATGTCACCAACTTGCATAAGGATGGACTTAAAAGAATAGAAGCCTGCTATCTTTACCTCTGTGGGAGTGCTAGCTACTGTCTGTGCACATTACACATCCGCTTTATACACCCAACACACAAAAGTCCATCACACAGCTCCCAGACAAAGGATTTAACTCTTTAGATCTAGCTGTAAAAATAAACACTTATAGTGGCTCTCTGGCTAACGCTCTCATAGGCAATATCTCAGCAGGTCTTCCATCACTCAGGGCCATATCCTGCCTCCTCTGGGAAAATCGTGCAGGTTTTTGGTGGGCAAAATTCAATCACTTCAAGTAAAATGAGCAAGATTTAGCCATGACCTAGCCCCTCCACATTGTCGACTATTTATAGACAAATCTGGCTGTGTTAGAGCAATTCTACCTGCACTTGCACAGGAGATTATGATGTCTGTGCTCACTGCCACCCTCTCAAGAATGAAGAATGGATCTGTCTTGATGGCTTAACACCTCTTTCCAAAACCAGTTTGATGCTGTGAGGAAAGGGAGAGAGAGAGGTGATTAAAAGCCGTGATGAAATGCATGCAATAGAGAGGAGTATCTGCAGTGCTCTGTCACCTCCACCCAGTTTCTCCCCAGGCAACCAACAGCACTTTACAGGAAAACCATTACATCACCAGGGCAGTCGCTAATTGGCTATATTCTGCATACAGTTTCTGACTCAAAATATATGGGTTAGATAAAAATATACCATTCCAGAAGTATGCTTTAATTGAGGCAGCACATTATGCAGCACCCTGCAGATGTGCAATAACTTCTGCAACTCGCCTTGAGCAAAACAAGGATGAGTTAAAATGTGACTGAATACTCTGTATAACTTTTTTCAATATATATATATGTGTCTTTAAGCCTAAAAATATGCAAAAGATTTGCTTTGACCACATGGACCACTTTTGCATTTACTTTGCAATATATTTATGCCACTGAGTTACAGTAGCAGAAGTGCTTGAAAAAGAATTTAAGGTGCTTATATGCTAAAAACAAGTGTTACACTTAAACACAGTTCTTGGTGACAAGGTGACTGTACAAACCTATTTAAGCTTCATGCACATCCATCCACATAAAAATAACACCAAATTACTTACCCCAAACACAACGCATCTTCCCAATTCAAACAGTACATAAATACCTACAGAACTGGGTTTATGTTCAATTTATTAATACAAAATATTTACTGAGTAACCACTACAAGAAATCAAGAGTTTCTCATGGATTTTCCACAAGCAGAAAAACCAGATGCTATTTTCAGGATATACCATTGATTGCGCATTATTTACTCAGCTCTAGTACTAGAATAGCTGGTTGCAAATAAGGACATTGAGGTATATACAGCACAGTGCCTTAGTATAAAGGGCTCATTCTGCCAAGTGAATTGGGGCCAAATACTTAACTTAATAAGGAAGTATTCAAATCTAATGGGACCAGAAGTAAATCAGGTTCTATTCCTTACTTCATTCCAGTCCGTATCTCCTTTCCCTATACACACAACATGCACAATACAAATACTATGGTATTCTGCAAAGATAACCCTCATTATGTATAAAAAGAGGCACATTAGGGAAATCCACAGAAGTGGATAAAAAAGGGGGCACTTGCTTTTGTCAGGTTGGCTTACAGCTCCTTAGAGCAATGATCACATTTGGGTTCTGTATCCACAGGCTACATATTACTGGTCCCCTCACTGGCTGCTCCATGCACTGACGTAACCTACATAAAATCAGCTAGTAAAACACCTCATGTAATGGTGGAGAACAGGGGCTGGTTGAAGTTCTGATGTCTCTGTCATGAGATGTTATTAGGCCTAACAATACAGAAATGGCTGCTTTAAAGAAAAATAGAAAGTTTGGCTGGTTTTGCCCTATTAAGTGCCTTATCTAGGATTATAAAACATGGAATCAAATCCTGCAAACTTGCATTCTCTTTGCAAGTGTTAAAAGAAGGTGGGAGCTCTGTCTTACAAGTGTTCTCATCACACTATCTCTATGCTGCCTTCATAGGACCCTGACACCTCAATACTCATCTACTTGACCTCAGTTTAGCTGCATAAGTTTTAGCTGCTTTTACAGTTCAGTCTTAATTAGGGAGACAAAAGCAGTTTCCTTAGATGCTTAAGCTAGCTTTGGTGGTGAATAAGATGTTAAAAGAGTAGGTGATGGACTCTAAAACAGCTTCTCTGATCTCCCTCACTCTACAGGCACTCCTTTCAAGTTCTTAGCTGGCCTGCCCCACTATTAACCTCCCTCCACACTGAGAATTAGCTATTTACTCTCAGCCTTTGTTCCCTCTCTCAAAGGGCTCCTCCTCTCATTCTTTACCCAAGAATCCTTAGTGGTCTTTCATGAATGGGGATAACAAAATCCTTTTGAAAGTCAAAATAAATTATTGCCACTTGTTGGAATACAGAGAGCTCCTATTTTGACCACTTACAGCACATTTTGAAAGTCTTCCAGCACGTTTTGAAAGTCTTCATGCAGATGCAATGCTGCTTACTGAAGTCTTATGACTTACGAGTGGTATTAGAAGCATCTCCAAGTGGACTCTACATGCCCAAATCTATCTCTAGTAAAGAGCAAGCTCTTTGCCCTTGTGGTATCCCAGCACAGCAACAATATGTAGCTAGATCTCCCTCCAATCTTTACCTTAATACATCCCAGCAAGTTATGTTTTAATTGAGAATTAGGTCCTGTTCCTCCTGTCCTGGGATCTCTGTCAAAGAGGTACAACAAGGAAAAATTATCATTCAAAACCCACTTAATATTATACTTCCTTAAAGCTACATGGAAATGTAGGAACCAGAAAAAGTTTACTGAAACCTCTAAAAATTGAAACCAGTAAATTGTGCACAAATCCAACAAAGTAACAAATTGCAATACAATCTTGGTTAAAATTGGCAACCTCCACATTTGTCACAACAGAAACTGCAAACTGCCTGAAGTGCCCCTACCTTCCACACTCATAGGGTGTACCTGCGAGGAATAAAACAAACTAGAAGCATGAGGCTTGGGTGTTCAGTAAACCAGGACTGAACTTCAATGGGTACAAAACAAATCTAACAGTTAACTAATTCAGTGCCTAAGGACAAAACCTCATTCCCAGCTCCTGCACATCATAAAATGTCACAACATTTGGCTGCCTCCTATCAAGCAAGAGCAAAATACCATGACTTCTCTCAGGGCAGTATTAAAGGACAGTGTCAGTGCTTCGTTAGAAAACTGGCAAATGTCTTTTCTTGTTTTGCCCAAAGTCACCCTGCCAAAGTAGCATGGTGGTAAGAGGTTGAATGGAAAAAACGGGCACAGGTGAAGGAAGAAACATATTCCATCTGCCTGGCAGTGTCTGATAAAAACTGATCTCCTTCTATTTCCTTTAGTCATTGTGATTTTCTAACAGAAAGATATAATACATTTAATACAGCAAAGCTCTTTGCCATCTTTATGCTCCATTAGAAAACGTTTCACTGATCATTAAAATGCAGCCACGGGACAATGTGATAATACCTGATGAAACCCTTACTTTAGCAAAAAACCAAACTGAAGTGAAACCACAGAATCCATTTTAAAGACTCAATATTTGGCCTGTGTCTCAGTAATACATCACATCTGAAAGTGGAAACTCCATCAAACCTTACAATACTTAGCACTACCCTCGGAGACTTCGGTTCAGTTTGGACTAGGTAGGAAATTATGGATTTGAGTTACCAGGACTTCTCCCTACCAAACATAAATCTCCTCCAGAGGTCTTCCACCCAGGCACTGACCAAGCACAGTCTGTCAGATGTGATGAGACAGGAAGCCACAGAAGTAGAACTGCTCAATCGGATCTGAGGGTAATCGGACTTCCTACAGCATAACACAGTGTTATGGTAAAGCAGTGCTGTGGAACATAGCATTCAGGCTCAGTAATCAAATAAAACTGTCATTCAAGACTTACTATACTCCTGCGTGTAGTTATCCATTAGCTGTAACAAAGCCTGAACTTATTAAATTACTTCACATTTTCAGTATTATGTTGTTGTTTATTATACAGCAATATGAAGGAATGCAGAAAGAGTAATTTTCTACTAATACTGAACAAGGAACATTATTAAGGACAGAACATTACCCTTGAAGCTTTTCTCTCAGCTTTGTGCCACTGCAGAACATCTAGTTACATGCTTCTCCCTGACTTCTCCTGCTGCAGATTTAAAGAACCCAGGCAAATCACTCCCATCACTCCACTAACACTGTGGGAGAGGCACAGAGAAGGAAATAATGTTAATTTTTGTAACAAACCAGAAAAGTACATTGGTGTCATATTCCTTCCATCTGCAGAGAACAAAAGGTCAGTTGGTTCCCACCACACATCTATAAGATGAGACAGGCAGAAATGTCCTATGATAAAAGGGCGTTTGCAAAAAAAGAAAGAGATGAAAATTGATACACATATAATAGCAGTAGCTAGGTAATGGACAGGAGGGAAAACATGTTTCCGACAAGGCCCCAGAATTCCCTTTTCAGCATTCAGAGACTATGCACAAGCATAGGGTGAGAAGGCACAATAGCCTGGGGCCCTTACTCCTCCCTTTCCAATCTCATATGAGCAGAAGCCCCAGGGGCAGGAGTTTAGTTGAGAGCATTTGCCTACAGGTTACTCTTCTAGTTAGTCTAGATAGTCTGTCGCTATCGCTAGTTAGCTCTTGCAAGAGTCAAGTGCAGAGCCACACAGCGCATGGACAGTAGTGCACAGACATTGCAGAAGCAGCTTTGCAGGGGATCTTACCTCCTTTACCTCCTACAGTCACACCAAGAGAGCAACAAGTCACGACACATAAATTCTCTGGTCCCCTCAGCTCAACACACTGAGGCAAATGGGAACAAAGCAGAAGAGGGGCAGACCAGCCCAACCAGATCCACTTACCAAGTGGGAGTCAGCAAGGTGATCTCAAGCCCTGCCAAACTCAATCCTCCTCTGGGAACTCTGTCCACAGCTTCACCACCAGGAAACAGTTCTGCATGCAGCTGCCAGAGATTTCCATTTAACCCCATCATTTGGCAATGCCCACATGCGAGGCTGTGGAAATAATCTTTTCACTCAGTGTTTCCATGTGTTACTGGCTTATTATTCAGAAGCTTGCTGGTCAGACAGAATTAGAAGTTACATCATTTGCCAACAGTATTTGGAGCGCTAAGCATCTGTGAAGAACAGATACAAGGTATAATCAAAATGCTAGAGAAATAAGGATTACTTTTCAACCTTAACTAAGCTTTTTCTGACTTCTGGCTACTTCATTTTACTGAACAATCAGGGAGTTCTGCAATGAAAACCTTCTACCAACCCCAAGGCCCTAATGAGGACTTCTTCAGCCTTATTCCAAGATCACGGATCAGGAGAAGGAAGGGGTACCCAGGTGAATGTTGTCTCAGGACAAACATAGACTTACGATGCTTTTCTCCATGGCCAGGGCAGACAGTAGACAGGAGGAAGCCACAAAGACAGCATACCAAAGGCAAAAATCCAATCAGCCTCTGATGTGGCTAACCTAAAAGAAATAAAGACTTGGATAACATTCTAGCCTGAGGTTGTGGCTTTTGTAGGCAGAACAGGAGGCTTTCTATGGTCAAAAGATCCACAGCCAGATTTAACACACACTATAAACACAGCCTAACACATGGGCAAGGTGTCTCACCAACTTTGGTACTGAGTGCTGCCACCAAAGTACGAGTGAGCTGAGTTCCCACAATAGGGCTCTTCTGAGACTGACCGTACCTCAGCCTGCCATCAGTCCCCAAAGCGAACTCAACAGCGAGGAAAGCCCATCCTTCTAAGCGACCTAAACAGAATAAAGCTATTTCTGGCTTTCATGCAAGAAAAGAAAAAGACCTTATGTTGTTTCAAAAGTTAAAACGAGGACAGGAGACAGGCGCAGAGATATCTACAGCTTCTGAATTAGTGTCACAAAGAACACAAGAAGGTGAAAACTGATAGGAACAGAGTCTCTGACAAATGGAAGCAAAATGAAATTGCTATGGATTGCTCAATGTAATGTGCAAGAAAAGAGATGGAGCATTCCAAAGCAACAGATAGAAAAAAGTGGAGAGACTTGTTGTATGTGCTATCAATACGCTGCAAACCCTAATAAAATATGGGCAACGTCTACTCTACTATCTTCTGGACTTTTCTGATTACACCATATGCTGGAAATGCACATCTGCTCTTTGCACAAAATGGATAGTGCATACTTTAAAAGCAAATTTGAGGAATCCATAGGGTAGAAGCTGATTAACATTGAGCTCAGCACATGAATTTGTTAGTCCAGTGCTGCATGTCTGACTCACACTGTCATACTGGTGCAACATTCTTTAGCTCCATTGCTGTGAGCCTGGAAATTGAACATCCATTTAGTGCTAACAGTAACAACATTTCCAGCAAGAAGCTCCTGGGACAAATGAACACTTTGCACTGAAATATTGGGCTTTTAGAAAAAGCACTTCTGCCCTTTTAGCAGGTTATTTGTATCTCAGTCTTATTTGTATTTAAGAAAGAAAGAAACCTGGATTGTGCAACAATCAAACAAAACCATGCTACTACCATTCTGCAGTGAAAGGTAAATGCGTGAATCCGTAATGGACTGCTGATCAATTTTTGACAAACTGATACTCTCATGACAGATTAACAGGTCATACATTTCACAATTTATAGTGCTGAAAGACACATGCAAATGCATACATAGCAATAAACACTTAGGGTAGAGTTTCCTGCCTAGGAAGCTCTTGTACAAAAGCCTTTGTAAATATTTTCTTGTCACTAGTATGTCTACCTCCTTAATGCAGGGTTGATCTAAAAGGGGATGTTTCAGCAGATCACCATTATGCTCAAGTTTTCCTTGCCTAACACACAAGTAATTTTAACTCTGAAAAGAGGAATTCTCCCAATCCTGTAAAAATTGTAACAGAGTTTATCATTATTACTGTTAAACAGGGATGTCAGGCAGCGGAAACCCTGCCACAACAGTAGAAACAATGCATACACATGTTTTTTTACATTTAGGGACATAATCCGATGACTACAGAGTGTGAGGAAATTACTTGAAAGAGCTCAATGCAAAGAAGTAATACCCTCCCTCTCAAAAAAAACCACTCAGCATCAGAATATTTTACAGAAGTATCATCCCTTCAAAATTTCCACAAAACACTGACTTGTTGAAACTCAAGGTTTAATAAAGCTAATCATAATTATGTGGTTTCTAATTTTCAGCTCTAGTAATCCTGGACAGAGAATGTTCAAGTCTTTCTTGTTTTCTAACCATCTATAGTTGTTTCTGACGTACATCTAGATAAACAGTAGCACCCTCTTTGCACTCCCCAATGTTGAGGGCATCATTTTCATTCGATGAAGCTCTCTGGGTTGAGACAGCATTGCCTTTGAGCCCTAACCAACTTCTGATGACAAGGCTGGGTTGAAAATAATCTCCCATGCAAGAAAACTACCTTGCAGTCTGGAGCTGAGCGTTCTAGGTAAGAAAATTAATTTGTAGACAATCATGGAAAACTATCTCTTGGTAGTCTGATACACATTTTGTGGAATTAACATAGAGGATCTGCAAGGTATTGCACAAAAATATTGGTTTAATGTTTAAAGAGCAAATAAAACAAGTTTTTCTAGCTAAAAGTTCTCTGTTGAAAAATCAGATTGCTAGAAATACAGAATAGGGTGGTAAAAAAGGGGCAGGAGGATCTACCAAAGCTTCCAATGGCTAGAACCATTGAATCACCATAGTAAACTAGTTTTATATTGATTTAATCCCATTTCTGTACCATGATAAACCCAAAATAATACCAAATGAGTTCCAAACTTGAAGCTAATTTGACTTTTCAAAGCATTTTTCTAGGATGTTATGCCTACACAAAGTCTATTTCAAGATGAACTGCAAAGGCAATTAACAGTGGAAAGCCATTAACTCCTTTTTTATTATCAACAGGCACTTTTTAAAATGTATTTTATACAATGACCTCAACATTTTGTTGTATGCATGCATATTTCTGAACACCAGCACCTGCAAAATATCAATATTCATATCATTTAAGTGTAGTATTCCTATTTTAAGAGTTGAATTAAAAAATGTTATGCAAATAGCAATCACAGCATGTGTGTATGTAGACTGGTTGGTAGATAAGTAGATGTTACCAGCTGTAAACAGTGGAGTTTTATGTATCTCTAAAAACATGTGAATTTTTAAAGTTACATATTATCCTAAGGGAGAACAAGAGTCAGTCCAATTACTTTTTGTGAGTAAATGGTCTGGTGATTTCAAATCTATTTTTTCTTTGTGAGTCATTCACAAACCAAACCTATTCTTTCCCAATGTATTTGCTGTTTGCAAATTATTCACTGCATAATTTATATGAAGGAAATTCACCCTAAGGGTTTGTCTGCAAGCTTGTTTGCTTTTACTGTTCCCTACCTATTATCCAATATGTTTGAGCAGGCTCCCAAGTCACACAACATTATTTCTGCTCCCTAAGTGAATGAATGAAACTTTAAGCTGCTATATCCATACTAAAGGAATAACAAATCATGAATCAGGAACAGCCAATTTTGTTTCCCAGTGAAAAGCGATCTTTGCCTAGCTGTTTAGGAGCTGACAATACTCCCTCAGAAAGCACATCAAGGAGTGTGACCAAACTCGCTAACCACAGCAGCAGGGCTAGCAGTGTGCTTCATCAAAAGGCAAATCCCATTTCAGACACATACAGCAGGAACAATGCTACATGAGCATCTCAAAATGGCTTTTCTTTCATTTCCAAAACCCAGAAGCACCTTCTGCACCACTGACCTCTCTATGGCAATGGCAAGACTACATACTTCACATACATTCATTAAGCAGTTATTTGACATCACCGTGACCCCATGGTGCTTTTGTGCTATATTACTGTGGTACTGTAAAAATCGTAACTCAGAAGAGCCCATCTGAAATAATGGTATCACATTCTCCAAAAGCTCATCACTGTTTTCAAAAGGCATTGCATTCAGAATGACACAATATTCATAAAGTAAGCTAGCTTCTAAGATTTCTACCCAAGCTGAGACAGAGGGTGATGAGAAGAACCGAGAAGAGGCCTCAAGAGGAACAAGCAGGGAGCAAGGTGACACAAAGAACATGCACTGTTCAGCTGGGATTCAATTAAAACGCAGGTAACTGTTTGGGAAGACTGACTGGGAGACACCGCACAGACGAGTTTACAGGCCCCCAAGCTTGGGAAGCAGCAAGCGCTTACTTATTCTGATGTGAGCAATGACAGCAACTCTGTCTGCTCCATTAGGACAACATTTAGCCCTTGGCAGGGTTATGCCCATCAGGTGGAAAAAAAAAAATCCTTGGACAGCACCATTTCCCTCTCAGCAGATCTCACAGCCTTCCTTTGTTTTTGATCCAAACCACTGCATCACAAGATAAAATTACTTTCAGAGTATTTTCACAAAAATAATCAACTTTTATTACTTAAATGCTACACACAGGGCCCAGTGAAACAGCTACATTACATTTTTGGTAGCTATTTTCCTCTTTTCCTTTGTGTGTGATATAATACAAATTCTTAGACTGGAATCGTGTAATAATACCAATATTGACTTCCTTTTCACTCTACAGAAAATTAACAGTCCCTTGAGGGTTATATTGACCCTGGCTTTGCTCTCACCAATACTTACCTCTCAGGTCAATGAATCTTGATGCTGAATACAACAAGTCAATACCTGCTTATTACAGTTAGAATAAGAATTACCAAGAAGGGTTATGAACACTAGGTTGGTGCCTGCCAACACTACCATAGTTACAGAGTCTGTCAAAGTTTTCATCATGTCTGTCTTCTCTCTATTTGCCATTTGAAAACTCAATTATTGAGTCTGTTCTTATAAAACAAGTTCTGACAAGCATATTTTAAAATTTAAGACATATGCAAGTATTTAGAAGTATATCAATTCAAGTGTGTAAGCCCAGACTTTATATCAGATCGCTTGTTTGTTTGGGGTTTTTTTGGGGGGGGGCAGAATTGGTGGGCGGGGGGGGGGGGTGTTTAATAGTTTCTGCAACTTTTAGGACTTAATTCAAGTCTCCTTGTATTTAATGTCAACAGGTGGTCCTCAAGGTAAGCAGTATATTTAGTCCTCTGTTCCTATTTAACTTTATTCTTGCAATAGACTAAAATATGAGCTCCAGAGCTCAGTTGTTCACAAGTTCCCAACTAGCAAGCCTAGAAGACTAGCAAGGTAACAACATCTTTACAGTCCTCAGAACACCAGAATCCACAAAATCTATCCATACATCCAAATCTTGAGGTAGGAGGAAACAAAACTTTAAGAGTATACTGTGGAGGGAAAGGAGCATAGCTCAGTAAACTGAGAAGAAAGGTGTGATAACATGCAGCTTTGACCAAATGGTGTCAAAGTAGCAGACATTCTCAGTTACACAGATCTGGGCTGTCCGTCCTTACTGCTCCTGCTAGCAAGATCTGTCCTCACAGTGCAGATAAAGCTCACTGACACATTTATACTTGTTTATGTTTTATTTCACTAGTAAGATATTCCAAGTGTCTTAAGCTTACGTTAGACAGCCTACTTCCATGCGTTGGTTGAATGCAAATTCAGACAAGCACTATCAAAATTCTTAAGCCTCTCCCACCTTACTTGTCCCAGAGGCACATTCATTTCCAGCACGTTCAGTAACACTTGCCTCTTTGCCCACTCTTTGTGTTAACCACTCTCCAACAAATGACTGAGAAATACCCTGGTTCACAGCTGAGCTTTCGTAAGCAGTAAAATGTGTAAGGCACTGAAGCTTTGAGCAAAAGTCAACAGCATAGCTTTAAGGGAACATTTCCAGTATCTTCCAGTTGCCTTAAAAATTTGAGAATCTATAGGGGAGGTTCAGTCTACACTTAGTCTTGAGACCCTCTGATAGTCAAGGACATTATGTGTGGGTGAGCCACATTTCTCACAAGGTCCAATGCCCTTCCAGGGGTTGCAATGTTTCTCCTAAGGAATGGTGTTTGTCTTTTTGCTTAATAACTTGCCCAGTCTTCAGTCTTTTTATTAGAGGAAGAAAGGGGTGTTTCTAAACTGTTTGTAGAAAGAGGTGTTTCTAAACTGTTTGTTATAGTTAAGCATAAAAATTCAGAATAGATTTTTCTAGTCAGTTAACCATATTCTTGAGGGAAAACATAAGGTAGTATAATTATTAAAGAGCACTCTCAGTAATACTCACATCTTTATTATGTCAACCCTTTGCCAAAAAAAATAAGATTTATAGTAAAAGCCACTTACATTTCTTCTTTGCAGAACCAAGCCATCTGCCTCAAATACACCATCAGCCCCTGCTAGATGAATTCACACATATTTTAAAGCCCCGGAGTAACCATTAGAATGGAAATTGGACACTACTTGTCATTTGCAAAGCTTTCTTAACTGGAGAGGCTTCCCATTTGTTCAATTAAATGTTTGTATGTGCAATACACTTTATGAAATTTATCCCAAAACAGTGAGGACTGAAATAATATTGGAGGCAGATGGCACAGCTGTTCCATTTAGAGAGCTATCCTCAGCAATATATGAAGTGATGGACAGGACAGGGAAGTGGGAGTGAAAACTTGGTACTGTGAAGAATATCATCCGTGGATATTAGCAATAAACAAACCATTTCGGCTCCAATCTTCTCTCCCTCGTCGTATGTAGCTGCTTGACTCACTTGGGTTTATCCAATTAGAACATATTGGTTTAATTCAAGAAGTCAACCACTGAAGCCACGTAAGGTTGCCCCTAAGAGAATCCATCCCTCTGCCTTAAAAGCTAAGGGAGTCTGAAAACATGTCTGTCACGTTGAGACAAGGAGGCACATATTTGTACGGGTTGATGAGGCAGCATGCTCAGAGAAGAGACACAGACACCATTAGGAATAGGGAACAAGTTCAAGCTGCTACTTATTTGCATGCCTCACGCAGAACAGAAATCATCGCACCATGCTCCAGATGCTGCAAATCTCAAGATGCGCATCCAGAGCTCATAATTAAAACTGGCAAACATTTTCACTGAGGAGAAGGGAAGAAAAAAACCCCAGAGCTATCCCAGCCATTCTGCATCTATTTTGATATTTCTGGGGTGCTGGCCTGTTCTGCCATCATAGTATCAGGAAAGTCACCTTTCCAAAGCAAAGGGCATGCAAAACCCACTTCCTCACAGACTGGAGAACTGGATGACAGCACACCTCTTTCTCTACAGCACCTAGACTAGGGCTACAGATTCAGTAAACTAAATAAGTAAAAGTAATCAAACATTTTTTCAAAAAGAATTTCCAGTCCTCATGAAGGAAAATCATAGAGAATACATGGAAATAGATTTAAACCAAAACAGCATGGCAGGAAAAGTTTTCATCTTGGAAAGCACTGCTTTACTGGAAAACAAGGAATGAGGACCATAGTCCACCACAAGCCAGCACACAGCTCTGAAAAGGTTTTACTTAGCATCTAACAAATTGCTTGGGGCCAGGAGGCAGATCCCCCTTCCCATATCCACGGGCAGGCAGTGACACTAACTCTGTGGGACCACAGGCACCTCTTGTATAGATTTAGCATAACATCAACAGTCAAAACCAGTTACAAGACCAAACTCAGTTAAGAAAGAACCGCAGAGACCACAGGGCAGGTCTCATCACCTTCTTCCTCCTCTCCTCCCCTCAGCCTACTCTTTCCCTGCTTTCCTCTTCAATCCTACAACATATTAGAGACTTTCATAGCTGAAGTGCTGCTGGGAGCTCACTTTGTGGTAGCTAAAAACTAAGAGAAAGAAAAGTCTGTTTTGTATGGAATGTCAGTGAGATGAAAGAAGTTCCCTGTAGGTGCCATGCAACAACAAACTGCCAGGGGAGAGAATGCTGAAAAGCCAAAAAGTACATCTCAGTTCACCAGAACATCCATAAATATTTGCCACGTTTGAAAAGGTTCAGCTGGAGAGTCTATTATGCCTAATACCTTAAGAATTATTAGAGGCAAAAAAATATTGCCAGTGCACAAATAAGGGAGGTGAAAGTGCACTTAAAGAAATCCTTCGCTAGGCAGTGCGCCATTCATTTCCTGTGACAGTGAAGGGGCGGCAGGTCATACATTCAGTAATGTATTACTTAAAAAAAAACATTTTCTGACCTTGCTTTTTCAGTATAAATGCTTCCCTCCACAATCACCTCTTTCCCACCGATAATGCTATAAAAGACATGCCCCTAGGGACAAGTTTCTAATAATGTTCTAATCTTGCTTTCCAAGCACTTATAACAATTGCAGTAGCAATTTTAAAATAAAAGAAGTAAATTCATGCGACTGAACCTCTTCTTTATTTGCAAGAACTTTGGCTGTGCTGGAATTATTGCAAACTATATCACCACAGACAAATATCTCTAGTTTTTAACTCTAATTTTCTCGTAAGTCGTAAGCACACACTGCTGTAAACAGCATAACACATGGAAACTCCAAGCAAGCTATGAAAATAAGTGTCCTACTTCACCATTTTTATACCCTAGCTTCATTTCAGTTACATCTTAAAAAGGCCAATATCCACATACGATGTCCAATAACTGTAAATACATAAATTGGCTAATCATAATTATTTTCCACCAAATATGTAAATACAGAAGTCAACACAAGAGTACAAATGCACAGCTAATCCAGACGGAATCCAGATTCTGCAGAATACCTCTACAAAGCATTGGTGGGAAGCAGTCTTAAAAACCTGCCAGGTCAGTGGGAATTGGTGTACCTTCTGAAACGCCTGTTCCCTTTGAAGCACCACTCCCCTAAGCGCAGTTCTTCCACTCTTTCCTGCCACCCCTGCAGCCTTCTCATTCTCAGGGGCAGCAAGACATGGAAACTGGTTACGCTCCCAAACACAGCACCACAATAGTGGCAACTGCCCATTTTCAAATGCTTGTGTTGCTCTACCCTGACAAGACACCTCTCACAAGGGCTTCACACAAGCTTCAGGTCCCTCAGTATAGGCCCACTGCTTGCCAGCTTCTGCTCCTGGCTTTTGGAGGAGAGGAATTCAGCTCATGCCTGCACAACTGCCACCCAGTAATACTCAAGAGTTCTCCCCTTCTGAACAGCCAAATAATGATGACAGATCAGGGTACAAACTTAGCAGCTACAGTAGACATTACTCTGCTGGACTGGGAATTGAAGGAGATCCAGAGAAGACTCCCACCATGAGGCCTTGAAGTAATGCAGGAGATGGGAACCAGTCCACAGACACATCTGGGAAATGCACAGTGGGGTGCTGACTTTTGCTCACCTCCTCTATACCTTGTCATCTATCATCTAGCAGCTAACAGCAATACATTAGACATGATTTCAGCAATGCTGAGAAATTATTTTACCCAAAGCACAAGATACAGTTTTTTCTAAGTTCTGATGTCTAGCCCCAAACTCCCTTGCTTAAGCCTCAAGAGTCCCTGCACCAGACCTTAGTGCGCAAATAGTACCACTTCTGCACAGGACTAAACTCCTGCTGAAACACAAGTTGCATAGGTTTTGATTTAACCAGAAATATATCTGTAAGAAGGATTAGATCTGTTCAAAATTTTAAAGCCATTAGGCTGGAAGTAGCACTATAATGGTGCACTAAAAATGCTGTTCCACAACAGCAGTGAGAAACTGAACCCTTTATTGCCCAGATCAGAAGCGTGCAAGCTTACATTTTCTAGCATTTACCCTTGACTGTACCACAAAAAGGTCTCAAGTTGAGGACCACTGCAATCTGCCAGAGGTTGAAACAACTTCTGAGTCCTGGACTTCTCATAAATTATATTTTCATTCCTTGAACAATGAAGCTGCATGAATTTTGCATGTTTCCTCAAGCACTTTACTTTATTCCAAGAATAACAGTTCCATTTCAAACCACGTTAAGCTGAATCCCCTTTTTATCACCCATACAAAATGGCTGCCAGAAGATTAGATAGGCAATGAGGAGAAGAAACAGATGTAAAAATAATACTTAAATCACTATATATAAGGAAACTCCAAATACATTTTGAAGACTATACATATATCCCCTTAGAACAAAACACACAAAAATAAATTTTCTAAACAAAATTGAACGTCTTGCACCTATTTTAGGTGTCTACGGAACATTTCCATAAAACTAGGAGGAGACCAAGTATATATTTAAACCTTTTAGTTAAATGAAAGCATTTATCACTGTCACTGAGATGAGGCTGTGCTTAAAAATGAGCAGCTCAGCGCACTGAACTATTAGAAACCTTGTTCTAACCAGCAGAATCAAAAACATTGTTCTGAACAGTGCAAAAATGCAAGAGCAAAACTGACAGTGCCTGACCCACGATGGTTTGCATCTGACCCCCATTCTTCACCTCTTCTCTCACTAATCCTGATTTTAATTATCTACAAATTTGTACTTACTCAAGGGTAGTGCTCGATTTATCTATGGAAATTCAAATCATCCCATGTTAAAATAAAGTTTCTAAAAAGGACAGGTTTGTCAGCCCTTAATGAGGTCATTGTAATTCATATTAAGTATAATCGAAAATGCCTTTATAGGAAAATGCTTCCCTTCTTTTCCAGAGAACAAGAGGCAAGGCACTGTTTGCAGATTTGTTTGCAGACAAATCAAAAGGTCTTCCAGCCCTGCAGCATCCTGCTCCAGAGAGACATGAAGAATACCCCAAATATTCTTAGTAAGACAAAACAACCTGACAAAGCAAAACAACATAAACCTTGAGGATTTGCTCCCAGCCCCTGAGAAAGTGACAATGCTTGGAAGGGCTCATACAAGAAGAGGTTACATCTGCTCTTGATCCTGAACGATAGAACACTGTCACGTTGGATTTGAGATCCTCACGTGCCAGGCTGCTCTGGGGCTCAGTATCAACAATTAGGAGCAGAGGCAGCAGGTGAACTGGGCGGGTTTACTCCGTCAATGACAAAATTTTCAAGTTCACCTAAAGGATGCTCTAAATTTAGTTCCAAAGAGGACAGAGCATCATAAACCTGAAGGCAGGAAAAGGTACTCAGCTACCTGGAGTGGCAGGTATGTCTGAAGTTCCTCATAAGCCTGGGCAGCTAATTAAAGAATGGGCCTGGCGCTCAAAAGAAACTTTGGGTGTTCAAGAGGAGAAACTACCACGGCCGGAGAGGCCCACCAGGCCGTCCTGAGCCCGCCCGCCCCGGGCCGGGAGAGCGCGCGGAGGCTGACGGGAGGCAGCGGCGCCCCTGCGGCACGCCCCGCCCCGCCCCGCCCCGCCCCGCCCGGCGCCTTCCCGCGCTCAGCTGCGCGCCCGCGGTGGGTCGCGCCCTTCCACCCCTCGGTCTCCCATCGCCCCCGCTCCGGCCTTTCTGCCGTGGATCGCCCCCTTCCACTCCTGAGGCTCCCACCTCCCCCGCTCCGGCCCTTCTCCTCGCCGAACCGAGCGGCACTGGCTCGCTCTACCCGCCCGCCCTGACAGCGGGCAGGGGGCACCCCGGCGCGGGGTAGAACGCGGCCATGCCTAGGGCGGAGGCGGCGCCGGCTTCAGCCGACACCCAGCGCCGCAGGCCCCTCACGCCGGCTCCCGGGGCAGCCCCCGAGGCTCGACCTCACCCCCCGCCCCGCCGCCGCGCTGGGCCCGCCTGGCAGCCCGCCTCCAGCGGGGCCCGGGCGGTGAGCCGGGCCGCGGCTGTCCCTCACGCTCGTTCCTTGTCGGGCAGCTCCCCCTGGCGGGCGCCGCGCTCTCCCGCCGCGCCGCCTCCCCCCGCAGCCCTGACAGGCGGTCCCGGCCGCTCCGCGGGCCCTCCGGAGTACCCCGACCCGCAGCAAGATCTAAAGACACCCCCAACGTTATCCTCAACAGTTTGGGGGCAGCAGATCACCCCCAGTCCCAAAGCAAAGAAGGGCTTCCCTGACAGAAGCGTTCACTGGCTGAGCCGCTGAGGAAATTCGGCAAGCAGCACCAGGCCGCTGTGGGGGAAACTGCCCGACAGGGATGGATGGCACTAGTGTACTTGCAAATGGAGGGAAAAGTCCCACACGATTTAAAAGTGAGGAAAGATGGAGGTAGCAATCAAATAAAAGATGTTGGAGGCAGACCACAGCAATGCTAGCCAGAGGATCATAGGTTCCTGGTGTCGCTCTTGACAGGTGTTTAGTCTATTCTTGAAGACCTCCAATTGCAGGGAGTGCAATCGCTCAGGGAGTGCACACAGCCCCTCTTTCCATCCTTTCCATCTTAATCACTGCAGATTTCTCCTAACACCTTACCTAAATCTCTGCTGCAGCAATTCAGGTCCATCAGGTCTCATCTTACACACCACAGAGACAGAGAACAGATCATTTCTACAACAGCCTCTCACGGATTTAAAGACGTGCCCTGACTCCACAGCGCAATGCTGTTTTCTGAGCCAGGCGCTGCCGGTTGGCTCCATCTGTCAGGCTGTGTGTGCCAGGGTCTGAGCCCTCTGCGGGGCCTTCCCCGGGCGGTCACACCTCCCCTAGATGCTGGAGCCCTCCTTGCAGGACAGCCCACGGCACTGCGGCAGCGCCAGGACAGAGCAATGCTCAGCAGACATACTGCTTCACATCTGATGGACAGTAATCCCTCTGCTATACGCTCTACTAATGTATTCTCCTATGGCATAGCACTACTGACTCATACGCAGCTTGTGATACATCACCATCTCCTATGCTCTCTTTCATAGAAGAGACCAGAGCTATTCCCATCCCTGAGTTATACCCACTGAATTACTCCCCTGTCCTGCTTCTGTGCAATTCATTGCTCCTGCTCCAGTGAAGTACCTCCTACTTGTTCTGCTGTGTTGTATTTTGCTTCTTTCCTTCCATCGTATGGTGTTTCTCTCTCTTACACACATGATTTTCCTGATTTCTCAAGCTATCTTTCTGATTTCTCAAGCTTTTTTTTTCATTTCTGACCTACCTCCAGTTCTTTTGAGCTCAGGAAATTTAACATCCAGCAGCAGTAGATTCAACGACCAACTTCTCGATCTTCTTAGAAACATAGGCTCCAGAACACACCTGCCAAAGTCCTCCCATTTTGGTGGCAAACCACTGACAAATAGTTTGAATTCCGTTTCCATCCATCTCTGTACCTGTTGTATTGCTGTCCTCATCCAAGACATGCTTCTCTAGCTCACAGAGTTCATTGTCTTGACTCAGATGGCCCACATGGTCTGCTGAGGTCCTTCTCCAACCTGCATAACCTCCATTTCTGCAATGGTCCTGTACATAGATGCTATTGAGGGAGGGGTGATACAAAGGAGTTACACTGGGGTCTTCTAGAAATGGTGAATACTCAGGGCAGTCCCATTGTCTTAAAAACTTTAATGGCAATAACATCAATGCTCCTCTTCCTTGCTCCTTGCCTCACTGCCAACATCACCTAGCAGTCCATACTTTCCTAGAAGTTGTCAGCCAGTTGCTAACGCTTGAACTTAGAGATGCACATAATCAGGCACTATGCAAACAAAACTGCATGTAAGCCAGGAGTCTTGCATTGTATGCCAGGCTACAGGGATATCATATGCTATGTGTGTACTCTGGCACACCTAGCATCACCTGTAACTTTACAAGGTGCCGTATGAGCTTGTTTTCTCAAACCAAGCTAACATGGAAAATGGGTTCTGGATGAGGGAACAGCTTTAGCCAAGCTAATGCAGCATGTGAGCAACACAGCCACACAGCTGACCACGTGGGCAGAACCTGAGCAGTCTCCATGAGCAGCAGGGCTCCAGTATGAAAACTAGCTAAACTTCTGACAGCAATCAAGGAATGCATTTTAAGGCCAGTGACTAAAGTGAGGGGAATAAAGGTGGGAATACTGTTTCAGAAAAGCTTCCAAAACAATCTTGCACAGTTTGGTCAATTAAGACTTAATGTTCCCTGGCAAGTCATCTACTCCCCCCCCTTCCTAACTGATGGCCACTTTCCAGAGGCAAAGGGCTGAGCGTGAAGAATTAAAATCTTAATATTTTTGTGACTAAGCAATACTTTCAGTGTGATTCCAGTTGCATAGCCTAGGATGGCCCGGTGCTTGAGGCACTCACTGGATGCAAAACAGCCAAGCTTCCTCTGCAGTAGGGTCCTCAACTGAATCATTTGCCAAGACAAGTGGCCACGTGCCAGCTAATGTAGAATGCTAAGTGGGACCTGCCTTCCATCTTTTCTGCTGACCCGTTTCCTTAAGTACAAAGTTTTGGAATCCTTTATCAGAAGAATCAAATCCAGATATTTCTTATGCCAAGAAGGGGTGTAATCACTGACGACAGTCTTTCTCACTAATTCTTAAGTGTTTTAAGCAAAGCAGATCAAGACCAACCACACAAGGCTGTGGGCAACATCTTGCAGTAACTGACAAGTACTCTTCTGAGACAGGGCCCTTTTTTCCAGTCTCTACCCAAGTCAAACTTAGATGTTTAAGCTCTACATTTCTCACATCACAGCTGAAGTTTTGGATTGCAGTCCACTCCTTTTACTCCCATGCCCCAGTACTCCAGCAGCCTTAAGTATCGAACCAACTTGGGTCAGGAAATTGGTAACACAACAGCCCTTCTGAGATCCACCATTTTTCATTTGGCTAAAAATACTTGACTATTTTGATTTGACAGTACTGCAAAATATTAGGAGCCAGATGAAGCTTTTGTTATTTAAAGCAAATAAATGGGGGAAACAACCCCACCGCAGCTGACCGATTAGTGCTCTAGAGGTCAGCGGGGGGATTGGTAAATATAAAGCAAAGCACTCATCCTGCTGACCCCTGTGTTAAAAGCAAACTCAATTTTGAGCTCGTTTTCAAGCCAGAAAGTGCTACAGCCATGACAGAGGTATTTGGCTACATACAGGTTCATTGATCTGTGTATTACTTCTCAATATGCCTAATAAACCACATTATATAGAACACTGCCTTTTGTTTAATTTTTACAGCAATTGTGAGAAACCACTAGCAGAAGCATGACTGCAGACATAAAATTGGTATACTGGCACGACTTCTGAAAAGAGTGCAAGTACACTGTTTAATTGCACCACTTCCAGAGGTTATGTACTACCACCTGCATGTGTATTAAAAATACATAATAAAAATGCTGCTGAAGAGGAGTTGTTTTGCATGGGCGATAGCCTTTTCTCATAGCAGTCTTATTTTGATTGATATCAGGACACCAGATCCATTGCTGTGGGGGCTTTTACTAACAGTAAAATATACCAACAAATAAAATCAGCAGTTATTATATACAGTAAATGGCATCTTCAGCCTGCTATAATTATTACATTCACCCACAATAATAAATAATCGTAACAGACACCCAGAGCTAGATCCTGCCACATAAGCTAACCGTGCAAAACAGGCTCATAACTAGCTTCAGCAGCCGGCTGAAGATTTTCCCAGAATAAGCCAAGTACTGTGGAAGTGATGGCAGCTCGGAGCCCATGCCTGCCTCCCACCTCCTAACGCGTGGGGGGACAGCGGTGGGGGCAAGGCACACGGAGAGCCCTACAGCTCCTGCCATTCATCCTCTAGCCCCAGCAGCCACAGCCCCGCTACTCAACAGCCAGGGGCGGACTCACGACGGTCCTTCAGCTCCCTGCCTGCCTGAGCGCCTCTGAACTTGTCTCCGAAGGAAATGCCAGCAGTGAGGTCAGAGCTGCTCCGGGAGCAGGTTTCGCGCAGGCCGCACCACTGAACCCGCCTGGCTTTGCAGAAGGCATCCCTCGGAGCCCGGGCATCATCGCAAGCGTGTTTAAGAGCCCCTCATGGGAAACCCACCCCCACGTGCGCTCCTCCACCACCATTTACACCGCAGGGCAGTAGCCGGGCGCACCAAGAGGACAGCACCTTGCATTATATTAGTAGTACGTACTCTGTACTTGAGGCTTTCTTTTGCCTCTCTTACAGTTCACTTTTTTCCAAAGGGGAGCGGCAGGGTTCCGGTTCGTCCTTTGGGATTTTTGGGGTGGTTTTTTTGCCGTGCCCGAGCGCAGCGGCCGGCACCGCCCCTGGGCAGCGGCCCGCCCCGCCGGAGGGGCCGGAGCGGCCCGTCGGGAGCGCCCCCCGCGCGCTGCCTTGGGCGCTGCTCTGCTGCCCCCTGCAGGGCCCGGCGCGCTGCTGCGCCCCGCCCGCCCGCCCGCCAGCCCCGCCGAAGGGCCTCCGGGGCCGGGCCGGAGCGCACCGGCAGCTACGGCACGCACTGCTGGGCCGCCTCGGTAGCAGGGCCGCTTCTGGCCGGACGCAAGGGGTTGTGGCTTTACACGACACCAGCACGCAACAAAAATCCGGGTCTCTGTAGTGGGTTCAGTTTTACACCGCCCTGGGTGAGAGCACAAGTTTCTGTGTCCCCCGTCCCGCTGCTACGGTGAAAGCAGGTTGTGGGGTGGGGAACAATCCCCGGCTTGGACTGCGCAGAACCAGCCTGTGGGGCTCGCTGCCTCTGAAAATTAGAGAGGACTGTTACCTAGGAAAGGCTGAATCATTTTATTTACATTAATAATGTTTTCAGCTCCACAAGCTGCAATAAGGATTGGAATAAGATAATAATTAAATTCCATGCTTCACTGCACAGGCAGATCACCCTTGCAGACAAGGAAGCGTTTCTCACACATAGCTCTCCACACCTTAAACACAGGTACTACATTTTAAGGTGTTCATTTCGTTTCTTTGCCTTTCCCTGAAGCATCAACTAATACTGAAATCAGCATACCAAATGATAAACAAAAAAAAGATCTGAGCTAGTAGAGAAAAGCCAAATGTAAACCAGTGTTTAGTTAAAGGACTTAGGGGTACCAGTTTCTTGATGTAAAATAAGTTGGTTATGGAGTTTACGCCTGTGAAGAACAGCTAAGCTAGAAAACAGCTCAGACAAGGCTCTGCTTTCATTCCTTGTATCCCATTTCCCTGTACTTACCCTGGCACAGATCCCAGCCCCTGACAGGTATCACCATGCACATACACCAGCAAAGCTGACTCCATGCTGCCTCTCCCGAGCGTCAACCTGCACACTGGAGCCAGTGACAGCACACTGTCTGCTCACCAGGAAAAGCAGCTCCACCAGGAAGCCCAGACAGGGAGTCCATTTTCCATGCTTGCCAGTTACCATCACTTTTCAGTCTGCCAAGTTGAATACCTTCTTATTCCAAAAGCTGTTACCTTTTCCACCTATGAAGACAACACGCTTCTTTCCAGGCAACATCCTAAGCTCTCTAGGAATCAGCTGGGGAATATTTTTGTGGCTAAAATACAATCTAGTAATTTCACCCAAGCCAGTTTTTTCCAGCCATAGCTTTTCAGCAGTGAGGCATTACCATTTCCCAGTCTCATTACAAACAAAAATAACGGTCTGCAGATGTTAACGTTAAAATAGTTTCTACTGTACTCTGCAGGCAAAACCCAAAAAAGTTCTCCTCTTTTTCAGCACCAATTCTGAAAAGCAGGGATGAGGGTGATTCTGCCTAAAGAGAAAGCAGCTGTTGAAGACTATCCTGTGCCCTTATACAGCAAGAAGGAACAAAAAAGCAACAGGTATGCTTTTTCATCTTCCCTACCATATCGGAGCACTCTCACATCACACTTCTCCAAGGGTGACTTACCTCACCACAGAGAGCATCCATGTCCATATGGATGAAAAACTGATTTAAAAAAATAGAGCATTTGTTACATGATTTAAAAAGTCAATTGACCTGGGAAAAAGCCTTGGGAGACAGATACGCAAGAGGCAATTGTTAGAAACACCAAGTGTTACTGAGTGTGCGTTATACACTTTGAAAACCTAAATGTACCCTAACTGATCCTCGCAACTTGCAGACATATGTTGTTGAGCACAATCATGTGAGAGAAACCACCGCAGCAGAAAACCAGGCACTTCACTCATGCTCAAGGCTAAGTCACCATGGCAGACAGTAGGCAGAAACAGAAGGGAAGTTAAGCTCTGTTTTATCTCCCAGGTTTCTCTCCCTTTCAGGGTAAGGCAGGCTCTCCCTCGCTGCTGGGGTACTGAAACGACACAGGGCTCTGGCTGGAGAAAGGAAGAGACTTGCAGCACACCTTATTCCCAATTACCTCAGACATTTCTGGGCCAGCTGCAGGCATGACTCAGATGCTCACAAAGTAGCTGCTTAGCTGCAGCATAATAATACACAATCAGTGCCAGTTTCAGCTTCCCTCAGTATGGCAGGCTGTCATTTGTGGTGTTCACCACCACAATCAGTTGAGTCACTGCTGAAGCAGAGCCAGATACCTCAGAGGGAAATAATATCTGAGTCAGGGGCATGATGGATGGCCATGGAAGGCACACTGCACCAGCGCAATTTTACAGTTTACTCATGCTTGTGAGTCAGCTCCACAGATCAGAAGTACAGAATTATGAAAGCTTCTTTGTGCGAAGAATGTTTTGCACTTAGCAAGCTCTAGTAATAACTTTCTTCAATGATACCAAGGTATACAAGTACCTCAGGGCTGTGGGCAAGCACAGAAGTGAACACATCTATGGAAGGATGCTACAGAAGATAAGCAGCAATATTACCCATGCAAACATCCCCCAGAAACTAAAAGCACGTCAAAAATGACACTTACCTGCTAGATGCTTATACTGCTTTGGATTAAAATGAAAGACAGCAGATAAATGGTTAAGCTGATTGTTAGCACTGTTATTGCTTGTCACATAAGTCTGTGCTTAGGGAATTACCACTCTTCAGGGTAGGCAAGCTCTGTTGGGCTAGGACTTGCTTTCATACCTAATGCACTCAGGAGGAGTGGTTTTGCTTCCACAGCTCTCCTGCGGAGGGCAGTAGATCTTCTTGTAACCCAAGTGAGATGGGCTGGATGGAGGTTTTGCAACCATCTCCTCTGACACCCAGCCTGGGTGCCTGCTGCTAAGAAACTACAGCTGAGATCATAGGAGAACATCTCTGATATGCAGGGGGCCAAAGACCCTATAACAGAGCTTTGCAAATCAGAGAAGTAAACATTAATAAGTTAAAGCTACTGTGATCTAATATTTACCTTGTCCTTATTTGAAAGATCTCATCTCTTAGAGCTTTTAGATTACTGACAGCTTCTACTGTATATTTAGTGAGAGTATCAACACTTCAGTAGTGAGATCCACTTGTGGCACCATTTTAAAAACTTTGCACATGCCTTATAGCAGCAGCTCTTCTAGTGCAATAGATGCCCCCAGTGCTGTGTGATTTCATCTCAGCAGGTGCTTGATAGCAAGCAACCTAGTTATGCCAGCTCTCTGGTGGTCATTTTCTTTTCTTTCACAGATGTGCAGGTCTTAATTAACAGTGAACATCAAGGATCCCAGCAGATGAGCAGCCCAGCAAGCCCTGACTCAGTATCTGATATGCATAGGCCACGAGAGGCCACACTCAGCTCACCTGGTACCTTTGCACCGAGTGACAAGACCCTCCCATTAGAGGCAGGACATTGACTAGTATAAGATAAAAAGCAGAGGCAGCTCTGGATACTACAAGGTATCACTGACATTCATCTGGGTCATGTGGCTGAGAGCTTAGCTGAGCAAAGAGGAAAAGCCTTTGCTTGCCCTCACTGCCATCATCTCACCCTATGTCCTAGCCTGCCCTGGCATCTTGATGTCACTCCACTTCCCCCAGCTCAGGCCCCACAGGTGCCTTATCACCTCCTCCAGCCCCCCACTGCCCAATGCAGGGGTCCTGGGAGAGCCCTGACCTGAATCCTGTAAGGCAGGCACTCTTTCCTTCAGGAGAGGAGCCCTTCTCCAATGAAGCAGAAAGGAACAAGTGTTTAGGATCTGCTTCAAATATCAAAAGGCACTTAATAGGACCAAGATTACTGCTCACCATCTTCCTTTGCTTTTTTGGGGGTATGCTCAAGCCCAACACTTGGGTATTTAGAGGAGTGCCGGCACTGTACTACAATCAGTCCCATACAACCTGCTATAAAGTTAAAAGAGAGGGATGAGTCTCTTGTCAGGTGCAAAGAAACTACTTCTATTTGACCGATCACGTAGGTCCACCACACCAGGCACAGCCAGGACCTTCACCAGCCAGTGCTAAGGAGAACAAGAGCAAAGACAGCTGTGTCAGGGCAGAGCTGGGTAGAAGAGGAGAACATATCTGCTAGCTAGCCCAAGAGGACAGTGGGCACAGGAAGAAAAAAATCCTGAGGGCCCAAGCATGGATCAGTTATGGAAGTAGGTTTTGGCAGCATGAAGAAGATGGACAGCTTGAACAAAGTCACAGCAGCGTGGCTCAGACAGATTCTAACAGGAATGCATCGTCACGTGTTTGTCTTGTCTTTGTATTCCTCCCCAGTCACCCACTATCCATCACTGCTACAAGACTAGCTGGATCTTGTGTCGAAATCTAAATCTCCTCCTCTAGCTATTTGAACAGGACCCAGAGCAAAAACATGAAGCAGATGAGGCCCATGCTGGTGCCTACCTCCAGGGAGACACAGTCTTCCGTATGTCTGGCCCAGGGAGCCAAGAGAAACCACACGAAGGACCACCAGCCTAGGCCTTCTGTATGGAACATTAAATTCTTTACATCTCCTGCACCCTTTTTAGCCACAGAAGGCTAAAAACACAACCTGAATTTATCTAAAAAGGTGAAAAAATCAACCACAACAACCAACTACACGACAGGTGCTGAGAGAAAAAGCATTGTTAAAACCTGGTTTCTTTGTGTGACAGAATCCTCATAAGGAAAGGCAAGTGCTGAAGTTAACGGATGGACAGTGCATGGAAACGGCATTTAGCATCAGCCATTTCAACACACAACAAGGGATGACACTGTTTAATTAAGGAAGTTCTTATTAATCTAAGTTAAAATTTATTATTAGATAATAGATAAATGAACCTAGTGTGTTGGCAACCTCTTACCTCACATAGTTGCATTTTGGTCCTACCATCTAATATAAACGGCTGAACATACATTGTAAAGTTAATTAAGCACCAAGTACACAGTTTCTCATTCTGTTATTTTCGGTAACATTTCAATTAAAGACCATCTTGGGCATTTTAAAACCACTATGTGGAGAATTCTGTGCTTTGGTTTGATTAATAATATAATTTGTTTTCATGGAGTATCTTCCAGCAGTCAGCCCTTCTGTTAATTTAAAAAAAAATACCCAAGAGTATTCCACAATACTAGATTAAAATCTTGTAGCATGTTTTTATTACCAGGGTAAGATACACTACATTGAAGCTATTGCTATAGATTATGGGTAGTTTTCTCATTAAAAATGTTGGAAGGGTAGAATTGATTATAAATTACAGAGACCTCAAGCACACCAAGGAAAACATTAGAGATGCAAAATTTCCAGATTTCTTTCAGTGAGGCTGAAAGAGTTCCATGTCGCACGTCTTCATTTAATGCAATTACCCACTCCACCTCATAAGTTTCAAAAGCCCATAACAGCTTTGATATATCTTATAATAAATATTTGGGTGGAAGGAACAATAGCAAACTCAAATTCAGTTTCACAAGCCACACTGAAGCAGAGTAGCTGTGTCGGGAACAAGAAACACTGCCTACAAAGCTCGTGGGGACTTTCTCAAAAGAGCACCTGCCACAAAAACAGCCTCTCATCTAGCATGGCAAGGACACAAAAGGAAAGTAAAAAATATATTATCAGGTGGGAATGAGATAGAAATGCAGCTAGGGACTAGGGGAAAGAGCAGAAAGGATGTCTTAAGAGAAAATCCTGTGTGCCTCTACTGGAAAACCAAGGGTGTTTTTTTATGTATTAAACTCTCCCTCCAATTGCTTTCCCACAGTGCTCAGTCAGTCCATAGCCAGCGTCTGTAACACACCTGCTACCCTTTGTGGTATTACCTACCTATTTTCACCTATTCTTAAGCCTTACCACTAAGGCATACGCTTCCCACACTCTTTCCCTCAGGTGGGTACATACTTTACATTTTACAGAGCAGCTCTGCAAGCTTTTCCTTCAGCCTCCAGTCCCACAGGCCAGATCCACCTGGTGAGGCCAGAGCTGTGCCTGTAGCAACGCAGCCAGGACTACCAGAAAGCACCCAGCCTAAGCCCCCGCATCTGCTTGTTCTGCTCCAGACCCTTGAATGAACAGACAGGCACAGTGGCTTTGCCAGTCTCTACCTTCCATACAAGATGGAAAACCTCACACCTGTCTAAATGGCTGCTTAAGTTCAGACGGTTCCCTCAATACTCCTTTCCTTCCCATATGAAAGAGCTGAGGTAGTATCCCACTATACCCTGTCCCCTTCCCAGGGGATACCATTCCACCAGCATAGTGCCACCTGAGTCAAGTGCAATCCTCACATGTATTGGATCACGGCTGTTTTATTCTCATCACACTTAACTAAGCACTACATCCCCCCCTGCCTATCCTAGAACTGGGTTGTAGCTGATATAATCAAGGAAAGTAGGGATATTCAGCCTGAATTTAATAGCTGTCAAGGTATCTTTAAAGAGCACTTTGATCTTGAAGTTTTAACACTTTCAGCATTCTTCCCCAATATAAAACCTACCAATTCCTGCAGCAATGCAGTCTTGCCCATATTGATTTCCACTAAGTTTTGGGGGGTTTATTCTTTTGTTAGCAAGAACAGCGTCACTCTACCATTACCAGGGTGCTGACCTCATTAAAAGTGTAAGGAAAGACTAGTTTACTTAGCAGGGGAATTTGACATCTTTTCCAGTTCAGTCATAAATTTTCCCTGGGACATTTGTGCTGATTACTCAGCCCATACTCTACTTCTATTTCTTATCCACAAAACAGGGCTGAAACTTCCCTATGAGTTCTGTCACCAAAGATACTTGGAGACACATACACTAAAGCTTTTAATCTTTAATAAGCTAGGTAGGAAGCCAAGAGCTGAATTATCTAAGGCCTTCTCTTCTCCTTCATCCCCCTGCAAAAAAGAAAATGGTAATTTAACATGTTTTCTTCTTTCACTGAAAATATGTTTACATCTGAGCTCGACTACACTAAGCACTTTAGTAGCTTCCATTTCCAGCACATACATACTGCTTTATATTTTCAATGTCTCTTACACTGGATTTGATATCCCAACCCTTCCTGCAATGCATCAGATTCATGGGCAATATTCTGGAGAGCATAAAGTGTGCTTTGCTAGCATGTCCCATGGTATCTAGCTGTTAACTGCTGTAACTGACTCCATTGAGAAACCAGAGTGAAAGGGGGAAGTAACAGTTTAGAAAAAAACTCAACAGCCCATTATTTTTCTTTCACCTACAGAGTGAGTTTTGTCCTGTGGCAGCAAGAGACCTGTTCGCCTCGTAAAGGTGCGCTTGGCTTCCAGCTGCCCAGGGCTGTTCTTATGGCCCTGGTACAGGTACACAGGCATCAGGAAGGTCGTATGCTCTCATGGCTCAAAATTATTAAGATCCTTGCTAATGACGGAGCCCATCCTTCACCCACAGAGCTACGCAAAAGCCTCTAAGATACATGTTAAAGAAAGAACTTCTCATTCTTCCAGCCAGGAGAAATGAGAAGACGACAGAGCTACAGTTAGAGAAAGAGTAAACTACCAAAGGCTCACCTTTTCCCTAGCTCCACAGTTAAAAAGAACCTATTCTCCTCAGTCACATTATCTACTTCCTCATTTTCCTTTTCCAGCCATTTATCCCCTTTCAAAACAGTCAGGAAAATATTTAATAGCTTCCCACGAGTCCTACTCCACCAGTGAACTCTCTAGGTAATGGTGAGTCCAGTGTGTATCCAGCCCAACTTTTAACAATGCAGGCAGTCTCCCATTTAAAATTACACTGGAAGAACACATAAAACAGCCCACGTGGTACCTTTGCATCCTTTTTAACAACATATCTCTAAGACCAAGCGCTGAAAAAGTAGTCTTTATGAACAAATGGTGTAGCAACCCTCACACAGAGTAGGTATGTGCATTTATTACTCTTTATATTTAATCATACACAGCCAAAGAATCGAAAATATCTTCCTTTTTGGACAGAAGCTGTAGGAAAGAGTTTACCAGAGAAAGGCAAAGGGCCTGCATTGATGTATCTGCGGTACTAACTTCAATCAGTCTGATTTTGCTGGCTTTACTCTAGAGACAGAAAGCTTTCCCAGGAAACTGCACTTGGAATGTAAGTGATAATGGAGAAGAAATTAGTGATCTGCTTTGGATTTTCACCTGGATGCAAAAACATTTAACTATCTATTTTCCACTATGCAATGCAGATGTCCAAGTACCTCTGTTATCATGGATTACAGATTTTTGTACCATATCACTCTGCCAAAGCTTTGACATGATGCAAGCTAGACATTTTAACTAAGAACAACCAATTTAAACAAGACACAGAGTCGGATTAAAGGTTCCCTGTCACCTAAACACATCATAAAAAGTTCATAAAATCTATAAAATCACAGCCATAGTTATCATCACTGTTTAATTAAACACACACCTGCATTTATAGAGATAGCACTGCATACCTTAGAATGAAGCATATATTTCCTACTAATTGACTTCCCACTTGCTGATATTGGGTATCCAGAGAGCTGAAACTTACTTGGATTTACAAGGTTTGAAGAAGGTTTAGCAGTTCTATCAATCATTCTATACTTCCACCCCTTTTGCACCTGCATGAGACTTTTTTTTTTAATTGTGGACAGTCTTTGCAGAAAGGCATGTGTCTGTGTATATACACAAGTGTTTTTATGCACAGAAATATACACAAGTATGCACAGCTCCTCTGTACGTTTGTGCATGTGTGCAATTATACACATGCTCTGTCTTAATATTTAATAATGCTGTATTGTCTCTTTCATAGTCTGAAACATGGCTGGGAGAAATACCTTCTTTTTTGACTGTTTTACGTGTCTTGCCAAGTTTTCCATTTTATCTGGATGTAAAGAACTTCAAAGAGGAACTCCTCTGAACAGATTCTGTTCTTGGCAGGTTATTTCAGATGGAGGTTAATAAGCTGTTAGTAAAATTGATTAAAGCTACACTACATAGGCTTTATTTACTTGAGCTTCAGGGGCATTTCTGCAAAATTCTTTAAATCTGGTCTGTGTAACAGGATCCCACTTCAGCTAGTATTAGATACTATCTTTACCCAGGTTTCCATTCTTCCAAAATACTGGTAGTATTGCTGTAAGAATAGCCTCATTTTCTATAGCTTGGGTTATTAAACTAATGAGCTAAACTCAGAATGATATGCACAGTTTTTCTTCTATGTAGCCCAGCAGTCACTGATGTCTTCTTACAGATTTTCAACAGGATGCTGCTCCTTTGCGGAGCACCCATGAAAAGCATCACTACAGCTCCCTTTCCTCCTTGTTCCTGCTCCTTCTCCGTGTTTGGGTGTCTCCTGGCCACTGCAAGATCTCTCCTCCAGCTCCTTCCAAAATGAGCTTCAACCCTCCTCTTGCGGCCCACACTCCTCCTCTCAAGGAAGAATTGCTGCTGCCTTAGCTTCTTTTCACTCCCTGCAAACCCACCATCCTCTAACATTGCTCTCCCTCCTTACAAGTGTCCCCACAGTGGGAAAACACTCCCACCACAGCCTGCCATGCAGGTGGCAATTTCCTCTGCTCATTTAGATGGAAAAGTAAATCACAGCTAGAAACTCCTTTGTATGTCAGAAGAGGCAGTCTGACCATTTGAAAAATATGACCAGTGGTCAGAAAGTACAAGGCCCCAAACAAACAACCAAGTTACCTTATGTCTTCTATAAGGTATAGATGCTGTCCCAAAACAATCAGGTGAGTGAAGTATCTGAGTTTAGTGATGTTCATGACCTTTATTTTTATTTTTGGCAGGGAGTGTATTCCAATAGGAAAGATGCTGAGAAAGAGCAAAGATTTTTCAGAAATATTTCAGTACAAGGCAAGCTAAGAAAAGCGGCCACATGATGCCAGCATTGCCTGGGAAATGGGGAATGCTCCAGCCCAAATCAAAGTGTGTGTGGATTAGTTTCTTATTCATTCTGAGCAGGTGGGGGGTTTTATTTAGTGTGCACACATCCACCCTCCCACTTCTCATTTTGCTGCAGCCTTTATATCCAGCTTTTTTACACCCTGCTTAGTCCACCCCTGAAGAGCACAAAGACCGCTTTTTACTCTTCAGGCACTACAGAGTCTCTGCCTGCCTGTGCTTACCATGTTGCAGCTCCCACCCACTCCACAGCTTGTTCCTCCTTTCTGCTTTACGCAACCAGCATCACCTCCAACTTCCAGCTTTGTAGTTACAGACGAGGAGATCCCACAGAACCACATGTTCCCACCTCAGTGCTGCAGCTCACTTTAAGCAGAAGTCTGACTGAATGTTCAGTATGTCGCGGCAGGAAAGTTTTGATCTGGATTGCAGAAAAGAGAATACTGATGTTCATTTTGCCAAAATATGTAGTCCCTCCCCACTGTATTTTTCACTTCAAAACTACTTTGCAAGAACATCCAAAATATTCTTCCTCCAGTCCATGAGGCCTTGCATTCATTCAAGATGCACACACACTTCCATAGTTTTCCTGTCAGTGGTTAAAACCTTCAGAAAGAGCAAAAAGACTCAGAATGGGTTAGGGTGGAAACGGCCGTCAGGTAGCGCTGCCCCGCGGCTGCCTTGGGGATCGAACTCGCGGCCCCTCAGCACCCCGCGGCCCGGACGCTGCCCCGCCGCCGGGCGCCCCGCAGCGCCCCCTGCAGGGCTCCCGCGCATTACCCGCAACAGCGGACCCGCCGCTGTGGCGCCGACAGCGCCCTCGCGCCGAGCCCAGGCGCGCAACCGCACCGGCCGCTGAGGGGAAAATGAACCAGGACCCCCAGGGCCGCACCCCACAGCCCCTGGGAGCGAGCCCTGACACCGGCCGGGTCGCTGCCCCTCGCCCCTGGCTGGAGGCGGCAGCCAGACCCCTGGGCACGGGGAACCCGAATCCCAGCCCCGACCCGAACCGCGTCGGGGTGATGCCGGCAGCGGGGCTGGACCTCCGGGGCGTGAGCTGCCGGAGGAGATGCAGGGTGGGCAGCCGCGGCACCGCGAGGTTTGAACACCCAGCTACCAGCTCCTTCGAAGGCAGCCCCACAGAACAGATTACCCCGAGATCCGTCGTTACTCCAAGCGTGCCTTCCTACGGCCGAGCTGCGCCTGCCGCGGGGGCAGGACCCCGACCGCAGCGCCCCGACCGCGCCGGGCACCGCAGCCACGGGGCTTCTGTTTTCCTCGGCTGCTGCCAGTGCTTCCTTCACACCAGAGCGCATCTGGGGGCTCCTCCGCAAACATTTTTTCAAGTGAAAACCCCAGCTAACACTCAGCTGGGACACACTAAACCCCTGGTGCCCCAGAGTTGTGTGCTGTGAAACCAGTGCACTTCAGGCGATGATGGGAAGACCATCAGTTCATTCACAGTACAGGAATCCACCATAACTTTATTCCCTTCGCTACAAATACAGCATCTCTGCTCTTAGATTTACCCAGACATTCTTGGTTCAACATTTAGAGTGTCTGAAACAACTTCACCTTTTAAGCAAGCTTTTTAAATGTTGTCAGAGGGAGGGGGATGAGTCCTCAAGCAGTCTAGATGATCCTAATTCCACATAGGGAATCTGAAAAAGGGACATAATTGAAGAGTCCAAAGAGTATTACAATCACTTGGAGCTCATTGTCTAGCAGTCAGTACCACAGAAAGGAAGCTGACATTTAAGTAGGGGGGGAAAAAAAGTAACAAAAAAAAAAAAAAAAGGCTTTGCATCAGCATATAGATCGTAATACACAGGTGTCAGCATCTGCCTTTTATCCAGGCAATGAACAAGAGAGCAGAGCCCATCTTAATGTGAATGTCTTTGAAAAGTTGTATGACTAAAAGTCACAATGTAAGTAGTAACACTCCCATTCTTTGCAGGAACTGAAATTCAGTTACACCTTACAGTATGAATCTTTGGTTACTCTAAAAATCCCAGAAATGCAAAGTAAGTAGCGCAAGAAATTTCAGGAAGTTTTTTTGGTCATCATACTTACTGACCTCAGTTGTTGAAGCAGGTATAATTTTCTTTTATTTCACCAATCTACTCCTTGAAAAAGGAGCTAAATGCAGAATTTCCAGTCTTCATTGGATGCTGAAAACTCCGCAAGCTGAAGAAATGCTGATCTTCAGTACTACGGCGTTCGCTCTTACTTCAAGAGGAGACTGAGGAAAATAACAAAAGTTTCAGTTTGCAACTGAGATGTTTCTCATCTATAAAATTTAATTATTGCAAATATTTATCTCTTGGCTACACTACAGCTTTCAACAGTATTGAAGTGGAGAACACCTGAAATGGGATTGAAGTGTTTTTCTAACAATTATTCTGGTCCAGATAGCTATATATCATTATGCTTAAGGTTATAAGTATCTGTCATCTATTATACATAAGCATTTATTAAGTGTGTATGTTTTCATACAGCTATGTGTCAGCTGGCTATCTGTTCATAACACATGACTAAGTTGGCGCTGGAAGAATGTTAAGTGTCCCTTACCATCTCATGGTATTGCTTCAGTTTTGTGACAAAGATGCCTGATAAAGTATCATCTGCCAAAGTAGCTTTGCAGAGTCTCTGAAAATTAATTATCTTTCATAGGTGACTTGACAGGTCTGTGCTAGTACGGCCGGAGGAATGTAGCTATGTCTGTCTGGATTCCTGTACAACTTCATGTCAGCATTGATTTAGCTTACAGAGTGCCAGGAGCTGGGACCTGTTTTGTTTGTACATCACTTAGCACAGTGAGGTCCAAGATAGGTCGCAGATTCATAGTGCTGAGCAGTAGCAGTGTCTAAGCGCGCAGGTTTCCACTTTACCCTGCCTAGAGCCCATCTGCGAGGCACTGTGCACCATCTACAAAGCAGCAGTGGGCTTGACCGAGCAGCTCGTGCAACAGCAGCTGCCCCGTATCAGAGGGCTGGGAGCTGTCACATCCCAGCTCTAAGGGCTGCGGATCACAGAGGTGAGAGAAGGGAAGTGGGAAACACTGCACTGTTCACAGAGGTTATTTGCTGTTTAAAAACTTGACTCATGGGGAGTTCCCTGTGAATGTAGAGAAGACAGCAAAACCGCATGACCATAAGATCGTAAAAGCCCTTAATAAGTGCATGACAGAAATTCCTGGGTGACTTTGAGGCAGTCAGGTTATTGTGGACAACCCCTTACAAGATCAGTAAGGAGCAGTAACACGCACACTTGCCTCTCTCTTACATTCCGGACAAGCCAGGTAGACTCATCGTGGCATTAAAGGACATACTTGCCCAGAAGAGTTTCCAACCCTGACCTTTAAGTGGGCTCTCTATGACCAGTTTGCATACAACACATGGACAGGGCAGGTTTAACCAAGTATGAGGGCAGTTACATGAAGCCTCACATTTAAAACAGCTCCATTCTTCCCAGATACATCCAGGTCACGATGTACCACCACAGTTTGTCCCCCCACCATGTGCTAGATAGCACAACCACGGATAGCACAACCATGCACTTGGCACATCTGCTCTGCCTAGAGTTACCTGGCCTGATGAGCTCATCTGCCACCGAGAAGGGGGTTTTGCCACTCCAGAACTAAAATCAGATAATATTCTAATCATGGTTGAGCAAGCACACATTGATTTGTCTTTTTAGGTGCCTCAGCACCTTCATCCAGCACTGAAGCATTTTGCACGTCATGCATCAACACAGGGAATGAGTCTGTTCAGGCATGAATGCATTGACACTGTTCAAGACAATGAAGAGGCAGTATTGATTATTCCTGCCAGAATCAATTCTTGTGACTGACAGTAAATCAAATCAGTTTCAAATTGTGACTTGAAGACCCTGAATATGACCCAGCTATTTCAGGCTTAGATAGAATTTGTTTCTATAGTTTATAAGATGTACCTCCACTATCTTTTGTGGCTGCGCTGGCTGCTGTGGCCAGGTAGCCAGAGGTGCTGTCCCAAGTGCCCCCAAAAGAAGCAAAATACCCTGGGGCCATACTACAACAGCATCATATATACGCACCACTTGCTCATACTACCTCCTACCCACTAGCCAGGCAGTGGGCAAGCTGGCCAGGCTCGAAGACTGAGCCAACCAAGAAGGACTTTGTTCATAGTCAATGGCAGTGGAGTAGCCCAGGTGATGTTACAATGATGAGACATGAAGCTATAACCATTTTATGTGGGCACAACATATTTCTCGTTTCTAGAAACAGCCCTGTCACTAGTGAGTTCAGAGCAGCATGAAGAGACCCCTGAGCCAAGACAGCCCCAGACATCCACGTGGTTCAGGTCTGGCTGGGTCTGAAAGCCATCCAGCCTCCTGTGTGTAGACCCACACCCAGCAGTGCCTTGCTGATGCAACAACAGCGCCTCCAGGGCCAGCACCGACTCCTGCAGAGCCAGCCAAGACATCTCTGCACACATGGCCTCATCACGCCTGTAACTAGGCAAGCCTTGTCCTGCCTTAGATGTATGACATAGCAGTTCATGAACTATGACCTCTCTCTGAAGGATATGGTCATGAAAAACCTATAATATGTAACTGTCAGGAGGGTCTCCAAACCATTATCAATGAACCTTTTGTTAGAAATTTAATCGGTGCCTGTTGGAATAGCCAGCTCCCAAGAGCCCCCCACTAAACAGCTATGCAGCACACCACCAGGTAGATGGAAAAGCTAGGCATGACCCAGCAATGTGCACTTGCAGCCCAGAAAGCAAACTGTATCCTGGGCTGCATCAAAAGCGTGGCCGGCAGGTCGAGGGAGGGGATTCTGCCCCTTTACTTGGCTCTCATGAGATCCCACCCTGAAGTAGTGTGTTCAGCTCTGCGGTCCCCAGATAGACATGGACCTGCTCGAGTGGGTCTAGAGGAGGCTGTGGAGATGCTCAGGGGGCTGGAGCGCCTCACCCATGAGGACAGGCTGAGGGAGCTGGGGCTGTTCAGCCTGGAGAGGAGAAGCCTCCGGAGAAACATTATAGCAGCCTGCCAGTACCTAAAGGGGCCTAAAGGAAAGATGAGGATGGACTTTATCAGGGAGTGTAGTGATAGGACAAGAGGTAACAGTTTTAAACTGACGGAGGGTAGGTTCAGATTAGATATTAGGAAGAAAATCTTCCCTGTGAGGGTGGAGAGGCACTGGCCCAGGCTGCCCGGAGCAGCTGTGGGTGCCCCATCCCTGGCAGGGCTCAAGGCCAGGCTGGACAGGGCTGGGAGCAGCCGGGGCTGGGGGAAGGGGTCCCTGCCCCTGGGGGAGGGCTGGGGCTGGATGGTCTTTAAGGCCCCTTCCAACCCAAACCGTTCTGTGATTCTGTGACATTCACAGAGGGACCTGCTCCTTGTCAACAGCAAGGGAGGAAGCAGAAGTGCTGGCTTGGTCAGGGAGGGAGGGGGGGCGGGGAATAAAATTTTGGTCACTGCTTGGTCAAAGCTAGAATTTTTTTTAATCATAGTGGGAACAAAGCACACTGTGTGCATCAGACACATCAGCCACCCACACGTAGTGAGCCAGATAGCAAACTCTCCCGAAGACCTTCTAGACCTACTCCATTCACATCCATTAAAATATACTTTCTCTAACCCATTATATACACTAGCTTCCCTGCAAGAAATTAGTAAACCATTAAATATTTGAGTTTACTTAACAAGGAAACAAGTGGTCCTGCACTGAACACGGAATTTCCCAGTAGGTCAGTTACATTATGTTCTGGAATATCTGCTCCAGTTGTCCTCTTCAGCCCAGGACCAAGTCAACACAAACAACAGTCCAGCAGTTTGCTCCACCAGCGAGTGGAGCTCTTCCTACGTAACTGAAGCCAAAGAAAGCTCCAGCTGCTGTTCGAACCAAGAGCGTAACATTCCTCTTGTGACAAGCACTTATTTTGCTCCTTTCTGTTACCTGTTCTGGTAAATATCAAAGTCTTCATTGCAGAAGATTTTTAGCTTCTTAAAATGGATTAAGTAAAAAGGAATTCTCAGGAACAGCAGTTCAGTCTTGCTGGTTTTATTGGTATGAGCTGGTTGACATCAGTCTGCAAAAATGAAGGTTTGTGATACTCTCTGCAAGTCCTACATAGCAACTGTGTTTGGTCGCTGTAAAGGCTGGGTTCTGGCAGGCTTGCAGGCTGTCACACCAGGGAGGGATGGACAGTGTGCCTGTGCACAGATGTTTAAAACCGTGGTGCCATTTCAGAGACAACCCCCATGAGGTGAAGCATTGCCTTAAATGGGGAGGTTAAGCAAACCAGAGCTCCTTTACCCATGTGCCCACAGTATGACTAGCTGAAACACCAAAGGCCCAGATGAAACCCTCTCTTCCCAAGGGACACAGCAGTTCACACCTGCCCCAGCAGAGGAAGGGGCTCCGAGACCCCTCCCGAGCACCTCCACCTCTTCCACCCAGCTCCACTCTGGATTTTGTGCAAGGGCCCATGCCCCAGCAAAGCTTGGCTCAAAAGCAGTTCACAAGCAAATCACCCACTTCATATCAGCGGCCTACATCAATGTCACCCATGAAATACCACATTTTATGGCCCAAAAGCCAAGAGCACATATTTCCTAAAGCCAAGCAACAGCATGCAAAAACACACGTGACAGTGTTAAAGCCTCTGAAAGAATCCCAGTCAGGGAAAACAATCACTTCAACTATCAAAAATAAACTACAGAACACAACAGACCTGATCATTCAAAAATAAGTCCATGAACAAGGTTTTACTTTTCTCCAAAATCTTTCCATAATTATATTGTTTTCCATAATGATCTTTTAAGTAATAATTTAAGAGGGGACAGAAAGGTGTTAATTTTTTTTTAAAACATATGCTGGTGAGGAAAGAATACATTTAGGCTACAGTTCCCATATCCACACCATGGGAAAAATAAATCAATAGCATTATACCTGTACAGCATCTTGGGTCAAAGGACAGTTAAACATGAATAAAAAGGTTATAGTCTGTTAAGTGACAAATGGGAGTAGGAGAGCGTTTGGATTCCAGTCAACAAGTAGAGTCAAGACAGCTTTAAGCTTTGCTCAAGGAAAGAAGTTAAATGCTCTTTACCTTCTGAAGAGCTGATAAAAGTTATGGGTTTATTGCCCGATTGCAAAAGACAGACAATCCGACATAGGGCAGACAGACCTTCATTCTGTTGTGATCCTGGATAACCTACACTTCCCTCTGACATCATCCCTCAGCCCCTCCACTGACGTTTCACATCTCTATCACCTGTTGTTCCAGGACAACAGCTCATTTTGAACAAGGTGAAGCAGCACATGGTGATAACACCTCGAGATAAAGCAATGCTTCCTCTGACAGAGGGAATTTTTGAGGGCCTAATGTGGGGTTTGGTAGAAGACTTCAAAATATATCTCAACATCAGTGTGTCCCCCGAGCTGTTTCTTTGAGCAGTCACCTCTGAGCACTGTGCCTCTCCAACACCACGGGCAGGAGGCGGCACGGATGAATTAGGATCCCAAAGTGGGCAGAAAATAACCAGTGGAGAAATGAGGGATTGGCATTGCTGCACTGGATGTTAAAGGGATAGGCTGGGAGACAGAGCTTAATGAAGCTGATTTAGAGTTACATCCCACATCAAGCTATTACTGAAAGCCAGAGAAGCTTTCTGATCCCGTGGACATCAGTGTTGCACTCAGCCTGTTCAGATGGCTTTAAAGTCCAACGGATACAGGGGTTTTGCTTGGGCATCACCAGAAACCCCTAAGTCCATCTCTGTAGCCCCTCTTGGCTGGATACGGAGCAAACAGGGCAGGCGGAGCCATACCCTGCAGCGAGCCGGTATGAGAGGAGCCAGGCAGTGCCTACGGGCACCACCAGCACCCTGCCCCCAGCGCCAGGCACCCCCCAAGCTCCCCCTGGGGGGTCCTCTGGCCCCCCTGTACCCCGAGCACGCCAGCCTCCCCGGCCTCTCGCATGTGCTTCATCAGGCTCCTGTAGCTCCCAGCCACTTATTACTTAGATAATTAAATATTATTACATTTAATTAATAAGTTCCCTCAGAAAGCACATGCATATGCACAGGCTTTCTCCTGCAGCCCTGTGCAGGTCCATAGACTCCTGGCCTGGACTGTTCCGACTTTCAAAACTTGCCGCCCGATGGGCTGTTCCTGGCAGGGCAGGAGCAGGCAGCGCTTACGGGAATCCGTGTCAGCAAAGGCATTACTTAACCCAGCACCGCTCACACCCTTGGCTGCCGCTGAGGTTCCTCCCTCACCCGCCCTCCAACAACAACACAAAAGGAAAAAGAAAACCACCACCAAAAGGAAAAAGCAAACAAAGAAAAACCCAAAAGCAGTAAGCAAGAAGGCCCTGGGACCCTGGGAGTTCACAGGACGCTGGCAACGTAAACACACTGGGAAAGGCTTTTTAGGTTTGACTGAAAGCTGGGGAGATATGAAGGCTCAGAGCACGAGAGAAGCACTTGAGTTGGAGGCACTGTTTCTCACTAAATAATTTCAGCATAGGTTTGGCGTTTTGTTTTTTGGGTTTGGTTGTTGGTTTTTTTCTTGTTGTTTTTTTAACTCTTTCCTTTTACTCGGGGACCCAACCTTAACCAAATCAAAGCCGGTACAGGGATGTCAAGGTCGTGATTCAGAAATACTGGTTTTGAAGTTCTTGGCTCCGACACTCATTTCCTGCATGACCTTGGGCAAGTCATTTAGTCTGTGCTGTGCTTCAGCTTCTAATCCGTAAGGCAAAGACAATGCCTTACAGGCAAGTTACGAGGTTGTTCGTGACTGCAAAGAACCATGATGATGGGAGGCAGGGAGGTGATCAGGGAGACAGGGAGATCCACCTCCTGCAGGATCCTGATCCCTTGGGGATTCTGTCCGAGATCAAACCTCCCACAGGTAAAATGGCCACTGTCTAATTAGCACAGATTTCTAGTGCCCTTTCAGCCTCTCATACCGAAATCACATTTATTATTGAAATATGGTTAAATCAGAATAAGATGGACTGCAGCTTCCTCCCTACATAAAACAGTTCTCTGGCTGCCAGGGAGAGAAAAGGCCTTGTCCAGCAGTTAGGTTTTCACATTTGTAACTCCACGCTTGCTTTTCATACCCGCCTCTTTCCTCCTCCATTCCCCCTCCTGCTAGAGGGAATAAATGCATCCATGATGCCCTGATTATAAAGGGTGGTTAAACATTAAGGTCTGAAAGCTAGTAGGGATGCAGATGCTCTCCCAGCCATTTTCAGGTTTATCTTCAGTTCAAACTGCCTAGCACTGTTGGGTTTTTTTTAAAAAAAAAAAAACAACACACACACAAAACCGAAAAACAAACCCAAACACGGAGAAGCGGCCACCATCATTGCAAGTCTCTGGCAGGTCTCCAGAGAGGCCCCCACCTTGCCCGTCATCCCCTGGACCCTCCAGCACATTTCATAGTTGGTCCAGCACAGCTGTGGCCCCGCAGCCCACACCAGAGCTGAGCCACGGGCACAGCTTTTCAAGGAGAGGCAAGAGGTGTCCCCGAGGTAACGGCCGATTGCCACCCTGGCTGCAGGGCTGCCCCGCAGCCCCAGCCCACCTGCGCCCAGCACCAGGAGCACACGCTGGCAGAGCCAGCTCCTCTCCACCACACACCTCTCTATTTTATTGTAACAACCAAGAAGTCTTTCTTACAACAAACTGTTTTGCTGAATAACTCTTCTGACCTTCTCCAGTCAGGAACAGGCTCTACTAATTTGTAGCTACTGAGTTCTCAGCCTTTTTTTTTTTTTTTTTTTTTTTTTTTTTGGCAGTACATGCTGTATGATTACTCAGTGGGCATGTTTATAACCAGTAAAGATGTTTTACCAAAAGAGTTATGATACATGAAGTCATAAATTGGGTAGAATCCGGTAACTAGTCGTTAATTAGTAACTGTGTTCAATTGCAGGTTTTTGACCTTCACTCCCTTGAGCTGGAACCCTAAAAATAATCATGTTTGCTTTCTCTATTTTTGTTAGTTTTAGAAAGCATCCCAACTTGTGCTATTCATTTTTAAAAAGTAAAAAAAAAGTGAGTGAGAAGACTGCAGCCCTGCAATCTGCAACACACAATGTTCTGTGCTGACACAGCATCCCATTCGGGAACAAAACCTGCTGCAAGTTACATGATCATGACTAATTTAACATCATTACTTCAATGATGGTGTTGACTGAGGCAAGAAAACATTACAGCCAAGTTACAGAAGACAAATATTTGTTAGAAGGGATGGCTGAAGACATTCCCAAGCACAAAAGCACCTTTCAGATGTTGAAATCCCAGCCTTTACTTGACTTTAAATCACTGACCAGCCAGTTGTAGGGCAGGAAGAAAACCCACAGCAGCATTTCATGTCACCACTTTGAAAGCTTAGTAATGAATTTAGCCAACACTGGAATAATTTTGGAAGATATCACCAGAAAGATGAGCAGAGCATGTGAATTGCACTTGTTTTTTCAAGACAGCTTTTGCTAACATATGTTGTTTTTATTTCTGTTTTGCCTAGCAGACCTCATTAGGAACCAAAATGTAGTTGTATTTTCCATTTTCACATCCTCATGGGCAGCATGCCTTAAATTTTTAGGCCAAGCTTTTGGGAGCAGCTGATGATTTTGCTGCTCTCCTTAATATGTCTTAGGGGGACACAAGCTGTAGGAGCCGAGTACCTGCTCCCTGAGAAGCAGCTCCCTCTAACTGGATTGTTTGGAAAACCTACAAGTCCACGGGTCATTTTTGAGAATGGTCCAGCAGCACAGCATCGCCTTATGGGAGAGCCCAGGATATTGTGTGTCTCTCTAGCTTCTTTTATTCACAGCATCAAGAAAAGCAAAGATTTAAGCAAAAACCACAGAGACTTTGGCTCAGTACATTCCTACTGCCTTCATCAGCCAGGAGGGGAGGAGTGCGAGAACTGGAACGTGGCCACACAGGAGGTGTTGCAACAACAAGCGTGCTCCTTGCAGTGCCCCAGGCTTGCCCTTGCTCCCAAACAGCTCAGTACGCACCACAGCAACTCTGAGTATCGGTCAGGGGTGGTGCAACCAGCTTCTAGTCCGGGCTCCCTGGAGGAGTGAGGAGGGAGGAGGAACAGAAGCCAAAGGGGACCAAGGAGCTCCCAGAGAGGCAAGGCCACTGTGCTCGTGCCAGCGCCACTGCCAGGAGCCTGGCACCGGGGAAACACCCCTTCCAGTGCTGGCATGGGGTACCAACACACCTTGCATGAGAGCATCCTCTCCCCACTGCCAGGCAGCAGCCCCGACCCTTCTGCCACACGTTCCTACTCCCCCGAGGAGCTTTAACTGGGGAGCTGTGGTTAGCATCCCTCCTCTTCCCAGCTGGCCAGGGCTCTGCACTGCTGCCTGCCCTCCCAGGTTAAGAAAGCAAGAGGATTCCTCCTCCTGCCCCCATCTCCAGATTACAGACGGGTAAAATGAGCCAAGTATGTGTCAGCAATAAATGGAGGTGATTAGGGGCAGCATACCACCGGCAAGTACAGAGTAACCTTTCAAAGACATGGGAACACCTCAGCAATTTAAACAAGATGCTGAACACAAGGGTGATTTCTCCAGAAACAGACAACATGAACAAAAAAACCCCCAACAGTTCTGCTGCTTACTGCTGTGTTTATATCTTGGTTGGGGTTTTAGGCTGAGGTTGTATTCATAGGGTGATGTAGAAAGCCTCAGGCAAGCAAACAGCAGCAGGGGAGCTTACACTGGAGAGGAATAAAAGCACCTGGGAAAGGGTAAGGAACAGTCACCTTTGTGAGCACAGGCACCAAAAATTGTTCTTTTAAGCTATGGCCATGGGTTATATGCATTTGATTGGACACAGGGTAATAGAAAGCCAAATCAGCCCTCTTCTGCTCACAAGAGAGGCACAGAACTTCATCATAACTGTAGCCAAGCAGCACCCAGGTGTATCTGACACAGATATTCAGTGCCTAGACCTGAAAGATGTATTTGAAGATCTGTGGACCCAACAAGTTTGCAAGTCAAAGGGATCCTGGAGGCCAGCCCCATTTGTACTCCTGTCCATAAGTTAACAGGCTGACTACCTCAGCTCAGCTACCTTGTGTCACAGCTACGTTTTGTCTTCCCCAGGCTCCTACCAAGCATTAACTAAGGCATATTAAAAGCAACCCTGGTTTATAATAATAAAAAAGAAAAACCAAACAAAAAATGCCCAGGCTTCAAACACCTCTTAAAGCAGGGCTTTTTATCATAAGGAAATAAAACCATAAGCACCCAGTGATAGCAGTTATCTCTGTTCGTAGCTACTGCCAGTTCAGTGGGCATAGGCAAACAGTAGAGATAGCTCAAATTAATTAGCAAATATTCCTTTAAAAGCCACACTGATATAAATTCATTTACCTCCTCATGGATGGCTTAAAAAAAACCAAGGGCATTAAAGAAACTGCAGCTCAGTTAATTCACAAAAACTCAGGAAAAATTAAACAAAGCCTCACTGAATTATTGCACACACCAGCAAGCACAGCATCAGCACAAGAAAAGACAGTTGCTTCCTGGAGAACCTACAGAGGTGAGGAATAGCTGTACCTTTTGGCTTGCTTTGTGTTGTCACCTGCTCTCAGAGCCAAGGAGAGAACCGACACATAAGCACCCTCTTGGCCACAGGTCCCAGAACAGCTGTCAGTCTCTGTCCTGCCCCTCAAGACAAGAAAGCAAAAGCAGAGCAAGGTGTTTCCAGGCCTTTTATACCCCAAAGGAGGCACCTCAGAGCTCACTTCTTCACAGAGGATTATCCCTTCTGCAGCACATTCATGCAGGTAGCCACAGCCCCTTCCAGTTCCCTCAGCCCCACTGCTGCCTGCCCTTCCTGATGAAGCCCAGCTGGCCCACTTGGCATCATGCTCCCCACCTCACTTAAAGAAGCAGCAAAGGGTACTGGTGACTTGCTAGCAAAGGGGAGTAACAATGGAATAATGGGAAAGAGCCTGGAAACACTCAATGCTCCAGAAAAATCTCATGCTATTAAGGATGGTGCCATTTTGTCTTAGCTAGAGGTGGGTCAGCCTCTGCAAGCTGTATCCTGCTCTGCTGAGGTCAACAAAACTAAGCCCATTGACTCCACCGGGCACAGGGTCTGGCTCCAAGGGAGCGTAACCGAAAATTAGCCTGTTTCTTGACACATACTGTTATAATCCAAACAGCACAAGCTCTCCAGTCTATGATTAACTATCATTTCTGCATTCTCCCATCTCTGGGGCTCTCAGCTAATGGTCAGATTAATTAGCTTGGCTTGGGAAAGAGAAATCTGCTAGCAGCGATGTGTACCCACAAACACACGTGCTTGTGCACATGCATTCAACGAACTGGCAGGGCTTAGCATCATAGCGATAAATACTGAGACAGCCAGCTATGACACAGCAGTTTTCCCTATTCTCCTTAAAAAATAAACAGAGCTTTCAGGCACTGTGTGTCATATCAGATGTAGAAAACAAGGTAGTCATGACTAAAGCTCATGTCCACTAACTGGAAAGCATTAATAGTGAGCCACACCTGAAAACTGGGCTGGAGTGTAACACACACGAAAAATTACCCACAGGCTCTGGTACACCTCTGGCAGGTATGAAAGGTCTCATGAGTTTTATTATTTTTCTTAACACTGCCAAGTATCATGCAATTAAAACAACCTGGACTCTCATTAAAATGAAATTAAGTTCCCGGAGCTCAGAAGTGCTTCAAAGCAGGTATCTGTTAAGAATCAAAATCAAAGGACAGTGAAACCTGAGTGTGTAAAGACATACATGTTCAAATCAGTCTCAAAGTTTTAGAAGCTCAGTTGCTAATTTGTGTGTGTGCATGTGTGTGTGCTGGTGTTAGAAATACTGGATTATGGCAGCAGTGTGGGGTACACATCACTGACAAAGCGCTAGACACGGACGTGAAGATAAAGGGTACATAACCCTGGCAAAAACCAAGGTCTGAAATCATTACAGATATGGAGTTTGTTTTTCTATTCCATAAGAATTGCCCAGTTGCAAGAAAACTGCCCCAAGAAGCATAATACTGAGAGGCCAGATGTGCTCCCACACTGCTGCTTGGATATCCCAGGCGTGGGTAGAGGAATACTTGAAAAAACAACCAAGGCCACAATAACATACTGGTTGTTTAGGAGCTGTGAGTCAGCCAGCGTGAAAACTGATATTAATCACCACATGTGCAGAAGCACAAGCCCTAGCACAGGACAGCTAAATTCGCGCTTTAATCTTAGTTTTGATGCTACTAAGTGTTTATGCTCGTGCCGATACTAAAAGGCTCTGATATTAACTGGAACTGGCCACTGAAACCCTGAATGCCGACGAAGGTCTGGGGACAGGGAAGCAGACGCACGCAGCGGTGCTTGACCAAAAGCCAAGGACGCTGTGACTGTGCTTCCAGCATGAGTTTCCTCCGTGCAGCTCAAACAGTGACACAGTCATTAAAAGCACAGAGGCTTAAACTCTGTCTTGGAACATCGTGTCAGCCCTCCTGGAAGCCACCTCAGAGGAAGAAAGCACTGCCCATCTAAGAGGTGCTCTGTGTCTCTCAGATATTTATTTATTTATTTATATTATTTATTCATTTTGAAATAAACTTTCAAGGAGAATGAATCAACCAACACCCAGTGCCAAATTGGTGCTGTTAATACTTTCTCTAGTCATTTCTCCAGTCTGTGAAATTTGGTACTATACATAGGGCTACAGCTTGATATATCCTTGCTGCATAAAGAGGAAAATCCAGACACAAGGCAGCTCTTCCCTGGGACTTTGCTCTCCAGGCTGCCTGCAGCTGCCTCACACTCCAGTATTTCCTTGAAGTATTTCATTATTCTCAGCTGCACACCCATTTGCTTCACAATGTTAATCATTTACCAATGAACCAGGACATCAGTAGACACCTTCCTAAACTAAAACTCCTATTATTTGGGGCAGGGGGTTACCTGTCTTTGTATGTGATCTTCTAGGCCCCTAAACAACTCTGGGCTCTGCCTGTTGTGTCAGTGTACAGAGCTGCTGCCATCAGTAGCTTTTCCTTATGTGGACCCATGGGGTTGGAATAACCCAGGTAAGGCAGAAAAGCAGATAATACAACACTCAACCTCGTTATGTTTAGAACAGTAACCTCCCTTTGCCGAAACAGAAGTAAATGCAGTGTTGAGGATACAGAACTCCGCCACATTTCTGCCTGGGAGATCTCAGCTGTGAGAGAGCAGCAGCGATGATCTGGCCAGCCTGGGCATCTCGGTCTGAGCTGCTCTGTGCGGGCAGGGTGGGCACCCCCGGGCCCTGGGCCACCCTGAGCCCTTGCAGAGCCGCAGCACCCCCCTCCCCTCTGCCCTGCTCAATGCCAGGGAACTGATGGCAGATGCACAAACAGCCCATTTCGGGGACCCAACAGCATTATGCCCTGTTCTTGCTCCAGAAGAGGACCACAGGTAGGAAGTATTCACTGGAGCAAAGGCAGCTGTCACCTCCTGGGGTGACCGCAGCAAAGACTCATCGTCAGTAACACGCCTCTACCTGATAAGACTGCTGGGCTCCGTTACCACCATCTTATCACAAAACTGGTAGCACCACCCCTACGTCCCCTGGTGTGTGGCTTGCCCTGCTCTCCCTGGGCTTTAAGCAGGTGCAGCACCAGGGGCTGTGTGCAGTGCTCGGCCCGGCGGCACCAGCTGGCCCAAGCTGGCACAGCAAGGCAGCAGCACAGGAGCCCGACCCCGGGAGACATTGCCCTTCCTGGGGCCCGAGGCTGGCAGGGATGGCGGCAGCAAAGCGCCCGTCTCGGGCAGGGCAGGTCAGCAGGAGTGGGGTTAACTCATCCCTCCCAGCCATGACTGCAGGATGAAGTGAAAAAGCAAGCGGGATTGCCACCCCCGCATCCCTATTTATTTTGGACGGCAGTGACCAATGCTCAGAGCTTGTTTTCATTTTATTTCCCCATAATGCTGAGAAGTCCCAGTGCAGGCACAAGCCAAAATGGGAAGGTACTTTCCAAACCCCCAGCTCAGCCTCCTCTGGAATAATGACATATTGGGTGAGGCAACATCACCGAGCCTTTCCTGTGGCCAGGCACGGCTGGGAAGTGGCACGTGGCACCAGCAGGGTGGGATGCGGGACCCACCTGCCCACCCAGCCTGACGCAGGGCAGTGGTGCAGCCTGTGCAGCACGGTCCATGGCTGGCCACCCATCGGCACTGCCAGCTCGGCACGGCCACGGTGCTCAGGCTGGATTTTGGATGAACCCCCTCAGGGGTGCCCAAGAACACCCTCAGGCAAAGCTTGCTTGCTTGGGGGGACGCATGTGGCGTGTTATGGCAGCACCAGCCGCAGGCGAAGCTCAGCAGTGAGCAGCAGCCTAAGTACCCAGATCCCACCCGGGCAATCCCAGGCTGAGAGAGGGAGAGATGTGGGGCGATTATTTCCTCCGTCTGTCTTAGTAATAAAAGGCCCGATGCCCAGGCAGAGGGATTGTGCTAGTAAGCTAGGGCTTATGAAAAAACATTTTATCACCTTGCTCTGTCAGAAACTGAGTTCAAAAGATTGATGTTTTCCAGGCTTCTCTCCAGAAGTAAAAGAAGAAAACATGTTAGTGGTCTCACAGACAGTCACAGGGATGAAAACGCTGCTTCTGAACACACCCGAATTTTGAGAAACCTTGGGATTTTATGACTCAGACACTTTTTTCCACCCCCCAACCCCCTCACCCCAAAATGAATAAACACCACTTGCAGTTGCTACTTGAGACAGTGTGTTTCCACATGCCGAGAGGCTGGGAAACCCACAGTTGAGGACATCGTCCTTGCTGTACTGGCCATAACTTCACACCACTTCGGTAAATTCAAAGAAACAATATTCCAAGTCAAACGCCATACTCACAACTCCAGTGTGTGCATTCATGGCAGGCTAACAAATAGTTCCTGACATTTTAATAAGTGCTAGATTGGTGATAGAAGACAGTTATGGAGTGCAGCATAACAGCAGCTTGTTTATAAATACCTGCGTCATGTTACCAAAATGACTTCATTGTGGTCTGGATCACTTTTGTAGAGGAGATTGGATGGGTGGGAACACGTTACTTTCCATCGCTGGCAGCAATAAGCAACACTATAAACTCAAATATAAAATGCTGTATTGTGGTAAAGGTGGCAAATTGACAAAAAAACAGAAAACAAAGAAAACCCTCGGTCCCATTCCTTTTAATTTGTGAAGATATGTACACTAAAATGAGGCCTGAATTTTTTTTAATTTTTTTTTTTTTTTTTAGATCAGGCAGTCACTCAGACAGATTTGGAGCCTCTCCTTATTTCATGGTGGAGCTGTGGCCCTTACTGCTGGTGGAGCAGTGCGCTGGCAACTTACCACCACCTTCAGAGTCGAAGGCTTACCTAAACTTTGTGAAAGCCAAACTAAAAAGCTGAGTAGATCAGCTTGCACACTGTTGAAAGCAGGGTTTTCACCTGAAGCCAAATGGCACTGGGTTAAGGTTCGATGGTCACTGCTGCCCTCAGTCCCCTGCTCGTGTCTCGTGGTCTCCCTGCTCAGGTGCGGACAGCGTGCGTTGTCATGGGGTTGTCCTGGACTTGCCAAGTGGTATGGTCATGCCACAGACACCTCCTTATGCCTATTGTATGTGCCATCACTAATCACCACATCGTAGACTGTGACAAGTTTTTATGTTGTTATGTTATGAGGAAATTCTGGACATTATTCGATTTTCCTTATCCTAGTCTTATTGACTAATTTCTTGCTGCGTAATCATTACTCAGAAATACAAAGTAATAATAATCATCCCTCTGAAAAATATTTACACTCTTTGGGCCATTCATATATTTTTGTTAATGGCAGACAGACAATTCACATCGTGACCTGATTATCTAAATTGCCCAGTATTGCTTCTGTTTCTGGACTGAATGCCACCCGGGATGGGAGGTGCTGGGAGGTGTGCTGCAGGGCACGGGACAGTTACCCAAATATGCACAGACAAGGAAACGTCTTTACATGAGAGCAAGGCAGACGATCCAGTGGTATATGAGGATCTCACTGATACACACCAGCGTAACTGCCTGCCTGCAGGCAGCCAGTTTATTTTTCAAAGCCAGCAGCTGTGACCAGCACGTGGTTGCTACCTGTGGATGCTGCAGCTGAGGGACCACAGGCGGTACTTACGTGCCCACAGCCTTTCAAAATCCTTTGCAAAGGGGCCAAGTTGCAGAAAATCCTGAAGTGACCAGGAGAAAGAGGTGTGCAAGGGGAGTATACACCTACCACAGGACAGATGAGAAGAGTTTAAGGGAGAAAGCAGCTGGCGAGGGGCACAGGCAGCGGGATGCCAGCGGTGCCTGCCTGTGGGGCAGCCAGGCAGCTCCAAGGCTGGTGGGGTTTGTAAGACACTGGTGCAAACAGGGTCATGCTGGAGGTGTGCGCTGGCACCTGTGCTGCTGGCACACGTCATGCTTGCAAGGGGGCAGTCACGCGGGCAGGCACCTCAGCCTCCCCAAAACCCAGCAGGGACCCAGCAAGGGGGAAGGCAGCAATGTTAGCACTCAGAGCTGGCCCTGGCGTCAGGGAATGCAGCGCCACAGCCGTGCTGCCTCCTCACCCCGTCCTGCCCGCCACCGTCAATGGCTCACAGCGGGCAAAGGGCTCTGAAGGCAGGAGGCACAGGTCTCCCTTCCTTCCCTCCGCCCCCAGGACCAGGTCACACCACCTCAGCAGCTAAAGGAGAAAAGCGAAAAGGGTCCGGGACCGGAGGTGGTGGCTGGGGCTCAGCGATGCTATCTGGATTCTGGCTTAGACCTTCTGTTTGTTTAGTTTATCAGATACTTTGGTTGTCTTTGGTTTGCCTTGTTTATCTCTCTAACCTAGATATATATATAACATCCTAACTTAGATTATTCAGAGTCACAGGTCTGATCACGCCCCAGGTAAGCTCTTCTGTTGCTTGTGCCTGAGTGCAACAGTATTTTTTTGTTGTTGGTCGAAACCATAAATGCTATCCACCCAACTATTGCAGAGGGGAAACTACAGCTTTGCAAAATGGAGCGTAACACAAACAAACCAGCAAAGGAAAACAATCCTGTCCATTGGCACAGCACCTCTAACCCCGAGCTGGAACAGGAGGTCCGGTTTAGGAGTCAGTAGGGGACTGGGGCTCTGTTGTGATACCCAGCATCTATCCCGAACCACTGTCAGCCACTGAGGTAAGGGTCTGCTGCTCTGTTAGGAAAACAATACACTGGAAATAGGTGTAAATATATATATATATATACACACCATATATATGTGTGTGTATATATATAATGCAAGCTGAAAGACCTGGGGGGAAGTGCCTGAAGTTGTTCACGGCTCTCAGCCAGCAAGGTTTCCAAGCTGCACAGGTGCTGTTCCTTACCTCTCGCAGGAGCCGGCGCTGATGGTAACCCCAAGCGTGGCAAGTTTTGAGGGGAAGGCTCACGCAAAGCGACGTGGGAGTGCTGGCCAAGGAGATGGGCACATGTGAGTTTGCAAAGGCTGGCTCCAGTCCCCCCCGGCGGCACGGTAACCGGGAGTGTGGTGCTCCGAGGAGCCTATGGCCCATCATCAGGTGGGTTTCCCTAACCAAGCACTTTCTTCTCACCACCTTTCCCACAGCTGGCAGGTTCAGCGCTGCACACACCCCCGACAAAGCAGAGCTCTCCCTTTTCCCCCTGAAATGCACCCAGGGAGTGTAAAAGTGGCTTGTCAGATGACTAGATACCATCAGAGCCAACGAGATTATTCAAACACAGCCTTGGTCAGACCTCTTCCTATCTCTTCCATCGGCACACGCCGCTGCTGCGTGCCGGCTGCTGGGGCTAAAGGCAGGAGAGCCACAGCTCCAGCCACAGCTGAGCCTGGAGCAGAGCCTGTCCCCTCCGCTCTGCCAACACGGCAGCCCAGGAAACCAGCTCCTAACCCACTGCTGCCACAGCAGCCCAGGTGGACTTCTGTTACGCTTGGGGTTGCTTCTAAACCAGATCTTTCTGACTGAACTAGGTGGCAGAACTCATGTATCTATTTACCCAGTGTGTAAGATAACAGAGGCAAGAGGCTGCGCTGAGTAATTCCTCACCCCACATGCACTTCAATCCAAAAAGTGCATTGTGCAATGGCTTGATAGGAAGAAAGGTGAGACGCCATGGCTAAAAACACAGCAAAACAAGCATAACTTTTACCCCCACTGCGCAGCCTGTGTTTGCAACAGACATAGAAAGCCCTTGGCAAGGAAGTCCATGAAAAACAGTTATAAATAGAAACTTGCTTCACCTGTTAGCACTGGGAAGCAAAGGGGAAGGCTGGGAGTTTTACAGGAGTTGCAATTAACTGCAATCGAGAGCTGGCGGGTCACGACCCAGCAAGAGCGGCCCCGCCAGAGCGGTGCGTGGCTGCCCTCCTGCAGCCACCGGCCCGAAGCTGCCCACCGCCACGTGGGCACAGGGCGTGCGGTTGTGTGGGCTTACAGGGGCACAGCAGCCACGTCAGGTCCCATCCCTGCAGCAGCCTCCGGAGCCTCAGGAGCAGCCACAGAGCCGGGTACACCTGCAGGCTCGTCTCCCGCACCCGCCTTCTTTCCCACACGGGGTGACTGGCAGCCCAAAAGCATCCAGGGTGGGAGCAGCCCTTCTGCTTTCATGCCCTCTTGAACCGGTGGGACAAGGGCAAATAGGGCATGAACTGACAGTGACAATCTTTGCTAAACAGTATTTTGCTGAGCTCCCCAGTGCTCACAATGGGCCTCATTGTTCCCCGCGTGCAGCTCTGCTGGTTAAACCACAGAAGGCTTCACCAAGGGAGTTTCTGAATGCCTTCTCTTCTGCTCCCTGCTTCAAGAGCTCCAGAGGTGTTAGTTCACACACACCCAGATTATTACACAACAGCTGTGTTGTTTCAGAAGCAATCAAAACAGTGAAATCAATCTGATGAGATTATAGGTAGAAGTTGGAAGATCAGACGATCTTGTGATGAACAGCAGGGAGACATCTGTACCAAGCTGAAATTTCCACCATGTCATTATGACCTTCAGCCAATGTTTGCTCTGCGATTTAACTTCCAGATTGGTGTGTAAAACTCCAGGAAAGGCATAAAGCAACTTAATCCTGGTAACAGTGGTTTATTCTGAGGCTGCCAATGGTGCAGCACAGGCTGCCTTAGCCGAGCCAGAAGTGACCAACTCAGCCAGACCGACTGAGATAACAAAAATAAACTCTCAGTAATTCTCAGATGTGTTTTCTCATCCCAAATCCTAATTCCAAGAAGAGAGGAGGGTTTGAAGGCAGCAGTTCTCTGACACGAGAGGCTTGCCCCTGGCAGAGAGACCTGGATGCGGCTCTGGATGGGCTGAGCAGCTGAGGGGCACCAGGCAGAATCCCGCCTGGGAAGAGCAGCAGCATCCTATCTCGCCAGGCCATCCGGATTTGTCTCTCCCAGCTGTGTAACTCTCCAGCAGCTCTGTTTCAGGCCTGGGTCCCTCCCTCTTTCTGCCACTGTGTTGCTGAAGGGTTGAACAGGACCCCAGACCTCCCTCAGCCTGGGGGACTTCTCTGGGGCAATACCCTTGGCAGGAGGCCTGGGCAAGGGGTGGCGCTGGCCCCAGTGCCCAGGGCAGCCAGGGGCGAAGCTGGCACAGGAGACCGCATCCGCTGATGAGTGGAAGGCCACCCAGTCTGAGATGTGTTGATGTGTGCTCCAGGTGGGGTGGCTGGGCTGTGCTGTTCCAGGGAGCGTGCAACAGCTGCTTCTTGGAGGCGTGCGTGGCTTTCCATCTCCCTTCAACACAAAAATCAGCTAAGGAACGGATTTGATCCTAAGTTCACATTGTAGGGGCTAAGTGTAGCTCTGCTAACAGCTGTAACAGGTGGCGGCTGTGGCTAAAAATCAAGGCTGAGGCTTTGTTTTAACCTATCAGTGGAGCTGGGGTGGAAACCTTGCTTTTCACCCCCTCCAGCAAGCCTTCCCCAGGCTGAGCCCCCCACGATCCATCCAGGTCACATTCACGCTGTGGATGGAGCCGTCGGTCAGCAAAGCCTAGAGAGCCGTTGCTCTGGGGAAATGCCTGGCACCTCAGAGGCTGGAGGAAGGAGTTCGTTCTCAGAGCAGGCTGTTTGTAATGTCAGGTTACTCCTTCCTACCTTGGCAGCCTGCATTACACAAAACAAAGAGAGTGCACGAAAATCAGGAAATGTCTTCTGGTGGGAGAGGACATCCCCCAGCACGCTGCCCCACGCTTGCCCACAGAAGCCCCACCGGTGCCACTCGGGAGACAGCCCCGCATCGCTGCCGTGCCCCCGAGCAGGAGTGAGTGCGGTGCCACCCCAGCTCCACACTGGCCCCAGCGCCTGGCGGAGGCCGCGCTCTGCCGGCTCCTGCGGCTGAGGGCCTTGCCAGGGCAGCCAGGGGGCTAACAGAGAGGCAATGGAAGAACCTCCGGAGGCTTCCAGCTTGCTTTAATTCATAATTCTATCTCAGTGCTTAATTGAGATAAAAATAATCTCCTTGTTTCTGCTCCAGTTACTTTCAACATCACGGATGCCAGAACACAGTCAGTCTTGCACCTCTCAGGTACCTCAAAAAGAAAGCTATTGTACCAGAAGACAAAGATGTTTTTAAAAATAATTTCCACATCAGTTCAAGCGATAACACAGTCATGCGGGTGCTGTATGACTGATATTATATTCTTAGTAGCTTACTTTTTGTAAGTGAAGTATAAACATTCCAGCATACATACTTACAAGAAATGGGCTTACAAAGCAAGATTACTTCCTATGAGAAAAAAACCAACAAACACACCACTCTCCTCTTTAAATGAGCAAACAAAATACATTTCCTCTCCCCATAACACAGCAAAGGTTTACACATGCATGTCACATACACACAAATAAATGTGTAAGAACCACCACAGTCTAAAAAGGAAAGTGCCGTACAAGGACCCTGTAGTAGCTGGGCAGCACATCGTGATGTAAATGAGTGTATCTCAGGACAGCTGCAAGCCTCCTGCCTTGTTTTGCCATACTAACCACATGCAGACACACACACACAAAACTGCTTTCATGTTAGCTTAGTTCTCCCTCCATAAAGGATGGTGTGATAAAGCCCTCCCTGACATCCATCAAAGTCAGGGACTGATGAGGTGAGAGCTGCTGAAAGTTTTGAATAGCCAAGGAAACCGATGGGAGAGCTTAACTCCTCCTGTCTTAAATGCTGGTTTCCCCAGGGGACTCATCAAAGCAGCTATTCTGAGAAAAACCCTCCTCCTCCTTGCCGTACCCTGTGTTCAGGACAAAAGGGTCCTTCTGGCACATAACTACCCATCTCGACTTCTAGTATGGGACATGTAGTTTTGGGGCACTCTGTCTCATCTCAAAGTAAATGTATAAAATAGGTCAGACGAGTCACTCCCCAAAAATGCACCTTCCTGCTGCTGGCAGAGGAGCGCCACAGGAGCTCCCACTGGGACGCTGGCAGCGGGCAGGACACAGGCACTGCTCACTGGCCTCGTAGGAAATTCTCTGTCGGCTCTAAACCCATTGGCCAAACCAAGGACGCAGACCGGGTGCATCACCTTGCCACCACCCAGAGCTGCTCAGGACCCGTTCTTTGCCTCACTGCACCGTGCTGTACCCCCACCGCCAGCCGGCAGGGTGCTGCTGTGGGGAGAGGAAGGGGGTTGCTCCTGGCTCCTGCACGGGCACCCACGGCTTCAGCACAGGCAGTGCAGTGACCTAAGCTCCTCTCCAGCACCCTGGACGCGCTAGCTCATGGTTCGCTGAGGACACGTCTTGTTCTTACTAAGAATTTTCTTCCTCTGCTGCCCAGCCACTTCAATACCCTAGCACACCCCACTTTAACAAGGCCCTTGCCCTCATTACACTGCTTGAGAGACTTACCCAGAACTTCAGTCTTTGAATGGTTTTACTGATTTCAAGCCTAAACTCCCTTGTGACCAATTTCTAGCCAATTGGATTTGTGCCAGTAGTGTCATTTAATTGAAATACTTCTCCCTCTGAGATCTTTGCCCTCTCCCTGTTCCCAGAAGTAGATTTATAAAGAACCATCATCAATGTCTCTGCTTCCAGAAGGCAGCTCCTTTTTGCAATTCTTCCAAAGACAGACATGTCGTTCTTCTCACATGAGTAGCACCTGCTCCCGTTTAATTAATTAATCCCTTTGGAGCATGGGGAGCCAAAGCTATGTAAAATATTTCATTGAAGAATGTCTGTAGAAATGTACATATTCTTCCTTGTCTCTATTTAAAAAAAAAAACAAACAATCCTCACCTGGTAACCAAGTTTATCTGTCTTTTTTCCCACAGAACAGGGGGGCCGTGGCATCCTCCCACTGATCAATAAACCTACGCCTCTTCCAACAGCATGTGCCATCAGGATAGCACCCGCTGGGAGAGGAGAGCCAGACCCAGGGTAGCGTTGCTGCCGAGCGCCAGCTGCCCATCAGGGACAAAAAGACGCTAAAATCCTGAGAGGCTGGGCACAGAGGCGATGCCCGCCGGAGCTGCTGGGACACGCTGGGCTCCAGAAGCCCACCCCTGCCACTCCTTCCAGCCCCTGCTCCCCAGCCCAGTTTCCTCTCCCAAATAAGACGTGGCCACCTCTGCACCGACCCTCTCCTCCCTGCTCCCCAGCGATGCAGGGAGCCAGAGGCCAGCCCTGCAGTCAGGCTGTGTAACCCTGCCAGGCCGGCACTGCACCTGGGGGAGATGTGGCCGCGTGCCATAGCCTCTCACTCCTTCCCGTGGGCTTCCCCGGGAAAAAAGATGAAGTTAACATGTGTTGGGATAAACCAAATAAACACACGTTTAAAATAGAGCCTCACTCCCCCCTCGTTTCCTCACAAGGCAGTATGACTCAGTTCACAGCACCTTGTTCTGTTTTCCCATGGAAAAATCTCTTTTCCCTCCTGTGCGATGAAGGAGGAAGGCACAGGGCAGGGCTCAGCCCTTCCTGCACCTGCGCTCCCTGTGATGGTGCAGGTGGTGCAGCACCCACTGCCAGCACCCAGCACAGAGTGCTGCTGCGGTACCCAGGGCGAGCCCCACAGGGTTGTAAAGTCCAAAACCAGTCACCCTCCTGGAACTTTCACGGAGCCTGAGAACAAACAATACTTCCAGCTTATGACATGGATTCTCATCAGGAGAAAGGAAAAAGAGGGTCTGAGAGGCTTTTCCAACTGCTTTCCCCAAAACCATGTGATTTTGTGCCTCTCCATGGAAAAGATTCATGGGTTTTACACTGAGGAGCACATTTGCCAGTTCTCCTTGGTACAACTCAGGGTGATGTGAATGGAAGTTGCTGGGCTTTTTCTAAATGGGAACAGAAGCTTGGAAAATGAAAATATTTTATTCCAGTTATAACTGCAGGAGTTTTGCATTGCCATTCATTTTCCTAAGTAGTAGCCAAATATTTTTCTTACTCCAGCCAATACCCACTTGAGCTTTTGTATGAGGAAAAAAAAACAGACTGTGAATTACACAAAGCTAAAAAACCCAAATTAACTGCTATTCGAGCCTAACGGTGCCTACAGGCAAGCTCATACAACAGCATCTAACCTATGCCATTACCCCCTGTTAAGGGGTGGGGGAAAGGAACTGCAATGAGATTATTCATAGAATTGGGTATCTCACAGGTTAGATTAACCCACAACATAGGCATCAGCAGTGTGCACTGGTGGGATTATGGGTTCTCTGAAGAAAAACCCCCATGTCCAACCCTCAGCTAGGGTAGCGCTGCTCCACATACATCAAAGTAACCATATCCGATAGGCGCTGTCGGCGATCCCAGCTTCCTCAACCTTTTTCTAGTTTACAAGAAAAACAAATGCATTTAGAGCAAGCTCCTGACCTTGTTCCAGCCTACTCTGTGCCACTCCATGGCAGTCCAAATTCCATTAATTGTTGCAGGGAGAGATGGACAAGGTGGCCTCTGTACGTAGCCCAACAGCCTGGACAACCATCTTCCACAGGGAAAAGAAGCCAGGAAGGTTTGCAGTCAGAGGTGTTGTGAAATAACTTGCCAGTCTCAATACATAAAATTTATACATTTCATACCTGCCACCAGCAAGGCACAGCTGGTGACAGCTCTGCATGCTGCTGGTAGTTTGGTAGCCAAAATACGGTGAGGGCAAGCCTTCCAGCGGCACCCGCAGCAGAGAAAAGCTTGTTCACAGCACGTTGTGCACAGCCTTGGTCGTTCAGCAAAGGCTTTCAGCAGGAGCTTTGAATCGAAGCCCATAGGTTGTCCCCCTCAACAGCAGGCTCAGGAGGTACTTTTCTATCAGAAAGTATTCTTTTATTCTACTCGGACCTCCTGTCTCCTAAGACAGAAAAATGAGAATAGCCCTTTGGATATTTTTCTGGGAAAAAAAAGGAAATGAAGACGCAAAGATCCATTTCCTTGCTGAAAACATTCCCCTGCCTCCAGCAGCAAACTTCACGTGGTGCTGCAGAGTCGGTGGCACAAGCAACCGCTGGCTGGGGGCTGCAGCTTTACCAACACAAACCACAGCTGGTGTAGGAGCTGCTGTGGTGGCACAGGCAGCTCTGGCCAGCCCCGGGCACCCATGCTAAGTGACCAAGCCACATGAAATACCCATTTTGGTTCTTTTGCTAAATTAACCCCGTAGGCTCCCAAGCTGCTTGCGTGCTTCAAAAAACCCTATGAAAGTGCTAACAGAGTTTGGCTAACAGCTGTTCAACAAAGCAGGGAACTAGAGACTTCCCAAATGAATTCTTGAAAAGAATGAAGGGAAATATTTTGCAACTGTTTTGCTGTCTGCAGTTCATTTGTGGGACAATCCTGGTTCCCAGGAATGTGTTGGCCATTCACTTCCTTCCACCACAGGGGTGTCAAAACAGCTTTGAGCTTTACAGTTGTTTGCAGCTGCACGTAGCTCATTAAAATAGCCCCGTCGTGCCAGCATTATTTCTGCTTTCGTCATCTCTGACTGAGGCATTCTGTAAGGAAAAATATGAGTAATGATCAATAAATAGTAGCACGATGACTGTGGCGATGGCTGCTGGCCACCGCGCACAGAGCCAGGCGCTCGCCTGAGGGGAGGGCAGCTGGCTGAAGGCGCAGGCAAGCAGCACCCAGCTGGGGGCACAGTACCTCCCCCCCATCCTCCTCCCCCCCGAGAGCCTGGCCTCTGCTGCACCCCTACCATTCCCCACGGCAGCACCAGGGACACCGGGGATGGCTCCCCAGTGCAGTCTTGATACCGGCCCAACGGCAGGTGCTTTGCTATCAAAATACTTTCAGGGCTGAAGGTCACCACCGCTTACTTATGCGGAGTGACACAGTCGGACAAGCATGCAGCGGGCCCAGAGGGGCAGCTCTCAGCACTCGCCTGCTGAGCGGCCGCTGGGTGGTTTGTGGGGCAAAGCTTGCTTTCACCCAAGCCCAGGATCTGTGTCCAGCTGGTCCCTGGGGGTCCATCCCTCTTGCCCCACCTGGCGCGTGGTGGCCATGCTGTAGGATGCTGGCACGAGCACTTTGTGCACCCGGAGGGCAGCCAGCCCTAGCTCGCAAGGCTGCCACCTCTTCCCTCTGTGCAACCCAGGTGCTTGCTGGAGGTGGCCCCAGGACAGTCATCGCTGAGAAATTCCTGGTGAGCAGCTTACAAATCCAGATCGTGCCGGCAGGGACAGAATTGCATGCTTTTTATAAATGGAGATGGCCTACACCATGGGGAAAAAGAAACAACCAAAGAGCCAAAACCAAACCAGAAAACATCCCTGTTACACTTAGCCCATTTTTCATTTAGTTTTCTAAGGAAACAAGTTTTTTGCAACAGTGAGATGCCTCTGAGCCTCTTCACACAGCTGCTCACATCCATCCTCCCACTGCCCCATCACCAAACGCAGCCAAATTTCACCACCACCAAGCTGTCAAAGACAGCAATTTCCTACAAGTTTCTGAAGGAGGCAACCGGCGACAGGAGGGCGGGTGGCCCCCACAGGTGCCCTGGGCATGGGAAGCAGCACGCAGCCATCCCGGGCCAGGCAGCGGATCTCCAGGATGCTCCAGCCCAGCACGGAGCCACGTCAGCGGTGCTTGCTCTGCCCGCGCCCAGCGCAGCAAGCCCTGGGGTGCAGGGCTGTGGGGAGCCAGGCCTCCCCCACCCGGGAGCATCGCGGCACGGCCAGCGTGCGGCAGGCACATGGTGGTACGGCAGCGTGGGGCGGCATCAGGGGCTGCTGAGGGCATCACAGGGACGAGGTCTGCTTCGTGGGCAGGGGGCTTGGCTCCCTACTGCTGCTGACCAGGCGCTCAGGCAGGAGGGATGCCAGGGGGCTTTTGAGAAGGAAACCACCCAGCTGTACCTATGTTGTGTGGTGCCCAGTCATTTTAGTGAGAAGAAAAGGCACAGGGCTGGCGGGAAGGAGCAGAAGTACTTACCAAGAAGCAGCACAGCAAAAGCTGGCAAGTGCCTCACACTTACTGGACAGCCACCTCCAGTCTGCAGCTCCTCAGGCCCATCAGCTCCAAGGAGCCAGGCAGGGGAAGGGCTGGGCGAGCGCTCCTGCCAGCGGACGATCCTGCACAGAGGAAAATTACTTTGGAAAAGGTTTTGGAAGAGGCTCAGTGGCTGCCATACACAGTGCAATGTGCACTGAGCTGTCTGCAAAAAGCCCCTAATGACTGGTTCAGACTTCCTAGGAGGTGCTTAGAGTAGCAGATGGAGCCATTTCCCAGCATTTTTTATGGATGGGTGACTTTGGCAGTGGGATGCGGTTACTATGGAGTTGCATTGGGTTATAAGAAAAGCAGGAAAAGATTTGTTCTGCAGGAGCTTTTTTTGTTACTAGGGGTTTGAGGTCGACAGCCCGGTGATGGCTGACCTCCTGCCTGCGCGCCTGGGAGCAGCGGTACCCAACGAGGACGACCAAAGGTGTAACCCAGAGCGGAAGGGCCTGAACACGCTCCTGAGCACATCGAATCCACGGGCAGGGTCTGAAGTGGTGGGCAGTGCTTCCACCTTGCAGGGAACTGTTTCGCTTTCAGATCAGTTTTCTCTGAAGAACATTAATTCTGAACAGGCCATTGCTACCACCAGGATGCTGCGGGGTGCGTAGGTGCTGTGGGTCATGGAGGGGACGATATGGCTGAGTGTCGGAGCCCACCTCACACTAACACCGTCCCACATCAAGCCCAGCAGCTGCAGCACAACTATGAGCATTAATGCAAGAACCATATGATTTCTCTCCTCCCCTCCACATCCATCCCCTAGAAAAATAATGGCTGGAAACTTGAGCCAGAGGTACTTACATAAGTCAGGCAAAAGAGATTGCATCCAATGTCAAATCTGAAAAACAAAAAACCAAAACAACAAAAAAAAAACCCAACACCCAAAAAAGCAATCCAAAGCAAACCAAAAAAGGAAACTTTCCTGAAAAATTAATGCCTATGGTAAGTCTACAGCATCCGTATGGCTTTTCAAACCTGCACTAACATTTGCATTGCAGTAAGGGGCCGGGTTCGCTGGGGAGGCAGGACAGCCCCTGCGGGCAGAGAGAGGCCCAGGCATCCGCCAGGGGAAGCTGAGGGAGCTCCATTCCTTTGGCACCAGCCAGTTCGCGAAAGCTGAAGCACTCAGGTGGGGCGCAGGGTGAGAAATGAGACTCAGTGGGTGTCTCAAATAAGCAGTTTTTGTCAACCCGATGTGAAGCTGAACGCTCTTCTCTGTTTCAGCTGATGCATGCTTTCCACTGCTGTCTGAAATTTTTCATTTTCCATTTTCAAAGGCTATAGATTTCCATCTCTTACCCTAGCAACTCTTTTATTATTTTTCCAGCCCCTTCTGATCTGTTCAGAAAATGCAGATAGGCCAGCTATAATAAACTGTCACAGGATGTGCAAAATCATCACAAGAAATAAACTTCTCCAGCCTCTTCTTGTACCCATAAACAGCAAAATCACAATGAAATGTTAAACAGAAACCAGTCTGCTGTGTGTGGGAGAGATCTGATTTCAAAACTAAGCATCCCTTAAGGTTTCTCAGTGCTGTTAAGAAGCGCTTCAGCTGGACTTTTCCAGGGAAAAAATATCACTCAGAGGTACAGCATTGTTTTGAGATGACTGAAGCCTCAAGGGTTGAGAACTTGCCCCTCAAAACAAACTTATGATGAACCAAGAGTATAAATTGTGTATTTTATTTTAAGAGGGGTGCACAGGCTTTGTTTTTTCAACACTTAACTCATCATTATTTC